>NC_081554.1:125600461-127064211 GCF_963082655.1 Stomoxys calcitrans
TGTGATCTTGGACAGGAAACTGAAAAGGCGCATACCGAGAAGGCTTACAGAGCACTATGTAGACCTGAATCCGTGGATAGTCCCCTGGATCTACATGAGCGTCTCAGTAGTTTGGTGGACTGCGATGGAGAAAAAGTGCAACGTAAGGATAATACAACAGGTTCAGAGAACATGAACATGCGATGGGAGAATGGATTGATGACAGGAGCAGCTCATTTCATCGCAATATAATCGAAGCGACCATAGGAAACCTGGAAGAAAGGGAAGAGGTATCCGAATGCATACCTGAGACGACACTTGAGGTCGAGTGCGAGATACTGCTGCCAGTGGCACAGTTCATCATTACCGTAATATAAGGAGGAGGCCACAGTGGGGCAGAGGTTAGCATGTCCGCCTATGACGCGGAAAGCCTGAGTTCAAATCCAGGCATGAACATCAAACAAAACAAAATTCAGCGATGGCTATCCCCTAACTAATGCTGGCTACATTTGTAAGGTATCCTGTCATGTTAAAACTTCCCTAACAAGTAGTGTCGCTATGCGGCACGCTGTTGGGACTCTGCATAAAAAAGGAGGCACCTTATCATTGATCTTAAACTTTAATCGGAATGCACTAATTGATATGAGAGAATTACCCACTGTTCCTTAATGGAATGTACACAGGAAATTTAGTTGTTTAGAAGTTATATGAGATAATTCTACATTTGTATGTTAGTCACATTTTTTGCTTCTAATATTCAACCGGATATGTAATTGTATTTTTAATCCTGTACTTTAATTTATAAGACAATTGTCTTGTTGTGCAGGAGAAACAAACAAAGAATTAAATAATAAAATAAAATAAAAAAAACACATTCCTTAGATCGATACAATTTTATTTCTTTTTATTAATACGACAACTTACCCACTTAGATTGAAATCATCCATAAAAATAAAAAAGTTTACTCATAATTTTATTAGCATTTTTTTTATTGATTGTTACAACAGTTTTCCACACCACCCTAGAGGTACTGTTGAGGTGCGTTACCCATTTATTTTAAATGGCTGGTTCCCCAGTAGGCCTATCCACCATTTAATTCAATTGAGTTTCATCTTGTGGGGTTTATATGTCAAAAGCATATGAAGTGAATCAATATTTAGTTAAAATTCTAAAGAGGAACACTCTTAAAAATCATCATGGAGGTGTTAAACATACCGTCCGAAGTGGAGTGTTGAGTGAAAGAATAATTTTGAAAATTTGTCACAAACGGACGGATAGGCTGAGAGATTGATAGGCGGATGCTACAACTCCAATTAAAATCGCAAGATTTACAAGCCAGAAAGCGATAAAATAAAGTGTTGGGATACAACATTTCGTTTTGAACTAGAAATAAGAAATTATTCGAAAATGGAGATCATAGACGTGGGAGGAGAACAACAGCTTGGAGTGTAGGGAATATAAATTCCAATTTATGGCTTGCATTACTTTTGACCATTTACGGCCCCACAAAAAGAAATCAAAGCTGAAATAGAAAAGTTATTGATACAATTTAATTAATTACAACCTGCAAAAAAGAAATAACAATAAAGATAGAAAATTGTTCAAACCGAAAAAAAACGGCACAGATATTAAATGAAGCGTAATCACCGGGAAAACATACTTACTCGCAATCTTAAAATACTTACTAAATAGCATTTCTGCATGTCGATGGCTTTTGAGCAGACCATATCATAATGTCCAGTTAATGGTGTTTGTTGGGAGACGTGGTGTTGTTAACGATCGAAGTAGTAATTGAACCATAACATCTTTTTAAGGGTATTGAAGTTTTAACATTCAACAAAATTAAAATTAGAATACACGCAATACATTTTTTGTGATTATTTGCTGAAAGTTACAAACTTACAAACCCACCAAAAGTGATATTGCTTCACACTTTTATAAAATAAGATGTTAGTGTTGCTATATAAACTTAATAACTAAATATAGAAATGTTTGGTTTTATATTAACTGAGTTTTTTATTATGCATATATAATAATATGAGCTTAATATAATTGATAAATATTTTTGTAAACCAGTTATTAAATATATGTATATATATATATATGTACGTATATATAGTCGACTAAGCCGACTATTACTTTAGAAGGAAGTAACAACATTTCGTCGAGGTGCTAAACATGTTTGGGAAAAATATTTAATTGTATATATGTGTTGAAATGAAAATACATAGTCGATTTTACCGACTATTTTTAAAATATGTTTGAGTGTTAAGAATTTTTTTTTTTAATAGTTATTGCCGCATTAATTCTTTTATTGTTGTAATTATTTGTAAAATAATAACCATTGTTTTGAGGTATAACTAATTTGCATCATCTTATTTTATTACATGCGAATATCAACCAATTTTTTGATTGTCTTTCCTATCTTCAAGTTTTTTGTGACAAACTTAAAATTTTCTTTTAGAAATAATGAACCCATAGATTTACCATCAACACCATATTACCAACTGCGGAAAGAGTACGCAATGCTAATGTTTTTAAATCATACTTATTATGACTCCACAATGACACTAAGAGATTCTTTATGACCATAGTTGAAGGGATTTAAACTAAATCAAAAATGGTTTGCCTGATTTTGGACTCAGCATGAAAAAAAAAACCCAAACCCAATGATTGGAGAAACGAAATGTTTTAAGATGAGTTAACAGATTCAGATGGTATATCCGAGGTTCAAAAAATACTGTTAAACCGGACGGTCAGACATTGTGGAACCTGTATAGTCGGATATTGCTTTCTGTAAACATTAAACGACAAGATATAACGAAAACTATTTGATACTTGGGCAACTGACTTTCGATTGCATTACTTTTTTTAAGACGATAAAACATTTGAAGAGAATTGCAATCCGATTGAGAATTTTTGACATATTTTAAAAATTAAAGTAACCATGAAGAAGCTCTAAACTTGGTAAAAGCTTGAAACAACATCCAGTGGAGCACTCAGAATTTGGCTCATGTATCATACATCTATGTATTTATGTATGAAAATAATAATAAACAGTATCCTAAAAACCTAAAGAAATTCAGTAAATGTCATATACACTTTAACGTAATTTAAGTAATTGAAGCCTATGTTGAATCAATTTAATGATAACAATTTATTAGTTATAGGAAATTTATGGTCATAAACAAATCACTTTAGTTTTTATTATCCAAGTCACCTAAAAAATCGCCTTCGTTTTCATTTTTGAAACCAATATTCGATAGCACGAGAACGTTTTCATCTCATACAAGGTCTGCATTATTTCAACCCATCATTCTACAGTCATTGTCAAACTGATTCCTTCATGAATTAGTCAATATTAATGTTAAAACAGTCATATTGAAAGACTTTTGCCCCAAGGGTTTTGATATCTTTAACAGTCCCGTATTATATTTAGGTTAAAGCAAGTTTCCCAAGTTGATTCCGCCTTCTAATATTTTAAAACATTTCATTAAATGTCTCATCATATGACTTTTCATACATCAAATTCAATCGTATTTGTCCAAATGCAAAAGGCCTTCTGCAGCATGAAAAACTTTATCTTCTAAAATTAACATTTAATAACATTTAAAATAACATGACGCCCCTATCACAGAGAAAATTGTTGTACCATTGGTATTAATATGAGTCAATATACATTTAAATGTTATCCACTAGCAATATAGTATTTTTCAAAATGACTTCAATTCTTAAATCTTTTCCGGAACACAGCAAAAATTTTTTCTACGCATATGTAATTACTGCTGTAAAATATGTAAATATTAACCTTTAATTTATGTGTGTTTTAATATTTCTTTCATTGTCAAATAATTGTCAATAATTAAGTAGGTTGTTGTCCAATGTGTAATTGATGCCTATATTTTGCAAATTCATAATTATGACTTACACGCAGCTGTAGAACATACTCAACAAATTTTTCAAGACGATGGAAAATTTAGGATATTTGGAAGTTCATGTGGTCTTTGTCGATTATTTGATTTTCGTGGACAACAAAGAGAACTCAATTTTTGTTTGTGGTTTCACTTACATTTTATCATAATTATTAGGCGATTTTTTTGTTGGCCTTTCCTCAGCAATAGGAGGTGGCCAATTTAAATGGATACTTACTTCTTCTTCATCCATTATTATTTAGGTTTTGGTATTATTACGGTTACGGTTAAATGGCACTATACGACTCGGCTAGAATCGTCTTCGATATCCTCCTTCTCAAATGTAGAAATTTGGTCTGCTAAAGCAAAATCGTAGTCTATATGGCTGGTCTGGAATCATTAAAATTCTTAAAAATTCGTCTGTATAGGTGATAATTGGTGTTGTTGTTCTTGTTGCTGATGCAATAGCGTTCGCATTCGATTCGCAGCTCCAGACATGGTATGCTGCGTGGTTCTAATGCTAATTAATATGGCTTGTTATGACTTCGGGTTATGTGATAGGTTTTGAGCTGTGGTTGGCCTTTAAGAAAACATGACTGCTTATAGAGATTCCAGAGTTGAATTGGGGTAACAACAACCACTTCCGCGTTGTTGTTGTTGTTATATGACAAGATTTATGCGTTCCTAGAAAACTCCAATTATCGGCAATTTGAAGTAAGAACATTATCCAATTGCATATTAGGATATGTTCTTTAAGATCAATATTAGCCTGAAAAAAAAATCACAAGAAACTTGATTAGCCAAACAAGAAGAAAAGCCTGCAAATTAGTAGGCAATGATGGTTAACAATGATTGGATAGTTTTGGAAATTTCTATAATTCAAATCATATCAACATCAATACAACATAAAGGCAGCAGAACGTATGAGTTTGTTCTTGTTTTCGGAACAATCTCATATTTAAAGTTAAAAATCAAGGTGAATCGCTTAAAAGTTCATAAACTCCAAATTTTTGGAATAATGATGAAGCATGAAATAACTCTGGCATTGTGTGCTTTTGTTTTTTGTCATGTTTACCATCACAGGCTTGAAAGAAAGGTATATGACCATGTTTAATAGTTGAAGACATATATATATTTGTCGTATATTTGTCGCAAAAATCATCCATGACATTTTAAGCGACATTGTGAATGAACATGTCATCATGTCTCATGGCAATTCAAGTTACAGGTCTGTTACGATGTCCTTAAGAGGGCGGCCGTTTTTCGAAGAAAATAAATAAAACTTAAAAATGTTCACCAAAAAAAATTGTGATGACTTGTTCGTAGACACGGTTTGTGAATTCGTCGACAATCATATTTTATAACAGACAATCTGTAAGACACGTCAGCAGATATGCCATATCGGTGACAAAATTCAAAGACTTAAAGAAGAAATGACGTATTTTGTTCGAAACGGCGTGACTACAATTTTCAAAAGTGCGAACCAAAACAGGAAGAAACCAATGTTTTTCTTATCTTCGGTTTAGTTTGTGATCATCGGATATAGATACCATTAGTGCCAAGGATCATACATATCCCAGTTATGTATCTCATTGCAGCAGCTTGGGTTGCCGTTATCGAACACCAAAAATAATCTTTTGCCAAATTTATATGAAATCCCTGCCAGTGAAAGTAGAGAATGCACTGATATTTTACTGAGTTTGATGGAAGGCCCAGAATGCCTTATAGATATGGAGACGTGTGAACGTTCGGCTGAAATTTGGGAGAGAATGGTGAATTGTTGAGTTGATGCCGAGCCAAATTTGGTATGTGAGGGTAAAGGATTTAAAGAAGAAGGAGAATTTCGAACTTGAATTGCCATGAAGAGAGATTAACATTATTTAATGAATAAGGAATTGTTAAAATGTGAAAATTAACTAATTTGGTCTCCTAAGCAGCAGACCAAAAGATATATGATAGCGTCGTAAGCGTTCAGCAAAGAGAATAGTGGAAGAAACCCGGATACTCATTCCAAACTTGAATGTGACAAGAAAGATGCATCGATTAGCGTTCTTAAAGAAATAGTGCTCGAAATGATGACGAGCAAAGACCAATTTGTGGATAAGTCAATTCCAAAGCAAACTTGAAGTGTATAATGTGATTGGAAACACCGCAAAGTCTCTTTTGCTGAGTAAGTTGAAGAAGAGAGAATATTTAATTAAGAGCATCTGATAGAACATTTAATTGAATGCATTCCATACAAAAATTTGAAGCTACTAGTGAATTTACAGTGTTAGAAGAATAAATCGCAACTTTTGCAGTCCTTGTTGAAAGTGACTATGGAGAAACCGCAACCGTCAGCCGGAAGAGTAACTTTTCATCGGAATTCTGGTAGTATTCTTAAATGCATCAATTGTATGTTCTTGGTTACGTGACAGCTGATTGCAAAAGCCGAAAAGAACTTTGGGTGCTTGCACTGGATACGGAAGCTTTGATCACCAAATAAAGCCAAATTGCATAATAATTGCGCCTTTCAGGGGCACAATATGTCAAATCGGTTTATATGGAAGCTATACCAGGTTACAACCGATGTGAACCGCTGTGAACCGCTGTAAGATATCCAAAACACTCTTTTCAAAATTTCAGCCAAACCGGACCAAGCCCCAACGATCTACATCAATACGAAGTATCTGTAACAAATTTGACTCTGATATCTTCATTCGTTGGAGCGCTATCGTGATTTCGACAGACGGCTATACGAACGGACATAGAAAGTCAACTCAGAATGTCACGACAATTAAGAATACAAATAGTTTAAAGAGTCGCAGATCAATATTTCGAGGCTTTACATATAGAATGACTAGATTTGTGTACCTCCTATTCTATGGTGAAGGGTATAGGTTAGGTTAAGTTACGTTCAGTTGGTTGCCCACCAAAGGTGAGTTCACTCGGAGGCCAGTCTGGCCCATTGTGGTACCCTAGAAAGGGAAGAGAAAGAAGACGTGAGATCTCGGACTAGAATTATACACTAATAAAAGACATAGAGGAGGAATGGAGAGCCCTAGCAGGGAGTGAAGAAACGCCAATTCCCAAGCAAGCATGGATGTACCTACGCCGGAGCTTAAGGCAACTCCCGTCGGAACATCCTGTTCCTTCAATAAATCTCAAGAGATCTACCAGATTTACGTTCACAAGTGCAGCCAGATCACAGAAGAAACGGCTCCCCAGAAAGGAGAGTCTACGTCCCTGTAGACCCGGACAGCAAGTGCTCAATAGTCTCCTCTTCATCCTCATCGACCTCTTATCGAACGCCAGCAACTATTTTCCTCCTCCGGTCATAGCACCTTTCCGGCAGTCCGGCAACCATCTACCGAGTCCCACCTCGTCACAAATGATGGGTATAAAAAATGAAACACCTTCTTTATGTATCTCTGAATAGGAATCGAATGAATTGATATGAACCTCAAATCTCATCTTGTTGTAAAGTAATGTTCTTCCGACTATTGAAATCTCCATACAGTTTATACGTTTATAAACAAAGATTACGACCGGATCATTTTTATACCCTCCACCATAGGATGGGGGTACACTAATTTCGTCATTCTGTTTGTAACTAAAGGGTGATTTTTTGAGGTTAGGATTTTCATGCATTAGTATTTGACAGATCACGTGGGATTTCAGACATGGTGTCAAAGAGAAAGATGCTCAGTATGCTTTGACATTTCATCATGAATAGACTTACTAACGAGCAACGCTTGCAAATCATTGAATTTTATTACCAAAATCAGTGTTCGGTTCGAAATGTGTTCATTCACCGTAACGTTGCGTCCAACAGCATCTTTGAAAAAATACGGTCCAATGATTCCACCAGCGTACAAACCACACCAAACAGTGCATTTTTCGGGATGCATGGGCAGTTCTTGAACGGCTTCTGGTTGCTCTTCACTCCAAATGCGGCAATTTTGCTTATTTACGTAGCCATTCAACCAGAAATGAGCCTCATCGCTGAACAAAATTTGTCAAAATTTGAACACATTTCGAACCGAACACTGATTTTGGTAATAAAATTCAATGATTTGCAAGCGTTGCTCGTTAGTAAGTCTATTCATGATGAAATGTCAAAGCATACTGAGCATCTTTCTCTTTGACACCATGTCTGAAATCCCACGTGATCTGTCAAATACTAATGCATGAAAATCCTAACCTCAAAAAAATCACCCTTTACTTGATATATTCGTCTGAGACCCCATAAAGTATATATATTCTTGATCGTCGTGACATTTTATGTCGAGGAGTAAAGCTAGCCGCTTGAAATTTTGCACAAATACTTCTTATTAGTGTAGATCGGTTGGGATTTTAAATGGGCCATATCGGTTCATGTTTTGATATAGCTGCCATATAAACCGATCTTGGGTCTTGACTTCTTGAGCCTCTAGAGGGCGCAATTTTTATCCGATTGGAATGAAATTTCGCACGACGTGTTTTATTATGATATCCAACAAGTGTGCTAAGTATGGTTCAAATCGGTCCATATCCTGATATAGCTGTCATATAAACTGATCTTGGGTCTTGACTTCTTGAGCCTCTAGAGGGCGCAATTCTTATCCGATTTGTATGAAATTTTACACGATATGTTTTGTTATGATATTCAACAACTGTGCCAAGTATGGTTTTAATCGGTTCATAACCTGATATAGCTGTCATAAAAACAAATCTGGGGACTTGACTTCTTGAGCTTCTAGAGGGCGCAATTCTTATCCGATTTGGTTGAAATTTTGCATGACGTATTTTATTCTTACTTTCAACAACTGTGTCAAATAAGGTTTAAATGGGTTCATAGCCTGATATAGCTGCCATATAAGCCGTTCTTGGGTCTTGACTTCTTGAGCCTCTAGAGGTCGCATTTATTATCCGCTTTGCCTGAAATTTTGTACGACGGATCCTCTCATGACCATGAACATACGTGTTTATTATGGACTGAATCGGTTTAAAGCCTTATACAGCTCCCATATAAATCGATCTCTCTATTTTACTTCTTGAACCGAAAAGGGCGCAATTGGCTGGCATTTTACACAGGTCTCCAACATATAGTTTAATTGTGGTCCAAACCGGACCATATCTTGATATCGCTCTAATAGCAGAGCAAATCTTTTCTTATAACCTTTTTTGCCTAAGAAGAGATGCCGGAAAAAGAACTCGACAAATGCGATCCATGGTGTAGGGTATATAAGATTCCACCCGGCCGCACTTAGCACGCATTTACTTGTTTACCATAGGCTGGTTAATTTCAAAGTTGCACTATATCAAACTACTTCTTGATATAGCTCCTATTTATTTCGATCTGCTGCTTTAACATCTTGAGCCCATGAAAGGCATATTTTTTATCCCATTTAGCTAAAAGTGAATGGTACATTTTTCATCGGATGCAAGTGCAAATTTTGCCCATGAACATTCCATTAAGGAACAGGGGCAAACTTCTCACATATCAATGAGTGCAGTCCGATTCAAGTTTTAAGGTCAAAGATTAGGGGCCTCCTTTTTATAGCCGAGTCCGAACGGCGTGCCGCAGTGCGACACCTCTTTGGAGAGAAATTTTACATGGCATACATATAGGCAGATCCCAGAAATCAATAAAATTTCAAATAAATCCAAATGAATTTTTGGTTAAGACAATGTTAGAGTAGATATTAAATTTTATATATCTCTAAAATATATTGGACTTTAATGATAATTAATATAGACATCATAGCCAAATTCGACCCCACCTTAGGTCCCAAAATAATATTTAAAAAATTATCCTTTTGTATGTGGTCGCAAAGTTAACATAGATGGACCAAAATATTTAAATATGTTTATCCTTCTAAAAGTCTTCATTTTTAGTAAAAGAATAAAAAAAAGTTTATTATTTTCGAAACATAAATATAACCAATGCAAAGTTTTGACCATGATTTGTAGCGTGCGCCACGAAAAATATTTTTTTTTATAAATTTTATGTTGTTTGACATCACTTTTCGAGTGTTTTTTCAAGTAAAAAATATGGAAAATTTACGGTACACTGAAAACAAGTTGTAGCTAATTATTTTTTATATCATGCGTCACGGATTGGTCTGTCACTAAAAATTTACTATCAAAACTTTATATATTTTTGAATTTTTTTTAGTAATAGCATCATTAAAAACAATTTTAGTGATATTGACGGTGCTAGGAGGAGCTAAAATTTTGTTTCGATTTCATTATAAACCAAAACTGCCATTTGATTTGTTGAACCCTCAGAGGTCTTAATATTGAACCGATTGTTTTAGAATTTGGTAAACGAGATACATTTACGCATCCGAATACCCATACTTAATACGACCCGAATTAGTCCACCAATAAATATAGCTGCCATTTGAGCTGATCATGAAAACTTAGCTACATGTCGCTAGAGGTATACCCACAGACTCCAGGCCCCTGGAATGTGTAAGGTAGTTCCTAGTCTCGCAATCTCGTCTGCTCTGCAATTCCCTAGGACATCTCTGTGCCCGCCACCCAAAAGGGGTGAATTTTGAACTACTTCGCCATTTCGTTGAGCGTTCCGCGACAGAGGAGGGCGGTTCTTGAATCTAGAGATATATTTCAAAGTTATTTAAGGGCTAACTGGCTGTTTGCGAAGATATTTATGCCTTTCGTCGTTATGACATTACATCTTAGCCATACCACCACTTCTTTCACTGCAAGAATTTTCGCTTGATGTACACTAAAGTGGTTGGGACCTTCTCGATAAAACCAGTCCAAGTTCTTCAGATTACCCCCAAAGCGCACCTGGTCGGGCAGTTTAGAACCAACCGTATAGAAGTCTACGTAACTTCTATTAGTGCGACTGTTATGCACAAACAAGCCAGCTGAGTATTGAACCGCAGGTGGTTTTTGAAGCGCTGTTCACCAGATTTCAACCCCATATAGCAAGAGTTGCCATTCTTGCCCTATGCAAAATGTTGGGTTTAAAGTTCAATTTCCTGTCCAGTAAAACAACCAGCAATATTTTGCGCTTTCAGTAAATGGAACATTCTCTACTCCCAAAGAGACAAGTGCCAATGTGGATAGCTTGTATTTCCTGTTGAAGAGAACAACTTCCGTCTTGCACGGTCTAGGCTTAGACCACTTTCGGTAGCCCATTTCGCCGTCGTAGGTTTCTGAAGTATATCTCTAACAGTGTTGGGAAACTTTCCCCTAACGCAATAGCCCCGTCATCAGCATTCGTCCACATTTACATATTTTTCTTCCAAGGACAATAATTTATTGTTATTGGCTTTATTCCAAAGTAGAGGAGACAGTACACCTCTCAGAGGTGTTCCTCTGCTGACCCATCTTTTGAAATCCACAGATCCCAAGCCTGCCTACTTTAAGTAAGTAAGTTATTAATAAATGCTTAGAAAATCCAACTTCTTCATGATTGAAGGCGGTTTTACGTTATTGAAAGCACCTACAGTTGCTCTAAAGTGTCCAGCATAAAGGATGACAGACTAATAGGACAAATATCTTTCGGCAATGAGCCTTGTGTCCCTCCATACCACAGGTATATCTCCCTAAGGCGAGGAGACAGTCTGTCGGACACTGCTTGTAATTCAATCGGTAATACATCATCAGCGCCTGGCGACTTCAAGAGTTGAAACTTTTTATAGCTCAAAAATTTTCGGCTCAGACACAATTTCCCCGATAACCACCGACGAATGCACACCATTGTCAATCTCTGCTAGACGCTCGTTGTGTGTTTCCTTATTAGACATTGTTCGTGCATTATCTGACTTCTGAATTAAGCCCACCGTAATAGGTCTCGCGTATAGGATCTTTCTTAGTCTAGAGGCCTCAGATGTATTCTCCAAGGAGCTGCAGAATTCCACCCAAGATTTGTTCTTAGCTTTTCTCAGCTCGCCCTTGTATGTTATTAGCTCAGCTTTATAGACGTCCCAATTGTGTGGTGCCCTTGTGGCCTTCGCCATGTTAAGGGGTTTTTTGTAGCTCTTCTTTAGACAAAACAGGTTTGAGGTCCACCATGGCAGTCGCTGTTTGCCGCCTGGCTTAGCTCTAGGACATGGTAACACAAGCGAGTCATTCAGGGCCTTTGTGATCCGCTTGACCATTATGTCTATATCCTGTGCAGTTTCCGCTTCCATTTATGCAACACAAAATAATTTTTGAGAAAAAAAATTAAAAAAATCATCACCCTAATGTATATATATCGCACGATTTAAACTTATCGTGACGTAGTAAGTACAATTTTCAACCATGATGATCTTATCTTTCTCGCCACGGATTCATTTGTTACCTTGGGCTGTGGGCCGGAGTGCGGTCTTAGGGTGAATGCAAAAATAGACGGAACAAATCCTGTTTACACGGAGGAAAAAATAGCGGAATTCAGCTTGCCCTCGATACAGGGTGCCAAATTCCTCAGTGTCATTCATGATTGCAGATTGGAGTGGAATCTAAATAGAGTGTAGAGTTAAGGAAGGCATTTGCTGCTATTTACTCATGTCAGAAGCTCATATATAGTAGGTGGGATCTACCACCTGGGATGGTGCAATGGATTTACGGTGGCGGTGGAAAGGCCGGTTATGACTTATGGCTTTCAGCGACTGGGGCTATTGGCACAACTGCGTCAAGGTGCCTAGAAGTAGCGATGGGAATCCTACCGATCAATTTTTTGTATGAGGATGTCGGAAGAGAAGACACTGTTGGCAACACCAGTTGGGCATACTAACAGACTAGATAGCCCGTTGAAAAACCTGCAGACCTGCAGATAGCACGTTGGAAAAGAGCGATATTGATTGATATTAATTGAAGCCGTTGAGTGAAACGGACGTGTTTTTATTTCGCTCCACTAAGAAAAAAATATATATCAGTATCTCGTAATAGGTACTTTCTATTACGAAAAATTTTAAAAGGCCTTTTTGGAGTAGGCTAGAAATGGACTCCAAAGATCCAACAGCTGCGGTGGTAGTGTCAGATCGTAGCGTGTTGTAGTCCTGTAGTCGACAGTAATGCTTGAAGCGCAAAACTAGAATAATTAATGAGGAAGAGACGCATAGTTCGTCCCCAGCCTTTAAGTAAAGGTGGTGTTTCCGACTCCGATTCAGACGGAGGGGATAGAACTGATATTCCAGGCACTTCTACGGAAGCTGGAAAAAGAATCAGATCTTCCGAAGATCAAAACACTGCCGAAATGCTGAAGAAGAAAAAGAACTCCCCACTTTCAAGTACTCTGGGATGTGTGTCAATGAAACAGCCATCGAAAATGAATCGAGAGATGAGGGCAGCAGGAAGACGGCAGAAGTGAGCGATGGCTTTGCTAAGCTCACAAGCAGACCGAGAAAGCGATCCGGGACCCGACGAAGGAAACAGAGAAGTATGTACCGGCAGCACCATCGGGCGAAAGTGCAGGATGCCGGAGGGGATAGAACTGATATTCCAGGCACTTCTACGGAAGCTGGAAAAAGAATCAGATCTTCCGAAGATCAAAACACTGCCGAAATGCTGAAGAAGAAAAAGAACTCCCCACTTTCAAGTACTCTGGGAAAACCAAGCCAGCCATCCTGCAATGGAGACTCCAAACAGTGTCCTGGGGAGGTTGACAAAGTCGGAACAGGAAAGAAGGAAGCGCGCACGTCCCCTGAGTCTTCATGAAGGACTGTGATTTCCAAAAGGTCACAGCCATCACGGAAGGGGAGGATGGTCGCTAAGAATGGTAAGAAGCCGCCCTCTTACGCCATAGTGGCAAGGAAGGACAACAGAGATGAGCTGACTTATGCAATCATTAATATCGGCAGTGCATCCAGTAGGATTCCACCAGATCATCGGTCCTGAGTGGAGGATCTGGTTAATGATCGGATTTTCGGACATTCATACAAATGATAAGCTCCCAGTATAGAGAGGACATCTTTACGCTGCGTTTTGAGTCGCCGCTATATATTGATACCGTCAAACTGCTCGTCAGAGGAATCCACGCTCCCTGGGAGAGCGCAAAGCACGAAATGGTGGGAGAGATGGACATCCCCCAGCGCTCAAAGGCGACGGTCTTCATCAAGGGACGGGGCAGTTAATTTGCGACCGAACGCATGTTGGGATTCTTGGGCAAGCAAAACCAAGGTTTAGTTTCAGAGAAGTTGGAGGTTTTCCACAGGGAGGAGAAGGAGGAAGGAACTCCCCTTGTGGTTGACATTGATCAAGTCACCGTGACGAGTTTTGGAGCAAGGCTGTTTTTTTTTTTAAGATTGAAAAAACTAGGATGAGCAAAGATCCTAATACTAAAATATCAGGCAGTACAGTGTTGAGAAACCCAACACAGCCTTACAAACAGGGATCGGACGACAGACCCATCACCGACTTTAAGATTCGGAAGACTAGGATAGCTGAAGATCCTATTATTGAGACATTAGGCAGCGCAACGACAGGAGACTTAATACAGCCAAACGAACAGGGAGCCGATGATGGTACCATCACCTACTCCCAAGAAGCCCATATACTTAAGATTTGGAAGATTAAAATAGGCAATGATCTTAGTATTGAAACATCAGGCAGTACAGGGAATGAGAACTCAATACAGCCTAACGAACAGGCATCCGACGATGGAACCATTACCGACTTTATAAAATGTCGGAAGATTAGGATATGCAAAGAACCTAATAGAACCTGCAGTGACAGGAAAGTCAATGCAGTCTAAAGAACAGGGTGCAGACGATGAGATCATCACCTACTCCAAAGATTCCCATTTACGAAGCACCAGATAGAGACTGCTATACACTCTCTGATGGAATGATCAGCAAGTGCAAGATTCATATTGCCTCAATTCAGGAGGTACTAATAGGGTGCGATGCGAATTCTCACCACATTTCGTAGGGTAGTATCAACACTAAAAAACGGGGCCAAGCCCTGGCAGAGTACTTTAATACTAACATTTTTTAATAGGATAAGGAACGAGGCGTTAAATGTGACGATATGTTCGGAAAATATTATCGATGAGGTTCATGATTGGATGGTTGCCATGGAGCACTCTTTCTGAGACCATCGCTACATTAAGTTCGGAAGGATACGAAGAATAAGCTTGCGGCAAGACAATTTAGATTGTCCAAGCAAAGACGACATTGACGAAAATGTCAACAGGATTACGACTGCACTGGTGGGGTCCTTCGAAGATAGTTGTCCTCTTTGGGAAAGGAAATCAGCCCAAGAAAAACCCTGGATGACCAAAGAGATTAGCAATATTGCGAAAGGGGTCCGGAGAGTTTTTACCACTGCACGTCATGAAAAGCGGAAGTTTATTGGGATGTGAATTTCACACGGCTCAAGGAATGCAATAGGATTACCAGAAGGGCAAAACGTGCCTCCTGGAAGATTTTCTGCGAACAGGTCGATAGAGTTAATGACTCCGGCAAGATAAAAAGTTTCTCTCAAAAACCCATGTCCAAACTAAAACATTAGTAGACGAAATGGGAAGAGAGTAGAGACAACGGAGGACATGTTGAGGCTTTTGATGAAACCCCATTTTCCATAGGATACGACGGGACTCATGGAGACACCGAAATCTTGGAATAATGATGTTTATCGAAGGTATATAATTACGGAATTTATGGTAAGTCAGCCGGACCTGATGGAATATTTCCGACTTTACCTCTGAAAGAGACAGAATATCTGGATCCTCATCTGGCAACTATTTTCCCAGAACTTGAATATACTCCGAAAGCCTGGCAGGAGGCAAGGGTGATATTTATTTCCAAGCCCGACAAGCCAAGTTTTGCGACACCAAAGACCTATTGATCTATTAGCCTTACGTCCTTTCTACTCAATTGTGGACACCATGATAAAGAGTAGGACATCCAGCGAACTGCTCAAATACAAACAATAGACTGCCCTGCACGAGGTTGTGCATAAAAGAGAAGATTCCTTCGATGCGAAAACGTACATCCTGGCGGTATGCATTGACATCGAGGGAGCTTTTTACAATGTGCGAACTAACACACAGATCCAATCCTTCGACAAGTACCGGGTGGACCTGGCCCCTAGAGACTGGATAAACCATATGCTAAGGAACAGGTGAATAAATTGTTTGTCCCATGGCATAAATATAAGGGAGAAAGTTGTACAAGGCACGCCACAGGGGCGCATTTGAGGAGGGATTTGAGCCCGTATGCTACGCAGACGATGCTATAATACTTTTAAAGAGTAAGGATCCGAACCAGCTATGTAGATGGGCCGAAAGGGTCTTATGGGTCATATGGCATATGACTGGGTTAGACCCAGAGGTCTCAATGTTAACCCAGAGAAGACTGAAATATGCCTGTTCACGAGGAAAAAGAAAGTGGGCCAATTTAACGCACCACGTTTTCTCAATAAGACGATTTTGATATCTGACAAGATCAAATACTTAGGTTTGATCTTGGATAGGAAACTGAATTGGAAGTGTCACACTCAGGAGCGTACTAAGAAGGCTCACAGATGTTGGGCACTATGTAGACGCGCCGTAGGCTCGAAAACCGGCCTGAATCCGAGGAAAGTCAAGTCTTTAAAGGAGCGTAATTAGACCAATACTTTCTTACGCCTCAGTAGTTTGGTGGACTGCTATGGAGAAAAAGTGCAACATAAGGACCATACAACAGGATCATGAGGACTACGCCAACTAGGGCACTGGATACTATTCTAGATATCCGACCCATTGACATACATAGCCACAGCCACTGCGGCTATGAGACTTAAGGCGATGGGACAATGGATTGGATGGATTCACGGAATGCGTGAAGTGGTGTGGTGCTAACGAGAGGAGATCGGGTGTGAACATCTTTATGGAAAGTAAAATTGCGATAAGGAGAATAACAACCAGGACGGTAAGGTCACGAACAGTCTTGCAGTGTAAGACGGAGATTAACGCCTTCTCTGTGGATGGTAAAATCCGCATCGCTTGGGTACCGGGCCATAACGGAGTAAGGAGAAATGAAAGGGCAGATAATTTGGCGGTGAGGGCCAGAGGACTGCCGTTAATAAACTTGCTTAACCCGAAGCGTTTCGGTTCGACGCAGTTCGAGTTAGGGCAGTGGGTGACGAATGCGCATGCAACACTGTGGAACAACGACACGGTCGGTAGGGCGTCGGCTGTATAGCTATTGGTATCATGACGGGACACATAGGACTACGAGCTCACTTATGTAAAATCGGTGCGGCAAGTGATACCATGTGTAGGGCATGCGGAAGATGATGAGACGTTGGATCATTTCCTTTGTTACCGACTTTAGCAGAATGGCAGAAAGTTCGGATTAAATCTACGGACAGTGTAAAGCTTCTGTCAACAAACTGACTCTTTTTATTATATTTTTCAAACAAACAACATTAAAGGAACAAGCTAGTCTACTTAGTTTCATCAAAAGTTTCTTATAAATACGAGTATAACAAGTTATCATATTACAGTTCGGCCAACCTGACAATATGATTGCCCACAATCATGATATAAAAATTGTGTATATTATATAAGTGTGACCAATAACATAAATCTATATCCTAGGTGTCAACCATTTCCGAAGTCGCTTTGCTTCAATTATACCCTTATATGGGATCTGTGTCAGTTGACAATTGTCAACATCTCTCACAACGTAGCGATCATTATCTAATACTTTTTCAATAATGTAGGGACCACGATATTTTTCACAAAATTTCTTATTCTTCCCAACTGTATTGTCAATATTCATAATAACAACATAATCACCCTCATCGTAACGTTTTGCCGGTTCATGATGTTTGGAAAAGTATAATTCGTTGTAGTTCTGAGATCGCTGTATAGAATTCAATGCCTTAACCCTCATATCCCTCAAATTTAGTTTCTCCTCATTACCCATTTTCTCATCTAGATATTCCGACAGCTTATCTACCACCACCCCTCGTTGATTCGTTCCAAAGAGTAACTTCGCTGGGGTTTCCTTTGTAGAACTGTGAACAAAGTTATTGATAGCATATTCCACCTGGGACAATTTCAATAACCAATCGGAATGATCTATTGGGTCACTCAATTTGCTCAACATGGACTTAATAATACGATTTACACGCTCAACCTGCCCATTTGCTTGTGGAGAGGCAACCGCCACCTTAACATGATTAATATTATTTTTCAAAATGAATTCAGAAAACTCCAATGACGTAAAACATGATCCTCTGTCCGAGATTAGGCGTCTTGGTCTACTGTAATAACTAAAATACTTTTCGAGAGAACAACAAACCTCCTTAGTGCTCGTCGAATTTACAGGATAAAGTCGAACAAATTTTGTAAAAGAATCAACTACCACTAAAATGTGTTTTCTTTTCGATTTTAATGATGGAAGTGGTCCGAAGTGATCCACGTGTATCGTATCGAATGGCTCCGCCACCTTTGGAATGCTGTACATGTTCTGTTGGTTTATTCTAGCTGGAGCAGCATAAATGATACATTTTATACAATTCTTAATGAAGCTATCTATCTTATTGCGCATGTCTGGGAACCAAAAATTCTCTCGGATCTTATAATAACATTTATCTGTCCCCAGGTGTCCAAGCTTCTCATGTATCATTCTTATCACATTATCTTCCATTTCCTTTGGGACATATAAACAAACGGTTGCACCCACTTTCTTAAATAAGAGACCGTCTATTAGGTCAAAATCACATATCTCTTCCTTTTCCAAACGTTTACATAAGTCCTTAATAACAGGATCTCTAGCTTGGGTCAGTTGAATTTGGACATCGAGTTGATTCGAATCTACAGAGCAAATCATGTTACATCCCACATGAGGGGATATTTCCTTTTCTATACATCTGCTTAACATATCCACATGACCCATAGAAGAACCCTTCCTGTGTTCGATAGAATAGTCATAGTTCTCTAGTTCCAATGCCCAGCGGGATATCCGAGGATTAACTTGTCTCTTGTTCAAGGTCATTGTAAGTGAATTGCAATCTGTGACTATGGTAAAATGTAATCCTTCTAAATACACACGAAACCGGCGCAACGCGTAAATAATTGCGAGTGTTTCCAGTTCGAAGCTATGATATCTCGATTCTGCATTGGTTGTAGCCTTTGAAAAAAATGCTACGGGGTGGAACTTTTTATCATCCTGACGCTGCATCAATATTGCTCCGAATCCATGAGAACTTGCATCACAATGTAACTCCGTATCGCTTTTAGGGTTATAGATAGCTAATACTGGGGCCCGAAGTAAAGAGACTTTAATTCACTAAAGGCCTTTACACATTCTTCAGAGAAAACGAATTTTTTCTCTTTACGAAGCAAATCTAACAATGGCCTTGCAATATTTGAGAATGACGGAACGAATTTCCTAAAGTAGGAAAACAACCCAAGACAAGTTTGTAATTACCTATGATTCCTTGGCATTGGTATTTGTTTCACAGCTCGCAAGTGATTTTCTGTCGGCCGTATACCTTTTGGGCTGATTAAGTATCCTAAATACTCTAAACTCTGATAACCAAATTTACATTTAGTTAACTTGATACGTAATCCGTACTCAAAAGCACGTCCAAGTACAACCGCCAATGTCTGAACATGAGAATCGAAATCAGAGGATGCAATCAATATGTCATCCATATATGTATATAACCACTCTATGGTCCTCTATTAAGTCGCGAAATATACCATTTATAAAGCGTTGAAAGTTTGCTGGAGCATTCTTTAAACCAAATGGCATCTTCAAATACTCGTACTGTCCAAATGGGGTTACAAATGAAGTGTATGGAATTGAATCATTATGCATTTCTATGTTGAAAAATCCATCCTTCAAATCCATGAGGCTAAACCATTTTTTGCCTGATATGCTCTCAATACAGTCCTCGATGAGGGGTAAAGGAAAGTTATCCCTAATAGTCTTTTTGTTTAACGCTCGATAATCGACACACATCCGCGTTTCCCCTGTCTTTTTCTTTACCAACACAATTGCTGACGTGTATGGAGAATTGCTGTAACGTATTATTTTCCTTTCTAACAAATCACTAACAATCTTCTGCGTTTCCTCACGATCACGAACCGACAATCTACGGGGAGAGCAGTGTATTGGAATATCATCAGATAATTTAATCTGCATCCTATAATCAGATGACTTTTTATCAATTCCCTTTGGAGTTATATAACGATTATGAATAAGATCTTCTAAAGTCTTCTTCTGGAATGAATTTAACAAAGGATTTAGATCAATATCGTCCGTACGTATCACTTGGGAATTCACAGGACTATCATAAGAATTGCTTATCGTAGATGGTGTAGACACCGAGGTTATATTATTATTGTCATTTATTTTTCTTGTGGATTCAAATACTTCTATGTATATCATTCGTAGTTTCCTTGACTTGAAGTAATTTTACATTAAATGCATGCATAAAGTTTTTTAAATTTTATTAAACAAGAAATATTTCCATATATTTTCAAAGGGGAATTGCCAACTCCAACATACGAAGTTGGTATTAAATTCTTCGAACGTATCACACCAGTCGGTAATAAAGACATCTTAACCAAACTAATTGGGCTACCAGAATCGATCAAGCACGAAATATTCGCAGAATTAGTATATTTGGATCCACAAGAATATTTAAAGGCCACACTTACCATTTGTGTTGTGTCTACAATATCATTACTACAAAATATGGGAGCAGTAACATTCATCCTTTTAGGACAATCCTTGTAAAAATGTCCCATTTGGAAACAATGGAAACAAGATCCCGGTGGACGTCGAGGCTTTTTGCAGGTGTTCTTCATATGTCCAAATTGAGAGCAATTGAAACATCGTATGCCTTTAGTATTGTCACGGCCTTCTTTATGAGTACTGACTGTTTTTGACCTGCGTTTCTCATATCTATGTATCTATTCCATGCATCAATTCTTGTAATGAGTTTGATCCGTATAGTTTGCATTGCTACTATATAGGCAATACACAGCTCTGTTGGCTTCAACTTGCGCAAACGCAATTTTTGATAAACTTCTTCTTGCGTTACCGTTCTCTTGAAAATGTCTAAGAGCGATCTCTTCAACTTATATTCTTTGTAATTTGAATTTTCCATGAACTCTCGCGCAGTTCCAACCAGCAAATATCTTAAGCACATATATTTTTCTTGGTCAGTCATATTTATAGTGTAGCTTTCAAAAGAGTTTATCCATTTTTCAATATTTCGTCCATCATTCCCAGAAAATTTCGGAACCATCATAGAGAGCTCGTCATAATTGATATTTGTAGAAACCTTTTTTCCACCGTTTTCTAAAGATTCAATTTGGTTTCGAAGAGCCAACATTTCTTGCTTCAATCTCAAAACTCTAATTTCACTCTCTAGTTCATCAGCTTCACGGGATAAAACGCTTGAACGAATGAAAGGGTCTGTTACCTGTGATGGAACAGAAGGTCTAGAAAATTGTCCTCGAAGTAAGTTTGCAGGAACGGAAACTGAGGAATAATTGACGGAGGGTACGGAAGAAACAACACAAGAAGATACGGAAGGAGGTACGGAAGTTTGTGTTTGCGGAAGAACATCACAGGACACGCCAATTGCTCTATTGTTAAAAGCGACACCCAATGTATTTGTATTCATTAAATCGGAAATAACTGATGAAGTCCGGGCGGCAGAAACAGAAGCAGCAGTCCCTGAAGTACCAGGAAATTGTCTTTGAACTGTATTTACAGGAACGGAAGCAGAAGAATTATAGACGGAAGGTACGGAAGAAATTACGGAAGGAGGCACTGAAGTCTGTGTTTGCCGAAGATTTGCACAGGATACGCCAATTTCGCTGTTATTAAAAGCGACACTCAATGTATTTCTAGATTTTAAATCGGTTGAAGTCCGTGCGGCAGAAAAACAAGCGGCAGTTCCAAGAACCAATGCAGTTTGATTTGTGGACTCACCATTACATTGAAATGACTGAAGCAAATTTTTAGGATCGGCAGTTGCGGAATTAATAACGGGAGTTTCATTCAAAGTATTGGATGACATTGTAGTGACAGTTACAGATGAATTCCCAGCAGAATCAGAAGAAACCACATTTCCAGAAGGCAATTCAGTCTGCTTTGATGGACCACCGTTAACTTGCAAAGAATCATATAATGTTCTCAATTGTGCAATTGACGCTGTTTCTGGAAATTCCACATTTGAAGCTTTCAAAGCTGAAAGAATTCTTTCTCGAGTAGGGCGTGAATCCATATTTAAAAAAAAAAAAATATTTTTTTTTTTTTTTTTGAGTCTTCTTTTTTTTATTTATTTTTTTTTTTTTTTGGGAACCCCACACCTGAATTGTAAAGCTTCTGTCAACAAACTGACTCTTTTTATTATATTTTTCAAACAAACAACATTAAAGGAACAAGCTAGTCTACTTAGTTTCATCAAAAGTTTCTTATAAATACGAGTATAACAAGTTATCATATTACAATAGTAACATATTTCAAGATGGATCTGGGATGAAGATCGGGACCGGTTGTGGTATCTACGAGTATTGTTACGAACTTGCTATGAATTCCTCTTTGCGATGTAGCACAAAGATATCCAGTCGGATATCTTTGTGCTACATACGGCGTCGGAGATTGTGCTATCCAGCAGCATAGATAGATCTAACATCTGCGTTTACAGCAGTAGTCAGGCAGCCTTCAAGGCTTTAAATTGGCACAAGTATAAGGTATAAATTATAGGGTCATTGTGGAAGCTTTATATCGTTTGCAGTGGTATAATAACCTGGCGTTATGCTGTGTTTCTGGAGTTCTTTGAGCCCTGCTCTGTAGTTCTTTTGAGCCCTGCTTTGTGTTAACGTGACATTAAGTAAGTAGAGTTCCAAACCTCAAAGCAGGAGATCGGTTTGTATAGGATATCGAAGGGTTTGGCGAAAGTCCAAACCACCCCAAGTTGGGGTGGTCTCCCAAAACCTTGGTTTGACAATTGGATATCAGATATGTTTTCTAATCTGAAATACGTTTCATTTGAGTCCCATATTGTCGTGATTGGTGTATATATATATTTTGTAGGCTTTGGGGTTGGGGCGGACCCCCAGGTACCCCGTCCGAAATTTGGATACTAAATTTTTATTTTTAGGTTACTATAAGAGAGCACACAAGATTTCGCTTAAATCGCACCACCCATATCCGCGATCTGGCGTTTCTGAAAATTAGGGTAAGGGGGAGGGTTCGATATCAAAAAATTTAGTAAGTTTTTTTCACCAGGGGAACATTATGTACCATCTGTGCAAATTTCAAGAAAATCGGTTCAGCCGTTTTTGAGTCTATAAGGAACACACAGTCAAACAAACACAAATTGATTATTATATATAAGAAGAAGAAGATTACAAGAAGATTGCATGTACTGTTATTTAGTTTAAAATTTTGGTAGGCTGGGATTGAATTTGGTAGGTTTTTTTAAAAATGTCAACGATTGTGGGAGAATGAGATATTGGCAGTAAAAGGAACAACTGGTAGATTTGCATGATGTAGTCAATAGCTTATGGGCCAAAATCGAATGAGCGCGTTGCAGAGCGTCGCGTTGAAAAATGCAACTTTGTAAAGAAATGTTAAAACGTTATTGCGAAGCAAAAAGAAGGTGGAAGGAAAATTTAAAGGGGAAGTGGGTGGGTTGTTGGAAGTCAAAACAAATCACAAATTCATGCTAAATTTCAGTCAATCTAGCGGCTCAAGAAATCAAGATCCAAAATCGGCATATATGGGAGCTATATCAGGTTTTGAAACGATTTGAATCATATTTAGCATAGTTGTTGGAATTCAAAATCGGATAAGAATTGCGCCCTCAAGAAGTCAATATCCAGGATCGGTTTATATGGCAGCTATTTCAATCCATGGACGGATGTAGCCCATTTACCATCCCAACTCACTCATACTAATAGGAAGTAATAGTGCAAAATTTCAAGCGCTTAGCTTTATTGCTTCGAAAGTTTGCGTGCTTTTGACAGATGGACATACCGAGAGAAAAGTCGATACTAAACGTGCTAATTTCAGTACCGTACAGTATTGATATTAAAGCAAAACCGAATGGTACAAAAATAATACCGGATGGTATGTATGAAACAAAAAATTATTATACCGTTTGATGCTAAACTTATTACCGAACTGGTATTGGTTTTTATACCAATCTGTTTTTAGGCCCAGACCGTTATTTTAGTATCAAACCGTTATTGATTATTCCATCCCCTAATGAACCAAAAAAATAACCAAACCAAAAAAAAATATTAAAAATAATTTTAATCTAATTTTATTTCGATTATTTATGTTAATGATTACAAAAAGTAATGCTACACCATGACACACCTAAATTCTTTTTATTCTGCAATTGTTTCCATATCCATTGATTCCCAGCATCCCAGCATCAACACAGTATCGATTTACACACTAGAGACTATTATGCTTTTGATCTAGAATGTCCTTAGAATTTGTACTATTTCCATTTTCTCCGCATTCGAGTATTTGAACAGGTTTTTACGCAATCAAGTTGTATTAAAACTTTTATTTATTTATTTAACAAACATTTTATAATGGCGTCAATATTTTAAATACAAACCACAACAACACTTCTGGCGCGATGACAAGACTACAAATCTGACGCTGTCAATTCTTAATAGCTACCTTTGTCTGGTATTGAATTGATACCAAATTGATACAAAATAATACCAGGTGGTATTGGCAAAGGACAATTGTTTTTCTATCAGTGCAGGGCTAATTGGACTTAGAATGTCAAGACGATATAGAATATATGAACGGGTATCAGATCAATATTTCGATATGTTACAAACGGAATGACAAAATTAGTATTGGAGGGTATAACAAGATAGCCAGTTATGTACGATTCTGCTAAGTCAAAGTTACTAATTCCAGGGTATACTATGTACTCAATGAACGAAATAGTTCATAGTTCAGAGGACGGTTTATAGAAGTAAGGAAGAGGGTGGAGTATTTTGGATTATGTGATGGGCTCATGTCTTTATTATGTTAAGAAAACAATTTCTTTTTGCTTGTACGTTCATTTAGACTCAACAATAACGTAACCGATTTTCTTGAAATGTACTGGATATGTGCGAGGTCGCACGTTTACTAACAACTCCAAAGAGTACATCTCCGCTTTGGGGTTATTAATGGTATTGCTACATATCTGACATAAAAATATAGCATCAGGTGTCAAGTGCCTGGATCCCAAAATCTAAAACTCCCGATTAGGATATAGTGGCACTTAATTGCGAGAGTCGTAGAAGTAGAGTACGAACCTAACATGACAATATGATTTCAAGTTTCAGAAGGCCTTAAATTTAAAACGCCTTAACGGACAAGTGACCTAAATATGACAATTTGGGTTTCAAATTCAAGATATTTGATGAGTCTATTATCTCAAAGGCAAATTTTTGAGAAAAAGTCGTAACGTCTACTTTTTGCAAAGTTCGATTTTTTGATAAAGTCGACTTTTGCAATTTTGATAGAAGTCGAAAATTCTGAAAGTCGTTTTTTCGTTCCAACTTGGGATCCCTAGTTCGTACTCTACTCGTAAAGTCATATTATTTGCGATCCCTATTGGCACAAACAGACTGATGTTCCATTTCGCTACGCCGAGAAAAAGTGGCTTACAAAATTTGAGACAAAAATTCCGAAACTTGAGGGTACGTTAATATGGGACCACCTACGCCTAAAGTTGGACCGCTATGGACCATATTCGATATATTCGCATTTTATAGGCTTAAAATGTTTAATCTGTAGATCGATCTACATGGTAGGTACATAAAAATATGGACTGGGATGAGTATATTACTATATTTTAAATTTACTAAAGCCTTCTCTGCTGGAGCTTCTTCATCCATTCTGATAACATGACCTTCATCCATTCTGATAACATGACCTTGTCAATGCAAACGTTGTATTTTGATAGGTTGACCTATTCTACCGTAGTAGTACAGTTCGTAGTTCATACGACTCCTGGTACAATCGGGCAAAAAATCGGAAATTTTTCGAATCTGGAGTCCTGTCTATGCGGAGCAATGAAAATATATAGTCTTATACAGCCCATCCTCGAACATAATGGATAAAAAAATACATTTGTACCAAAATTTAGCTTCCATAAACATAAAATTATTATGATGAATCTTACACCTATAATGCCGTAATCCCAAAATTTGGCTTAGATATGCATCAACTTTTTCACGAGTTATTTATGGCAACAAGAGTAAACTAAAGAGCAATGAATCGTAAATTTGGAAACAGTTTTTTTCTAGCAGCAACATTAGCAAAGCCAAACTTGTCTCTGTGCAGCTTTCTTTTCGACTATTCGACTTCACATACCTGACCTTAAATGGTCCTTTTGACTTTTTAATCGGTGAAAGTTGACTTCGACTTTTTCACACAAAAAGTCGACTAATCTATTAGTTGAAAGTTGACTTAGGGATCCCTAGTAGGACAAGTTCTCACTTTTCACCTGAAAGGACCATTTAAGGTCAGGTATTGAGCGCCCACTTCTCCATGAAATATCAGTAAATTGACCTATAACCCGATCATAACAAAATAGGTCTTAAATTAAAGGTATTTTGAAGTGAGAACAAAAACATTTTGGGCCAAGGCTCTTCGACATGTGTCCTGATTAAATATAAAGTTAAGCCCCCAAAAAACTTCAAGTAGATATGTAGACTGATAATAGCAATATGGAGCCCAATTGAAAGGTTTATGGGGGTAGAGTACGAATTCAATGATAAGTTTAGGATTTGCCATAAAAAGTATAAGAATGTAGACCCAGAAGAAACTATGAAGCCTTAAAAATATTTGGGTTTTAACTCAGAGAAATAAGTCTTCCGATATCAGCAAAAACTCTTTGCAGATTTTACATTACAGTTTATTTAACATACGAGTACATATAAATGTTATTTATAACAATTTTAGACGTTAATTTTTTTAAAACACAAATACGGGCTTACTAGGCTTTTTGTTTTAGAAGATTTGGTCAATTTTTTTTTTTTGATATTTCACACAAGCCAAGATGCAACCACAATTACAAAAATATGTAAACTTTTGTTCTGTATAGTGACATGGGCTAGTTGAAATTATTTGTCCGGTTATCTCAGCAAAGCTTATGTGTATACTCTTTGATGTTCTCAGTGATTCAAACCAATCAATAACATTGTTTTGAGTGGCCGCAGGTAAATTTTGCAATGATATAACTACGATGAAAAGGCTATAAAATTCCCCCTTTCACATTTCTTTTGTAAAAGCTAAAATAAAAATTTGTTTAAAGTCTCTCGTTGGTATTAACCCTCTTTTTCATGTTCTCACTCACTAAAAAGGCATCAAGGGATTAGATTGCATTATTATCCAGATTTTGTTCACAACACCTTTAAATATGTTTTCACTTTGGATAATGAATTTCTTGTAATGACGATGATACGATCCCTTAAATACCATACTCTGGCTTATGAATGCAAATGAATTGTCAATTTATAGCCAAACCAGGCAACATGTTTTTCATAAAATCAAAAATCACATGCGTGGCGGTTATATTTGTGTTCACGCTTTGCAACTTTACTCAAGGGAGTTATGTCAACATACCGAAAAATATGAATTATTCTCTTCTCCATTCCAAATTCACAATGACGAAAGTGATGCGAATGGTGGTGGTGATGGTGTTGATGTACTACTGCATTCACCGGTAAGGGGAAATCCCGGAAACCCACAATATGAATAGCAAATAAAACATAACTAATCGACCCTTTATGAAAATATGAAATGACATGCTTTTTCACACCACTCCTTTTGTTGTCAGTCCGTCCGTCCGTGCTTCTGAATAAGGATATTTTCAATAACTACAACCAGGCTACAATTCCTTGTTTGCATCCCCCGAAAATGGGAAATAAGGCAGACAAGCATTCAGGCGAACAATTTGTAAGCTCTTAAAACCTCACATACACATCACAAGCATGATTATTTGGTGGTAGTGGTTGTGGTGCTGGTGATGAAGATGATTTGAGGGCAAGGACTACTTGGGATTAGTGGCTTTAAAAGGACAATCTGCTGTTGCTTTCGCAGCTACAACTGCCGCTGTTGAAATTATGAATCTTGCAATATGCTCATGGGGTCAAATGACATATTGTCTGACTAATTGAACTGGTTTTTGAAATGCCATGTAATATATACCCACGGGCTTAATCGAGTGTGGGAGTGGCATGTGCTTTGAAATAAAGTGCTCACAATAGATATGGCGATTTTATTTTTTTGTTTTTCTTGAGATGATGCATTGAAATGAAACAATCGTATTAAAGAGACGGATCCTCCCCATTCCCTAGTGTTTAGAAATGCAACATTCCAATTTGACGCAATAGAATGTTTTGATATCCAACAAGGTCCAATACTTAGGAATGATCTTGGTGAGGACACTGAGTTGGCTCATGATTAGACTTATACTTACTTTAGCCTCAGCAATTACGCCTAAGCATTTTGGTGTACTGTGATGGAAACAAAGTGCAATGTAAGGATAATACAAAAGGTTCATGTTTTCTTGGCATAGACGGAGCGAAGAGGACCATACCCACTAGAGTACTGGAGACTGTTCTAGACCTCCGACCCATAGACATTAAGATGTGTGAGGAAGCTACTGTAGCTATGAGACATAAGGCGATGCATAGTGGTAAAAATAACGAACGAATTGCAAATAGCCCACAACTTTTTATCTGTTGATCTGAGCGGTGAAAAATGTTCCAGACATATATTCATTTAACACAGAGTGTCAAAGTTGGCCACATTTGACTTCTGCAGCCTTCTAGGGGTTGTTACTTTTGATTTACTGAAACGACTTGCATGATTTAGGACTATGAAGAAAGAGCAACAAGAATAAAATTCTGCCCAATTTTGCTTAATGTAAAAAAAAAATTTTACATCATCATTATCATCGGCCAATATTTGGATATAGGTGTCATATAGACCGATCTCCATAATAATGATCTTAAGCTTAAAATATGCGTTTTTTATCAGATTTGGCTGAAATTTGGAACGGAATTTTATTAAAAGTGTCTGCAAACCTTGCCTAATATGGTCCAACTTTAGGTTTAGGTTTTATACAAAAGCACCCTCGACTTTTGGTATTATTGCACTAAAATCCACATTTTTATTCGAATTTATCCAAAATTTGGCATGCGAAATTTTCTGGACATGAAACTTCTGAGGCAAAAAAAGGATATAAGAAAAGATTTGCTGTGCTATTAGAGCGATATCAAGTTATGGTCCGGTTTGAACCAGAATTAAATTATATATAGGAGACCTGTGTAAAATGTCAGACAATTCGAATATGAATTGCGCCCTTTGGGGACCCAAGAAGTAAAATAGAGAGATCGATTTTTATGGGAGCTGTATCGGGCTATAGACCGATTCAGACCATATTAAACACGTATGTTGATGATCAAGAGAGGATCCGTTGTATAAAATTTCAGGCAAATCGGATAATAATTGCGACCTCTAGAGGCTCAAGAAGTCAAGATCCCAGATCGGTTTACATGGCAGCTATATCAGGTAATGAACCGATTTGAACCTTACTTGACACAGTAGTTGAAAGTAAGAATAAAATACGTCATGTAAAATTTCAGACAAATCGGATAGGAATAGTGCCCTCTAGAAGCTCAAGAAGTCAAGTCCCCATATCTGTTTATATGACAGCTATATCAGGTTTTGAGCCGATTTGAAAAATTCTTGGCATAGTTGTTGGATATCATAACGAAATACTACGTGCCAGAAATTCATTCAAATCGGATAAGAATTGCGCACTCTAGAGGCTCAAGAAGTCAAGACCCAAGATCGGTTTATATGACAGCTATATCAGAATATGGACCGATTTGAACCATACTTAGCACAGTTGTTGGACGTCATAACAAAACACGTCGTGCAAAATTTCATTCCAATCGGATAAGAATTGCGCACTCTAGAGGCTCAAGAAGTCAAGACTGAAGCTATATCAGGTTATGGATATTATAACAAAATACTACCTGCAAAAATTCATTCAAATCAAGACTCAAGAAGTCAAGACTGAAGATCGGTTTATATGGCAGCTATATTAGGTTATGGATATTATAACAAAATACTACGTGCAAAAATTCATTCAAATCGGATAAGAATTGCGCACTCTAGAGGCTCAAGAAGTCAAGACCCAAGATCGGTTTATATGGCAGCTACATCAAAACATGGGCCGATATGGCCCATTTACAATACCAACCGACCTACACTAATAAGAAGTATTTATGCAAAATTTCAAGCGGCTAGCTTTACTCCTTCGGAAGTTAGCGTGCTTTCGACAGACAGACGGACGGACGGACAGACGGACGGACGGACAGACGGACGGACGGACAGACGGACAGACGGACAGACGGACGGACGGACAGACGGACGGACGGACAGACGGACGGACGGACAGACGGACGGACGGATAGACGGACGGACATGGCTAGATCGACATAAAATGTCACGACGATCAAGAATTTATATACTTTATGGGGTCTCAGACGAATATTTCGAGTAGTTACAAACAGAATGACGAAATTAGTATACCCCCCATCCTATGGTGGAGGGTATAAAAAGTTAAATGTTATTTTTATAATAGATTGTTGTATTCAATGTCTCTGTTTTTAATTAACCTCTAAGTCTTTTGTTTTTTATTTAAATTATATATCGATATGGAGTTTCAATTGCAGAATAAAGAAATAGTATAGCAAACAATATTTAAAAGTCAGCAAAAAGTGTGTTGTTGGTAGGTGCATTTGACTGGTTTCCTATATCGCGATTTCATTTTGACCAAGAAAAATTGTCAGCGAAGATGTCAAATGGATCATGGTGCTTTAAAACCATTCCAACTAGAGTAAGATGTAAAACACACATTTGAATTTGAACTGGGCTCTGCAATACGACTTGTTTCAAAGCGCAATAGAAAACAAATCAAATCTTACTTCCCTCATTTAAATCCAACTTATCCAACGATGCAAATAACAATAAACACAGACATTTTTTTGCAAAAATCTTTTGTTCTTCGCACGGCGATCGCCCATCGGTTGATTCTGCCAGTGCTGTTTTTGTGCATAGGCAATGACGTACACCACATGCGACGTGCCTTTCGCAACAACACAATTTTTGCAAACTTTAAAATGTTTTTGCTATACTATCCTTTGAATAGAAAGCATTAAACATTGGTCTAAAGCCGGACAATATCCTGCAATATAAACTCGATTAGTAAATTATCTAAAAACAAGAAAGACTACGAGCTTGAATAGAAAAAACAGCAAAATTAAAGAATAACAAGTAAAAGCGTGCTAAGTTCGGCCGGGCCGAATCTTATATACCCTCCACCATGGATCGCATTTGTCGAGTTCTTTTCCCGGCATCTATTCTTAGGCAAAAAAAGGATATAAAAAAAAGATTTGCTGTGCTATTAGAGCGGTATCAAGATATGGTCCGGTTTGGACCACAATTAAATTATATGTTGGAGACCTGTGTAAAATGTCAGACAATTCGAATAAGAATTGCGCCCTTTGTGGGTTCAAGAAGTAAAATAGAGAGATCGATTTATATGGGAGCTGTATCGAGCTATAGACCGATTCAGACCATAATAAACACGTATGTTAATGGTCATGAGAGAATCCGTCGTACAAAATTTCAGGCAAATCGGATAATAATTGCGACCTCTAGAGGCTCAAGAAGTCAAGATCCCAGATCAGTTTATATGGCAGCTATATCAGGTTATGAACCGACTTGTACTTTATTTGACATAGTTGTTGAAAGTAACAATAAAAAACGTCTTGCGAAATTTCAGCCAAATCGGATAGGCATTGCGCCCTCTAGAAGCTCAAGAAGTCAAGTCCCCAGATCTGTTTATATGCCAGCTGTATCAGGTTTTGAACCGATTTGAACCGATTCATTCAAATTGGATAAGAATTGCGCCCTCAAGAAGACAAGACCCAAGATCGGTTTATATGACAGCTACATAAGGTTATGGACCGATTTGAACCATACTTGGCACAGTTGTTGGATAACGTAACAAAACACGTCGTGCAAAATTTCATTCCAATCGGATAAAAATTGCGCACTCTAGAGGCTCAAGAATTCAAGACCTCAAATCGGTTTATATGGCAGCTATATCAGGTTATGGACCGATTTGAACCATACTCGGCACAGTTGTTGAATATCATAACAAAACACGTCGTGCAAAATTTCATTCCAATCGGATAAGAATTGCGCACTCTAGAGGCTCAAGAAGTCTAGACCCAAGATCGGTTTATATGACAGCTTTATCAGTTTATAAACGGATTTGAACCATACTTAGCACAGTTGTTGGATACCATAATAAAACACGTCATGCAGAATTTCATCCCAATCGGATAAGAATTGCGCACTCTAGAGGCTCAAGAAGTCAAGACCCAAGATCGGTTTATATGGCAGCTATATCAAAACATGGACCGATATGGCCCATTTACTATACCAACCAACCTACACTAATAAGAAGTATTTGTGCAAAATTTCAAGCGGCTAGCTCTACACCTTCGGAAGTTAGCGTGCTTTCGACAGACAGACGGACGGACGGACAGACGGACGGACGGACAGACGGACGGATATGGCTAGATCGACATAAAATTTCACGACGATCATAAATATATATACTTTATGGGGTCTCAGACGAATATTTCGAGTAGTTACAATCAGAATGACGAAATTAGTATACCCCCCATCTTATGGTCGAGGGTATAAAACAGTGAAAATATCACTGACATTTTTCTTTCATCGAAGGATTGTTTTCGAAGAAATTGTTATTGATGTATTGTCTTTAAGGAAACTTTCAATAATATCCTCAGTCATTTGCTTCATCATTGAAATAAAAAAAATAAAAATATAAAAGAAAAATCTCCGATAATTGAGCTCGTCTCGAAAGAGAATCGAACAGTTATAGTTATAAAATACAAAAAGTTTTATTATAATTTAAAAAAAAAATGTCATTCGTAAAAATTTTTATTAAAATGTTGTCTTTAACACTAAAGATTTGTCTTTAAAAAAATCGCATTGAAATTTTGTTGTTAGACAAAATTGCATTGAAATTTTGTCTTTGGAAAAGTTTAAGAAAAAAAAAATAAAATTTAGTCCTTCAAAATTTCTTTCAAAAATAATATTACTTAAAAGAATATCCTTGCAATTTTGAGTTTAGAAAAATTTTTATTAAAAATTAGTTTTTAAAAAATTTCATTGAAAAATTCTTTCGAAAAAATTACACTAAAAATTTGTTAAAAATATCCTTTGAAATTTTTTTTAATAAAAATTCATAGAAATTTAGTCTTTGGAAAAACTTTCATTAAACTTTTATGTTTACAAAACTATCACTAAAACTTTAAGCTTTGGAAGAAATTCAATTGAAATTTTGTCTTAAAAAATTGCACTAAAATTTTGTTTTGGGAAAACTCAAATCAAGTCTCTATGTAGAATTTTGACTAAAATCCGTACATATTTTAAGAGTCATAGAGGAAATTGTGCTAAATTTGGAGACGATCGGTTAATAAATGCGCTTGTAAAGGCTCCAGAAGATAGGGTGACTTGAATATATGTGAGCTATATTTAAATCTGAACCGATTTCTATGAAATTCACTAGTGATAAGAAGAGTCATAGAGTAATCTTCGTGCCTAAATTCGTGAGGATCGGTTGCCAAATGACAACATTATTGCAGTATTTGTCCAAATTGTATGAATATATATATGGGAGCTATATCCAAATTTGAACCGATTTCTTCCAATTTAAATAGGCTTCGCCTCTAGGTCAAAAAATATGCCTGTTATAAAATATATAACAGGGGTAGACAAATAGATGGGCGGACAGACACCCCAACATAGCTAGATCGAAGTGATTCCGAGTCGATCGATATGCTTCTTAATGGTTCTATCTCTCTTCCTTTCGGTAGTAGTGGTTAAGGGTATAAAACTGTTAAACACTTGCATCCGTTTTTTAAACGTAGTACGAAACAATTTTTATACCTTCCACCACAGGATGGGGTATACTAATTTCGTCATTCTGTTTGTAACACCTCGAAATATGCACCGGTCCATGTTTTGATATAGCTGCCATTTAAAGCGATCTTGGGTCTTGACTTCTTAAGCCTCTTGGGGGCGCAATTCGCGTCCAATTTGACTGAAATTTTGCACGTGGTGTTTTGGTATTACTTCCAACAACTGCGCTAAGTATGGTTTAAATCGGTCCATGTTTTGATATAGCTGCCATATAAACCGATCTTGGGTCTTGACTTCTTGAGCATCTAGAGGGCGCAATACTCGTCCGATTTGACTGAAATTTTGCACGTAGTGTTTTGGTATCAATTCCAACAACTGTGTTAAGTGCGATTCAAATGGGTTCATAATCTGGTATAGATGTCATATAAACCGATCTTGAATCTTGACTTCTAGAGCCAATAGAGCGCGCAATTCTCATCCGATTTGGTTGAAATTTTGCATGAGGTGTTCTGTTTTCAAATCGGCCCATATCCTGATATAGCTGCCATATAAACCGATCTGGGATCTTAACTTCTTGAGCCTCTAGAGAGCGCAATTTTCATCCAATTTAGAAGAAACTTTGATCAATGGCTTCTTTCATTACCTTTAACATACATATCGTATATGGTCTCAATCGATCAATAGCTTGATACAGCTCCCATATAAATCGATCTCCCGATTTTGTTTTTTGAGCCCCTACCATGCGCACTTCTTATCCGAATGAATTGAAATATTACACTATGACTTCTACAATGTTGAGCATTCATTAATGGTCCGAACTGGACTAAAACTTGATATAGCTCCAATAGCATAACAGTTCTTATTCAAAATGCTTTGTTTGCCTAAAATGAGATACCGCGAATAGAACTCGACAAATGCGATCAATGGTGGAGGGTATATAAGATTCGGCCCGGCCGAACTTAGCACGCTCTTAGTTGTTAAGTATTTTAAAATTTTTTAGTATTATAAACTAACATCAATCTGGACCAAATGACGCATTTGCAACCTCCAACGACCTACATCAATAAGAAGTATCTATGAAAACTTTCATGGGGATAGCCTCATTCGTTTGAGCGTTTTCGTGATTTCGGCTATCTGTTAAACGGATGGACGAATATGGGTAGACTGACATAACCCATTAACGACGAATAGAGCTGTCTTAGAAAAATTCTGGCTCGACGCGAATGAAACTAGTTAAACAATTATTTTTTCCCGTCATATAAGGTCTTGTTTTGGGGGGAAATTAGCTTGTCGAAAGTTGGCAATTATTTATAGCTAAAATATCAAAACAAAAAATGTTCTAAAAATTATAAGGAGTGAGATATCTAAAAACCATTTTAGAGTCATGTTCCATTTGATAGTTTCTCTATTAAAAACATAAATTAATGACGTTAATCCTACTACTTTTGAAAGCAGGTCCGGTTTTATTTCAAAGTCATTAAAATCCACTTATTTTTTTAAGCTTTTTGGCATAGGAAATCAAAAAATATTTTTTTACTCCCCACCGCCATAGGATGGGGGCATACAAATCTAGTCATTCCGTTTGTAACACCTTGAAATATTCGTCTAAGACCCCATAAAGTATTTATATATTATTGATCGTCTCGTCGTTTTGAATCGATCTATCCATAGAGGTCGAACGCGTAGAGCTAGCTTGAAATTTAGCAAAGATACTTAATATCGATGTAGGTCATTGATCGTACGTCAAAACGTTCCGAGTACGATTTTGCTAGAAAATTTTAAACTTTTCAATGGAAATGTAAGATATCACCTGTCAAGACTTTTGTTAGGTTGAAAAGAGGCGCTCCATACCACTATGGAAATACACCTAAGCCGGTAATCGGCTTGTTGTGCGCTCTAAATACTAAAAAAGTAAACTCGAAAAATAAAATCTAAGTTAGGAATTTCCTCGTCTTCTCACAATCCGGATCTCTTCATAGGATTTTTGTCGTTCAACCGACCGTTTCGCTATTCCATAGGATTACACCACAGCGTTAGTAGCCCATATCTCAGTCCATGGGTTCAATGCAGACTCCCAGGCCGACTCTGGCCTCTAGCTTTGAACCATCCGTGTAAAATGATCTTCCAGATATACTGTACCAACTTTCCGAAATAACTAGATACACAAAGATACACACTACAATATAGCTGGACTGTGAAACATAGTCAAATATACTATTTTTATACCCACCATAGGATGGGGGTATTCTAAACAAGTCATTCCGTTTCCGTAGCAACTCGAAATATTGATCTGCAACCCCATAAATAACATATATTCTGGATCGTCTCGATAGTCATGTCCGTCCGTCCGTCTGTCGAAATCACGATAACGGTCGAATGCGTAAAGCTAGCCGTTTGAAATTTAAAAATTATTGATGTAGGTCATTGGGGATTGCAAATGGACCATATCGATTTGGGTTTGGATATAGCACCCATATAAACCGATCCCCGGATTTGACTTATTCGGCACTTAGAAGCCTTAATATCGACATGATTTGACTGAAATTTGAACCAAAAACCTATCTTTTGACTTAAAACTTCAGTACCAAGTTTTATCTTAATCGGTCAATATGGTGATAGGGGCCCCCTTAATTACTGATATCCACATACGCCTTGAGGTCAAAATAATTCAAATACAAACTCGGTTAATAAGGGTACATTTTTAATAGAATCCATGGTGGTGGGTACCCAAGAACTTGTACTTTTACTTGTTATAACCACCACCGAAGGATGGGGGTCTATCCATTTTGTCATTCCGTTTGCAACACACTGAAATATCCATTTCCGACCCTATAAAGTATTTGTATATCCTTGATCAGCGTAAAAATTTAAGACAATCTAGCCAAGTCTGTCCTTCTGTCCGTCTGTCTGTTAAAATCACGCTATATTCTTTAAAAATAGAGATACTGAGCGGAAACTTTGCACAGATTCTTTTTTTATTCATAAGCAGGTCAATTTCAAAGATGGGCCATTTCGGACTATATCTCGATATAGTCCTTATATAAAGCGATCCGCCGATTTGGCGTCTTAGGCCCATCAAAGCCACATTTATTATCCAATTTTGCTGAATTTTGGGACAGTGAGTTCTTCAGTTTGGCCCAAATCGGTCCAGATTCGGATATAGCTGCCATATAGACCGATTTCTTGATTTAAGGTTTTGAGCCATAGAAGGAGCATTTATTTTCCGATGTCGCCGAAATTTGGAACAATGAGTTGTGTTGGGCCCTTTGACATTCTTTTTCAATTTGGCTCAGATCGATCCAGATTTGGATATAGCTGCCATATAGACCGATCTTTCGATTTAAGGTTTTGAGGCCATAAAAGGCGCATTTATTGCCCGAGTTCGCCGAAATTTGGTACAGTGAGTTGTGTTGGGCGTTTCGACTTCTTTCTGCAACTTGGCCCAAATCGGTCCAGATTTGGATATAGCTGCCATATAGACCAATATCTCGATTTAAAGTCTTCGCGCCATAAAAGGCGCATTTATAATCCGATTTCACTGAAAGTTCACACAGTGACTTATGCTAGGCTTTTTGACATCCGTGTCGTATATTGTTCAGATCGGCTTATTTTTAGATATAGCTACTAAAAAGATCAATATTTTGTTATAAACAATTGAACAATGACTTGTACTTATTAGTTTGGTAGTATTTGGCGGCAATAGTAAATAAGATGAGTTGTTATTATGAAATTGTCTTTAATAAAATAAAATAATAATATGTATATGGCAATAATAGGGTTAAGTCGATCCAAGACTGTGCCGCTGGCAGCAGTACTTTGCACTCGACCTCAAGTGTCGTTTTAGATATCCGATCGGAAACATCTTCTATTCCTTCCATGTTTCCTATCGTCCCCTCGATTATACCCCGATATTATCCTGTTCCTATCTTCCATACATTCTCTCTTCGCCTTAAGTCTCAAAGCCGTAACGGCTGCCTCATACTTAATCTGTTTGTCTAAGGGTCGGATATCTGGAATAGTCTGTAGTCGGCGTGGTACTTTTTCTTCTTCAGCGTTTTAGCAGTGTTGTGCTCATCGGGAGATCTGGTTCTCTCTCCAGCTTCCGTAGCAGTGCTAGTGCTTCCAGCAACCTTTGTCTTTTTCGTCGTGACCCGGGTTGCTTTTTCGGTCTCCTTGTGAGCGTAGCAAAGCCACCGCTCTCTTCTGCCGTCCTGCCGCTCTCCTCATCTCTCGATTCGGCTGTGATGACTGTTTCATTGACACTGTCGTTGTCTAAATCGAATCGGAAACACAACATTTACTCAAAGGCTGGGGACGAACTGTTCATCCCTCATGTTTATCCGTCTCTTCCTCGTTTGTTAGTCTGACCACTGGTTGTGCGTTTGAACCATTACTCTCGACTGCAGTCTTCAAGGCTACTACACATAGAGGAGGGCGGTCAACATGCTACGGTCTGATGCCACCACAGCAGTTATTGGGGTTTCGGAGTCCATTTTGAGCCTACTACCTGAAAGGCTTTAAAATTTTTCGTATTAGGTAATACCTATTCCGAGATACGGATATTTTTTTTTCGAGAAACGAAATGAAAACACGTCCGTTCCACTCAACGGTTACAATATTGGCAAGACTTAGTGTAGCCCAGAAACGTATATAGCAGTTCCCGTATATCTTCCATATAAACCTATCTTCCGATTTCTCATCTTGAGCCCTTGGAGGCCGCAAGTTTTGTCCGACTTGGCTAAAATTTTGCACTTATTGTTCTGTTACGGATTCCAACATTCATAGTAAAGTATTGTCCAATCTGTGTATAATGGCCTTCTACGTCTCCACGATTTGGCACGATGAGTAAAATTAAGTTCATTGTATGTAAATTTTCAGCAGAATCCATGGTGGAAGGTTCCAAAAATTCGGCCCGGCGGACCTTAGCACGTTTTTAAGTCTTTCTTAGTATTGACGGTCTGCCAAAACGTGTACTTATATCGAAACATTTTGCAAGGAGGACTTCGAAATGCTTAAAACCTAAAAAGCAAAAACTCTGCCAATTGAGTTTGAAAATATGGCTTTAACCTTCCAAATATCCATAATAAAGTGATATCTCTTTTCAAAGAATAGTCGAAAATGTGGACCAATCCTTTAAATTATATAAATGTATTTGTAAAATTTCAACATTCTCTCTTAAATATTGCAAATTCAAGTGTATGTGCACCAGAGATGGCCTGTCAGAAACAGTGACGTATATGACATACATTTCCGACGTATATTACATACGTCGAAAACGTCGTAAACCTAGCCAAAAAACTAGGTTTCTGACAGAAAAAAAAATTCGAATTTTTGATCTGATTAACTAAAAATTTTGGCATAAGTATTAACACTCCATGTACCATTTCACTTGACACTTCCTCAGATGTCATGCATTTTTAACATATGTCGTTTACAACAGCTTTCAAAAAGCAAATTAAAACGGGAGAAGCAAATAATTTTGCAAAAGGATACAAAATAATTGCAATTTCTAAATATAATTGATGAAAACTAATAATTTATTGATTTTTTGCTTCACAAAAAAATCCTTAAACGTTACTTTATAAATTGACTTGAAATTTGCGTATATTTCCAATTTATTGTGTGAAAAATGTAAATGCAAAAATTAAAAAAAAAACTTAATATTACTTTTATTGCGAAATTTTTTTACATATAAACTCTTCTATATACAACAAATAAGTGACAATAATATTTGTTAAAAATCAAACTTTTACACTGAGTTATTAAGGTTTATGACGTTTGCGACTTTTTCTACGTTTTATACAAGTATACGACGTTTTCGACTTTTACAACTTTTTGACAGTCGGAAACCTAAAAAATCGTCTTACGGACCATCTCTGATGTGCACTTCTTCGTCATTAGAGGTTACAAGCATATATGAAAGACCGTTTAAAATTTTGGGCTGGGATCGACAAATCGTTTTAAGGTTTTACACTATTGAATCAGTACCTTCACCCTATCCCGGAATTTCCTTTCCCCAGACCATGGCCGAAAAGGTTCTTATCGACGAGTCCGTTTCTTAGCATGATGTAAATAGGAATAACGTTTGAAAATTCTACAAAATTGCCCTGTCAGTGCCAAAACGGGACACTCAGCCAAGCACAAAATGCATTTAGATTGCAAAATGTTTCGCACCTTCAAAAGCATGGCAGCATGGCTAAGCATTTAGCATATTTAACCAAACCAATGATCAAATTAATGCTCCTTAGAAGGTCGGTCACAACTCTCGGTGATGTGCTTCCATACTCGTAGTATTCATAATTACCGAAATATGTTCTTATGTATACTATCTCTATATTGTAACGTTAATGAAGTTGTTCTTTGTCCTGGGTTTGGTGGTGGCAAATGAAGTTCGTTGATTATCAATGGAAAGGCTCTTACGCTCAATTAAGTGGAAAATTCATTATATATGGCTACTTGAGGGTGAGAAGCTGTTTCAGTGCCAAAGATTAGTGGTGATGAAGCAGTAATAAGGTGAGAATAAAGTGATAAAGAAAATGTATCGAATTCTTGTTTAGCGAAATACGCTGTACATTGACAGTGCTGTGGTACTCCAGTGAAGTATGAGTACATTCGTTAAAATCCAGAGGTTATTGACAATACCTGCAATGTTGTAATGAGGGCGGATTTCTTTTTCTGTGGTGGTCTCAAGAGTGCCCTCTTGAATTGTGTCAAACAAAATGTTTTTAATTTGCTGCTGTTGGAGTTAAAGTTGTGGTTATGGCTATGGAGCCTGTAAGCTGGATACTTGCACTTGCCATCATCTAATGCAGCTGTCATTAAAATTTGTCATCCATAATGAGACGACACATCGTCAGAACCGGTTCGTTTCTATTTATGACCTGTGTGTCGATTACAAAGGCAGCAAAAACAGAATTATGAAGCATTTCGCATACGAGAGATGCGGCCATCAAATCGAAAAGGCATTTCGAGTCCATTAATATTAGAGTGGTGCGCTTTTGTGTGCGATTTATTTATGTTTCGCATGATTCCTTTGCTTTCCGCCCGGCAGTGCCATGGCGGTGTGTGTTCGCCTGCCCCGCTCCGTCATCAGTGCATGTGTCTATATTTATTTCCAGTATACAATAGGGAACAAGGAGCCGGGAACATGTGTCATATTTTTCTGAAGCACTCTTCTTTCTGCTGCTGGCGCGAGCTGACTGGTGGCAGGTTATTTCACGACGACCGCATACAAGAGAAGATCTTATGTTTTCAATTTTAGATTACAACAATAATAGAGAATGAATACATGAGTAATTAGAATATAATAATAGTCGGCGGTGGGCGACCTTTGGTCCTTCGGGGGGAACAGTTGGCAGCTTTTCATTCCGCTGCACAAGAGGAAATGTCAGCAGCGACCTGCCTGGTCTGGTGGCTGTGTTTGCACTTGTTACCAAATAAATCCCTCCCTGATGATGTCTTGTGGTGAATTTGAAATTCAAGGGCGTATTGTCCTTCTCTGCATGTTGCGCACACGGTTTTCATGCCTCTACCCACCCCTCCGCACTCACTCCTGTGCTGGCATCCATGCTGCCTTCCATTCATTCATTCATTCATTGTGATGGAGAGACACACAAAAGAATTAAGCCCGTCCATACGGAACTTCGTAAACACACATCGAAAGCTAACGAAGCGTTTTAAATGACAACGAGACAAAATTGAACGCTTTTCCTCATCAATTTGGCGCTTTTGTCTCGTCCTTTGGTGTTGTCAACACTGAGTGTGTCTTGTTGCTGCTGCTGATTTTCCAGCTACTGGCAACTTTATGTGTTGCTTGTTGTTTGTTATTTGCTACTGTTTGTTGTTGTTTTTGTTTCAGTTTTTGTGTCTTTTATTGTTGTATTTTCACATCCTCGGCCTATAGGGATTAAGCGAACACAATACGACAATGACAGCGACGACAAGTAGGATGAGTAAAAAGATTTTGACAGGCGAAGGGTGTGAGGCAAGCGGTACGGTACGTACAGTCAGGCGAAAATGCTTAGAACAGTTCTTTAGTTTCGTTATTCTTTTCTTTTTGGCGATATTTTCCTTTCTGTGTGTCTTTTGTGCCTCATTTCGGTTATCATAACTCATGTATTGCAAAAGGGCTGGGGGTGCTGGAGTTGTTTGACAGTCTCTTTCAAGGGGTAGGGGAAGGTTTGGGCATTCATGGGGAAATCAAAACAAATGCTTTATTTTTATTCGAGAAAAGGCCCAGTTTTGTAACATGCAACGCCTCATTTAGTTTTTCCGGCGTTGGATGCCCCAATACAACGCCGCGCATTCAATGCGTTTTATGTCAACGACAATTTGTGTCGCTGAAGCGGTACTACTTTAGCATCATTCTAGTACAGCGTTATGGCTGTATATGGTCATCACTCGAGCAGAGGATGTGATTTGTTGAAGTTGATGTCATTGAGTGCCTTCAATCGAGAATTTTATTGTAACGATCAAACGCGACCCGTTACATATGCATGTAAAAATCTATATTGGAACTGAAAGGTTCTTTCCATTTTGAGGTTTCATCTAAAAGCAGAGTACATGTTGAATCCTAACCATCATTATTAAGAAATGCGAACTTCTTATAGCCAAGCGCGAACTGCGTGGCCTAGAACCCTCACACAGATACATTCAACAAATCGATTGAAATTTGCATCTACAGAGGGTTCAAGAAGTCAAATAAGTAAATAGGTTTATATGTAAGCTATAATAGTATCGAGATATACCGATTCGGATTGTTCGTTTATTTGGCTGTTCCGTATAGACTCGATTGGCCAATAGAGTACTTCATTTTTTGATATAAGAAGCGGTTGCGGACACACCCCCATACATCGGTTTTCAAAATAGCTTTATCTCAGAGTGTACCAATTTAAGCGACATTTTTATTTGCGTCCTTACTACTTTACTTCACTTCATTTTAATTGGCTATGACAGAACATTTGTCCCATTAGCCAAACGTAGAACAGTATTCCAAGCACATTGATCTTCTGCGCTCATTCTAAAATCTCTGACACCAAGAATCGAGGTGTCTCCCACCACTTGATTTTTCCATCGGGCTTTTGGTCGTCCCGGTTTGCGTGTACCATCGTGATCACCTTCAAAAGACTTCCTTGCTGGAGCTTTTTCATCTATTCTGACAACATGATCTAGCCAACGCAGCCGTTGTATTTTGATGCGTGCTAACTATGCTATCCTCATCATACAACTCATACAGCTCGTGGTTCATACGTCGCCTATGTTCTCCATTAACGCAAACTGATCCATATATCTTATCGTTCTCTCTAATACTCCAAGCACTGCCTCATCTGCTTTCACAAGTACCCATGCTTCAGAACCATATAACAACACGGTTAGTATCAGTGTTTTGTATAGTGTAATTTTCGTCTGCTGAGAGGTGGAGTTGGTTCTAAACTACTTACTTAATCCAAAGTAGCAACTGTTTGCCAGTATTATTCCCCGCTTTACTTCAAAACTGGTGTCATTCCTTTCGGTTACGGCGGTGCCGAGGTAGATAAAATTGCTGGCTATCTCAAAGTTGTGGTTCCCAACTTTCCCCTATTTCTTTGTCTGATCGGTTTCACAAGGCGTCTTGGGGTTTGATTTCATCCATTTTGTCTTATCTCCACTTACTGCCAGACCAATTTTCGCTGATTCATTTTCGTTTCTTTCAAAAGGCATAGGCGAGTAGCATGTGTTCTCTTGTAATTAGTGTGGCATATCTGTTCACATCTGCATCTCGTATAATCACACGATAGGCTGTCTCCTTGGCTGAAACCTGGTTTGGTATAAATGGTTCCGAGAGATTATTTCCTATTCTTATTGAGGAATGCGTATCAGCCAGTGTCGTCCTGCAGAGTCTTATTAATTTTGCAGGGATACCAAACTCAGACATGGTTTGAAATACCTATCACAAGCGGCTTTGTAGTCAACAAAAAGATGGTGGCTGTTGATTTGTCCTTTTATGGCCTTTTCCAGTATTTGGTGCAGTGTGAATATCTTGTTTATAGCGGATTTACCAGGTCTAAAGCCGCGATGATAGGGCCCAGTTATATCATTGACTTTAGGTTTTAATGTTTCACATAATACGCTCGGGCGTATCTTGCATGCGATGGGGAGACTTATTCCTCTGTAGTTGGCACATTCCGTCTTGTCTCCTTTCTTTTGTACGGGACACAGTATGCTGAGGTTCCAATCATCGGGTGTGCGTTCTTCTAGCCATATCGCGCAGAAAAGCTGATGCTTAAGCTTCATCAGCGTGTCGCCTCCGATCTTAAATAGTTCAGCGGGTAACCCGTCGGCTCCTTCTGCCTTGTTGTTCTTCAGTCCAGTCACAGCTGCTTGGACCTCATTCTGACTAAACATAAACATTCTATACCATCATTAGAGATTTTTTCCGCGGTATCCTCTTCGCCGACATCGTTGGACATTATCAGCTGGGTAAAATGTTCTTTCCATATCCTCAGCATGTTATCTGTGTCAGTTACCAGATTTCCATCTTTGTGTTTGCAGGTGGATGCGCCTGCACCAAATCCATCGGATTTATGCTCAATTCTTTGGTAGAATTTCCGGACTTCATTCGGAATCCTGAACATCACAATTCGCTCACACTCACGTCTTTCCATTTCCTTTTTCTTTCTGCGGAATATACGTTTCTCCTCTCTTCTTTTCTCTCGATACCTCTTCTTCATCTATCATCTATCGCGTTGCTACTGATTGCAGGGTCGCTCTGTATGCCGCATTCTTGGCTTCAGTACCATTTCGACAAGCCACCGAAGCGCAGTGCGCTGAACATCTAGGTTCAAATCCTGGCAAGAACATCAGAAAAACATTTCCCTTCCTAATGCTGGCAACATTTGTGAGGTATTATGTCATGTAAAACATCTCTCCAAAGAGGTGTCGCACTGAGGCACGCCGTTCGGACCGTTCAGCTTAAACTTGAATCGGACTGCACTCATTGATATGTCAGAAGTTTACCCCTGTTCCTTAGTGGAATGTTCATGGGCAAAATTTGCAATTTTTACCATTTCGACACTCTTGGTCGTACCATGGCTTTTTGGGGGAGGCTTCCTGTACCCAAGTACGGATTTCGCCGCTTTTTCCATAGAGTGGCCAATGGATTGCCCCTGCGCCGTTGTATCATAGAGACAAGAGTGCTTTCATCAAGCATTTGGGTTAGTCGAGTGGAGTATGCCGTAGCCATCTGTTGTGTTTGCAGCTTTTAAATGTCCAGCTTCAATGCAGTGTCAGATCGTACGAGAACCTTTGCTGCAACAAGGCAATTATCCGAGTCTATGTAATGTCTGCTTTGTATTTCTCCAATACAAAATAATACGGAAATCAAATGAAAGGTAGACTACGAAGCTTATGTATTGGCCCCCAGTATCTAGGGACCGCAAAACAGTGTCTCTGACGTGTCCAAAAATAGAAAAAAATCAACTCTTTCAGAATGCTTAGTTTTTGACAATTAACAAAAGAGTGAATTTGGGTGCCGAAATAAAAAATTACTTTTTTATGTATGGTGCTTATTTTTATAAATGATCGACGTAATATTAATTTATTTTTGGATGTAAATGATACTCTGGTTTGATTGTAAATATCGATGATATGGGTTTTATAGTAACCTAATGCTGGAGTTGTTAGTAAACTGGCTAAGTGGAGACTTCAACTTTGGTGGAGAACCACAAAATCTTCAAATGTCATCACCCAAGTTCTTCGTTTAATAAATCTTAGAAGTGTGTAAAGAAATCAGTTGTATTGAATTGCCTTATCAAATGAAATCAATCTTCTTCAGAGTACACAACAGTAATATACACGTATAGAATAGAAAATAATCAATTAATATACTAATTTTATTTATTTTCTTAAAGTGAAAGTGGTATTAAAGTAAATCGTTATTTTTGTACCCACCACCGAAGGATGGAGGTATATTCATTTTGTCATTCCGTTTGCAACACATCGAAATATCTATTTCCGACCCTAGAGAAAAAATCTAAGACGATCTAGACATGTCCGTCCGTCTGTCTGTTGAAATCACGCTACAGTCTTTAAAAATAGAGATATTGAGCTGAAATTTTGCACAGATTCTTTTTTTGCCCATAAACAGGGTAAGTTCGAAGATGGGCAATATCGGACTTTATCTTCATATAGCCCCCATTTAGACCGATCCTCCGATTAAGGGTCTTAAGCCCATAAAAGCCACATTTATTATCCGATTTTGATGAAATTTGGGACAGTGAGTTGCGTAAGGCCATCCGACAGCCTTCGTTAATTTGGCTCAGATCGGTCCGGATTTGGGTATAGCTGCCATATAGACCGATCCGCCGATTTAGGGTCTTAGGCCCATAAAAGCCACATTTATTATCCGATTTTGCTGAAATTTGGGACAGTGAGTTGTGTTAGGCCCTTCGACATCCTTCGTTATTTTGCTCAAATCGGTCCAGATTTGGATATAGCTGCCATATAGACCGATTCTCCGATTTAGGGTCTTAGGCCCATAAAAGCCACATTTATTATCCGATTTTGCTGAAATTTGGGACAGTGAGTAATGTTAGGCCCTTCGCCATCCTTTGTCAATTTGGCTCAGATCGGTTTAGGTTTGGATATAGCTGCCATATAGGCCGATGCTCCGATATAGGGTCTTAGGCCCATAAAAGCCACATTTATTATCCGATTTTGCTAATATTTGTGACAGTGAATTGTATTTGGTCCTTTGATATCCGTCATCAATTTGGTGCAAATCTGTCCAGTTTTGGATATAGCTGCCATATAGACCGATCTCTCGATTTCAGGTTTTAGGCCCATAAAAGGCGTATTTATTGTCCGATGTCGCCGAAATTTGGGACAGTGAGTTAGGTTAAGCCCCTCGATATAGTTCTGCAATATGGCACAGATCGGTTAAGATTTGGATATAGCTGCTTTATAGACCGATCGCTGGATTTAAGATTTTGGGCCCATATAAGGTGCATTTATTGACCGATGTAGTCGAAATTCAGGACAGTGAGTTAGGTTAAGCCCTTCGACTTCCTTCCTGAAATTCTGTATTAACGATTAGTCCAAGTGTTTTTCCAATAGACATTATCCATACATTCTCTGACCTCTGAATATGTCCCACTGTAATAGTTCTCGAGGATAGGATCATCCTTAGACTAGAGGCCTTAGATGTATCCTCCATGGAGCTGCAGAATTCAACCTACGATTTTTTCTGAGCCTTTCTCAGATCGCTCTTTTACTTTCTTATATCTGCCTGATAAACGTCCTAGTCGTATGGTGCCCTTGTGGCTCTGGCTCTGTTGAAGAGTTTTCTTCAGTCCTTCTTTAGAAGGGTTCACTATGTCCGTCGTTGTTTGCCCCTTGACTTGGCGCTAGGACATGCCACCAGAAGCGAGTTATTCAGGGCCTTCGTGATCCGCTTTACCATTATATCTATTTTCTCTGCAGTTTCCGCTTCTTTTTTTGGTTCAGAGAGGATAGTCGTGCAGAATGTATGCCGAAATTTATCCCAATCCGCCTTTCTTCTGTTTAACAGATAGACCATTTCTGTAGTATTTTCTCCAAGGCTGAAGCTAATATAACTATGATAAGAGAAGCTGCGGTGGTCCAACACTTCCCAATCGTATATCTTTCCGGATACAAAGTTCATATCTAGTACCTCTTAACTGTTACCTTTTGATAAAAATGGTTGATTTATTCTATCTTATTAAAAATCGACAGTTTATAATATATTCGATAACCAAGTCACCCCTTTCGTTGATATCCGAAATTTCTCATAACTGGTAATGTGCATAAGCAGCACTTCGCACAAAGAGGCTCATTTTCCCTGCAGAAGTGGCTTTAACCAGCAACTTAAAGCCTGAAGGCGACATATGTCAATCGTGTGCCATATATAGGGAGGCCAGCCAGTAATGAAATCTGTTAATTTCAAGGCTGACTTCTACTGAATTTTCAGTGCTTAGCGACGAAAGAAGAAAACATTTAGACTACATTTTGCAAGAATTCAGGCTCTGTGTCTCCCATTCCCGTACTCTTGACTAGCTTTAGAACAGGAATACCTATTCCACGAACCATTCCTCCACACAACCATGGTTCCGGTATTAGAACCCCTTCAAATTCTCCTGTCATCAGAAGGAGATTTGTCTGCAGAAACCGGACCATAGTCAGGATTCAGAATTTCCACCACTGCTGCGTTAGCCTCGTCTTCTGAATCCGCTTGGAGTTCATCAACAAGATTCGTTCGATTTTGTCATTACGAGTTTCCTTTCGTATCCAGAGTCAACTGCCCCTGGATACGAAAGCAGTGCGATGTGGACGCTTCACTTGCAGATGGTGTCAAAGTACCTTTTCAGTTCCGACTTACCCTGCTGACATACACCTTGGGCCAATCAAGCCGGACGACCCACCCACACAGGCCTTGTCGGGACCCGTTTCGACGTTTTATTCTCCACTTTGATCGCCGCAGGGGGATTTTCAGTCACCTGCATTCCGCCAGATATTATAAATTTAGTTGAAAGTTCCACTGCGAGATATACAGCCTGCATCGTCACAAACTGGAGGAGCAAAGTCAATTCCGCAAGGATAAAGGAATAAACAGATGACAGTCCAATGACTATCACACACCAATTGTTCTTAGGTATGCAGCCATGTTCTTCTCCCTTGTCAATAACTACTATCACCAATTTGGGGATGGGATGCCTTCCAGGCAACCGGAGTCTTTTACCATTCTAGACGTATAGCTTTTGGGCAGCATGTGCAGTGAATCTCCGAGCCCAATTAACGAAGCCTCTGTCTTTATCGGTGAGAGTTTTAGAATCATTCGCCCCAAGCCTCAATAAACCTGAGAGAGATGCGCCTTTTGTTATTCCAACCTCTTAATGAGCGTATTGGTTTGTCTGCGAATGCCGATAGCCTAGGCAAATTATAGGCATGCGAAGATAAATTATGTTCGGCCTTGTCCTTAAGACTCGAACCGAGAGGCTTCGTCAAATTCCCATGCTGACTAGTCGTCCGTTGGCTAGTGGAGCCTGGCGCAGCCACTCAACCAGTTGAGGTCTTAGTAGCTGACCACATGCTACGGTCTGATACCACGACTTCAAATTGTGCTGAACATCTCAGAATTAACCTTCTACCTTGGTCAAGCGGATTAGTCGCCACATGAACAGTTTTGCCGAAGAAACAGGCAGTCTTTTGCTTCGAAGTGCTTCTTCCACGAAGTCGAGCTAAATACAACGAGTGGAATTTGGCTCGTCTTCGAAGCTAATACACATAGGTCCATGATTCGTGTGACGATCTTTTAAATGTCTTTCGAAGCACCGCGATCATATTTTTTCAATATTTCTTTGCACTACGAGGGTTGCTGTGGTATCAAATTAAAGAAATTCGAAAGTAGATTACGAATCTGGCATACAAAAACAGATCGAAGTAAAGGGGGTCACCCCACCACCATAAAACGCTCCAAATGGGCCCCACCATGACTATATGCTGTTCAGTTTGTTTGTTTCGTAGAAATAAAAACGGCTGAACAGATTTCCTTAAAATTTTCACAGATTGTGTAGGTTTTCCTGAAAGGAAACATAGGCTATATAATTTTTAGATATCAGATGGGGACGGACCCTCCCCTTTACCCCAAATGCTCCACCCAAAACCAAAAGTGGATCGATAGGTACAATATTGGTATCAATTGAATGGTATTGGAGACTAGAAATCGAATATCGTATCAAAATTTGGGTCCAAGTACCCAGCGGGCCGTGCCAACCCCAAAACTCATCTAAACAGATATATTCGACGTTCATGTCGATATGGGACTTAAAAGAAAAGTATTGGGCAGTACATTTCAAATATGGCATAAAACATTAGATCCGAGTAACGGGAGGCCTCACCCCCAAACGGGCATAATAGCCGACCATGGCTATATGTGACCCAAATAATAGGTATTTGGGAGTAAATTACGAATATGGCATTAAAATTTGCGTTCAAGTCTAGGTGGAGCTTTTCGTCCTAAAAATACGTCAAATAGGCCCATTAAGACAAAATGGGATTCCAATGAAAGGTATTTAAGAGTAGAAAACGAATTCGATATCCAATTTTGGAGCCAAGCATTTGGGGGTACGCCCTAAATAACCCCCAAACTGAACTCGATTTCCGACTATTGCAATATGGAGCACAAACCAACGGTATTTGGGAGTAAAGAACGATTTGAATATTTATTTTCAGGGCAAAGTGCCGGTGGCCGCCCCAGGCCCAAAACACCCTTCCAACGGCTCATATTGGGGCTCTAATTACACGGATTTGGAAGAGGAGTACGAATTTGGTATCAATTTTTGATACGAAATGTCTGAAGTGCCATCGCTCCCCCAAAAAGCACTTCTCATTATCCTTGTTTTCAAAAACACCAACTCTCGGAGATTAGTAATGTCACCAAAAACGAAACATGGTTTCTATTGTTAGGATTGGATGTATAGACCAATCACTACAATAAACAGTTCAAACGAAAGGGCTTGAGAGAAAAAAGCGAATTTGACATCCAATTGAAGAGCCATGTGTTTGGGGAGCCACCCCACACTAAAATAGCTCCCTATTTAAAAAAAAAAAAAAATTATTTGGGTGCAAATTGATTGATTTTCGGGAAATTGACACTCATTTTCGGGACAAAGACCTTGATGTTCACCTCACCCTCAAGCAGATATTTTTTAGTCATTTAACATGTATTTGAAAGTAGAGCACGAATCTTAGACCCACGAGTCTAGGTGGCCACCAGACCCCCGAAATACCCCCTAAACCTCACATATTTACCAAAACTGTAATATAGGACTCTAGAGAAAGGCATTTGGGAGTAGAATAAAAATTTTCCCACGAACCGAGCAGAGACAAACTTCTCACACATCAATGAGTGCTTTCCGATTTAAGTTTACACTTCATGATAAGGGACCTTTTTGTAGCCGAGTCCGAACGGCTTGTCGCAGGGCACGTCTTTGTGGACAATTTTGGACATGACCATGCGTGGAATGATACATCGCAAATGTCGCCATGTCGTAATCACCGCTTTAAATTTTGTCCGATGTGCTCGTCAGGATTCGAACGCAGTCGTTCAGCGTCATAGGCGGACAGAGGCTACAGTGGCACGAATTCGATATTCACATTTAGGGCGAAGTGTTTCCAACCTAAAAAGTTATTAGAGAGTTAAAGAAGGCACAGCGGAGCGGGTCCGGCTCGGCTAGTTGAATATAAAAAACAAAAAATAAAAACAAAAACGGAAAAATACATATAAAATATCTGCCAAATCAGGCAAAGAATTTTAAAATATCGGTTTACGTGAGGTTTGTCACATTATATACCGACGCATGCTGGAAGTCATAACAGAACAGTACGCGCAAATCTTTTCTGGGGTGCCAAATCGGAAAACAATTGCGGCTTTCGGGGGCTCAAGATATCAAATCGGCCGATCGGTTTTCATGGGAGCTATATCAGGTTATAGACTGATTTGAATCGTACTTGGTAGAATTGTTGAAAGTCATAGACAAACACTATGTGCCAAATTACAGCCAACTCGTATAGTAATTGCGTCTTCCAGGGGCTCAAGGTCTCAAATCGGGTGATTAGTTTATATGGAAGTTATAATAGGTTATATACCGATTTCAATTGTATTTGGCATTGTTGTTAGAAAGCGTAAAAGTGCACTACTTGCTAAATTTCACCTAAATTCTATAACGTTAGCGGTTTGCAGTGGCTCAAGATCTCAAAATGGGAGTTTAGTTTATATTGGAGCTATATCAGGTTATAGACCGATTTGAATCGTTCTAAACACCAAGTGCAAAATGTCAGCCAAATCGGATAATAGTGGCGGCTTCTAGGAGCTAGGCTTATATGGAAAATATATCCAAATCTTGTCTCATTTGCAATTCTAAACGACATTTATCAATAGGAAGTATATGTACAAAATTTCAAGCAGATATCTTTATTTGTTAGACCACGGCCGTGATTTCAACATATGGACGCAAGGACGGATCAAGAAAATAGATATTTCGAGGTGCTACAAAAGAATGGCTATACCACCCATCCCATGGGGGTGGGTACAAAAAAATGTTACCGGAATCCATGGTTTATCCAAGGTTTGGTCCGGCCGAACTTAGCATCGTTTTACATTTTTTATATTAAAAGGTAAAATGAAATTAACAACGGTATACAAATATCGATGTATATCTATATATATGATAGTCTAAACACATCTTCCTTAGATCTTTTTTATTACAAACATTTTGCCATTAGGGTGGCATATTGTTGTGATATGCCTGCAACGGAAAACACAAATCTCTATGAAATCCCTAAGTTTTCCATTCCACTGTGCGCTAAACAAATATCCTTTGATCATTGCCTCCCGCCCGCAAACGAATGATGCTCTTTGGGAGTAGTCAAGCAGTAATACGTTCCGATACATTTGTTATTATCTCATTAATGATTTGTTTATTTAAATTATATAAATACATCAGCAAACATACATCAATCCATTCATTTATCCATTCATCCATGCAACGACCTTTCATCCCCCATATACAATATGGTTTGTATCTACTCCGTTCATAAGATTTTTCTTCTATTTCACACTGTCTATTTCATTTGGATGTGTAACTGAAGACCCACTCAAATTTTATTTCAACCACATCAACACAAAAAACTGATGTCGCGAATAAGTCATAAAAAGTTCTATGACATTGTCGTCTTGCAGCAATACCCGCTACTCAAGTTATATGCGGCTATGAATGAACTCTATAGAGTGGCCCAGCATTCTTGAAAAGTGTGGTTTGAAACCATTTGAAATGTCCCATAGGATATACATTTATCACAAGAATGTATGGATGACACTCTCCGCGGTATTGTAAAGCTCGTAATGTAACTTTAAACGGTTCGTAGTATAGACAGTTTTATCGCTTGTTTCCTTCCGTCCTTCCTGCTCGAATGCGGAAGAAATAACATATCCTGCATGGCAGATATTGGGAACAGATCATGTGGGAATTCCCTTTGACAGCATTACATGACAAAAGGTGGAATGAATTATTTTACAATATGGTAAAAAGGACAATTGGAAAAAAAAGACTTGAAGAGAAATTGAACTTTTCAATATGTGCATTTTAATTAAACCAAAAATGCCAACTGTATTAAACGCAAAAACAATACAAACGTTTGCAGAAATTCAAAGTGGCAATATTATTATTATAAATTTTGTGTCACCACTGCGATTCCATGTAATATGTTATTCAGAATAAACACAAGTTAGTTTCACAAGTTACAGCTTGAAATCGACATATCCATTTAAAATGTGAATCACATCTTCGTCGTACGAGGATTGCCTTTTATATATCGGGATTAGAGAACACAAAAACAAATATTAATCATCGAATATTGCTTTATTGTTTTTCAAATATTCCCCATTAAGATTTGCACACTTTTACATGCGTTTGGACCAATTGTCGAAGCAATTTTGCCACTCTTATTGAGATATCCTCAAAACATGCATTCTGAACGCATCAACCGCTTCTTCAGGTGTCGAAAAACGTTGACCTCTCATTTTATTTTTTACGTATAGGAATAAAAAGAAGTCATTCCGTGCCATGTCAGGACTTTACGGCGGATTCCTCATCAAATCGATGTTTTAAGTGCTCAAAAATGCAGTTGCTTCATATTTTTGGAGCATTTCTTTCGGCCTGTCGACACGATCCCTTTTTTGAGCGATTGACAAATAGTGTGGCATCCAAAGCGAACAAATTTTTTTGACGGTCTATGTTCACGCAGTATTGAATGTAAGCTGGTTCCACTAATGCCTAAGGTTGTCTGAATCTCACTATAGGTCACATGACGATCTTGCAATATCAGTTGGCGTACAGCATCAATGGTTTTTGGAACAACAGCTTATTTTGGACGACGTTCTCGAAATTTGTCTTGAAGTGAACTACGATCTCGGTTGAATTCGCCATACCATCGATAAACACTGGTCATTAATGGAGCTTCGTCTCCAAAAATTGAATTAAGTTATTGAAGTAATACACGGCGAAAGTTGTAAAAAATAATCGCACCAAAATGTTCACAATTTAATCCCATTTTTGGGCAAGATGAATCTTTTAAGTTACTGTAAACAATGCAAATAGCGCTCGTATGTCAAAACGTTCTGAGTACGTATAACCTCAAAAATGTCAAGCTTACGATAGAGCTGTCAGTTGGCAGATTGCAACACAAGGGTTGTCCAATCCGCAAATATAAAAGACTACCCTCGTATACATAGGGTGTAGAAAGGCCTTTGGAGGGATGGACTTAGCACCCCAGAAAAGTTTTTTCAGTTTTCGACTAAATTTGCTAAAACCCTTTGCTATTCAAAGAGTTTTAGCCTGGTTAAAAAGAGTCTGGGTTCAAGACCGTAAATCGGGTGTTCATTATATATATGTAGCAGCTATAACCAAATATGATCCGATCTGCACCATATTCGAGGAGGGTGTATAAGTGTCTAACACAGCTCACTCTGCATAATTTCAGTAAAATCAGGGAATAAATACGCTATTAATGGATGAGAGACCTTCAATCGAGGCCTATGTGGGGGTTATACCCCACAAATGGTCCGATCGAAATCATACAGTTAGGGATTTTTTAAGTAGCACGGAATTCCAGACTTAGATTTTTTTCGAGGTTACTTTTTTGTATTAAGAACGCACAACAAGCCTATTACAGGCTTAGGTGTATGTCCATAGTGGCATGGGGGCGGATTAATATCCGCACCCGCTGTCTAATCTAACCTAAACCATACTCAGTGTGGACGTCAAAGGGGTGAACACAGCTCACTATGGTTAATTTCAGGCAAATCGGACATTAAATGCGTGTTTTAATGGTCTGAGACTTTAAATCGGAAGATCGGTTTATAAAGCGGCTATACTAAGATAAAGACCGACTAAAACCATATTTGGCACGGAATCTTAATACAAATCAGTGTGCCGAATTTCACCAAAATCGGGTAATAAACGCAGCCTCTAAGAGCAGTTTTGGTAGGGGCTATAGTAAGATATAGACCAATTTTACCATATTCCCCATGAGTGTCGGTGATCTTAACACAAATAATTGTGCCTTATCAGCGAAATCGGGTAATAAATGTGACTTAAATGGTCCTAGGAGCTTGAATCGGGATATCGCTCTCTATAGAGACTATAACAAGATATATACCAATTTGCACCACAATCCGCACGGATGGACTGTGGGCGAAATGGCCGATCAACGGCCTCAAAACTAAAAATTTAAATTGTTCAAAACGGCAAAATGGTATCTCAGTCGATCACAAACATAATACTGACTTTAGAAATCAATTCTCCATTGATTGATTTGGTCCAGTGGAGCAGCAACTACACGGCGTGTAGTTGTCTTATGACATTTCAAATTTAGCACATGTAGACTTGTACATGTCGTGTGATACAAACGAAACTAACATATGAAAATCACCTTTCGAAATAGCACAGGTAATTATCTTCGATTAGAGCGTGCTTTATTCCTTCTGACAAAAACATAAAGAAATCAGCTGTTTTTGTTGCCAGTCAAATGGAAGCAACCCCAAATTAAGCTGTTTTCACAAATTTATGATTTAACCTGCTTTCTCACAACTTTAACAATTATTACGCATAGGAAAACCAGATTTTGCTCAAATTTGTAGTTAGGTCATACGAAAATAACATACTGGTGTGATAGCGAAAATGATGAATAGTATGTAAATTGACAATTTTGACAAACATTTTCAATTACATGTGAATACAAAAAGTGACATGTCATAAGACATCTACATGCCGTGTTTGACGCCTTAAGCTGTCAAACCCATATATGTTTCAGCGGTTGCAATGCATGTTAAGCATTATCAAGTTTTTTTGGATTATCAAAGTAACTTATACTAAAACTAAAAAAAATTCGATTTCCATGGTGTGGAACTTGCGGGATCCGGGAGGATTCTATCTATTTTTTTTTTTAATAATTACTATGTTAAATTGTGATTATTTTGTGGTAGAAATCATCTGCGTCCGCCTGCAAATTTACTAGATATTGCATTTTCGGGAATCCTAAGATTAGTAGCTTATATAATGTGGCGCAAGCCAAATTGAGAAAAAGTTTTATATGGAAGCTTTTTCAGATTTTGGACAGATTTACACCATACTTGGCTCAGATGTTGGAAGTCGTGCTAGAAGTTTTGAGCAAAATTTCAGCTTAATCGAATAAAAATTGCGCCCTCTAGGGGCTCAATAAGTACAATAGGGAATTGACAGATTCACACCATAATTGGCATAGGGTTGGTGGTCGAACGAGAAGTCGTTGCTCAAAATTTCAGTATAATTGGATATGAAATGCGCCCCTTGGGGGCTGAAGAAGTTAAATAGATGGATCGATATATATGGGGCTATATCCAAATCAGAACCGATATGGTCCAGTTTAAACCTTCAATGAACTACATCAATAAGAAGTATATTTGCAACGGTTCAAGTGGAATGGCTAGCTTTATTCGTTAGACCTCAATCGCTACAGACAGAGAGACGGAAGGAAATGGCTAGATCGACTTAGAATATCGAGACGATCAAGAATATATTTACTTTATAGGGCCGCAGATCAATATTTCGAGGTGTTGCAAACGGAATGACTAGAATACTATACCCCTTATCCTACGGTGTACAGTGTTGCTCCGGTGGACAAAAATGTAAAAATCGGAAATGAAGATTTAAAAAAGATTTGAGGCCCCGCTTCAATGAATCGATGTTTTCGTACGAAGGTTTTTAAACAAATGAATGCTACATAATTTTTCACACCAATTAAAATTTTTGTTTATGTAAGCAAAATTGATGTTTTTTTTAATTGGGGTACCGAAATAGAATAATATTTTAAAGGGGACATAACTGGAAGTCCATTTGTCAACGACAAGTGTCACAGTGATCCTAAGACTCTCACTAATAGGGAGAGAGACTCCCTAAATTGGGCTCGGGAATTTGCTGCACAGGCTGCCCCAAAGATTACACGTCTAGATTTGAAGAAAGTTTATTGATAACTTACTTACTAAAAGATGCATTACGACTGGTTTGGGATCTGTGGATCTAAAAAGATGGGTCAGCAGAGGAACACCTCCAGGAGGTGTACTGTCTCCTCTACTTTGGAATGTAGCCATTAACACAATATTATTGTCTCTGCTGATGACGTGGCAATTATGGTTAAGGGAAAGTTTCCCAGCACTCTAAGAGAGATACTTCAGGAAGCTCTACGTGCAATAGCGAAGTTGGCAACCGAAACTGATCTAGGTATAAATCCGTACAAGACAGAAGTAGTTCTTTTCAGCAGGAGATACAAGTTGCCTACAGTGGAACCTGTCTCCTTGGGAGAAGATAATGTTCCGTTTAGAGAAAGCGGAAAATACCTGGGTGTTTTGCTGGACAGGAAGTTGAACTTCAATTCCAACATTTTGGGAAGGAAAAGAAAGGCCATTCTTGCCCTATACACCTGCAAGAGAGCCATTGGCAAAAGGTGGGGGTTTAGACCGCGTGTCATGCATTGGGTATATACTGCAGTTGTCAGACCTATAACGCTATATGGTGTTGTCGTCTGGTGGACGGCGCTTCAAAACTGCATCTACTGTTCAATACTTAACCGGATGCAAAGGATGCCTTGTTCGCGCATCACAGCCGCACTGAGGACGACACCATCTGATGCACTAAATTTAATGATATGCCACTGGACATTGTGGCTAGACAAATTGCTGCAACCACTGTCGTGAGGTTAAGGTAGCATTCTTATTGATCATGTGGCTGCTACGGACACTGTGTTATCCTTGATACAATATCCGATGTTCCAGGCAGTGAGGATTACACCCACCTGAGTCGATTTTGATAAAAAGTAAAAAAAAACGCCCTCGACTGTCTCAGATCTCTAAACGAGGTGGCTGAATAGTTCAAAATTCACTTGTTCTAGGTGCCGGGCCACAGAGATATAACAGGGAACTGTAAAGCGGACGAGTTTGCGAGTCTAGGAACTACCCTACACATTCCAGGGATACTAGAATCTGTGTGTACGCCTCTAGCGACATGTAAGCTAAGTTTTCAGGACGAGGCCCCAAGGAAAACGAATGATAGATGGTCACAAGGAGGGGGCTGTGAGCAGTTCAAAACTATGTGGGCTAATCTAGACTTGAAGAGGTCTACCGCTTTGCTGCCATTGGCTAGAACAAACATCTCAGTCATTGTGTCCGTCATGACAGGTCACTGTCTAATCGGAAAACATGCTGGCAGACTTAAGGTTGCCGGAGACCACCGTAGCACAGAGGTTGGCATGTCCGCCTATGACGCTGAACGTCTGGGTTCGAATCCTGGCCAGACCATCAGAATGCTGGCAACACTTGTCAGGTACTATGCTACGCCGTTCGGACTCGGCTATAAAAAGGAGGCCCTTTATCATTGAGCTTACACTTGAATCGGACAGCACACATTGATATTTGAGAAGTTTGCTCCTGTTCCTAAGTGGAATGTTCATGGGCACAATTTATTTATTTATTAAACTGAAGGTTGCCAGCAACGACTTTTGCGGAAGCTGTGAGCACATCAAGGAAGAAGAAACAATAGAACACCTTTTGTGTGTGTGTCCCGCACTAGCAGTCAGAAGGAGTTTTACTTTAGGTTCTTATTTCTTTGTGAAGCTGTCTGATTTAGCGGATCTGAAAATTCGCAAGTTATTGGGCTTTTTAAAGCGATCTGGATGGTTCAACGTTATGAACTAGAAGGCATCTTCCTTTTATTGTTCCTGTATCACAATGGACGAAAACGTCTGAGTCTGATGGCAATGTGGCCATTAATCCTAACCTAACCTTTTCTATCTGTGGTGATTTTTAGGAAATCCAATTGAGTATTTTCGGCCCTAGCATAAAATTGGATTAGTTATATGCCATATGTTATATAAAAATACAAATTGTACCCTACATTACGAATGTAGCGTATCCTTTCTTTATCGTTTGTCCGTCTATAGTTTTGTTTTTAATCAAGTTTGAGATCACATTTTTCATACAGGTGTACAAAATTTTCCACATATCCATATATATGTGGCAGTAAAAACATAATGAAACCAATATCCGTCTGTTCGCGTATCCTTCCGTTATCGTTTGTCCGTCTATCGTTTTGTTTTTAATCAAGTTGAAGGTTACATTTTTCATCCAATCATTACAAAATTATCCATATATATTATAGCTCAAAAATATCCATAACCATATATATTATAGCCCAAAAATATATGCTATGAATTTTGGTTAAAATCGGTTCAAATTTAGATACAGATTTGCCGGAGGTCCTAAGCACCCTCCAGCCACGCAGATGATTGACGTGTTAATGCTCTTGCACCTATATCATCAGTTTGAAATATGTAGTACTACACTTACTTCCCAAATTACAAGAAATCACACAGCCTAACTGTTCAGAAATTTAATAAAAAATTCATTTCAATTCCGATACGCTAATAAATTAAATTTATTTTCACTACGTTGTATCAAACCTAATGTATGAGATGGATCACAGATGATCTTAATTTAATAACTAGTCGTCTTCTTGTCTTAGAATAGAGAAAATAGAGCAACTAAGCTGTAAGGACGTCGACGAAGAGACAACTATATAATACAAAGATGAAAAAGAGGAAAAAATTGTTGGGCTCTCTAAATTCGACTGCAAATTTCAAGCCTATAGGTGTCGGTTATTATTTTATATTTCTCCAAAACACGCAGCTCTGCCGAAAAAATCAAAAAAAAGTCTAATAAACAACTCAAAGAAAAGAAATAAAAGAAGGAAAGAAACACATATTGGAAGCTATCCCCGCCGAAACCCTATATACGTGCATTACGCCATAGTTTCCTTCATGGGGAAGGAACTAATGCAGAAAATGCAAACGACGCAAACTGCATGCCATTAAAAACAGAATTCTGCTTGCTGCATGTTTTTAGATAATGCTCATTTATCTATATTTTCAAGCGCTACCAATCAGTCTTTGTGCGAATTTCAAATTCTTTATCCATATATAATTTATCTATGTATACGCTCTAGAAATCAGATTTAGTTTTATTTTAGATTCTCATTTATTTAAAGTCTGGTCAGAATAGGTGGGTGTGAAAATTCGAAAACGTTTAAACTATTCACAGCAATATGTTTGGTGTCATAGAAGAAACTAGAAGGCATATTTGATAGTCTCTTTCCAGTGGTTTGCTGTCTACTGCCAACTTAACGCAATCGAACCTTATGTATTAAAACACATAGTTTCCATAAATATGTAGGACTCTTTCATTGCACTCTAGTTTGTGATATTGAGGGGACCTCTTCGAAAGTAAAAGCTCATATGACAGTATCCCTAATTATTTTGAAAATGGCAGTATAATGGGTCAACCCATCTATCAGCAATGTAAACAGCTTTTCATGCATGCAAAAGGATAGATAACAGCATTGATGCATTCGAAATGTTTCCAAGATAATTTCGGACCAAAGCATCTAAATTGAAAGCATTGTTGGCTAAGACCCATTTCACAGATTAGACCAACAGCTCCATACTTCCCAAATGCAATGAGTTGCTAATGTGAAATGTTTGTGGTTGGTGTACTACAATCATCAACACCAACACCACAACCATACTACCGGCAGCAATACCACCGGATGACTATCCATGGCGGATGTGGCATCCGTACTTCACACTTCATTCGGTTTGTTGCTAATTTGTTGAAATCTGTCTAAACAAATCGATGTTCATATCCACAATGCACAATTATTGTGACGCTTAGCATTTAGAGAGAATGGAAGAAAGATTTAATGCAATCAACTGCATCATCCTCATCATCATCCCCGCTATCATCAGCTATGTCAGAGTAATAAATGAATGTAGGCAAGTGCATAAATCTAGTTAAATTTAGTTTTGTATTTTTAGTAATAACATCCAAATATTGGCAATATCATTTTGTCAAATGAAACAAATTGAATTTGCCGACCACAACCTCTATGTAAATCAAACGAAAATTAATGAATGCTAAGTCAAATATTCTGCATATTGCAAATTGTCATTTGTCAGAATTTCAATTAAAATAAGTCCACTTGGATCAACTTGTATTGAAAATCGATGTGAAGGAATGTCCATTTTGCGTCTTCAATACACAAATTAATTGACATTTACCAGCGGAATTTTTGAAAATCAGATCAACTTCTGTAAGAAAAAACAAAACAAGTTTTTACGTATATTTGATTGATCTACGAATCGCCTCCATTTTGAGGGTTGAGAAACCAGATCGATCATGGTGTGTTTGCAATGTGTACGTCGAGTATGATATTTTAAGGTGAAATGTTGCCAGAAACGTATAGTTAGAAAGCATTGGCAGAACAGGCATATCCATATAAAGAGTTTGTGCCAACGTCATGGATACCTGTTGATATTCAATAATAACAGCCGCGAAGATACTTCAAATTCTATTTTGGATGGCGTCATGAAATTTATTCGTACAATCCGACTGTAGTCTATGCATTTGACTAGGTTCGCTTTTTTATCCCATTGGCAACACATCGAAATATCCATCTTAGGCCCTAAAAAGTATATACCTTATAAGTCGCGGAAAATTTCTAACACAATGTAACGATGTCAGTGAATTTTTCTTTGTTTACCCTTACGTTGTTTAGGTTCACGAACGGGCTATTTTGAATACAGCTGCTACTTTGAGCAGTCGCGGTTGCTGGGTACGGCTTACCGGGAGTAGGGTCAGTTACAGATATTTTTTGTGTCATTGGCAGAGAAAGAAAATGCTAGTTATGTTCGTTACAGTGGCGTCCTAACAGATACAGAGAGTTGGTATTATAGTAGTTACTTAATCTGTGGTAATAGTTGTTACTTAATATGGCTGCCACATTACGATTCTCCGTACTCAAGTAAGAAATGAACAAATACCTCAGAGAGTTCGGTTGCGAATTTGATGGTGCCGTGGAAGAGCACAGGAAACACTTTGCCGCTTACTGGCAACCCCAGACCCAATCCATGTTGCTAAGAGTTACAGGCAATTCAAAACCCTTAACCTGCTAGAGGTGATTTCCGAGTCCGAGCTACCAGTACCTTTATCGTCGACCGCACCGAAATCTAATCCAGCCCAGCAACCCCCGCGACTTCGGGGTGAAGTGCAGATGGAGGATGCCAAAAGGTGCGCGAGATGTCGCACAGTAGAATAGAACCGAAAAAACTAGTACAAAATATGACGTGTGAGAACGGGTAGAGATATCTTTTTGAAATCTGGAATGGTTAGAGCTGAGGTATTAGCCAGATCGTGTACAAAATTCCAAGGTCCTAGGTTGTCTGAACGGCTTTGAGCAGGCCTATAAATTGGGTCACTTCGGCATTTCAAAAATTTTCCAAAATTTTTTTTCCGGTTTCTGCTCAAAAATTGCTAAAAAGATCGCTTAAAGTTTACAATATGTCTTCTTGTTTCGGGGATATTCGACTTTTAATATGCCGTTCTTACACGGCATATTTTTCATAGTTTTTTCGGTTCTATCCCACTGTGCGTCGCCAAAAGTGCGAAGTGAGCCCGCGGTACAACCGACTTCAGATATGTCACGAGATCCTGGTGAGGTAGGGCTGGTAGCGGAGCTTTTATGTATGGCATACCGGTAGACACGCTCAGCGATGTCATGCCGCTCCCCGTTTCAGAGAGGACCTGGATCACGAGATCCGTCGCCGTTGCCAAAAGGTGCGCGAGCCGTTCAAGGTCTAAGTGATGATGATGATGTAAAACCTGATGCGACACAGTGATTACACTGCAGAGCAGAAGTTAGAGCGGATATTCAAGAACACGCAGCCGTAATATCTATTATATATCCACAGAAGGGGTTTTATCGTACTGCACGATCTTCTGGATATGACAAAGGACATCGAAGCTATGCCAACGCTTACACCCCCAGATAGGGAACATTACCACCCCGGTCACCAATCATCGATTAAATCCGCACGTTGCCCTAATGCGGAGGTGCTATTTTGTTGAATGTGTGGTTAAGTTGGAGTCGACCGATTCACTGCTGCCGAAGCTATCCGAGAGACTACAGCCGTGGCCGTGCAGACCAAGGGGGTGCGGGTCCACAAGAGAATTTTCCCTTGCAATAGATAGCAGCTTAGTGGTAGACAACACACGCTTGGTGACCACTGTCTTTATCTTGGGCCGACCAGTCACTGTCACGATAGATACGGGGGCAACGAGGTGCTTCATCAGTACTACACTCGCACATTCCCTAGAAGATACGATTGATCAAAAGCCGGTGGAAATTACCATTGACTTGGCTGGCGGCTCAAGCGAACAATTCATTTCTCTGTAACTCTGGGAGCTGCTGTCTAGTATTAGAACTCCTAGTTATGAAAGATGCCTCAAATAAAGTAATTTCTCCAAAAATGTGCCACCGTCATCACCATCGACGGACTAACGAGTAGTTTTGCCAGTAATGGAAACGAGGGCTTGTCGGTACGTTGGCGTGGCCGTCATATTCTTCTCAGTGTAAGCACCACAAGCACACCCCAGCCTAAGACGCAGCCAACATCGGAGGTGTCCAGCCAGATAATCGATGTAGCGGATACACCGACGAGCAGCAGACAAAAATCAACGACTTACTGAGCCAGGAGTTCCAGCATTTCAACGATTTGCATGTAGTCTTATGGATGGCTGTGCATAGTATTTATTTGAAAGACGAAGGGCCATTCAAACTACTTAACGCTGCAAGTAACCGTTATCCATTTGAAGATTAATGACCTACTGGCGAGGGGTTAGATTGAACCATGGCACAGTCCTTACAGCTCCCCCATTACAATCGCCAAGAAGAAGAACCTCCATAAAAGGCTTAATATTTATTATTATTATTTTCTCTGCCCATAGGATCTACATGGACCTAAGCCTGACACTTGACTCCGATTTCGGATAAGAGTATTTAATCAAATTCGGAGTCCAGTTCGAAGTTGAGTAGGCTTACTGCGCCTACTCCACTCCGTACCTCTCAAAACCTAGTCTCTGGTCGACTCCGCAGCACCAGATCGGCTGATATTTGGATATAGCTGCATTGTAAACCGATCTCGCTATTTGAGATCTTTAACTTATTTTTAATTTCGCACAATTTCAATGAAATTCACAACAATACATTAACTAAATATGTAAAACTTTTGAATTAAGTCAATTTCAGTTATAAAAATACATATCGGGTGAAAGATACGAGGCTTGCCATTTATATTTCGGGACTAAAAAACATAAACAAATATTAACTATCGAATATCGCTTTATTGTTTTTTAAAATATTTCCCGTTAAGATCTATACACTTTTGCATGTGTTTGTCAAAGCACTTTTGCCACTCTGATTGAGGTATCTCCAAAATATGCATTCTGTACGCATCAACCGCTTCTTCAGGTGTCGAAAAACGTTGAAGGCGTGTCACTCACTGGGTATATACTCCAGTTGATAGACCTATAATGCTAAATGGTGTTGTGGTCTGGTGAATGACGCTTCGAAAGCCGACTGTTCAGTACTCAACCGGATCCAATGCATCGAAGCCGCACTAAGGACAACACCATCTGATGCACTGAATTTAATGCTACATCTAATACCTCTGGACATTTTGGCTAGACAAATTGCTGCGACCACTGCTAAAAAGGCTAAGGGAGCTTTCACTGATCGGAAAACATGCTGACAGACTGAGGTCGAGGCAGTCAGAAGGTGTCACACTTTAGGGTCTCATTTCCTTGAAACTTGTCTGATTTAGTGGAAGTGAATATTCGGAAGTTATAAAGCTTTTAAAGCGATCTGGATGGTTCAACGGTAGGAACTAGACGACATATTTTCCTGTAGTATCGCAACGGACGATAACGTATAAGTGAGTATGATGGCAGACTGCCTTTTTATTCTACCCCAATATTTTTCATTCCATGGTCATAAAACACATTTTTGTTAATTTTCTTCAAAACTGGATGCTTCCTGAAGTGATCTCAATTGTGAATGCCAAATACTGCATCATGCGGTGTTAAAATTCAAATAACTTCAACATTTCTATATCCGCTTAAGCAGACATGTCTTCAAAGAAATGAGAACCTAAAAGGGAACTCTTTTTGCTGGGCAGGTGTTCTGAAACTTCCTCTTATTCGACGTCAGCACAGATTCTATAGAAATCGATCCATGCAACCTTTAGTCATAATCATACGCTTATCTATGAAGAATTCCATGAGTGGGAGTTCTGCTTTGGCCATCGAAAGCAAAGTCTTGGATTTTGGTGCAGTCATACCTGCCCTTTGGTGAAACCCTCCGTTTTGAGGTCTATGCACCTAGTGTTACCAGATATATCAAAGTTCCAATCAGTAGAATACTCGTAGAAATTTTATCTCATGGCAATTCAGAACAAACAAAATCGTGCTAAGTTCGGTCGGGCCGAATCTTATTTACCCTCCACCATGGATCGGAATTGTCAAGTTCTTTGCCCGGTATCTCTTTAATAGCAACCAAAGGATAATGGATAAGAATTGCTTTGCTATTGGTGCCATTTGAGGTTATAGACCGATTCCAGCCATACTTGGCTTGGATGTTGAATACCATACACTCAGAAAAATTTGTTAAGAAAAAAAAAAAAGTTTTTAGAAATGTTTGCTGTAACAGCAGAAACTAAAAATTAAAACTTAAAATTGGCACATTTTTTGCTATTAAAATATAGAAAATATCTCAATTGTTGTTGAGAAATTCAAAAAGTAAGAGCGTGCTAAGTTCGGCCGGGCCGAATCTTATATACCCTCCACCATGGATCGCATTTGTCGAGTTCTATGCGCGATATCTCTTTTTAGGCAAACAAATAATATTGAATAAGAACTATTATGCTATTGGAGCTATATCAAGTATAGTCCGATTCGGACCATAAATGAATGCTGAACATTGTAGAAGTCATTGTGTAATATTTCAGTTCACTCGGATAAGAATTGCGCCTCATAGGGGCTCAAGAAGCAAAATCAGGAGATAGGATTATATGGGAGCTGTATCAAGCTATTGATAGATTCAGACCATATAAGACACGTATGTTGTAGGTCATGAGAGAAGCCGTTGTACAAAATTTCTGTTCAAATTCAGTAGTAACCAGCCTTGAACTTGATTCAGAGATGCCCCCTTTAAACCTTAAGTTGCTGCTTGAAGCCGCATCTGCAGGGAAGGATGAAATGCTAATGCACATCACCATATATCGGGAAGTTCGGATGTCAACGAAATGGGTGATTTGCTTATCGAATATATTACAAGTTGCAATCTGGCGATTTGCAATAAAGGGGACAAACCGACCAGGAACAGGCAGTTGGTACTAGATATTACCTTTTCATCGGAAGATATAAGCGCTAGAATATGCGACTGGGAAGTGTTGGATGACCACAGCTTCTGTGATCATCGTTATATTAGTTATATTAGGACGTCTATCCCTTTCAAACCAGAAAAGGAAGTTTAAACTGCGGAGGATATAGACGTAACGGTCAAGTGGATCACGAAGGCCCTGAATGTCTCGCTTGTGTCATCTTGTCCTAATGTCAAGCCAAGGGGTAACCAATGACAGCCATGGTGGACCCCAGAGCTGGTTGGTCTAAGTAAAGACTGCAGTATACTCTTCAACAAGGCTAAAGCTACAAGAGCACCACGATTGGAACTTCTACAAGGTTGAGCTAAGAAAGTAAAAGGACGTGCTAAAAAGGCTCAGAACAAATCCTGCAGCTCCGTGAAGGACACATCTGAGGCCTAGGCCTAGGAAGATTCTTTTCTCAAGACCTATTACGGTGGGATATATTCAGAAGTCAGAGAATGTATGGGCATAATGTATGGAGATAATTTGGCCCTGTCAATGCGACTTTAGACCTGGTAAGTCCACCATATAAAAATATTACATTACATTTATAATATCGATTAAATATAATCAGGAAGATGCAAATTAACGAACAGCACAAGTACGCCCACATTCACCCATAGAGATAGGCTAAAGTCTATATAGCACGGTAATCGCCGAACCCACAGTAATGGATTCAGATTAAGCATCTCTGTATTCCGAAGACGAATAAAATAACGATGAACCCGCAGTAGCGGTTTCTGCATTCACGCACAAGCGCTCAGTAGACACACACGAATCCGCAATAACGGATTCAGGATGGAATCTGTAACGTTGTCAAATCCGCAGTATCGTATACAGATGGAATCGCCAACGTTGTCGAATCCGCAGTGACGGATTTTGTCCCATCAGGACGCAGAAGCAGGAGCTAAGAGAAACGATAGCCTTCAATATGGTTATAGGCAGGAACAATGATCGTAGCAGAAAGCATGAAAAGTCCATAGACGGGATTCGAATGAAATGATGAAACAGGAACAAGGGTGTGGTAGTACGACATGTATAAAGATACAGAAGGTGTGTAGCAGAATACAGCAGTACGTCCACTTAGTAAACAAGAGCTTGAAACGGCAGCTTATTGAGCATAGTTGGCAACCCTTTTGAGCAAGTTAGGATACAAAAAAGATAACTCTTTTTGTTATAGGTATTGTATCAGAGATGCAAAACATGTGGTATGAATTATTAAACTCTTTAGTTATGCGTAAAAACGGAGTATATGTTTCACAGTTGCGTCTTACCAAAGGTAGTCTTAATGGAACATAATATCTTATAAGCCGGATTGATACATTGAAATGCAAATGTCCAATTAAGAAATAAGAATCAATTTCACCATTTACAAACTTTACCGTGAACACGATATCCAACATGCGACACCTTTTCACAAGTGGTAAGTCAATTAACTTAGTCGAATCAGATATGGAGATAGATCCATAAAACCATTCCATCCTAAGCCCCTTAGTGCTAATTCTTCTGGACAGACTTCACTTTATCAATGTGACAATCATAACATAGAGACCACACAACGGAACAATATTCCAAAATAGGATGAACAAGAGAGGTATATAGCCTTTTCGATCTTTGTGTCGATCTTTCGATATAGTGTAGACATTGCCTTCCCAACGCAAGAATCAATGTCATCATAAAAATTAATCTTAATTTGAAACAAAACTCCTAAATCTGAAGAACATAATCTCATATACAATACGAAGTCGGAAACGCAAACCTTCTTGAATAGGACATACTCTTACATTTCTTCCCATTAAGGTCCATATAGTTAATATCACACTATTCTATCCGCCTCTCAAAATCGTTCTTTATTTCGATAGAATCAGAAGGTGAACAAATGTACGAAAAAGGCTTTATATGGTCTGCATACATCAATATCTTTAAAGATCGAATAATAGACGGAAGATCATTAAAATATAGAGCAAATAGAATGGGCCCACGATGACTACCCTGCGAAACACCAGACGTAACCATTTTTCATCTCGTCTCGCTCCCTTTAAACGAGATCCCTTGATACCTATCCGAAAGATAAGATGATATACACTTCAAGATTCCCGGGGGGACCCCGTCAAGTTAAGCTTATGAAGTAAAATCCTATAATCAACCGTGTCGAATGTCTTGATAAAATCAATATATATAACGGCTATCTGAATTCCTCGTGGTAATGATTCAGACACATGAAAATGAAAACTCAAAAAGGTACGTAGCCGCCAACTTATTTCTTAAAAATCAATGTTGACTTTCTGAAATAATTGGCCAAAATTTGTGGGGAAGCCTACGCGTAACCACTTGTTCAAGTAATTTTGGAACGGCATTTTATTTAGCAATTCCTCTGCAGTTCTCTATATCAAACCTACTGCCACTCTTATGAAGAAGGACTGTGTAACTCCCCTTCCAAATCGATGGAAAACAAGCACGCGCTAGCGAAGAGTTAAATAAATCTGTCAGTGGCATATACAACAATCTCGCACAATACTCCAAAATAGCCGATGATACGCCATCGGGTTCAGGAGAATACCTACACATAAAGGACTTCAATCCAGCGAAAACCTCATCGTATGTCAATGTTATATTAGAGATGAAATAACAAGATCGAATATTATATGGGTAATCAGACAGCACACGAGGGGATTCCACGTCAGTCGACTGAAAAAAAAATATGCAAGCAGAGTCTCGAATATCGCGAAACCGCAGATAGCTAGGTAAGCCTGCAGTCATTCTCGTCGAGTTGACAAAATTATAAAAGCTTTTAGGATCAGCATTCAATTTAAACCTCATGCGATGTACAATAAATATTCAGCGTAGCATTTCTAATTCATCTCGTTATATCGGTATCTCGCTTCCATATATTTAACATAATTCCTATTTTTACAGTTTCGTAGACGTCGTAGATCATTTGTAAACCAAAGTGGCCCAGAGGTAGTTAATTCACGTCGTGACACAGATATGTATAAAGAAAAAGACGATTTAAGAAGGCCAGTGAAAACCGACGAATGGTCCGAAATATCCCCACAAAAATTTGGCCAATAAATACGGGATAGGGTACTACAAAGTAAATTGAAATTTTGTGTCCTTGAAGCGAAATCCACGACCGGAAGCGTGATCATTAGAATTGAACACAATAATAAACCTTAAGCGGACATTTAACGTTGGATGATAGCCATCGTTTGGAGTACCGAAGGGGATAGTCCGTGATACATTGAATTCAGAATGATTGCAAAATAACAGATCAATAATTTAACAGCAATGTTACGAACCGGGTATAATTGATACAAACCTAGTTCGAAAATTGTATCAAAGAAAGCGACGAATATTCCCACAGAAGTTGGGAATAGTCTACCAGACTCAGTAACTATATTCCGAAAAATACCAGGCACCAAGAACCAAAATAATATCATTTATTGAGCTAAATCGCATGTTCATCTAATAATTTGTAAATGACACTGGAGCATTAACGTCATCAGGAGGGAACCCGATGGCGCATCAACGTCGGCGGTTACCACCCGAATAACCGGAGTTGCCAAATTATCCAGTACCGACGAAGCTGTCGTAGACGCGTTTCCCAAAAGAGGCGGGTCCGACATCGAATCGCCAATGTTGGCAAAAATATCCAGAACATCCGGAGTGGTAGGTGTATTAACCCAGGCATAATCGAAGGCTAGATTGGCGCAAGCCTCTTCCTTCTAGGAGATATGTTCTCCGGTCACTTAAAATCTTTGAACATCTGCTGGAACCTCTTAATCTTATCAAACATCGAAATCAAATCGTTATTCATAATGGAAAACCCTTTCTTCGCCTCAGAATACCATTTATAACAAGTAAAAGCGTGCTAAGTTCGGCCGGGCCGAATCTTATAAACCCTCCAAAATTTTGACAAATTTTGTTCAGCGATGAGGTTCATTTCTGGTTGAATGGCTACGTAAATAAGCAAAATTGCCGCATTTGGAGTGAAGAGCAACCAGAAGCCGTTCAAGAACTGCCCATGCATCCCGAAAAATGCACTGTTTGGTGTGGTTTGTACGCTGGTGGAATCATTGGACCGTATTTTTTCAAAGATGCTGTTGGACGCAACGTTACGGTGAATGAACACATTTCGAACCGAACACTGATTTTGGTAATAAAATTCAATGACTTGCAAGCGTTGCTCGTTAGTAAGTCTATTCATGATGAAATGTCAAAGCATACTGAGCATCTTTCTCTTTGACACCATGTCTGAAATCCCACGTGATCTGTCAAATACTAATGCATGAAAATCCTAACCTCAAAAAAATCACCCTTTATGACAGCTATATCAGGTTACGGACCGATTTGAACCATACTTAGCACAGTTGTTGGATATCATAACAAAACACGTCGTGCGAAATTTCATTCCAATCGGATAAGAAATGCGCACTCTAGAGGCTCAAGAAGTCAAGACCCAAGATCGGTTTATATGGCAGCTATATCAGGTTATGGGCCGATACGGCCCATTTACAATGCCAACCGACCTGCACTAATTAGAAGTATTTGTGCAAGATTTCAAGCGGCTAGCATTACTCCTTCGGAAGTTAGTATGCTTTCGACAGACAGACGGACGGACGGACATGGCTAGATCGACATAAAATTTCCCGACGATCAAGAGTATATATACTTTATGGGGTCTCAGACGAATATTTCAAGTAGTTACAAACAGAATAACGAAATTAGTATACCCCCCATCCTATGGTGGAGGGTATAAAAATCAACATACAGGGGCCTGCAATTCAAAGAAGATCAGCGCAAATTGGAACGATATCTTTATTGGTGTTTGTTTTATAACAATTTCAATTTGATTTTTTTTAACAAAATTTAATTTTTTTGGTCTCGATAACATTTCAGCTCTAACCATCCGAAATTTCCAAAAGCTATTTCTACCGGTTCTCAAACGGCAGATTTTTCGATTTAATATTATTAATATGATCATTCCAATTTGTCACTGAAGCGGGATTTGTAGAGAAGAAAAGCCGGATTTGGCTGGAAAACTATTCTAAAAGTGATCTCCTAAAAATTCCATATGCACAATGTACAGTCGGACCTCGATTATCCGAGTTCCTGCGCTCATTGAAAAAAGGCTGCTGAAAATACAATAGCAAACACTGTCTGCTGAATGTGAGTAGTTATTTTGCTGCTATTACAGCAGGAGTTCTGCTTTACAGCAGTAGTTCTGCAATTTATGACAGCAGGCTGACAGCTATAAAGTAAGTTGTTTGCTAAAAATGGCTGCTGTTTAGTTTATGATGGGTCCGCACTGCACATACTGATGTTGCTGTTTATGGGACACGCTGTTTGCAAAATAGTTTTGATATTGTATACTATACACAGAACACATGCGTCATAAGCATCAAGTAGGTATAACCCCGTTTACAATGCTCATTAAATCCAGATTTAAGGCTGATTTTATAAAGGGAAAACAGATGATCGAGCCAATAAATCCGGATTTAAAGAGCAGCTTAAACGGGGTTTATGAAACACTTTACTGAAAACGGGAGATGGATTGTTGTTGTTGCGTGAAAAGGAAAACTATTATAAAAATCAAACAAATGGGGTTCCTCGCAGAAACGGCGAGTAAAAAGGGCAATACATAGGAAGCCCAAAATTTATCAGTAGGCTAATGGAGATGAAGACACAAACAAAATTTGACTAAGCAAGATTTAGGGATTCTTGAAGGGGACCAGTAGGCAAATGGAAATGTACCTCTTTGTGGCTTTTTACATTCCATACGGGTTTTAATACCCACCACCGAAGGATGGGCGTATATTAATTTTGTTATTCTGTTTGAAACACATCGAAATATCCATTTCCGATCCTATAAAATATATATATTCTTGATCCCAGATCAGTCCAGATTTGGATACAGCTGCCATATAGACATATCAGCCGATTTAGGGTCTTAGGCCCTAAAAGCCACATTTATTATCCCATTTTGCTGAAATTTGGGCCAGTAAGTTGTGTTAGACCCTCCGACATCTTTCTTCAATTTGGCTCAAATCGGTCCAGATTTGAATATAGCTACCATATAGACCGATCTCTCGATTTAAAGCCTTGGCCCCATAAAAGACGCATTTATTGTCCGATTTCGCTGAAATATGGGACAGTGAGTTGTGTTAGGCTCTTTGACATTTTTCTGAAACTTGGTCCAAATCGGTTCAGATTTGGAAATAGTTGCCATATAGACCGATATCTCGATTTAAAGTCTTGGCCCCATTAAAGAGAGCATTTATAACCCGAAATCACTGAAATTTTACACTGATTTATGACACTTCTCGACATCCGTGTTGTATATGGTTCAGATCGGTTTATTTTTAGATATGCAAATGCAAATTTTGACCATGAACATTCCACTAAGGAACTGGGGCAAACTTCTCACATATCAATGAGGGCAGTACGATTCAAGTTTAAGCTCAATGATAAGGGGCCTCCTTTTTATAGCCGAGTCCGAACGACTTGCCGCAGTGCGACACCTCTTTGGAGAGAAGTATTACATGGCATAGTACCTCACAAATGTTGCCGGCATTAGGAGGGGAAAACCAACGCTGAAAATTTTTTCTAATGGTCTCGCCAGGATTCGAACCCAGGCGTTCAGCGTCATAGGCGGACATGCTAACCTCTGCGCTACGGTGGCCTCCATTATTTTTAGATATAGCTACTAAAAAAACCAATATTTTGTTATACTCAATTGAACAATGACTTGTACTTTTTAGTTTTTGGTCCAGATCGGAATATATTTCGATATAGCTGCAATGGGCCATAAGGTATACATTTTATACCGAATTTCGACGAAAGGTGGTTTACATATATACCCGAGGTGGTGGGTATCCAAAGTTCGGCCCGGACGAATTAAACGCCTTTTTATTTGTTTTTATATAATATCGATATAGGTAGAAATGAGCTACAAGTCAGTAGCTTCGAAAGTGTGGGAATTAGTAGTACAAAAAATTGACGAGAGATTTTTCGTTACCTTTCGAAATTGAGTACCAATGGCCGCAATGTCTATGTGTATAAGGATCTGTTGACCAGGTTATTTCCTTTCAGTACTATTCCACAATTTAAAATCTTCTTTCCCAACTTAATTTTGTGATGGTCATTAGCACGACTCCCTTTGTAAAAAATGACCAAAGTAATCAAAACGCATCACCGGCCGCAAAATACAAACAGAAATAAAAGTATAAAATAAAAAACGTAAAAAATTTGTTCATTTCCTCATAAATTTTTTTAATCTTTCAGCTGATTTTTGTATTTTAAACAGCAGACTTTGTTAGCTGAAGTGACAATGATTGCTTAAACAGCACCAATACGCTTGTTGAAACAGCAGTCACATATGCTTTCGCTTTATCAGCAAACAAAATCTTTTGTTTTAGCAAACATTTTTGTTGTATTGAATAACAAATTTTCGTACACCAGAGAAATTTTAAATTATGGATTTTCCTGGATAGTGCAGCTTTTGCACATATTTTTAAGAAAAAACTAAAAATACGAGGATTTAGTGCTTTAGTAGGCTTGTAATTTATTTCGATCTAAAATGCCAGAGCAGAGCAAGAAGTCGCACAATGTATTGATAGCCTCTTTTAAAGATATATTCGGACCAATAATATCGACATTAGTTTCATCTATTTGTAATAATTCATACCGGAGGGCAAAAAAGTCACTTTAGAAGAACGGCATAAAAAGTCACTTAAGAAGTACGGCCATATATAGTCCGATATATCCTATCTTTCAGCTACAAGGTCGTTACACAGTTTCCTACGGCCATATGAAATGCATTAACATATCCCAAGGGAAATCGGTAGGCTTTGTGCTACAGAGTGACATTGCAAATATTGAAGAATTTTTCGGCTTTTTCGGCAATAGGATTCTGTTTTAGTCGGACAGCACTCATTAATATGAGAGATGTTACCCTACCGTTTCTTTGTGTTAGTTTATTCCAATTCTATGGATGAAATTGTCTTGGAAATATGTTTTAAGTCTGATTGACATCAAAAGTAATTACTGATCCTTATCAACAAGCATTTTTTACACAAATTATATGAACTTTTGGCCGTTGGATAGATATGATTAATTCATTGTTTTCAATATTCATTTAGTGTTTATGCTGGAAAATAATTTTCTGCAATGTTCAATTATGAGAATTTTTCATTTTCGTATATCCGGGTATAAAACGATATAGGATATTTGCAACTTGCAAAAGATATTTGCAACTTGCAGATATTTGATCCTCACTAAAAATTAAAATGAATGTATTTTTGCACAAAATTTTTTGAACTATTAGTTTGTTTTTCATTACTTGAGAATATGAGTTCTATGCCGTTATGATAGACAATTTATTAAACTAAAGAGTTATTGCCTTTCTTCCTTGATTTGTCCATTTGCCCGTTTTATGTTATTTTCCGTACCTTCTCGAATTGGCTTGAATTCTTCAACAGCACTAGAATTTTCTTAAATATTTCATAAATATTTTGTTTTCTTTTTTATGTTTTATACACAATGCACAATGCGTATGCCATAAATCACTTGTTCACTTTTCTATATTCACTTCAATTAAAGTCCGCTTTGGATGAAATACCTTTTTTGGCAACAAAATTTTTTAATCTTCAAATGGACTTGCAATTGGAAATTCACAAATGGAAATAACTTTTCGATATTTATGCTCATGTATAGTTCAACTGATCAAATATGCACACAACAATAAAAACAAAACAAAATACACACACACACACACACCAACTAAACGAAAGGATGGATGCTTGCTGCCTTGTAAGGCGGTTTTGTTTTGAATGACTCTACACTTGCACACGAACAGTAGTTGATGGTGGGGCGGATGGATGGCTGGCTGGCTGGCTGGTTGGATGCATGGATGGACGGACGGACAGGACATTAAGACACACCCTCTGGTGTATGTGGGAAAACAAAAGGTAATGTAACAACGAATCATGGAATAGACATTGAAACAATAGCAATAACAAAAAAAAGTGTACAAATGCCACACACACACATACCCAAATGGGGTCTATTTCTTGGCTATTGTAAAAGTAATCACTTTATTTAAAACTGCACAGCAGATAGCCATGCTTATCGCTGGCAAACTTTTCGAAAAGTTAAAAATCACTTTGCCAAATTTATTTAAAATTCATTCGTTTTAGAATAGGCATCATGCTTAGAGGAAGCCAATTATGCAAAGTAAGCAGACCGAAGCTAAACGTCCATGTCCCAGTTTCAGCCTTCATCAAGTCGAAAAAATAAACGGACATGCCATTACTGGCGTTGTCTCAGCACAACCGGAAATAGTCGGAAATCCACTTGTAACGGATAAATATCGTTTAATCATTTGAGGTCCGTCTCTATGTCTCTCTCGCTCTCACTCTCTGACAATCACAGTTTTAGTGCACAGTTAAGGTGGGGTGGGAGTATCACCAAGTCACTCTTTCGTTCGCTCACACTCACACTCAAACACTTTTGACAGGCAAAATGAATTATCGTTGAAATGACGAGACATTTTTGACTACCACAAATCATCATCATTATCGTCACCGTAATCTTTGTATTCGGCATCACTATCACCACCAACTCCATCATCACCGTCATCGTCAACATCAACATCAACATTTTCATTATCATCAATTTAGGGCTTTTTTGACATGACCTACCTCAATGACCCACAAGGCATAAGCAGCGGCATGACAAATGAACTACCAAAGACACTTTGAGAATTGTGCACGAAAATGGTCCTTAGTCCCTTTCACCGTTGGAGGGACACTTTATATTCTTCAACTTCACACTTTGCCACAAATTGCTTAATTATGAATTGCACTGGATTCTTTTATTGGAATTTGATTTGAGGAAATATCCGTTAATTTTCAATTTCTTATTTCCTTTTTTCCTCTATTTGAGATTTGATAAACTTTGATTCTGATCCTGCAAGGACCTTGCTGGACTATTTCGATTTCGATGTTGTTCGATTTGCTTCTGATGACTGAGTGTCGAGTGGCACAAATGATTACAAAGTAATTCACAATTGACATGAACGTGAACATGAACATGGACAGATGCTCGATGGCTGGGCTGGCTGGTTGGTGGTTGGGTTGGCTAGCTGCCTGCCTGCCTGACTGCCTTCCTGCTTGCCTTTTTGGCTGTCATCAACATGAGGGGAATTTTGGTGAAATAGAACAATTTCCGATGTTAAATTATGGTGAGTTTGGCAAACAAGCTCAACATAAAGGCAACGCATTCACATCCAGCGACCACCTCTCATCGCTGCCGCACCACTGTTGTCCTCAGTCACCATATTCCATATTCATGCCCTGAGGAGCGTGAGTGTTTTTGGGAGCCATTAGGCCTGAGGATGCATTGATGACAATCCCAAGAGTAAGTGTGTGAAGGAAGGTTGTTCGTTTGGTGCAGAGCGGTGCGTTACTCGGCGTTTTATTTCATACGACTTTTGTTTTATTTTTTGTTTTGGTTTCGCCCAAATAAAAGGATATTCCGACCATATAAATGGCAATCTATCGTTAATATGCTGATGAATAACTTATTAATTTTTTCGCTGTGAAGCCATTTCTGTGTGTGTCACAGAGTTTTGGTAAAAAACGTAAATTGAATGACGAGCTACATTTTTTCAACAAAATTAAATTAATAAAATAATGTTTGGTGAATTACATTTGCGTACATTGTGAGTGAGTGTGTCTGAGCAGGAAATTGTCCCAACTGATTTTTAAATTTGAATAATTTCAAATGTCGTTATGTGGTGCTGGTAACTTAATAATCAATGAAGATTAAATTGCGATAAAACAAATAAAATGAATTCACTTATAACACAAGAAAAGTGGATGTATTTTGCAATGATTTCAAAAATGTTGCTCAAGCACTCTGAAGTGAGCAATATTCTTCTACGCATTTATTGATTAGCGATATTGCTGATACTTTAATTTTTTTAATAAGCCACTATGAAAAATGTCAAATCATAGTTGGCATGGTGTATCTCCTGTGGCTTTCATTTCTCCATTGTATAAATCTTTTGATAATTAAGCTCATCTCGAAAGAGAAATTAACACACCGCTGTAAAATCTTTCAACTCATTTCGATGTATTTAGTAGATTTTCTTCCGTTTTAGCCATGAATGTCTTATTCATTGCAGAGCTAAGGTAGAACAAATTGAAAACGTGTTCAACTGTTAAATTTCAATGTTAATTAGACATGAGTTGAATGGATTTAAATGTATTTCCAGGCGAAAACACCACAAAAGTGTAATATTTCGCAATATCAAAACCGATGAGTTTTTAAAAAATATTTTGTGCAGATCGGTTTAAAGTTGTTACATTAGGTGGCGCCTTTCTTGTTGAACGAATTGAATTTTGTAGAGATTTTCGCAAGGATAATTACAATAAAAATTTGGTTTCAAATTTCGTGTAAAGCTGTTGAAATTTGATGTTACTGCGTCATTTAAAGTGTTAATCGGGCTATATATATATATATATATATATATATATATATATATATATATATATATATATATATATGGGAGCTATATCCAAATCTGAACCGATTTTGACGAAATTTTAGTCGCACAGTTCCTGGATCTGGATACTCAACAGACTCAAGCAGACAAAAGATAGAACACAACACACTGCTACAACAACAACAACAAAAACTTAGATCAGTAATCGGATTGTTGCGCGCTCTAAATACTAAAAAGTCACCTCGAAAAAGAAAATCTAAAAATCTGCGTCGACCCGAAAGGCTTCGGGTTAACCAAGTTTTGACGGCAGTCCTTTGGCTTACACTGCCAAATCGTCATCTCGTTCATTCCGCCTTACACTGCTATGCCCCGGCACCCAAACAATGCGGATCGTGCCATCCTCGCAGAAGACGTTAATCTCTTTCTTACACTTCAAGACTGCTCGTGACCTTACCTCCCTGGTTGATATTGCCATTATGGTCATTTTACTGTCCTTAAAGATGTTCACACACGATGCCCTCCCGTTGACACCACATCACCTCACGCATTCCGCCATCGCCCGCATCTCCGCCTGCAAGACCATATTATGTTCTGGCAGTCGATGACAGATCTCAGTCCCTGAGTTCTTAATGTAGAACCCCAGGCCCACTCTGTCCTCCAGCTGTGATCCATCTGTGTAGCATGATTCTCCAGCTGGCAATACCAGCGTTTAGCAATCCCAGACCGGCAACAGTGTTTCGCACTCGACCTCAAGTGTCATCTCAGGTATCCGATGGGATGGCAGCAGTGTCTCGTACTCTACCCAGCAGTGGCTTCCTCACACTATTCTGCATGTCTATGGGTCGGATATCTAGAAAAGTCTTCAGTGCCCTAATGGACTGCTCGCCTATGCCAAGACAACATGCTCTCTGAACCTGTTGCATTATCCTTAGGTTGCACTTTTCTCCACCGCAGTTCCCCAAACTACCGCTGCGCTGATGTAGACCCCGTAGAAGATCCCAGAAGAAGATTCAGGCCTCATTTCAAGCCTACGGCCCAATATATGTGAGCCTTCTCAATATGCTCCTGAATAAGACACTTAAATTTCAGTTTGACCTTGTCAGATATTGAAATAGTTTTTTGGTGCGTCACCTTTGTTTTCCTCGCGAACAGGCAGATTTCAGTCTTCTCTGGGCTTGCATTGAGACCCCTAGGTCTAGCGCAGTCAGATGCCATCTCTAAAAATCCTTTCGACACTTCTACTTAGCTGGTTAGAATTATTATAACATCGTCGCGTAGCAGACTGGTTCAAATCCCTTCTCAGTCAGCAACCATAATAGGTAATTTATCCACCTGTTCCTTAGCGTATGGTTTATCCATTCTCTAAGAACCCGGTTTGCCCGGTATTGGTCTAAAGATTGGATCAATGTGTTGGTCCACACTTTGTTAAAAAGCCCCCTCGTTGTCAATGCATACCGCCAATGTGTACTTCTTGGCATCGAGAGATTCTTCGTATTTATGCATAACCTTGTACAGGGCAGTCTTCAATACCCTTTCGGCCCTTCTGGATAGCTAATTCGTATCCTTACACTTTGAAATATTATAACATCGTCTGCGTAGCTGACGGGTTCAAAGTGGCGTGCCCTGTGCCGCTTTCCCCCTTACATTTACGTCATAGGAGCCACAATTTAACCAATCGTTCCTTAGCATATGGTTTATCCAATCTCTAAGGACCCGGTCCACCCGGTACTAATAACAAGTAAAATAAATTGTGCCAAAGTTTGTGCAGATCGGTTGAAAATTTTAGTTACTACAACCATTTAAGTGCTAATCGTGCGTTACATGTATATGGGAGCTATATATAAATCTGAACCAATTTGTATTCGTCCTTGGACCATTAAAGTGACATGTGCAAAATTTCGCGACGATTGGACTATACCTAGATTACAAGAATACTTGGACTTACTGACGGACATGGCTAAATCAAATAAGAAAGTGATTCTGAATCGATCTGTATACTTAAAGGTATGTGTATCAACTCTCCTTTCAAAATTATAATACCCTGTACCACAGTGGTGGTGTGGAGTATAACAACCGTTATGACGGTAGGCCCATATTTATGTCAAGTTGGACAATAAAATCCACTTTTTTGTATTAAAAAAAATATTTAAACAATAATAAACCTATGTCTAAATCTAGTCAGAATTTTGAATAATCGAATAATAATCGTATATTTTTATACGATAGGACCTAAATTGTGGCCACTCGTTTCTTTGAAAAGACCGGACCAAAATTGTGGCTTCTACAGCGTAAAATGCCGATCGATTGAAGTTTTATATACACTCAACAAATTTTGTTATTCAAAACATCAAAAATGTATGCTAAAACATCAGTTTTAGTCAGCTGAAAATGGCAAAACAGACATTACTGCTGTTTCAGCACACATAGGGATGCTGCCTAATCAAAAATTTCTTAATGCTATTTCAACGAACGAAATCTGTAGTTTTGAGTTCACAAGTCAGCTAAACAAATTTGTATGCTACTTTTTATGGTTGCCTGTTACTTGTTTTGATTACTTTGCGCATTTTTTAGTTTTTTTTAGAAATCTAGTTGGAAGATATGATTTAAATGGAATGTGGAATATTACTGTAAAGAAGCTACCTGATCCATCCATTGGTATACATTCGAAATGTGGCCGAGCTAACTCGCATTTTCTGTTATTGCTCTTGACTGGCATGTCCTTTTCTACCCAAATTAAATGAAGAAAGGTTATGGAAAGTATACATTCAGTGGTGTTTATAAACATCCACTGAGACACACATTAACGCTTGTATTTTGTTTTTTCTTCTACCATCCTCTTCATAATTAAGCACCAATGATTTTCAGCAAACAACAGACTCTTCAGCAGTAAGCCTGCTACTCTGAAATTGCAGTACTACTGCTTTAATAGCAAAACTAATGCTACAAAGCAGCAAAATTAGTTACTAACGTTCAGCAGACAGTCTTTGCTATTTTCAGGAATCTGTTTCTATGAGTGTAGGAGCTAGGGAGGTTTTGCGATGTGGTCCGAACCACTTAACATTATTTTGTCTCAAGAAAAAAATTTAAATCAAATTATTCTTTTGGAATTTCAATAAAATTTTCTTTAATGACAAAATTTCATATCGATATTGTTACAATAGAGTTTTATTAGTTTTAAGGTTCCTGAAGTTTAATTTCCGTCATTTGTCATCACATATTGTTTCTAGTTTTCTATAGGTGTTCTTGATTGTTCATTAAATGATTATACGCACCACCATAGAACTGTTTGCAAGACATCGAAATACCCATTTCCGACCCTACAAAGTATATTCAAAGGTATCGGATCGTCGTAAAATTCTAAAGTGTTTTTAACGATGTCCGTGTATCTGTCTGTCTTTTGTAATAACTCTGCAGAAATTTAGCACAGATACGTCTTTTTTCTGTACGTAGGTTAAGTTTTTAAATGGGCCAAATCGGACCATATTTGAATATAGCTGCCATATAGACTGATCTGCCGATTAAGGGTCTGAAGCGCATAAAAGCTTTGTTTATTACCTGATTTCACTGAAATTTGGAACAATGAGTTGCTTTAAGACTACCAACATATTTAGATATGGCTGGCATATAGACCGATAAAGGGTCTGAAGTCCATAAAAGATCATCAGTGGCTTGTTTTAAGCCTCCCAACATTCGACCCTAATATGAATCAGATCAGACTATATAAATATAGCTGCCATATAGACTGATGCTCCAACTTAGGGTCTTAATCGCACAAAAAGCAGATTGATTGCCAGATTTTGCTGAAACTGATACTTATATATAAGTTCTCGGGACCTGAATAAAATATGATCGAGACGCTTAACACGTTTTTACATGTTCGTAATTGTTTCTGTTTTGTCGTTATTTGTAAGCAGTAAGTCTACGCCTTACTTGAATGTTCGGTACATGTTAGTGTGTGTGTTTGTTATGTGAACGTATATCATGCCATGTATGTGTTTGCCGACGTCGGTCACGCCAAATCTGGATTTTCTATGCTTAATAATTGTTAAAGTTGCGAGAAAGGTGGTTAAATCATAAATTTGTGAAAACAATTTAATTGGGGGTTGCTTTCATTCGACGGACAACAAAAACAGCTGATTTCCTTATGTTTTTGTCAAAAGGGATAGAGCACACTCTAATCGACAAAAAATATCCATCCATAGAAGGTATTTAAATTTAATTTTAGTTTTATTTGTTTTGTATTTTACGAATACAGCAGTTTATACAACAAAATCATAATAGGGTAGTGCAAAAAAATCGAAGGCTTTTAATATAACTTGGTATCAAATGGTCAACTCAGATATTTAAAAAAAATTTAGTTTGAATTGTGTTCAACATTAAATTGAACTTGGCATCCTTTTTCAAGAATATACAAATCCATAATCATGACGACTAATTAATTTATAAATAAAGAAAAACTATTTGAAATCCCAAATACCATGTTCTATATATCAAGAATGAAATAGATTGCCATTATTTTTTTTTGCGTGTAGTGATTAAGGGTCAAACTCTATCTTTCTCATAATATTTTTTGGATTTATAGGCTTTGATCGTAGATTTGACCACAGTGAAATATTTTTTAAAACATTTTCATGATATACTTATCCTTTTACCATTAAAAGATTTTACGAATAATGATTTCTTTACGTGTTAAGTACGAAAATTCCATTCTTACAAAAAATTCTAAGTAAACTCCCAAAGTAAAGAAACTGTGCTTTTTCATATTTTTATAATTTTGTATTACCCCTATATTTAATTTTTGAGAAGGACATAAATTATTTATTACTACTAAAAATTTCCCATGAACATTTTGCATGCAGTTTGTACATCTTTTCCATTAAAAATGGGGTTTCGATCAATTTTAATAAATTAAGCGACATCATTTAAGCAGCTCTTCGTTGAAGTTGGTAAAAATTTTTTAAATTTTTTTAAATAAAGGGTAGTTTTTCAACTACTATCTTTTTGGCAACACTGGTTTAACCATCTCGCGCACGTTTCGTATTTTCTTTCACTATCAAACAACAGTTTGGTCTATAATCTAACCCTGAATTGTCTTAAAAATGGACAACGCTTCCAAATTATTGAATTTTATTATCAAAATGCGTGCTCTGTTAAGAAAGTTCATAGCGCGCTTCTTTAATTTCACGACGTAGCTCATTTTTGGCTCAATGGGTACGTAAATAAGCAAAATTGTCGATTTTGGAGTGAAGATCAGCCAGAATCATTGCAAGAGCTACAAATGCATCCAGAAAAAGTTACAGTTTGGTGCGGTTTATGAGCTGCTGGCATTGAAGCATTTATTCGTGAGATACCGAATTGTTGGAAAGAGTATGCCAAAATTGGACTAAGCGGTTGGACCATTTGAGACGCAGTTACGGTCAACATTTGCGTGAAATACTTCAAACATTAAATTATATGGACCATACTATCGATTCAAATAAAGATTTCATGAATTTTTCTGAATCTCATGTGTCTTTATACCCAACACCGAAGGATGGGGGTATATTCATTTTGTCATTCCGTTTGCAACACATTGAAATATCCATTTCCGACCCTATTAAGTATATATATTCTTGATCAGCGTAAAAAGCTAAGACGATCCAGACATGTCCGTCCGTCTGTTGAAATCACGCTACAATCTTTAAAAATAGAGATATTGCAAAGATTTTTCTTTTGTCCATAAGCAGGTTAAGTTTGAAAATGGGCTATATCGGACAATATCTTGATATAGCCCCCATATAGACCGATCCTCTGATTTAGGGTCTTAGGGCCCATAAAAGCCACATTTATTATCCGATTTTGCTGAAATTTGAGACAGTGAGTTGTGTAAGGCCCTTCGATATTATAGGCCCTTCGACATTCGGATATATCTGCCATGTAGACCAATCCTCCAATTTATGGTCTTAGGCCCATAAAAGCCACATTTATTACCCGAATTTGTTGAAATTTGAGGCAGTGAGTTGTCTTAGACCCTTGGATGTCTTTCTTCAATTTGGTCCTGATGGCTGAAATTTGGGACAGCGAGTTGTGTTAGGCTTTTCGACGTCCTTCCTCAATTTTGCCCAGATTTGACTGTAGCTGGCATATAGACCGATCTCTCGATTTCAGGTTTAGGGCCCATAAAAGGCGCATTTATTGTCCGATTTCGCCGAAATTTGGAACAGTGAGTTGTGTTAGGCTCTTCGGCATTTTACTGCAACTTGACCAAAATTTGTCCAGATTTGGATATAGCTGCCATGTAGACCGATATCTTGATTTAAAGTCTTGGCGCATTTATAATCCGATTTCACTAGTATTTGACACAGTGACTTGTATTAGGCTTTTCGGCATCCGTGTCGTATATGGTTCAGATCGGTTTATTATTAGATATAGCTACTAAAAAGACCAATATTTTGTTATACACAATTGAACATTAACTTGTACTTATTAGTATTTGGTCCAAATCGGGTTATATTTCGATTTACTGCTATGGGAAATAACGTGTGTAATTTTCACCGGGTTTTGGGTATCCAAAGTTCGGTCCGGCCGAACTTAACGCCTTTTTACTTGTTTTTTTTTTAACTGTCCTATAACTCTTTAAAATCACCCTTTATTTAACAATTATAGTTGTCTAATATTAATAGGGTGTTTTCAAGCTGTACAAAGTTGACTTTATGACCAATTGTCACCGCCAATGGGTCAGTTAAAAAAAAATTAGATATCTTTACCAATTTGGCAATCTATCGATTTCGAAAAAATGTGGAAAGTTTGGAAATTGGAAATTTTGAATGAATACTTCCTATTATTGTAGGTCGGTTGGTATTGTAAATGGGCTATAATGGTCCATATTTTGAAAAAGCTGCCATACAAACCGATTTCGGATTTTGATTTCTTGAACCTCTAAAGGGCGGAATTCTTACCCGATTAGTCTGAAATTTTCCATGTTTTGTTATGACTTCCAATAACTGTGCCAAGTGTGGTCCAAATTATTTAATAACCTGATACAGCTCCCATAAAAACCGTTCTCGGATCTTGACTTCTTGAACCGCTAGAGTGCGCAATTATTATTCGATTTGAAATTTTGCACGAGGTGGTTTGTTTTATCTTCCCACAGCTGTACCAATTATGGTCTAAATTGGTTCATGACCTGATATAGCTCCCATATAAACAGCTCTCCCGATTTTATTTCTTGAGCCACTAAAGGGCGCATTTTTGCACAATAACACATATGGCCGCAATTCTTATCAATATTCTTTTGATTGCCTGGAAACAGGGCAAAGATCATGACAAATGCGATCCATGGTGGAGGGTTAGCACGCGTTTACTTCTTTTATTAACATTATTGGATAAAATTGCGCCAACTAGGGTATCAAAAAGTATAATCGGAAGATCGGTCTAAATGGGAGCTTCTTCCAAACATCTACCGATTTGGCCCATATACAATCCTCATAGATCTGTATAGATCACTTATCTAAGCAAACATTTCAAGCGATTTACTTTATTCGCTTAGACGATATCGTGAATTCCAAATTTCAACAAAATCGGGTAATAAATAAAGCTTTTATGAGCTTCAGACCCACAATCGACATATCGGACTATATGACAGCTATATCTAAAAACAGTCCGATCTTTCCCATATTTGGGTCCGATGGCGGGTGGCCTAAAACTACTTACTTTTTCAAATTTCAGCGAAATCGGATTAAAAAAATTTGTTTGGATATGGGTCTATATGGCAGCTATATCTAAATATGGTCTAATCTAATCCACATTTAAATCAGATGTCAGGAGGCCTTTAACTACTTACCGCATCAAATTTCAGCGAAATCGGTTAACAAATAAAGCTTTTATGGGTATCAGACCCTTAATCGGAGATCGGTCTATATGGGAGCTACATCCAGATATAGTCTGATCTGAGCCACTGATTCACACTTCGGCGAATTCGGGTAATAAATAGAGCTTTTATGGGCTTCAGACCTTTTATCGGCAGATCGGTCTATATGGCAGCTATATCCAAATATGGTCCGATTTGGCCCGTTCAAGAACTTAACCAGCGTGCATCAAAAAGACGTATCTGTGCGAAATTTCAGCTCAATATTTCAATTTTTGAAGGCTGTACAACAAGACGGACGGACATACGGACATCGTTAAATCGTCTTTGAATTATACGACGATCCGAAATATATATACTTTGTAGGGTCGGAAATCAATATTCCTATGTGTTGCAAATGACTAAATGAATATACTCCTATCCTACGGTGGTGGGTTTAAAAAGTATTGCTTTTCATAAAATCTAGGAAATTGTAGAATGCAAACGTGGTATATATAACATATAAATATTATTATTATTATTATTGTATTATTATTGTATTATTTTAATAGTTTATTATCCATATAGATATATATTGAATTGGAAAACGGCGCTGAGGTCGGAAGATAACATATGAGGATCTAGATTTCGTGAAACTGCTTAGATTGGTATTTATAACGATTCAATTTAAATACATATATAAATTAATTTGTTTATAAAACTCTTTACAGACCATGTCTCCGTCAATGAAGAGAAGTTTATATTGGAAACGACAATTTTTCTATTTTTTCCGAAGGATGATATCATTAAATAAAAAACAGCAAGGAAGAGCAAAAGTAGGGCGGTGCCGACTGTATAATACCCTACAGCTACCCTTTAAGTATAATGTGGGAGATTTATCTAATTCTGAACCAATTTCGATGGACATCGGCGGATGTTTTCAGATGTATTATTAAACAATATCAAATTTCGAGCAAATATGTTCAAACTGTAATAACTTCGGTTGACAAATGACAACATTAATGCAAATTACCCAAAATCTGACGAACATATATATGGGAGCTATATCTAAATTTGAACCGATTTCTTAGATATTTTGGTAGTCGTTGAGGAATGTGTTGTGCAAATTTTGGCAATACTGGTCAATAAATGCGCTTGTAGTGGTTCTTGGAGAGAAAATATCTAAAATATCTATGTCTTTATTTAATTTAAATCTATGAAACTCACCAGTAATGCCGAAAATTATTATCGGTTAACAAATGAGCATTTTATTGCAATATCTCTCAAAATCGAACGAATATGTTGATATAAAGCCCGATGTTGAAGGCAGTGTGGATTCAATTAGAGAAATAGTGGAATGGATACGATGTTGAGCTATAACGATAATTGGCATTAAATTCTTCTCAGACAGCCAGGCAGATAAAAAAAATCTGGGGTTCTGGGTGCAGGGCTACAGCGTTATCCCAGGGAATTGTAGAGCAGACGAGCTTGCGAGACTAGGTACTACTTTATACATTCCAGGGGAACTGGAATCTCTGGGTATGCCTCTAGCGACATGTAAGATAAGTCATCTTCAGGATTAAGCCCGAAGGCCAACGAATGACAGATGGTCACAAAGTTTAGGTTGTGAACACTCCAAAATTATGTGGCCTAGTCTAGACTTGAAGAGCTCTACTGCTTTGCTGTCTCTGGACAGAACAGACGTTTCAATCTTTGTTTCCGTCATAACAGGCCACTCTCTGATCGGAAAACATGCTGACAGACTGAAGGTTCCAAGTAAAAACTTTTGAAGAAGCTGTCAGGATGTCGAGAAAGAAGAGACTATAGAACATCTGCATGGCGTATGCCTCGAACTGGTAGTAAGAAGGAGTTTCACTTTAAGTTCCGATTTCCTTGAGAATTTGTCTGATTTAGCGAAGGTGAACATTCGCAAGTTAATGGACTTTTTATGGCGATCTGAATGGTTCAATGGTAGGAACTAGAGGGCATCTTCCGTCTCCTGTTCCTGTGGTATGACAATAGTCTGATGGCAGATTGCCACTTAAACCTATCCTTAGTACACAATTAGTAAAATCTAGAAGTTGTCAAGTTCTTTACCCGGTGTCTCTTTATAAGCAAACAAAGGATAATGGACCGATTCGGACCATACTTGGAGTGGATGTTGGAGACCATACTATTTTACCTTCGTGATCGTGTTTGGAATGATGAAACACTTCCTTCCTATACGTTAAGATTAAATTTAATAAAGCTCCCTACTCTCAGTATCCGCAGGAAGATTGTTGAGCAGGCTTAATATTAACGTTCCTTTAATATCATTTTTTGTTAATAATGATCCTTTTCGTCGTATATATATATATATATATATATATATATATATATATATATATATATATATATATATATATATATATATATGTATATATATATATATATATATATATATATATATATATATATATATATATATATATATATATATATATATATATAAACATGTATATACATATTGGGTTGCCCAAAAAGTAATTGTCGGTAATATTGTAGTAATATAGTCGGCGTTGGCAAATTTTTTCAACGGCTTGTGACTCTGTGATTGCATTCTTTCTTCTGTCAGTTATCAGCTCTTCTTTTAGCTTGCTTTAGAAAAAAGTGCGCGAAATTTTGTTTACATTTGTTTCTTTAGCGTCAATTGTAATATAGGTACCACATATATTCAAAGAAATTCATTTAACAAACCGAATCAACGCTTGTGATATGCACCTTAAACGCAATGAATTCGATCCGTTTTTAAAACGAGTCATAACTGCAGATGAAAAATGGATTGTTTACAACAACGTTAGTCGAAAACGATCATGGTCCAAGCATGGTGAACCAGCTCAAACCACTTCAAAGGCTGATATCCACCAAAAGAAGGTTATGCTGTCTGTTTGGTGGGATTGGAAGGGTGTGGTATATTTTGAGCTGCTTCCAAGGAACCAAACGATTAATTCGGATGTTTACTGTCAACAACTGGACAAATTGAATACAGCCATCAAGGAGAAGCGACCAGAATTGGTCAATCGTAAAGGTGTCATATTCCTCCAGGACAAAGGTAGACCGCACACATCTTTGGTCACTCGCCAAAAACTGAGTGAGCTTGGCTGGGAATTTTTGATGCATCCACCATATAACCCTGACCTTGCACTATCAGACTACCATTTATTTCGATCTTTGCAGAACTCCTTAAATGGTAAAACTTTCGGCAATGATGAGGCTATGAAATCGCAATTACTTTTTAGGCAACCCAATATATATATATATATATATATATATATATATATATATATATATATATATATATATATATATATATACATATATATATTTATATATATATATATGTATCTATATACTTAAGAATAAAAAAAGTCTTTGTGTAAAATAGGGGCTCAAGAAGTAAAATCGGGTTATCGGTTTATGTGGTTGCAGTTGTTGGAAGTAAAAATAAAACTCGTCATTCGGCCTTATCGGATTATACAATACATGCGCACTCTAGAGGCTCAAGAACTCAAGATCCCTTATCGGTTTATATCGGAGCTATATTGGGTTACGAAACGATTTGAATCATACATAGCACAGTTGTTGGTATTCATAAAAAACAACGTATACAAAATTGCGGATTCCAAATTCGATAAGAATTCAAAGTCAGGTTTTATGGCAATTATATAAAAACATGAACCGATATGGCCCATTTGCAACCCCAACAGATCTACACTAATAGAAAGTATTTGTGTGAAATTTCAAGTGCCTAGCTTTATTCCTCTGAAATTTAGAGTTCTTTCGACAGACAGACAGACGGTGTAATGGCCGCACATGGCTAAATCGACTGTTTATATCGGGGCTATCAAGAACATATATACTTTGTTGGGCCTCAGATCAATATTTCGATGTGTTACAAACGGAATGACGAAATAAGTATACCTCCATCCTATCCTCATCAATGTATGAACAATTGATTGCTGACCCGTTATAATTTTTGTAAAATTAATTTTATCTGTTGTAGATATCCGAGTGGTGAATATGATACGACGAAATAGTGGGTTGCCCAAAAAGTAATTGCGGATTTTTTAAAAGAAAGTAAATGCATTTTTAATAAAACTTAGAATGAACTTTAATCAAATATACTTTTTTTACACTTTTTTTCTAAAGCAACCTAAAAGTAACAGCTGATAACTGACAGAAGAAAGAATGCAATTACAGAGACACAAGCTGTGAAAAAATTTGTCAACGCCGACTATATGAAAAATCCGCAATTACTTTTTGGGCAACCCAATAATTAACATGGGTGTACGCATGGAAAAGATTATATATACTGCAAACATTTTGTAAAATATGTAATTTTTCTGAATATCAAACAAATTACAATATTTTCTTTTGTATTTTCAGATGCGTAGATATTGTGGCACTTTGAGACAATAACGTTGTGTAAAATTTTGTGAAGTTCGGTTGAGAAATGCGCTTCTAAAACCTCTAGAAGTGAAAATTGGACGATGTATATGAGGGAGATTTATCTAAATCTGAACCAACTATCAAATGCACCAGTAACATCAAGAGTCATAAGAGAAACCCTTGTGCAATATATCGTGAGAATCCGAAAACCAATGACGATGTTATTCACAGAAAATTTTTTTTGAAGAAGTATGTAAGTAAGTCTCCACAAGAGACTTGACAGACAATATTCAAAATTATTGAAATTTTGTTGAGTTTCAACAAATTATCTAGTTTAGGTAGTTGTAGAACTAGGCATACTACCATGTAGAGCACAAAACTCCCATTCCATTCATGACTCGAACGTAGGTTCAAGTCCCTCGGTCGGCCAAAAAATTTATTTTTTTTTCATTAAACTTATTTTAGAAAATTCGACATAAAAAACTATGAATTTCGTATTCAGCCAAAAATTTTTAAGAGTGGGTTTTAACTATTTTTATACCCTCCACCATAGGATGAGGGTATACAAATTTCGTCGTTCTGTTTGTAACTACACGAAATATTCGTCTGAGACCCCAGCCATGTCCGTCCGTCTGTCGAAAGCACGCTAACTTTCGAAGGAGTAAAGCTAGCCGCTTGAAACTTTGCACAAATACTTCTTATTAGTGTAGATCGGTTGGAATTGTAAATGAGCCATATGAGTTAATGTTTTAATATAGCTACCATATAAACCGATCTTGGGTCTTGACTTCTTGAGCCTCTAGAGTGCGCAATTCTTATCCGATTTGAATGAAATTTTGCACGACGAGTTTTGTTATGATATCCAACAACTGTGCCAAGTATGGTTAATATCGGTCGATAGCCTGATGCAGCTCCCATACAAATCGATCTCTCTATTCTACTTCTTGAGCTCCCAAAGGGCGCAATTCTTATTCGAATTGGCTGACATTTTACACAGGTCTCCAACATATAATTTAATTGTGTTCCGAACCGGACCATATCTTGCTATCGTTCTAATAATAGAGCAAATCTTTTCTTATATCCTTTTTTGCCTAAGAAGAGATGCCGGGAAAAGAACTCGACAAATGCGATCCATGGTGGAGAGCATATAAGATTCGGTCCGGCCGAACTTAGCACGCTTTTACTTGTTTAATTTAATTAATTGAGACACTTGTTATTGTGCAGCAGTACTTATTGATTTATTTCATCATAAATAAGATGATAGAGGTAGGATAGAGGATGCGTGCAATACTTCAAAATATGAGATCATGAGCTCAATACTCTGCGGCAGCAAAATTATTAAAATTTATTTTTAAGGGTAATAGTAGAGATTGACAGAGGAAAACCCGAGAGCAGCAGTAAAACGAACGAGACAAAGCAGCGAAGCAGAACAAAAACTAGTAAAAAGTAGTTAAGTTCGGCCGTGCCGATCTTTGGATACCCACTGTCTCGGATATATAAGTGAACCACCTTTCGTCAAAATCCGGTTAGAAATTTATACCTTATGCCCCATAACAGCTATATTGAAATATGTTCCGATTTGGACCAAATGCTAATAAGTAGAAGTCATTGTTCAATTGTGTATAACAAAATATTGGCTTTTTTAGTAGCTATATCAAAAAATAAACCGATCTGAACCACGGATATGGCACGGATGTCGAAAAGCCTCACATAAGTCACTGTGTCAAATTTCAGTGAAATCGGATTATAAATGCGCCTTTATCAAAATATCGGTCTATATAGCAGCTATATCCATAAATATATCTTATATATAAAAATCATTTTGTGTTTGTTTGTAGATTTGTTTGTTTGTTTGTATGTTTGTGTGTTCCTTATAGACTCAGAAACGGCTGTACCGATTTTCTTGAAATTTTCACAGATGGTACATATTGACCCCGTGGTCAAAATACGGTACTACATTTCTTGATATCTGAACGGGGGGCGGACTCCACCCCTTACCCGAATTTTCAGAAACGCCAGATCTCGGAGATGGGTGGTGCGATTTAAGCGAAATTTTGTGTGCTCTCATATAGTACCCTAAAAATAAAAATTTGGTATCCAAATTTCGGATGGGGTATCTAGGGGGGCCGCCCCACCCTAAAACATACCAAACATATATTTACACCAATCACGACAATATGGGACTCAAATGGAAGGTATTTAGGATAAGAATACGTATCTGATATCCAATTGTCGGACCAAGTGCTAGGGGGACCACCCAAGCCCCATAACACCCCTAAATCGGACGTATTTACCGACCATAGCAATATGGGATTCAAATTGAAGGTAGAATACGAATCTGATATCTAAATGTGGGACCACGTTTCTGGGGGTCCACCCCCTCCCCAAAACACCCCCAAACAGGACTTATTTACTGACCATGGTAATATGGGGCTTACATAAAAGGTGTTTGAATGTAGAATTCAAATCTGATGTCCAAATATGGGACCAAGTGTTTGGGGGGCCGCCCCTCCCCAAAAACTTCCCCCAATGGGGGCAAATTTACGACCATAGCAATATGGGGCTCAAATGAAAGGTGTTTGGGAGTTAAGCACGAACTTGATATCAATATTCGGAAAAAGTGTTTATGGGGCCACCCCACCCCCCCAACAACACCCAACTAGGAAGTATTTGCTGACTATTGCAATATGAGGCTCAAATAAGAGGGTTTTTAGAGTATAACACGAATTCAATATAAATTTGCCAGGCCAACTCACTGAGTGGCCGCCTACCCCAAATAGGACGTATTTGCTCACCACGATAATTTGGGTCTTAAAGAGAGTGGAACTAAATATTCATAGTTTTTAGGGCCAATACCCCAAATCGGACATATTTGCTGACTTTTGCAATAAGGAGTTTAAATGAGATTAGAAAACGAATTTGATATCCAATTTTGAGGGCAATGGCATTATAGGGTTCAAATAAATGATATATAGATGTATGAGAATAGAGAACGTTACTGATATATTTTCCGGGCTTAGTGTCTGGGTGACCACCCCAATCCCCAAAACACCCCTAAATCGGGCATATTTACCGACCATGATATTGATACCCAGTTTCGGGACCAATTTTCTGGGGGTCTACCCCTTTTCCAAAATACCCCACAAACAGCAATTTTTTACTGGCCATCGCAATATGGGGTTCAAAAAAAGGTATTTGGGAGTAGAATGCGAATTTGATATGCAAATGTAGGACCATGTATTCAGGGCATCACCCCTTTCCCAAAACACCCCCAAAGAGAAAAATTTTTTCGACCATGCCAATATATGGCTCAAATGAAAGGTATTTGAGATTAGAAAACGAATTTGATAACCTATTTTGGGGCCATATGTTTGGGGGAAGCCTCATCCTGTAAACTTCTCTTCAGCCAATGGCAATATGGGGTTTAAATAAATGGTATTTGAGACAAGAGCACGATGCTGATATTTTTTCAGGGCCACGTATCGTGGGGACCACGTCTCCCCCGACAACACCTCTAAATCAGACATCACCTTACATCCAAACTTAAATTCGTAGACCAATAAAGATCATATGGGATTCAGATAAAGGCACTTATATTGTTAATCTGTTAGTCCAGCGGGCCCGGGACAGCTAGTATATATATATGGCAGCTATATCCCAATCTGGACCGATCTGGGCCATACTGCAAACAGAGTAGGAGCCTAACACAACTCACTGTCTCAAATTTCAGCAAAATCGGATGATAAATGTGGTTTTTATAGGCCTAAGGCCCTACATCGGCGGATCCGTCTATATGGCAGCTATATCCAAATCTGGACCGTTCTTGGCCAAATTGAAGAAGGATGTCAAGTGGCTTAACACAATATAATAATTGTGGCTTTAACGGGCCTAAGACCCTAAATCGGTGGATAGCTCTATATGGGGCTATATGAAGATATAGTCCGATATAGCCAATCTTCGAACTTAACTTAAAAATAATCTGTGCAAAGTTTCAGCTCAATATCTCTTTTGTTAAAGACTGTAGAGTGATTTCAACAGACAGAAGGACAGAAGAACGGACATGGCTAGATCGTCATAGATTTTTATGCTGATCAAAAATATATATACTTTATAGGGTCGAAAATGGATATTTCGATGTGTTGCAAACGGAATGACAAAATGAATACACCACCATCCTTCGGTTGTGGGTATAAAAAAAAAAACACCACCAAGCAAAGCACTTACGTTGGTTGGTTAGATGGTTTTTTTGCCTTGCTTATGAATATATTGTTTTTGTTGTTAAATGTTGGCTTGCGAAGAGTGCCTTCCAACTACAAATTTGTACTTTGGGTCACTGATATGCAAAATAAATTGTTGCAGAAAAATTAAAAACTTTTGTAGTTGTTTTTTCGACCAAAGCTGTTGTTTTTCAAAATTATTTTTATATGGGTTGCAACTAAACTACTAATGAGTGCAGTCCGATTAAAGTTTAAGCTCAATGGTAAGGGACCTCCTGTTTTATGCCGAGTCCTACGTCGTGCCGCATAGCGCCACCACTTGGTAGAAAAGTATAAACATGGATTCCATACAAATGCAGCCAGCATTAGTAAGGGGATAACCACCGCTGAAAATTTTGTGGATGTTCACGCCGGGGTTTAAATCCACGCGTTCTTTGTCAGAGGTGGACATGCTAAACTCTGCAACATGGTGGTGTTATTGCAATACTAGTCTAAATACGACTAACATTAAGAGAGTTGGGCTGAGCTAATTTTGTGACGCCAAGAAAACTTTTTTTCTGAAAAACGTTGGACTTTGTTTACGATGAAAGTACATATTCTTGCAAGAGTTGTGATAAATATAAAGGATTTTTTCCATGACAATACTTTATATTTAGAGCATGTTATTCGGCATTTCGGCTAGTGTTCCTTTCTATATAAATAAATTTAGCGTCATGCTTATGTATATTCCTTTTATTTTTAAAACAAATTGTGCTTATTGAAAATGATGCCAAGTTCAATTTAATGCTGTAACATAATTCAAATTCAATACTTCACAAACTATAAGCAGATCTTAGTCTGTAATTCAAGTTCTTCCAGAGTTTATTTGGATTTACTTCGATTTTATGATACACAATTGCATTTAAAGCCTTCCATTTTCGCACAACTCCATTATGGTTTTGTATTATGATATGCTGTATTCGTTTTGCTATAAACAAAACAAAAAATACCGATGGGAGTTGTTGTTTTCGCACATTTAAATACCTACTTTGGGATGGATATTTAATAATCGCATAAATTTTACGAATAGGCCCCCAGATGGTCGGGGTTATACCGACTTTATGTGACAATCCCGACTCCCGAGTATTGGAAAAATATTTGGCAAAATCTCGACTTTTGAATCGTATTCTGTAATCGAAGGAAATTTTGAATATTAACGCTATTGCATATCGTTCAACTCCCATATCAAATACACATGATATTAATCAATCAATCAAATAAATATTTTTTTATACACGTTAAGTTGTTCGAAATTGTCTGGCTTAGTGCACTTATCACACCTATCCTATCACACACCTATCACACCTACACCTATCACAAAATAGTACTCGTTTCCCCCAGAAATTCCAAGAATCTGACATGTTTTATGGCGACTACGTGAAAAGATTTAATTTGGGGTTGCTTTCATTCCACTGACAATAAAAACAGCTGATTTCTTTATGTTTTTGTCAGAAGGAGCACGCTCTAATCGAAAAAATTACTATTAAAATTGCTATTTTGATATGATATGTGACATGTACAACTCTACATGTGCTAAATTTGAAGCAAAGCACTTTGACTGGCATTGTGCATCGCGATTTCTGATACGCCATGTGTCTTCATCAATACCTTTGCCAATTGGATAAAAGTGTTCTACATACCCAACAACTATTGAGAAAGGTGTAGGTTAAGTTGAAAAGAGGGTGCAGATATCAATCTGTTCCATGACACTATAGACATACACCTAAGCCAGTAATCAGCTTGTTGTGCGCTCTAAAAACTGGAAAGTAATCTCGAAAAAGAAAATCTATGTTAGGAATTCCGTGTTACTTACAAAATCCTTAATTGTTTGCAATACCACTCCCCTAAGTTGGTTCATGTCTGATATTGTGTCTCCACCTAAGTATCGGTATCTGTTGGACGCGAAAGCCGGGCAATGGCAACGCTCCAACGTCTCATCATCTCCCCTGCATGCCATGAGCTCGTAGTCCTATGTGTCCCTTTATGATACCAATACTGATCTCCTTCTTGCTTCCTTTCAGTAATAACCTCGTCTTCTCACGATATGGATCCCCCCATAGGATTTTCGCCCTCCTACCGATCGTTTCGCTGTTCCACAGGGTTGCGCGCATTCATCGCCCACGCTCTTAACTCGGACTGCGTCGTCCCGAAAGGCTTCGGGTTAACCAAGTTTATTGACGGCAGTCCTCTGGCCTTCATCACCAAATCGTCTGCCCTTTCATTCCCCCTTACTCCGTTATGGCCCGGCACCCAAACGATGCGGAGTTTGACATCCTCAGAGATGGCGTTAATTTCCTTCTTGTTGTTATTGCACTTATGTCCTTAGCCCCACTCCACCTCACGCACTCCGTGATCGCCCGGATCTCCGCTTGTAGAACCGTATTATGATTTGACAATATAAAACAGATCTCAGTCCCTGGGTTCTCAATGTAGACCCCCAGGCCCACCCTGTCCTCTAGCTTTGTTCCATCCGTGTAACATGATCCTCCAGATGTAAATACTAGAGTGTGCCTCTGGCAGCAGTGCCTCGCACTCGACCTCAACATTCACCTCAGGTATTCGATCGGAAACCTGTTCCCTTCCTCCTAGGTTTCCTATCGTCGTCTCGATTATACCGCGATGGTATGAGCTGCTCCCATCCTCAAGTCTTATAGCCTCAGTGTCTGCCTCACAATTAATCTGTATGTCAATGGGTCGGATATCTAGAATAGTCTCCATTGCCCTAGTGGGCGTGGTCCTCATCGCGCCGCCTATGCCAAGACAACATGTTCTCTGAACCTGTTCTATTATCCATACATTGCACTTTTTCTCCATAGTAGTTCACCAAAATACTGAGTCGTAAGTGAGTATTGGTCTAATCACGCTCCTGTGGAGCCAGTGGACTTTCCTCGGATTCTGGCCCCATTTCAAGCCTACGGCCCGTCTACGTACTGCCCAATATCTGTGAGCCTTCTCGATATGCTCCTGAACGTGATACTTCCAATTCAGTTTCCTATACAAGATCACACCTAATTATTTGACTTTGTCAGATATCGAGATCGTTTCGTTGAGGAAACGTGGTGCGTTAAAATGGCTCACCTTCGTCTTTCTCGCGAACATGCATATTTCAGTCTTCTCTGGGTTAACATTGAGACCTCTAGCGCAGTCATATGCCACATGCACGACCTTATCGCCCTTCTTCATAGCTCGTTTGGATTCTTACCCTTCAGAAGTATTATAACATCGTCTGCATATAACATCGACGGGTTCAAATCCCTCATCAGTCATTATCCGTAATAAGTCATTTATGGTGGTCACCCATATGAGTGACGATAAAATGCACCCCTGTGGCGTGCCTTGTGCCACTTTGTCCCTTATATTTATGCCATGGGACACACAATTTATCAACCTGTTCCTTAGCATATGGTTTATCCAGTCTCTAGGGATCCGGTCCACCCGAGAAAGGTGTAGATCACGCTTCGATCTTTTGTATTTTCTATATTTATAAGTAACGCCCCTCTTATAGCTTAATTTATACTCGTTATAGGATTGAAATACCAGAATTCCGCATATCCAAGACTGTGCCTCTGGCAGCAGTGTCTCGTACTCGACCTCATGATTTATGTGAGGTATCCGATCGGATACCTCGATTATACAGCGATGGTGTGACCTGCTTCTTTTTGTATCCATTCTCCCATTACCTTAAGCCTCATAGCCGCAGGTGCTGCCTCACACTTATTCTGTATGTCTATTGGTCGGATATCTAGAATAGTCCTCATTGATTCGCCTATGCCAATACAAAATATACTCTAAACTTGTTGTATGGTCCTCATGTTGCACTTTTTCTCCATAGCAATATACCAAACTACTGAGGCGTATGTAAGTATTGGTCTAATCACGCTGCTGTACAGTCAGTTGGCTATCCTCTGATTCAGACCCCGTTTCAAGACTACGGCCCATCTACATAGTGCCCAACATATGTGAGCCTTCTCGATATGCTCCTGAATGTGACACTTCCATTTTAGCTTCCCATCCGAGAATACTCTTAAGTATTTGACCTTATCAGATATCAAAATTGTTTTATTGAGGAAACGTGGTGCGTCAAATTGGATCCCTTGGTCTTCATCATGAACAGGCAGATTTCAGTCTGGGTTTACATTGAGACTTCTAGGTCTAGCCCAGACGTATGCCATCTCCAAGACCCCTTGGGTCCTCTACATAGCTGATTTAGATTTAGATCAGATGAGGCAATATCCGTAAAAAGTTATTTAAGATGGGCACCCTTAGGAGTGGAGATGGTGTTGCTCAAGTTCCCATGCAGGTATAAACCGCTCTTGCCTCCTGCCAGGCTTTCGGAGTATATGCAAGTCCTAGACTAGCTGTGAAAATTGTGGTCAGATAGGGCGTCAAGTATTCGGCCTGCTTCTGAAGAAACGCCGGAAATACTCCATCGGGTCTGGGTGACTTAAATAGTTTGAAGCTCCTTAACCATTACCATAAATCGTTGATGATCACCATACGAGCTTAATTTGTATGGATGCACCCAGTTTAGAGTTCCACACATGTTTGAAAATCCGCCAGTTAACCAGATTCTCCACTGGGGCCCGATGATCTGGTGGAATCCTACCGGATGCATTGCCGATATCAATGACTTCATACGTCAACTGATCTTTGTTGTGCTTCCTTGCAATTCTAGCGGCTCCTTACCCTATTCAGCGACAATATTCATCTTCCGTGATGGCTGTGGTGTTCTTTTGGAAGTAACAATCCACCACGCAAACTCAGGGACCATACACTCTTCCTCCGTTCCTGTTCCGACTTGGTTTCCCTCAGCAGGACTCTGTCTATAGTTTCCATTGCGGTAAGGCTAGCTTGGTCTTCCCAGAGTACGTGAAGCCGGGAGCTTAGGTTAGGTTTAAGTGGCAGTCTGCCATCAGACTCACATAGACGTTTTCGTCTATTGTGATACCACAGGAACAGAAGAAGGAAGATGCCTTCTAGTTCCTACGCTGAACCATCCAGATAGCTTTAAAAATCTCAATAACTTGCAAATGTTCATATCCGCTAAATCAGACAGTGGATCTCCTTCTGACTGCTAGTGCGGGGCACACACACAGAAGGTGTTCTATAGTCTATTCTTCTTCGATGTCCTCACAGCTTCTGCAAAAGTCGTAGTGGCAAACTGCCAGCATGTTTCCCGATTACACAGTGAACTGTCATGACGGACACAATGACTGAGACATCTGTTCTAGCCAACGACAGCAAAGCGGTAGACTTCTTCAAGTCTAGATTAGGTCACATAGTTTTGGATTGCTCACAGCCCCCTCTCTGCGACCATCTATCATTCGTTGTCCTTCGGCCTGATCCTGAAAACATAGCTTACATGTCGCTAGAAGCATACCCATAGATTCCAGTATCCCTGTAATGTGTTGAGTAGTTCCTAGTCTCGCAAGCTCGTCCGCTTCTTTGTGGTCCGACACCCAGAAGAGTTGAATTTTGGAGTGTTCAGTCATCTTGTTGAGAGATCTACGACAGTCGAGGGCGGTTTTTGTCTTCAGAAATACGTTCTCCAGGGATTTAATGAGTGCCTGGCTGTCTGAGAAAATGTTTATGCCAATTGTCGTTATGACATAATATCTTAGCCATTCCACCACTTCAAGGATCTCCGCTTGATACACACTGCAGTGATAGGGTAAACTTTTCGATATGATCACTTCTAGATCGTTGGAGTACACCCCAAAGCTCACCTGGTCGTTTAGTTTGGAGCCATCCGAATAAGTCTTCTGTTACAAAGGATACCGTAGTTCCAATCGGTTCTATGAGGAATAGTGGTACATTACTTTTTTTTCAAAAAGCCACTCAGGTGGGTGTAATCCACACTGCCTGGAACATCGGATATTATATCAAGGATAACACAGTGTCCGTAGCCGCCATATGACCAATGAGAAAGCTCCCTTAACATTACGGCAGTGGTCGCTGCAATTTGTCTAGCCACAATGTTCACAGGCATGAGATGTAGCAGTAAATTTAGGGCATCAGATTGTGTCGTCCTAAGTGCGGTTGTGATGCACAAACAAACATCCTTTGGATCCGGTTAAGTATTGAGCAGTAGGTGGACTTTTGCAGAAGGTTGTTGTAGAAGGCAAGAGTTGCCTTTCTTGCTCTTTCCAAAATGTTGGATTTGAAGTTAAATTTCCTGTCCAGCAAATCACCCAGGCATTTTCCGCTTTCTGTAAATGGAACATTCTCTCCTCGCAAGCAGACAGATTCCACTGTAGGAAACTTGTATCTCTTGCTGAAAAGAACTACTTCTGTCTTGCACAGATTTATACCTAGACCACTTTCAGTAGCCCACTTTCCTGTTGCACATAGAGCTTCCCGAAGTATTTCTCTTAGAGGGCTGGGAAACTTTCCCCTGAACGCAATTGCCTCAGCACACCACCACTTTTACACCTTTTCTTCCAGAGACAATAATTAAGTGTGAATGAGGTGTTCCTTTGATGACCCATCCTTTTAGATCCACAGATCCCAAGCCTGCCGTAATGCATCTTTTAGTAACTAAGTTATTAATAAACTTTCTTACGATAGAGTTGAGGCCTAGACACTGCAACTCCTTCATGATTGACTTCGGTTTTACATTATCGAAAGCACCTCCAATGTCAAGAAATGCTACCATTGTATATTCCTTGATAGCGAGAGAACCCTCGTAGCCGACTAGGTCGTCAAGAGCTATTTCAGTGTATTTGTCTTTACTATATGCATGATGCTGCCGCGACAAGCGATCTCCACGGTATTTGCCCTGTTTCTATCAACCTCTCAAGAGTCTTCAGCATAAAGGATGACAGACTAATAGGACGAAAATCTTTCGCCTTCGTGTAAAAACGTTATCTTGCTTTCGGAATGAAAATGTCCTTCGTGTCCCTCCATCCCACATATATGACATTCCGATACACGCAGATATATCTCTCCTAAGCCAGGGAACCAGTCGGTCGGACACAGCTTGTAATTCAACCGGTGATATATCCTCAGGGCCTTAAAGGAGTCGAAACTTCTTATCGACCAAAGAATTTTCGGCTCAGACACAATTTCCCTAATAGTCTCCGACGAATACCAGTGACAACCTCTTCAGGCGCCTCGTTGTCCGTTGGAGAATTTCCCAGGAAATATATATCAACGAGTAAAGTTTCCCCACTAGACATTGGCCCTACACGGAGCTGCAGAATTCTACCCACGATTTGGTCTGAGCTTTTCGCTGCTCGCCCTTATATTTTCTTAGCTCAGCTTTATAGATGTCCCAATCTTGTGGAGCCCTTGTGGCTTTTGCTCTGTTGAAGAGTTTTCTGTAGTCCTTCCTTAGACCAACCAGCCCTAGGGTCCACCATGGCCGTGTTGAGGTTGATAGATTTCGCCGCGGCAAAAAACATGGTAGTTAGTAGCACCAGATTTCAACATAAAAATATCCACAAAGCCACATGGCTGTCACCCGATCAAAACACGAGAAATCAAATTGATCACGTTGTGAAAGATGGAAGGCATTCATCCGCTCCACGGATCGATCTTACATCTAGATCGATCCGTGGAGCGAATATAGATTCGGATCATTATCTTGTTGCAGCAAAGGTTCGCACCCGTTTGAACATGACGAGGAAAGTACGATCTGACACTGCACGGAAGCTGGACATTGAAAAGCTGCAGACACAACAAATGGCAGCGGCATACTCCACTCGACTGACCCAACTGCTTGACGAAAGCACTCCTTGTTCCGATGATATAATGGCGCAGTGGCAAACTATTGCCCACTCCATGGAAAATGCCGCGAAATCCGTACTTGGGTACCGGAAGCCTCCTCCAAAAAACCCATGGTACGACCAAGAGTGTCGAGATGCTACTGAAGCCAAGAACGCGCCAGATGAAGGAGAGGTATCGGGAGAAAAGGAGAGAGGAGAAACGTCTATTCCGCAGAAAAAAAAAGAGAAATGGAAAGACGTGAGTGCGAGCGAATTGAGATGTACAGGAGTCAGAATGAAGTCCGGAAATTCTACCAAAGAATTAAGCACCAAACCGATGGCTTTGGTGCAGGCACATCCTCCTGCAGAGACAAAGAAAGAAATCTGGTAACTGACACAGACAACATGCTGAGGATATGGAAAGAACGTTTTACCCAACTGCTAGTGTCCGATGTTGGCGGCGAAGAGGATACCGCAGAACCAATCCCTGATGATGGTATAGAATGTTTACCTCCTAGTCAGAATGAGGTCCAAGTAGCAGTGACCCGACTAAAGACCAACAAGGCAGCAGGAGCCGACGGGTTACCCGCTGAACTATTTAAGACTATTTAAGACCTGCGCAATCTGGCTAAAATAACGCATACCCGATGATTGGAACCTCAGCATACTATGTCCAGTACACAAGAAAGGAGACAAGACGGAATGTGCCAACTACTGAGGAATAAGTCTCCTCCCCATCGCATACAAGATACTCTCGAGCGTACTGTGTGAAAGATTAAAACCTAAAGTCAATGAGATAATTGGGCCCTATCAATGCGGCTTTAGACCAGGTAAATCCACCCTAGACCAGATATTCACACTGCGCCAAATCCTGGAAAAGGCCATAAAAGGACAAATCAACATCTACCACCTCTTTGTTGACTACAAAGCCGCCTTCGATACTCCTTTACGTTCAAAGGTATTTTAAGCCATGTCTGAGTTTGGTATCCCTGCAAAATTAATAAGACTCTGCAGGATGACACTTGCTGATACACGTTCCTCAGTAAGAATTGGAAAGAATCTCTCCGAACCATTTAATACCAAACGAGGTTTCAGACAAGGAGATTGCCTATCGTGTGATCTCTTTAATATCATGCTGGAGAAGATTATACGAGATGCAGAAGTGAATAGATATGGCACACTAATCACAAGAGAGCACATGCTACTCGCCTATGCCGACGATATCGATATCATAGGTCGGTCACCGGAAGTAGTAACTGCAGCCTTTGAAAGAATCGAAAGAGAGTGAAAATGGGTCTGGCAGTAAATGGAGATAAGACGAAATGGATGGTTTCCACTCCCAAAAAGCCTTGCACAACCGAGCAGATAAAGAACATGGAAAAAGTTGGGAACCACAACTTTGAGATAGTCGATAACGTTATCTACCTCGGCACCGCCGTAACCGAAACGAATGACACCAGTTTTGAAATAGAGCGAAGAATAATACTGGCAAACAGATGCTACTTTGGACTAAGTAAGCAGTTTAGAAACAAGGCCACCTCTCGACAGACGAAGACTACACTTTACAAGACACTGATACTACTCGTGCTGTTATATGGTTCTGAAGCATGGATACTTGTGAAAGCAGATGAGGCAGTGCTTGGAGTATTTGATAGAAAGATTCTTCGTAAAATATATGGACCAGTTTGCGTTAACGGAGAATATAGGCGACATATGAACCACGAGCTGTATGGCGACGATGGCATAGTTACACGCATCAAAATACAACGGCTGCGTTGGATAGGTCATGTTGTCAGAATGGATGAAGAAGCTCTAGCAAAGAAGTCGTTTGAAGGAAAACAGGTGGTACACGCAAAACCGGGAAGATCAAAAGCCCAATGGAAAGATCAAGGTGTGGGAGACACCTCGAAACTTGGTGTCAGAGATTTAAGAATGAGCGCAGAAGATCGAGGCGCTTGGAACGCGTTTCTACGTTCGGCTAGTGGAAGAAATATTCTGTCATAGCCAATCAAAGTAAGTAAGTTTGTGTAAGCCTCGTCAGATTCCACCAGGAGTTCATCCTCACAAGATTCGTTAGATCTTGTCATAATGAGCTTCCTTACGCATACAGGAATATCTTCCTTTTTGACTAAATCTAGTGCTGCACCTGGTCAGATCTCACCAATCTTTTTTAGCGCACAACGATACATTTCAATTCATCGTTGATCTCCGAAGGCAATTAGCCTGTATCGGCCCCGATACCAGCATGGATCGTCACAAAATAGAGGAGACCCAGGAAATTGCGCAAGGACATCGGAGTATACTGATGACAGTTCATTGACTATGCCACTCCAATTTTTCTTAGGTATGCAGCCCTGTTCTTCTCTCTTGTCGACAACTGCCATTACCAAACTGTCCCTAGCGATATTAGTAAATGTTCTTGGACCCATCTTACTATTGTTCGCCCTAGTTCTTTTAGGCATGGGATGCCCTCCAGGTGAACACAGACTTTTAGTTGACTGCGGTGCAGTTTCTGAATCTAGACGTGTAGTCTTTGGGGTAGCCTGTGCAGCAAATTCCATAGCCCAATTTAGGGAGTCTCTCTCCCTATTAGTAAGAGTCTTAGGATCATTCTCATCAAGCCTCTCAATAAACCTCAGAGCGATGCGTCTTCTATTATTCCAACCTCTTAAAGAGCGTGTTGGTTTGATGGGGAAGGCCGATGGCCTAGGAAAATTATAGGCATGCGAATATAGAACAGGTTCGGCCTTGTCCTTAAGACTCGAACCAGGTATCTTCGCCAAAAGCCAATGCTGACCAGCCGTCTGTCTGTTAGTGGAGCCTGGAACTGCCGCTCCACCAGTCAATGTGTCAGTAGCAGACAACATACTACGGCCTGATACCACTACCGCATCTGTTGGGTCTTTGGGGTCCATTCTAAGCCTACTCCTGGGCTCTAGATCTGCCACTCCACTGGAAACAGACACAGATCATCAACCGCCTAATGGATACTTCAATCGCAGCTATCCTTGAGTTACTTAAATTTTCTTCCAAGAATAATAACCTATTATTGTTATTGTTACTTCTAGCCTTACATTCGCCCAATTGCGCTGCCATTGCATACTCTTCAGTCTACTTCGCCATCCCCCGGATTTCTTCACGGTTTTCTTTTGAGGTTAAGGCTTTATCACACTATATGCTCATGTCTTATGACAAGTCACTTTTGGTATTTCATTATGTGTGTCAAAATTACCAATTTATCGTTTTTGCTATTTATCGTTTTTGCTATCAGACTAGTATTCTTTTTATACCCACCACCATAGGATGGGGGTATACTTATTTTGTCATTCCGTTTGTAACACTTCGAAATATTCTTCTATGACCCCATAACATATAATATATATTCTTGATCGTCTCGAAGCTCTGAGTCGATCTGGCCATGTCCGTCTGTCTGTCGAAATTACTATAGCGGTCTAACGCGTAAAGCTAGCCACTTGAATTTTCGCACAGATACTTAATTTCGATGTAGGTCGTTGGGGGGAGCTATATCATGAAATCCTATGTAAAGCGGTCTCTCGATCATCCTTATTCGGTTCCTAGAAGCTTACATTTTTGTCGGTTTAACATAAGTTTGGTATGTAGAATTAAATTGTGCGCTTCAACTAAATTTATTTTGTATACTTTTTGCAGAATCCACGCTTTTACTTGTTTAAAGTTGCTTTAAGGGACGCTGCAAAGGTAAACCGATAGAGACAGCAAAGAAAGCCATATTTTTTGTCGCTCTTTTGAAATTTCTCTTCGCTAAAATTTGGCATTTCATGAAAAAATATACGAGCCAACATCGATTCGAAATTTTTAAAATTTACTACCCAAATTCGTAGTCAGTGGCCTCATCGTTTTCATCGAAAAGTCATCTTCAGCGATGAGGCTCATTTCTGGCTGAACGGTTTCGTCAATGTTCAGACAGCAATCCACACGTACTCTATGAGTCATTATTGCATCTCAAAAAAAAAAATTAGGATTGGGTGCGGTTTATGGGCCGGCGGTGTCATTGGGCCAAACTTCTTCCTAGATAATCAAAGGCCGCACGTTACAGTGAATGTGAGTCGCTACCGTTCAATGATAAAAGAATATTTTTGTCCCCAACTGGATGATATGGATTTGTTCCAATAGGACAGCGCGACAAGCCGCGCGAATGTCACATCAATTTATTGGAAACCAAGTTTAGAGAAGGTGCTATCTCACGAAATGTTCTAGTCGATTGGCCGCCTCGGTCGTGCAATTTGACGCCGTTAGACTATTTTCTGTCAAGTCTGTGGTCTATGCCAACAACCCAGAGACGATTGATGAAATTCGTACGAATATGTAACGCGAAATTGCAGCAGTATCGGTCGATTTATGCTTGAAACCCATTCAGCGTCTAGACTTCTGCAAGCATGCCTGTGATGGACATGCAAAAGAAATCGAATTACATACATCATGGAGACGAACGTGCTTCCACATAATAAAGAATTTCGTTGATAAACACAACTGTTTTTGTTTTATTAAAAAAAAAAAATTGTAGCGCTCTTATTGAAAAACCACGATATAAAAAATTGGGAAAAGCGAACTTAGTTCCTTCCTTTGGTTCATAGTTCCTCGAGTGACTAGATAAGTATAACCGTTCGATGTAAAAAAAGGTACTTCGAAAAAAAAAAGAAATTGAGGGTAATTTTTAAAGTAAATGGGATTTAGCTAGCAAACGAAGTTCGAATTGTTCCTTCGAATCCTTCGACCAAGAAAAAATATGTGTATCCTGTCTGGTGTTTTTATAAATAGTGTGTTTATTGTATTTTTTTGCTGAATGTTGTCATACGGTACTGCGTGCTCTGTTTTTATTGATTCGATCAGACGTTTTGTTTTTTTTTCGAAAAACAAAACTTTATGTCACTCTCAGGTTTATTAAGAGGTTTGGTGTGAGTGATCGTAGAACTCTAACCGATGTGGAAAGAACCACCCTTGATTGGGTTCGGAGATTCGAGGCACAGGCTACATCAAAATTAAAAAAGCCTAAGCCAAGAGGCTGCGGTCATCTGAAGGGCATTCCGTTTTCAAAAAACTAAGTCGAGCAATAGTTATGCGGTTCCAAGAAACATTGCTAATACCAAAGCTTGGTGATGGTAGTTGTCGACAAGGAAGAAGAACAGTGCTGCATAACTACACCGATAGAAAAATTATGGTACTTTGCCAATACCGCCTGTTATTATTTTGTTCGCGTCATTGGCAAAGATTTTTAATACCATTTTGTATCAATTTAATACCAGCTATTACAAATTGACGACGTCACATTTAAATACTTGTCATTGCGCAGAAGTGTTGTTGAGCTCTGTACATTAAATATTGTTGCCATTATCAAATATTTGTTAAAGAAATAAATACAACGTTTTTATACAATTTGGGTTCGTAAAACCCTGCTCAAATACCCGAAAGCGATGAAAACAGAAATTGTACATATTCTAAGGACATTCTACATCAAACATAGTCTCTTGTGTGGAAAGCAATGCTGTGTTGGGGTATTCATATGAAAACCACTTCTGGGAATCGAAGGATATGGAATTAATTGCTGAATACAAAGTATTGAGGTTGGTCACGATGTAACATTACTTTTTGTAATTATTAACAAAAATAATCGAAAAAAAAATAAGATTAAAATTATTTTTAATGGCCTGTGTTTATTATACCCTCCACCATAGGATGGGGGGTATACTAATTTCGTCATTCTGTTTGTAACTATTCGAAATATTTGTCAGTCAGTCTGTCGAAAGCACGCTAACTTCCGAAGGAGTAAAGCTATTAGTGTAGGTCGGTTGGTATTGTACAATAAATGGGCCATATCGGTCCATGTTTCGATATAGCTGCCATATAAACCGATCTAGGGTCTTGACTTCTAGAGCCTCTAGAGTGCGCAATTCTTATCCGATTGGGATGAGTTTTTGCACGTAGTATTTTGTTATAATACCCAACAACTGTGTTAAGTATGGTTCAAATCGGTTAATAACCTGATATAGCTGCCATATAAACCGATCTGGGATTTTGACTTCTTGAGCCTCTAGAGGCCGCAATTATTGTCTGATTTTTGTACGAAATTTTGTACGACGGATTCTCTCATGACCATCAACATACGTGTTTATTATGGTCTGAAACGGTCTATATCCCGATACAGCTCCCATATAAATCGATCTCCCTATTTTACTTCTTGAGGCCCCAAAGGGCGCAATTCTTATTCGAATCGGCTGACATTTTACACAGGTCTCCAACATATAATTTAATTGTGGTCCAAACCGGACCATATCTTGATATCGCTCTAATAGCAGAGCAAATCTTTTTTTATATCCTTTTTTTGCCTAAGAAGAGATGCCGGGAAAAGAACTCGACAAATGCGATCCATGGTGGAGGGTATATAAGATTCGGCCCGGCCGAACTTAGCACGCTTTTAGTTGTTTTTTTTTTTGGTTCATTAAGGGGTGAAATAATCAATAACGGTTTGGTACCAAAACCAATAATGATACCAGTTCGGTAATAGGGCTAGTAGCAATAGGTACTAATCATTTTATGTTTCATCCATACTATCCGGTTTTGTGTTTGTACCAAACGGTGTTGCTTTACCATCAATAACGTGTGGTACAGAAATGAGCACGTTTGGTATCAACCTTTTTCTGGGTGTAGGAACAATTGAAGTGGGATAGTCAATGGACTGTCCTCGGTATCCTTCGACGTCCTTTCGGAATTGCCTGGGCCTCCTCCAGCTTGTGACGATACAGAGTGATATAACTGACTGATTTCGAGCATCAACATTCCGTTGACATATATCGTTGCGCCATAAAAAGATTGAAAGATATGCACAGGAGCAGCTCTGAATTTAGGCAAGAAGGAAGACTTTTCGTCTCTACCAATGACACATTCATAGATGCCAAAGATTCCCTCAGATCCTGAATCTATAGTTAGGAGACTAAGGGTCTGTAATCCCAATCTTTCAACCACCGACTGGAAGATTGGTAGATCGGTGACATGAAGTATTCATACTTAACCCTGGCTGCCTCGCCGTCTAGTCTAAAGGAGTTGTGTACAAACCACTCCGAATTTGTAAAGAAGAAGGTGGGGTTGGGGAACCAGGGGACGGCTCAGCAGTTGTTGGCAACCACATCTCTAAGGTTAAGCGTATTGCGGGAGACTGAAAACCAACTCCCACGATCAGAAGAGGTAGGGAAGGAGTCGAAGACCCGAAAAATCTTGTATGGGTGGATCATCGATTGGATTAGGCTCAAGGTGTGCACAAGCGCGAAAGGACTGAACTCAAAAGTAAGCTGGCGAAGCATCAAAGGAGGAATCGCCCACACCGAGAGTGTCCAGTGCACTGATGAAGAGTGGTCCATGGTTTTCTCAACTGTCCCAGGATGCATAAGAAAAATCATCATGACAAGTTCGAATGAGCCTTGTGAGGATGAACTCATGGTGGACTCAGAAGACGAGGCTAAAGCAATAGTGGTGTAAAGTCTAAATCCTGACTATGGTCCATCCGCAGATACATCTCAACCATAGTAAGGCCCTTCGGCGACCTAACGCTCCTTCTGATGGGAAGAGGATTTGACGCTGTTCTTATCATAGAACCATGGGTTTGAACCGCATGTTTATATACTGCAGTTGTCAGACAAAAAGTGCTATATGGTGTTTCGATGTGGTGGACCGCGCTTGAAAATTCGTAACTCAGCCCCATCCAAAGGATGGGTTTTGTTGTGCATAACAGCCACACTGAGGACGACACCATCAGATGCCCGATCCCAATAAGGAAAATACGAAATATCATGGCGATCGGTTAACGGTAATCCGTGCGGCCCTCGGGCCCTAGCCCTATTTTTAAGGACAATAATTCATCAAAATTTTTTCTAAAGATTAATAATTCAGCGTAACATCCTCTTCAGCCCGGGCTGTACCCCCCAGGATATTATTTTTTTTAAAGAAAAAGTTTCATTTTAAATTTTTCCTAATGACAAAAATTAAATACAATTTTTTATATTCATAATTTGGGGCATTTATATTGACGGTGTAATTTTTTTTAATTTGTTTAAAGAAAATTAAAAAAGAAATTAAATTTTTTGAAAAAATAAAAAATCTTTTTATTTCCTAAGCCACAATGTATTTACAAAAAAAAAAAAAAAAACAAAAAAGCGAAAAAAGGTGGATTTAATTACATTGACAGTAAATAGCGCCTGCTGGTTATCGCCACAAATTAATATTTTTAATATAGAAACCATCAAATGCAACAAAACACTAAAATGGATTCCAGAAATCTCACTCCTAAGATTTTGAGAAAAAAAAAAATATTTCGATGTTTTAGCTATAAATAATTGTTAAGAAAAGCCAATTTCCCCCAAAATATGGCATTATATCAGGGAAAATTTGTTTTTAACTAGTTTTAGTCGTCCACTTTACGCCAATCCAAATTTCATTAAGATGCCTCTTTCCTTGCTTGTGCTGCAATGTTTCTAAGACAGCTCCGGTCTAGGGTATTTTGGGTATCTACCCCTTCGTATGTAATGGGTTAATGACTTTTTCTTTAATGACCAAATCTACCACATTAATTTACATTTAAAAAGAATTATTTCCAACGAAACCATTTCGTAATTTCCTTTGAATTTGGTAATTCACAATACAGTTAGAATCGAAATCTATCAGTCAATATCAAGCAGCGTTGATTCTAGTAGAAATGTGTTGGTTCTGTAGGCTTTGACCGTAGTTTTGGACACAGTGAAATGTTTTTTAAAAAATTATAAATAATAAAAAAATTTCTTCCAAAGAAGTAGTTTTACAATTAAAACATCACAATATCCAGCTTAAGTAAGGAAATGTGTTAAAACAATATAAGTCGGCAGACTTTTATCTATGAGAGCAAGTTTAATATTACACTTACGGTTGTCGTTAGGTCATTTGACATCAATAGTTTTTTTATTTCATCTACCGAGAAAAATTAGTATGCAAAGAAAGCAAAAAGCTTACAACTGCAATAATCACATTTTCTTATTTATTTTATCTCCAATAAATTAGGAATCTTTAGGACTTAAAGCTATTCACGGCAATAGTTGGATGCAATTTTTAGCGGACATCTTTTGCATCAAAAACGGATTTTCGATCGGTTTTAATAAAGTTCGGAGGAAAAATTAACTGCATAATTTAAGCAGAACGTAGATAGCTTGTCGTAAAAATGTTCGAAATTATTTTTTTTTATACCCTCCACCATTGGATGGGGATATATTAAATTCGTCATTCTGATTGTAACACCTCAAAATATGCGTCTAAGACCACTTAAAGTATATATATTCTTGATCGGTTGGGCTAGTAAATGGGCCAAATCGGTTCATGTTTTGATATAGCTGCCATATAAACCCATCTTGGGTCTTGCATTCTTGAGCCTCTAGAGGGCGCAATTCTAATCCGATTTAACTGAAATTTTGCACGTGGTGTTTTGTTATCACGTCCAATCACTGCGCTAAGTATGGTTCAAATCGGTCTATGCTGCCATATAAACCGATCTTGGACCTTGACTTCTTGAGACACTAGAGGGCGCAATTCCCATCCGATTTGGAAGAAATTTTGTACAACGGCTTCTCTCATGACCTTAAACATACATATTTAATATGGAGTGAATCGATCATCTCAACCGATCAATAGCTCGATACAGCTGCCATATAAACCTATCTCCCGATTTTGCTTCTTGAGCCCCTATGAGACGCAATTCTTATCCAAATGAACTGAAATATTACACAATGACTTCCACAATGTTCAGCATTCATTTATGGAACGAATCGGACTATAACTTGATATAGCTCCAATAGCATAACAGTCCTTATTCAATATTCTTTGTTTGCCTAAAAAGAAATACCGCGCATAGAACTCGACAAGTGGGATCCATGTTGGAGGGTATATAAGATTCGGCCCGGCCGAACTTAGCACGCTCTTACTTGTTAAATATTTAACATTTATAATTGCTTCATTATATCAATTTGTTTGCGTAAAATTTTATTGAAATAAAAGTCATTGTTGAAATCATAAAACTAGGTTGAGAGCAAATTAAAATGAGCGCAAAGGAAAAAAATCCATCAAAATACTGAATCTGATTCGCCAACACTATCACTATATTTGCAAAGACAACCACATTTCGAAGGCTTTGAAAGATTTGGATCGGCCTATATATAGTGTGTTGGCAAACAGTACAAAATTCAGGTCAGACTTTAACCAAATGTCATCGCCGACGGAACAGGTCCTGCACCCGAAGCGACTTCAATTTTCAAAAAAAGTTTGAGGTATATAAACCAATTTCACAATAACGGAGGAATTTTTGCAGTTTTCGATTTTAAAAAAATGTGGAGCACCCCCCCCAAAAAAAAAAAATCCGGCTACGTCTCTGACTCCTCTATATATATAATTCGCCCGATTTACACTTATAAGGGCGTAGTTACTATAATTAGCATTAAATTTGGTGTGAAATACTATTCATCTGAAACAATCTGTTAAATTTTATCAAAATCGGTTGATATTTAGATCAAAAGGGGAAAAAATTGAGAAAAATAGGACACACTAAAATAGATATTATTTTGTTGAAATATAACAACAAACAATCATTAAATCAATAAATCCACTCATATTCCATATTGTATGAAATAATTACGAAACCTATACATTTCATGTCAGCTCGCATTGCAATAACTACATCAGGGTGGGTCTTGATTTATTGTCAATGTAAAATTGATTGGTAATTTATAAGACTGATTTTAGGTACATATGTTTGTCTGTCAAAATTGGTTGTAATTTAAAGACTAATTTAAAACGGGGAAAAAATAAACATTAAAGAAGGATTCTGTTAATTAATTTCTGCCACTAAACTGGCAGTACTAAGTAAAATGCCGTTAATAGCTAACTCCACATGACGATGTTGGTGCAAAAGTCGTGACTGCAGTGCAGAATTCGACTACCAAACTCTGGAGCAAAAATTTAACAAACACAGAACATGTTGCCTGTTACCAATTTCAATGGTTTATACCCTACCTCACTTCTATGGTAAAGGGTATCATACCATTTGGCGCTTTTGTTTGCCACTCTTGGAAGAAAAAGCATGCAGTTTGGCTTAGAATTACGTTCTGATTCGATTTAGCTATACCCGCCTGTCTGTATGTCCATGTATTCCTGTAATCATTGCCATAAAAGTTTGCCCATGGAGTAACGTTGTTTACGAGTCATGTCGAAGAAATCAGTGCAGATTTCGGTATAGGTCCTATATATAACTTTTATCAAACAAGTAGATTCCTCTTCTATGATAAGGAGGTATCTTATCATATAGCTTAAACTTGAATCGCTAGGCGCAAGATATCTATAGTTTTATCTGCCAGAATTGGGCCCCTAAAGCTAGAGAATGGAATCAAAAAGATGTCGGGCCACAGCGGAGTAAAAGGAATAGCATGTCAAGTATGGCAATGAAGGCCAGAGAACTGCCGTCAATAAACTTGGTTCACCCGACGTTTTTCGGGGCGACACAGTCCGAGTTAAGGGCGTGCATGAAACATTTTAGAACAGCGAAACGGTTGGTACGACGAACGAAAATCCTCGTGAAAAGGGATACTATTGAAAAAAAATAAAAGGAGGTCAGTATAGCTTTCGTTATCATAACTGTACACATACGACTAGGAGCTCACTTATGCAAACTCGGTGCGGCAAGTGATAGCATGTGTAGGGCATGCAGAGAAGTTGATGAAACGTCGGAGCATTTAATACGCCATTGCCCGGCTTTCGCCGCTAACAGACACTGGCGCTTAGGTGAGGAAACAATACCAGACATGAACCAACTTAGGGGAGTGGTATGGCACTAAGTAGCACGAAATTCCTAACTTAGATTTTCTTTTTCGAGGTTACTTTTAGTATTAAGAGCGCACAACAAAACGATATATTCAACCTAAACGAACTCACCTAACATTTATACAGGATTAGGTCCAATTGGGATACCTCGTTGAACCCAGCAATTCTCTAAGACAGCTGTTCACCATTCAACAAGTCAGCAAGTCATAGACACATAACTGTAACTTATGAAGTATGCCATCATACCAAACAGTGTTAAAGGCTCTCCCAATATCCAGTCCGACCACTAACATATTCAATAATCCATTTTCCTATTCAGACCATTCACAGAGTACCTTGATCACAAGAATACATGTACAGACAGAAGGACATAGATAAATCGAATTAGGAAGCGATTCTAAGCCGATCGGTATACTTATCAATGGGTCTAGCTCTTCTCCTACTAAGCGTTGCAAACAAATGGACAGAGTTGTTATACCCTGTACACAGAGGATATAAAGAGCACAAGCGCTTTATAAAAAATATGTTTCGCCTTGTTCTCGTACTAAACCTTTTTTGTTTGTTATTTGTTTGCAAGTTTTCAACAAAGATTTAAAAAATGTCCATCCTAATATTCAACAGTAAATTACAAATGAAGAAAACGTTACAAAAACCGTACAAGATAAACCACAAATATCTACAAACATACACGAACAGCTTGCGATTCGGCGAGTTGGTTTGGTATTTGCCAAAGTAGATCGAAGACTTGGCCGCAAATTGAATATTGGACTTTGATTTACATAAAATATTCGTTGTTATTTGATTATTAGTTAACAACTACCGTGCATTTGCCATAGAATGTCATTCCTCTCCTTTATCTTGACCACGGATCATTTAAGCATACCGGTTTTAAAGTTTGATATGTTCAATTGGTTTGTAACGGCAGGGAATGTTGCACAAACTCACAGATATTCAAGTAAGAGAAATGCACAACAACATATGAGAGATGCTAAGTGCACTGTGATTACCATTCGGGATTTTCTGTTCACCACACTTGAATTATGGTTTTAATTGGTCCCCACAAACGTCTAAGAACTGTAAATTTTGCAACAATATTGCCTGAAGTGCCAATGACACTTATAACACTGTGGAAAAGGCATTTAATTACAGACGACCCAAAACGTTAAAAGATCTATAACAAATAATTACGATGTAAAGCTTCATTGGTCTTTTTCAAATTCATACACCTAGCTTCTTAAATTGCTATTTAAAATGATATTTAAACCGGTGAGGATGAAGGGGGCATATATGTTCCATTTATATATGTCACATCTTTGATATCATTGAATTAGCAACAGTTTTACCATTTTTCCACACCATTGGATGTGAAATTTAGTATGGCCGATCTCGAAGCTTCTTGGTCAAAAGCCAAACCAAACCCTGACAGGTACCGAACTTCGAATCCAGTGATTAAGAATCATCCAATTAGGTGTAAGAAACATCTCCGCGACCTATGTTAGGTTGGGTATAAGTGGCAGTCTGCCATCAGATTCAAATAGATGTTTTCGTCTATTGTGATACCACAGGAACAGAAGAAGGAAGATGCCTTCTAGCTCATACCGTTGAACCATCCAGATCGCTTTAAAAAGCCCAATAATTTGCGAATGATTACATCCGCTAAATCAGACAGACAGACAGAAGGTGTTCCATAGTCTCTTATTTTTCGATGTACTCACAGCTTCTGCAAAAGTCCTTGCTTTCAACCTTCAATCAGCATGTTTCCTGTCATGACGGACAAGATGACTGAGACGTCTGTTCTAGCCAATGATAGCAAAGTGGTAGACCTCTTCAAGTCTAGATTAGGCCACATAATTTTGGAATACGCACAGCCCCATTTGTTGTCCTTCGGTCCTGGTCCTGAAAACTTAGTTTACATGTTGCTAGAGGCATACCCAGTTTGCCTGGAATGTAAAAGTTAGTTCCTAGTCACGCAAGCTCGGCCGCTTTACAATTTCCTTGGATATTTCTGTGACCGGACACCCGAACAGGTGAGTTTTGAACGGTTGAGCCATGTTGAGGGCAGTTTTTTGTTCAGAAATTCTCCAGGATTTAATGGCTGCCTGTATGTCTGGGAAGATATTTATGCCAAGCGTCGTAATTAAATTATATCTTAGCCATTCCACCACTTCCTTAATTGCAAGGATCTCCGCTTGATACACACTGCAGTGGTCGGGTAACCTTTTCGATATGACCAGTTCTAGATCTTTATAGCACACCCCAAAGTCCACCTGGTCGTATAGTTTGGAACCATCCGTATAAAAGTCTATGTCGTCCTCAGTGCGGCTGTGATGCACAAACAAACCATCCTTTGGATTCGGTTGAGAATTGAACAGTAGCTGTGCTTTTAAAGCACCGTCCACCAGACCACAACACCATATAGCATAATAGGTCTGGCAACTGCAGTATATACCCAATGGTTGACACGCGGTCTAAACCCCTTCAACATTTGCTTTCCCCTAACCGCAATTGCCACGTGATCAGCATACGCGGCCACATTTGCATATTTTTTTTTCCAGAGACAATAATATATTGTTATTGCTATATTTCAAAGTAGAGGAGATCGTACATTTCCTGGAGGTGTTCTTCTGCTAATAATAAACTTTTTTGCGGTGCAATTGATGCCTAAAAACTCCCACTCCTTCATGGTTGTCGTCGGATTTACATTATTGAAAGCACCTTCAATGTCAAGAAAAGCTACCATTGTATATTCATAGACAGCGAGAGAACCCTCTTTGTAGCAGACTAGTTCGTGAAGGGCTGTTTCAGTGGATTTGCCTTTACAACATGCACGCTGCTGCCGCGACAGGCGACCTCCAGGGTCTTTGCCCTAAGATATGTTTCTATCAAGCTCTAAAGAGTCTTCAGCATAAAGGATGATAGACTAATCGAACGGAAATCTTTCGCCTTCGTTTAAAAAGTTTTTCTTGCTTTCGGAATGAAAATGACCTTCATGCCCCTCTATTCCACAGGTATATATGACATGCTGATACACGCAGAGTATATGTCCCTACGCCAAGGAACCAGTCCATCAGCACAGATTGTAATTCACCCGGTGATACATCGTCAGGGCCTGGCGAATTAAAGCAGTCAAGACTTCTTATCGCCCAAAAAAAATTTCGGCTCAGACACAATTTCCTTAATAACCTCCAACGAATGTATAGCAGATACAACCTTTTCTGACGCCACGTTGTCCGTTTTAGAATTGCCGGGAAATGTATATCAACGAGTAGTGTCTCTTCAATATACATTGTCCATACATCCTCTGACTTCTGAAAACAATCCACCGTAATAGGTCTCGAGGACAGAATCTTCCTTAGCCTAGAGGCCTCAGATGTATACTTCACGGAGTTGCAGAATTCTACTTAGGATTTGTTCTGAGCCTTTCTAAGCTCGCCCTTATATTTTCTTAGCTCAATCTTATAGATGTCCCAATCGTGTGGTGCTCATTTGGCTTTTACTCTGTTGAAGAGATTTCTGTAGTCCTTTCTTAGGCCAACCAGCTCTGGGGTCCACCATGGCGGTCGCTGTTTGCCCATTGGCTTGTCACTAGGACATGCGAGTCATTCAGGGCCTTCGTGATCCGGTTTACTTTTATGTCTATATTCTGCACAGCTTCCATTTTTTTCTGGTCTAGAAGGGATAGACGTGTAGAATTTGTGACGAAATTTAACCCAATCAACCGTTTAGCCGAGGGACCACTTCTGCAGTATTTTCCCCAAGTTTGAAACTAATATAACGATGATCACAGAAGCTGTGGTCATCCAACACTTCCCACTCACATATTCCTGCGCTTATATCCTCCGATACAAAGGTAATATCTAGTACCTCCTGTCTGTTCTTGGTAATAAAGGTCGGGTTATCCCCATTATCGCCAGATTGTAACTTATAATATATTTAATAATCGGGTCACCTCGTTTGTTCACATCCATATTTCCCCATATCTGGTGATGTGCAGTAGCATAACTTCCTACAATGAGGCTCTTTTTCCCTACAGAAGCGGCTTCAACCAGCAACTTAAGGCGGCATCTCTGAGTCTTGTGCCATATATAGGGAAGCCAGCCAGTAATGAGACTTGTTTATTTCAGAGCTGGCTACTACTAAATCTTCAGTGCTTAGCGACGGCAAAAGAAAAACATTTGGACTACTCTTTACAAAAACACAAGCTCTGTGTCTCCCATTAGTTTATATCCCTTGAGTAGTTTAAATCCCGGAATTCTTAGTCCACGAATCGTTCCTCCACAAACCCATGGTTTCTGGATAAGAACCACGTTAAATCCCCTGCCATTAGGGGGACCTTCAGTGCAGCCGAAAAGGCCTTACAATGGTGGTTATTTATCTGCAGAATATTGGAGTATACATCTTACTATTTCTCGCTCTAGTTCTTTTGGGCATGGGATGCTGTCCAGGTGACCGCAGCCGAATGCCTAGGAAAATTATAGGCATGCGAATATAGAATAGGTTCGGCCTTGTCCTTAAGACTCGAACCAGGTGTCTTCGCCAAAAGCCCCTTCTGAACAGTCGTCTGTCGGCCAATGGAGCCTGGAGCTTTCGCTCCACTAGTCCATGTCTCAGTAGCAGACAACATGTTACGGCCAAGAGGGAAGTTGTTTTTAAATGGCATTTTAACAAATTCCATAGCTATTAATAACTTAAGTTCTGAGGAAAAAGAAAACCTTTTCGATGAAAAAGAAATAACTTATTTTAAAACAAGTAAAAAGGCGTTAAGTTCGGCCGGGCCGAACTTTGGATACCCACCACCTCGGGTATATATGTAAACCACCTTTCATCAAAATTTGGTAAAAATTTCATACCTTATGTCCCATACCAGTTATATCAAAATATGTTCCGATTTGGACCAAATACTAATAAGTACAGTAGCTATATTTAATAATAATATACGACACGGATGTCGAAAAGCATAAAATATAAGTCACTGTGCCAAATTTCAGTGAAATCAGATCATAAATGCGCCTTTTATGGGACCAAAGCTTAAATCAAGAGATCGGTGTATATGCCAGCTATATTCAAATCTGGACTGATCTGAGCAAAACTTAAGAAGGACGCCGAAGAGCCTAACTAAACTCACTGTCTCAAATTTCAGCGACAATAGACAATAAATGCGTCTTTTATGGCCCAAAAACCTAAAACCTAGATGTCAGTCTGTATGCCAGCTATATCCAAATCTGGACCGATCTGTGCAATATTGCAGAAGTATGTCAAGGGGTCTAACCTAACTCACTGTCCCGAATTGCGGCGACATCGGACAATAAATGAGAATTTTATGGGCCCAAAACCTTAAATCAAGAAATCGGTCTCTATGGCAGCTATATCCAAATCTGAACCCATCAGGGGCAAATTAAAGAAGGATGTCGAAGGGCCTAACACAATTCACTGTCCCAAATTTTATCAAAATCGGATAATAAATGCGGCTTTTGTGGGCCTAAGACCCTAAATCGGAGAATCGGTCTATATGGCAGCTATATCCAAATCTAAACCAATCTGGGCCAAATTAACGAAGGACGACCCTAAATCGGCGGATCGGTCTACATAGGGGCTATATCAAGATATAGTCCGATACAGCCCATCTTCGAACTTAACCTGCTTATGGACAAAAAAAGAATCTGTGCAAAATTTCAGCTCAATATCTCTATTTTTAAAGACTGAAGCGTGATTTCAACAGACAGACGGACGGACATTTCTAGATCGTCTTAGATTTTTACGCTGATCAAGAAGATATATACTTTATAGGGTCGGAAATGGATATTTCTATGTGTTGCAAACGGAATGACAAAATGAATATGCCATCCTTCAAATTTCTTTTTTTACATTTTGTTCTTTTTATACCCTCCACCATAAGATGGGGGGTATACTAATTTCGTCATTCTGTTTGTAACTACTCGAAATATTCGTCTGAGACCCCATAAAGTATATATATTCTTGATCGTCGTGAAATTTTATGTCGATCTAGCCATGTCCGTCCGTCTGTCTGTCGAAAGCACGCTAACTTCCGAAGGAGTAAAGCTAGCCAATTGAAATTTGCACAAATACTTCTTATTAGTGTAGGTCGGTTGGTATTGTAAATGGGCCATATCGGTCCATGTTTTGATATAGCTGCCATATAAACCGATCTTGGATCTTGACTTCTTGAGCCTCTAGAGTGCGCAATTCTTATCCGATTGGAATGAAAATTTGCACGACGTGTTTTGTTATGATATCCAACAACAGTGTCAAGTGTGGTTCAAATCGGTACATAACCTGATATAGCTGCCATATAAACCGATCTGGGGTCTTGACTTCTTGAGCCTCTAGAGTGCGCAATTCTTATCCGATTGGGATGAAATTTTGCACGACGTGTTTTGTTATTATATCCAACAACTGTGTAAAGTATGGTTTAAATCGGTATATAACCTGATATAGCTGTCATATAAAGCGATCTTGGGTCTTGACTTCCTGAGCCTCTAGCGTGCCCAATTCTTATCCGATCAGAATGAAATTTTGCACGACGTGTTTCGTTATAATATCCAACAACTGTGCCAAGTATGGCTCAAATCGGTCCATAACCTGATATAGCTGCCATATAAACCGATCTTGGGTCTTGACTTCCTGAGCCTCTAGAGGGCGCAATTTTTATCCGATTGGAATGGAATTTCGCACGACCTGTTTTGTTATGATACCCAACAACTGTGCCAAGTATGGTTTAAATCGGTTCATAACCTGATATAGCTGCCATATAAACCGATCTTGGGTCTTGACTTCTTGAGCCTCTAGAGCGCACAATTCTTATCCGATTTGAATGAGTTTTTGCACGAAGTATTTCGTCATGATATCCAACCACTGTGCCAAGTATGGTTGAAATCGGTCCATAACCTGATATAGCTGTCATATAAACAGATCTGGGCATTTGACTTCTTGAGCTTCTAGAGTGCGCAATTCCTATCCGATTTGGCTGAAATTTTGCATGACGTATTTTATTTTTACTTTCAACAACTGTCTTAAATAAGGTTCAAATCGGTTCATAACCTGATATAGCTGCCATATAAACCGATCTGGGATCTTGACTTCTTGACCCCTAGAGATCGCAATTATTATCCGATATGCCTGAACTTTTGTACGACGGATCCTCTCATGACCATCAACAAATGTGTTTATTATGTTCTGAGTCGGTCTATAGCCCGATACAGATCCCATATAAATCGTTCTCTCTATTTTACTTCGTGAGCCGCAATATGCGCAATTCTTATACGAATTGGCTGAAATTGTACACAGGTCTCCAACATATAATTTAATTGTGGTCCGAACCGGACCATCGCTCTAATAGCAGAGCAACTCTTTTCTTATCCTTTTTAGCCTAAGAAGAGATGCCGGGAAAACAACTCGACAAATGCGATCCATGGTGGAGGGTATATAAGATTCGGCCCGGCCGAACTTAGCACGCTTTTACTTGTTTTTCTTTATCTTGTTGTTTCACATTGAAAAATCGTGGTTACTTTTTTCAACACAATAATAATTGTAATGATAACATAATTACTTAAAAAAAATCAAATTCCATAATAAATTCTCCCATATATATAATCAATCAATTGATGTGAAATCGGAGTTTCTCAGTCATGGTGAATAAGACCATGTCCACAATATACCGACTATACAATACAATAGATTAAATTAAATTTTCGGGTAGAGAAATATCTTGATTGCACGGCATTTGCCGACGACTTTATTTGAATCCTCAAATCAGATACTAATATGAACCCGAGAATTAACCTCCGATTACTTTTTGAAAAAGTAAAATGATGGTGCGATTACTCTGGAGCTTCGCTTCGCTTTCAACGAAAAAATGCAAATATTTACAAATGTGTCGTAAAAAATTGTTCAAATGTACAGCTTCATGTTATAATTAACAATTTGAGGAAATAAGTAATTTAGGTATGAACCCCTAATAGGCCATTTTAACAAACATTATTTCTAGCAGTTCCACAGCGAGGGATATCAAAATTCGCACCCGAAGTCATTGAATATTATTAAATGTTTATCCAGTAACAAACCGAATTGCGACACCTACAACCATATTTCCATTATTGATGCCCTCATCCTATCGAAAATTAGATATTCCCTTCGCTTCATCGGTTTCGGTCTAAAACATTTACTGAGGAACATAAAGTCGATATTGAACTCAGCAATAACAATTGCAGTAGGTGCACTCAGGACAACTCCAGTAGGAAATACATTATCTGAAACCAATATTATGCCATTGAAGACTCAACCGCTAAATCAATTAACAAAGAAGTTACGAATTTCTCAAAGGATTCCCGAAATTCGCTCTACGGTATATCAAACGGTATATCAATGTGAATGTTCATCCTCTTAGATTCCGAATACGAAAACACCTACTCTTGACATTTAGGCAAGACAACATTAGCATATACTTACATGAAATCAGCAAAAGCGGTCACAATTATGGGCAATTTGTTACAATGTTCAACAGCACAAGGGAAAGCCTTCCTCATCACATGTTTTTATTTACTGATGGTTGAATGTCATCAAAAGAATCGACCAATGTTAGTGTACGCAAATTGGAAAAGATATCAGAGAAAGCACTTTTGCCACCTTATAGTACTATTCTAGCAATCTTTGCCAGACCATGAAACTCACCACGACCGCGACAAAGAAACCTATCGAATACGTGGGAAATTATCGGACTGTTACCGCGGGATTAACTCCAGTACCTCTTATACCACAGAATATATGAAGGAACATGCAATTAGGAGATCGGTACGCCTCCGTTTAGGACACACTAGCTTGAAACTGGAACATAAATATATTTGTTATTGCACCATCTAAAATACACCTAATTCAGAAAATTTATTATGTTCTTGCAACGATCTTAATTCAATAAGATAATAAATATTTAAATGAAATTAATCATCTGGCAACATATTCCAATCTCACAAAACATATCATTAATCATTTGTAATAGAATATTTGAAGAAGAAATTTATACCATCATTCAAATATAACAATAATATATGCAAAATATAACAATTTTTAAAGCCCTGTTATAGCTCTCTAATAAATCAGCTACAATTTTTATTTGTAATTTAATAAATAAATGAAATAAATACTTGGTAAATAGGATCATTCTAAGTACGAATATCGTATGCATTAAATCAAAACTTTATTGAGCTGTAAATTTTACCGGGACAATTTTAAAGTTAATTAATCTATATCTTGTGCGATCAGTGTTGTTATGCAGTACTCATTTGACTAAAGTTATGTTTCATCTGCAAGTAGATTTTATTACACATTTCAACAGACTCTCTGTTGTTATAGCAAACATTTCGGCGTATTGTACTAACAAACATTCATAAAAAATAAGTCTACTAATAATAACAAAATCTGAAAAAGATTGAACGGATCCCCTTTCGTTGATGACCTCCGCAAACAATATAACGACCATGATTTGAACGTGGAATGTGCGAACAAAAAAAATCCGATGGCTCGAAAAGTTTCTACAATAACACTGAGAGGTAACGTCATATAGTACAGCTGCTATGATACGAAACATGAATTTGGCTGTGATTTTGTTATTTGTCGAAGACTAAAGCACCTTGTCTCCAAGTATTCTCCGTTAGATGAGAGGCCAGCCAGAATCCGCATAAAGGCCAAATTCTTCAACATCAGCCTTATTTGTGGCCCCGAAGGAGGACAAGGAAGAAAGGACCAAAAATATTTTCTACGAGTGCCTAAAGAGAAAGAGAGACAAGGTAACCGCTGCCTTCCCTATGATATTAAAATCGCCTTGGAATATTTTAATGCGATTATAGGAAAAGAAAATATAGTTGTTCCAAAAGTCGGAAAACTTAGCATACACAAACTTTAGATAATGGATTGAGGTAATAGACTTCGTCACGGCAAAAACATGGCAGTTAGTAGCATCAGATTCCAACGTCGAAGGACATGGATTTCGTTGCATTTTCCATGGGGTGAGCGATGGTTTACCACTGCGCCATTATATCATCGGAACCAGGAGCAGCAGTTGCGCCAGGCGATGGGAGTATGCCGTTTCCATCTGTTGTGTTTGCAGCTTTTCAAAGTCCAGCTGCAATGTCCGTGCAGCGTTAGATCGAACTTTCCTCGCCATGCTCAAAGCGGTGCGAACCTTTGCTGCAACAAGGTAATGATCCGAATCTATAAACCCTCCACGGATCGAACGTAAGTCTAATACGCTGGATGAATGCCTTCCACAACGTGAAAGGCATTTATCCAGCGTGATCAATGTCATTCCACGTGTTTTGATCGGTTGATAGCCTTGGACTGCAACATATAAACTCAACCTTACCTTATCAGTTAAGTTTGTTGAAACCGGTTCAAATTTAGATAAAGTTACAAATATATGGATTGCCCGATTTCCACTTATCTTTTGCCACACTATATTATATTTTTGACAGTAGTATTAAAATTCCGGCTTCTATAAGCTCATTAAGTTCACGGTTATCTCTATAGAAAAAACTTTGAACTATTATCTTTAATGAGAATTTCTTTCAAATTTCATTTTTAGAGAAAATTTCATCAAACTTTTTTCCTTATGCTGACTTTAGACATCAAGATTTATTCTGAAATTTTAATGTCTTAATCAAGACTTTCAGAACCCCGTGTACTTTGGGGATCCAAAAAGAACCTTTCATTTGCGTCCCACACGAGGTTTAAATGTGGACTGAATCACATGATGAAGCTACTTTGGATGAGAGCAACGTTTAGCAGTGGAACAGGATAGATATTCATGAATAATTAAACATTTTTTTGAGAAATGCAAAACTCGCAATACAATATAAACATCCCTGACACAGTTATGCCAAATTTAAAAATATTACGAGTCTGTAAAGAAATATGCGATGTGTAATCTTCTCCCAACTATCTTTAATTTGAGTCCCAAACTGTCCCGATCGACCTTTTGAGAAAAAAATGTCGTAGATGGAGTCAAATAGTGCGATCGGTTTATGTGGGTGCTATATCAGATATTTGGCCGATTTAGACTATAATTGGTATGGTTGTTGAAATGAGCTGTATGACGACGATAGCATAGTTACACGCATCAAAATACAACGACTGCGTTGGCTAGGTCATGTTGTCAGAATGGATGAAGAAACTCCAGCAAAGAAGTCTTTTGAAGGCAAACATGGTGGTACACGCATACCGGGAAGACCAAAAGCCTGATGGAAAGATCAAGTTGTGGGAGTCACCTCGAAACTTGGTGTCAGAGATTTTAGAATGAGCACAGAAGATCGAGGCGCTTGGAACGCTATTCTACGTTCGGCTAGTGGAACAAATATTCTGTCATGGCCAATTAAAGAAAAGTAAGTATTTGTGGAAATTTTCAAGCGCCTAGCTTTACTCCTTCTAAGTTAGTGTCCTTTCTACAGACAGGCAGACGGACAGATAAATCAATAACCAAATGTTATGTATGTGAGTGCTGCCCTATCACAAACGTAAAAGCTATTCAAAACTACCTTCCAAATAGCATGCAAATAATAATGAATGTTAATAGGGACAGAAACGTTGCTGCCGGTTCTAAAAATAGAGAATTGTATATGGTTGCCTTTACCAGCGCTTATAATATACAATTGGTAGCCGATTAAATAGTGCACGCTAACTTTCGAACAGTTCAAAAAAAGTCTTCTTGTTGATTGAGGTTTAAAATGGTTTTATTCAAGTTCTTAAAATATATCAGCAGCAAATATTTGATGATTTAGCAAAACATTACTGCTGCCCCATATTCAGCAAAATTTCTGCTGTACCAGCAAATTGCTGTTTTTACTAAAAAATTTCCCGTCATCTAGAATCTTCTTGAAAAAACGACCCCACCATAAAATGGGAGTGCAATAATCTAGTCGTTTCGCTTATAACACTTCTACCTAATGTCAATCTTTCAATTTCACTTTCTGCACCCCTAGTCTGCCACCTAACCTAATCTAATTTTGTATAGTTTTCCAATTGTGATGAAATGCCCCATATGCATAGGTTGGCCATTGTCTAAAATGTCTCTGTTTGAAAATAATGGAATAATTCAATTTAAATTCCACCGTCAAATGTTATTTTAGCATTACAAAGTGCGATGAGTATAAACAAAGCAAACGTGGATGCTCCCTAATGTATCATGGATGCTGGTGGCATGGATTTAAAAATAATGCATCATACTTTGTCGTGGCAAGCCCTCACTTTTGGCTAAAATAATAAGTCCAATAATAGATTTGCACAGGAAGTTCGCCAATTTGAATAATCTTAATACAATGACAAATTCAAAGTTCATCGCGATCATAATTTCTGCATTCTTAACTTCAGTCAATCATTGTCACCGGAATGCAAACAAACGATTGCCAAAAACGTTTTTTTCCTTCCACACACACACACACATTCACTTTCCCATTATTAAAAGCCTGGCTATGTGTGTGTAATGAAAATTCATTTTTAATTTGGCGCGCAGTGTGTTTTTTGTTTTGTTCCACAAAACATCGTTGGCCTACTCCCTCGCTCCGCTCTCACTTATTCTGAAACTACTTTGAATTTTCACCCCAATCAGCGTCGAAATGACATTCGATTGGTTTGCAAGTGCCTCGTTGACGGACCGGTGTACTTGTTCGGCATTTTCTCCTACAAAGAACGAGATGCTCGCTCGTTTAAACTAAGCACGAGAGTACGTTCAAATATACGCACACACACACACGCTTGCATTAATGTAGAAGGAATGCATGCATGAATGGAAGTGTGAGGAGCTGCACATGCATACGACCGAAATGCAACTCGGTTGTTTACACCTGCAATTGTTTGCATTTCAGGCGAAAAATTATTGTTTTAGCATCTACATATAAATGATGTGTTTCTTCAACGTCGAACGCTGCCTAAGGCAATGTGCATATGTAGTTGTCAAAATTATGAAGTGATTTCCATACACACTGGTACGTATTATATAAAGTACCAACATTTACTCTCTAACATATTTCAGTGGAAACAAGTAAGAGCGTGTTAAGTTCAGCCGGGCCGGAATCTTATATACCCTCCACCATGGATCGCATTTGTCGAGTTCTTTGTCCGGTATCTCTTTTTAGGCAAACAAAGATGATGAATAAGAATTGGTACACTATTGATAGTAGAATATTTCAGTCCATTCGGTTAAGAATTTTGCCTTGTTGGGAGCTGTATCAGGCTATAGGTCGATTCATACCATATTGAACACATATGTTGTAGGTCATGGCAGAAAAAGTTATTCAAAATTTCAGCGAAATCGGATAAGAATTGCGACTTCTAGTGGCTCAAGAAGTCAAGATCGAAGATCGGTTTTTATGGGAGCTATACCAGGTTATGGACCGATTTGAACCATGCTAAGCACAGTTGTTGGAAGTCATAACAAAAAATCTCATGCAAAATGTCTGCCAAATCGGATAAGAATTGCGACCTCTAATGGCTCAAGATCCAAGATCGGTTTATAGGGCAGCTACATCAGGTTATAGACCGATTTGAACCATTCTTAGCACAGTTGTTGGAAGTTATAACAAAGCACTCCATTCAAAATTTCGGATAAGAATTGCGCCTTCTAGAGGCCTAAGAAGATCCAAGATCCAAGTTCGGTTTAAATGGCAGCTATTGTATATCAAAACTTGGACAGATATGTCCCATTCACAATCCTAACTGACCTACACTGATAAGAAGCATGTGTGCAACATTTCAAGCGCCTAGCTTTACTTCTTCGAAAGTTAGCGGGCTTTCGAGAGACGGACGGACATGGCAGAGATCGACTTATAATATCATTACGATCAAGAATATATATACTTTATGGGGTCTCAGGCTAATATTTCGAGGTGTTACAAACGGAATGACGAAATAAGTATCCCCCCATCCTATGGTGGAGGGTACAAAAATAGAAGTATGTCGGCGTTAAGTTATCTCGGGTCGAAGATTAACGCCCTCTACCATTGCGTACTTACCATATTTGGACTGTTTTATTTACAAATCTGGCGGATTTGCTGGCTTATTTGCTAATAAAACGCTAATATTAACCAAATAAAGAGTAATTTTATAATATATAAATTTTTCTCTGAGTTTATAATTGATTTTATTAAAATTCTTGGGTATTTTTGCATTCCAGAAGTTTTAACCATTAAATACATATGTTGCTCTCCACCTCTTTTAGCAATTGTCATTCATATGAATGATGCCACCATATGGCTTTATTTTATACGCTTACCATCAATGTCAATAATAATCGGCGACACTAAACGAAAATCAAATAAGTCACTTAATCTGAGTATTCTGTTCAGCTTTTCAAATGAAATGCTGTCAAAATCCATATAAAAACAAGTAAAAGCGTGCTAAGTTCGGCCAGGCCGAATCTTATATACCCTCCACAATGGATGGCATTTGTCGAGTTCTTTTCCCGGCATCTCTTCTTAGGCAAAAAAGGATATAAGAAAAGAGTTGCTCTGCTATTAAAACGATATCAAGATATGGTCCGGTTCGGACCACAATTAAATTATATGTTGGAGACCTGTTGAAAATTTCAGCCAATTCGTATAAGAATTGCGCCCATTGGGGCACACGAAGTAAAATAGAGAGAACGATTTATATGGGATCTGTATCGGGCTATAGACCGATTCAGACCATAATAAACACGTTTGTTGATGGTCGTTAAAGGATCCGTCGTACAAAATTTCAGGCATATCGGATAATAATTGCGACATCTAGGGGTCAAGAAGTCAAGATCCCAGATCGGTTTATATGGCAGCTATATCAGGTTATGAACCGATTTGAACCTTATTTGACACAGTTGTTTAAACTAAAAATAAAATACGTCATGCAAAATTTCAGCCAAATCGGATAGGAATTGCGCCCTCTAATAGCTCAAGAAGTCAAATCCCCAGATCTGTTGATATGACAGCTATATCAGGTTATAGACCGATTTCAACCATACTTGGCGCAGTTGTTGGATATCATAACGAAATACTTCGTGCAAAATTCATTCAAATCGGATAAGAATTGTGCCCTCTAGAGGCTCAAGAAGTCAAGACCCAAGATCGATTTATATGGCAGCTATATCAGGTTATGGACAGATTTAAACCATACTTGGCACAGTTGTTGGGTATCATAACAAAACACGTGGTACAAAATTTCATTCTGATCGGATAAGAATTGCGCACGTTAGAGGCTCAAGAAGTCAAGACCCAAGATCGGTTTATATGGCAGCTATATCATGTTATGAACCGATTTGAACCATATTTGGCACAGTTATTGAATATAATAACAAAACACGTCGTGCAAAATTTCATTTCAATCGGATAAGAATTGCGCACTCTAGAGGCTCAAGAAGTCAAGACCCGAGATCGGTTTATATGGCAGCTATATCAGGTTATGAACCGATTTAAACCATACTTGGCATAGTTGTTGGATATAACAACAAAACACGTCGTACAAAATTTCATTCTGATCGGATAAGAATTGCGCACGTTAGAGGCTCAAGAAGTCAAGACCCAAGATCGGTTTATATGGCAGCTATATCAGGTTATCATCCGATTTGAACCATACTTGGCACAGTTGTTGGATATCATAGGAAAACACGTCGTGCAAAATTTCATTCCAATCGGATAAGTATTGCGCACTCTAGAGGCTCAAGAAGTCAAGACCCAAGATCGGTTTATATGGCAGCTATATCAAAACATGGACCGATATGGCCCATTTACAATAGCAACCGACCTACACTAATAAGAAGTATTTGTGCAAAATTTCAAGCGGCTAGCTTTACTCCTTCGGAAGTTAGCGTGCTTTCGACGGACGGACAGACGGACGGACGGACATGGCTAGATCGAATATTTCAAGTAGTTACAAACAGAATGACGAAATTAGTATACCCCCCATCTTATGGTGGAGGGTATAAAAATCATCGGCGAAACGTTGGCTAAAAATAGGCGGAAAAGTAGTACTCTGCTTATAGGGGGGAAACTATTGCCGGCATCATTTATGTTTGTTTTATTGGTTTCATTTCATTTCATTTTCTTTGTTTATTTGAGAAAAAATATATAAAATTGAGGAAAATTCCCATGGCGAAAGAATTTAAAACCCAACCCTATGTAAGCATTTTTCTCCATACTCATAAGCAAGAAAATCCGCTTGGGGGGAAATAAAAAAAAATGCCCTGTAAAGGTTCTTAAATACAAATCTCACAAAAAGTTCATACGGGAACTATCATTATACTGTTAAATTTTACTTTTATGAGTAGTAGTTGTATGGTACCTTTAGTGTAATTTCCGTTATGTAAAAGCTAAAATTGTAACTAGTTTTCTTCTTGCGTACGGATTTTTCTGCAAAATCTAATTTTAACGATATATTATTTGGAGAACGCGATGGTATTTTGCAAAAAATTAAATATAAAGGGTGATTTTTTTGAGGTTAGGATTTTCATGCATTAGTATTTGACAGATCACGTGGGATTTCAGACATGGTGTCAAAGAGAATGATGCTCAGTATGCTTTGACATTTCATCATGAATAGACTTACTAACGAGCAACGCTTGCAAATCATTGAATTTTATTACCAAAATCAGTGTTCGGTTCGAAATGTGTTCATTCACCGTAACGTTGCGTCCAACAGCATCTTTGAAAAAATACGGTCCAATGATTCCACCAGCGTACAAACCACACCAAACAGTGCATTTTTCGGGATGCATGGGCAGTTCTTGAACGGCTTCTGGTTGCCCTTCACTCCAAATGCGGCAATTTTGCTTATTTACGTAGCCATTCAACCAGAAATGAGCCTCATCGCTGAACACATGAATGAACACATTTCGAACCGAACACTGATTTTGGTCTTAAAATTCAATGATTTGCAAGCGTTGCTCGTTAGTAAGTCTATTCATGATGAAATGTGAAAGCATACTGAGCATCTTTCTCTTTGACACCATGTCTGAAATCCCACGTGATCTGTCAAATACTAATGCATGAAAATCCTAACCTCAAAAAAATCACCCTTTATATAATTTTGTAAACATACAATAGCTTGAGAATTTTCAAAAGCTAAATTATATACAAACAAGTAAGGACGGACTAAAGTCCGGTGAGTCCGACCTTTTGATATCCCACACCACATTGGGTATGTAGGCTAAGTCTTCAAAACTAACATTTACTTAAATTTAATATCTAGAATTTCGAATAAAATACATTCATATTGTAGAATCCATCCATCGATTGATAAATGGGTTAGCAAAGGTCTTTAAAGTGAAAAACATTTGGAAACTATATCTAAATCTGAACAGATTTCTATGAAATTCGTCAGTAATCAGAAGAGTTATAAAGGAAACCTTCGTGCTAAATTTAACAATCGGTTAACAAATTACTAAATTATTGATTGTTAGTCAAAATCAGGCAAAAATATATATGGGATCTATATCTAAATTTGAACCGATTTCAACCGAAACATGTACACATAGCAAAAATCACAATAAAGGCATTGTGAAAAAGTTAGAGAAAATCTGGTAAGAAAATCGCTGACAAAGCATCTACAAGTGAAAATCGGGTGATAAATATATCATAATCTGTACCAATTGCTATGAAATTCAATAGCAATACCGGAGTCATAATTGAATTCTTTGCTCCAATTTTCGTGTGAATCGGTTAACAAATGACCAAATTATTTCAATGCTAGTCCAAATCGGAACGAACATATATATGGGAGCTATGCTGTAAGTTTTGAGAAGATCTGGCGATACATGCGCTTGCATATCGCGTAAGACATATATATGGGAGCTATATCTAAAACTAAACCAATTTCTATTGAATTCACCAATAGTGTCGAGACTCTTCAGAGAATCCCTCGTGCAAAATTTCGTGAGAATCTGTTTACAATTGGCGATATAATTGCAATGTTAGTCTAAATCGGACGAACATATGTATATATGCAAACCAGAACCGATTTTTTCAGTTTTTAGGCCCTAGGAAAAGTGGGCCAATTTTGAAGACGATCTGAGGAAAATTGTGACATGGACAGACAGACGGGCACAGCTAAATCGAATCAGCAAGTGATTCTGAGTCGATCGGTATACTTATCAATGGGTATATCTCTCTTCCTTATGGGTGTAACAAACTAATTCACTAAGTTATAATACCCTGTACCACAGTAGTGTTGTAGTGTATAAATATTACTATATTGGCGAAATAATGATAAAAATAATGATTTTCCGCATAAATCCGGACCATTGCCATAACAATAAAAAGGCTGAAACAGAATGAGTGCGTTGGGCTTTTTTTTTTTTTGAGCGTCGCGTAGCAATAATGCAACTCTGACACAAAACCCACAAAAAGGATATGTTAAAAAAATGTTAACGCTTGCTTCAGCGAGCGTCATTTTGACATACTTATAGAAATTTGTTACTAAAAATAGCAATAATGTTTGCTGAAACATCAGAAAGTCTGCTGAAAATGGGACAGCTGTAATTTGATGTTAAAACAGCAAACATTTTCTGCTGTTTTCTAATTCAAAAAATTTCGTAAATGATTCAAAATTTTTTATATTCAATTTTGATTTTCAATTTTACAATGATATGACTTAAAATTTTGTACAATATGCTAATTTTTTATCGAACTTAAATAACAGCTGACAAAATAACTACCACTATTATATTTATGCTTTTAAACAGAAACTGTGCGCCTAAAATTGGCATTTTTATACCCTCCACCATAAGATGGGGGGTATACTAATTTCGTCATTCTGTTTGTAACTACTCGAAATATTCGTATGAGACCCCATAAAGTATATATATTCTTGATCGTCGCGACATTCTATGTCGATCTAGCCATGTCCGTCCGTCCGTCCGTCTGTCCGTCCGTCCGTCCGTCTGTCTGTCGAAAGCACGCTAACTTCCGAAGGAGTAAAGCTAGCCGCTTGAAATTTTGCACAAATACTTCTTATTAGTGTAGGTCGGTTGGTATTGTAAATGGGCCATATCGGTCCATGTTTTGATATAGCTGCCATATAAACCGATCTTGGGTTTTGACTTCTTGAGCCTCTAGAGTGCGCAATTCTTATCCGATTGGAATGAAATTTTGCACGACGTGTTTTGTTATGATGTCCAACAACTGTGCCAAGTATAGTTCAAATCGGTTCATAACCTGATATAGCTGCCATATAAACCGATCTTGGGTCTTGACTTCTTGAGCCTCTAGCGTGCGCAATTCTTACCCGATCAGATGAAATTTTGCACGACGTGTTTTGTTATGATATTCAACAACTGTGCCAAGTATGGTTCAAATCGGTTCATAACCTGATATAGCTGCCATATAAACCGATCTTGGGTCTTGACTTCTTGAGCCTCTAGCGTGCGCAATTCTTACCCGATCAGAATGAAATTTCGCACGACGTGTTTTGTTATGATACCCAACAAGTGTGCCAAGTATGGTTTAAATCGGTCCATAACCTGATATAGCTGCCATATAAACCGATCTTGGGTCTTGACTTCTTGAGCCTCTAGAGGGCACAGTTCTTATCCAATTTGAATGAATTTTTGCACGAAGTATTTGGTTATGATATCCAACAAATGTACCAAGTATGGTTGAAATCGGTCCATAACCTGATATAGCTATCATATAAACAGATCTGGGGATTTTACTTCTTGAGCTTCTAGAGGGAGCAGTTCCTATCCGATTTAGCTGAAATTTTGCATGACGTATTTTATTTTTACTTTCAACAACTGTGTCAAATAAGGTTCAAATCGGTTCATAACCTGATATAGCTGTCATATAAACCGATCTGGGATCTTGACTTCTTTAGCCTGTACAAGTCGCAATTACTATCCGATTTGTCTGAAATTTTGTACGACGGATTCTCTCATGACCATCAACAAACGTGTTTATTATGGTCTGAATCGGTCTATAGCCCGATACAGATCCCATATAAATCGTTCTCTCTATTTTACTTCGTGTGCCCCAATGGGCGCAATTCTTATACGAATTGGCTGAAATTTTACACAGGTCTCCAACATATAATTTAATTGTGGTCCGAACCGGACCATATCTTGATATCGTTTTAATTGCAGAGCAACTCTTTTCTTATATCCTTTTTTGCCTAAGAAGAGATGCCGGAAAATGGACTCGACAAATGCGATCCATGGTGGAGGGTATATAAGATTCGGCCCGGCCGAACTTAGCACGCTTTTACTTGTTTATTTTTCTTTAGCTAATGCCGCCATTGATGTAAAGAAGTTCAAAAATTTTTAATGGATTTATTTAAAACTTTGAAGTTTTTAATTTCATACCGGCAGACAGTATTTGCTGACATCAGCAGACTAATTTCTCTGGGTGTACACGTGAAGTAGTTTTTTAGTCATCAAAAATAAAAAATCTTTAACTTTCGCGTGTTGATTTTTTGACATTTGTTTGCAGAGTTCCATTATCCTACGCGCCCATTCTGTCTAGACCTTCACTCGAGTCTCAGTCTTAGCTTGTAAACGTATCAGCAAACACCAGTTAGTGAGTTGTAAAGTGCAATTAATTAGTTCAATTCATCATTGTTGAGAAACGTAATTCTAATTGGAAGCAAAACTCCTACAGTAAAAACCTAACAATATAAACGTCAGGTGATTTGTTACATAATTTGTACAGATTCTTAAACAGGCATATCAGACGACTGCTTTAAACAGCAAAATACAAACTTTTTCCACCACAAAAAACCACTGGGATGGGAAAAATAAAACCATTTTTGAACGGTTAAAGATATCTTCAGGAAATATGGTTATAGATGAGATATTATCCGGGGTAATGCCACACTAAATGTAACCTGACTTTTCTATTGGTGAGTTTGAAATTTTTAGCCTCCGAACGTTTTGACGTACGGCCATCATTTATGTTGTTAATAGTGACTTAAAAAAATGTATTTGACATAAACTGGATTTAACAGGTGAACATTTTCGTGCGACCATTTTTAACAACTTTCGACGTGTATTGATGAACTTAAATCTTTGTATGGCGATAAGGCACCAACCTAAAGCACTGCGGAAAATTAGTTTAATAAATTCCGTGAAGAATTCCATGAAGATCGTCCAAAAACGGCCGTTGTAACAGAGAACATATAGTGCAAGACCATCATGTGATATACCGTGAGATAGAGGCATCCTTCGGCATTTCTTCCACCAGCATACATTTGATATTGTATGAAAGCATTGCCGTAAGAAAAAGGTTTGTTCTTAATCGCTCAAAAAAGAGAGCGCACAACAAGCCGGCTTATGTATATGGACATAGTGGCATGGGGCGGATTAATATCCGCACCATCTTATCAACCTAACCTAGTGCGAAGAAATTTTGAGGTGGCGAATAGTGGATCTAAGCGTATGAGCCCGAAACAAAACAACAATCGACCATGTGGGTCTTCGAAACCGAGCCAAATGAAGGATCTTCGTGGATGAAGGACTTCCAAGCAAATGGTTACCTGTTTCTTCGGCAAAGCTGGACGTGGTGCGACTGTTCCGCTTAAGCAATGTAAGACATTCAATTCTGGGTGGTACACCACAATTTGATTGCATAAAGCCTAGGGAGAAATTCGACAGACGAACAAGAGAAGACGAATCATTGTTCACCATCACAATGAGAGCTTTTACACATCGTGTGATGTGTGAGAATGCTACCGAAGTATCCAATAACCATGTTTTGGAGGTTTTTCAATGATTTCATTTTCATGATTAGGCCGGAAATGTATATGGCAGTCCTCGTACCTTTAAAAACGAATGTTATATCCAAAAACTCAATGGAATAGAATCGGCCGGGCCGAACATTGGATACCCACCACTTCGAATATATATATTAACCACATTTTTCATAGTACGGTTAAAAATGCATCATGTATGAACCCATACCAGCTATATCTAAATTTAGTTTGATCTCAACCATAGAACTCTTGTGTTGACACTGATCTCTCTGAGACCATTCATCTATCCCAGATAGTTTAACAAATATCAGGGGATATACGGTATTTAGATCTGACATGGAACGGCGTGGAGAGGGCGTGGAGAGGGCGTGGCGATCTTTCCCAAGAACACGTTGAATGCAAAGTTTCATTTTAGGTCAAGTATTGGCGACTTGAGGCCACCGTAGTGCAGAGGTTAGCATGTCCGCCTATGACGCTGAACGCCTGGGTTCGAATACTGGCGAGAACATCAGAAAAAATTTTCAGCGGTGGTTTTCCCCTCCTACTGCCGGCAACATTTGTGAGGTACTATGCCATGTAAAACTTCTCTCCAAAGACGTGTAGCACTGCGGCACACCGTTCGGACTTGGCTATAAAAAGGAGGCCCTTCATCATTTAACTTAAACTTGAATCGGACTGCACTCTTTGATATGTGAGAAGTTTGCCCCTGTTCCTAAGTGGAATAAATGTTCATGGGCATAATTTGCAATTTGCATTGGCGACTTGATCGAACATATATTTATGGAATTGAAATCGTTTGGTTGGAAAATGTTAATCGGCTAGATTTATATGCCTAATAACAACATAGATATTACCCTTCTTTGTGACGTATTAGAGAATATGACGTTGGGTTACAATGACGTCATTCTCGCCTTCGTTGACAAACAGCATGCATTCTCTTGGTCTTTATGCTACGAATGATAGCAACTCCACCCATTTTTCCACAACGGTGTACACACTTGATTTGTTTTATGTGAATAACCTCGACAATGTTCTTCTGTGTGATCAAATTTCTGCTCCTTGTTTTGTCGCAAGACCATATATTTCTTCCCAATAACTTCAAAATTAAGGTGGAAGGGGAACAGACATATATTTCTCGGGATTTTAGAAGTTCGGATAGATTTCGGATAGCCAAATAGACTTCTGTTGATCAGCAACTTGGATTCCTCCAGGCTAATATACTTGAACTTTACAAATCAACAGTTCGTCTAAAGACCAAGAGATCAAGTACAAATATTGGGTTGCCCAAAAAGTAATTGCGGATTTTTTAAAAGAAAGTAAATGCATTTTTAATAAAACTTAGAATGAACTTTAATCAAATGTACTTTTTTACACTTTTTTTCTAAAGCAAGCTAAAGGTAACAGATGATAACTGACAGAAGAAAGAATGCAATTACAGAGTCACAAGCTGTGAAAAAAATTGTCAACGCCGACTATATGAAAAAACCGCAATTACTTTTTGGGCAACCCAATAAATACAAGTAAGACACCTGAATTACATAATGTGTTTTGTTCTGCAAGGAGAAGAACGAACAATTGCTTTAAATCAGCCAAACTGTTGGTTATTTGGCTCGTTTCAGTTCTGCCATTGACTCCAGAAGTAAATGAAAAACGATTAGTGGTTTGGGTATTAGGAAGTGTAAGGGTACGGATTTCTCCCATGACGATGTAGATGAAATCTTCATCAATATACCAACAGTTTGGGCAGATCTGTCTTCCTAAGGCTGTGACCATGACTCAACACATCTTGATATTGCTGACGGTAATTTTGCATTCCGATGCATTACTCATGATGAGGCTCTTAATTGCTTTAGGCAGGTAAAGTCTAACGCCATTGGTCCTGATGGCGTGGATCGGAGATTTATTCGCATAATCCTTCCTCGATTATTTCCTTACCTTACGTTCGTATTTAATTCTATAATCACATCCGGTAACTATCCCACTTTTTGGAAACATTTTAGGGATATTCCAGTCCCTAAGTCTAACAAGGAGTTTCTACCCATATCCATATTATGCTATCTATCTAAGGCATTCGAAAAGGTCACACACAAACAAAAGGCAGACTATTTACGACGCGAATCGTTGCTGAGTGTTAGGCAGTATGGTTTCAGGGCCAATCATAGCTGTACTACGTCATTATTGGAGGTCTTAGAGTCAATTAGGAGCGACATTGACGACAACCAGGTCTGCTTTTTTGCTCTCCTTGACCTTTGACACAGTGGATCATCGCAACATGGCTTTTAAACTAAGACGGTACTTCAATTCCACTGCTACTTCCACAAACCTGATAATGTCCTATTTGATAGATTGCAATCGGTGTAAGCGGGTGACTTCCTCTTCAATTACGTCATAGTCGCATGCACATGTATGCAGATGACGTATAGATCTTTTTGAGCAGTCATCTGAATGACATAGACCAGCGCATACCTGAACTTAATGAGGACCTCTTCAGTGTATGTGTATGGGCCTCAATACCCTCAAATCTAAATGCTTAGTAATACTTAGGAACAAGAGATTTGCCCTGCAGGATATTGAGATATTGGTAAATTGCGAAAAAAGTGGCTTTGGCTTCCAGTGTCAAAAATCTTGGTGTAGTTTTCAATTGCTCGCTAAGCTGGTCAGACCATATAAATAATATCGTGGGTCAGACTTACGAGAAGCTGCGAGTACTGTGGTTGACACATAGCTATGCACCCCTGAACATATGCTGTCTTCAGGCGAAGTCTCTTTTAGTTCCAGGTTTGTTGTACAGGTATCAGCTTTTTGAGCATTGTGATGCGGGGAGTCGGCGAAAACTTACCATAACATACAATAGCATAATACATTATGTTTATGTTTATTTCAGAGGATACAATTCACAAGATCCAATTGAGGTAGGATAATTATACCCCTAAGATGGAGAAGCTTGGTTTCGGAACGTCAATTCTTTGCCGGTACTATACGTCTGTCGAACACCATACCATTTCATGTACAGGTTATAACAGCAACGTAAATAAATTTAAAAATATGCTACACAACTTTCTTCTTGTAATAAGTATTGTATTTATTTTCTCAATTGTTTTTTATTTGTGATCATAGTATACTACTAAATATCTTTAAATGGCGATGGTATACCAACATCCACAAGTATTAAATACTTGGGCTTAAACATAGATAGACGCTAGACTTGGAAACAGCATACCAAATCAAAAAGACAGCAGCTTGAAACGAAAACAAGGCGAATGTATTGGCTATTGGGCTCAAGAACGCAACTAAGATTAGAAAATAAAATATTACCGTATAAAACTACTCTAAAACCGATTTGGACGTATGTAGTTGAGCTCTGGGGCAATTCAAGCCACTCGAACGTTGAAATTTTGCAGCGGTATCAATCTAAAATATTGAGAATGACATCTAACGCAACCAGGTTCATGAGCAATACAAATATTCACAAGGATCTCGGCATTCCTTTTGGTTAAGATGAAATTCGAAGATACAGCACGAATTACCTCACCCGACTAAGTAATCATTCAAACATTTTGGCAATAACTCTCCTCGATAACACTAACGAAACACGACGACTGATAAAACTTAATGATCTTGACCTTCCCTTTTTGTCATAAATCGATAAATTTGAAAACAAAAATGTAAATATATGAAGTTAAAGTGTGCATATTAATTATAAGCAATGCAATAACTTAAATGATTGCTTAGTTCAATGGGCTTTAGCTTCTTTATTTCAATTTAATTTTATGAAAATTTGCTTATTATTTCCTTTTGTAAATAGATCGCATATAAAGAAAAAAAATTCTTTCTTTTTTAACCTTATATCATACAAATAATAATAATTAATTTCATTTTACTTGTTTTTTTCTTTTCTGCTGGTTTTTAATAACATATGTACCTTAACTTAAATGCAATTTACTCTAAGAAGATATAAACATCTTTCCGTTTTTTCATTTTGGTTTTTTCCTCTCTCTCTCTTTATGTTTTTACTACATTGTAATTTACCAAAATGCAAAATATATTATGATATAACTGATTCCAAACAAGTAAAAAGGCGTTAAGTTCGGCCGTGCCGAACTTTGAATACCCACCACCTCGGGTATATATGTAAACCACCTTTCGTCAAAATCCGGTGAAAAATTTATACCTTATGCCCCATAGCAGCTATATCGAAATATGTTCCAATTTTTACCAAATACTAATAAGTACAAGTCATTCTTCTATTGTGTACAACAAAATATTGGTCTCTCCTTCTAAAAATAAACCCATCTGAATCATATACGACACGGATGTCGAAAAGCCTAACATAAGTCACTGTGTCAATTTTCAGTGAAATCGCATTAAAAATACTCCTTTTATGGGGCCAAGACCTTAAATCAAGATATCGTCTATATGGCAGCTATATCCAAATCTGGACCAATTTGGACAAATTTGGAGAAAAATTTCGAAGAACCTAAAACAACTCACTGTCCCAAATTTCGGCGAAATCGGACAATAAATGCGCCTATTACTGGCCCAATACCTTAAATGAAAAGATCGGTCTATATGGCAGCTATATCCAAATCTGGACCGAATTGTGCCATATTACAGATGTATGTGGAGGGGCTTAAACCTGCCTACGGACAAAAAAAGAATCTCTTCAAAGTTTCAGCTCAATATCTCAATTTTCAAAGACTAAAGCGTGATTTCAAAAGACAGACGGATGAACATGGCTAGATCGTCTTAGATTTTTCCAACGATTAAGAATAAAGGGTGATTTTTTTGAGGTTAGGATTTTCATGCATTAGTATTTGACAGATCACGTGGGATTTCAGACATGGTGTCAAAGAGAAAGATGCTCAGTATGCTTTGACATTTCATCATGAATAGACTTACTAACGAGCAACGCTTGCAAATCATTGAATTTTATTACCAAAATCAGTGTTCGGTTCGAAATGTGTTCATTCACCGTAACGTTGCGTCCAACAGCATCTTTGAAAAAATACGTTCCAATGATTCCACCAGCGTACAAACCACACCAAACAGTGCATTTTTCGGGATGCATGGGCAGTTCTTGAACGGCTTCTGGTTGCTCTTCACTCCAAATGCGGCAATTTTGCTTATTTACGTAGCCATTCAACCAGAAATGAGCCTCATCGCTGAACAAAATTTGTCAAAATTTGAACACATTTCGAACCGAACACTGATTTTGGTAATAAAATTCAATGATTTGCAAGCGTTGCTCGTTAGTAAGTCTATTCATGATGAAATGTCAAAGCATACTGAGCATCTTTCTCTTTGACACCATGTCTGAAATCCCACGTGATCTGTCAAATACTAATGCATGAAAATCCTAACCTCAAAAAAATCACCCTTTATATATATACTCTATAGGGTCGGTAATTTCGATGTGTTCCAAACAGATTGACAAAATGAATACAACCCCATCCTTCAGTGATGGGTATAAAAAAACTGAATTTTGGAATAGTTTAAAATAGTTCTAGATGATTCAATGTGGACCATATTGCGCAGGCATTGCGAGCAGTATAATTTAACTGGCTGTTCCAAATTTCAGCTGATTATAAATGCGCGTTATTTGCCTAAATTTTAAATCAGATGGTTCATCTATATGTCAGCTATGTAGGTCGGTATAATATTATTCACGATCTAATGTTATTATTAGGGAAATCGGGTAAGAAATGTGAGGTTTATTTTAATATATTTATAAACAAACATAGTCCTATATAGAGGATATTGTTTAAGGATGTGGAGGTGCTCAATGATGCTCACCTAAAATCATCATCTCATCATCAATCATCTGAGACCCCATGAAGTATATGTACATATTATTGTAAGTCATGACATTTTAAGTCGATTTATTATGTTCGAACGTCTGAACGTCGGTGTGTCTGTCGAAAACGCGCTTTGTGCAATTTTGCACAAATACTTTATTTTAATGTAGGTCCTTTAGGATTGCAAATAGGCCAAATCGGTCCATGTTTAAATATAGCTACCATATAAATTGACCTCGCGTTTTTATTTTCTGAGCCTTTAAAGGGCGCAATTCTTAACCGATGTGACTGCACATATGGTTTTGGTAGGACTTCCAAGCCTGATCTAAATGGATCGAAATCCTAATATAAACCGATCTTCCGATAGCTTCCATATAAATCGATTTCTTGAGCCTCTAGAGGGCGCAGTTCTTATCTGATTTGTCGGACGACATTTTCCATATGTCGTGTTGGTATGACTTTCAACAACTGTGCCAAATATGGTCTAAATAGTTAGTGCCATATAAACCGATCTCCCAATTTGATTTTCTGAGACTCTGGAGGGCGCAATCATTACTCGATTTGCCTGAAACTTTGGAAGTGGTTTTTCCTATGACTTCTAACAGCCATGACAAGTACGGAACATTATGGTCAATAACTTGGTATATCTCATATTTATTTCTAAAGTCATTCAAAGAGCTTGACAAATTCAATCCATGTTCGAGGGTATATAAGTTTCGACCAAGCCGAACTTGGCACTCTTTAACTTCTTTTTTTTGTCCTACGTATAAGTATCAGTGTAAATTTTTTTGCAATATCTCAATTTGTAATAGCTGTAGCGGGGTTATAACTGACGGACGGGCGGATAAACGAACACTGACGGACGGGCGGATAAACGAACAGACAGGTGTACACCGTTGAATCGTTGAATTATACTACCGTTGAATTATACAACAATCAATAATACAATATATTTGCTTGGTAGAGTCGGAAATTAATATTTCGATGGAATGAAAAAACAAAGATACCTCTATTTTATTATAGTGATAATGAAATTTAAAGATAGAACAAGCTTTCCCTTTTTAGTTATCAGTGTTGCCACCCAAGAAAATTATTTCCTATAAAAATTTAAGAAAATTGCTTCCAAACCCGACCAAAACCTACCAAATGTTCTACAAGCCAAAAATGCGGTATATGTTTTTATACTCACCACCGAAGAATTTGACATTTGCCATTTCATTTCACAACGTTACAAAGTACTAGATCTCAGTTATTCATAGACAATCTAAACATGTAAGTTTGTAGAAATCTGTTTGTTGAAATCATCTTAAGTTCAAAGATGACGATATAGATTTGGCACCCTTTATACCGATCTCCCGATAAAAAGTCTTGAATTCATAAAGTCGCTTTTTTGTGCTGTTTTTAATGAATAACCGTTTTGAGTTTGGATAAATTGAAATTCGCTACACATATTCGCCGTTATAGTGTGTTGCAGGAACCCTCAACATCTGAGTATGGTCCGGATCCGACCATATTTGTATGCAGCTGCCCTGCTTTCCGATTGAAGGCATTGAACGCTCAAAAGCCATATTTCCTATTAACGAAAATTGGAAGAGATTTCTTAACACTCTATTGTGGTCGGACTTGTATAGAAAGAGCGGCCAAAAATACATAAAACTTGCATTTATTACACAAATTCCATTAAATTTGAAACAATATGCATTTTGATGACCGAACCGAATATAGTCCAAATCGGACTATATTTCCATATAGCTACGATATAAACCGATCTGCCGATTTTGTGTCTTGAGTCCGTAACCGCTGCATTTATTACCCGATTTCGCTGAAATTTGAAATGGTGAGTTGCAGGAGGCTAACTCAGATAGGTCGGACCCTATTTAGATATAGTTCCCAACTAAACGAATCTCCAGATTTGACATTTTGATCCCCTGGAAATATGATCTCAAATAGCACCCATATAAACCTATCTGCGGATCTAACTTCTAAGGTGGTCCAGCCTGTTGAAATCGCGCTACAATCTTCAATAGAGACAATCTTCAATAGAGACGTGAAACTTTGCACATATTCTTTTTTCGTCATAGGCAGGTTAAGTTCGAAGTTGGGCTATATCTTGATATATATACTATCTGCCGATTTAAGTTGGAATATTACAGGTAAGAAGCTACCTGATCCATCCATTAGTATACATTTCGAAATGTGCCTGAGCTCACTGGCATTTTTGTAATTTCTCTACTAATGTGTATATGACAGGCATGACCTTTTGTATCTGAATTTAAAGAAAACAAAAATATTATCCAATGTATTAATTCAGTGATGATTATAAACATCCACTGACACACACCACCACAATAGGGTGGGGGTATACTTATCTCTGTCATTACGTTTGTAACATCTACAAAATATTGATCTGCGGGCCCATAAAGTATATATTGGGTTGGCCAAAAAGTAATTGCGGATTTTTTAAAAGAAAGTAAATGCATTTTTAATAAAACTTAGAATGAACTTTAATCAAATATACTTTTTTTACACTTTTATCCTAAAGCAAGCTAAAAGTAACAGCTGATAACTGACAGAAGAAAGAATGCAATTACAGAGTCACAAGCTGTGAAAAAATTTGTCAACGCCGACTATATGAAAAATCCGCAATTACTTTTTGGGCAACCCAATATATTCTGGATCGTCTCGACATTCTGAGTCGATCTAGCCATTCTCGTCCGTACGTCCGTCTGTTGAAATCACGATAGCGGTTGAAATTTTGCACAGATATGTCTTTTTGGTTTATGTTATTGGGGATATATAAACCGATCTCCCGATTTGATTTATTGGGCCCTTACAAGCCGCTATTTTTGTCCGATTTACACCAACTGTGCCAATACTTTTCAAACCAGTCTATAAACTGATATAGCTCCCATGTAAACCGGTCTCTCGATCATCCTTGTTCGTTTCCTACAAGCTTTAATTTTTGCTGGTTTGACAGAAGTATAGTATGTAGAATAAAATTTAGTTTGTATACATTTTTGGCAGAATCCAGGGTGGTGGGTTCCCAATATTCGGCCCGGCCGAACTTGGCACGCTTTTACTTGTTTTTTCTAACGTCCCCTTCATAATTAAGCAGCAGTCATTTTCAGCAAACAACAACAGTAGGCCTGCTGATTTGACGTTGCAGCAAAATTGCAAATGCACATTTGCCCATGAACATTCTATTTAGGAACAGGGGCAAACTTCTCACAAGTCAATGAGTGCTGTCCGATTCAACTTTAAGCTCAATGATAAGGGACCTCCTTTTTATAGCCGAGTCCGAACGCCGTGCTGCAGAGCGACACCTCTTTGGAAAGCAGTTTTTACATGGCCGAGTACCTCACAAATGTCGCCAGCATTAGGAGGGGATAACCACCGCTGAAAAAATTTCTGATGTTCCAGCCAGGATTCGAACCCAGGCATTTAGCGTCATAGGCGGTGGCCTCAGCATAGCAGCAAAATTATCTACTTATATTCAGCAGACAGTGTCTGCTATTTTCAGAAATTTTTTCTATGAGTGTAGCTGCCATAAGGTGGACATATAAAAGGCGCATTTATTGCCCGATTTCTCTGAAATTTAGAACAATGACCACTGTTAAGCTCTTCGATATCCGTTCACTATATGGTTCAGATCTGTCTATATTTGGATATAGATGCCATATACCAATCTCCCGATTTAAGTCCTTAGGCAAATAAAAGGAGAATTTTTTAATGATGAATTTGGTACAATGAGTTGTCTTAGACCCTCTTATAAACTTCTTGAGTAAGGTGGTGATCGGACTATATTAACATATAGCTGTTATGGGTTCATAAATTTTTTTCACCATTATATGACAAAAAGTGATTAATATATATCTGAGGTGGTGGGTATCCAAAGTTCAACCCGGACGAACCTAATGCCTATTTTTTTGTTTCTTGTTATACCCTCCAATCTAGGATGGGGGTATACTAATTTCGTCATTCTGTATGTAACACCTCGAAATATGCGTCTGAGACCCCATAAAGTATATATATTCTTGAACGTCATGTCTTTTTAAGTCGATCTAGCCATGTCCGTCCGTATGTCTGTCGAAAGCACACTAACTTTCAAAGGAGCCGCTTGAAATTTTGTACAAATACTTCTTGTTAGTGTAGTTCGGTTTGGATTGTAAATGGGCTATATCGGTCCATGTTTTGATATAGCTGTCATATAAACCGATCTTGGGGCTTTTTGAGCCCCTAGAGGGCGCAATTCTAGTCCGATTTGACTGAAACCTTTCACGTAGTATTTTGTTATAACTTCTAACAACTGTGTTAATTATGATTCAAATCGGTTCATAACCTGGTATAGCTTTCATATAAACCGATCTTGGATCTTGACTTCTTGAGTCATTAGGGCGAGAAATTCTCATCCGATTTGGCTGAAATTTTGCATGACGTACTTTGTTATGATTTCCAATAACTGTGCTAAGTATGGTGCAAATCGATACATAACCTGATATAGCTGTCATATAAACCGATCTGGGATCTTGACTTCTTGAGTCTCCAGAGGGCGCAATTCTCATCCGATTTGGCAGAAATTTTGTACTACGGCTTCTCTCATAACCTTCAACATACGTGCCTTATATGGTCTAAATCGATCAATAGCTTGATACAGTTCCCATATAAACCTATCTCCCGATTTTGCTTCTTGAGCCCCTACAAGGCGCAATTCTTATCCGAATGAACTGAAATATTACACAATGACTTCTACAAAGTTCGGCATTCATTCATGGTCCGAATCGGACTATAACTTGAAATAGCTCCTATAATATAACAGTTCTTATTCAATATTCTTTGTTTGCCTAAAAAGTGATTCCGCTTTTGAGGTCCATGGTTGAGGGTATATAAGATTCGGCCGGGCCGAATTTAGCACGCTCTTACTTGTTTTATTAATATGTTGTTTTCACTTCACTTTTGCAATTAACTCACGTCTGAAACCAAGATATAACATCTTTTTGTGCTATTCTTCAAGAGAACCGTTAGAATGAATTAATCACTTATATACTTTTGGCACGTCGATATCCAAAGTTTTATTCTGCATTTTTAACGAATACACGGAAACGGCAAGATGCGAATTAATTTTGAGTTATCTCCGCCGACTTTTCCAATATTTAATGAAAAAAAAAACAACCAAATATTGAAGTCCCCACCAAGAGAATAAAAATCTACCAATTTTGGAATGGACTTACCAAAAACGGCAACACTGGTCATAACACCAATAAGAAGTGTCTTATAATACACAAATCGTTTGATTATTTGGAAAACTTTTTGCAATCGCCTCGCACAATAGTTTCGCAAATTATATCTAATTTCATATTCCATAAATACCTATCATTGTTTCGCTCATACCCTTGGTGAGATGCATGCAGCACATGGTACCCCCATGCATATGAAATGAATGAAACATCAAAACTCACCACTAATGACAGAGAGTTGAATTTTTTGTTGCGCCTTCACACAATTCAGGAATAACTGCGCAAAAATCATGCGTATTGAGAGATTTTCGATTCACACTCGAGTGTACGAGGCTGGGGGCGGAGGTAAGAAAAATTCCCATATGTTCTTCACCATGTGTCACAGCGAGTGGAAGCTGCAGCAGCACTCAAGCCCCAACATTTATTTTTGTGTTTACTTAAAGAGAAGGGGCATCCATTGTCTTTTATTGTGTGGTACTTGGTAATCTATGGTATTCATTGCGCGGTAATGAAGATGAGCACCCCCCTCCTCTGATGTTGTTGACGAAAGTGGTGGTGGTGGCAATGATTTGTCATGCCCATTTCATTTGAAAGTCTTGTGGCATGAGTAGAGTATGACACTGAAAATTCATCTCAATGGACTTGTTTTGTGTCCCCTGATCTCTGGGTTAGCAGGCTCTTGGTGATTGAAAGTTTCCACTACGTGCGCCTTTGATTTGTATGCAAATAAGATCGTCCTAATTTCAGTTTGGTCCAAACAAACGAATGAACAAACAACCATTCTTCCTAATTATCCTTCCCAGTTGCTGATAAAGTTGCAACTTGTTTTGTTATTCCACTAAGTATGTTTGAATAAGTCTCCTTGCGCCGGAAATCCCTTTAGACATGACAGAAATCTCGTCAGTTTTGTTAAATTCAAATTGTTTTTCGGCAATTGGCAAAGGAAACACAACATTGTGTCCTTATCTAAACACAGATGTCCATCGATGCACCACTACTCACAGCAAGAAGACAGTCAGTCATACAGCAACATGCTTGAGGGCAACTACTTAAGATTAATCCTGGTCGATAAAGCAAATATGCATGAATGAATAGATGGATGCGTGGCAGAATGTATGACATCCATTCGCCAACAAGTAAGTATCAGTATCTGTGCTAACAATCTCTGTAACAATTCCAGTGATGTGATCCCAATTGTGTCACCCAATCCTTTGTGTGTTGTTCGCGTGTCCTCGCAGCAGTTACCCCTTCCATTGTTTGTATTCATCAGAGATAAGTAAACAATGCAACGATTCAGGTGTATTAGTGACAGGGTGCGTGTGTGTGAGCCTGTGGTCGTTTTCCCCATGCTTGTTGGATCATAAGGGTTGCTTATTATCCTCCCTCTTCGAATGCAAATGAGCTACAGCAGCAGTCAGTCTGTCAGTCACTATCTCTGCCAATGGTGAGGCACTGCAGGCTCTGCACCAATAAGCATCTTGCATATAGTGAATCAGTTCAGTCACGATGATCAGTCCGAAGGACTTGTCGTTTTGTTTTGCAAATACTTTGCATTCCACCGTCACCGTCATCCCTTGCTGCAGAGCTTGGTTTGAATTCGTGTACTTTATTCTCTTGTTTTGTTTATTTTATTTCCCCCTATTTTGCTGTTGTCTGACTGCAGACAAACTTTTCATTATTTTCACATTTGCCATCACATTTGTTCGTTTCATTGCAAAGCAATTGTTGTAGCAATAGAAATATCTAAGCAGAGATGGTAAACTTTTAACCGTGGAATGGGGCTGAAAAATTGTTAAATGTGTAATTACATCTCCTCTTCCACTAATATCTTCGTATACTACTCCATAAGGACAATGCGCAATGAATGTAAAAATCGATTTTCATAACATTATAAATTTTCCAGTCATTAACCTATGACTGCAGGATAGGGAGTCGTTAGCATTGTCTGCAATTAATAGAAATCTTCTTCTTATATATAAAAATTAATTTGTGTTTGTTTGTTTCAATAAAATCGGTTCAGCCGTTTTTGAGTCTATGGGGACTCAAAAACGGCTGAACCGATTTTATTGAAATTTTCACAAATGGTACATAATGATCCCATGATCAAAATAGGGTACTGCATTGTTCGATATCTGAAGGAGGCAGCCGCTTCCCCTTACCATAATTTTCAGAAACGCTAGATCTCGGACATATTTACCGACCATGGCAATATGGGACTCAAATGAAAGGTATTTGCGAGTAGAATACAAATCGGATGTCCAAATGTGGGACCACGTTTCTGGGTGCCCCAAAAACACCCCCCAAACAGGACTTATTTACTGACCATGGTAATATGGGGCTTTAAAAAAGGTATTTGAGTGTAGAATACGAATCTGATATCCGAATGTGGGACCAAGTGTTTGGGGGACCGCCCCTCCCCAAACACATTCCCCAAAGAGGACAAATTTATGGCCATAGCAATATGGGGCTCAAATGAAATGTTTTGGGAGTAAAGCACGAATCTGATATCAATAATTGGGAAAAAGTTACTATGGGGTCACCCCTCCCCCATGACACCACCCAAATAGGAAGATTTTGACGACCATTGCAATATGTGGCTCAAATTAGAGGTATTTGCGAGTAAAACACGAATCTGTATTTACTTTCAAGGCAAAGTCACTGAGTGGCCGCCCATCCTCCTCCCACCGGACACATTTACCAGCTATGAATACCATTGGGAGTAGACTACGAATCTTATATCAACATTCGGGACCAACTGTCTAGGGGACGTCCCACAACCATAACAACCCCCAAATAGGACATATTTGCTCACCAAGACAATTTGGGTCTTCAAGACGGTGGAGCCCGATATTAATAACTTTTAGGCCCCATACCCAAATCGGACATATTTGCTGACTTTTGCAATAAGGAGTTAAGGCGTTCAAATAAATGATTTTTTAAGGAAAAGAGCATGTTTAGGCTAAGTGTTGGGGGGACCACTTCACTCGCCGAAACACTCCTAAATCTGACATATTAAGCGACCATGTCAATGTGAGGCTCAAAACAAAGGTTTTGGGGAGTAGAGCACGAAATTGATACCCACTTTCGGGACCAATTTTCTGGGGCCTACCTCTTCCCCAAAACACCCCACAAACAGCAATTATTTACTGACCATCGCAATATGGGGCTCAAATAAAGGCATTTTGGAGTAGAATACGAATCTGATATTGAAATGTGGGACCATGTATTTGGGGCACTGCCCCTTCCCCAAAACACCCACCAAAGAGTTCAAATTTACAAACCATGGCAATTTGTGACTCAAATGAAAGGTATTTGAGATTAGAAAACAAATTAAACAAAAATTTTTGGGACCAAGAGTTTGTTGGACGCCTCATCCCATAAACTTCCCTTAAACCAATGGCAATATGGGGTTTTAATAAATGGTACTTGAGGGAAGAGCACTATGCTGATATTTTTTATAGGACCAAGGTTCTGGGGGACCACCTCACCCCGAAAACACCCTTAAATCGGATATCACGAGAATATCGTTTTGAAATAACGTCTTTTAAGAATGGAGTATCACTAACATCCAAACTTAAATGACCCCCAACCCTCCGAGCGAATTCATACACCAATAAAGATCACATGGGATTCAGAAAAAGGCATTTATATTGTTGTACTGTTAGTCAAGTGATATACATTTACTATTTTCGTAGCATGGTATTTACTAAATCTCTTGAATTGCCAAAAATAAATATTCCAAGGATAATTTTGCTCCATATCAAATAAAAGAAGGCACAGCGGAGCGGGCCCGGTTCAGCTAGTAAGAAATATAGACGGATTTAAACTACTTAAGGGTACGGGGAATGGGAGGCGCAGAGCCTGTATTCTTGCAAAGAGTAGTCTAAATGTTTTTCCTCTTCCGTCGCTATGCACTGAAGATTCAGTACTGGCTGGCTTCCCTCTATATTACACACGATTGCTGGTTAAAGCTGCTTCTGCAAGCAAAAAGAGGCTCATTGCAGAAAGTGAAGCTAATGCACATCACCAGATATGGGGAAGTTCAGATTTCAACGAAAGGAGAGAGCTGCTTATTAATTATACTATAAGCTAGAATGTGATATTTGTAAACAAGTAAAAGCGTGCTAAGTTCGGCCGGGCCGAATCTCATATACCCTCCACCGTGGATCGCATGTGTCGAATTCTTTTCCAGGCATCTCTTCTGAGGCAAAAAAGGATATAAGAAAAGATTTGCTGTGCTATTAGAGCGATATCAAGATATGGTCCGGTTTGGACCACAATTAAATTATATGTTGGAGACCTGTGTAAAATGTCAGCCAATTCGTATAAGAATTGCGCCCTTTGGGGGCTCAAGAAGTAAAATAGAGAGATCGATTTATATGGGAGCTGTATCGGGCTATAGACCGATTCAGACCATATTAAACACGTATGTTGATGGTCATGAGAGGATCCGTCGTACAAAATTTCAGGCAAATCGGATAATAATTGCGACCTCTAGAGGCTCAAGAAGTCAAGATCCCAGATCGGTTTATATGACAGCTAATCAGTTTATGAACCGATTTGAACCATACTTGACACAGTAGTTGAAAGTAAGAATAAAATACGTGATGCAAAATTTCAGCAAAATCGGATAGGAATTGTGCCCTCTAGAAGCTCAAGAAGTCAAGTCCCCATATCTGTTTATATGACAGCTATATCAGGTTATGAACCGATTTGAACCATACTTGGAACAGTTGTTGGATATCGTAACAAAACACGTCGTGCAAAATTTCATTCCAATCGGATAAGAATTGCGCACTCTAGAGGCTCAAGAATTCAAGACCCAAGATCGGTTTATATTGCAGCTATATCAGGTTATGAACCGATTTAAACCATACTTGGCACAGTTATTGGATATCATAACAAAACACGTCGTGCAAAATTTCATTCCAATCTGATAAGAATTGCGCACTCTAGAGGCTCAAGAAGTCAAGAGCCAAGATCGGTTTATATGACAGCTATATCAAAACATGGACCGATATGGCCCATTTACAATACCAACCGACCTACACTTATAAGAAGTATTTGTGCATTTTCAAGCGGCTAGCTTAACTCCTTCGGAAGTTACCGTGCTTTCGACAGACAGACGGACGGCCGGACGGACGGACATGGCTAGATCGACATAAAATGTCTCGACGATCAAGAATTTATATACTTCATGGGGTCTCAGACGAATATTTCAAGTAGTTACAAACAGAATGACGAAATTAGTATACCCCCCATCTTATGGTGGATGGTATAAAAATTCAGCGGTGTTTTTCCCCTCCTAATGCTGGCAACATTTCCCCTACATAGGGAGTTATCACGTTGTCAACGAATATATAATGGTAGCATTTCTTTCCATTGAAGGTACCTTCAATAGTGTAGAACCTAAGGTCAATCATAAAGGAGCTGGAGTATCTAGGCATCAACACTACCGTAAGAAAGATTATTGATAACTTACTTACTAAAAGATGCATTACGGCAGGCTTGGGATTAGTAGATCTATAAAGATGGGTCAGCAGAGCAACATCTCCGAGGATGTATTGTCTACTCTACACTTTAATATAGCCATTATATGCATGTCCTTTATTCACAATTGGAGTATATTAAATATCTTATATATAAAAATCAATTTGTGTTTGTTTGTAGATTTGTTTGTTTGTTTGTATGTTTGTGTCTTCCTTATAGACTCAGAAACGGCTGTACCGATTTTCTTGAAATTTTCACAGATGGTACATATTGACCCCGTGGTGAAAATAGGGTACTACATTTTTTGATGTCTGAAGGGGGGGCGGACTCTCCCCCTTACCCGAATTTTCAGAAACGCCAGATCTCGGAGATAGGTGGTGCGATTTAATTTAAATTTTGTGTGGTCTCATATAGTACCCTAAAAATAAAAATTTGGTATTCAAATTTCGGATGGGGTACCTAGGGGGGCTGCCCCACCCTAAAACCTACCAAACATATATTTAGACCAATCACGACAATATGGGACTCAAATGAAAGGTATTTAGGATAAGAAAACCTATCTGATATCCAATTGTCGGACAAAGTGCTAGGGGGACCACCCCAAGACCCAAAACACCCCTAAATCGGACATATTTACCGACCATGGCAATATGGGACTCAAATGAAAGGTATTTGCGAGTAGAATACGAGTTTGATATCCAAATGTGGGACCACGTTTCTGGGGGTCCACCCGTTCCCCAAAACACCCCCCAAACAGGACTTATTTACTGACCATGGGAATATGGGGCTAAAATAAAAGGTATTTGAATGCACAATACGAACCTGATATCCAAATATGGGACCAAGAGTTTGGGGGGCCGCCTATCAATATGATATCAATATTCGGGAAAAGCATCTATGGGGCCACCCCACCCCCACAATACCACCCAAATAGTAAGTATTTGCTGACTATTGCAATATGAGGCTCAAATAAGAGGGTTTTTAAAATAGAACCCGAATCCGATATATATTTTCAATGCCAACTCACTGAGTGGCCGCCCATCCCCCAAAACACCACCCCAACCCGAGCATGTTTGCTAACTATGGAAATATGGGGCTCAAATTAAAGGTATGTGGGAGTAGACCACGTATCTGATATCAAAATTAGGGGCCAACTGTCTAGCGGACGTTCCACCACCAGACAATTTGGGTCTTAAAGAGAGTGGAACTAAACATTCATAGTTTTTAGGGCCAATACCCCAAACCGGACATATTTGCTAACTTTTGCAATAAGGAGTTTAAATGAGATTAGGAAACGAATTTGATATTCAATTTTGAGGCCAATATGGCAATATGGGGTTTAAATAAATGATATATAGATATATAAGAATAGAGCACGTTGATGATATACTTTCAGGGCTTAGAATTTGGAAGACCCCCCACTCACCAAAACACCCCTAAATCAGGCATATTTACCGACCGTGACAATGTGGGGCTTAAATGAAAGGTATTGGGGAGTAGAGCAAGAATTGATATCCATTTTCGGGGTCAATTTTCTGGGGGTCTACCCCTTTCCCAAAATGCCCCACAAACATCAATTTTTTAGTGACCATCGCAATATGGGGCTCGAATAAAGGTATTTGGGAGTAGAATACGAATTTGATATCCAAATGTAGGACCATGCATTAAGGGCATCACCCCTTTCCCAAAACACCCCCAAAGAAAAAAATTTTCCGACCATGCCAATATGTGGCTCAAATGAAAGATATTTGAGATTAGAAAACGAATTTGATAACCAATTTTGGGACCATGTGTTTGGGGGACGCCTCATCCTGCAAACTACTCTCAAAACTAATTGCAACATGGGGTTTAAATAAATGACATTTGAGAGAAGAGCACGATGCTGATATTTTTTCAGGCTCAAGTGTCTGGGGGACCACCTCACCCCCGAAAACACCTCTTAATACGGGAAAACATGAGAATATCGGGTTGAAATTAAGTATTTTAAGAATGGAGTATACCTTACATCCAAACTTAAATTCGTAGACCAATAAGGTTCATATGGGATTCAGATAAAGGCACTTATATTGTTAAACTGTTAGTCAAGCGATATACTAATCTCGTAGCATGGTATTTTAATTAAAAGATCTTTAATTGTCGAAAATAAATATTCCGAAGAAAGTTTTGTTCTATATAAAGTAAAAGAAGGCGCAGCGGAGCGGGCCCGGGACAGGTAATATTACAATAAAATAAGGCCAATTGTAAACTGTTCAGTGTGAACATAGGGCATCAACAAGCTCTCTCCATCGATCTCTATCGTTGGCCAAAGTCTTGGCTTGATTCCACGATATATGGGTCGATTCCAACTGTTTTTTCGTACTGCGGATCAATGAGAATTTCGGGCGTCCCCTCACTCGGTGTCCTTGCTGGTTCCAGTCTAGGATATTTCTATATAGCCATTAACAATATGTTATTGTTTCCGGCAGATAAAGGTGTAAAAGTGCTCGTGCATGCTGATGACGTGGTTATTCCGGTTAATCGAAAATTACTCAGGACTCTTAGAGATATACTTCAGAAAACTCCACGTCCGACAGCGGATAGTCGTCAATCCGTGCAAGACGGAACTAGTTCTTTTCAGACAGAGATACAAGTTGCCTGCAGTGACACCTGTCTCCTTGGGAGAAGAGAATGTTCCATTTACTGAAAGCGCAAAATACATTTGTGTTTCACTGGATATGAATTAGAACTTCAAATCAAACATTTTTGGAAAGAGCAAGAAAGACAACTCTTGTCCTATACTTGTACACCTGCAAGAGAGCCGTTGCCAAAAGATGGGGGTTTAGACCGCGTGTCTTGCATTGGGTATATACTGCAATTGTCAGAACTTTAATGCTACATGGTGTTGTGGTCTGGTGGACGCCGCTTCCAAAGTCCACCTACTGCTTAATACTCAGCCGGATCCAAAGGGTGGCATGTGCATCACAGCCGAACTGAGGATGACACCATCTGATTCACAGAATTTAATGCTACACCTAATGGACAGGGTGGCTAGACAAATTGCTGCAACCTGTGAGCCTAAGGAAGCTTTCTCTTTGTGTTATCGTTGATACAGTGCGCTATGTTCTTGGCAGTGTGGATTATACATTGCCTAGACGGCCTGGTAATAGAAGTTATATAGACTTCTATACGGGTGGTCCCAAATTACACGACCAGGTTGGCTTTGGGGTGTACTCTGAAAAACTGGTCAAAAATGATGCACCACTGCAGTTTGTATCAAGTGGAGATACATGCAATTAAAGAAGAGGTTGAATGGCTAAGATATAATTCCATAAGGACGACTGGCATAAATATCGTCTCAGCCAGCCATAAAATCCCTGGAAAACGTATTTCTGAATTCAAAAACAGCTCTCAACTGTTGCAGATCGCAGAAACGGGACCATTATCTTAATCTGAACCGATTTTATTCAAAAATAAGCAAATTTTAAGAATGTGGCGACAGTATAGTCTTAGCAAAATTTCTTTTAAATTGGAATAAAATTGTGGATTGTGGGCTCATATAGAACATAACTATATATGGGAGCAATATCACAATCTGAACCGATTTGTTCCAAATCAAGCACATTTGAAGAATATACAATAATTGCTGTGTTTTATTTCAGTAGTGGATACACAAACCATGATGGGCAAATATAAAAAAGCCAACAAAGTTTCCAGTGCAACTACTGACTACTGTATCTGACACAGATAGTGGGGATGATATTAATACCATGATGATATCAACTATCACAACATCCGGTACAACCGAGCAGATAAAGAAAATGGTGAAAGTTGTCGGCAACTAATCTACTACACTACTAAACTAAGTAGTGCTGAAGTCTCTTGTTTGTTGAAAATGACTGCTGCTTAATTATAAAGGGGATGTAAGTTTAGCTTTGGTTTAAGTGGCAATCTGCCATTAGACTCACTTTGACGTTTTAGTCCATTGTGGTACTAAAGGAACAGAAAAAGGAAGATGCCTTCCAGTTTCTACAGTTGAATCATCCAGATCGCTTTAAAAAGCCCAACAACTTGCAAATGTTCACATCCGCTTCCGATCGGATTCACATCGGACAGGTTCTCAAAGAAATGAGAACGTAAAGAGGAACTCCTTCTGACTGCTAGTACGGGACACACACAGAAGGTGTTCTCTTCTTCTTCGATGTCCTCACAGCTTCTGCAAAAGTCGTTGCTGGCAACATGCAGTCTGTCAGCATGTTTTCCGATTAGACAGTGACCTGTCATGACTGACTCAATCACTGAGACGTTATAGCCAATGACAGCAAAGCGGTAGACCTCTTCGAGTCTATATTAGGCCACATTGTTTTGGGATGCTCACAGCCCCCTCTTTGTGACTATCTATCATTCGATGTTCTTCGGGCATGGCATACCCACAGATTCCAGTATCCCTGGAGTGTGTAGGGTAGTTCCTACTCTCGCAAGCTCGTCGGTTCTACAATTCCCTGGGATATATCTGTGGCCCGGCAACCAGAACAGGTGAATTTTGAACTGTTCAGCCATCTCGTTGCGAAATGATAGGGTAACCTTTTCGATTTGACCAGTTCTAGATCCTTAGGGTACACCCAAAAGCCCACCTGGTCATTTAGTTTGGAGCCATCCGTATAGAAGTCTATGTAGCTCCTGTTACCAGGGATATCGTAGTTTCAATCGGTTCTATCAGGAATAGTGGTACAGTAATTTTAATCAAAAAGCGACTCAGGTAGGATGTAATCCACACTGCCTGGAACATCGGACATTCTATCAAGGGTACCACAGTGTCCGTAGCCTCGCGCATGACCAAAGAGAGATCTCCCTTAACCTCATGGCAGTGGTAGCTGCAATTTGACTAGCCTCAATGTCCAGAGGCATTAGATGTAGCATTCAATTCAGGGCATCAGATGGATCTGGTTAAGTATTGAGCAGTAGGTGGACATTTGAAGCGCCGTCCACCAGACCACAACACCGTATAGCATTATAGGTCTGACAACTGCAGTGAATACACAATGCATGACACGTGGTCTAAATCCCCAACTTTTGCTAATCGGTCTCTTGCAGGTGTATAGGGCAAGAGTTGCCTTTGCTGCCCTTTCCAAAATGTTGGATTTGAAGTTCAATTTCCTGTCCAGCCAAACACCCAGGTATTTTGCGCTTTCTGTTAATGGAACATTCTTGCACGGATTTATACCTGGACCACAATCGGTAGCCACTTTCAGGTTGCACGTAGAGCTTTCTTAAGTCTATCTCTTAGAAAGCTGGGAAACTTTGCCCTAACCGCTATTTGCCCCTTGGTTGGCACTATGATATGCTGACATAAGCGAGTCATTCAGGGCCTTCGTGATTCGTTTGACCACTATGTATATATCCTCCGTAGTTTCCACTTCCTTTTCTGGTGTAGAAGGGATAGTCGTGCAGAATTTGTGTCCAAAATTTATCCCAATCCGCCTTTCTTCTGTTCAGCCGAGGGACCACTTCTGCAGTATTTTCTCCAAGGCTGAAACTTATATAACGATGAACAGAGAAGCTGTGGTCACCCAACACATCCCAGTCGCATACTCTTCCATTTATATCTTCCGATACAAAGGTAATATCTAGTACTCCTGCCTGTTTGTGGTAACAAAGGTCAGTTTATCCCCTTTATAACATATCGAAAGATTGCAATTTATAATATATTTGACATCCGAACTTTGTGCATTAGCATCACTTCCTATAATGGGGCTCTCTTCCCTACAGAAGCGGCTTCAACTAGCGACTTAAGATTTGAAGGTGGCATCTCTGAATCGTGTGCCATATATAGGGAAGCCAGCCTGTAATGAGACTTGTTTATTTACTAAATCTTCAGTGCTAAGCGACGAAAGAAGAAAAACATTTGGACTACTGTTTGCAAGAATATAGGCTCCGTGTCTCCCATACCCCGTACCCTTGAGTAGTTTAAATCCCGGAATTCTTAGTCTGCGAACCATTCCTCCACACACCCATGTTTCCTGAATAAGAAACAGGACGCCGAAGCGGCTTTACAATGGTGGAGATTTATCTGCAGAAACCAGACCATAGTCAGGAATCAGAACTTCCACCACTATGGCGTTAACCTCGCCTTCTGATTCCACCAGTAGTCCATCTTCACAAAATTCGTTAAATTTGGTCATAATGAGCTTCCGTACGCATCAGGGGCAGGTGAGAAAGCTCTGGAACCACTCTTCCTTAGGACACTGGACACTTGCTGTGTGAACGATTCCTCCTTAGATGCTTCACTAGCTGCTGCTGTCGAAGTACTTTCTGGGATCTGTGCTTCCTCGCTGGTGCACACCTTAAGCCCAGACCTACTTGGTGACCCATCAACACAGGGCTTGTCGGATGCCGTTTCGATACCATACCCTCCAGTGTAGACTTTGGGGTAGCCCGTGCAGCGAATCCCACAGCCTAAATTGGGGAGTCTCTCTCCCTATTAGTGAAGGTCTAAGAATCATTCGCACCAAGCCTCTCATTAAACCTGAGAGCGATGCGCCTTCTATTATTCCAACCTCTTAAAGAGCGTGTTGGTTTGCCGGGGAAGGCCGATGGCCTAGGCAAATTATAGGCATGCAAAGATAGAATATGTTAGGCCCAGTCCTTAAGACTCGAACCAGGTGTCTCTGTCAAAGCCCCTGATGACCAGTCGTCTGTCGGTTAGTGGAACCTAGAGCTGCAGCTCCAATAGTCAAGGTTTCAGCAGCAGACAACATGCTACGGCCTAATACCACCACCGCAGCTATTGGATCTTTCGAGTCTATTATAAGCCTACTCCCAGCTCTAGAGCTGCCGCTTCACTGGAAACAGACGCAGATCATCAACCGCCTAATGGATAGCACTATCGTAGCTATCCTTGAGAGACTTACATTTTTATGCCTCCACCATAGGATGGGGGGGTATACTAATTTCGTCATTCTGTTTGTAACTACTCGAAATATTCGTCTGAGACCCCATAAAGTATATATATTCTTGATCGTCGTGAAATTTTATGTCGATCTAGCCATGTCCGTCCGTCCGTCTGTCTGTCGAAAGCACGCTAACCTCCGAAGGAGTAAAGCTAGCCGCTTGAAATTTTGCACAAATACTTTCTATAAGTGTAGGTCGGTTGGTATTGTAAATGGGCCATATCGGTTCACGTTTTGATATAGCTGTCATATAAACCGATCATGGGTCTTGACTTTTTGAGCCTCTAGATTGCGCAATTCTTATCCGATTGGAATGAAATTTTGCATGGCATGTTTTGTTATGATATCCAACAATTGTGCCTAGTATGGTTCAAATCGGTCCATAACATGATATAGCTGCCATATAAACCGATCTTGGGTCCTGTGTTCTTGAGCTTCTAAAGTGCGCAATTCTTATCCGATTGGAATGAAATTTTGCGCGACGTGTTTTGTTATGGTATCCAACAACTGTGCCAAGTATGGTTCAAATTGGTTCATAATCTAATAAAGCTGCCATATAAGCCGATCTTGGGTCATGACTTCTTGAGCCTCTAGAGGCCGAAATTCTTATCAGATTTGAATAAATTTTGCACGACATGTTTTGTTATGATATCCAACAACTGTGCCTAGTATGGTTCAAATCGGTCCATAACCTGATATAGCTGCCATATAAACCGATCTTGGGTCCTTACTTCTTGAGCTTCTAAAGTGCGCAATTCTTATCCGATTGGGATGAAATTTTGCACGACGTGTTTTGTTATGGTATCATAACCGGTTCATAACCTGATTAGCTGTCATATAAACCGATCTGGGATCTTGACTTCTTGAGCCTCTAAAGGTCGCAATTATTATCCGATTTGCCTGAAATTTTGTACGGCGGATCCTCTCATGACCATCAACATACGTGTTTAATATGGTCTGAATCGGTCTATAGCTTGATACAGCTCCCATATAAATCGATCTCTCTATTTTACTTCTTGAGCCCCCCAAAGGGCGCAATTTTTATTCGAATTGGCTGACATTTTACACAGGTCTCCAACATATAATTCAATTGTGGCCTAAACCGGACCATATCTTGATATCGCTCTAATAGCAGAGCAAATCTTTTCTTATATCCCTTTTTGCCTAAGAAAAGATGCCGGGAAAAGAATTCGACAAATGCGATCCATGGTGGAGGGTATATTATTTTCAGCCCGGCCGAACTTAGCACGCTTGTTTCTTTTATAAAAATAATTACCTATTATGAGTTATAGAAAAATTCTTGCGGAGCGAAATATTTGTTATTTCGTTTACGTCCGCTCCACTCAGCTGTTAAAACAAGAATCCAACTGTTGGAAGAAAACATTAAGACTATCTTGGCGAAAGGCCTTCAGGAAAAAAGTTTAAGGAAGGAATGTTCCTGAAGCTTTTTTCACACTAATCTTGTTGAATCAAAGAATTTGGCGTGTCGTATCGAAGTTGTCAAATCGATATTTACTGTTTCATTGTTATCACCATTTTTATGGATGAATGGAAAACCATACATATTTGTTGTGCATATAACCAAATAGTTGCAAGTCCTCAATTTTCTGCAGCGCAACTTATTTTCGACAACTTGAAGTCAGCGGCCACAACGCATTCCATTGCATTTACAACAAACTAGTTGACAAAGCGAGCTGCTCTCTGTCTAATAAGGATGAACAATTAAAAACCCGTTCAAATTCTTGTTCTCATTTATCAATTGAACATCCACGATGTTCTTTATTATTTTTTTTATTTAAATTTTGCACATTTTTATGTGTTGATTTAAAATCAGAAAATATTTACAAGTTGTTACATTGTAGAGTGCACATTTGGCTATCAGTTTACTCACACACACACACATATATATTTGCATGTCCATCGTCTCGAAACAGGATATTGGAATGTATTGAAGCAATAAATATGAAATGTTAAATGACTGCAAATGCATCCATCTGCATAAATCAAATGCTAAACGAGCTCAGTGCATTCAAATCTAATCCGCTCATCCGAATCGAGAATTGAACTGTGCTGAGCAAAGCTTAGAATACAGAAACTAGTTTAGACCATGAAAAATGGATTAGAAAGATGCGTCGTTGCATATGCGTGTCCTAATTAACAGACTATTGGTGCACACTGGTCCGGGGCAACATTTACTTTTTTTTTTTTTTTGGAAAAACCATATCAACTTTTTTTTTCTTCTTAACCATCAAATATAGTCGGATATTTGAATATACATATTCATTATTTACCCTTATTACTTTATTAACTTAACCTAACCCCCTTTTGAGTTATTAACTTAAAGATTGTAAACCTCTATTATTTATATCTTAATTTGGAAATGGGTTTTTGTAAAACAAAAAAAAAAAAAAAACACCCTTCAAGACTTGGGGGCTGGTGCGTCCATGTTTTAGGAGGCTCCCATTTCAAGAAATTTCTCTGAATGTAATTCTTTGTTTACAGGAGCGATGATAAGTATACTTAACATACGAACCGATTTTCCAAGTTGTTTTGTAAATCGAATTTGCAATCAATAAATTTTACCTACACATGTGCCCAGCAATTAAAATGTCTGTATTCCCACCATTAATATATCGATATTTAATTTTTTTGGCACCCAACTTCAATGGAGTATAGATCATTACATATGTAACCGGTTTCCACGACGATAAATTCATGAGCAAGTACAAATATAGTGCAAAAACTAAAAAATGATCGGAAATTCATATCAAACAAGTAAAGACGTGCTATACTCGGCCGGGACTCATCTTATATACCCTCCACTATGAATCGCACTTGTCAAGTTCTTTCAATGACTTTTTCAAATATACATGAGCTATATCAATTTATTGAACGATATGACATGTTTGTTGGAAGTCATAGCAAAACACCACCTCCAAAATGTCAGGCAAGTCGAGCAGTAATTGCGCCTTTCAGAGGCTCCGAAAGTCAAATTGAGATATCGTTTTATATGGCTGCTATATCAGGTTATCAACCGATTTAGACGATACATGCACTCACAAAAATGATGCCCGTAAAATAAGGCAAAAAACTTTGTTCAAATTAGTCGGACAATTTTAATCTAATTTGGTTAAACAAGGAAAAGTTGCACGCTTTAAGTACGTTTTGGGTTTGGGAAGTCATTTTACTTAACCAAGCTTCTTTTCAACAAGTTAAGTATTCCTATCGCAAACAACGATTTTATTTACCCAATATGAAGATGTTGTTATTTTGAGTTCAATTAATATTACAAACCTATATTCATCAAATTGATTAAATATTAGTTCAAAATAGTTTACGAATTTCCCAAGTATGAGTAGTATTGTATAAATTTAATTTAAATATAAGTTTTAAACTTAGGTTGCCAGATTTTTCAACAGAGATGATTAAATTCGTTTACTTCACACTAATACAAGCCTAGCCTTAATGCAATTAAAAAAGGTGCGTTTTAAACAAGTTGTTTGTCAGTCGTGCAATCATCACTCGATTCAAAATTTAGAATATGATAATACAAGCACGTCTGTGGCTTCACTTTGTATAGGATAATAGATTCATGTTAGAAAGCCAACATAAAATGCTCTTAGAAACCTTAAAGGTTTGTGACTGCTACAAATTCTTATTTAAGCAAAGCAAAAACAGCCTTTATCATTATTTTCTGTCTATGGGACAATCTTCCATACAATGCTGTTAGTGGCAACTACCTAAGGTAATAATAAAACAAGTAGGAGCATCATAAGTTCGGCCGGGCCGAATCTTATATACCCTCCACCATGGTTCGCATTTATCTAGTTCTTTGCGCGTTATCTCTTTTTAGATAAACAAAGAATAATGAATAAGAACTGTAGTCCGATTCAGACCATAAATGAATTGAATGCTAAACATTGCAGAAGTCATTGTGTAAAATTTCAGGTCATACGAATAAGAATTGCACCTTGTAGGGACTCAAGAAGCAAAATCGGAAGATCGGTTTATATGGGAGCTGCATCAAGCTATAGATCGATTAAGTCCATATATCACATGTATATTGAAGGTCATGGGATAAGCCGTTGTACAAAATGTAAACCAAATTGGATAATAACTGCGCCCTCTAGATGCCCAAGAAGTCAAGATCCCAGATCGGTTTATATGGCAGCTATAGCAGGTTATGTACCGATTTGCGCCATATTTGGCACAGTTACCTCATGCAAAATTTGAATCAAATCGGAAGAGAATTGCGCCCTCCAGCGGCTCAAGAAGTCAAGATCGAAGATCGGTTTATATGGCAGCTACACCAGGTTATTAACCGATTTTAACCGTACTTAGCACCGTGGTTGGAAGTGACACTATAACAAAACTTGCAAAATTTCAATCAAATCGGTCGAGAATTGCGCCCTCTAAAATATGAAGAAGTCAAGACCCAAGATCGGTTTATATGGCAGATATATCAGGTTATGAACCGATATGAACCATACTTAGCACACCTGTTGGAATTAAAACCAAAAACATCACAAGCAAAATTTCAGTCGAATCGGACGAGAAATGCGCCCTCTAGAGGCTCAAGAAGTTAAGACCCCAGATCGGTTTATATGGCAGCTATATCAAAACATGAACCGATTTGGCCCATTTACGAATATATAGACGTATATTTCGAGGTGTTACAAACAAAATGACAAATAAGTATACCCCCATCCTATGGTGGAGGATATAAAAATAGGCATATGCCATTGAACATCACGCGCCATCCAGAGCAAAATGCATTTCACGTATGCCACCGCCGAAACGGCCTTGTGCGTGCATTAATACACTAACAACACATGCAAAAATACGCAAACAACATTCCGAATACCGTGTCGCACACAAGTTACGCTCTGTGTGATGTACCTATTCCGCAAACAAAGTCGTGGACGCTTATAAGCAAAAACAAAAAATTGAAAACTTATCACCGTCTTGTTAGTGCAAATGCATGCATGGACATGAAAAATTACATTGCTGGAGCAAACAAAGATGCCTGGTAAAATATCTTTATACACGGTAAAATTGGTGAGAAATGAATTCCAACTCTTATTTCTATGAATATAATGTTTTTCGTTTTTTACTCTACATAAAATTATTGGAAGAAATTAAATGTGCCTCAACTGCAGCGATTTTGCAGAAATTGGTTATCATCACTGTTGCTAAGAAGACAACATACAGTATTAGACCTGGACTCGTTATGGCATTTTGGTAAGCATTGGAATTGAAAAAAAAAACACACATTTATTCTGTTAATTTACTGGTCTTTTATACCCACCGCTGATGGGTATAAACGACGATCAATAATATATATGCTTGATCGTCGTAAATATTCAAGAAGATCTAGTCATGTCCGTCCGTCAGTCTATTGAAATCACGCTACAGTCTTCAAAAATAGAGATATTAGGCTTACATTAAATTAAGGAGGCCGCCGTAGCGCTGTACGCCCATGACGCTGAATGTCTGGGCTCGAATCCTGGCGAGACCATCAGAAAAAAATATAAGCGGTGGTTTTCCCCTCCTAATGCTGGCAACAATTGTGAGGTACTATGCCATGTAAAACTTCTCTCACTGCGGCACGACGTTCGGACTCGAATATAAAATTTGCACTGATTATTTTTATTTGTCCACAGGCATGTTTAGTTCGAAGATGAGCTGTATCGGATGACATATTGATATAGCGCCCATATAGACCATTACGCTAATTTAAGGTCTTAGGGCCATAAAAGTCACATTCATTGTTCGATTTTGATGAAATTTGAGACAGTGAGTTGTGTTAGGCCCTTCGACATCGCTCTTCAATTTGGCCCAGGTCGGTTCAGATTTGGATATAGCTGCCATATAGATCAATCTCTCGATTTAAAGTCTTGGCCCCATAAAAGTCCCATTTATAATCCGATTTCGCTGAAATTTGTGTGTCACATCCGTAACCTATATGATTCAGATCGGTCTATATTTGGATATGGCTGCAAAAGAGACCAATATTTTGTTCAACAAAATTAAACAGTGACTTGTATTTATTAGACCACTCAATGTCTGTGGCGAATTTGGTCTAAATCGAACCATTTTTCGATTTAGTTGCTATGGGGGCATAAATTATGCATTTTTCACCGGATTATGACAAAAGATGTTTTACATATATAACCAAGGTGGTGCGTATCCAAAGTTCGTCCCGGCCGATCTTAACGCCTTTTTACTCGTTTTTTTTTTTATTTAACTTTGTTGCAGGAACTTTTTAATTTGAAATGCAAACTACATTTTGTGCGACTATGGAATATATTCAGCCCTATTCTGAATAACAATTCCCTGGAGGTTTATTCCCTTTTCCCCTATTCTGAATAACAATTTACTGAGAGTTTTTTCCCTAATCCCTTTTCTCTTATTCTAAACAAACTTCGAAAAAGGGAAATATCTCCCAGGGAAAAAAAGTAGCTATTCTGAATCGATATGAAAGGGAGAATGAGACGATAAACTTGGGAGAAATTCCCCCAAACAAATGAAAGGGAGTTAGGTGAAAAAATTTTGAATTTTATTGTTTTTATGAAAAAATGGCACCACTTCTTTTTGTTTAAGAACAATTTAAAATGTTTCGAAATTAATTTCGCTTTTTCATCAAAATCAAGCAAGAATTTTGTTAAGTTCTCCCGGTTAAAATACAATGTCATGTACCCAACATAGAAGATTTTCTTAAGTTTTTCAATGTTTTTAGCACTCCGCTCCGTGTCGGATACTAAAAGGATGTCCTTATCATTGAGCTTAAAGTAGAATCGGGCGGCACTCAATGATGTGCAAAAAGCCTTTGCGTCTTTTTATTAAAGACAAAAATCTAAAATGCCACCATCTGCGAAAATTTCAAGAAAATCGGTTCAGTCGTCAAACCGACAAACAAACACAAATTGATTTTTATATTGGGTTGCCCAAAAAGTAATTGCGGATTTTTTAAAGGAAAGTAAATGCATTTTTAATAAAACTTAGAATGAACTTTAATCAAATATACTTTTTGTACACTTTTTTTCTAAAGCAAGCTAAAAGTAACAGCTGATAACTGACAGAAGAAAGAATGCAATTACAGAGTCACAAGCTGTGAAAAAATTTGTCAACGCCGACTATATGAAAAATCCGCAATTACTTTTTGGCAACCCAATATATAAGATTTGTACGTTGACATGAAAATTTGCTTGTACTTATGCCTACATATATCGTTTGACTGAAAACTAATTTCACTAATCCGACTTACGTAAAATTGAAAATTACAGATAAGCGAAACCAAATTATTGCATTTCTAGCGTTTCATTTATCCGGTTTCGAGTGTATCTGAACTGTAGGTATAATTATTGGCTAGATGAATATGTGATTCATCAAAGTAGAAAGAGTCATATTAAGAAATTTCACATCATAAGCATTTCGAACTGGTTTTTTTGTTGAATAAATGAAGTTTACGTAAATTTATTGGGTTGGCTGTATATTAAAAATACCCAACTAAACATTATTTCAACCCTATTGCCTAACAAACAAAAAGAAAATTAAACCAACAATTTCGTCCTTGAGACCAATTTGCTTAAGGATGTGATGTTTTCATGCATGGAGCAAGAAACTCAGACTTAGATACTTGCACAAAATTTCTTACCCACCCAAAAAAAAAAAACACCACAGCACAGCTTTTGGTGAAATCTACACTCATCTAGTATATCACCGAAACATGTGTTAACGACTTATAACGAACATTTTTGGTATGTGTAACGGACTTTGAACGTTAAAGTATTCAACTTATCCACCTTACTGGCAGCTGTGGATATTTCGCACCAAGGCCTCTGCTAGTCTCTGGTAGATGTCGCAACCAGCAAAGTCTTTAAGGGGATACAGATTCTAGTTATGCACTTGTCACCCAAAATCCCAAGTAACAACAGGTACTTCAGGACGGACGATAAATACATGAATAGTGAGCAACGGCAACAGAAGCAGTAAAGCAAATGAGAAGCCATTGTTTACGCCCTCCCTCGAAACGAAATTAATTTTCGCCAGTGATTCATTTTGCAAAATGCTGTAACCACCGCCACCACCACCCGGCTACGGGATGCAGAAACGCAAATCTTAACAACAAAAGATGTGTAGATGATGTTGTTGTTGATGTTGTGCCTGGTGCTCGAGCTGGTATGGCATGAAAGGTAGGTAGGTAGGTGTTGCTGTTGCATACGGCCGTTGCGTTTGCCCATTGCATTGCGCATTGCACCCATCGGTCAGCCTGTCTGTCTGTGGTGCAGTTTAGTCCGTCTTTCAAACACGTTTTTTGCAGTGTGCGTGCGTGTGTGTTTGTTTTTGGGGCTTTTTTGCTTTGTTGCGGGCTGACTGTCCGGTGTTTAGGATTATTTTTAGTTTTCTCATGCGTATGAAAATGATTTTTGTACCTGTTCAATCAACTTGACACAGTGGGGTAAATTTTAGTTCGAACCAAATACCAAAGCGTTAACTTAAAAGGTTAAAAAACCATGACACTCTTACGGCCTAATTCACAAAACTTTATGAAACCTTAAAATAGGTTCATTTGACAGTTCAATAAAGGAGATATGTCAAATAAACCTATTTCAAATATACATTAAGTTTTAAGAAATAGGCCGTTAATCAAATGTTTAACTATTAACTTTATAAGAAGTTGAATCAGAAAATTTGTTTTATTTTTATAGAAAGATCCGTCTAAATCGAAATGTCCGATATAGCTTAATCCTTCATTGTTGACTGCCTATGGACCACGTCTGAGAAGAAGGCTGATTTGGAGTCCAGTTCGAACTTAAGACAATTTTGCTCCGAACCACACTCTGATTCCCAAAGATATTCCTTATTTTGATTTTGAATAACTTGAAGGCGTTGTATATCTTTCCACGGTTCAAATTAAATTAATCGAAAATGAGAAATGTCTAATGAAATGCAGAAAAAACTTGACGTTTAGGTGTGGTTCACATACAACATCGGCATTTCAAGTTTAATGCATTTTTACTTTATATAGCAAGTAAAAAGACATTGAGTTTCGCCAGGCCGAACTTTGAATACCCATCACATCGGTTATATACTTTAACCATTTTTCGCCGAAATTCGATGAAAAATGCATCATTTATTAACCAACTTGTACTAAACAGAGTTCGATCTAACACTCTTACAATATCAACAAATCAGGTAATAAATGGGCCTTTAAAGGATTCCAACCCGTAAATTGGGAGATCGGTCTATATGGCAGTTATATTGAAATAAAGACCGATCCGAACCATATTCGATACGTTTGTGGAGGGGCCTGACACTTTGATATGGGCACAATTTCTTAAATCAGGAGATCAGTATATATGGCAGCCTTTTTAAATATAGACCGATCAGGGCCGTATTGAACGCGGATGTGAGGGGCCTAACACAACACACTATTCACAATTTCAGCGAAATCGGATAATAAATGTGGCTTTAATAGGCCTAAGACCTTAAATCGGAAGATCGGTCTACATGAGGTCTATACCAATATAGCCCATTTTCGAACTAAACCCATCCGTGAAAAAGACGATTTGTTTCGTCTTTTTTTCGCGGCAGTGGTTTGCCTAAAATCTTGGCGGAGGCGGCTAGTCGGCTGAGATAAATCAAAAATTTAAAACGGTGGCTATATAAATTTCTGGTGAATTATCCTTCAGTTTTGTTGGACGAAAAATATTCAAAGTAAGAAGAAGAAACAATGGAGAAAAATGTGATGATTTTAGTATTATTAGGGCGACCCAATTCAAGCCGCACGAACCGATGAAAATGGCGGTGGCGTGGTTGAAGGAAAATTAGTCGGCGGCGGCGCGTCACGGCTGAAATTGCTCGGCTTTATTGACTGAACGCGCCTAATGACAAAAACAAAAAACATGTGCTCAGTTTCATCACAATATCATTATATTTAGACGGACGGACAGACATGGCTAGAACGTCTTAGATTTTTACGACGATCAAGAATATATACTTAAAAGGGTCGGAAATGGATACTTCTACACCCGGTTGGTGAGTATAAAAATTAATTTGTGTTTATTTGTTCTGTATAGACTCGAAAACGGCTGTACCGATTGTGTAAAATGGACCGCAATGATTATGGAAGTGGCGGCCCTTTCCCCAAAACTACTACTCAAATTTAAAGGAAGATTGATCGGGACAATATTGGACTCAAATGAGATTTATTTGGGAGTAGAATGCGACACTGATATGGATATTTGGGCTAGGGTCTCATTGGGGCCGCCCACCACAAAAGCCACCCCAAAACCACTTGAGAGTGGCCGATTTTGACAATAAGAGATTCAAATGAAAAGTATTTGGAAACTTATATCAAAATATGCTGCGATGTTTCAGGAGGTCGCACCTTTCCACAAAAAAATACCAAATAGGTAAAGAGTATATGATACGAAGCGTTAACAAGTTCACACTGATATATCTGTCAAACTAAAAATAACAGCTACATGACATATGTTTTATTGACAGCACATTCTATTGTTTACAAGCAATCAAAAGCATTTGCTTCTGAGTTTATTTAAAAAAAAGTTATTCGTGATAATGTTCAAGGTTAGTAGTGTGATAGTTTGGCTGAAAACCACAATCGGCTATAGCAGGCGAGCTCAAACACATCAAAGTTAACAATGACACTGGTAGTGTTGCCGAACGCCATGGTGGCGGTCCAAAAAAAAAACCCGGAATGGTTCGACTAGAAAATCCTAAAGATTTCAAAATATCCCGTAAAACTATGCAAAATATAGTGAATAATGAATCCAAAGTTCAAATTTCAAAAGGCTCACGATTCACCCCAAAGAAAAAAATTGATTTCAAAGAGCAAAGAAGTTCTGTGCACTTGCACGAACGTGCAAAATTATGAATTTGGATATACTTAAACTCCCACCACGATCGTGTTTACTTAAACAAGCAAGCGAACATTTGTGACCGACGCACCATGGGCGGAAATGGAAAAAACGGCTAAAATTATTATTTTAGATGTTTCATATATCATAATTTAGCTTATGAAATTGCATTAAGAAAATATTGAGCTCATTTATTCCAAAATATGAACGATATACATTGACGGTAAATTTGGTTTGTGCCTGTCAAAAATTCAAAATGAAAATTACCCACATTCTTATACCCATCACCATAGGATGGGGATATACTAATCTAGAAATTTCGTTTGTGAAACCTCGAAATATTCGTCTAAGACCCCATAAAGTATATATATTCTTGATCGTTTCGACATTCTGTGTCGATCCATCCATTTGTAAAAATCACGATAGAGGTCGAACGCGTAATGCTAGCCGCTTGAAATTTTGCAAATACTTTATATTAATGTAGGTAGTTGGGGATTGCAAATGAGTCATATCGGATCAGATTTAGATATAGCTCCCATATAATCCGATCTCCCGATTTGAATTCTTGAGTACCTGGAAGCCGCAATTTTTGTCCGATTTAGCTGAAATTTTGCATGTAGTATCTGTTAAGACTTCCAATAACTGTGCTAAGTACGGTCTAAATCAGTCTATAACCTGATATAGCTCCCATATAAACTGATCTCCCAATTTGACTTCTTGTGCCGTTGGAAGCCGCAATTTTTGTCAAATTTTGCTGAAATTTTGCATGTGGTTTTCCATTATGGCTTCCAACACGATTTTACTTGTTGATATGAAACTTTCCTTCGTTGAATTTTACATCCCTATACACTAATTTAACTAAAAAAAAATATTTTACATTCTTTTGTTCTCTACTTTATTTAAAATTGTTTACAATTTTGTTCTGGAAATAAAAAACTTTTTTTGGTGTTAAAAAAAATTTTTTCCTCCCATATTCTTAAATAATTTGATATACTTTCCCTGTAATCTAAGCGTTCCCGATCGTTAACCAACATTTAAGTTAAATATCTTCAGCGAAGTCTCCTTTAACATGCAGAAAAGGAATTTGCGCACAAATTTTAACTTTTGGCTGTTAAAGTCACTACACCACTACTGTGTTACAGGGTATTGTAACTTAATGCATTTGTTTGTAACACCCAGAACGAAGACAGATAGACCCATTGATAAGTATACAAATCGACTCAGAATCATTTTCTGATTCAATTTAGCTATGTCCGTCTGTCCATGTTAATTTGTGTACAAACTACAAGTCGCAAATTTCATCCGATCGTCTTCAAATTTGGTTCGGGCATGTTTTTCGTCCTAGAAACGAAGCCTATTGAAATTAGACAAAAATCTGTTCAGATTTGGATTTAGCTCCCATATTTATTTTCTTCCCATTTGCAGTAATAATACAATAAAATGGTCAATTGTTACCGATTCTCTCGAAATTTGGCAGGAAGAATTTTCTTATGACTTTCGACATTACAGGTGAATTTCATAGAAATCGGTTTAGATTTAGATATAGCTGCCATATATATATCGCCAGATTTTCACTTCTATGGTCACTGCAGTCGCATTTATTTACCAATCTTCCCAAAATTTTGTACAGCGCTTTCTCCGACTACTACCACTATATCTGAAAAGTTTTCTCGAAATCGGTTCATATTTCGATATAGCTCCCATATATATGTACGTCAGATTTGCAGTAATAATGCAATAAAATGGTCATTTGTTAACCGATTTCCTTGAACTTTTGTACGAAGGATTTTCTCCTTACTCTAGACTTCACTGGTGAAATCGGTTCAGATTTAGATATAGCTGCCATATATGTATATCGCCCGATTTTCACTTCTAGAGCCACTGCAAGCGCAGTTATTGACCAATCTTGCCAAAACTTTGGACAACGCTTTCCCCACCAACTATTAAAATATCTTAGAAGTTTGCTCCAAATCAGTTTAGATTTAGATAAAACTTCCATATTTATGTTCGTCCGATTTTGGGAAATATTGCAATAAGGTGCTCGTTTAATAATCGATTCTCTAGAAATTTGAAAGGAAATATTTTTTTATGACAATCGATATTACTGATAAATTTCATAGAAATCGTCTCAGATTCAGATATAGCTGTCATATATGTATATCGCCCGATTTGCACTTCAAAAGACACAGCAAGCGCATTTTTTGACCAATCTTGCGAAAAATGTTGCACAACGCTTTTCTCAACGACTAACACAATATTGGAGAAAGTTGCTTGAAATCGGTTCACATTTAGATATAGCTCCCGTGTATATGTTCGTCGGCTCCCATATATATGTTTTTGGTAATTTGCAATAATGTTATAGTTTGTCATTTGTTTTGTATAGCTCCCACATTGTACTTATAAGAAAGGTGTAGTTATACAGACGGCACCTCCCGACTTTTGCCCTTCTTTACTGGTTTTGACTTCATTTTGTTCATCTCGATGATTTATTTCGGTGTTGTATATCAAAAGTAAAAACCTCTCTCCAAAGAGGTGTCGCTATGCGGCACGCCGTTCAGGCCCAGTTATAACAAGTAAAAGCGTGCTAAGTTCGGCCGGGCCGAATCTTATATACCCTCCACCATGGTTCGCATTTGTCGAGTTCTTTTCCCGGCATCTCTTCTTAGGCAAAAAAAGGATATAAGAAAAGATTTGCTCTGCTATTAGAGCGATATCAAGATATGGTCCGGTTTGGACCACAATTAAATTATATGTTGGAGACCTGTGTAAAATATCAGCCAATTCGAATACGAATTGCGCCCTTTGTGGGCTCAAGAAGTAAAATAGAGAGATCGATTTATATGGGAGCTGTATCGGCCTATATACCGATTCAGACCATAATAAACACGTATGTATGTTAATGGTCATGAGAGAATCCGTCGTACAAAATTCAGGCAAATCGGATAATAATTGCGACCTCTAGAGGCTCAAGAAGTCAAAACCCCAGATCGGTGTTTATGGCAGCTATATCAGGTTATGGGCCGATTTGAACCATACTTGGCACAGTTGTTGGATATAATAACAAAACACGTCGTGCAAAATTTCATTCCAATCGGATAAGAATTGCGCACTCTAGAGGCTCAAGAAGTCAAGACCCAAGATCGGTTTATATGGCAGCTATATCAGGTTATGGACCGATTTGAACCATACTTGCCACAGTTGTTGGATGTCATAACAAAACACGTCGTGCTTTCGACAGACAGACGGACGGACAGACGGACGGACATGGCTAGATCGACATAAAATTTCACGGCGATCAAGAATATATATACTTTATGGGATCTCAGACAAATATTTCGAGTAGTTACAATCAGAATGACGAAATTAGTATACCCCCCATCTTATGGTGGAGGGTATAAAAAGGGGTTTCCTTTAACATTGAGCTTAAACTTAAATCGATCAGCACTCATTGATATGAGGGAAATTTGACCCTATTCTTTAATGGAAAGTTCATGGGCAAATTTGCATTTGCATTCATTGCACCCGGTATCACTACAGGGTATGCTAACGTCTAAATATGTGGAAATTGATATTATATGTCTCTCAGAGCCTTGGTTACGCACTGCAATACCAGATAGCTTGATAAACTTTGACGGAAATATTGTATTCAGATCTTATGCAAGGAATACGTTAAAAGCCAAATTCCGAATATATTCTAATCCTGAGGATCAAACGTAATATATATTCGTGGAGCTTTTATCTAACTTGAAAAAAATCTCGATTGTTTGTAACTGTCGGCCAAATAATACAACAGATTTGAATCAAGGTCATAACGTCTTAGAGACCATAACATTGGAATATAACGGTGTTATTATAGATGGGGACTTTAATCCCAATATTCTTGTAGATTCCCAATTGATGGACAATATCTTGGCACTGGGTCACTCCCCTACCAATTCTAGAAACCCTACTCATTTTTCGTCAACTGTTACTACCCTTTTGGGTATGTTCTTTGTGAATAATACTTCTTATATTTCGCTCTATGACCAATTATCTGCCTCTTGTTTTTCAAGACATGATTTGATTTATCTGGCAATTTCACTTTGTCAAAGAAAGTAGAGAAGTTTTCGTAGCGCGGCTTTAAACATTTTGACTATTCTGCCTTAGACTAAAGGATTCACGAAGTCTATTGGAATGGGATATATGATATTATATATCTGAAATTGAGCTATCTTTAAAATAACATTGGACGTATCTATGATGCAACAGTCCCCATTCGGACTAAGATGAAGAAATCAGATACTAAGCCTTGGTTTAATTCCACTATTAGAAATTTTATTCGCACGATGAAGTTTTACATGGTCTTAGATCAGTCAAGTCAAATGCTATTGGTCTTGATAACATTGACCCAAGATTCATTAGAATATTAGTTCCTGACCTTCTACCTTATTTTACTCATCTCTTTAATTCAATTCTAATCTTCACTGCATATCCGCCTATTTGGAAAAAATCAAAGATAATCCCAATCCCTAAATCGAATAATGATTTCCTTCCGATTTCTATATTATGTTACCTATCGATTTTTTTTCGAAGATTTTGCATAAACAAATGTCCGAATATCTCCTTCATGAATCTTTGTTGTCCGATAGACAATCCGGGTTTCGTGCCAATCATAGTTGCTTTAGTGCATTAGTTGAAGTTTCGGAATCAACTAGAAGTGAAATTGATGATGGCAATGTAGTTTTCTCGTCCTTCTAGATCATTCAAACTTATATATGAAGCTCAGAAGATTTTTCAATTTCAGCGATACTTCTATAATAATTGATTCAATCACATCTTAGTAATCGGCAACAGTTAGTGTACGTAGGAGATTCAATATCATAGCCAACTCTAGTGTCCAAGGGAGTTCGACAAAGCTCAATAACTGGTCCACTCCTTTTTATTTTGTTATTCACAAAAATAAAAGATTTAGTTTGCGAGACCTGCATATCAATATTAATCAACAGAATATTGATATTGTGTCTAGTGCTAAGAATTTAAGTGTGATTTTTAACAGTTCTTCAACTTGGTCAAACGATATAAATGCTGTAGCCGGGAAGACATATGCAAAGCTGCATGCACTGCGGATAACACATTCTTATACACCAATCGAAATTCGAATTCTGGTAGCGAAGACATTTCTAATTCCTGGTCTGATCTATGGGTGTGACATTTTTTCAAACTGTGATTCACTAAGCCAACGAAAATTAAATGTGGTATTCAATAGTATATTAGATATGTCTATGGTTTAAGAAGGACTCAATATGTTTCTCATTTGACTACTTCCCTTTATGGCTGCAGCTTCGACAATCTACTTAGAACTAGATCTCTACTATTCTTACATAAAACTATTTGGAAGCAAACGTCTAAATACCTCAATGACAAATTAATACTTGGCCGATCTAGAAGGGGTAGGAAACATGTCCCTTTTAGAAGAAGGAGCCTAGTATCATGTTCCGCACTACATTTTGTTAATTCGCACGATGCCAATCCCATGAGAGCAAATTTTGACCAAAAAATTGCCTGTATGTATGTGCTGAAGAAAGCCATTGCACGGGACAGGGCAAGATTCCAGTTTATTTGACTGACTCGGATCAATAGTCAAGGCAAAGGTGAATGAATTCTGAAATTTAGATAAATTCCTTACATTTTGTTCATTTGATTCAATAAAAAAAATTGACCAACAAAAATAAGGTTATTTGAATTGATAGCACTTTGTATCAGCTACTCTGTAGGTCGATCCAATGCCCAAAAAGACGCATTAACACCTGATTTCACTAAAATTTGAAAAGGAGAGTTAGGTTAGGGTTAAGTGGCAGTCTGCCATCAGACTCACTTAGATGTTTTCATCTATTGTGATATCAACAGATATGAACAGGAGAAGGAAAATAAGTTTTAGTTCCTAGCTTAAAAACTTGTGAATGTTCTTAATTAACTTTTACTTTAATTGGCTATGACAGAACATTTGTCTCACTAGCCGTACGTAAAATAGCGTTCCAAGCGTCTCGATCTTCTGCGCTCATTCTAAAATCTCTGACACCAAGTATTGAGATGTATCTCTCCTCTTGATCTTTGCATTGGGCTTGTAACCGTCGGGGTTTGCGTGTACCATCGTGATCGCCTTCAAAAGACTTCTTCGCTGGAGCTTCTTCATTCACTTCGACAATATGTCTTAGCTCATGCAATTCGTGGTTATGTGGCGCCGAAACTCTACATGATGGCAAATTCGTCCATACATTTAACGAAGAATCTTTCCCTCAAATACTCCAAGCACTGCCTCGTCTGCTTTCACAAGTATCCATGCCTCTGAATCGTATAACAACACGGTTATTATCAGTGTCTTGTATAGTGTAATCTTCGTCTTTCCAGAGGTGACCTTGTTTCTAAACTGCCAACATAATCCAAAGTTGTATCTGTTTGCCAGTATTATACATCGCTTTATATCAAAACTGGTGTCATTCGTTTCGGTTCGACGGTGCCGAGGTAGATAAAGTTGCTGACTATCTCAAAGTTGTGGTTCCCAACTTTCTCCGGTTTCTTTATCTCGTCGGTTGTACAAGGAGATTAGGGACTTGATGCCATCCATTTTGTCTTATCTGCATTCACTGCCAGACCCATTTTCCCTGATTCCCTTGCGATTCTTTCCAAGGCTGCAGTTATAACTTCCGGTGACGGATCCATCATAGCGATGTCGTCGGCATAGGCGAGGAGCATGTGTTCTCATGTGAGCAGTGGCTTTATCACCTCGGGTTCTCATATAATCAAAGAGATTACACCATAAGCTGCCTCTTTGTCTGAAACCTCGCTTGGTATTGAATGGTACGGAGAGATTCATTCCTATTCTTACTGAGGAACATGTATCAGCAAGCGTCATCCTGCAAAGGCGTATCAGTTTTGCAGGGATGCCAAACTCAGACATGGCTTGAAAAACCTTGAAGGTATAGAGCTATCGAAGGCTGCTTTGTAGTCAACGAAAGTATGGTTGATGTTGATTTGTCCTTCTCGGATCTTTTCCAGGATTTGGCGCTATGTAAATATCTGCCCTAAAGAGAGTTTACCAGAGAGAGACACTGTTAGGGCTCAATTTTTTCGTTGACTTTAGACTTCAATTTTTAACACAATATCTTGTATGCGATAAGGAGCAGACTTATTCACTTCTAGTTGGCACATACTGTCTTGTCCCTTTCCTGTGTACGGCACAAAGTATGGTGAGGTTCCAATTATCGAGTATGCCTCCGTTCCTAAACAGATCAGTCGGCAACCCATCGGCTCCTGCTGCCTTATTATCATCAGCCGGGTTACTGCTAAATGGACTTCCTGATTAGGTGGTGCACCTTCTATACCATTATCAGGGATTGATTCTGAGGTATACTCATGGCCACCACCATCGGATACCAGCAGCTACCTGTATCGGTCACCACATTTCCTTCTTTGCCTCTACAAGAGGATGTGCCTGTACCAAATCCATTGGTTTGATGTTTAATTCCTTGGTAAAATTTCGAGACTTCATTCTGAATCCTGAACTTCTCCATTCGCTCACACTCACGTCTTTCCATTTCCCTCTTCTTTCTGCGGAAAGATGTTTCTCCTTTCCCCTTCTCTCCCGCATGCCACATTCTTGGCTTCAGTAGCTTTTTGGCTCTCCTGGTTTACCATGGGTTCCATGGGGGAGGCTTTTGGTACCCGAGTACGGATGTTGCGGTTCTTTTTTTGTAGTGGGCAATGGTTTGCCATTGCGCTGCTGTACTATCGGGACATGGAGTGCTCACTTCAAGCAATTGGGTCAGCCGAGTGGAGTATGTCGTTGCAACCTTTTGTGTTTGCAGTGTCAGATTGTACATTTTTCGCCACACTAAAACGTTCTGCAACAAAGCAATGATCCTAATCTATATTCGCTCCATGGATCGTTCGTATATCTAACACGCTGGTTGAATGACTTCCATCTATCACAACATGATCTATTTAGTTTCTCGTATTTTGGTCGGGTGACAGCCGTGTGGCCGCCTGAATACTTCAATGCTGGAGTCTGGTGCTGCTAACTACCATATTCTTTGCCGCGTATAAGTCAATTAGCCTCATTCCATTATCGAAAGTTTCTTCGTGTAGGCCATATGGATGTTCCGACTGTTGGGCCAACGATATTTTTCTTCCCTATTCTCACACTAAAATCTCCCAGAAGGATTTTGATATCACGGGCGGGACAAGCGGTCATATTCTCTTTCTAGGCGCTCGTGGAAAATGTCCTTGATATGTTCGTCCTTGTCTTCCGTTGAGGCATGGGCGCAAAAAAGCCTGATGTTGAAGAAAGATTGGCTTTTATGCGGATTGTGGCTAGCCTCTCATCCATCAGAGTTAACCTGCAGACAAGGTATTTCAGTCTCCGGCTAACCACAAATCCATAGCCAAATTAATGCCTCGTTTCATGGCAGCTATATTATAGGACGTCACCTCTCGGTGTTGTTGTGTAGCTCTTACCAAGCCATTGCCCTTCCTGTATGGCAGTAATGTACTTCTCCACTCCTATAAAGAGTGCGGACATTCTAGGTTCAGATACGCAAATCATGGTCCTTAAAATATTTGTTGGGGCCGTTAACATAAGGCGGATTTCTTTATTCTGCTTCTTAGTTTTTTAAAAGTAATTTTTTTCAGGTTTTCCGGGTGGTGGGCTACTAACCCGACGCCCCAACCTTTATTTTTATAGTTCTATAGGTGAACTCTTGGCACATATTAGCACACTACCTTTAACGTATGTTAAAGGCAGCTATCCAGGTGACACCGCGAGGAGGTTTGCGTCTGAGTTTTAGATGAAGGAAGACCAGTCAGAACCGTTGCTTGGTTTCCAGCATCCCCAAGTCACCCCTTGCGAATGTTCACATCCGGCAAACCAGACAATTTGAAAACCTAAAGTGTAACTTCTTCTGACTGCCATTGCGCCCCACACACACACATCATATGTTTTAAAATCTCGCCTTTCTCGACGTTCTCACAGCTTCTGCAAAATTCGTTTCTTGCAATCTTCAACCTGTCATGTTTTCCGATCAGACCTCTGACCTCTCATGGCGAAAAAGAGTAGCATTCGACATCAGTACCAATGAATGTCTAGATCGGCGCATATTTTGATATGTGTAACTGTCATGTTGGTCGATTTCCCGACATCAGGCCGTGGACCCATAAATCCCACATTTACTACCCGATTACGCTGATATTTGGCATAGTAAGTTTTCTTAGGCCCCTCAACTTCCTTGCCAAGAACTGTGTAGACCGGACCATGATGGGGTATAGCTACCATATAGATCGATCTCCCAATATATGGCCTTTGCCTCATAAAATTTACACTTAGTGCCCGCTTTTATTGAAATTTAGCACATAGAGGTTTGTTAGGCCTTTCGATACCTGTGCCGAGAACGGTTTATATCGGTCCACATATGCATATAGCCCCACATTGTCCGATCTCCGTGGCCTCATAAAGCGCACATTTTTTACCCGATTTCGCTGAAATTTTACATAGTGAATTGTATTAATCCCCTCTTTAACCGCGCCGAGACTTATTCATATCGGAACATATTTGGATATAGCTACCATATATACTGATTTGCCAATTTTGGTCCTAATCGAACTTTATTTTGATACAACTGTTGTAGTTTCATGTATGGTGAGTTTTAAGTGAGTGGTGATTAAAAGTTCGGACCAGCGGAGGTATTTGCTTGAATAGCAACATTGTTTGCCGTTTATATTTAACACCAAAGTACTCGTAAAAGCGACCACTGTTCAGATATGTTAGTACGAATATTCATTTGAGCCGTTTGTTTTGTTCATACTAATCTTATGATGAGAAGGGAGGGAACATCCCGACGGGATGGCAATTGTTGAATTTATGGTCGAATGGACTCTTGTATTGTCTGCTGAAGTTCGGACAACATACACCGATTGTCAAATCATGCAGCGGAAAACCGGCTGGATTTATTAACAACAACAGATCCAGCCAGCTCCAGTCATCCAGCTTGCCAGCCAGCCAACAACAACATCAACGCCAGCAGGAACAACAAAACAAATAACGTCTCAGATATTGCCAAACGACCAAAGAAAATCATATGCAAATTTAGAGTTTGTTGTCATACCTTGGGGTCAATTTGAAAGCGATTAGCAATATTTTCGTCGTCTGGTTTAATTAATGGAATAGTTTTGGTTAACAGGTAATTCGGGAGTCTTTTATTGTCTGAATTGTTAGCGGAGCAGGTAAACCACTTCATTTACTGGTTTACTTCATTCCGGTGAATTTGCAAATAATTAATGAGATGCATATCAGTTGGGGGTACTATTCACGCATATCGTGCGTGATGCCAGACAACTGACTTTGTGTTAGATAAAATCCAAATAGAATCTTGATAGCAATTACTAATGGCTCCAATTGTAATGACTTGACTCAAAGAAATTCAAGTAATTCCGCTTTGAGAATGGAAGCTGATTTTGCATGCCCCCATCGCCCATAGAGAACTTAATTGTAATCATAGTGACAATTTAGCCATTGAGGTAATGCTCACAAAATAAATAAGTAAAGATAAGGCCGAAAATTAATTCTATATTTACATACACACCGAAAACAGATTTGTTGCCTCAACCAATTTTTTTGCCAACCGAATGCTGATGGTTCCACATACTAAGAAGTTTCATAAACAGATCGGTTGCGGCAACCAATGTTGAAATTGAGGTTATTGCCTTATATTTGTTATTGATACCAAACATAGTACTGTATGGAAAAATTAAAAGAGCACACTTTTGGCATATCTTTTATTTATGTATGTATGTTTCTTTATTTGAATAATCCCAATTTGTACAAATGCAAGAAGATCATAGCTTTCAACACAAAAATGTTCTACAATAAACAGAGAAATATCCAGCTAGGAACTACAAATTACTTTCACGTGCCTCGGGACTATTTTAACAAAATGGACAACGCTAACATGGCGAAATAGCTCCATACCTGCTAATAACCATGCAGTCTTATTCATTTAATTTAGCGAACTACTCGTAAATAAGATGTGCGTGAATTCAGACTTATAAAACTTTTACGTAGTATAATTATTTAGGTTCAGACAAGTCTTTTCCGCAAATAAATATTGTCTTCCTTAACAACGAGAAGAAATAACTTTAACGACATCTGGAACGTAAATGACAATAACACATTCGTTTCAAGCAACTGATTGAATGTAGTACTAACTATAATAGAAATTTTATGTATATGACTGAAGTCGTAGTTGTGCCAAATATTTGTTTGTGCTCTGTTAGGAGTTTTGAAATATTAAGTAGTTGATACAACAACTACAGGCAAAACAAATTTATTTTCTATGCAAATAATTAGCTCAACCAAACAAGAGATTATAAACATCTTCATTCAATGCTTTCAATAGTATCGTAATTACGTTAACTACTGAACTAAGAAAATTACCGACAAATAAAATTTATATACCATTTTTCCAACCAAAGATTTCTCTGGTTGTATGAGAGCTTTATCTAAATCTGTTCCAATTTTGATGAAATTTTAAACAATCATTGAGATTTCGGACCAAAAGTGTGTCTTCTACATGAAAATACATAATGATCCGCTCCCACTCCGCTTCGGGTTCTAAAAACCGTAAACTCTCAATCTCGCCCCGTCCTTACACCCAGAAAACCGATTTGTTACCTCAACCAATTTTTTTGGCAACCGCAACTTTGCTCTTGTGTTTATTGTCTAGTTTATGCAATGCTAACAAAAATCAAAATTGCTTTAAGCGTGAGGTCCGTTCGGGTGTGTTGCTTGCTTATTCGTTCTTTTCTGTTTGCCGCTGTTTCCCTCGGCCACCGTAGCGCAGAGGTTAGCATGTCCGCCTATGACGCTGAACGCCTGGTTTGGAATCCTGGCGATACCATCAGAAATGCCCTCCCAATTCTGGCAACATATCTGAGGTACTACGCCATGTAAAACTTCTCTCCAAAGAGGTGTCGCACTGTGGCACGCCGTTCGGACTCGGCTATAAAAAGGAGGCCACTTATCATTAAGCTTAAACTTGAATCGGACTGCACTCATTGATATATGTGAAATTTGCCCCTGTTCCTTAGTGCAATGTTCATGGGCAAAATTTGCATTTTTGCTGTTTCCCTCGAGTTTTTCTCTCTCGACTTATTAAGCTTTAAAATTGATTCTATTAGTTTTGTCGGTGGTCGAGAGGCGATTTGAACTCATGATGTCATGTTTGGTAGTCTTTCACGCATTCTTTAGCCTACCGATATCATTTTCTTAATGATGATACTGGGCAATAAGCATCACTGAACAGTAACAAGTTTCTCAATTAAATTAAAATAAAAAAAATGTTTAGAAACCACTTTTAAAAAAAAAAAATAGTAAGAAATTCATATTTTTAGTCAGGATGAAGTCCAAGCAGCAGTGACCCGATTAAAGAACAATAAGGCAGCAGGAGCCGACGGGTTATCCGCTGAATTATTTAAGACCGGAGGCGACACGCTGATAAGGTATATGTATCAGCTTATCTGCGCAATTTGGCCAGAAGAACGCATACCCGATGATTGGAACCTCAGCATACTGTGTCCCGTGCACAAGAAAGGAGGCAATACGGAATGTGCCAACAATAGAGGAATAAGTCTCCCCGCATATAAGATACTCTCGAGCGTACTGTGTGAAAGATTAAAACCTAAAGTCAATGAGATAATTGGGCCCCATCAATGCGGCTTTAGACTAGGTAAATCCACCCTGGACCAGATATTCACACTGCGCCAAATCCTGGAAAAGACCCGAAAAGGACAAATCAACACCTACCATCTCTTTGTTGACTACAAAGCCGCCTCTGATAATCCTTTACGTTCAAAGGTATTTCAAGAAAAGAAAAGAATAGGAAAGTATCTCTCCGAACCATTTAATACCAAACGAGGTTTCAGACAAGGAGACAGCCTACGTGTGATCTCTTTAATATGGCACACTAATCGCAAGAGAACACATGCTACTCGGCTATGCCGACGACATCGATATCATAGGTCGGACACCGGAAGTAGTAACTGCAGCCTTTGAAAGAATCGAAAGAGAGTCTGTGAAAATGGGTCTGGCAGTAAATGGAGATAAGACGAAATGGATGGTTTCAACTCCCAAAAAGCCTTGCAAAGGCTTTGATGAGGCAGTGCTTGGAGTAGTTGAGAGAAAGATTCTTCGTAAAATATATGGACCATTTTGCGATAATGGAGAATATAGGCGACGTATGAACCACAAGCTGTATGAGCTATATGACGACGATAGCATAGTTACACGCATCAAAATACAACGGCTGCGTTGGCTAGGTCATGTTGTCAGAATGGATGAAGAAGCTCCAGCAAGGAAGTCTTTGGAAGGCAAGCACGGTGGTACACGCAAACCGGGAAGACCAAAAGCCCGATGGAAAGATCAAGTTGTGGGAGACACCTCGAAACTTGGTTTCAGAGATTTTAGAATGAGCGCAGAAGATCGAGGCGCTATTCTACGTTCGGCTAGTGGAACAAATATTCTGTCATAGCCAGCTGAATTTTCTTAAATAAGTTTAAAGTTAAAATAACAAAAATATTTTGGCCGGACGGTGGCTCGAACCTTGGTTTCCGAATTCTTCAGTGGTATATGAAGATTTTGTAGGCAATACGAACTGCCGGAAGGATAGTTAGCACAACTACCGGTAAGTGGTTAGTGCAACTCCGGTATGGTAGTTAGCACAACTACCGGTAGGGTAATTAGCAAAACTACCCTATGGGTGTTGTGCTAACTCTTTGGTGGCACTGCCTGAAATAAAACGTTGTTGATACAATTGGCAGCAGCAAAATATATTTATTCTTTATGGAAATGATTCCTGGAACTGATATATCGGTAAGTAACATCTTCTTTTAATCCTATATATTGTATCGGGGTTAAGGTAGCTACTGAACTATGTAAATAGCCAAACTGTGGCTCAAACAATTGAAATCCGGCACAATTCAGACTTTTGTCCTTTTCGAAGTCCCTAGAAACAGAACTATTATCCACAGCTTTTTACCATAGCCCAAATGCCAGTCGTGATTTTGCAACGATCGTGTACATCTGTGGATTAACTCCTCAGTTCCTACTAAACATCCTTCTGCGGTAGTAGATGGAACACATTGCCTTCCGACTTTTCTCTTCCGCGTTTTCCCTCCTAGGTATATTTCCAAGCGAGTTACCGGATCAGAAATTTCGCCTCCTTTAACAATGAGAGAGATCCAGCTCAGAGACTGTAGTCTAAATAATCCAAATTACATAATAAAATATAAGACATTAAATAGAAGAAAAAAACGTCAATACGCCTTAGTGGAGCGCCTATCAAAAAACCATTCCACATTGTTATCCTAGACAATTGCTAATTGCCATAAGGCAACAATAAGAAATCCTCCGAATGCAGTGGGAAAATAGTTAAATTGGCAAAACGCTTCGCCTAGCCGCCAAACCATTCGTTAATGTCATATCAAACTGGTCTAAAACTGAACACACGCTTAGACTGATGCACTCAGGCAATGTTTGTTTTGTTTGCAGGCGGTAGCAAGCATACACTAGGCGTGTTTCATTTGGCAGCATGCAGATTTTTCCCGCTTATTTTGTATGTCGTCTTGTAGTGTATACAAATGAGTTCTCCGTAGTCCACAACATTTTTATTGTTAACCTTGCACATGTGGGTTATCATTCAAGCTGAATAAGATATTTAGGAAGAATATATCGCGCAAGGAATGGAAAAAGTTATTAATTATTATTTATTTTTCAATCAAATGCATTCTTCTATATTTTGGTTTAATAGCGGTGTTGTACGAGTAACGGTCAACGGAAATGTACTAACGAATCCGCCAGCTTGGCAAACAAAACTCACTTACTGTTTTCTTGGTTGTTATTTTTTGAGCCGCCCCTAAACTCGTCAAACATGTTGCGACTGCCCCACCATGGTTTGGTTAATGCATCAACTTGTTGCGCAGTCGCACAATCAGCAGCCGCCACTGGTAAGAGAACGACGGCAATTGCCTCTCAGACGCTGTTGCAAATAGTGACAAACTTTCGCTGGGAGGTTATGGCAAGGACTATTGTTTTTATTGTTGCCAACTGATAATGGCATGGCTGGTGCGTCTATGATGTTCACTACGTACGTACATTTGGTGTTTTTCTTGATGGAGTTGTTTGCTCTGCCGCTGCGTTGTTAGACAAGCACTCTACGATGACCCCGGTTTTGGCCAGTTCGATACATAATCCTCATCCATTATATGCGTTTGCTGTATGATTGTTAGATTTGCTTGTAACACCGGCTTTTTGGGAGGGAGGGGAGTCTGCATTTGCTGCTGTCATATCGCAGATAAATAATTATAGATGTTCTCCGAAGTTGTAGACGCGTGCTATAACCACTTGGGTCACATCGTTAGCCTATTCCCATTATTAACATAAATCGAAAAGCAATGGGAGCTAAATAAAATAGTGGTAATTAATGCACATCATTAATTATGGAATGCTCTATGCAAGAAAATTAAAGGAAACAACAACAAAAATCTTTCAATGGTCCAGTGTTATTGTTTTCCAGACCCTTCAAGAAGTGGAATCTATCCGTGACATAATAGTGACTCGTCACGGATGTTGACCTCACCGCTTCAGCATACGTGAAGAATATATAATGGATGCTATGGAACGGTTTCTTCCACTGTCAATACACAGAAAAAATACCACGAAAAGTTTTCAATTAAAAATGTAATTCAAAAAATTAATTGAAGTAATAATTTTTTCCCGTTTAATCTAAACTTTGTTTCAATAACTCTCGTGATTGAAATTTTTACTATTTTCATAAAATTATGCATACAACAATTTTTATATCTACCACCATTGGAAATGGGGTATATTAATTTTGTCATTCCTTTTGCAACAATTCGACTTACCATCTATGGAACATAGACGTTGTATGATTGGTATTGTTTTCATGCAGAAGCTTATAAAATTAGCTTTAATGTTCCTTTTGAGACAGCAAGACACTTCATTCCCTTAAAAATACCTATATTTAGAAGTAATTACGAAGGGAATAATCCTTTTAATAAACTTGCAAAGAGTTTATTGAAAGAAGGCCATGGTAGCACAGGGGTTTGCAAGTCCGCTAAATGCCTAAGTTCGAATTCTGGCGAAAACATCAGAAGCAAATTTTTCAGCGGTGGTTATCCCCTTCTAATGTTGGCGATATTTGTGAGGTAATATTTGCCATGTAAAAACTTCTCTCCAAAGTGGTGTCGCACTGCGGCACGCTGTTCGGACCGGCTATAAAAAGGAAGCCCCTTATCATTGAGTTTAAACTTGAATCGGAGCACTCATAGATATGTGAGAAGTTTGCCCCTGTTTCTAAATGGAATGTTCATGAGTAAATTTGCATTTTTTAAATGAAAGAAGTCGTTTATTTTCCGCATCTGACTCTATTTCCGTTATTAATCAATTCTACGACAACGCTAAATCCTAGTCCTGTAAAAAGGCGTTGCCAGCTGGCTATCCTATTGTTGTTGCTACTACAATATTGTATCCTAGAAATCTCCACACCATTGCCTAACAATCATCTATGTATCCAGGGTGTTTCTATATCCTGTACTTCCCCTTACAGTATCCTATCTTAATCCAGTGTCCGATACGTTCCAGTATCCTATTCCATCCCTTTCGTTATCCTGTTTGCTCCTGTACCCTGTTTTTCACGTTCTTTTTTTCTGTACTGCTTATTGACGTTTTTTTCATGTTATGGCTGGTACTACGTACTTTTTTGTGGAAAAATTTCCGAAAATCGTTCTGTCGATGGTTAGACAAGGTTACCACATTTGATTTGTTTTCGGGTATCTTTGTAGTGCTGGCAAAATATCGACGGCACTATCGATATTTAATTTTTTGGCTAAATATCGACTAATATTTTTCCGATGGATACTGAAGGAAAAGTTATTTTTTTTGCAAAATGAAAGAAAAACAAGTAAAAGCGTGCTTAGTTCGGCCGGGCCGAATCTTATATACCCTCCACCGTGGATCGCATGTGTCGAGTTCTTTCCCGGCACCTCTTCTGAGGCAAAAAAGGATATGAGAAAAGATTTGCTGTGCTATTAGAGCGATATCAAGACAAGGTCCGGTTTGAACCAGAATTAAATTATATATAGGAGACCTGTGTAAAATATCAGACAATTCGAATATGAATTGCGCCCTTTGGGGACCCAAGAAGTAAAATAGAGAGATAGATTTATATGGGAGCTATAGACCGATTCAGACCATAATCAAGAGGGGATCCGTTGTACAAAATTTCAGGCAAATCGGATAATAATTGCGACCTCTACAGGCTCAAGAAGTCAAGATCTCAGATCGGTTTATATGACAGCTATATCAGGTTATGAACCGATTTGAACCTTACTTGACACAGTAGTTGAAAGTCATAATAAAATACGTCATGCAAAATGACAGCTATATCAGGTTATGGACCGATTTGAACCATACTTAGCACAGTTGTTAAACGTCATAACAAAACACGTCGTGCAAAATTTCATTCCAAACGGATAAGAATTGCGCACTCTAGAGGCTCAAGAAGTCAAGAACCAAGGTCGGTTTATATGGCAGCTATATCAAACCATGGATCGATATGGCCCATTTACAAAACCAACCGACCTACACTAATAAGAAGTATTTGTGCAAAGTTTCAAGCGGCTAGCTTTACTCCTTCGGAAGTTAGCGTGCTTTCGACAGACAGACGGACGGACGGACATGGCTAGATTGACATAAAATGTCACGACGATCAAGAATATATATACTTTATGGTGTCTCAGACGAATATTTCGAGTAGTTACAAACAGAATGACGAAATTAGTATACCCCCCATATTATGGTGGAGGGTATAAAAAATTAACACTTAGACGTTTTCGTTCATTGTGATACCACAGGAACAATAGAAGGAAGATGCCTTCTAGTTCCTGCCGTTGAACCATCCAGATCGCTTTAAAAAGCCCAATAACTTGCGAACGTTCACATCCGCCAAATCAGACAGCTTCTCAAAGAAATGACAACCTAAAATGGAACTCCTTCTAATAGGACACACACACAGAAGGTTCTATAGTCTCATCTTCCTCGATGTCCCTACAGCTTTTGCAAAAGTCGTTGCTGGCAACCTTCAGTCTGTCAGCATGTTTTCCGATTAGACAGTGACCTGTCATGACGGACACAATGACTGCAGTAGACCTCTTCTAATCTAGATGAGGCCACATAGAATTGGAATGCTCACAGCCCCTTCTTTGTGACCATCTATCGTTTGCCATTCCACCACTTCCTTAATTGCAAGGATCTTTGCTTGATACACGCCGCAGTGGTCGGGTAACCTCTTCGATATGACCAGTTCTAGATCTTTGGAGGACACCCCAAAGCCCACCTGGTCGTTTAGTTTGGAACCATCCGAATAGAAGTCTATGTAACTTCTGTTACCAGGGATATCGTAGTTCCAAACGATTCTATAAGCGGCTCGAGTAGGGTGTAATCCACACTGCCTGGAACATTGGATATTGAATTAAGGATTACACAGTGTCCGTAGCCGACACATGACCAATGAGAAAGATCCCTTAGCCTCACGGCAGTGGTCGCTGCAATTTGGGCTGCCACAATGTCCAGAGGCATAAGATGGAGCATTAAATTCAATGCATCAGATGGTATCGTCCTCAGTGCGGCTGTGAACAAAGAAGCCATCCTTTGGATCCGGTTAAGTATTGAACAGTAGGTGGATTTTTGAAGCGCCGTCCACCAGACCACCAACACCATATAGCATAATAGGTCTGAAAACTGCGGTATATGCCCAAAGCATGACGCGCGGTCAAAACCCCCAACTTTTGCCAATGGCTCTCTTGTAGGTGTATAGGGCAAGAGTGGCCTTTCTTTCCCTTTCCAGAATGTTGGATTTGAAGTTCAATTTTCTGTCCAGCAAAACACCCTCATATTTTGCGCTTTCTGTAAATGGAACATTCTCTCCACCATGGCGACAGGGTCCACTGTAAGCAACTTGTATCTCCTGCAAGTTGTTTTTGCACGGATTTATACCCAGACCACTTCCTGTAGCCCACTTTATACCTCTTAGAGTGCTGGGAAACTTTCCCTAACCGCAATTGCCACGTCATCAGCATACGCGACCACTTTACGCCTTTTTCTTCCAATAATATTTTGTTAATGGCTATATTCCACGGAAGAGGATGCAGTACACCTCCTTGAGGAGTTCCTCTGCCGACCCATCTGTTTTAGGTCCACTGATCCCAAGCCCGCCGTAATGCTTGTAAGTAACTTATTAATAAACTTTCTTACAGTAGAGTTGATGCCTAGAAACTCCAACTCCTTCATGATTGACGTAGGTTTTACATTATTGAAAGCACCATCAATGTCAAGAAATGCTACCTTTCTATATTCCTTGACAGCAAGAGAACCCTCTATGTAGCCGACTAGACCGTGAAGGGCTGTGTATTTGCCTTTAATATATGCATGCTGCTGCCGAGACATGCGATCTCCAGAAAATCTTTCGCCTTCGTGTGGTAGGGTTTTCCTGCTTTCGGTATGAAAATTTCCTTCGTGTCCCTTCATCCCACAGGTATATATGACATTCGGATACAAGCAGAGTATATCTCCCTAAGACAGGGAACCAGTCTATCAGACACAGCTTGTAATTCAACCGGTGATACATCATAGGGGCCTGGCGACTTAAAGAAGTCGAAATTTCTTATCGCCCAAAGGATTTACATCGCAGACACAATTTCCCTAATGGCCTCCGACGAATACATATCAGTGACAACCTCTTCTGGCGCCACATTGTCCATTGGAGAATTTCCCGGAAATGTGTATCAACGAGTAGTTCTAGTGTTTCCTCACTAGACATTGTTCATACATTCTCTCACTTCTGCATATACCGTATAGGTCTCGAGGGCAGAATCTTCCTTAACCTTAGAAGTGATAGTGGTGCAGAATTTGTGCCGAAATTTATCCCAATCCGCCTTTCTTCTGTTTAGCCGAGGGACCACTACTTTAGTATTTTCTCCAAGGCTAAAACTACAATAACGATGATCAGAAAAGCTGTGGTCATCCAACACTTCCCAGACGCATATTCTTCCACTTATATCTTCCGATACAAAGGTAATATCTAGCACCTCCTGCCTGTTCCTGGTAACAACGGTCAGTTTATCCCCGTTATTACAAATCGCAAGATTGCAATTTATAATATATTCGATAAGCATATTTGGTGATGTGCATTAGCATCACTTCATACAATGAGGCTTTTCTTAACTACAGAAGCAGCTTCAACCAGCGACTTAAGGTTTGAAGGCGGCATCTCTGAATCGTGTGCCATATATAGGGAAGCCAGCCAGTAATGAGACTTGTTTATTTCAAGGCTGGCTACTACTAAATCTTCAGTGCTTAACGACGGAAGAAGAAAAATATTAAGACTACCCTTTGCAAGAATACAGGCTCTGTATCTTCCATTCCCCGTACCATTGAGAAGTTTAAATCCCGGAATTCTTAGTCCACGAACCATTCCTCCAAACACCCATGGTTCCTGGACAAGAACCACGTCAAATCCCTCTGCCATCAGGAGGATCTTTAGTGCCACCGAAGTGGCTTTACAAAGGTAGAAATTTATGTGTAGAAACCAGACCACAGTCAGGATTCAGAACTTCCACCACTGTTGTGTTAGCCTCGTCCTCTGACCCCACCAGGAGTTCATCCTCACAAGATTCTTTGGAACTTGTCATGATGAGCTTCCGTACGCATCCAGGGGCAGTTGAGAAAGCTGTGGAACCACTCTTCCTCAGGGCACTGGACACTTGCGGTGTGGACGATTTCCCCTTAGATTCTTCACTAACTGCTGCTGTCGAAGTACTTTCTGAGTTCCGTGCCACCCCGCTGGCGCGCACTTTGAGCCCAGTCCAACTTTGTGACCCACCCACACAGTGCTTGTCGGGTCCCGTTTCGATGTCATCCCCTCCTGTCTCGATGGTGGCAGGGGGATTTGATCGATCCATCTCCTGATTTTTAGTTCTCATTTGAAATATAGGAGGTAGGAAAATAACGAGAGTATCGATATTTATTATTATACTATCCATATATCGAATGTTGCGATTATCGAAGGTTTGTCAGCTCTATTTCTTTGGCCAAAATTTTGCCATTTACATATAAAAATTGATATGGCATCAAACAATTCATCAGCTGCATACGTGCGTGTGTACGCACAAATGTGAGTGTGTGGGTAGTACTGAAATGCATACATGTTGTTGTCATTTCAACCAAAACCCACCCCTTCGTAATTAATAAATAATGAAACACAAAACAATTTAAAAAAAAGACAAATGCAGCATTTGTTTGTAAAAATAGTTAGTTTTTGTAGTATTTTCACTGTTATAAGTTAAGCCAGAGGGAAAGGCAAAAGTCGGGGTGTGCCGACTTTATAATACCCTACACCTACCCTATAAAAACAAAAGGGGGCTACATCTATTTCTAAACAAATTTTGATGGACCTCGGCGGATGTATCCAGATAGATTATTAAAATTCCTGTATCAAATTTCGAGCAAAGCCAATATGTTAAAAATCTAATAACTACGGTTGATAAATGACAACAAATTACCCAAAATCTGACGAACATATATATAGGAGCTATATATAAATATGAACCGATTTCGACCAAACATTATGGATATTGTGGAAGTCGTCGTGGAAAGCGTTGTACAAAATTTTGGGAAGAGTGGTCAATAAATGCGCTTGCAGTGGGTCTAGTGAAAATCGGGCGATATATATATGGCAGCTATATCTAAATCTGAACCGATTTCTATGAAATTCACCAATAATATCGAAAATCCTTCCTGCCAAATTTCCAGAGAATCGGTTAACAAATGACCATTTCATTGCTGTATTGCTGCAAACCGGACGACCATAGCTTCCATATAAGCTATATCCAAATCTGAACTGATTTTTTCAAATGTCAATCGGCTTCGTCTCTAGGCCGAAAAACATGTCCATGCCAAATTTGTAGACGATCGATTGTGCACAAATTAACATGGACAGACGGACTTAGCTAAATCGAATCAGAAAGTGATTTTGAGTCGATCGGTATACTTATCAATGGGCATATCTCTCTTCCTTTTGAATGTTACAAACAAATTCACTAAGTTATAATACCCTGTACCACAGTAGTGGTGTAGGGTATTAAAAGCACAACTTTCCCAAAGCCTTTGTCAGCATCTTCCACTTTTAACTAAATATTGTTGTTGTAATTGCAAGACCAAAAGCACAACACATTCTTCCACAAACCTTATTATTTCGAACAGATTGATTGAGTGTCTTCTTGTAAAAGATTTATTTATTTTTCTTTCGAGTATATACCGTAGCGCAGAGGTTAGCATGTCCTCCTATGACGCTTAACGCATGGGTTCGAATCCTGGCGAGACCATCACAAAGCGGTGGTTTTCTCCTCCTAATGCTGGCAACATTTGTGAGGTACTATGCCATGTGAAACTTCTCTCCAAAGATGTGTCGCACTGCGGCACGCCGTTCGCACTCGGCTATAAAAAGGAGGCCCCTTATCATTGAGCTTAAACTTGAATCGGACTGCACTCATTGATGTGTGAGAAGTTTGCCTCTGTTCCTTAGTGGAATGTTTGTGGACAAAATTTGCAATCAAATTTATATATAAAAAAATCCAAAAAAGCATTCACAAACATTTTATTTTTTTCCACCCAGAGTAAATACATGTGAGCAACATCCCTAACACTAACAAACACTCAGTTACAATTAGAAGTTTGGCGATCGCGTTTATTTTGCGTAAGAAAATGACTTGTTGCACAGCGGCTGTGGTTGTGCTCTCAATGGGCGTCCCGAAATGTTAATTTTCCCTTGATGAAAAAACCAAGTTATGACGAAACAAACACATTTCGGCAATTTTTTTTTTGTTATTTTTTTACGGAGTTTCAACGCGAAAACCGAATATAGTACCGGCCTTAAGAAAAATATTTGCCTGTAATACAGTTAATGCGAGAATCAGCTCTGAAATACTGTTTGTTCCATGTGTTTTGCTTTTATGTCATTTGGTGTCGTTGTTCATTTGTGTTTATAAAATTGTGGCGCACAGCAAAAGTTTCATATGATGAATGTATTATTTTGCTTCTTCAAGTGTGTTTAATTAGCAACTAAGAATGTTCCACATTTTACACTAAAGAGGAGTGAATTTCACTAAAAAGGAGTGAATTTGGTTATTAATATAAAGTTCAAATTTTTCACATAATATTTGATCGATGCTCATTTTTTATACCCCCCACCATAGGATGGGGGTACACTTATTTTGTCATTCCGTTTGTAACACCTCAAAATATTCGTCTAAGACCCCACAATGTATATCTATTGTTGATCGTTATGACATTTTATGTCGATCTAGCCATGTCCGTCCGTCTGTGTGTCTAAGGCACGTTAACTTTCGAAGGAATAAAGCTAGGCGCTTGAAATTTTGCACAAATACTTCTAATTTGTGTAGTTTGGTCAGAATTGTATATGGGCCATACCGGTCCATGTTTTGATATAGCTGTCATCAGGGACGTGTCCAGGATGTTATTTGAGTGGGGTGCCCACCCCAATTTTTTTCAAAATCGAAAATTGCAAAAACTGGTTAAGATACCTTCAATTAATTTTTTTTTTAATTGTGGTCGCTGTTGTGTGCGGTGACATTTGGTCATAAAGTTAGAGCTGAATTTTGTACTGATTGCCAACACACTATTTATAGGCCGATCCTATATCTTTGCGAATATCTCAGTTTTATAATAAAAGTTTCGGCGAATCAGCTTCAGTATTTTGATGAAATTTTTTCATTTTCGTCGATTATTGTTCTCAAACTAGTTTTATGAATTCAACAAGTGAATGTTTCTGTCGGTCTATTGGTTTTAAATGACTCATTTCCATAAAATTTTACAGCAAACAAAGTGAAAACATTAATCAACTATAATTGTTAAATATTTCAAAAAATAAATTTTGACTAATTTTAATGAAGAGCCATCTACATTCTGCTTAATTGATGTCACTAATTTCTTCTTCGAACTTAATTAAATTCGATCAAAAATCCGTTTTTGATAGAAAAGATGTCCGGTAAAAATTGCATCCAACTGATGTCGTATATGCCTATAATTTCCACAATGTCTTTATAAGTCCTAAAGTTTTCCTATTTTATTGGAAATACACGAAGAGATTTCTACGTTATTACAGTTGTACACTATTTTCTTTCTTTGCCGACTAATTAATGTCAAATGATTAAGCTCGTGTTTCACAATGAAAATTAATTTTTTTAAGATAATAGATTTTATAGATAGAATAGAATAGATTTTAAAGCAAAAAAACTTTCTGATTTCATTCATTAGGGCATTCCCATTATTTTTGATAAATTTTAAAAACATTCTTGTTATCTGTTCCCTAATGGAATGTTCATGGGTAAATTTGCATCTGCATCAGCATTTGTTATGTTATCGGCGATATTTTTGTAGTTTTTCAAAAAAGTAATCGTAAAAAAAACACGGGTGTTTCAATGTGAAACACGAACTTAATACCCACCTCTTTTTAAACCTGCATTCTGACTCGTCGAATTTCATTAAAGATTTTCGTACATCTTCTTATAAATAGAAATCAATTTGTGTTTGTTTGTAGGTTTGTTAGTATGTTTGTGTGTTCCTTATAGACTCAGAAACGGCTGAACCGATTTTCTTGAAATTTTCATAGATGGTGCATAATGACCCCGTGGTGCAAATAGGGTACTACATTTTTTGATATCGGAAGGGGGGGGGGCGGATCCTCCCCCTTACCCTAATTTTCGAAAACGCCAGATCTCGGAGATTGGTGGTGCGATTTAAGCGAAATTTTGTGTGCTCTCATATAGTGCCCTAAAAATAAAAATTTGGTATCCAAATGTCGGATGGGGTACCTAGGGGGGCTGCCCCACCCTAAAACTTACCAAACATACATTTAGACCAACCACGACAATATGGGATTCAAATTAAAGGTATTTAGGATAAACAAGTAAAAGCGTGTTAAGTTCGGCCGGGCCGAATCTTATATACCCCCACCATGGATCGCATTTGTCGAGTTCTTTTCCCGGCATCTCTTCTTAGGCAAAAGAGGATATAAGAAAAGATTTGCTCTGCTATTAGAGCGATATCAAGATATGGTCCGGTTTGGACCACAATTAAATTATATATTGGAGACCTGTGTAAACGCAGCCAATTCGAATAAGAATTGCGCCCTTTGGGGGCTCAAGAAGTAAAATAGAGAGATCGATTTATATGGGAGCTGTATCGGGCTATAGGCCGATTCAGACCATATTAAACACGTATGTTGATGGTCATGAGAGAATCCGTCGTACAAAATTTCAGACAAATCGGATAGGAATTGCGACCTGTACAGGCTAAAGAAGTCAAGATCCCAGATCGGTTTATATGACAGCTGTATCAGGTTATGAACCGATTTGAACCATACTTGGCATCATGACAAAACACGTCTTGCGAAATTTCATTCCAATCGGATAAGAATTGCGCACTCTAGAGGCTCTAGAAATCAAGACCCAATATCGGTTTATATGGCAGCTATATCAGGTAATGGACCGATTTGAACCATACTTGGCACAGTTGTTGGATATCATAACAAAACATGTCGTGCCAAAATTCATTCAAATCGGATAAGACTTGCACCCTCTAGAGGCTCAAGAAGTCAAGACCCAAGATCGGTTATATGACAGCTATATCAAAACATGGACCGATATGGCCCATTTACAATACCAACCGACCTACACTAACAAAAATATTTGTGCAAAATTTCAAGCGGCTAGCTTTACTTCTTCGGAAGTTAGATTGCTTTCGACAGACAGACGGACGGACGGACAGACGGACGGACATGGCTAGATCGACATAAAATGTCACGACTATCAAAAATATATATACTTTATGGGGTCTCAGACAAATATTTCGAGTAGTTACAAACAGAATGACGAAATTAGTATACCCCCATCTTATGGTGGAGGGTATAAAAAACGTATCTGATATCCAATTGTCGGACCAAGTGTAGGGGGACCACCCCAACCCCCAAAACACCCCTATATCGGACATATTTACCGACCATGGCAATATGGGATTCAAAAGAAAAGTATTTGCGAGTTGAATACGAATCTAATATCTAAATGTGGGACCACGATTCTGGGGGTCCACCCCTTCCCCAAAAACACCCCCAAACAGGACTTATTTACTGACCATTGGAATATGGGGCTTGAATAAAAGGTATTTAAGTGTAGAATTCGAATCTGATATATGGAACCAAGTGTTTGGGGGATCGCCTCTCATCACAAAACATCCCCCAAAGGGGTCAAATTTACGACCATAGCAATATGGGGCTCAAATGAAAGGTCTTTGGGAGTAAAGCACGAATTTGATATCAATATTCGGGAAAAGTGTCTATGGGGTCACTCCACCCCCACAACATCACCCAAATAGTATGTATTTTCTGACTATTGCAATATGAGACTCAAATAAAAGGGATTTTAAAATTGAACACAAATCCGATATATATTTTCAAGGCCAACTCGCTGAATGGTCAAGAAGTGCAATCGAGAGATCGGTTTATTTCGGAGCTATATCAGTTTATGAGCTGATTTCGACCATACTTGAAAGGTGTTGGAAGTGGAAACAGAACACCTGATGCAAAATTTCAGCCAAATCGAAAAAGAAGTGCGAACCATAGAAGCTCAAGAAGTCAAGATCCGAGATGGCTTTATATGGATTTAAACCATACTTAGCACCGTTATTGGAAGCAAAAGGGCAAGATTTATTGTTGAGAACGATTTATGGTCTGGCGGGATCATTGCACCTTACTTTTTCGCAAATAGTTTGGAACAACAGTTGCGGTGAATAGACTGCGCTATCAAGAGATGATTAATGATTTTTATGGTCACATTTGGATGGTATTGGACAATGTTTACTTTCAACAAGACAGCGCAACGTGCCACACATTATCTCTAGAAGAGGCGATCACAATAAGGTGTACGCCAACAGCCAGCCTGCGCGGTATCACTTTTTAGACAAACAAAAAATAATGAATAAGAACTGGTATGCTATTGGAGCTATATCAAGACCATAAACGAATGCTGAACATTGTAGAAGCCATTATGTAATATTTCAGTTCATTCGGATAAGAATTACCGGATCACAACCTGATATAGCTCCCATATTAACTGACTTCCCTATAATAATATTGAAGCCATAATTCTTATCCAATTTGGCTGAAATTTTGCAGTGACTTTTTTTATGACCTTTGTCATACGTGCTAAATATGACCTGAATCTCTCCACAACCTTATTCAAGCCAAGTATGCCCTGAATCGGTTCATAACCTGTTATAGCCCCAATAGCATTGCAATTCTTATCCAATATCCATTGTTTGTCAATACATTGGGCAAAGAACTTAATATATGCGATCGAGGGTGGCCGGCCGAGCTTAGCACGCTTTTACTTTTTAATTTTTTTTCTTGTTTCGCCTTGAAATATTGTTTTAAATTTTCGTTAAATATAGTTAAACTATAAGAAACAAAGATTGCGAGCCCTGTATCTAGCATACTATAAGAGATAGCCCCATATTCCCATGAGGCATTCTTTTGCAAGCATTATCAAACAAGGAAACAAATTTCAAAATCGGACCACAAATGTGCCTTTCACAGTCCGAACAAATTTTGTAGGAGTCATTCTTATACCCTACACCACTATTATAACCTAGTGCATTTGTTTGTAACACACAGATGGAAGAGAGATAGACCCATTGACAACTACCACAATATCCGAGAAGTTAGATATAGCACCCATTTATATGTTCGTCCGATTTTGAGAAATATTGCAATTAAGTGTTAATTTGTTAATCGAAAGTTACAAAAAATCCCTCCTGCTAAATCTCGTAATTTCGATAGTACTGGTGAATTTCATAGAAATCGGTTCAGATTTAGATATAGCTGCCATATGTATATCACCCGATTTTCACTTCTTGAGCCACTTCAAGCGTATTTATTGACCCATCTGGAACAGCTCTTTCCTCGACGACTACCCCAATATCTAAGAAGTTAGCTCGAAATCGATTCAGATTTAGATTTACCTCCAATATATATACATTCGTCCGATTTTGAGAAATATTACAATAAAGTTCTCATTTGTTAGCCGATTCTATCGTAATTTGACGTTCTTATAGTTTTCGACACTACTGCTGAGTTTTATAGATTTAAATTTAGATATAGCTGTCATATATGTATATCGCCCGATTTTCACTCTAAGAGCCACTACAAGCGCATTTATTGACCAATCTTGCCAAAATTTTGCACAACGCTTTCCTCGACGAATATTTAAGAAATCGAAATCGGTTTAGATTTAGATGTAGCTCCCATATATATGTTCGTCATATTTTGGGTAATTTGCATCAATGTTGTCATTTGTCAACCGAAGTTATAACAGTTTGAGCATATATGCTCGAAATTTGATACGGATTGTTTAATAATACATCTGAAAACATCCGCCTTGGTCCATCGAAATTGGTTCAGAATTGGATATTGATTACACATTGTACTTATAGGGTAGGTGTAGGGTATTATACAGTCGGCACCACCCGACTTTTGCACTTCCTTACTGGTTTGGTTTTTTTAAATTTGTGATTGGGCTGTAGCATGCACCAGTATTGGGGCTGTTGTGCACCCCTCACGGGATAACTATGAGCACCACACAGGCCTCAACTTTAAGCCCCAATTTGTATGATGTTCATCGTTTTCACGGGACAGTGCGAATAGTGGAAATCTTCATTTTTATGCGGAGTAGCTGCTAATGTGGCCGCGGGGAGTCAACGTTTTCGAGACGAGGGTCTCAGTGAGGGGTCAGGTGGCACTGACTCTTACCTAAATACTAAGTGCCAATGATACTCGAGATGACAAGGCGAGTTATCGGCGCCTAAAAGTAACCAATGGCCAAAATCTGCGGCTGTTTTCAAGTTAGGGGCAGCAAGAGGCGAGCGTCAAATTTTTGAACAAGCGGCTCGCGACACCCTGGGATACATGTGAGATCCCACAAAGCCCATGCGGTTTTGGCGCCGGGCCAGTAACCCGCCCTCATGTAATTTCAATTACTCTGAGAAACAATGTAAAAGGGTGCTAAGTTCGGCCAGGCCGAATCTTATATACACTCCACCATGGATCGCATGTCGATTTCTTTTCACGGCATCTCTTCTTAGGCAAAAAAGGATATAAGAAAAGATTTGCTCTGCTATTATAGCGATATCAAGATATGGTCCGGTTTGGACCACAATTAAATTATATGTTGGAGACCTGTGTACAATGTCAGCCAATTCGAATAGGAATTGCGCCCTATGGGGGCTCAAGAATTAAAATAGAGAGATCGATTTATATGGGAGCTGTTTCAGGCTATAGACCGATTCAGACCATATTAAACACGTATGTTGATGGTCATGGGAGGATCCGTCGTACAAAATTCCAGGCAAATCGGATAATAATTGCGACCTCTAGGAGCTCAAGAAGTCAAGATCCCAGATCGGTTTATATGGCAGCTATATCAGGTTATGAACCGATTTGAACCTTATTTCACACAGATGTTGAAAGTGAGAATAAAATACGCCATGCAAAATTTCAGCCATATCGGATAAGAATTGCGCCCTCTAGAAGCTCAAAAAGTCAAGTCCCCTGGTCTGTTTATATGACAGCTATATCAGTTTATTAACCGATTTGAACAACACTTGGCACAGTTTTTGGATATCATAACAAAACACGTAGTGCAAAATTGCATTCCAATCGGATAAGAATTGCGCACTCTAGAGGCTCAAGAAGTCAAGACCCAAGATCGGTTTATATGACAGCTATATCATGTTATGGACCGATTTGAACCATACTTGGCACAGTTGTTGAATATCATAACAAAACACTTCGTGCAAAATTTCATTTCAACCGGATAAGAAGTGGGCACTTTAGAGGCTCAAGAAGTCAAGATCGGTTTATATGGCAGCTATATCAGGTTATAGACCGATTTGAACCATACTTGGCACAGTTGTTGGATATCATAACAAAACACGTCGTGTAAAATTTCATTCTAATCAGATACGAATTGGGCACTCTAGAGGCTCAAGAAGTCAAGACCCAAGATCGGTTTATATGGCAGCGATATCAAAATATGCACCGATTTAAACCATACATAGCGCAGTTGTTGAAAGTCATACCAAAACAAATCGGACCAGAATTGCGCGCTCCAGAGACTCAAGAAATCAAGACCGGATCGGTTTATATGGTAGCTTTATCAAAACATGGACCGGTATGGCCCTTTACAATCCCAAGCGACCTTCACTAATAAGAAGTATTTGTGCAAAATTTCAAGCTGCTAGCTTTACTCCTTCGAAAGTTAGCGTGCTTTCGACAGACAGACGGACGGACGGGCATGGCTAGATCGACATAAAATGTCGCGACGGTCAATAATATATATACTTTATCGGGTCTCAGACGAATATTTCGAGTAGTTAAAATTTTTGACTTTGTTCATCTTGTTCATCTTGCTAAGTTCTTTCGATTCAAAAAAAAAAAAAAAACAATCATGTGATTTGATCTTTCATATCAAAAGTATAAGTACAACAATATAAACGATCCTAAAAATGGTATATATTATGCGGTGTCCTAATGTCAAAATATGAAAATACAATATGTTTTCTGTAAATAAATCAAATTTCATCAAAATCAGGTCACTTTTGTGGGTTTTATCGAATTTTGCCCAAATTTTTCCTTTTTGGTCCATATAGCGTCGCTTTAACTATACCGCAATGGTGTGACCTGCTCCTTCCCTCTCCCTGTTCTCCTTTTGCCATAAGTTAAGCAGCAGTGGCTGCCTCACACTTAATCTTAACGTCTATGTGTCGGATATATAAAATAGTCTTCAATGCCATGGTGGGCGTGATACTCATCGCTCCGCCTGCCAAGACAACATGTTTTCTAAACCTGTTATATTATCCTTATATTGCACTTTTAATCCACCGCAGTTCACAGAACAACTGAGGCATAAGTAAGTATTAGTCTATTCTCACTCCTTCAGGCCCTATTCCGAGCATACGGGCCGTCTACATAATGCGCAACATCTGTGATGCTTCTCGGTACGCTCCTGAGTATGACACTTCCAACTGAGTTTCCTCTCCAAGATCACTCCTAAGATTTGACGTTGTCAGATTTTGAAATCGTTCTATTAAGGAAACGTGGTTCATAAAATAGGACCACCTTTCTCGTGAACAGCCAGATTTCAGTCTTCTATGGGTAAGCAATGAGACTAGAGATGTGAGTGATTTTTCACTCACTCACGCCCACGAGAAAAAAATGTTACTCACGCACGACTTTTTTATGTTGACTCAAGTTCACGCACGCTCACGAGGCACTCACGAGGCACTCACGAGACAATCACGATAACCGATGCACTCACGAGTCACGGTTAATCAAATATTTTCCATGAAGCGAAGATTTTTTTTTTTCAAGCGTCCCAAATCATACAGCATTTGAACGTACGTATATTAATGTATGTATAAAATGTATCAGCCCTGCATAACCACTTCTTTGTTCTTTTCCTTTCTTTGCATCTGTAGACAGATTCGTACCTTAAAATACTGTAAGATCGACATTTTTTGTTTTTTTATTTGGTGAATCGTGAGCTTTGCGTGAGTGAATCGTGAGCTTTGCGTGATGTTCTCGTGAGTCGTGATTAGTGTCTAGAGCATAATTTCACTCACTCACGAAGAATTTTAATTCAATCGCCGTCACGCACTATCACGTGATTAGATTTGGATCTCACTCACGAATAACGCGTGACACTACAACTCACGTGCATATCTCTAATTGAGACCCCTAGTTCTAGCCCAGTCGTATGCCATCTGCAAGACCCTTTCCCCTAAGAAGTTTTACAACCCAGCATCCGTAATATGTTATTTATGATGGTCTTCCATAGGAGCTGTGATAAAATGTCCACTGTGGCGTGCCTTGCGACACTTCCTCTATTTTTCCTATATTTTTATCATGGAACTGAATACCAGTAATGTGTACGCCTTGGTATCGAATAATTCTTCTTCTCATACACAACCTTGTAGGTTTCAATATATGTAGAAGATTTTATTTACAATCAATTCTTATCCATGTAAATATTCTTATGTCATTTCTACAAAGCACCTATGTGTAATGGTGTTCCATATTCCACGTAGAGTTCCAATGTTTTGCCACTTATTGTCTAAGCACAGGGTCTTATGGACACAAGAAAGTTTAGTGAAAACTTGAAACTTTTCAACGTATTGCGAGTATATTCAATCGATCGAATACTGTCTCGATTTCGGTAGTCGGGCATGTCTTTATCGATTCAGAGTGTTAAGATGATTACCTAACTCGGTGGCAGATCATGACTATGATGTACTGCAAATGTGAATCGGCATAAACATGAATCTATTTTTCTTTTCATTTTTTTTAATTCTAAATGGGACAAAGAGTGGTATTAGGATAAGTTTATAAGTTTGCATTAATCTATTTATGTACTTCCGTATTTTTTTCTCCTTAGAACTGGTTTTAACTTCCTTTGGGACAAATAAATAGTTTCTATCAAAGAAGTGTTTTTGTTTTGAATATTAGTTTATTTAAGGTTCAAAAATGCATTTGAACTTACATCAAAAGCCGACATATATCTTGCGAATATTTCAATATACAATATACATGTATATACGAACTTCATAATGATGTGTATTGGTGTTATAGATACTACTGTTCCTTTTTTAATCTGCATCGAAGAGTAACAAGCGGTGGATCAAACGACTTTATGGGAGTTCACATACAAACATTCCCGCATACATGCCTACATATGTACATGTGTCAATTCGAGCATATGTACTATGTATTGTTATTGTTTGTATGAATCGAATCACATAAGTATCACATGAATATTAGGGTGGTAGCAAAAGGAGTGACGTCTTTAGTATATAGGAATTCAAATATCCCTACTGCTCCATGGTTTTAGGTATAAAAAGTCTAGGGATGCTTAAGGCCCCTTTCATGCGCTCAAGACGTTAAAAAAAGGCATAAGATATCGTAAGAAGTGTACCGTGATCAATGCTAGAAAAGCATTTAACAGCCAATATTTCAAATGCAAGGACTTCCATTTGACGTATTTTACACCAAAAAAATATCAATATCATTTATAAAAGTCAAAGTGTGTTTGTTCGGTGCGAACTAAGAGCGCCGTATCCCTCTCAAAAAACCCTGCCCGAATGTTTTGGAAGAGCGTGTTTTTTAAATAAAACCGAAAGTGTTTTTTTGCTCGGTATAGACGCCGCTTCTCGGAAATCCCCATATCCAAAAAGCTCTTCCCCCCTCAAGCACATCGCTATTATGTGGACTATATGGAAAGTGACCATAAATTTTGAAGATCGGAATATATCAGCGTTATATCGTAATCATCCTTATACCCAATGTACAGTAGCCTTTCAAACATAACTGCACTCAACGAAATTTGTGTTTCAAAATAGCAAAATTTTTTGCTAAAATATTGGTTTTATTTCAATTTATTTTATAGTATTTTATTTTTTTTTTACCGTCATTCTATTTCTAACACATCGAAATATGCGTCTGAGACCCCATAAAGTATATATATTCTTGATCGTCATGACATTTTAAGTCGATCTAGCCATGTCCGCCGTCTGTCCGTCCGTCCTTCTGTCTGTCGAAAGCACGCTAACTTTCGAAGGAATAATGCTAACCGCTTGACATCTTGCACAAATACGTTTTATTAGTGTAGGTCGGTTGGGATTGTAAATAGGCTACGTCCATGTTTTGATATATCTGCCATATAAACCGATCTTGGATCTTGACTTCTTGAGCCACTAGAGGGCACAATTCTTATCAGATTTGCCTGAAATTTTGCAGGACGTTTTTTGTTATGACAACTGCGCTAAGTATGGTTGTTATCGGTCCATAACGTGGTATAGCTGTCATATAAACCTATCTAGGGTCGTGACTTCTTGAGCTTCTAGATGCTCAATTCCTATCCGATTTGGCTGAAACTCTGCACGACGTGTTTCGCTCCGACTTCCAACAATTGTGCTAAATATGGTTCATAACCTGATATAGCTGCCGTATAAATAGATCTTGAATCTCGACTTCACGGGAACGCGCAATTCTTATCCGATTCGGTTGAAGTTTTGCATGAGGTGTTTTGTCATGATTTCCAACAACTGTCATAAACCGATCCGGGATCTTGAATTCTTGAGCCTCTAGAGGTCGTTATTATTATCCAATTTGTCTGAAATTTTGTGCGACGGATCCTCTCATGACCAGTATGTTATTATAGTATGAATCGGTCTAAAGCCTGCTACAGCTCCCATATAAACTGATCTCTCAATTTTACTTCTTGAGCCCCCAAAGGGCGCAATTCTTATTCGAATTTGCTGAAATTTTTCACAGGTCGCCAACATATAATTTAATTATTGTCCGAATCGGACCATAAATTGATATCGCTCTAATAGCAGAAGAAAATCTTATCTTTTATCCTCACGGACGTTTTCATCCATTGTGATACCACAGGAACAAAAGAAGGAAGATGCCTTCTAGATCTTACCGTTGAACCATCCATATCGTTTTAAAAAGCTCAACAACTTGCGAAAGTTCACATCCGCTAAATCAGACAGCTTCTCAAAGAAATGAGAACCTAAAGTAGAACTCCTTCTGACTGCCAGTGCGGCACACACACACACAGAAGGTGTTGTATATTCTCTTCTTCCTCGATGCACTCACAGCTTCTGCAAGCCGTTACTGGCAACCTTCAGTCTGTCAGCACGTTTTCCGATTAGACAGTGACCTGTCATGATGAACACAATGACTGAGAAGTCTGTTCTAGCCAGTGACAGCAATGCGGTAGACCTCTTCGTGCCTAGATTAGGCCGCATAGTTTTGAAATGCTCACAACATCCTCTTTGTGACCATCTATCATTCGTTGCCCTTCGGACCTGGCCTTGAAAACTTCGCTTACTGTCGCTAGAGGGTAGTTCCTAGTCTCGCAAGCTCGTCCACTTTACAATTCCCCAGAACAAGTAAATTTTGAATTGTTCATCGATTTTGTTGAACGATCTGCGACAGTCGAGGGCAGCTTTTGTGTTTAGAAGTACGTTCTCCAAACGTCGTTTTGATATTATATTTTAGCCATTCCACTTCTTCCTTAATTGCAAGGATCTCCGATTGATACAATTTTGTAGTGGTCGGGTAACTTTTTCGGTATGACCAGTTCTAGATCTTTAGGGTACCTGGTCGGTTAGTTTGGAACCATCCGTATATAGGTCTATGTAACTTCTTCAGGAATAGTGGTACAGTACTTTTATAAAAAAAAGCGGCTCAGGAAGGGTGACATCCACACTGCCTGGAACATAGGTTATTGTATTAAGGATAACGCAGTGTCCGTAGCCGCCACATGATCAAAGAGAAAGCTTCTATAGCCTCACGACGGTGGTCGCTGCAATTTTTCCAGCCACAATGTCCAGAGGCATTACATGTTGCATTAAATTCAGTGCATCAGATGGTGTCGTACTCAGTGCGGCTTTGGATCGCTTGATGTGCCGTCCACCAGACCACAACACCATATAGCATTATAGGTCTGCCAACTGCAATGCATGACGCGCGCCCTAAACCCCCAACTTTTGCCAATGACTCTCTTGCAGGTGTATAGGACAAAAGTTGACTTTTTTGCCACTTCCAACTTTTGGGTCTTAAGTTCAATTTCCCGTCCAGCAAAACACCCAGATATTTTGCGATTTCAGTCAAGGGAACATTCTCCCTAATAGACCGGTGCTACTGTAGGTTATTTGTATCTCCTGCTGAAAAGAACTACTTCTGTCTTGCCCGGATTTACGCCTAGACCAATTTCGGTAGCTCACTTCTCTATTGCTTGTAGTGCTTCCTGAAGTATATCTGTAAGAGTGCTGGGAAACTTTCCCCTAACCGCAATTGCCACGTCATCAGCATACGCGACCACTTTTACACACCTTTCTTTCAGAGACAATAATATATTCTTGTTGGCTATAATCTAAAGTAGAGGAGACAGTACACCTCCTTGAGATGTTCCTCTGCTGACACATTTTTTAGATCCTCAAATTCCAAGCCGGCCGTAATTCGTCTTTTAAAAAGTACAGTCGAATCCGCCTAATTTATTAAAAAAAGAAGGTTAGTTGAAAAAACTCACTTAAATTAATTTATTTTAAGAACTTTTTAACATAACACGCTTGACTCCGCTTAGTTAAAAAACCGTTTAACTGTCTATCGAAAGCACGCTAACTTTCAAAGGAATAATGCCGCTTGAAATTTTGTACAAATACTTCTTAATAGTGTAGGTCAGTTGGGATTGTAAATGGGCCATATCGGTCCATAACCTGATATAGCTGCCATATAAACCGATATTGAATCTTGATTTCTTACTTACATCTTCTGATACAAAGGTAATGTCTAGTACCTCCTGCCTGTTCCTGGTTATAAAGTTCGGTTGATCCTTTTTATTACAAATCGCCCGATTGCAACTTATAATATATTTGATGAGCAGCTCACCCCTTTCGTTGACATCGGAACTTCCCCATATCTGGTGATAAGCCTTAACATCACTTCCTTTAATGAGGAGGCTTCAACCAGCAACTAAAGGATTGAAAGAGGCACCTCTGAATCGTGTGCCATATGTAGGGAAGCCAGCCAGTAATGAAACTTATTTATTTCAAGGCTGGCTACTACTGGATCTTCAGTGCTTAGCGGCGGAAAAGAAAAACTCTTAGACCGTACCCTTGTGTGGTTTAAATCTCAAAATTCTGAGTCCACGAAGCGTGTGGATTAGAACCATTCAACCTCAGGAGACCGGACACTCGCGGTGTGGACAATTCCTCCTTAGATGCTCCACTAGCTGCTGCTGTCGAAGTACCGTTCTGCCCTCCCCTTTGGTGCACACCTTGAGCCCAATCCAACCGGATGACCCACTCACACAGGGCTTGTCGGTTCCTCTTTCGACGCCTTCCTCTCCTATTCCGATAGTGGCAGGGGGACTAATTTACCCCAAGCCTCTCCATAAACCTGAGAGCTATGCGCCTTTTATTATTCCAATCTCTTAAAGAACGTATTAGTTTGCCAGAGAAAGCCGATGGCCTTTGGTCATATCGGTAAAACTTGGACCAGGTGCCTTCGTCGAAAGCCGCTGCTGACAAGTCATCTGTCGTGGAGCCTTGCGCAACCGCTCCAACAGTAGAGGTCTCAGAAGCAGACAATACGCAACGGCCTGATACCTCCACATGTTAGGTCTTTGGAGTCCATTCTAAGCCTACTACGGGGCTCTTCATCTGCCGCTGCACTGTAAACAGACGCAGATAATCAACCGCCTACTGGATAGCACTATCCTTGAGTGATTTAAAATTCTCTCCAAAAATAACTACCTATTACGAGATACAGAAATAATAACCATACGCTCCACTCGAAGCTTCAAACAAGAACATTTCTTATGTTGGAAAAAATAGAAGTCATAGTTATTTCACCCGATTCATTCGGGGAAACAGCTAATTTCGATGAATTGAGTAACACAATGTTCCAGTGTTACAATGCTCCAGTTGTTTATGTTTTTGTAACTTAGATAATTGGTGGTAAGTTTAAGTGCCACCCTAATGTATACGAGGAGTTCTACTTACACATGTTCATATGTATATGTCGTTTGTCTGTCGCTCATGTCTTCTTCCTAAACAATAAACAAAACCTTCAGTTATACACCAACATTTCTCAACATTCGTCACATCAAATTTGCGTTGTTTTTAGCCAAAGAGCACAATTACCGCCACTGTTACCATTTTTATAGACAGAAATTCTTTTTTCTATGGATTAGGAAGAATATGAAAATCTTCGGCTATTTTGGATGTCCAAGATTAATGTGGCTGAGTATTGGATAGATTTGTAAAGCAAGTTTCTACAAAAACTGTATGATGCGAAATTATTTTCCTTATTAATAAGAACAACATTGAATAAAATTAGTTATATAGTTTACTATTTGTACTCTACACCAATGCTGTGGTACAGGATTCTGTCCGCTTGTCCGTCCATCTGTCCGCCCATGTTAATTTTTGTATAATGTAAGGTTGCAATTTTCATCTGATCGTCTTCAAATTTGGTACAGACATCTTCAAGTCTTATTCATGACGCTGCGTTTTTCTCTTTACGTTGCTTCAATAATTGTTAAAGTTTGTTTTTATAGAACCGTTGTTTTACAGAAGGAGGAGGGCATAAGAAGTGCGCTAGAAAACTGTTTGCTTGCTTGCCAAATAAAGTGCCATTTATGATGGGATGAATCTCCTCTATTATGTAAAAGATGAAGAAAATTGAGCGGGATGCAGCGGGTGTGAGGATAAAAATGGAGGTCTGAACGCAAACATGATGGTGGATAAGCACCAAATGTTTATGAGGTCCACCTCGAAGTAATGCAAGAGCGAGGAATTAGTCCCACCGGATTATACTAATGAAGTCCGTCATATGGCGAGACTACGCTTGTCAGTTAAGAAACGTGCTATGTTAGTACTTCTTTAGAACCAACAAGTAAAATGGTGTTAAGTTCGGCTGGACCGAGTTGTATCTACCCTCCACCATGGATCGTATTTTTCAAGTTCTTTGCACGGTTTCTCTTTATAGGCAGTAACTAAAACGATTTATAATAGGTAATCCCTTATATGTTTTATTTGCTTGGATAAGAATTAGCGTGTATTTTGTTTAAATTTCTTACAATTTGGTCTTTTTGTCGATTTTAAATAACACAAGATAAAATATCTACCTAAATCATATTTATGATATTTACCAAAAAATATACCCCAAAAATTATTAAAATGTTCATAAACCTATACGAAATTCTTTTATTATGGCTTTGAAGATGATAAATTTGAAAAGTTGCAATTTAAAATCAGCAGACAGTGTTTGTTGATGTCAGCAAACTTATTTCTATGGATGTATAGAACATATTTGATCAACATTGCGTATGATGTATGGCGTATTGGGGCATAAAAATCATATGCACTCAATTACAATTAATGTTTAGTGCCGTGTCAGAGATTCTCCCCAAATCAAAAGAACTTTTCTGAAAAACAATATGAGGAACCCTTGGCTTGTCCTGAAAACACAATTCTTTTCTAAAGGATTTCTGATGTACAATTTGGACATATTCCGATAGAGATTTTCCATATTTTTCAAATACATTCAATTCAATAAAAATACTTCAGTTATTGTTTTAATTCTTCTTTCATTTGAGAATACAATATCCCAATTTTTTTCATGCAGTCTTGAACATGTCATCAGGTATATGGCGACCCCCGTTGTGCATACACTGATTAAGTTGATTTTTGAAATTCGTGCGTGTCCACTTTTTGCATGGTCAAACCACATAATCCATGGATTTCAAATAAACCCCTAAAATGAAATCGCAGGGACTCAAATCTGGAAAGCGTGCCGGACACTGGAGATCACGTGTGAAAGAGATGAAAATGCGAAATGTTGTCGCATATATCCATTGAGTCCCGTGCTGTGTGTGTTGGGGCTCCATCTTGCTGAAACAACAGTCTTCTAAGGTCTTGATGAAGAATTCGTCGAATATTGGTGTCAGAAATTCCCATAGCAATCAAATGTTTGCGAGTCAAACGCCGGGAAGAACGTACAACAGACTGCCTCAATCTTTATATTTTTTCCGGTGTTCTGATGGCCCATTGAAGTCCATTTATGGGTTTAGCGACACTTCCACACTCCCGAAATGAGTTAGCACACGACAGAATCGAATTACCGCCAGGAACGAGTCTGTGAGGAAGAATTTCAAAGCTAGTGCGGTAAGACACTTTGCGTAGCAAAAGTGAGCGACCTTTAGAAAAGAAGCTCTCGACGGCTAAGATTCTCGTGACAGCAATGAACACCACACAGATCGAACCTCAAAGTTCCAGCCTGTGTAGTGCTCACAGCTTTCCGGTGCCGGGTATGAGTGTTACGTATTATAAATGTAATTAGAGTTTTATCAACAAAAAATTATATTTTTCTAACGCTTTAGGAATTTAAAGCAGAGGATCGGTTTATATTAGTGAAGGTCGGTTGGGATTGTAAATGGGCCAAATCGGTCCATGTTTTGATATAGCTGCCATATAAACCGATCTTGGATCTTGATTTCTTGAGCTTCTAGAGGGCGCAATTCTTATCTGATTTGGCTGAAATTTTGCATGAAGTGTTCTGGTGTGACTTCCAACATTTGTACCAGGTATAGTCTATATCACTCCATAACCTGGTATTGCCGTTATATAAACCGATCTCCCGAATTGACTTCTTAAGCCTCTAAAGGGAGCAATTTCTATCCGATTTGGCCGAAATTTTGCACGAAGTGTTTTATTTTGACTTTGAACAACTGTGTTAAGTAAGATCTATATCAGTCTTTATCCTGATATAGCCACCATATAAACCGATCTTCCGATTAGACTGCTTGGGCTTCTAGAGTGCGAAATTCTTGTCCAATATGGTTGAAATTTTGCATATGTCGTTTTGCTGTGACTTCCAACAACTGTACTAAGTATGGTCTAAATCGGTATATAATCAGATATAGTTGCCATATAAACCGATCTCCCAGTTTTACTTTTTGAGCCTCTGGAGGGCGAAATTATTACTCGATTTGCCTAAAATTATGGAGGTGGAGTTTTTCTATGAACTTGGCAAATACGATCCATGGCGAAGGCCCGGCCGAACTTAGCACGCTTTACTTGTTTTAATTCATAAATACGTGCTTCAGAGATTTAATGGCTGTCAGGTAAGATTTTAATGCCAATGTTTTTTATACGCACTACGCACAATGATCAGATAACCTTCTCGATATGACTAGTCCTAGTGCTTCAGATTTGTAATGGGGATGAGCAGGAGACGATCGAGCACCTGCTCTTATGCGGGTCTACAGTGGTACAGGCTTACCATCTTATTGAGGCGTTTCATATCCAATCTCAGCGAACATGCTGATGCGTCTCAGGGGAGTCTCATCAGATACGTGGATAAGACGTGATACGCGATGAAATTTCCAACACGCTGGCATGCATACGCAGATCTGGAGCACCGTTGAGTGTGGGCTTAAGCTCCGGGGAAGTACTTGCATAGTGGAGTGATGTATAGGCGCTTGCTCCCTATTCTATTCATCATCCTTTGCTTACTAGGGTGTCATAATGGGCCGTACTGCCATCCGTGTGAACTGACCTTTCGGTGTGGATTACCCAACTAACCTTAACTAAAGGGTGATTTTTTTGAGGTTAGGATTTTCATGCATTAGTATTTGACAGATCACGTGGGATTTCAGACATGGTGTCAAAGAGAAAGATGCTCAGTATGCTTTGACATTTCATCATGAATAGACTTACTAACGAGCAACGCTTGCAAATCATTGAATTTTATTACCAAAATCAGTGTTCGGTTCGAAATGTGTTCATTCACCGTAACGTTGCGTCCAACAGCATCTTTGAAAAAATACGGTCCAATGATTCCACCAGCGTACAAACCACACCAAACAGTGCATTTTTCGGGATGCATGGGCAGTTCTTGAACGGCTTCTGGTTGCTCTTCACTCCAAATGCGGCAATTTTGCTTATTTACGTAGCCATTCAACCAGAAATGAGCCTCATCGCTGAACAAAATTTGTCAAAATTTGAACACATTTCGAACCGAACACTGATTTTGGTAATAAAATTCAATGATTTGCAAGCGTTGCTCGTTAGTAAGTCTATTCATGATGAAATGTCAAAGCATACTGAGCATCTTTCTCTTTGACACCATGTCTGAAATCCCACGTGATCTGTCAAATACTAATGCATGAAAATCCTAACCTCAAAAAAATCACCCTTTATTTAGAACAAGTGAAAGTGTGCTAAGTTCGGCCGTGCCGAATCTTATATACCCTCCACCATGGGTCGTATTTGTCGACTTCTTTTCCCGGCATCTCTTCTTAGGCAAAAAAAAAGTATAAAATAAAAGATTTGCTCTGCTATTAGAGCGATATCAAGATATGGTCCAGTTTGGACCACAATAAAATTATATGTTGGAGACCTGTGTAAAATGTCAGCCAATTCGAATAAAAATTGCGCCCATTGGGGGCTTTAAAAGTAAAATAACCGATTCAGACCATAATAAACAGGCATGTTGATGGTCATGAGAGGATCCGTCGTACAAAATTTCAGGCAAATCGGATAATAATTCCGAACTCTAGAGGCTCAAGAAGTCAAGACCCAAGATCGGTTTATATGGCAGCTATATCAGGTTATTGGCCGATTTTAACCTAATTTTGCACATTTGTTGGAAGTCGTAGCAAAACACGTCCTGCAAAATTTCATTTCAATCGGATAAAAATTGCGCACTCTAGAGGCTCAAGAAGTCAAGACCCAAGATCGGTTTATAAGGCAGCTATATCAGGTTATGGAACCATTTGAACCATACTTGGCACAGTTGTTGGATATCATAACAAAGCGCGTCGTGCAAAATTTCATTCCAATCGGATAAGAATTGCGCACTCTAGAGACTCAAGAAGTCAAAACCCAAGATCGGTTTATATGGCAGCTATATCAAAACGTGGACCGATATGGCCCATTTACAATACCAACCGACCTACACTAATAAATTTCAAGCGGCTAGCTTTACTCCTACGGAAGTTAGCGTGCTTTCGTCAGACAGACGGGCGGACGGACATGGCTAGATCGACATAAAATGTCACGACGATCAAGAATATATAATTTATGGGGTCTCAGACGAATATTTCGAGTAGTTACAAACAGAATGACGAAATTAGTATACCCCCCAACCTATGGTGGAGGGTATAACAACACCATGTTCATAGCCGCCTCATGACCTAAGAGCAAGTTCCATTAGCCTCACAGCGATGATCGCAGCAATCTGTGTAGGCACAATGACCAGATAGGCAAACAAGCCATCCTTTAAACTCGACATGACATTTTTAACACCACCATATTAAAACGTAAATTGTAAAAATTATAATCACTTTATAGAAACAGACAGTAGATAGTTTTTGCAAATCTTAACGGCCCCCCGTTCATAAGATCTTTCATCATTTTGTCCTGCGGCCATTAACATAAACTAAAACTACTACAAATTTTCCATTTGAATTTGAGGAAATCTGAATAGTACACAACCCATTGCAGTTCTTTAAGCATTCTTTTTAAACGATTTTCAATAGGGTAAGTGTGATTTGGCAAGACCTGTTATCGTCTACTTATCACTCCATTTTGAGCAAAGGTTATTAATGTTAACTAAGTTACCGTTAGAGAGGTTTCATATATTATTCATAACATGAATTTCGAGGGAGAAGTGATCGCAGAGAACATAAATCAGATGTTGTTATTGTGATACTCACATTACCGACGGCACATTGCAACAGCCAATGATGCAAACTGTGAATCACAGAGCTGCTGTGGTAAATTCTTTAAAAATTTTAAACGAAACAAACATTTTAGGCGATGTGGCAATGGAGCTTACACAAGTGTCAATGTTTCAATTCAAACATGATATACTTCGTAGTAATTTAGCATTATGTGAAATATGCAACATTTCAAGATTGCATCTAAAACCTTTTAATGATATTGCACTTGTTTATGTTATGTTTCATCGCTGTTATCTTTGGTTCTGCATTTTTTATTTAATTGCTTTTACAACTTTCACACAACTTCTCATTATTACTGTGGTTACTTATCTGAAACTAACCCTGCATATTTAACTCCACTTGTATCACAAATATGCCCAAATTGTTCAATTCTTTCAAGTTGGCGGCAACGACGGCAAAGATGAACCAGGAACAAAAACAAAACAATAACAATTTCCAAAAACAAAGTGAATGAGAAGAACAAATCAAAGAGACAATCAAAGAGCAATGGGCAAATTTTCGGGCCAACAATGAATGAATGAAATCGCGCTAAGAATTGCTCTCTTGACGCGATCGCGGTTAAAATCACACTGTGGTGAAATTAGCGATGGTGGTGGCGTGGCCCCCTTTTATTCATATTTGTCGCACATGTTGCATCAGATCAGAGTGGGCTCTTCCAGTTACACGCGGCCAGCCAGTTGATAGTTTTATGTTGTGTGCATTTCGCATTGCGATTGTCTCTCTCCACTTGTTTTTGATTTTACAGTATCCGATGGTAGCATTATTAAGCCTTATTCTAATAGGTATGACAAAACCTTAAGATTTGTCTTTTTTTGAGAATGAATGGATTTGGGATAATAGCAGTAAGGAAAGACAAACGTAGGGCCCAGCCGACTATATAATCGCCTACAACACCAAATCTATATACTACTTCTAAAAGACAGAATCTATATCTAAATATAGTCAGACTTTTATTTTTAACATATATTTAAATATCGAAAAGAGCTTTTCTTACAATCTTAATTGTGGCTATTGCAATCTTGAAGGCGTATATTGCTTAAAAGATATATAATGTATATGGGGGCTATATGTAAATCTGCACCGATTTAGATGAAATTTTGAATCTACATTGGGGAGGTCAAATTAAGTGCTTAGTACGTGTTATGAATTTCGAATTTATTGATAAACTATTTATATCACACACATTTTCAATCAATAAATTTAAGTTAAAAAAGAATACTTTATTTAATTTTTCTTTTGAAATTATCTACAAAGTATGGTTATAATGGAAACAATAATACTAATATGCCCTTACAATCCTTAATGGAATGTTCCTGGGTCCATACTTGGTTTGGTGTGGAGACCAAAGTGGAAAATTTCCGCCAAATCGGATAAGAATTGTTTATCTGTTTATATGGGAGCAACATCAGGTTATGGACCTATTCAGACCATATTTGGTTGTATGCTGAAGGTCATAGTAAAAGTCGTTGTGCAAAATTTCAGCCAAATCGGATAAAAATTGCGGCCTCTATTGGCTTGATGTATATAATGGGGAGATTGGTTTATATGAGAGCTATGTCAGGTTATCAACCGATTTACACCATACTTGGCATAGTAGTTGGAAGTCTAAATAAAATACTTCGTCCAAATTTCAGCCAAATCGGAAAATTGCACTTCTAGACGCTCAAGAAGTCAAGATCCGAGATTGGTTTATATGGGAGCTATACCAGCGAATAAACCGATTGGGGGATCATAATAAAAAAACCTCGCGCAAAATTTCAGCCAAAATGGTCAAGAATGAGCCCTCTAGCGGCTCAACAAGTCAACGTCCGAGATCAGTTTATATGGCAGCTTTATCAAAACATGGACCAATATTGCACATTTACAATCCCAACGGACCTAGACTAATTGAAATTATTCTTGCACAATTTTAAGCGCCTAGCTTTATTCCTTCAAAATCGACTTAGAATATATATACTTTGTTGGGTCTCAGAACAATATTATGATGTTTTACTAACGGATTGACGAAGTAAGTATACGCCCATCCTATATTAAAGGGTGTAACAAAACATTTTCAAGAGAAGGAAGTTTAAATGGACGAGAAAACAAATGATTTTATCACTGACATTATCAACTTTCAAAGTAGTGAACTTAGAGCAAGAAGGTAAAGTAAGCAAAAATCAGGCATTACAGCAGTAATGCAGCAAACATAGGGCTGCTGTATTAGCAAACATATTTTACTGCTATTTCAACTAATAAAATCTGCTGTTTTGAGTACACAAGTCTGCTGAAAAAATGCATGTATGTTACTTTCATGGTTGCCTGTTACTTGTTTTGATTACTTTAGGTATTTTTAAAGATTTTTTTTTAGAAATTCGAATATTGCTGCAAAGCAACTTCCTGATCCATCCATTGGTACATATTTCGAAATGTGGCTGAGATAGCCCTAGCTAGTTTTGTTATTGCTCTACTTATGTGCATATGACTGGCATTTCCTTTTGTATCTAAATTCAAAGAAGAAAGGTTATGGAAAGAAAACATTCAGTGGTGATTATAAATATCTACTGAGACACATTTACATATGCCTTCTATTTTCTCTTCTTATATCCCCTTCATAATTAACAGGCATATTTCAGACTTTTCTGGGTTAACATTGAGACCCCTGGGTCTTGCCCAGTCATATGTCATATGTAAGACCTTTTTGGCGCTTCGGCAAAGCTGGTTCGGATCCCTACCCCAAAGAAGTATAGAACATTGTTTTGCGCAGTAGACGGGTTCAAATCCCTCCTCAGTCAGCATCCGTAATAGGTAATTCATGATAGTCACCCATAGGAGTGGCGATAAAATGACCCCCTTTGGTGCGCTTTGTGCCACTTTCTCCCTTATATGTACGCCATGGCATACACAATTTATCGACCTGTTTCTTAGCATATGGTTTATGTAGTCTCTAAGGACCGGGTCCACCCGATGCTGGTCTAAAGATTGGATCAGTGTGTCGGTCCGCACATTGTAAAAAGCCCCCTCGATGTCAATGCATACCGCAAATGTGTATATTTTGGCATCTAAGGTTTCTTCTACTTGATGCACAACCTCGTGCAGGCCAGTCTCCAACGACCTTCTCTTGAGATAGGCATGCTCTTTGTATTTGACCAGTTCACTGGATGTTATCTTTCCATCGTGTCCACAATCCGTTCCATGGTTTTGAGTAGGAAGGAGGCGAGGCTTATAGGTTTGCAGGCCTTAAGTGTCGCATAACTTACCTTGCGGGCTTGGGTATAAATACCACCCAGGCACGCTGTGAAAATATTGGCCAGATGGAGCGCCAAATAGTCTGCCGGAAATATTCCATCTTGTCCGGGTGACTTAAATGGTTTGAAGCTCCTCAAGGATTCCTTCACCATAAATTCTGCAATGATAAGACTACGATCAAACTCATTATTTAAAAATTCCGGAGTCTCTGTGAATCTCGTCGTATCCTGTGGAAGATGAGTTTTCATCAAAAGCCTCAACATGTTCTCCGTTGTCTCTGCTCTCACTTCCATGTCGTCCTCTAACGTTTGAGTTTGGATATGGGTTTTTGAGAGAAACTTTTTTATCTTGGCGGCGTCATTAACCCTATCGAACTGTTCGCAGAAAAGCTTCTAGGCGGCACGTTTTGCCGCTCTGGCAATTTTATTGTATTCCTTGAACCGTGTGTAATACACATCCCAATATACTTCCGCATTTTTACGACGTGCTCTGTTAGAAGTTCTGCGGACCTCTTTCCCAATATTGTGAAGCTCCCCGGTCATCCAGGGATTTCTTTGGTTGGTTTTCTTTCCCGAAGAGGATAACTATTTCGAAAGGCTCCTCCAGTGCAGTCGTAGTCCTGTTAACATTGTAGACAATATAACACACACAGATTTCTGTTGGTTCCTAGTCTTGCAATCGTGCCTGCTCTACAATTCCCTGGGTTACTTCTGTGGCACGGCACCCAGAACAGATGAATTTAGTCTTTTACACCCAATTCGTTGAGAGACCTGCGACAGACAAGGGTATTTTTCAAATTCCCAGGAACTTCATCGATGACTAAGATGATCGTCGTCAAGATACTAAATATTCCTTCTTCTTCTGTTGCAAGGATATAAACTAAGAGCCGTATTCACAAAAATTTATGGAGACTGTAGAATCTATTAGTAGGCACTTGCACCAAAAACCGTATTCAGTGGGCATAAGTTATTGTAGGCTCTAACCTACTTTACCCAAATAATAAGCTCCCTTATTGTAATTTCTGCATACACTAACAAAAAAAATAATATTTTCTAATAAAATATTTCTTTAAGTGTCTACGACAGATAGTCAAAAGAATTTGGAGCGGACGCGTTTACACATTTTGAAAAATGGCCATGAAAGTCCCAAATAGTCAGAAGCAAAAAAAGATATTTTTTCATTAGTTTCTCCAATTTTTGTTTTGTACGGCGTGGATCAGCTGATTGCAAATCTTTTACAATACATTGAATTAATTAAAACTTATTGAATAAGTTAAGGGCGATAGCACTAAAACGGCATAGAGTTACCAAAGCAAAATAAAGAATCGCACGTCAGTTATTCAGCTGCTATTGTATGTTTATACCCTATACCACCACTGTGGTACTTTGTACATTTGTTTGCAATGCTAAGGAGCAGACGAGATAGACCCATTGATAAGTATACCGATGGGCTTAGAATCACTTTCTGATTCGGTTTAGCTATGCCAGTCTGTCAGTCCATCCATGTATTTTTGTAATCAAGGTCGCATTTGTTGTCTTGAAATTTTGCACACGTCTTTTTTTGGGTCCAAGGACGAACGCTATTCGTTTTTAAAAAATATGACAGCTCCCATATATAACTTTCATTCGATATGGCCTTTTAAAAATTTGGGATAATTTTGGCCCGATCTTTACAAAAAATTGCACGATATGTTTTATTTGATGTCTCAAAACGTAAGCAAAATTTCATAAAAATCGGTTCAGATTTAGATATAGCTCCCATACATATCTTTGCTGTAGTTGTCACAATTTTGGTCCGATCGTTCAAAATTTAGCAAAATTTATTTCATTTGACTTTCCAATTCGTGAGCAAAATTTCATAAAAATCGGATCAGATTTAGATATAGCTTCCATATGTATCCCTCTCACCGATATGGCCTTTTAAGGCTGAAGAAGCTCCAATTTCGGTTCGAACTTTCATCAACGTCGATCTAGATATAGATATAGCTCCCATCAGGGACGTATCTAGGGGGGCTATTGGGCCCGAGCCCAAAATTTCAATAAAAATTGTTGTGCCTGCTCAATATATATTGAGACACTACATTTTGCCTTAATGTTTTTAAAGTCATAATTCTTATCTGCATCAAAAAACATTTTCCTAAAATTTTTTCTATTTTAGACAAATTTCAATGCATATTTTTAAACACTTCTGACCCTCGATTCCGTTGTCTGATTTTGATGAAATTTTATACATTCATAATTTAGAGAATTTATATTGACGTAGAAATTTGTTTAAAGATTTTGAATTTTAAAAATGTTTTAAGTAAAACCTTTTTATTTCCTAAGCCCCTATGTATTTATAACAAAAAATATTGGCCCTGAAAATATATTGGATTGCCCAAAAAGTAATTGCGGATTTTTCATATAGTCGGCGTTGAAAAATTTTTTCACAGCTTGTGACTCTGTAATTGCATTCTTTCCTCTGTCAGTTATCAGCTGTTACTTTTAGCTTGCTTTAGAAAAAAAGTGTAAAAAAGTATATTTGATTAAAGATTAAAGTGATCTAAGTTTCATAAAAAATACATTTACTTTCTTTTAAAAAATCGGCAATTACTTTTTGGGCAAGCCATATATCATGTTCGTGTTCTACTCTAAAATACCTCTCATTTGAGCCTTATATTCCAAATACGTCCTATATGGGTGGTGTTATGGGGAATGAGGTGGCGTCATAGACACTTAATCCGGAATATTGATATCAGATTCATGCTTTACTTCCAAAGACCTTTCATTTGAGTCCCATATTGCTATGGTCGTACATTTGTCCTCTTTGGGGGACATTTTTGGAGAAGGGCCAAGTGTTTGGGGGCCAACACTTGGCCTCACATTTGGATATCGCATTCGTTTTCTACACTCAAATACCTTTTATTTGAGCCCCTTATTGCTATGGTCATAAAATAAGTCCTGCTTGGGGGGTGTTTTGGGGAAGGTGCATTCTGCTCGTAAAACTCTTTCATTTGAGTCCTGTATTGTCATGGTCGGTAAGTATGTCTGATTTAGAGGTGTTTTGGGGGATGGGGTGCTCCCCTCAACACTTGGTCCGAAAATTGGATATCAGATATGCTTTCTAATCTTAAATACCTTTCATTTGAGTCCCATATTGTTGTGATTGGTCTATATATATATTTAGTCGGGTTTGGAGTTGGGCGTCCACCATAGGTACACCATTCGGAAATTGAATACCAAATTTTTGTTTTTGTTTTACTATAAAAGATCACAAAAAATTTCGCTTAAATCGCACCACCCATCTCCGAGATCTGGCGTTTCTAAAAATAAGGGTAAGAGGGAGGATCCACCAGATTACGAATATGGTCAGAAAGTAAGAATAGGCTTTATAATTTTCTGATAACGGAAAGGGCCGTTACCACCGTTACCTCAAAAACACAACCCAAAATCCAAAGTGGACCGATATCGGCAATATGGGTATCAAATGAAAAGTATGCGGGAGTATATTACGAATATGGCATACAATTTTATGTCGAAGTGTAGGGGGTCACCCCACCTCCACAAAAACGCCCAAAATGGGCACATAAGCCAATCACGGATATATGGGGTTCGGTTTTTTTATTCCGTATAGACTGAACAAGTACAAGCGTGCTAAGTTCGGCCGGGCCGAATCTTATATACCCTCCACCATGGATCGCATGTGTCGAATTCTTTTCCCGGCATCTCTTCTAAGGCAAAACAGGATATAAGAAAAGATTTGCTCTACCATTAGAGCGATATCAAGATATGGTCCGGTTTACACCACAATTAAATTATATGTTGGAGACCTGTGTAAAATGTCAGTCAATTTGAATAAGAATTACTTAAAAAGTAAAATAGAGAGATCAAATTATATGGGAGCTGTATCGGGCTATAGACCGATTCAGACCATAATAAACACGTATGCTTATAGTCATGAGAGGATCCGTCGTACAAAATTTCAGGCAAATCGGATAATAATTGCGACCTCTAGAGGCTCAAGAAGTCAAGATCCCAGATCGGTTTATATGGCAGCTATATCGGGTTATGAACCGATTTGAACCTTATTTGACACAGTTGTTGAAAGAAAGAATAAAATACGCCATGCAAAATTTCAGCCAAATCGGATAGGAATTGCGCCCTCTAGAAGCTCAAGAAGTTAATTCCCTAGATCTGGTTTTATGACAGCTATATCAGGTTATGAACCGATTTAAGACATACTTGGCACAGTTGTTGGATATCATAACAAAATACTACGCTCAAAAATTCATTCAAATCGGATAAGAATTGCGCCCTCTAGGAGCTCAAGATGTCAAGACCCAAGATCGGTTTATATGACAGCCATATCAGGTTATGAACCGATTTGAACCATACTCAGCACAGTTGTTAGATATCATAACAAAACACGTCGTGCAAAATTTCATGGCAATCGGATAAGAATTGCGCACTCTAGAGGCTCAAGAAATCAAGACCCAAGATCGCTTTATATGGTAGCTATATCAAAACGTGGACCGATATAGCCCATTTACAATACCAACCCCTACACTAATAGGAAGTATTTGTGCAAAATTTCAAGCGGCTAGCTTTACTCCTTCGGAAGTTAGTGTGCTTTCGACAGACAGACGGACGGACGGACGGACAGACCGACGGACATGGCTAGATCGACATAAAATGTTGCGACGATCAAGAATATATATACTTTATGGGGTCTCAGACGAATATTTCGAGTAGTTACATCCTATGGTGGAGGGTATAAAAAACGTCAGAACCGATTTTCTCGAAATTTTCGCATATTATGTATGTTGGTTTGGAAGGAAACATAGGCTATATAATTTTTTGATATCGGAAGGGGGACGGACCCTCGCCCTTATGTCAAAAACACAACCCAAATCAAAAGTTAACCGATCGGGACAATACAGGTATCAAATGAAAGGTATTGGAAAGTAGTACACAAATATGTTTTAAAATTTGAATCTAAGTACCCATCAGACCGCACCAACCCCAGAACTCCACCAAACAGACATTTGGACTTTTATTTCAATATGGGGATCAAATGAAAGGTACTCGGGAGTAGATTTCGAATCTGGCATACAAAACCAGATCGAAGTTTAGGGGATCACGCCACACCTTAAAAACGCAATTAGACCCATAATGACTACATGGAGGTGGACCCTTTCCTTTATCCCAAAAACGCCACCCATATCCGATAGTGGTCCGATGGGCGCAATAGGGGTATCAATTGAAAGGTATTGGAGACCACGAAACGAATTTGGTTTTAAAATTGGATCCAAGTACCCAGCGGGCTATCTCCCCCAAATTCAAATCTCCTCTAAACAGATATATTCGAAGTTCATGCCAATATGGGACTTAAATGAAAAGTATTTGGCAGTAGATTACAAATCTCCGCTGCGCCTTCTTTAACTCTCTAATATCTTTTTAGGGTGGGGACACTTCGCCCTGAATGCGGATATCGAATTCGTGACATTGTTTGTACGGGTATTTGGGGGTGGGCGACCCATTACTTGGACCTAATGTTTTATGCCATATTTGCAATCTATTGCCTAATACTTTTCATGTGAGTCCCATATTGACATGAACTTCGAATATATCTGTTTAGGGGAGTTTTGGGATTGGGGGGGGTGTGTTATTTACTTGGACCCAAATTTTGATGCCATATTCGTTTTCTGGTCTCCAATACACATACACAATTTATGAGATTTTAAGAAAATTGGTTCAGACAAATATCATGTAGTTATAATGGGTCTATTGGCGTTTTTGTAAATGCCAATTGGTTCTTACATGTCTTTTAACCAATGATGAACCAATGATAAATAAAAGAGTTAATTGTAATGGGATAAGAGTTTTATTCGCATATACTAATTAATGGTAACGATACTGTTAAGACATAACTCCACATGTCCATCTATCTTGTGTTATGTATGAACGTGTGTAGCGACCCCATCGATGTTTTAAGACAATGTTGTTGGTGCCGGTGGTGCGAGAGTTAGTGCTGGTTTTCCCGGTCTGACGTCTCCTTCGTAATGTGCGTAGACTCGTGCCTAAGCTTCGTTTTGTCATTCCGATGTCGATTTCCTACCACAGGTTCCATTTGCAGCGGCGGCCATAGCATCGTCATTATCATCATTCGCTTAGCCGCCGAGGTCGTCGCATTTGATTTCGCACAGCGTGTCTCTGCATTATTCTTTTGTTTTATTTGTTTCGGGTGCCTCAATCCGCAGAGGATAGTGAACCTATGCACAAGTACCATCAGCTTCATCATCGGCACTATTGCTCCGCGCTAGCATCAACATCGTCGTCATCTTCATCATCATCAACCATCAGCATCACCAGTCTCATCTGTTATCTCTTAAAGTTGAATTTTCTTCTCTGTGAGTTTCGACATTTGCATACATCCATCTAAACATCCATACATTCGTCGTTGTACATTTGTACACGATGGGTGGACAGACGGGGAAAAAGGCTTTACAGCTTCGCATAACTAGATTTGTGTTTGCACTTGTTTTGTTGCCGAAACGGTTTTCATGCAATACAGTGTGAACTTGTTAAATGGCAATCATCGCCATGGATAGTCCTTTGGATGTCGCAATTTGATTTGAAGTACATGTCTGTAGTTTTGGAGAATGCATTGATTTTGTCCATCTGAAGTCATGAAGTTATAGTGGAAATCCATTCTGTGTCCATTCGATGCTTTCCATAAAAAAAATATATTGTAATGGCGATAAGCCTACTTGTTTGGCCTACAGGTACGACTTTAAGTCATGAGCACTTAAATCCAAATTTCTTCGCTAAACGACTATATAATATAAAACAATTTTTTTTTTCGGTAAAAACTGAGTGGCTTATAAAATTAAAAGAATTCTTGTTTGAGTTTTGTTCCAAAAAATTTTTATGAAAATTTAAAAAACAAGTAAAAGCGTACTAAGTTCGGCCGGGCCGAATCTTATATACCCCCACCATGGATCGCATTTGTCGAGTTCTTTTCCCGGCATCTCTTCTTAGGCAAAAAAAGGATATAAGAAAAGATTTGCTCTGCTATTAGAGCGATATTAAGATATGGTCCGGTTTACACCACAATTAAATTATATGTTGGAGACCTGTGTAAAATGTCAGCCAATTCGAATATGAATTGCGCCCTTCGGGGGCTCAAGAAGTAAAATAGAGAGACCGATTTATATGGGAGCTGCATCGGGCTATAGACCGATTCAGACCATAATAAACTCGTATGTTGATGCTCAATAGAGGATCCGTCGTACAAAATTTCAGGCAAATCGGGTAATAATTGCGCCCTCTAGAGGCTCAAGAAGTCAAGACCCAAGATCGGTTTATATGACAGCTATATCAGGTTATGGACCGATTTGAACCATACTTGGCACAGTTGTTGGATATCATAACAAAACAAGTCGTGCAAAATTTCATTCCAATCGGAGAAGAATTTCGCCCTCTAGAGGCTTAAGAAGTCAAGACCCAAAATCGTTTTATATGACAGCTATATCAGGTTATGGACCGATTTGAACCATACTTGGCACAGTTGTTGGATATCATAACAAAACACGTCGTGCAAAATTTCATTCCAATCGTATAAGAATTGCGCCCTCTAGAGGCTCATGAAGTCAAGACATGGACCGATATGGCCCATTTACAATACCAACCGACCTACACTAATAGCGTGCTTTCGACAGACAGACGGACGTACATGGCTAGATCGACATAAAATGTCGCGACGATCTGGAATATATATACTTTATGGGGTCTCAGATGAATATTTCGAGTAGTTACAAACAGAATGACGAAATTAGTATACCCCCCATCCTATGGTGGAGGGTATGAAAACATATTGGGTACGTCACTTTAAATGGCCGATATAGCAGTTACGAGATGTGAGTATTTATTTATTTATCAATAACTATCTTGTTCCCTTCTAAGTAATACTAACGTCGTACTTCCGTTTGTAACTCATCGACGTAATGGTCTGAGACCCAACTGATCTGATAAAGAAACCACCGTTATTTAAAATTTTTTTAAAAAGTATTTATTTATTTATCAATAATCCTCCAATCACTTCTGAAACGGGCTTTTTGGTAACACAAACCTTAATTCAGTTTCTTGATCCTTTTTTTGAATAGTAGAAAATCCGAGAGCACGCCAAAATACCACTAACGTTTCTATCTCTCAAACTGACAATCCAATTCGGCTGATATTACCAATATATATAACAGACACTGTACCAACATAACAGTAACAAGTAAAACCGCTCTAAATTCGGCCGGGCCTAATCTTGGGAACCCATCACCATGGATTCTGCAAAATAAATTAAGTTGTAGGGCATAATTTTATTCTACGTACCAAACTTCTGTCAAACCAGCAAAAATTAAAGCCGGTTTACATAGGAACTAAATCAGGTTATAGACCGATTCGGACCGTACTTGGCGCAGTTAAAGTCGTAACGGAACAAACAAAATTGCGGCTTGGAAGGTCTCAAAAAGTTAAATCGAGAATTGGTTTATATGGGAGATATATCAGGTTATAGACCGAATTGGACCTTACCTGTGGTTGGAAGTCATGACATATCAAAATTTCTGCCAAATCGGACAACAATTACGGATTCCAGGGGTCGAAGAAGATCAGAGATCGGTTTATATGGAAGCTATATCTAAATCTGAACCGATATAGCGCATTATAATCCCCAATGGCCTATATCAATATTAAGTACGTGTGTAAAATTTCAAGCGGCTAGTTTAACGCGTTCGATCGCTATCGTGATTTCTGTAGACGGACGGACGGACATGGCTAGATCGACTCAGAACTTCGAGACGATCCAGAATATATATACTTTATGGGGTCTTAGACGAATATTTAGAGGTGTTACAAACGGAATGACTAGATGCCCGACATTCTTCAATATTTAAATGAATTATTGAAACACGAAGAAGGAAATAATGTTGGGAAAAAACCAAAAGTCACCACCCCTATAAATATTCTTGACCTTTAAAACATTTTAAGTCGATCTAACCATATCAGTACGCCTGTCAAAATCCCTCAATTATTGTCCAATCGGGCTAAAATTTTGCGATTGGTATTATGCTATGATTTCTAACAGTAATGGCAAATACTGTTCATAAAATGAAATGAATTCTATTTAAACAGGGTTCCTATTTGGAAAAATCATAAAGAGATTTGAAGATCCCTATGTAAGATTCGCACCGGCCGAGCTTATGGTTCTTTAACTTGTATTTTGGTTTATCGCTGAATGTATCAAATCCAACACAATTCATAACAACCAAAGAGCGTGCTTAGTTCGGCCGGGCGAGTCTTATATACCCTCCACTATCCACCTTTCAGTGTCTCAGAGTATCGAATTGGGAGATCCGATTATATGGCAGCTATATCAGGTTATGAACCGATTTGGACCATACACAGTTGTTGGACGTCATACCAAAACGACCTATGGAAAATGTCAACCAATTTGGATAAGAATTGCGCCCTTTAGAGCCTCAAGAAGTCAAGACCCAAGATCGGTCTATATAACAGCTTTATCAAAACATGGACCTATTTGGCCCATTTACAATCCCAACCGCCCTACACTAATAAGAAGTATTTGTGCAAAATTTCGAGTGCCTAGCTTTACTCCTTCAGCGATTTTTGAGAGTCTCAGTGAGAAGTCAGGTAGCACTGGCTCTTAATTAAATACTGAGTTCCAATGATACTCAAGATGACAAGGCGAGGTATTGGCACCTTCAAATAACCAATGGCCAACATCAGCGTCTGTTCCCAGGTTAGGGGCGTCTGGCGGCGAGCGTCGGTTCTTGGAGCAAGCGGCTCGCCACAACAAGGGATACATGTGCAATCCCACAAAACCCATGCGGTTGGGGCTCTGGGCCAGTAACCCGCCCCCGGAAAACTGAGAACTCCCCCAACGTTGACGACCCACGCAAACGAAAAAAGGACCATGATTTGCGGATCTGCACCTGGAATGTCCGCACTCTTTATAGAGAAGGTGCAGTATACGAGAGGCTAGCTACAATCCGCATAAAAGCCAAATTCTTCAACATCAGCCTTATTTGTGCCCATCCCCCGACGGAAGACAAAGACGAGCAGACCAAGGATATTTTTTACGAGCGCCTAGAGAGAGAATATGACCGCTGCCCCGCCCATGATATTAAAATCGTTCTGGGAGATTTTAATGCGAAAATAGGGAAGGAAGCAATTTTTGGTCCAACAGTCGGAAAGTTTAGCCTCCACGTAATAACGTCCAGTAATGGGTTGAGGCTGACTGATTTCATCGCGACAAAAAACATGGTAGTTAGTAGCACCAGATTTTAACATAAAAATATTCACAAAGCCACATGGCTGTCACCCGATCAAAACACGAGAAACAAAATTGATCACGTTGTGATAGATGGAAGGCATTCATCCAGCGTCTTAGATGTACGATCGATCCGTGGAGCGAATATAGATTCCGACCATTACCTTGTTGCACCAAAGGTTCGCACCTGTTTGACCATGGCGAGGAAAGTATGATCTGACACTGTACGGAAGCTGGACATTGAAAAGCTGCAAACACAACAAATGGCAGCGGCATACTCCACTCGACTGACCCAACTGCTTGATGAATGCACTCCTTGTTCCGATGATATAATGGCACAGTGGCAAACTTTTGCATGGAAAATGCCGCAAAATCCGTACTTGGGTACCGGAAGCCTCCTCCAAGAAACCCATGGTACGACCAAGAGTGTCGATATGCTACTGAAGCCAAGAATGCGGCATATAGAGCAACCCTGCAATCAGTACCAACGCGCCAGATGAAGGAGTCCGGAAATTCTACCAAAGAATTAAACATCAAACCGATGGCTTTGGTGCAGGCACATCCTCCTGCAGAGACAAAGAAGGACATCTGGTAACTGACACAGATAACAGGCTGAGGATATGGAGAGAACATTTTACCCAACTGCTAGTGTCCGATGTTGGTGGCGAAGAGGATACTGCAGAACCAATCCCTGTTGATGGTATAAAATGTTTACCTCCTAGTCAGAATGAGGTCCAAGTAGCGGTGACCCGACTGAAGAACAGCAAGGCAGCAGGAGCCGACGGGTTACCCGCTGAACTATTTAAGACCGGAGGCGACACGCTGATAAGGAGTATGCATCAGCTTATCTGCGCAATCTGGCTAGAAGAACGCATACCCGATGATTGGAACCTCAGCATACTATGTCCCGTACACAAAAAAGGAGACAAGACGGAATGTGTCAACTACAGAGGAATAAGTCTCCTCCACATCGCATACAAGGTACTCTCGAGCGTACGTACCTATCAATGCGTCTTTAGACCTGGTAAATCCACCCTGGACTAGATATTCACCATCTCTTTGTTGACTACAAAGCCGCCTTTGATACTCCTTTACGTTCAGAGGTATTTCAAGGCATGTCTGAGTTTGTTATCCCTGCAAAATTAATCAGACTCTGCAGGATGACACTCAGTAAGAATAGGAAAGAATCTCTCCGAACCTTTTAATACCAAACGAGGTGTCAGACAAGAAGACAACCTATCGTGTGATCTCTTTAATATCCTGTTGGAGAAGATTATACGAGATGCAGATATGAATAGATATGGCACTCTAATCACAAGAGAACACATGCTACTCGCCTATGCCGACGACATCGATATCATGGGTCGGTCACCGGAAGTAGTTACTGTAGCCTTTGAAAGAATCGAAAGAGAATCACTGAAAATGGGTCTGGCAGTAAATGGAGATAAGACGAAATGGATGGTTTCAACTCCCAAAAAGCCTTGCACAACCAAGCAGATAAAGAAAATGGAGAAATTTGGGAACCACAACTTTGAGACAGTCAATAAATTTATCTACCTCGGCGCCGCCGTAACGGAAACGAATGACACCAGTTTTGAGATTAAGCGAAGAATAATACTGGCAAACAGATGCTACTTTAGACTAAGTAAGCGGTTTAGACACAAGGCCATCTCTCGACAGACGAAGATTACACTATAGAAGACACTGATACTACCCGTAATGTTATATGGTTCTGAAGCATGGGTATTTGTAAAAGCAGATGAGGCAGTGCTTGAAGTATTTGAAAGAAAGATTCTTTGTAAAATATATCGACCAGTTTGCGTTAATGGAGAATATAGGCGTCGTATGAACCACTAGCTAGACATGGCTAGATTGACTTAAAATGTCATGGCAAACACGAATATATATTCTATTGGGTTGCCCAAAAATTAATTCCGGGTTTTCATATAGTCGGCGTTGACAAATTTTTTCACAGCTTGTGACTCTGTAATTGCATTCTTTCTTCTGTCAGTTATCAGCTTGCTTTAAAAAAAAAGTGAAAAAAAGTATATTTGATTAAAGTTCATTCTAAGTTTTATTAAAAATGCATTTACTTTCTTTTAAAAAATCCGCAATTACTTTTTGGGCAACCCAATATATGGGGTCTTGGACCTCCATCCTACGGTGGAGGGTATAAAAGATATGTTTAAATTTGCAAATTTTGCCCATAAACATTCCACTAAGAAACAGGGGCAAACTTCTCACATATCAATGAGTGCAGTCCGATTCAAGTTTAAGCTGAATGATAAGGGACCTCCTTTTTATAGCCGAGTCCGAACGGCGTGCCGCAGTGCGACACCTCTTTGGAGAGAAGCTTTACATGGCAGAGTACCTTACAAATGTTGCCAGCATTAGGAGGGAAAAACCAGCGCCGACAATTTTTTCTGATGGTCTCGCCAGGATTCGAACCCAGGCGTTCAGCGTCATAGGCGGACATGGTAACCTCTGCGCTACAGTGGCCTCCGTTGTGATATGTTCAATAACTAAAAAATTTAAGTTTTTGCTGTAAAGAGTGATTTTTTAGCTATTATCTTTTTGGCGACACTGGTTTAAACAGCTCTCGCACGTTTCGTGTTTTTTTTTTGTTTTTTCACTATGAAAGATCTGCAGTTTGGTCTATAATTTAACCATGAATCGTCTTACAAACGAACAACGCTTCCAAATTATTGAATTTTATAATCAAAATGCGTGCTCTGTTAAGAAAGTTCGTGGCTCGCTTCTTCCATTTTATGGTCAGTTCAATTTTTGGCTGAATGGGTACGAAAATATTTAGAATTGTCGATATTGTAATGAAGATCAGCCAGAAGCATTGCAAGAGCATCCAGAAAAAGTCGCAGTTTGGGCTGGTGGCCGTACTTCTTCAAAGATGATGCGAATCGTAACGTAACTGTGAATGGTGAGCGCTACCGTGAGATGGTATTTAACCATTTTTTTGTATAAAATGCAAGAACTTGACTTGCATGACATGTGGTTTCAACAAAACGTTGTCACATGCCATACAGCACGCGTAACAATGGACTTATTGAGAGGCGAGTTCGGTGAACATTTTATTTCACGTTCGGGACCGAGCAATTGGCCGCCGGATCATGTGATTTAACGCCTTTCGACTAATTTTGTAGACTATTTTAAAGCTCATGTCTAAACAGACAAACCCGCTTCAATTGACGCATTGGATACCGGCCGAAATGTTGGAAAGAGTGTGCCAAAATTGGACTTAATGGATGGACCATTTGAGGCGCAGTCATGGTCAACATTTGCATGAAATAATCTTCAAACATTAAATTTATGGATTCAAATAAAGATGTCATGCATTTTTCTGAATTTTATGAGTTTTTTCTTATTGAAAAACTTTTCTATAGCTCTTAAAAAATCACCTTTTAGAAGTAAATGCATTGCTTCTGTATTCTTTCTTATTATAAACTGGTTTGGGCAAAATTTTGGTTTTCATTCTTTCCCCCAATGCTGTGATGAGTTCTTCGACTGAGGATTCAACTTGATTTACTTATATGCTATCGCCCCTTGCTTTCCACAGAATTCGATTGACTTGACCCAAATTATATTCTTTTGTTCCTCATTAATTGAACCAGATTTTTGAAAAAGGTTTTTAAATAATCAAAACTCCATCGTATTTAAGACGCTTATGTATAAAAAAGCGGGAAATTTTCCGAAAAAGCGAAAAATTTTCCGAAGAAGCGTGAATTTTTAAGAAAAGCGGGATTTGGCGTGTTTGGAAAAAAGCCGGACAGATATTCACCTTAGTTATGAGGGACTTCTGTTAGACGTTATTTCTATCTAAGATTATTTTCCGTTAATATTCTGCTATCCAGCCCCTTCGTAACCCATTGATTGTATGTAACTTGTAAATATTTCTAAGATCGTTTCACAAATATGAGAACCTTTGGTTTATACATACAAATCGTGCAATACATACATACAGCAAGTATTTATTGTACATCTAAGTCTTAACTGATCTTAGCAATTCCCATTCTTTACTAGACGTTCACATATCTGCAAAGAAGCATTTTCGAAAAACGCACCATTGTTGCTTTTTTACGTACAATCGGCACCAAACCGGATTAAAGGTTTGAGTTTTATCAGGTTCCACTGTACAGATATATAAATACATAATTATGTTTATTTTAAATTTATTACCATTCAGTTGGAACACTTTGATAATTAAAGCAATAGCAGCGCGTATTGGTTGATTCCTCGGTTTTTTTTTTTTTTGGGTGTGTATTAGTGGTGGTGATGGTGGTGTCGCAGTGTGTAGAGACTGAGAATCTTCTGTAAGCGCTCTGCGCTGCTATAGATTTCCTGTCCCAATCTGAGAAGATTTTTGATATTTTCTCATGTCGTCTTCTTTTACAAAAACACCGTAGATATGCATGCGATTCTTTTGCAGTTCTGCACGCTGCTGACTTCTGCCTACTTGCCATCCATCCTCGGTCCTCCTCAGCTCTCGGATCGAATCAAAGACAATGTAGCTATTTTTGGCGGCAGTGGCCATGTTTGACTATAAAAACAATGCATTAAGAAACGATCTTTTTGTGTTATTTCTTTACGCTTCCCAAAGATGATGTTGTTGTTGTGGTTGCTGTTGCTGCTGTTCTTGTTTGATTTGGACTTTTGGCTGAGACACAGTTGTACCAGTTTTCGGTTATCATATCCGGAGTGTAAATGGCCACGGCGACGAGTCGAGCGAGTTCCAGCGCAAGGGATCATGGATGGGAACGAATATGCATTCCTATCGAGGCATGGCATGCATATCAGAGCTCAAATGTAATGCCTGAATATGCATATGCATCGACATCAGTGGAGTGGTAGAGTTCCTTGTTCCTCGTTGTATTTATTATTCGTAAGTCATCTAAAGTTGATTTGGCGGTTAATGAGAGCGGCAGCGGCAACATCACCAAAGTCGCAGCAGTGCCCAGTTGTGATGTGACGGCTGCCTCCATCGCAGCGCAAGAGGCAAGAGTCGAGAGTCCTCGCATTCACAGCAACTGGGACAACAATGCGTGGCTAGTGACAACTACGACAGCAGGTGAAGCTGTACTGGAAATTGGTGGCAGATAAAAAAAACCACCTCTTCGTTAGAGCAATGAACGAGCATACACATCGAAACATCCACATTAGTGGAGTGTTAAGGACCAGGATATACTTATGACTCGTGTAAATGAACGTATGTATTTTCATGAACTTGTATGCATGAACCTGCTACGTTTGACGCACAAACGCAAAAAATGGATTTCATAGAAAATTTGATTGAGAGCAAAGGCAAAGCGTAAAATCCTTTATCTAATAATTTCATTTCATGTTAAAGTTGGGATTTATTATCTGCAAATGTCAGTTCAGAAGACTTAACAATAAACATTCAAAACTTAAGAGGCGATTAGTGGAGTCAAAAAAACCCCTTACAAATGATTCAACTTAAAATATTATCACTTTATTTAAAGCGATAGAACTGAAAAAGCTCATCCAACCATATATTTTAAAATGAAATCTTAAAATTAATTTCGTATTGGTTTTAATTTAAATCGAACAATAATCAGTATCTGCCGAATTCTATGTACCCTCCACCCTGAATCGCATGTGACAACTTCTTTGAATGACTTTTTCAAAAATATAAGAGCTATAGCAACTTACAGATTGATACGAATCGTACTTGTCATTACTGTTATAAGTCATAAAAAATTCCACCGCCCAAATTTCAGGCAAATCGAGTAATAATTGCGCCCTCCAGAGGCTCAGGAAGTTAAATAGGGAGGTCGGTTTATATGGCAGCTACATAGCACAGTTGTTGGAAGTCATACCAAAACAACACGTGCCATTCAAATCGTGTGGTAATTGCGCTTTCTCGAGGCTTAAGAATCCAAAGATCGGTTTATATGGCAGCTATAGCAGGTTATTGACCGATTTTATGCATACTTGTCATAGGTTTTGGAAGTCATAATAAAACCGAGATGCAAGATGTTATATGGCAGGTATCTCTAAATATGGACCGATATGGCCCATTTACAATCCCAACCGACCCACACTAATACACAGCGAGAATTTTCCTTCACAAATCTAATGATCGGGTTTTCTAACCTTTTGAGGATACGCCATATTTCATTAGAAATCCATAATCAAACAACTAATCTTTACATTATTAGGATCATCCTGAACTGACTATCGCCTGTACGAGGAATTGAAGCGTAAGAACTTAGTACAAATTTGCAAAGTGAAGCCATGATAGACCATCAACATTTACACAATCAAGTAAAAAGGCGTTAAGTTCGGCCGGTCCGAACTTTGAATATCCACCATCTTGGGTATATATGTAAATCACCTTTCGTCATAATCCGCTAATCTGCATATTTTATGCCCCCATAGCCGCTATATCGAAATATGGTCCGATTTGGGCCAGATTCGGCACAGACATTGAGTGGTCTAATAAATACAAGTCATTGTTCAATTTTGTAGAATAAAATGTGGGTTTTTTTGGTATCTATATCCAAAAATAGGCCGATCTGAACCATTAACGACACGGACGTCGCCAAGCCTGACATAAGACACTGTGTCAAATTTCAGCGAAATCGGATTATAAATGCGCCTTCAATTGTGCCAAGACTTTAAATCGAGTGATCGGTCTATATGGCAGCTATATGCAAATCTGAACCGATCTAGATCAAATAAAATAGGGATATCGAAGGGCCTGACACAACTCACTGTCCCAAATTTCTGTGAAAAAGGATAATAAATGCGCCTTTTATGGGCCCAATACCTTAAATCGAGAGATCGGTCCATATGGCAGCTATATCCAAATCTGGACCGATCTGGACCAAATTGAAGAAGAAGAATGTGTAAAGACTGTAGCGTGATTTCAACAGACAGACGGACGGACATGGCTAGATCGTCTTAGATTTTTACGACGATGAAGAATATATTTACTACATAGGTCGGAAATATATATTTCGATGTGTTGCCAATGGAATGACAAAATCAATATATCACCATCTTTCGGTGGTGGGTATAAAAAGGTAACGGTGAAGCAATATTTTTTTTCAACTGTGGAACGCTTGTGTTCGTGTATAGCGTCGGTTTTTATGTATTGGAACGATCCAGCCTTTCCAGAGGCTGGTGAATAATCGCTACCTCCCTTCCACATTCAAATGTGTCTACAACCGTACAGTACCTAGATTTTTCTATAAATTTTATATCAATAAATTTAACTTAATATCCATGCTTTTGGTTTTCTTTTTCTTTTTAATAGATGTAAAGAAAACATTTTATAAACAGGAGAACAGGGCTCCATGAATAAAATAAATATTATTATATATTTTATATTTTTTTTTTTAAATGTTATGATAAATGCTCAAAATGTTATGAAAGTTTTTCATAAATGTTATGACAACTTTTCATAAACTATATGTTTGAGTTTCATAAATATTACGTCATGTTTTATTGAATTGAGATTTATGAAACGTACTTCATAAATATTGTGAAAACTTGAATTGGAACGTATTTAAACATTTTTTCATAAATGTTATGACGAAATCATTAATATCATGAACGGACGAACATAACTAGATCGACGTAAAAATCATGGCGATAAAAAATATGTATAAAATATATGGGGTCTACTACCAATATTTCGATGTATTACAAACGGAATGACTATATTAGTATACCCCATTCTATGCTGGTGGTATAATGGATAAGAATTATTAAGTTATTGGAACTATATCAGGTTATGAACCGATTCAGGCCGTACTTGGCTTGGATGTTGGAGACCATAGTTGTTGCCATTGTGTGAAATTTCTGTCAAATCCGGTAAGATCTGCGCTCTTGAGCCTAGTTTTTCCTATTGGAAACTTATCGTGCACTTCACAGACTGACGGACATAGCTAGATCGACTATATATTGTATATATAGAGTCTAATGCCAATATTTCGATGTATTAGAAAGAGAATGACGATATTAGTATACCCCCAACCTATGGTGAAGCGTATAATAAGTAAGGAAATGCAAACGTCGGGAGGTACCGGCAATATAAGTGGAAATTGGGAGCTAAACGTAATTATGAACCGTATTTGATGGACTTTGATGCAGGTTTTTGAATAGCCGGTGTGCAGGAATTTATCCGGTAAAATTCCAATTTTACCGGCTAAATTCCCAATAAATGCCTTTTTGGGGTATTTATTTGGGTATTTTTAATATACCGGATATTTTCATAATTGGAAACACTTATCAAACATTTTTGATAATTTCGTATTATTTGTGTATAAAAATTACTTTCTGATCTCATAAAATCGGACTTTAGTTATATATAGCAGTTTCCCGACTTAAAAATTAAAATTAATTAATTAAATTAATTAATTAATTAATTAAAATTAATTAATTAAAATTAAAAATTAAATTAATATATTGGTAACCCCCTATCTATTCCTGTGAAATATGGCACAGATCGGATAACATATGGCTATAGCTGCCATATTAACCGACCTCCCGATATAGGATATTAAGGCCATAAAAGGTGACCCCTACACCCTTTTGTCGAATGTGGGTCAGATCGGACCATATTTGTAAATAATGATTTTTAACTATTATCTTTTTGGCAACACTGTTTTAAACAGCTGACGCACGTTTTGTGATTTGTTTCACTGTCAAACATCTTCAGATTGGTCTATAATTTACAAACGAACAACGCTTGCAAATTATTGAATTTTATTTTCAAAATGCGTACTCTGTTAAGAAAGTTCATCGCGCGTTTCTCCCATGCTATGGAAGAAACCCTCAATGGTCATGTAAAAAAGCAGAATTGTCGATTTTGGAGTAAAGATCTGCCCGAAGCATTGCAAGAGCTACCAATGCATCCAAAAAAAGTCACAGTTTGGTGCGGTTTATGGGCTAGTGGCATCATTGAACCGTACTACTTCAAAGATGATGGGAATCATAACGTAAGTGTGAATGGTGAGCGTTACCATGAGATGATATTCAATTTTTATACCCACCACCGAAGGATGGGGGTATATTCATTTTGTCATTCCGTTTGCAACACATCGAAATATCCATTTCCGACCCTATAAAGTATATATATTCTTGATCAGCGTGAAAATCTAAGACGATCTAGCCATGTCCGTCCGTCTGTCCGTCTGTCTGTTGAAATCACGCTACAGTCTTTAAAAATAGAGATATTGAGCTGAAATTTTGCACAGATTCTTTTTTTGTTCATAAGCAGGTTAAGTTCGAAGATATAGCCCCCATATAGACCGATCCGCCGATTTAGGGTCTTAGGCCCATAAAAGCCACATTTATTATCCGATTTTGTTGAAATTTGGGACAGTGAGTTGTGTTAGGCCCTTCGACATCCTTTGTCAATTTGGCTCAGATCGGTCCAGATTTGGATATAGCTGCCATATAGACCGATCCTCCGATTTAGGGTCTAAGGCCCATAAAAGCCACATTTATTGTCCGATTTCGCTGAAATTTGGGACAGTGAGTTGTGTTAAGCCCTTTGACATATTTCTTTAATTTGGTCCAGATCGGTTCAGATTTGGATATAGCTGCCATATAGACCGATCTTCCGATTTATGGTGTAAGGCCCATAATAGCCATATTCATTATCCGATTTTGCTGAAATTTGGGACAGTGAGTTGTGTTAGGCCCTTCGACATCCTTTGTCAATTTGGCTCAGATCGGTCCAGATTTGGATATAGCTGCCATATAGACCGATCCTCCGATTTAGGGTCTAAGGCCCATAAAAGCCACATTTATGGTCCGATTTCGCTGAAATTTGGGACAGTGAGTTGTGTTAGGCCCTTTGACATATTTCTTTAATTTGGTCCAGATCGGTTCAGATTTGGATATAGCTGCCATATAGACCGATCTTCCGATTTATGGTGTAAGGCCCATAATAGCCACATTCATTATCCGATTTTGCTGAAATTTGGGACAGTGAGTTGTGTTAGGCCCTTTGACATATTTCTTCAATTTGGTCCAGATCGGTTCAAATTTGGATATAGCTGCCATATAGACCGATTTCTTGATTTATGGTTTTGGGCCCATAAAATGCTCATTTATTGCCCGATGTCGCCGAAATTTGGAACATTGAGTTAAGTTAAGCCCCTTGACATACTATCGCACAGATCGGTCCAGATTTGGATATAGCTGCCATATAGACCGATATCTAGGTTTAAGGTTTTGGGGCCATAAAAGACGCATTTATTGTCCGATGTCGCTGAAATTTGAGACAGTGAGTTTGGTTAGGCTCTTCGACGTCCTTCTTCAATTTTGCCCAGATCGGTCCAGATTTGAATATAGCTGCCATATAGACCGATCTCTGGATTTAAGGTTTAGGGCCCATAAAAGAGGCATTTATTGTCCGATTTCGCCGAAATTTGGGACAGTGCTTAGTGTTAGGCTCTTCGACATGTTTATGCAACTTGGCCCAAATCGGTCCAGATTTAGATATAGCTGCCATGTAGGCCGATATCTCGATTTAAAGTCTTGGCCCCATAAAAGGCGCATTTATAATCCGATTTCACTGAAATTTGACACAGTGACTTATGTTCGGCTTTTCGACATGCGTGTCGTATATAGTTCAGATCGGTATGAGGTATATGAGTATAAGGTATGAAATTTTTACCGAATTTTGATGAAAGGTGGTTTACATATATACCCGAGGTGGTGGGTATCCAAAGTTCGGCCCGGCCGAACTTAACGCCTTTTTACTTGTTTTTTTTCCAAAATGCATGACATGTAGTTTCAACAAGACGGCGCCACATGCCGCACAGCACTCGTAATAATGTACTTAATGAAAGGCGCGTTCGGTGAACATTTTGTTTCACGTTCGGCACCGGTCAACTGGTCCGCCTAGATCGTGCGATTTAACGACTTTAGACTATTTTTTGTGGGGCTATGTTAAAACTCATGTCTATACAGACAGAAGCCCGCTTCAATTCCAATGCTTCGGAAGACAACATTGAAGCATTTATTCGTGAGATACCGGCCGAAATGTTGAAAAGAGGATGCCAAAATTGGACTAAGCGGATGGACCATTTGAGGCGCAGTCACGTTCAACATTTGCATGAAATAATCTTCCAACATTAAATTATATGGACCGTGCTATCGATTCAAATAAAGATTTCAAGCATTTTTCTAAATTTTATGTGTTTCTTTTTGGAAAAACATTCCTATAGGTCTTAAAAAATCAATCACCTTTATATAGCGGCCATTTAGACCGATCTCCAGATAAAGGGTATTCAGCCCATAAACGGAGCATTTTGTCAGTCCCCCACATCTTTTTGTCGAATGTGGCCCAATTAGGACTATATTTGGGAATAGCGGCCATATAGACCGATCTCCCGGTATAAAGTACTAAAACCATAAAATAGTTTTTCATCCTATAGCGACGAAATTTACAGAAGTAGGATTTGGTAGACCCCTACACATTCCTGGCATATATGGTCCAGATTTTACCATGGCGAGAACATCATACAAATTTGGTGGTGGTGGATATTCCCTCCTAATGCTGACGACATTTGGGAGATAATGTGCTATGTATGAAGCCATGTAAAAACTTCTCTCCAAAGAGAGTTCGCACTGCGTAACGCCGTTCAGACTTCTAAATATATGAGGAGGTTGCATCTCTTCCGTGTTCATAGGGGAAAATTTGCATTTTTCCCATATAGACCGATCTCATGATTTAAGGTTTTAGCCCATAAATGGAGCTTTTAAAACACGATTTTGTGGTTTTATGACTGTCTATTAGATAAAAAAATATAGCTAGCTCTCTTCCCTCAATGTGATACAAACAAATGCACTAAGCTATAAAACTCTGTACAACAGTATACTGTGATATACTACTATATCAGGCGGTACCGTCTATTAAATACCATCATGATGATGAGAAAGCTGAGCGCAAGATGGGCGACGGGTTTGCTCTCAATGTGTTATTTAATCAAGACGATGCTCCAGTTCGCGAATTCATTATTGCGATAGCAAAGATCTATGAATTGAAGTTCGAAATGCTTCAGCACGCACCTTGTTCCGATTATTTTTATACCCATCACTATAGGATGGGGGTATATTAATCTAGTCATTCCGTTTGTAACACCTCGAAATATTAGAGTGTATATATTCTTGATCGTCTCGACGTTCGGTGTCAATCTAGGCATGTCCATCGAACGCGCAAAGCTAGCCGCTTGAAATTTAAATTTAATAAATATAAATATATGTATATAAAAGGTGATTTTTTTGAGGTTAGGATTTTCATGCATTAGTATTTGACAGATCACGTGGGATTTCAGACATGGTGTCAAAGAGAAAGATGCTCAGTATGCTTTGACATTTCATCACTAGACTTACTAACGAGCAACGCTTGCAAATCATTGAATTTTATTACCAAAATCAGTGTTCGGTTCGAAATGTGTTCATTCACCATTCAGCGATGAGGCTCATTTCTGGTTGAATGGCTACGTAAATAAGCAAAATTGCCGCATTTGGAGTGAAGAGCAACCAGAAGCCGTTCAAGAACTGCCCATGCATCCCGAAAAATGCACTGTTTGGTGTGGTTTGTACGCTGGTGGAATCATTGGACCGTATTTTTTCAAAGATGCTGTTGGACGCAACGTTACGGTGAATGAACACATTTCGAACCGAACACTGATTTTGGTAATAAAATTCAATGATTTGCAAGCGTTGCTCGTTAGTAAGTCTATTCATGATGAAATGTCAAAGCATACTGAGCATCTTTCTCTTTGACACCATGTCTGAAATCCCACGTGATCTGTCAAATACTAATGCATGAAAATCCTAACCTCAAAAAAATCACCATATATATATATATATATATATATATATATATATATATATATATATATATATATATATATATATATATATATATATATATATATATATATATATATATATATATATATATATATATATATATATATATATATATATATATATATATATATATATATATATATATATATATATATATATATAAAAATATATATATATATATATATATATATATATATATTGATGTAGGTCGTTAGGGATTGAAAATGGACCATATGGGTTCAGATTTAGATATAGCTCCCTTATAAAACGATCTCCCAATTTGACTTCTTGGGCCCCTGGAAACCGCAAATTTCGTCCGATTTGAGTGAAATTTTGCACGTAGTGTTCCGTTATTATTGTTCACAACTGTGCCAAGTACGGTTCAAATCGTCTATAACCATATAAACCGATCTATCGATTTGACTTCTTGATCCCTTACAAGCCTCAATTTTAGTCCGATTTGGCTGAAATTTTGCGTGTGGTGTTCTGCTATGACTTCCAACAACTTTGCTAAGCACTGTCTAAATCAGCCTATTACCTGATATAGCTCCCATATAAACCGATCTCCCCATTTGACTTCTTGAGCCCTTACAAACCGCAATTTTAGGCCTATTTGGCTGAAATTTTGCATGTAGTTTTTTGACTTTTAACAACTCTGCCAAGTACGGTTCGAATCGGTGTAAAAGCTGATATAGCTCCCATATGAACCGATCTCCCGATTTGACTTCTTCAGGGCTTACAAGCCGCAATTTTTATCCGATATGGCTGAAATTGAACATATAGTGTTTTGTTATGACTTTCAACAAATGTGCGAAGTACAGTCCAAATCGGTCCGTAACCTGATGTAGCCCCCGATCCCGATCCCGATAAACCGATCTCCCGATTTGACTTTTTATCCGATTTGGCCGAAATTGTGCATGCCGTGTTCTGTTACATCTCTCGATCAACTGTGCCAAATACGGTCCGAATCAGTCTCTCGATCATCCTTGTTCGGTTCCTTGAATCTTTAATGTTTGCTGGTTTGACGGAAGATTGGTATGTAGAATAAAATAATGCCCTTCAACTAAATTTATTTTGTTTAAATTTTTAGCAGAATTCATTATCGTGGGTACCCAAGATTCGGCAGGGCGGAACTTAGCACGCTTTTACTTGTTTATCTTCAAACTTAAAAAAATGGCTTGGCGGCAAAATATTGAGCCTTAACGAAGAGGTGGTAGTTGCTGTCGATGGCTTTTTAGAGGAGCCTAACAAGTCTTACTACAATTAGGGTATCGAACCTATTGAAAATCGCCTGAAAAAGTGTATCGAGCTAAAATAAAACAAAAAACAAAAATTTGTTGTGTTTTCTTTGTTAGGTGGGCTTCTTTTGGGACCACCCTCGTTTTTATGTTACCTATACCTAAATTTTAGGTATGTAGGAAAGTGTGGCCACTTCTGCATTATGATCGGTGATGCCAGGTCTTTTTCGTGAAAAATCGTAAAAATTGAGAAAAAAATCGTTAAAACTTTTTCTGAAAGATTGTCATAAAACCGCCGCACCTAAATGTGTCTTTTATACGCAATTCGCAACTATTGCTGGGCAGAAGACCTATTCTAATATAAGCTTTAATAATCTATTCAATAATAAGCTTTAATAATGAGGACTGCTGGGTTTGGTTTAGTATTACTTTCAATCAAACCATAAATATATCGATATTTATTATACAGAGACCAAATTCCACATAATTTTTTTTTAAACGTAAAATATCAATGAAATCTTCTCTAGAGACAAAATTTTTGCTGAAAATTTATCCAAAGATAAATCGAAATGTACCTTTAACATAAATCTTCCGAAATCTTCAATTAACTTTTATAAAAAATTCTCCAAAGACAAAATATCGTTGAAATTTTTACTAAAGGCAAAATTACAGAATTAGAGAAACTCTACATATTAAATTTGATTGAAATTTTGATTTTTTCACAGAACTTATTCTATTAATAGAAAGAGTTTATAAAGGACTAACATTCTTGGCAAAAAAAAGGTATGTAGTACAATATTTAGCCAAAAACGTAACACTGTTTTCCAATATCGAACTGATGACCTTAACCCATTAACGACGAAAGAGTAGAAAAATGCCCAAGAATAAAGCTGTCTTAAAAAATTGTAGTTCGAGTTTGGAAAGAGGTATCCTTATGAAATTTGGATTAGCGTAAAGTAGATGAATGAAACTTTAGAGGACCAATGGCTTATAGAAAGTCGGCAAGTTTTTTAGTATCCAAAACAATCAAACAAAAAATTTTCTCAAAATTCTAAGGAATGAAATTTCTGGAAACCGTTTAAGTTTATTGTTGTATTTTATAATATATAATAATATAATTTTATAGCGATAAGCTTATTCATTTTGACGGAAGAGCGATTTTACGTTAAAGTCATTAAAATCCACTTTTCTTCGGCAAAAGGTCATAAAATATTAAGAAAATGATTTTCTTTCTGTTGTAAAAATATTTGTTAAAAAAGTTTTTAAAAATGTCTATGCCAATATAAATGTTCTAAATAACAAATATATGAGACTTCATCAAACTCGTGCAAGGGAATCGAGGATAAGGCGTTAATGGGTTAAAAATTATGTGAACTTTAAAGTGGAAAATAATCGTGATAACGTAGAGAAATTTAAATCAAAAAATCATCAAGCGTCAAAGGTCACAAAATCGCCAAAATTACGTTAAATCTTCACGTCTGGCAAGCCTGACTATGAGTGTAAATCAACCGGCGCTGCTAAATAACATCCAAAGGCGAAAATGAAATAACCCCTAATGAAAAAGTCCCCAACATACTCGAAAATGAAATAAACATTTAAGTATTAATTTTTTTGCTCGTGTTCGCAATTTTTAATTTAACAAAAAATGTGTGCTAGGGCATTCCCTACTTCTACACGCTTATCATCACGCGAGTTTCTAGGCATCTACCGTTCTACGCATCAACTCTACCTACACATTCCAGGGGTACTAGAATCTGTGTGTATGCCTTTAGCAACATGTAAGCGAAGTTTTCAGGACCAGACCCGAAGGACAACGAATGATAGATGGTCACAAAGAGTGGGTGTGGGCATTCCCAAACTATGTGGGCTAATCTAGACTTGAAGAGGTCTACCGCTTTGCTGTCATTGGCTAGAACAGACGTCTCAGTCATTGTGTCCGTCATGACAGGTCACTGTCTAATCGGATAACATGCTGACAGACTAAAGGTTGCCAGTAACGACCTTTGCAGAAGCTGTGAGGACATCGAAGAAAAAGAGACTATAAAACACCTTCTGTGTCTGTGTCCCACACTAGCAGTCAGAGTTGGACCCCGTAATTTGAGTTCTCTTAAAGTAAATCTAAATTTTTCAAATTAAAAACAGTGGGCGGGGCTAAATAGTATTAGGGTATTTCTATACCCACCACCGAAAGATGTGGGTATATTCATTTCGTTTGCAACACTTTTTATTTGTTGGCAAGAGGATAAACGCGGTGAATATAACCAAATATCACTATTTAAAATTTTATATTCGCAAATTACACTGGAAAGACACATTGCACTTTTCACTCAAATCTATTATTTACAACAAAAATCAGCTGTTCTCTGTCAAACACAATACTGGTTGGATGTTGACAGTGTTGCCACTTAAACTCAAAAAAAACATCAGCTGAGTGTACTAAAAAACAGAGTTGCCAAGTAACAACAGAAATATAGCATTGCCAACTAAGATTACATTTAAAAATGTCTCAAACGCCCGTTAAAACAGATTCTGTTCAAATGTCTCACTCGGCCAAAAGAATGCTAGTTGATACTTCTCCGGAAGATGTAAATTCGACTGAATCGCAGAAACTAGTTGGAAATGTACAATTGTCAGAGTTAATGAAAATGATGCAACTGTCAATGGAAGCTGTAATGGAGAATAAGCTGCAAAATGTAGCAACGAAATGTGATATTGCTGAAATTAAGAATCACATAGCTGATATCGATGACAAATTCAAAGAGCTTAAAGCTGAAAACGATGCCATGCGATCAGAAATTGCTGAATTGAAAGCAGACAAAGAAAAAGGCCAAGAACAGATTCTCCGTTTAGTAGAGCAGAGTAAACGTAAAAATCTATTTGTCAAAGGTATTATGATGAAAGGTTCCCCAAAACGATCCGTAGAATATTTTTTTAAAAACACATTAAAGCTAGCTGATGTTAAAGTAATATCAGCCCGGGCTATATACTCATCAAGAAATAAAATAAATACGATCGTAGAAATGCAAGACGAAGAAATGGTGAGACAAGTACTTAAAAATACCAACAAATTAGCCGGTACTAATATTATAATCGAAAAAGATTTGAGTGAAAGAAGGCAGCAAAACAAAAAGGTCTTATTCCAACTGAAGACTGAAATACTTGGAATCGACAAAACACACAAAGTTTTTGTAAGAAATGACTCCATAAAGATTGGGACAAAATGGATGTCATGGTCAAGGACCGGAGAGTTAATGTGTGGAAAGAACAAAGCTGACGCGGAACTAAAAGATTTATATGGCGATAAGTTTAGTGCATTAGATCTTAGCTATAATAACTTATTAAGCAAAATTAATCAAAAAAACTAAGTATAAGCAATGTAGATAAAAGCCAAACTGTAACTGAGGATCGTTTTTTAAATATTTTGTCATATAATGTACATGGGCTAGAAAACAAAATGCTATACGTAGACTTTTTTAAGTATATAAACAGTTTTGATATATTTTTTCTCTTGGAAACTCATATTTGCGCGGATAAATGTGAAAAATTTAGTAAATACTTTGGCGATTTTGAATTAGTTTGGCACTATGCTGCAAGAAATTCACGGTTTGGAAGAGGAATTGGTGGATGTTTAATCGGAATAAGGAAGGATCTGAAAAAGTTTGGTGTTCAACATACACATACAACTGAACAAGGAATAAACGTAATAAAGATTATTATTAATGGCTTAAAATTTAACATCATACCAATGTACATGAGATTACAAACTTGGAAAGAAGAATTCTTAAAAATCGACTCTATACTCAGGGAATGTAGCATTGAAAATCCCATAATAATTGGCGACTTGAACGTGAGAATTGGATCATTGCAAAAAAACATCGATGAAATTTTTAAGGAGACATTTCATGCTGGTCTTGAGGAAAGGAGATCAAAAGATGCGGAAATAAATTCAAGAGGAAGAGACTTCTTGAAGCTTTGTTATGACCACGGGCTGGTAATTGCAAATGGAATGACAAATGGCGATGAAATTGGAGAATTCACCTTTGTAAGTACAGTTGGAACGTCGGTCAATGATATATGTGCGATCTCACAAGAACTTTTGTCGAGAGTACACAGATTTACAGTTGGGAATAAAATCTGGTCAGATCACATGCCAATAATTTTATCGATGATATATAGAAGTGAAAATATACCGGAAAAACTCAATACACTGTTACCAAAGCTTAACTGGGATAATCGCAAATATTTTGAATACCAGAATGAAATAAACAAAATCCTTACAACGCGCAGACAACTCTCCCCTTATTCATTCTCCGAAATAGCGGAAATAATACAAGAAGCACATCGATCTATAGCTACGACAACAATGACATTTTCAGGTCGTGAAAAATGGTTCAACGTTACATGTTTTAACGCAAGGAAAAAATCTTTTGAATATTTGGATAAATTTAGAAAGTACGCTAGTCGTGAAAATAGAGAAAAGTATGTATACTTTAACAAACGGTATAAAGAAATTTGTGAAAATGCCAAAGCCCAATATAATAACAGATTGGAAAGAAAGATAGACGAGGTGAAAGATTCTCATGATTGGTGGAAGATCGTTAGGGAGCTGAGAAACGAAGAAAGGTGTGGTAGCATACCCGTGAAAACGGAGGACTTAAAGAATTATTTCCAACAACTGCTAACCCACACAAAAAATTTTCCAGATATTCATTACGCCTATATACACTGGAGAGATGATGACTTGGATAGGGAAATATGTTTGATGGAAGTTAAAAAGGCCTTAGGCAAAGCAAAGCTAAATAAAGCACCAGGAGAAGATCGTGTGCCATACGAATTTTATAAATACGCAACTGATGAATTGCTACAAGAAATAACATGTACTTGCAACGTTATTTTCGAAAAAGGAGAAGTAGACAAGTCGTTCGTTAGAAGCATTATTTACCCAATATTTAAAAAAGGTGACAAAACTCTTCCCAATAACTACCGTGGAATATCATTCATGAATTGCTTACCAAAAGTGATGATGGGTATTGTCAAAGATCGACTGGCTAATTGGTCAGAAAAACATGGAAAAATAAATGAATATCAAGCTGGATTTCGTAAAAATTACTCTACCGTTGATAATTTGTTCAACTTATCCTCAATAATACACTTAAACTGGCACAAAAACAAAAAAACCTATGCTTTCTTCGTAGATTTTAAAGCTGCGTTTGACCGAGTATCTCGAAAAGCCATGATATACAAACTTCATACCATAGGAGTATCAACAAAAGTAGTTAACTTTATTGAAAAAATATATGAAGAAACTAATTTTTCTGTATGGACAGGCCAGGAACTCTCCAGTGATTTTAATACAACCACAGGTGTTAAACAGGGCTGCTTATTATCTCCTCTCCTATTTGCTTTGTACCTCAATGACCTACATGAATACATTGGTGGTGGTACCACAGTGGATGATCAAAATATTCGACTTCTGATGTATGCCGATGATATCGTCATCCTAGCTGACGAAATAGACGTGATGCAGCGTATGATACAAAAACTGGAGGAATATTGCAAAATATGGAACATGGAGGTTAACATGGAGAAATCAAAAATAATGGTATTTCGGAAGGGAGGAAAGCTTTCGAGTAAGGAAAAGTGGCTGTATAATGGAACAGAGATCTCAATTACATCGGAATATTCTTACCTGGGGTTGACATTTACACCTAAACTCTCACTCCGGAAACAAATACAGGAGAGAAATCAATTAGCCAAAAATAGCATCAACACCACTTGGAATTGTTTCTTATCAAAACCTAATGTGTCCATAAAAACAAAATGGAAACTCTTCTTGGCCATTAGTAGGTCTATACAATCATATGGATCACAAATATGGGGGTTTTCTCACTTTGATGAAGTTGACCAACTGACACTATATTTTTTAAAGAAGGTATTAAAAATGCCAAGTTTTACTCCAACGTACATAATGATGTTAGAGACTGGTGTCGAAAACGGGCATATATACACTTTGAACAACCATCTTAACTATATAACGAGAATTTTGTATGATTACAAAGATGATAGGCTACCTAAAATACTAGCCAAAAAAGTGATGAGACACGAAATATTTTGGAAAACGCATATAAATTCTTTAACTCTGCAAAATAGTACAGAAGCTTTCACGCCAAATCTGTCAAAACAATGTTGGTTACAAAACATTCAAAATCTCCTCCAAAACATACGTGCAACAAAAACAAATGATGCACTTTCAAACGCAAATAATACACACCGCTTCTACAGTAAGCTCCAACCTACTTTTGGGGGATTATACTTTGTCGAACCCTTGATGCAGGACGAACTGATGTGGATATTAAAAGCTCGAAGTGGGATGTTTTCATTAAATTCCAACAGGTTCCAAACAAATTCAAATCCAATATGTTCAATGTGTAATACAGTTGAAATAGAAAACATTCAACATTTCCTGGGTCGATGCCCAGCTCTCAAAGAATTCCGATTAATGTTCTTCCAAATGCCCATAATTAATGAATCTGATTTAATAAATATTCTCAATGGAAATGTTATACACTGGAAAAGTTTAGCCAGTTATCTAAAAACTTGTATGTTATATAGAAACCAGTTATTGTCTGAATTTAATATATAAAAGAAAGGAAAAACAAACTCGTAAATCTCTAGTATATACACTATATTTTAATAATGGACAGACGACCGAAGGTCAATGTCAAGAAAATATATACTCAATTTATTCTTTTAGAATGCTATGTTTATATTGCTATATTTATATGAAAACATTAATGAAATTAATAAAGAATACTACTACTACTACTACTAACTAACACATCGAAATATTCATTTCCGACCCCATAAAGTATATATGTTCTCGATCGTTTTTAAAATCGAAGACGATCTATCCATAACCGTCCGTCTATCTGTTGAAATCACACCACACTCTTTGAAAACAGAGACATTGGGCAGAAACTTTGCACAGATTCTTTTTTTGTCCATAGGCAGATTAAGTTCGAAACTTGGCTATGTCGGACTATATTTTGATATAGCCGATTTAAGGTCTTAGGCCCATTAAAGATACATTTATTATCCGATTTCACTGAAATTTGGGACAGTGAGCTGTGTTAGGCCTCTCGATATCCCTGTTTAATACGCCCACATTTGATATAGCTGCCACATATACCGATATTTCTATTTTCTACCAATAAAAGGCGCATTTATTGTTCGAATTCGCTTAAATTTTCGACAGTAAGTTATATTAGACTCCTCGAAATTATCGGCTCAGATTTGGATATAGCTGCCATATAAACCGATCTCTCGATTTAAGGTCTTGGGACCATATTAGGCGCAATTATTTCCGATTTTGCAGAAATTTGGTATAGCGAGTTATATAGTCTCCTTGCCATCCCTGTCCAATACGGCCCAGATCGTTCCAGATTTGGAATTAGCTGCCATATATACCGATCTCCCGCGTTAAGGTTTTGGATCCGTAAAAGGTGGATTTATTAACCGATTTTGCTTAAGTTAGGCACATTGAGTTGCGTTAGGACCCTCGACATTCATACCGAGTATACTTATGATCGGTCTTTATTTTGACATAACTGTCATATATACACCCAGAGAAATCATTGGTTGGAATTTGATTATAAAAACAAAAAGGTAATAATGTCAAAACAATTTCAATTGTTTGAATCAGAGTTTGGTCATTTTCATGGTTCAGTAGCTACCTTAACCACGATACAATAAATAGAATTAAAAGAAGATGTAGCTTACCGATGTATCAGTTCCACCAATTCTTTTACGTAAAAATAAATGTATTTTGCTGCTGCCAATTGTACTTTTTATTTCCTGCAATACCACCAAAGAGTAAGCCCAACACACTGACCATATTTTTGCTAATTATACTGCCAGTAGTTATGCTAACTATCATACCGGAGTTGCAATAATCCCTTACCGGTAGTTGTGCTAACTATCCTTCCGGCAGTTAGTATTGCATACAAAATCTTCACATACCACTGCAGAATTCGGAAACCGAGGTTCGAGTTCCCCGGCCGGCCAAAATTTTTTTGTTATTTTTACTTAAACATGTTTAATAAAATTCGGCATAAAAAGTATGTATTTCTTATTAAACATGAGTTGTGTCAGAGCCTTACATAGCCTCCTTGAATATGGTGGAGTTCAGGCTATAATTAGATATAGCTGCTATGGCTCCATAAATGATACAGTTTTCGCTCTATTATGACGAAAGGTTTTTATACCCACCACGCCACCATAGGATGGAAGTATACTAATTTAGTCATTCCGTTTGTAACACCTCGAATTGTTCGTCTAAGACCCCATTAAGTATAAGTTCTTGATAGTCTCGACGTTCTGAGTCGATCAAGCCATATCCTTCTCTCGAAATCACGATAGAAATTGAATGCGTAAAGCCAGCCGCTCGAAATTTTGCACAATTACCTAATATCGATGTAGGTTTTTTAGGATTGCAATTGGGCCATATCGGTTCAGATTTGGATAAAGCTCCCATATAAACCGATCTCCAAATCGGTCTATAACCTGACAACTTTCTGTGGAGGTGGTTTTACGTGGCTGCCGTACCCAATGGCACAGTACCTCATAAATATCGCTAGCATTACGATGAGATAATAATCACTGATAATTTGGGAATTTATTACAAAGTGCCACGTGCAAGGTTTCAGCAAAATCAAATAAGAATTGCGCCCATTAGAAGTTCAAGAAGTCAAGACTTGACTTTTCAAGTTTTACTTTATTTTTTATCATTATATTAATTGGCTATGACAAAACATTTGTCCCACAAGCCAAACGTAGAATAGAGTTCCAAGCGCCTCGATCTTCTGCGCTCCTTCGAAAATCTCTGACACCAAGTTTCGAGATGTTTTTCACCACTGTGATTGCCTTCAAATGACTTCTTTGCCGGAAATTCTTTATTCATTCTGACAACATGACCGAGCTAACAGATTGGAAGGTATCACTTCTTCCAATCTGTTAAAATGTCAAGAAAATTTGTTTATTAATTTTTCATTATCGGAATGAGGGGCAATATGGGTCAATATAAATGTATTTGTTAGGAAATTTGGACACCGTTGTTTATCTATGCTAACGTCGACCTACAGCTCATTGAGTTCGTGGTTCATACGACGCCGATACTCTCCATTAATGCAAACTGATCCATGAATTTTACGAAGGATTTTTCTCTGAAACACTCCAAGCACTGCCTCGACTACTTTTAAACATAGCCATACCTCAGAACCATACAGCAACATGGATAATATCAGTGCCTTGTACAGAGTAATTTTCGTCTGTCGAGAGATGGCGGTAAAGTAAACATTTTATGTATTTGTGTTTGTTTGTTATGAACAGACTCGAAAAATGTTGAACTAATTTTATTAACATTTTTACAGATTGAAAGGTATCGTTCCTTCCATCCTGTAATAATTTCAAGAAAATGTAATTATTAATTTTTTAATATGGGGATCAAGGGCAATATGGGACTACAAACATGTGTTTTGGATCAAATTCAAAATATGTATCAATATGTGGGGACAGGCAACCGTTCCGCCCCAAAAACCATTCCCCCCACAATTTCAACCGTACAGCAGCCTCGCTATCGACGGCGACAGAGAAGATGAAACCAATAATACCAAAAACGACAGCGGTGTAAATGCTACCAGCACTGCAGACGCTCAGCCTAAGCCTCCACCAATATTCATTCCCCATGTTGATAACATTGATAAAATGATTTCTCAGATAAGTAAATGTATTGAATTTACTGAATTTAATTAGAAATCTTTAAAAGATGGTCCGGTCAAACGTAGTATTAAGAATGTAGAGAGTTATCGTAAAGTTGTCACGCTTCTTCAATCTGAGGGAAAAGTTACCATACATTTCAACTGAAACCTGAGCGTGCGTATAGAGTAGCTTTTAAAGGACTTCATCACTCCACAGATGTATCTGACATCAAGGCCAATTTACTGTCATGCGAACACCAAGTACGAATTGTGAGAAATATATTCAGCCGCATATTAAAAATGTGCCTACCTATGATTTATGTAGATGTTGATCCAGGGTCAAATAAAGACATTAATAGCATCCAGTCCATTAAAGACGCCATATTGAATCTCCAAGAAAATATGATGATATTGTGCAACGCTTCCGAAGTCAGAAATTTGGGCAAACAAGAACTTTTTGCCGAAAACCATACAGGTGTGTCAAATGTGGTATTGATCATTCATCAACAGAATGCAATAACATACCTACAGCGCCCTCAATATGCGTTCATTGCAACGAAAACCGTACATCCACCTCTAAAAGCTGAAAATATAATCAAAATCTCTAAAATAGGAGAACTTCAAGAACGCCAAGAGCTAACTTTGAACCTGTAAATTTTACCAATAACCTTGATGCTCAAAACTATGTTAGCACAAATCAACACAACCCAATATCTTATTCTCAGGCTGTAAGAGGAGATGAAAATAACTTACTTCAGAAAATTGAAGTAATGATGCAAAAACAAATAGAGTTGGCAAATACTTTAATGAATATGATGTCAATATTGATGTCTAGATATAATAATTGCAGAATGGAATGCTAATGGCATGTCCAATTATTCGAATGAAATTGAGATGAGAAACATATTTAAATTTGAATAACATCGACATATTCATGGTCTCTGAAGTGCATTTGACATCAAGGTCTTTTCTGCGCATAAAAGGTTAAGATTCTATCATATCAAATCGCCCTGATGATAGACCTCATGGCGGAGCTGGAATTTTTATCAAAACTGGTTTAAAATATGAAACTCTTGATGCAGTGTCTGAAAATTTTCTTCAGGATGCGGTAATAAAGCTTTTATTAGAAAATGGTAGCAGCTTAGCTATATATTCTGTGTACTTCCCTCCCAGGTTAGTATCAGTTGCAGTGTGTATAATTTTTTTTCGGTCAACTTGCAAACAAGTTTATTGTTGGAGGTGATTTTAACGCCAAACGCGTTTGGTGAGATTCGAGACTTAAAAACCCGAAAAGAGTTGTATGAATGTATAATTATCAGACAATTTCTACAGGAAAACCTACAAATTGCCGTACGATCTGTACAAAATACCAGATCTTCTATACTTTTTTGTTTATTGTACAAAATACCAGATCTTCTATACTTTTTTGTTTATTGCGGAGTTTCTCCACAATACCTTGATATAAGTGTTTCTAACGATTTGAACTCAAGCCACACTCCTATTCTCCTCAACTACTACAGGTCCAATTCTTGAAAATACTATCGAAAAGCCTTTATTTTAGTACAAGACACATTTGGAGAAATACCTAAACTATATTAATTCGGAGCCTAATCTTAAGATATCACTTAAAACTGATACCGAAATTGATGATGCCTTAAAGAGTTTTGTAAAACTTATCTACGAGGCAGCATATCAGGCAACTCCTCTGGAAGAAAACAATAAAAAATCTAGCGTGCAAGTAAAAACACTTGGAATAAAGAAACTAATAAAGTAAAAGAGAAAATTACGAAAAAAATTAGCAAACAACGAGGCGCCCATCGGATAAAACAAATTTTAATAAAGCATTTCAATATCCTAAGAAACGTATTAAACAGATGAGAAATGATAGCGTTGGGAAATATCTTTATGAACTTAGTCCTGCTAAACATAATAGTCACAATTTGTGCAAAGCGACTAAATATTTAAAACGACCGTAGAGAAGAATAATTCCGATAATGAATATGGACGGAACATGGTGCAGATCTGATCAGATATAGCTCAGGCATATACAAACTTTTTAGAGGATAACTTCACTCCCTTTAATTTTTGTTCTCAAGAAAACTATGATCAAATAAACAGTTTCATTGATTTCCCATGTCAAATGTCTCCTCCGACAAAACCATTTACTTTCTGTAAAATCCAATATGAAATATCTATTGGGTTGTCCAAAAAGTGATTGCGGATTTTTTAAAGGAAAGTAAATGCATTTTTAATAAAACTTAGAATGAACTTTAAGCAAATATATAATTGCCATTTTGTTCGATAACGTTTTGCCATCTTCCTGGCAAAATTATTTTTATTTTTTATTTATTTATTTTTATTTATTAAATATCTGAAATCCTAGTACAACAAGACATAATATCTTATAAATTACAGTACTAGGTATAAGATGAAGACTTTTAAATACAGTAGACACAATTTCAAACTATAAATATATAAAAGTAAAAGTATAAAAATTAAGATTAAAAAATTATGTAGATTACGCATTACTGCAAATATGTTGACAAATCCTTTTTGAAGCGAGATGCGTTGCTAACTATTTGTAATGTTGTGGGGAGGTTGTTCCAAAGACGAATGGTATTTATCAAAAACTGGTATTCAGACTTAGTTTTTCTGTAGCGTAACTGGATAATTTTTCTTCCACGATTGGAACGAGCGAATTGCAATTTCGTATAAAGGTATGACGGTTCGCGAGTGTAGATTATTTTGTGTAGGAATGTAATACACCTAAATTGGAGTAAGTTGTCGAAACTCATGTTAAAAATTTTATACGAGTATGACGATATTCTCTCCCGCCGACTTTTTTGAAAGATATATCTAGCTATGCTATTGTATGCTACGGTCAACAATCGTTTATCAGCACTATTACAGTTGGCAAATAATTCGCATCCATACAGGAGCACTGGGACCAAATAGGTCTTTGCAAGCAGCATTCGAATATTCAGTGGGGTTGAGTTTTGTACAGCCCATAGATTTCTTAACATGCCATATGTCTTTGCAATATTTCTTTGGATGTGATTAGTCCAGTTTAAGCGTTCGTTAAAGATTACACCGAGATTTGTTGCATTCAACACAAATTCAATAACCGAGTTATTAATGTGTATTGGGGGTAGACTTTCTTTGTTTACTTTGTTGTTTGATATTAAAATGCATTTTGACTTTGTTGGATTGATTGTAAGATGGTTGCTGCTGGCCCATGTATATATGTTTAGTAAATCATTGTTTATATCATCAATACACTGGGCTATATTGTTTTTTTGTGAGCTGGCATACAATTGAACGTCATCGGCGTAAATGTGAACATCACAGTTACGTAAAATTGATGGTAAATCATTCACATACATGCTAAACAACAAAGGGCCCAAGATAGACCCTTGTGGCACTCCTCTATTGACTGTTATTACATTCGATGTTAGATTATTATGGCATACAGATTGTGTTCTATTATATAGATATGTTGATAACAATCGACAAGCAGATTTAGCGAAATTGAATAATTTTCTTAGTTTCTCGAGCAAAATTTTGTGGTTAACTGTATCAAATGCCTTACTGTGATCTAGTAAAACTAGAATGCACGTCATATCCTTATCCATTTTGCATCTTAATTCCTCAACTAATGGTGATTTCGATTCTGAAAAAAAATGTTACACTAATGTTGCACTTATACGGGACAACATTTTGGGAATGCTGCCTTATCCCTCTCATAGTTTTACAATTTTTACATTTTCAATCGAACATGTTAATATGCCCGTATATTGTAATTTCAACCAAATAATGCTGTAAAATGTAGCAATGCATCTAATATGCCGTTAGCTAAATAAAACGCGATTACTTTTTCCTTTTTTTATGTATTTCTTTTTAATATTTTGCCAAACATTCTACAAATTGTTTTCTTCTTCTTCTTTTCAACCAAAATTTGCTTGAACGGTGGCATGCACATGAGATGATAGCAGCTGATTTAAAGTGCGGCATTCTCCATCCTAGCCTAGCCACGGTGTAGAAAATGCTGCATTTTTTCACTTTCAGTGGGCAACACCATTACAAACGAACATTTACCCGGTGGTGGGGTTACACTTTTTTGGAGAATCGAACACAAAATTTCGATCTCAGTGCAACATGTCGAAAAAATGCTGCACTTTTTTTCACAATCGAAATCACCATAAGTCAGTGAGAACTGTAATACAACTTCTTTGTGCCCTGTATCCAGATTGACGTTCAGTTAATAAATTGTGTCTGGCTATGTAATGATTGATCTGTTCGCATAAAAGTTTCTCCAATACTTTTGACAAAAAAGGTAAAATTGCAATTGGTCTAAAATCGCTATTCTTTTTTGGAAGTGGTATTATTTTCGAATACTTCCAGGAAGCAGGGAAATAAGACTTTGTTAAAATTGTATTAAATATATGTGTAAAGAAAGGTAGACATCTGGGTAACAATAATTTAAGAAATTTTGGGTTTAACCCGTCCATTCCTTCAGCGTTGGACTTTATTGAGCGAAATGCATGCAAAACTTCTGTCTGATCTACACAACGAAAAGAGAAGGAGTTTTGTGGAATAAAACAATTTCTCAGTGTCAATTGGATTGAAAAGTTAGTGACTGGATCAGTGGTGTTTAAATTAGCAAATTGTGAGTTTAATTCATCCAAGTTGATTTCAACAGGTGCTTTATTTTTTTGTCCTATTCCGATGTTGCGTATGATCTTCCATTTAGATCCACTATCGACTGCAGTAGAGAATTTTTGCTGATAATATTGGTTTTTTGCAGTCTTTGTTGAATCCGAAACTTTTTTTCTTGCCTTTTTGAACTGATCGTAGAGCAAGTGGGTTTTAAAACGTTTCCATCTCTTGTACAGCTCATCTCTGTAGTTAATTAGGCGTCTTATCTCTTGGTTAAACCATGGCTGTTGATTGTTGCACACAATTCGAGATTTTAAGGGAACACAAGCGTTGTTAAGATTTGTGATATGATACTCCATATAATCTATTTGATCTTCGACAGAGTCTAAATTATAGACCACGCTCCAATTAATTTCATTTTCTAATGTCCAGAGACTGTGGAAGTCAATTTTGCTAAAATCTCTCTACACTGTTTGAGATTTTGCTCTGTCTACAAAGGTGTCATAAGTAATGAAAATCAGATCATGTTTTGAGAAAGTTGATGCAGAAAGTTGATCGTATAGTAATATTTTAGACGTGCAGTTGACAAAGAAAGCATCAAGAAGTGTATTTCCAGCAGAGGAAAAATGTGTTGGTATTGATGTATTTACTGAGTAGAGACCCAGTGTATTCATAGACTCCATAAGTTTTTTCTCGACTAAGAGATTGCTGTTAAAGTCTCCAGCGATGATAACATCATTGTAGTAAACCGAATGTGTTTCAATTACGCGTAATAGATTATTGAATGGAATATTTCGGTTGGGTCGGTATAAAGTTCCCAAAAGAATTTTAGATCCTTTTGTTATCAGCTCCAAGAATATATATTCAATTTCACTATCGGTTTCAGACTTGATTTTTACGCTGCATTTTAATTCCGTACGAATGTATATACACACGCCGCCTGCATTGGATACTCGATCAGCTCGAAATAGATTGTAGTCCGAAAGATTATATACAAAATCATTAAGTTCTGGGTGGAACCACGTCTCGGATACACATACAATATCGATGCTGGAGGAAGTAAATATGTTTCTAAGCTCGTCCATTTTGTTGTTAAGGCTTTGTGCATTGATGTGGACAATAGAAATTCCATGTTTTTGTTTCGATAGCACTCTAACCATTCTGTATAAACCGTCATTGGAACAGTGTCCTATATTAGTCATCGATACAAATGATTAAAAAGCAACGCATGTAAATAGTAGTTGTATGATTTAATGGGATTATGACATTGGTTAGTGAGATAGAGGTTATTTCTAGTATTAATAAAATATTCTGGTAAAGTACTAATTTTATGTAATTTATGCAAAGTTTTAATAATCTTAAGAAATTAATTTTTGTTGACGCCGAATTAAAGTTGTTCAATATTGTTTTCCAAGCGTAAAATATTTGGTTCATCTGCCACACGAAAAAATTGGTCGAGTTGATTTAATGAATCCACGCGAGTACCTTTTTCTTCGTTTTTAATCTTTACATATACGAGCCCGCGTAATGTAAATGCAGTAGAAATTAGCTTTTGCCTTTTCATTTTGAGAGCTGTCAGAAATATTTTGTAGTTATCTTTAGTTAAGTCTTCATTTAAAAAAAAGTGTTTGTTCGAATGAAAACCGCACATATCCAGAGAGAGTTGTCTTCCTGTTTCACGTTTGTATGTAGAGACAGTTCTAAGAATGAAGTTTCGATCAATTAGAACTTCTGGCCTTTATCTGCAAAAAACTGAACCAAATGCGATTTTATAGCCTCATCATTGCCGAAAGTTTTACCATTTAAGGAGTTCTGCAAAGATCGAAGTAAATGGTAGTCTGATGGTGCAAGGTTAGGGCTATATGGTGGATGCATCAAAAGTTCCCAGCCAGGCTCACTCAGTTTTTGGCGAGTGACCAAAGATGTGTGCGGTCTAGCGTTGTCCTGGTGGAATATGACACCTTTACGATTGCCCATTCTGGTCGCTTCTCCTTGATGGCTGTATTCAATTTGTCCAATTGTTGACAGTAAACATCCGAATTAATCATTTGGTTCCTTGGAAGCAGCTCAAAATATACCAAACCCTTCCAATCCCACCAAACAGACAGCATAACCTTCTTTTGGTGGATATCAGCCTTTGAAGTGGTTTGAGCTGGTTCACCATGCTTGGACCATGATCGTTTTCGACTAACGTTGTTGTTAACAATCCATTTTTCATCTCCAGTTATGATTCGTTTTAAAAACGGATCGAATTCATTGCGTTTAAGGCGCATATCACAAGCTTTGATTCGGTTTGTTAAATGAATTTCTTTCAATACATGTGGTACCCATATTAAAATTGACGCCAAACAAAGAAATGTAAACAAAATTTCGCGCACTTTTTTCTAAAACAAGCTTAAAGTAACAGCTGATAACTGACAGAAGAAAGAATGCAATTAAAGAGTCACAAGCCGTTGAAAAAATTTGTCAACGCCGACTATATTACTACTATATTACTATTAAATGCTAAAAAGTCGTCAGGCTATGTCAATATTAATGGGAAAGCTTTGAAGTTATTAGCAAAGAAGGGTGTCGTCTTCCTTACACCATTTTTAATTCTCTAATTAGAGTATCGCATTTTCCTTCCCAAGGGAAACACGCGAAAATTATTATGTTTTGCTCATCCATCTTTTTAGATGTAAAACAGGCTTTCGATAAAGTGTCATATCGGACTACTCTTCAAGCTGAAACAAATGCTACCTGCACCCCAGTATCTAAAGGGTGATTTTTTTGAGGTTAGGATTTTCATGCATTAGTATTTGACAGATCAGATGGGATTTCAGACATGGTGTCAAAGAGAAAGATGCTCAGTATGCTTTGACATTTCATCATGAATAGACTTACTAACAAGCAACGCTTGCAAATCATTTTCAGTGAATGGGCCCTAGAAAAGTTGGCAGAAAATCCGCTTTTTTATCGACAAATTTTGTTCAGCGATGAGGCTCATTTCTGGTTGAATGGCTACGTAAATAAGCAAAATTGCCGCATTTGGAGTGAAGAGCAACCAGAAGCCGTTCAAGAACTGCCCATGCATCCCGAAAAATGCACTGTTTGGTGTGGTTTGTACGCTGGTGGAATCATTGGACCGTATTTTTTCAAAGATGCTGTTGGACGCAACGTTACGGTGAATGAACACATTTCGAACCGAACACTGATTTTGGTAATAAAATTCAATGATTTGCAAGCGTTGCTCGTTAGTAAGTCTATTCATGATGAAATGTCAAAGCATACTGAGCATCTTTCTCTTTGACACCATGTCTGAAATCCCACGTGATCTGTCAAATACTAATGCATGAAAATCCTAACCTCAAAAAAATCACCCTTTATTACTGAAAGGTTATTTAACCCAAAGAAGTTTTTATGTAACTGTAAGAAGCGAAGAATCGGAAGTAGACAATATTAATTCTGGAGTACCACAGGGGAGTGTCATTGTACCATTGCTGTATACGTTACACACGTCTGTTAACGATTATTTTACAGTAACTACGTAGGCAGATGGCACAGCTATATTGGCTTCTAGCACAGATCCTGTTAAAGCGACAACAATAGTGCAACAAAAAACTTAACTGCATTCAAGACTGGGTTAAAACGTGGAATTTAAAAGTGACCGCCGATAAATCGACGAACTTTACATTCACGCTTAAAAAAGATGATTGTCCTCCTTTAACGTCAAATGGTGGATTAATGCCTAAATTGGATGGCGCAAAATATCTTGGCCCTAGATTAGATAACCGACACACCTGGAAGGAATTGTTATGCTATTGGAGCTATGTCAAGTTATGGTCCGATTCGGACCATAATCGATCTGAGTGTTGGAGACCATAGTGGAAGTCTTTGTATATAATCTCAACCAATTCGAATAAGAATTGCGACTTTTAGGGGCTCAAGAGGGAAATTCGGCAGATCGATTGATATGGGAACTGTAACAGGCTATGGACAAATTCAGACATTTAAGATAGCAGGATGGTTTGATATAAAAATGCGCCAACTTTGCGTTTGAAACCTTTATTAATACCTACTCTTTATGAAAATACAGGAAATGATTATAACTTGATGACAAAAGTTTACGCAAACTTGTAGGAAATAGAAGTATTTTATCTAGAAAATTATACAATTTTTTGACAAAGAAAAGTCGAAACGTCATCTTTTTGGAAAATTCAAAAATCGACTTTTTGCAAAAATATTTCAACTCATCAAAAATTGGCTTTTGTTTGATCAAAGTAGAAAAGTCTGAAAGTCGACTTTTCGTCCCAACTTGGAATCCCTATGACGAAATTAGTATATCCGCATCCTATGGTAGAGGACATAATAAAAATCGAAAAGAGTGCCAAAGTCGGCCGGGCCGAATTTTGGGAACCCACCTCCATGGATTCTGCTAAAAATGTATACGAACTAAATTAAGTTGAAGGGCATAATTTTATTCTATTGGGTTGCCCAAAAAGTAATTGTCGGTAATATAGTAGTAATATAGTCGGCGTTGACAAATTTTTTCAACGGCTTGTGACTCTGTAATTGCATTCTTTCTTCTGTCAGTTATCAGCTGTTACTTTTAGCTTGCTTTAGAAAAAAAGTGCGCGAAATTTTGTTTACATTTGTTTGTTTGGCGTCAATTTTAATATGGGTACCACATGTATTGAAAGAAATTCATTTAACAAACCGAATCAACGTTTGTGATATGCACCTTAAACGCAATGAATTCGATCCGTTTTTAAAACGAATCATAACTGGAGATGAAAAATGGATTGTTTACAACAACGTTAGTCGAAAACGATCATAGTCCAAGAATGGTGAACCAGCTCAAACCACTTCAAAGGCTGATATCCACCAAAAGAAGGTTATGCCGGCTGTTTGGTGGGATTGGAAGCGTGTGGTATATTTTGAGCTGCTTCCAAGGAACCAAACGATTAATTCGGATGTTTACTGTCAACAATTGGACAAATTGAATACAGCCATCAAGGAGAAGCGACCAGAATTGGTCAATCGTAAAGGTGTCATATTCCACCAGGACAACGCTAGACCGCACTCATCTTTGGTCACTCGCCAAAAACTGAGTGAGCTTGGCTGGGAACTTTTGATGCATCCACCAAATAGCCCTGACCTTGCACCATCAGACTACCATTTATTTCGGTCTTTGCAGAACTCCTTAAATGGTAAAACTTTCGGCAATGATGAGGCTATAAAATCGCACTTGGTTCAGTTTTTTGCAGATAAGAGCCAGAAGTTCTATGAGCGTGGAATACTAAATTTGCCGGGAAGATGGCAAAAGGTTATCGAACAAAATGGCAATTATATATTTGATTAAAGTTCATTCTAAGTTTTATTAAAAATGCATTTACTTTCTTTTAAAAAATCCGCAATTACTTTTTAGGCAACCCAATACATACCAAACATCTGTCTAACCAGCCAAAATTAAGGCATCTAGGAACCGAGAGACCGGTTTATATGGAAGCAATATCAGGTTATAGACTGATTTAGAACGTACTTATCACAGTTGTTGAAAATCATAACAGAACACTTTGCGCAAAATTGTAACTAAGTCGGATAAATGTTGCGGCTTCCAGGGGCTCAAGAAGTCAAATCGTGAGATCGGTTCATATGGGAGCTATAACAGGTAATACACTGATTAGAACTTTACCTGGCACAGTTGTTGAAAGTGATAACAGTACACAATGTGCAAAATTGTAGCTAAATCCGACAAACATTGCGACTTCCAGAGACCTAATCTGACAAAAATTGTGGTTTCCAGGGGCTTAAGAAGTCAAATCGGGAGATCGGTTGATATGGGAGCTATTTCCGGTTATAGATCGATTTGGACCGTACTTGGCACAGTTGTTCGAAATCATAACTGAACTAGCAATGCATTCAGAAAAAATCACAGTTAGGTGCAGTTTATGGGCTGGTGGCATCATTGGATCGTACTTTTACAAAGATGATGCGAATCGTAACGTAGCTGTGAATGGTGAGCGTACCGTGATATGATATCCAACTTTTTTGCCCAAGATGCAAGAGCTTGACTTGCTACATGCCCCACAGCACGCGTAACAATGGACTTATTGAGAGGCGAGTTCGGTGAACACTTTATATCACGTTCGGGACCGGTCAATTGGCCGCCTATATCTTGAGATTTAAGACCTTTTGACTATTTTTTGAGGGGCTATGTAAAAGCTCATGTCTATACAGGCAAGCCCGCTTAAATTGACGCATTGGAAAATGACATTGAAGCATTGAAGAAGAGTATACCAAAATTGGACTAAGCGGATGAACCATTTGAGGCGTAGTCACGGTCAACATTTGCATGAAATATTCTTCAAACATTAAACTATGCTATCAATACAAATAAAGATTTCTTGGAATTTTATGTGTTTTTCTGAAAAACTTTTCTATAGCTCCTAAAAAAATCCTTTATATTGTTTTGAAAAACACAACATTTTTAATAAAACCGTAAAGGCTGAAATAAAATCTATTTTAAATCAAATGCACTTAGTTTTGACGCTTACTGTATGCACATGCAGCTGTAATAGCGATGTATTTATTGTCCTAGTTTCTTCTAAATATTTTCATTGTGACGATAACCTCGACAGTTTTAGACTCTTCCCATTGACAAAATTTTCCTGTTTCGTTCTTTATAATATGAAATATGACAACAAAACCAATTTCTACAAACAAATATAAACCCTTTGCTTCGCATGTAGTTCACAAATATTTAGTTATTGCATGCAAATTCGCTTATTGTCCAAAAAACGTCATATATAAGAAGTTTCTTTAAGTCCAAATCGCGATATAAGACACTGATTCCGTGCAACCCACTTTATGGATTATAAGCGAAATATACTGCATAAGCAAAACAAACAAAAATCTGGGTGTTTTTGTTCTCACATATTTAAATACCTACCAAATAATGTATTTTCTTTAGAACTTTTTGTTGTGTTTTCTTGTGCCTGACGCCATTTGTCGGTTTCTCTAACATTCGAGAATTTTTCTACAAAAGCGAAATTTTTAAATATGCCACTTTCCGAGTTTTTCATTAGCACACCTTGCTGCTTAACATACTGACTGCTCTTCAAAAGATAATGATCGCTCAATTGAAAGACAAAAACAAAAGTTTTTAATTAATTTTATGTGTTACGAGAGTGTGTCTATACACCCAAATTCTTCAGACTAGGCCACTTATTGGTCTAGTAAACGAATAATCGTTTGCGGCTATCGAAAAACTGTTGACATTAAAGAATTTTTGATTTCGCAATAAAACAAAATTTATTTACCGTAGACAAAATTGAAAAAGGATTTCAGATAAACAAAGTTACTTACCCCTTTCAAAATTGTAGCAGCGGAATTTGTTTTTCATTTTGTACCCTAAAGAAAAAACATCCTTTCTCGGAGTAAATACTACCTTTTACGCCAAAATTTTAGAGTAGGTTCGAAATGGGCTCCAAAGACTCAACAGCAGCGGTGGTGGCATCAAACATTAGTATGTTCTCCGCCCCTCCTATACTATACAATAGAGCACGTCGTACAAAAACTGAAGTTTATTGGAATGTATATTACGCACGGCCTACAGACCTATGAGCCCTATGTCCCTTATACTCAAAACGATGGAATGTATCGTGGATACCATGATAAAGAGTACGACATCCAGCGAACAGCTGAAATACAAACGAGGACGAAGGTGGACCAATTTGACACGCTACATTTCTTCAGTACAATGTTTTCGATATCGGACATGGTCCAATACTTAGGAGTGATCTCGGACAGGAATCTGAATTGGAAGTGTCACATTCAGGAGCGTACAGAGAAGGCTCACAGATGTTGGGCACTATGCAAACAGACCGTAGGCTCGAAATGGGGCCTGAATCCGAGGTTAGTCCACTGGCTCTACAGGAGCGTGATTAGACCAATACTTACTTACGGCTCAGTATTTTGATGGGCTGTGATGGAGAAAAAGTGCAACGTAAGGATAATACAAAAAGTTCAGGCGTGGTCTTCATCGTTCAGGCGTGGTCCTCATCGCGGAGCACTGCGGCACTGGAGACTATTCTAGATACTCGACCCATAGACATACAGGTTAAGTGTCAGGCAGCAACTGCTGCTATGAGACTTAAGGTGATGGGAGAATGGATATAGGATAGGATCAGGTCATACAAACTCAGTATAATCGAGGCGATGATAGGAAACCTGGAAAAAGATGAAGAGTTATCCGATCGGAAACCTGAGACGGTACTTGAGGTCGGATGCGAAGCTATCAGCGGCACAGTTTTGGATTGACGGAACTCTAATATTGCCATGTGGAAGATCATGCTACACAGATGAGTCAAAGTTAGAAGACAGACTCGAGTTGGGTGTCTACATTGAGAACCCAGGGTCTGAGATTTGTTGTTGACTGCCTGACCATAATATGATCCTTTAGACGGAGATTCGGGCGATCACGGAATACGCGATGTGGTGTGGTGTTAAAGCAAGGACGATGATCGTTAACATCTTCAAGGACAGTAAACATCAGGGCAATAACAACCTGGTCGGCAGGATCACGAAAAGTCTTGGAGTGTAAAAAGGACAATCGCCTTCTCTGAGGATAACATAATCCGCATCGTTTGGGTGCCGGGTGATAGCAATGTAAGTGGGAATGGCAGAGCAGACGATTTGCCAGAGGACTGTCATCAATAAGCTTGGTTAACACGTAGCCTTTCGGTACGATGAAGTTCGTGTTAAGGGAGTGGGTGACGAACGCGCATAGAACACTATAGAAAAGCATAACGGTCGGTAGGAAGACGAAAATCCTACTGGGAGATCCGTATCGTGAGAAGACGAGGATATTACTGAAGGTAAGAAAGAAAGAAGTCGGTACGAGGGTTACCTTATATATTTCGGGATTGGACAACCCTTGTGTTGCAATCTGCCAACTGACAGCTTTATTGTAAAGGTTGACATTTTTGAGGTTATACGTACTTAAAACGTTTTGACACACGAGCGCTTTTTGCGTTGTTTACAGTAACTTAAAAGATTCATCTCGCCCAAAAAATTGAATTAAATCGTGAACATTTTCGTTCGATTATTTTTTACAACTTTCGACGTCGGTTAACTCAACAATAGTGCATCGATGAACTTAATTCAATTTTTGACGATGAAGCTCCTTCAATTACCAGTGTTTATCGATGGTATGGTGAATTCAACCGAGGTCGTAGTTCACTCCAAGACGAATTTCGAGAAGGTCGTCCAAAATCAGTTGATGTTCCAAAAACCATTGATGCTGTGCGCCAACTGATATCGCATGATCGTCATGTGACCTATCGTGAGATTGAGACAACCTTAGGCATTAGTGGGACCAGCATACATTCAATATTTCATGAACATTTGATTGCCAAAAAAAATATTGTATGTTCGCGTTGGATCCCACACAATTTGTCAATCGCTCAAAAAACGCTCGTGTCGATTATATACGAAACAACTGCATTTTTGAGCACTCAAAACATCGATTTGATGAGTCATCCGCCGTATAGTTCTGACTTAACACCGAATGACTCCTTCTTATTCCCGTACGTAAAACATAAAATGAGCAGTGAACGTTTTTCGACACCATGTGTTTTGAAAATACCTCAAACAAAGTGGCAAAAGTACTTCGATCAATTGGTTCAAACGCATGCAAAAGTGTATAGATCTTAATGGGGAACATTTTAACAAACAATAAAGCCATTTTCAATGTTTAATATATGTTTTTGTGTTCTCTAATCCCGAAATATAAAAGGCAAAAATCGTATAGCTTCGGTATCATAGCGGGACACATAAACCTACGAGATCCTTTCCTATGTCATTGTCCGGCTTTCGCGGCTAACAGATACCGGCACTAATGTGGGCAAACAATAACAGACATCAAAGAATTTAGCGGCGTGATATGGAAAAAATAGAGATTTTGTAAGTAGCAGGGAATTCCTGACTTAGATTTTGTTCCTCGACATTACTTCTTTTTAAGTATTTAGAGCGAACATCAAGCCGATTAGCTCCCAATAGGCAAAATACGAAATATTATGGCGATCGATTAACGATAACCTGTGCCGCCACAACATCCAAAATTGAATGTAATGCTTTCTAAGTTTTAGTCCTAGCATGAAATTGGTTAATTAAGTACACATTAATATGAAACCTATATATATAAAATTAATTTGTGTTTGTTTGTTTGTAAATTTGTTTGATCCGTGTAGACTCAAAAACGGATTGTGGTGAAAAAATATAATTTTTTTGATGCCTCAATAGGGGGTGACCCTCCCACTTACCGCAAAAGTACCACCCAAAAATAAAAGTGGGCCGGTCGGGACAATATGGGACCAAATGAAAGGTATTTGGGAGTAGAATAAAAATTTGATATCAAAATTTTATTCCAAGTACCTAGGGGGCTGTCCCCACACCAAAACCCCTTCAAATAGGCATATTGGACGAAAATGACAATATGGGATTCGAATCAAAGGTATTCTGAAGTAGATTACAAGTATTTTCAGAAAGGAGGGAGGGGGTATATAATTTGTTGATATTGGAAGGGGCGGACCCTCCCCCGTTACCCCAAAGACACCACCCAAAATCAACGTTGGCCGATCGGGACAATATGGGTATCAAATGAAAGGTTTAGGAGAGTAGAATACGATTATGGTATTAAATGTTGGGTCCAAGGAACCTACTCAGGCTACTCAGACCCTAAAAGTTCTAAAGTCTTAAACAAACATTCGACGTACATATCAATATGGGGCTCAAATGAAAGGTATTCGGGAAAAGATTATGAATATGACCTTAAACTTTGTGTCCAAGAATCTAAGTGGCGCTTTACCTCCAAAAATCACGTCCTTTGACCAATTAAAACAATGGGGATCAAATGATAGATATTCTTGAGTAGTGTCATTCAAATATGTGCTCAAGTGGCAGATGGGATTTGGCGCATAACCCTCATATAGACACCCTCCGCAAAACGGCGGTGTACACCAATCATAACAATACGGGGTTAAATTAAAGGTATAAAGTTATGGACCACGAATCTAATATCTTCATTCTGCTCATATATCAAGCGGACCACATCACCCCAAAAAAGTCGATCAATCATAAGGACCTAATAGAACACTGTGTTATTTAATTAATGTGTGGGGAAACAAATAAATGTAGGCCACCATACCCAAAAAATTATGACGTTCAGAGTGATAGGAGGAGTTGGAAACGTTAATGTTAAGATTGCATCCATTTTTAGCTCATAGATAGACAAGACCAAACGACGTGCTGCTGGGCAACACTTTTTTTTCCAAAGTTTTACATGGTAAGAACTATCGCCACCGCACCAAATATATAGACTGGCAAATTAGTTCTTTGCCACAGAAAATCGTTTAATATGGCATTAGATTTGATTTAAGAAAAGATTTAAGAATGATGACAATTGAATAGGTAGTCATATAGTCATTTATAGACAACAACCATATGATGATCACTGTTATAAACCAAGCGAGTAGTAGCACTAACATTTAAGTTATCGCAATCTACTGGCTGTTTTTAAATGGATCTAGTTGATCCAATTGAAAATAGCCGGTAAATGGCGCTAATTTGGAGAAGCCAACATGAACAGAAAGAAGGCAGAGTGGTTACAATTGATTATACAGCATTTATCTTCGTTATGACTTCGTTGCGGTTGTTTGCGGTATTTCCCACTCTAAGACTGGGCTTACAATATGGGTATCAAATTAAAGGTATTTGAGAGTAGAAAGCGAATCTGATATCTAGTTTTGGAACTAAATGTTTCGTGGGTCACCCCACCCCCAAAAAACCCCTCAAATCGGATATATTTACCGACCATGGCAGAATGGATCTTAAATTAAAGGTATTTGGGAGTAGAGCATGAAATTGACTTTCACTTTTGAGACCAAGTCTCTGGGGATTCACCATACGCTTAAACAGGTATTTTTAATTTAAATAAGAGGTACTTGAGAGTAGAAAAATCCACAGGAAAATTGAAATATATTTTCAACTGAATTTAGGCAGAAATTTTCAAATTAAAAGTACTTTTCTCAACATAGCATTATCGGGCGAAGCTGATCGGGGCGGGCTTAGCTTGTTTACCCTTAAAACCAACCCAAAAGGGTTATCTGACCGATCATGACAATGTGTAGATCGAGTGATAAATATTTTTGAGTACAGTGCGAATCAAACATTCACATTTGTACGCAAGTGCCTGGATGGGGGGAATCACAATCCCGGCTCACAAGTGGTACTGGGGTATTGTATATGATGCATTGTACGTAAAAAAATTATTTCTCGCGTGATCTTTATAAAAGTTCATGCGAAGCGGGCCGGGTTTAGCCAGTCTACTATATAAAAATGAAGGTTTGCGCTTTGTTTGTTCCGAAATTGCTCAAAAATGCTGAACCGATTTTCATGAAATTTTCACAGGTGGTCGAGCTCAGCCCCCCGGTAAAAAAATGATACTTCATTTTGTGATATCCGCGAGGGGTGGACCAATAGCAGCAAGCCACTTTAAAATGAGTGCACACGATAGACATGAAGTGAATGACACGTTCACACCTCTTACTAGCAATCGTTGTTGACGCTTACGACTCTCAACCACCAAAACATGAAATGCAAATGGATCGCAACTGCATCTATTCACATACACTCAGCTTTCGTTCAAAATGAGCGTTGACATTATTATGCGTGATTTGTTATGGTCTGGGTAAGGAAAAAATGGAAGTAAGTAAGGAAGTAAGGGTGTAGCCACAATAGAAAATAATTTCCGACCAAAACGTTCAAAAAATCTACCAACTCTTCAACTAGCCGACCACAATTTAAAATTTCTTAAATATTGACTGAATTTTAATATTTTCTCTAAAAAGACAAAATATTGATAACAATTTCCCAAAATAAATGTTTTGATAAAATTTTTTCTAAATAAAAAATGTATACGCTATTTTACTAATAGAAAAATATTGTAGATCACATAGAAAATCTACCAAAATCAATTTTGGCTGTCCATCCGACCAATTCCTAAAATTTCCGTATCCATCCGAGTGAAATGTGGTAGATAAAGCCCAAAACGTCAACATTGAATGTGTGTGACTTGGCATCAACGCTATCGTGAAGGGCTGACCATTGCTGATCTATGTGTCTTTGCCGTTTGTTTGTTTATTTTTCTGTTGTGGCATTCCTCTGATTGCTTTGGCTTCACATGGCACTCATCTGAGTAGTGCGCATTCGCAAACAACATACGATGTTCCACACTCAAATTGAAAAGCACTGAACGTTCCATCACCTATATTATCACCTAGAGAGCGTTTCTAGCTAACATTGTTTTGATATGGCACGCATAACATGCACTTGCTTTGGCACAAGTGGCATTTGAGTGCCAAATGTAGGGTATCGTGCAGTTCTCGGGGGTGGACCCTCCCCCTAATTTTCAAAATCCCTAGATCTCGGAGATGGGTGCATCGATTTAAGCGACATTTTGTATGCCACCTTATAGTAACCCAAAATCAGAAAATTGGTATAAAACGTTGGGATCAAATAACCCACCCAAACGAACATATTTACCAATTGAGACAAAATAGGTATTAAATGAAATGAAATGGGTATTTAAGATTAGAGTATATACTTGATATGAAAATGCGACCTCAAGCGTCGGGGGGCCCACCCCATCACCAAAATCCGCCAAAAACTACATGTTTACCGATTGGGGTAATATGGGTATCAAATGAAAGGTAATTAGAAGTAGAATACGAAACTAATATAAAAATTTGGTGTAAAATTCGAGGGGGGCGTCATCACCCCAAAAGGTAATTGAGTGTAGAATACGAGACATATACAAAAATTTGGGTCAATTCCCACCCTAAAATTATGCCTCAAAGAGACATGTATACCAAATGGGACAATAAGGGATTCTAATGATAAGTATTTGAAAGGTAAATACGAATATAAATTATTTTCAAATTTGAACCATGTCAAAATGGACCGCAAATACTAAAGGGAACAGCGAAGTTCACCGGGCCAGCTAGTTTACTATAAAATCACAAACTGTATCTTGTACCACTACTGTGGCTGTGAGCAAATGACTCAGAAACGTCTCCTTTGGCTTTGCCATGTCCGTCTGTCCCCATATCCATTCTGTGCTGATAGTCCGTCTGTTGTATGTACATATATTTTAATATTAAACTATAGGTCATATGTGTTATCAAGTCATCACCAAATTTTGCACATTTTATTTTTTTAGCCCGAAGACAAACGCTATAAATTTAAAAAATCGGTTCAGATTTAGATATTACTTTACATTAATTGGCTTTGACAGAACATTTGTTCCACTAGCCTAACGTAGAATAGCGTTCCAAACGCCTCGATCTTCTGCGCTCATTCTAAAATCTCTGACACCAAGTTTCGAGGGGTCTGCCACCACTTGATCTTTCCATCGGGCTTTTGGGCTTCTCGGTTTGCGCGTACCACCGTGTTTGCCTTCAAATGACTTCTTTGCTGGGGCTTCTTCATCCATTCTGACAACATGTCCTAGCCAACGCAGCCGTTGTATTTTGATCCGTCTAACTATGCTATCGTCGTCATTCAGCTCGTGGTTCATACGTCGCCTATATGCTCCATTATCGCAAAATGGTCCATATATTTTACAAAGAATCTTTCTCTCAAATACTTCAAGCACTGCCTCATCTGTTTTTACCAATACCCATGCTTCAGAACCATATAACAGAACGTGCAGTATCAGTGTCTTGTATAGTGTAATCTTCGTCTGTCGAGAGGTGGCCTTGTTTCTAAACTGTCTACTTAGTCCAAAGTGGCATCTGTTTGCCAGTATTATTCTTCGCTTAACCCAAAGCTGGTGTCATTCGTTTCCGTTACGGCGGTGCCGAGGTAGATAAAGTTACTGACTGTCTCAAAGTTGTGGTTCCAAACTTTCTCCATTTTCTTTATCTGCTCGGATCTGCAAGGCTTTTTGGGAGTTGAAACCATCCATTTCGTCTTATCTCCATTTACTGCCAGACCCATTTTCAGTGACTCTCTTTTGATTCTTTCAAAGGCTACAGTAACTACTTCCGGTGACCGACCTATGATATTGATGTCGTCGGCATAGGCGAGTAGCATGTAGTAGTAGTAGTAGTATTCTTTATTAATTTCATTAATGTTTTCATATAAATATAGCAATATAAACATAGCATTCTAAAAGAATAAATTGAGTATATATTTTCTTGGCATTGACCTTCGGTCGTCTGTCCATTATTAAAATATAGTGTATATACTAGAGATTTACGAGTTTGTTTTTCCTTTCTTTTATATATTAAATTCAGACAATAACTGGTTTCTATATAACATACAAGTTTTTAGATAACTGGCTAAACTTTTCCAGTGTATAACATTTCCATTGAGAATATTTATTAAATCAGATTCATTAATTATGGGCATTTGGAAGAACATTAATCGGAATTCTTTGAGAGCTGGGCATCGACCCAGGAAATGTTGAATGTTTTCTATTTCAACTGTATTACACATTGAACATATTGGATTTGAATTTGTTTGGAACCTGTTGGAATTTAATGAAAACATCCCACTTCGAGCTTTTAATATCCACATCAGTTCGTCCTGCATCAAGGGTTCGACAAAGTATAATCCCCCAAAAGTAGGTTGGAGCTTACTGTAGAAGCGGTGTGTATTATTTGCGTTTGAAAGTGCATCATTTGTTTTTGTTGCACGTATGTTTTGGAGGAGATTTTGAATGTTTTGTAACCAACATTGTTTTGACAGATTTGGCGTGTAAGCTTCTGTACTATTTTGCAGAGTTAAAGAATTTATATGCGTTTTCCAAAATATTTCGTGTCTCATCACTTTTTTGGCTAGTATTTTAGGTAGCCTATCATCTTTGTAATCATACAAAATTCTCGTTATATAGTTAAGATGGTTGTTCAAAGTGTATATATGCCCGTTTTCGACACCAGTCTCTAACATCATTATGTACGTTGGAGTAAATCTTGGCATTTTTAATACCTTCTTTAAAAAATATAGTGTCAGTTGGTCAACTTCATCAAAGTGAGAAAACCCCCATATTTGTGATCCATATGATTGTATAGACCTACTAATGGCCAAGAAGAGTTTCCATTTTGTTTTTATGGACACATTAGGTTTTGATAAGAAACAATTCCAAGTGGTGTTGATGCTATTTTTGGCTAATTGATTTCTCTCCTGTATTTGTTTCCGGAGTGAGAGTTTAGGTGTAAATGTCAACCCCAGGTAAGAATATTCCGATGTAATTGAGATCTCTGTTCCATTATACAGCCACTTTTCCTTACTCGAAAGCTTTCCTCCCTTCCGAAATACCATTATTTTTGATTTCTCCATGTTAACCTCCATGTTCCATATTTTGCAATATTCCTCCAGTTTTTGTATCATACGCTGCATCACGTCTATTTCGTCAGCTAGGATGACGATATCATCGGCATACATCAGAAGTCGAATATTTTGATCATCCACTGTGGTACCACCACCAATGTATTCATGTAGGTCATTGAGGTACAAAGCAAATAGGAGAGGAGATAATAAGCAGCCCTGTTTAACACCTGTGGTTGTATTAAAATCACTGGAGAGTTCCTGGCCTGTCCATACAGAAAAATTAGTTTCTTCATATATTTTTTCAATAAAGTTAACTACTTTTGTTGATACTCCTATGGTATGAAGTTTGTATATCATGGCTTTTCAAGATACTCGGTCAAACGCAGCTTTAAAATCTACGAAGAAAGCATAGGTTTTTTTGTTTTTGTGCCAGTTTAAGTGTATTATTGAGGATAAGTTGAACAAATTATCAACGGTAGAGTAATTTTTACGAAATCCAGCTTGATATTCATTTATTTTCCCATGTTTTTCTGACCAATTAGCCAGTCGATCTTTGACAATACCCATCATCACTTTTGTGTTCTCTTGTGATTAGAGTGCCATATCTATTCATATCTGCATCTCGTATAATCTTCTCCAACAGGATATTAAAGAGATCACACGATAGGTTGTCTTCTTGTCTGACACCTCGTTTGGTATTAAAAGGTACGGAGAGATTCTTTCCTATTCTTACTGAGTGTCATCCTGCAGAGTCTTATTAATTTTGCAGGGATAACAAACTCAGACATGCCTTGAAATACCTCTGAACGTAAAGGAGTATCAAAGGCGGCTTTGTAGTCATTAACGAGATGGTGAATATCTGGTCCAGGGTGGATTTACCAGTTCTAACGCCGCATTGATAGGTACGTACGCTCGAGAGTACCTTGTATGCGATGGGGAGGAGACTTATTCCTCTGTAGTTGGCACATTCCGTCTTGTCTCCTTTCTTGTGTACGGGACATGGTGTGCTGAGGTGCCAATCATCGGGTATGCGTTCTTCTAGCCAGATTGCGCAGATAAGCTGATGCATACGCCTTATCAGCGTGTGGCCTCCGGTCTTAAATAGTTCAGCAGGTAACCCATCGGCTCCTGCTGCCTTGTTGTTTTTAAGTCGGGTCACCGCTACTTGGACCTCATTCTGACTAGGAGGTAAACATTCTATATCATCATCAGGGATTGGTTCTGCGGTATCCTCTTCGCCGCCTACATCGGACACTAGCAGTTGGGTAAAATTTTCTTTCCATATCCTCAGCAAGTTATCTGTGTCAGTTACCACATTTCTTTCTTTTTGTCTGCAGAAGGATGTGCCTGAACCAAAGCCGTCGGTTTGATATTTAGTTCTTTGGTAGAATATTCGGACTTTATTATGACTCCTGTACATCTAAATTCGCTCTGCGGAATAGAAGTTTCTTCTCTCTTCTTTTCTCCCGATACCTCTCCTTCATCTGTCGCGTTGCTACTGATTGCAGGGTTGCTCTATATGCCGCATTCTTGGCTTCAGTAGCATCTCGACACTCTTGGTCGTACCATGGGTTTCTTGGAGGAGGCTTCCGGTACCCAAGTACGGATTTCGCAGCATTTTCCATGGAGTGGGCAATAGTTAGCCACTGCGCCATTATATCATCGGAACAAGGAGTTCTTTCATCAAGCAGTCGGGTCTGTCGAGTGGAGTATGCCGCTGCCATTTGATGTGTTTGCAGCTTTTCAATGTCCAGCTTCCGTACAGTGTCAGATCGTACTTTCCTCGCCATGTTCAAACGGGTGAGAGCCTTTGCTGCAACAAGGTAATGATCCGAATCTATATTCGCTCCACGGATCGATCGTACATCTAACACGATGCATGAATGCCTTCCATCTATCACAACATGATCAATTTGGTTCCTCGTGTTTAGTTCGGGTGACAGCCATGTGGCTATGGGAATATTTTTATGTTGAAATCTGGTGCTACTAACTACCATGTTTTTTCCCGCGGCGAAATTAATCAGCCTCAACTCATTACTAGACGTTATCTCGTGGAGGCTAAACTTTCCGACTGTTGGACCAAAAATGTCTTCCTTCCCTATCTTCGCATTAAAATCTTCTAGAAAGATTTCAAGATCATGGACGAGGCAGCGGTCGTTTCTCTCTCTAGACGCTTATAGAAAATATCCTTGGTCTGCTCGTCTTTGTCTTCATTCAGGGCACAGGCCACAAATAAGGCTGGTGTTGGAATAGTTGGCTTTTATGAGGATTGTGGATAGTCTCATCCACCGGAGTAAAGCTGGAGACAAAGTGTTTCAGTCTCCGACTAACCACAAATCCACAGCCAAATTCATGCCTCGTGTTATGGCAGCTATAGTGATGCCATTCCCGGTCCATCGTACTTTATGTAAGGCGGTAATATCTGCCTTGTACTTCTCTAATACATCCGCCAGCGCGTATACTGCACCTTCTCTATAAGGAGTGCGGACATTCCAGGTGCCGATCCGCAAATCATGGTAATTTTTTCGTTTACGTGGGTCGTCAACGTTGGGGGGGTCCGTTTTTACTATTCCTTTGTTTCTCATAGTAGTTCTCATAGTTTTCCGGGAGCTGTTTACTGGCCCAGCGCCCCAACCGCATGGGTTTTGTGGGATTGAACATGTATCCCTCGTTGTGGGGAGCCGCTTGCTCCAAGATCCGACGCTCTCCCCCGGCCGCCCCTAACGTGGGAACCGCCGCTGATGTTGGCCATTAGTTATTTGAAGGCGCCAATAACTCGTCTTGTCATCTTGAGTATCATTGGCACTCAGAATTTAATTAAGAGCCAGTGCCACCTGACTCCTCACTGAGACTCTCCTCTCGAAAATCGCTGACTGCCCGCGGCCGCAACCTGTAGACGCTAAGCTTCCCGTGATAACGATGTACACCACACAAGTCGGAGCTCAAACTTCCAGCCTGTGTGGTGCTGATAGTTATCCCGTGTCGGGGATAACTATGAGCACCATACAGATTTAGATATAGTTCCTATATATAAAGATCGCCCGATTTACATATATAATGACGTAGTTACCAAAATTTTCAGCCGATTTGCACGAAATCTGGTTTGGAATGTTTTCATACCCATTTGCCATCAAGCCTCTGTTAATTTCACTAAAATCGGTTCAGATTTAGACGTATCTCTCATATAAATACATATTAAAAGTAGTTCAACTATTGTGTGAACTGTGGTTGAAAACTGTAACACAAATCTGATCCAAATTTTGATTAAATTTAGCTGAGGCTTTCAGATGGGTAATAAAACGATCCAAACCAAAATTCGTTCAAATCGGTTGAAAACTGTAATAATAATGTCCTTAGGTGTAAATCGGACGATCTATATATATCGGAGGGGAGGCATATCTAAGTCTAAACCGATTTTTCCAAAATTCGATTTGGACTTAAAAATTATATGTGCAAAATTTTGTGATGATTGTTGTTATCCAATGCGTTCTCCGGCTTAAATAAAAAAAAATATAACAGACTGACTATTAGCATAGAAAGGATATGCGGACAGACGGACATGGCTAAGCCAAATAAGCAGAAATTTCTGAGTCCAACTAAACATTTTATTACAGTCACGATAGTGGTTTAGGGAACTGTGTGTGGTTGTAAAATAAATTCTATATAAATGTATACTTAGTTTACCAGTTTCAAGTTAGGACCTAAAATACTTATCTGAATTCGTTATAAAGCACTACATTTAACTTTGGACATTGTGAGGCCACGGCTTTTCGTTAGCCGATCGCCATAATATTTCGTATTTTGCTTATCGAGATCAAAGGGAAAAAAAATTATCGGTTTACGTTTCTCGATTTTAATATCCGCATCCACTTTTCAATCTAATCTAACCTACCATAACGTACCCCTTTCAGATACAGCCGACTCATGTTGTGTTGTGAACATTTTTAACTTATTATATTCATTCTGTTTGTAACTACTCGAAATATTCGTCTGAGACCCCATAAAGTACATATATTCTTGATCGTCGTGACATTTTATGTCGATCTAGCCATGTCCATCCGTCTGTCGGTCGAAAGCACGCTTACTTTCGAAGGAGTAAAGCTAACCGCTTGAAATTTTGCACAAGTACTTCTTAGAAGTGTAGGTCGGCTGGGATTGTAAATGGGCCATATCGGTCCATGTTTTGATAAAGCTGCCATATAAACCGATCTTGAGTTTTGACTTCTTGTGGGCGCAATTTTTATCCGATTGGAATGAAATTTTGTAAAACGTGTTTTGTTATGATATCCAACAACTGTGCCAAGTATGGTTTAAATCGGTCCGTAACCTGATATAGCTGACATATAAACCTATCTTGGCTCTTGACTTCTTGAACCTCTAGAGGGCGCAATTCTAATCCGATTGGAATGAAATTTTGCACGAAGTGTTTTGTTGTGATATCAAACAACTGTGCCAAATAAGGTTCAAATCGGTGTATAACCTGATATAGCTGCCATATAAACCGATCTGAGACCTTGACTTCTTGAGCCTCTAGAGGTCGCAATTATTATCCGATTTGCTTGAAATTTTGTACCACGGATCCCTCGTGACCATCAACATACGTGTTGATTATGGTCGGTTAAAAAATGAACCTTTTATGCACCTAAGGACTTAAAAATGTAGATCGATATATGTATGTGATAGCTATATCCAAATAAAGGCCGATCTGAACCATATTGAACACGAATGTTGAAAAGCCTAACACCGCCCAATGTGTCAAATTTCGCAGCCCAAAATCGTGTTATAACCGTGCTTTTATTGTTCCAAGGATTTAAATCGGTAGATCGGTATATATGTCAGCTATATCGAACTATTGCCCGAACTTGACAATATTCGGTACGAATGTTTAAGGACCTCACAGAACTCATTGTGCTTCAGTGAAATCGGTTTATAAATTCACCTTTTAAGGACCTAAAACCTTATATCGGGGGATGGGTATATATGGCGGCTGCATCCAAATCTGGATCGATGTTGGCCGCATTGAACAGTAATGTCGTGGGTCCTAACACAACTCGCTATACAAAGTATATTATGGGCCCAATACCTTATATTGATAGATCCGTCTATACGACAGTTATATCGAAATATAGACAGATCTTAACTATTCCCGATACAAATGTCGAGACGCTTACACAATTCGTTGTGCCTAATTTCTTCAAAATCGGTTGATAAATTCACCTTTTATGGGCCTATAATCTTAAATCGGGAGATCGGTATATAGGGCAGCTATATCCAAATATGGACCGATCTGGGCCGTTTGAACAGGGATGTCTAGGAGCCAAACACAACTCGGTGTACCAAATATCTGAGAAATTGGACAAGAAATGCGCCTATTATGGACCCAAGTCCTAAAATCGAGAGATCGGTCCATATGGCGTCTACATCCAAGTATGGAACTATATAAGCCAAATTGACCACTAATTTCGAGGGGTCTAACATAACTTACTGTCCGAAATTTCGGCGAAATTTGACAATAAATGCCCCTTTTATGGTCCTAAGACCTTAAATCGAGAGATCGGTCTATTTGGCAGCTATATCAAACCGATCTGGGCAGTAATAAACAAGCATGTTTCATCAAAATCGGAAAATTAATGCGGTTTTAAAGGTCCTAAGATCTTAAATAGGCAGATCGGTCTATTTGATGCATTCAAAGATGGGCTATAGCCCATCTCTGAACTTAACCTAGCTATGGACAAACAAGAAAAATCGTGCTATGTTCGGACGGGCTGAATCTTGAGAACCCATCACCATGGGTTCTGCTAAAATTTTATACAATACAAATTTAGTTGAACGGCATAATTTTATTCTACATACCGAACTTCTGCCAAACCAGCAAATATTAATGCTTCTAGGAACTAAACAAGGATGATCGAGAGACCGGTTTACATGGAAGCAATATCAGGTTATAAACTGATTTGCAACGTATTTGGCACAGTTGTTGAAAGTCATAACAAAATACTACATGCTCAATTTCACCCAAATCGGACAACAATTGCAGCTTGTAAGGGCTCAAGAAGTCAAATCCGGAGATCGGTTCATATGGGTCCTATATCAGGATATGGAACGATTTGGACCGTACTAGGCACAATTGTTGAAAGTCATAACAGAACACCACATGCTCAATTTCAGCCAAATCGGGCACAAGTTGCGGTTAGCGGCTCAGGAAGTCAAATCGGGTTATCTGGGAGCTGTATCAGGTTATAGACCGAATCGGATAGTAAATGGCATAGTTGTTGGAAATCAAAACGGAGCACCACAGGCAAAATTTTAACCAAATCGGACAAAAATTGCGGCTTTTCAGGGCTCAAGAAGTCAAACCAGGAGATCGGTTCATATGGGAGCTTTGTCAGGTTATAGACCGATTTAGACCGTACTTGGCACAGTTGTTGGAAGTCATACCAGAACACTACGTGCAAATTTTCAGCCAAATCGAAAAATTGTGGGTTCCAGGGGCTCAAGAAGTCTAAACCGATATGGCCCATTTGCAATCCCCAAGGACCTACATCAATGTTAAGTATGTGTGCAAAATTTCAAGCGGCTAGCTTTACGCGTTTGACCGCCATCGTGATTTCGATAGACGGACATGGCTAGATCAATTCAGAACGACGAGACGATCAAGAATACATACTTTACTGCGTCCTAGACGAATATTTCGATATGTTACCAACAGAATGACTACATTATTATACCCCCATCCTTTGGTGATGGATCTCTGCAAAGTTGCAGCTCAATGGATATTTCGATGTGTTGCAATAGGAATAACAATATGAATATACCCCCATCTTTCGGTGGTGGGTTTTCGGTGGGCTAGTTCGCCGAAATTTTTAACAAAATAATTGAATAGCCGGCATCCTACTATAAAATTGAGATATCCGCACAGGCAAGCACATTCTGAAAGATTTGGGAAGACTTAATCAGCATCTAAATAGTGTTTTGGCAAGCAATACAAAGTTTAGTTCACATATGACCAAATTTCACCTCCAATGAGCCAGTTTCTGGGCACAGTAGCAACCACAACTTTTCTTAAAAAAGATTTAAGTATATTTATTTATTTTACAGTCGCATATTGATGTTGTAAATTTTTCGATTTGGAAAAAAGTGCTGTGCCTCCCCCATACAGACAGTCACAGACAGACGGACGGACGAGCATGACTAAATTGACTAAGAATGTTGAGACAATGAAGAATATATATAGGATATACAGCGGTCAAAAAAAGTATTCATCATTCAATGTTTTTTTTTTTTAATAAGTCTACAAAAGACAATTGGAATAAAAACATATTAAACTAATGATGCAGTAGTGCTTGTGTGATATATATGTACACAATTTCATTGTTTTTAAAGAAAAAAATAGTATTTATTGGAACAAAAAGGGCCATTTTACAGCTGAACACAAAAAATTAAACAAAAAAAGTATTCATCATTGCAAAAAAACAAAAAAATAAATAACATAATTTAAAAAAATTAATACTTTGTTATTCGACCACCGCGTCTTATAACTTCTTTTAAACGGTTTGACATCGATTGGACTAATTTAGCGGTTATATTTTGGTCTATATTAGTCCATTCCTCCATTATCACCTGTTGCATTTGACTCTTGCTCGAAAAATTGCGCGTTCTCAATTTGCGTTCGAGATGTTCCCAAAGATGTTCAATTGGGTTCAAGTCGGGACTTTGAGGGGGAGTTTTAATGACTTTGGGGCAGTTATACGGCATCCACATCTTGGTATTTAAAGCAGAATGTTTGGGGTCATTATCTTGATAATATTGAAAGTTATTACCAAGCCCAAGTTTTACAGCACTATCTTTTAAATTCCTCTTTAAAATGTCAATGTAATACTTATGATCCATTACTCCATTAATAATTTCAAGATTTCCCGCTCCTGAAGCCGCCATACACCCCCAAACCATTAAACCACCTCCACCATGTTTTACAGTAGCAACTGTGTTTCGTTCTTCAAGCTCTGTATTTGGTTTTCTGTACACTATGACCTTTCCATCGCACCCAAAAAGATTAAACTTGCTCTCGTCTGCAAAAATGACTGTTTTCCAAAATGATTCGGGCTGTTTTACATACATTTTTGCGAAGTTTAGCCTTTTCATTCGATTTATTTTATTTATAAAGGGCTTCTTACGTGCAGTTCTTCCTCTGTAACTATGCCTTTTGAGTGTATTTCGAATTGTTTGTGTAGTAACTTCCTTCCCTAAATATTCCATAGTGTTTTTACGAAGAATGGTCGCATTTGTCTTCGGAGTTTTCTGAACTTGCCGCACTAGCCAACGCACATCTCCAACTGAAAGTGCTTTTGGTCGACCAGATCTTGGTTTATTGTCAACAGTTTTCGTTTCTGTCCACTTTCTGATGATGGATTGTATAGTAGATCGTGGTCTATTTAATATTTCACTGATAGTTTTTTGAGTTAAACCATTCCTGTGGTGTTTTATTATCAAAACTTTTACCTCATCAGAAACCTCGTTTTGCTTACGACCCATTTTGACAAAAACTATATTTTCAATGAAATTAAATATTTGCTGTCAAGGGCAAAGCCTCCTTTACTAAATAAAACAGAAAAGGGGGATTCCCAAATAATATTTGAATTTGACTTTGATGATAGCATATCAATGATGAATACTTTTTTTGTTCTGTTTTTGGTGTTATTATATAAAATTGCATTTTTTGCGCTAATTAAATTTATTTTTTGAATTTATTTTAAAACATATTACGAAAAATAAACTATTGCATAAAACTGCATTATTTGTTTGCTTTAAATTTTCTTCAATTACCCAAAATAAGTGAATTTATTATCAATTTTGCTAATGATGAATACTTTTTTTGACCGCTGTATATACATTATTAGGTCTCCGATCAATACTTCGATGAGTTATTTAACGGAATGACAAAATTAGTATACGCCCATCCTATAGTGAATGATATAAAAAAGATAATATAGTTTATGCCTTCAATACGGAAGAGAGACTTAGTCATAAAGGGCTTATTCACTTGACTTGCCATACCTAAAGCAGTGCTGCTGTCAAAGGGCATATTTCTGAATATAAATATTATTTCTTAATACGAAGGATAACACAAATAGAACTATTAGCAGAGCATACACTGAACAAATGTTGTCCTAAGGAAACTTTTCCTTTGCTGAAAGATATTTTCCTTTTTATTAAGGATTATACACCTTGAAATATTGATCTGCGACCGCATAAAGTATATATTATATTCTGGATCGTCTCGACATTCTGCTTCGATCTAGCCATGTCCGCCCGTCCGTCTGTCGAAATCACGATAGAGGTCAAACGCGTAAAGCTAGCCGCTTGAAATTTTGCACAGATACTTAGTATTGATGAAGGGACGCTGGAGATTGCAAATGGGCCATATCGGTTCAGATTTAGATATAGCTCCCATATAAACCGATCTCCCAATTTGACTTCTTGATCCCCAGGAAACCGCAATTTCTGTCCGATTTGACTACAATTTTGCACATAGTGTTCTGTTATGACTTCAAAACACTGTGCTAAGTACGGTCCAAATCTGTCCATAATTTGATATAGCTCCCATGTAAACCGATCTCCCAATTTACCTACTTGAGGCCGCTGGAATCCGCAATTTCTGTCTGATAAGGCTGAGATTTTGCACATGGTGTTCTGTTATGACTTCCACCAACTGCACGTCATAGACCGATTCGCCCAAGTACGGTTCGAATCGGTCTATAACCTGATTTAGCTCCCATATAAACCGATTTCCCGATTTGACTTCTTGAGTCCTTACAAGCCGCAATTTTTGTCCGACTAGGCTGAAGTTTTGCATGCGATGTTCTGTTACGACTTCCAACAACTGTGCCAAATACGGCTAAATCTGTCTATACCTCCCATGTTAACCGGTCTCTCGATCATCCTTGCTCGGTTCCTAGAAGCTTTAATTTTTGCTGGTTTGACAGAAGTTTGGTATGTAGAATAAAATTATGCCCAAGATTCGGTCCGGCCGAACTTAGCAGGCTTTTTCTTGCGCCCACAAAAGGCGTATTTATTGACCGGTGTCGTAGATAGTGAGTTGTGTTAGGCCATTCAACATCCTTCTCCAATTTGACCCAGATCCGTCCAGAATTGAATATTGCTGCCATATATACCGGTCTCTCGATTTAAAGTCTTGGCCCCTTGGCCCCATAAAAGGCGCATTTATAATCCGATTTCGCTGAAATTTGATACAGTGACTTATGTTGGGCTTTTCGATATCCGTGTTGTATATGGTTTAAATCGGTCTATAAATATGGATATAGCTACTCAGAAGACCAATATTTAGCCCTACAAATTTTAACTATGACTTACACTTATTAGACCACTAAATGTCCGTGCCGAATTTGGTCCAAATCGAACCATATTTCGATAAAGCTGCTACGGAGGCATATATTATGCATTTTTCACCGGATTATGATGAAAGGTAGTTTTGAATTTAATTATTTGAGACACTTATCACTGTGCAGCAGTACTTATTGAGTTATTTTATCATAAAACGAGATAAGCAGCGCGAACCAAACAAAGAAAACTAAAAGTACCACCACTCCATAAGCAAAGCTTGCTTATGGATTGTTGTTGATGTTATATATTGGCTTGCAAAGAGTGCCTTTCAACAACAAATTTGTACTTCGGATCGTTGAGATAAAAAAAAATGTTGCAGGAAATGTAACAACTTTCGTAGTTGGTTTTTCGACCAAAGTTTTTGTTTTTCAAAATTATTTTTATCTGGGTACAAAACACTATGTGAATAATTTCTCCCAAACCAGGGGCTCAAGAAGTCAAATTTGGAGATCGATTAAATGGACGCTATATCCAAATCTGAACCAATATGACCCATTTGCAATCCCCAAAAACCTACATCAATAGAAAGTATCTGTGCAAACTTTCAAGCGGCTAGCTTTACGCGATCGGCACTATCGTTGTTCCAAATCTGTCCATAATTTGATATAGCTCCCATGTAAACCGATCTCCCAATTTACCTACTTGAGGCCGCTGGAATCCGCAATTTCTGTCTGATAAGGCTGAGATTTTGCACATGGTGTTCTGTTATGACTTCCACCAACTGCACGTCATAGACCGATTCGCCCAAGTACGGTTCGAATCGGTCTATAACCTGATTTAGCTCCCATATAAACCGATTTCCCGATTTGACTTCTTGAGTCCTTACAAGCCGCAATTTTTGTCCGACTAGGCTGAAGTTTTGCATGCGATGTTCTGTTACGACTTCCAACAACTGTGCCAAATACGGCTAAATCTGTCTATACCTCCCATGTTAACCGGTCTCTCGATCATCCTTGCTCGGTTCCTAGAAGCTTTAATTTTTGCTGGTTTGACAGAAGTTTGGTATGTAGAATAAAATTATGCCCAAGATTCGGTCCGGCCGAACTTAGCAGGCTTTTTCTTGCGCCCACAAAAGGCGTATTTATTGACCGGTGTCGTAGATAGTGAGTTGTGTTAGGCCATTCAACATCCTTCTCCAATTTGACCCAGATCCGTCCAGAATTGAATATTGCTGCCATATATACCGGTCTCTCGATTTAAAGTCTTGGCCCCTTGGCCCCATAAAAGGCGCATTTATAATCCGATTTCGCTGAAATTTGATACAGTGACTTATGTTGGGCTTTTCGATATCCGTGTTGTATATGGTTTAAATCGGTCTATAAATATGGATATAGCTACTCAGAAGACCAATATTTAGCCCTACAAATTTTAACTATGACTTACACTTATTAGACCACTAAATGTCCGTGCCGAATTTGGTCCAAATCGAACCATATTTCGATAAAGCTGCTACGGAGGCATATATTATGCATTTTTCACCGGATTATGATGAAAGGTAGTTTTGAATTTAATTATTTGAGACACTTATCACTGTGCAGCAGTACTTATTGAGTTATTTTATCATAAAACGAGATAAGCAGCGCGAACCAAACAAAGAAAACTAAAAGTACCACCACTCCATAAGCAAAGCTTGCTTATGGATTGTTGTTGATGTTATATATTGGCTTGCAAAGAGTGCCTTTCAACAACAAATTTGTACTTCGGATCGTTGAGATAAAAAAAAATGTTGCAGGAAATGTAACAACTTTCGTAGTTGGTTTTTCGACCAAAGTTTTTGTTTTTCAAAATTATTTTTATCTGGGTACAAAACACTATGTGAATAATTTCTCCCAAACCAGGGGCTCAAGAAGTCAAATTTGGAGATCGATTAAATGGACGCTATATCCAAATCTGAACCAATATGACCCATTTGCAATCCCCAAAAACCTACATCAATAGAAAGTATCTGTGCAAACTTTCAAGCGGCTAGCTTTACGCGATCGGCACTATCGTTGTTCCGACAGACGGACGGACAGAAGGAAGGACTTGGCTAGATCGACTCAGAATGTCGACACGATCAAGAGTATATAAATTCTTTGGAATCTTAGATCAATATTTCGAGGTGCTACCAATGAAATGACTACACTGAAAATTTGGTTCAAATTTAAGACTTTTCTTTATTCGAAAGATTTTAGCAAAGAAACGAGCCAAAGAACCTAAACTTTAAAATAAAGATGCTATCTTTAAATTAAATGGACCTGATCATCTGTTTCAAAATTTGATTGCTGATTGATTCTTACTTTACTTCATAGATGGCTATCCAATTAAAGAGTGATTTTCAGCTATTATCTTTTTGGCATTACTGATTTAAACAGCTCACGCACTTTTCGTGTTTTGGTTCACTGTCAAACATCTTCAGCGTGGTCAATAATTCAACCATGAATCGTCTGACAAACGAACAACGCTTGCAAATTATTGAATTTTATAATCAAAATGCGTGCTCTGTTAAGAAAGTTCATCGCGAGATTCTTCCACTTTATAGACGAAGCTCATTTTTGGCTCAATGGGTACGTTAATAAGCAGAATTGTCGATTTAGGAGTGAAGATTAGCCACAAGCAATGTATCCAGAAAAAGTCATAGTTTGGTGCGGTTTATGGGCTGGTGGCATAATTGAAACGTACTACTTCAATGATGATGCGAATCGTAACGTAACTATAAATGATGAATGATATCATGAGATAATATCCAAACTTTTTTTGTCCAAAATGCAAAAGCTTGACTTGCATGACAAGTGGTTTGAACAAGACAATGCCACGTGCAATACAACCCACGTAACAATGTACTTATTGAGAGGCGAGTTCGGTGAGCATTTTAGATAGTGCGATTTAACGACTTTAGACTATTTAATGTGGGGCTGTTAAAGCTCATATCTATACCGATAAGCCCGCTTCAATTGTAGCATTGGAAGACAACATTGAAGCATTTATTCGTGAGGTATCGCCCGAAATGTTGGAAAGAGTATGCCAAAATTGGACTAAGTTGATGGCCCATTTGTGGCGCAATCACGGTCAAAATTTACATGAAATAATCTTCAAACATTAAATTTTGTGGACCGTACTATCGATTCAAATAAAGATTTCAAGCATTTTTCTGAACTTTATGATTTTTTTTTTTTTTGAAAAACTTTCCTATAGCTCTTAAAAAATCTCCCCTTATTATTTATTGAAAAAATTCTCTTTTAAACTTTGCATCTTATCCAAAAAAATCAAACACTTAAAAACACTTCGTATGACTATTTTGCCTCTTTAACTACGGTTCACTGTTGTCTTGTTCCAAGATCAACTTCCTATCTTTCAGCGATATTTTGACCTTCATATTAGACTTTTCTCTTTAATAACAAGGCGCAAAGTAAAGGATTTATGAACCTACCTAAGAAAATATTTTTCACCAAAGGGAATGTTTCCTTAAAAAGTTGGAAAATTGATCATCTTTTAATTCCGTTTGCTATTCTTTGGTTCGAATCTTTAATATTAGGACAGACATTATTTCAGTGTATATTACTATACCGCCTATATGGGTGGTGCTGGTGGTAAAAAGAGAATTTCAAATAATAATAATGGTAACGTCATCTGTGCAGTCTAATAAGAATCAATCAGCGATCGAAATGTTAAACGGTATGGCGTGTCCGGAAATTAAGTTTAAAGAAATCATATTTTTTTCAAAGTTTGGGTTTTTTGCCTCGCTTTCATTGCTTAAACCCACCACATATATGGAAAAATCTTAAATATGGGCCTTTATCTTTGCGCCTTGTTATTGACAGCACAAATCTTTTAATGAAGGTAAAAGTGTTTCTAAAGTTTAGAAAACTAACTTTGAGAAAAGGTAATCATATCCTTTTTGACAAATCCTACTGACGAGTTTGGTGGTACCAAACGAAATCGCGATCTAGAAAACCAGTCAAATGCTACTACAAAGCAAAAACACATTTTCTGCCTAAACTAAAAAAAAACGTGGTTTTTGTACTTCTATTTGTAATAAAAACAGATAACCCTACGGTCTGCAATCGGACCATATCCGATTGTATTAAGATACTAAAGTAAAAAAATAATAATTGAATAATCATCTGTGAAGTAAAATGCTATTCAGCGATCAAAATGGTTATGGATTGGATTTATGGATTTATTGTCCACACAACAAGGTAATAATCTTATAATTAGAGTGTAGATTTATTGTTATATAATACATCCGACTTAAATAAACTAGTTTACAATAAATAAAAAGTGGAACAAAACAGTGTTTACAAAGAAAAAGTTTAAAAAAAACAGCCGTATGTAATTGGGAATTTAACAAAAAGCACAACTAAAAAATAATTACAAATACAAAATAATTGAAAAAAATTTTAAAGCAAAATTTAAAGAAATTAAATATCAGTTAACTATGAGAAAAAATGAATAAGCCGTTTTTTAAATGTAATCGTGTTGCTGATTCTTTGAATATCGTGTGGTAGATTATTCCAAAGACGTATGTTGCTAATATAAAATTGTGGTTCAGACATAAGAATCCGTCTTCCAAAAAGGTATTAACTTTCTTCTTCTATCAGATTGGGCAAACCTCAATCTCTCAAACAAATATGTGGGTTTATTTTCTACAATAATCTAATGAAAAATTATTATTGATTTATTAATGATCTGGTATTTAGAAGACTGTTGAAACTAAGTCCTAATAGAGAATCTACATATTGTGAAACATGCTGACTCCTTTTTAAACCATACACATAACGGACTATGCTGTTAAAAGCTACATTCAATTTTCGGAGGCTCGAAGAATCACAATTCGAAAAAAGTTCACAACCATATAACAAACCTGGAACTAGGTTAGTTGTGCCCGTAAGTATAAAGCGATGTTAATTTTGAGATTAGCACGCCCATTTTGAAGTTTAGTTCTTTTGCTCGTAATCATTGCTAAAATCCTTCGTGCAAGGAAAAATCTTAAATTTTCAGCCAACTTTTTTTTCTATATATCTGTTTCAACCTTCATCGGTGCTACGTTGTCCGTTGGGTACTCAGATATAGTTCTAGTTTTCCCCTCAAAAATTCTCTTCACTTCTGAATGTACCCTATCGTAGCAAGTAAATCTTCCGTTGATGCAGAAGTCCATCCAAGATTTTATTAAATCGTTGTGCAATTTGTTACTTTGCTATTGTATAAATATAAATCCCACATTAAAAAATTTTCTGAACTGAATTCTATTATGTTTGAATTCCGGTTGCATATGTGTAAAAGATAAGTTGGGGCAGAAATTGTATAATATAGTCGTAAATAATCTTGTCGAAATAAAAACTACCTCCAATTCTTTACTTCCTATGAAAAATATAACTGCCCTCCGACTTGCGGCAATTAAAACAGTATAGGTTTTATACCCACCACCATTGGATAGGGGTATATTAATCTAGTCATCCCATTTGTGACATCTCGAAATATTGATCGAGGACCCCATAAAGTATATATATTCTTGATCGTCTCGAAATTCTGATTCAAATTAGCCATGTCCGTCCGTCCGTCTGTCGAAATCACGATATCGGTCGAACGCATAGAGCTAGCCGCTTAAAATTTTGCACACATACTTTATATTGATGTAGGTCGTTGGGGATTGCAAATGGGCAAAATCGGTTCAGATTTGGGTATAGCTCCCATGTAACCCGATTTCCCGATTTGACATCTTTCACCCCTGGAAGCCGCAATTTTTGTCAGATTTATCCAAAATTTTGCACATAGCCTAATGTTATATTTTCCAACAACTGTGGCAAGTACGGCCCAAATCAATACATAACCTGGTATTGCAAATTGCAAATTTTGCCCATGAACATTCCACTAACGAACAGGGGCAAACTTCTCACATATCAATGAGCGCAGTCCGATTCAAGTTTAAGCTCAATGATAAGGGGCCTCCTTTTTATAGCCGAGTCCGAACGGCGAGCCGCAGTGCGACACCTCTTTATAGAGAAGTTTTACATGGCATAGTACCTCACAAATGTCGCCAGCATTAGGAGGGAAAAACCACCGGTGAAAAATTTTTTTTCTGATGGTCTCGCCAGGATTCGAACCCAGGCGTTCAGCGTCATAGGCGGACATGCTAACCTCTGCGCTACGGTGGCCTCCTGTACATAGCCTGGTATAGCTTCCATATAAACCGATCTGCCGATTTGACTTCGTCCTATTTGGCCGATCTTTCGATTTTCCTTGTTCGATTCTAGAAGCTTTAATTTTTGCTGGTTTGACGGAAGTTTGGAATGTAGAATAAAGTAATGCCCTTTGACTAAATTTATTTTGTATACATTTTTAGCAGAATCAATGGTGGTGGGTTTTCAAGATTCGGCCCAGCAGGAGTTAGCACGCTTTTATTGTTTTCTTCTCCTTTCTTTTAGGCCTTATCCTTTTATCATGTTCCGGAAGAACCTCAAGCAGATAGCATACTCGTATGTCCTTACACATGTACTGAAAAGCATAGAGACCGCATATGTGCAATTGCTTGGGCTGTAATTACGTTAACAGACACAAGGTTAAAATGAAATAAATAACAAAGTAAATATAGTGCAAACATACTTCCACAAACCTACAGCAGTCAAACAAAGCTAGTTCATCTAATTAGGAAAGATTTCAACGCCAGTGGCGCACCAAATCCTTTGAATAGTTGAAACACATTCAGACAAGTTTTGCAAAATTACAGAAAGAAAAGAAACTTTGCAGAAAATCCTCCTCATACACACTGCAAATATGTAACGCTGTTAACATCAAACAGCATTATAGAGTTTTATGAACACCCAGAAAAAAACACTATTTTCAACTAACTTTTTTAATTTTTGGAGGAAATCGTAAACCGATCTCCAACTAAAGCACCTAATGTTTTTGCTTATAAATGAAAATCGTTCAAAGTACTTGGCAAACGCAATCCATGGTGCAGAGTATATAAGATACGACCCAGTGGAATACAGGGTGGCTGATGAAAGCCGCTACCAAAAAAAAATGTAATAACTTTTTTTCTATTTAATAATAATAATTTAATAATTAATTTAATTAATTAATTAATTAATTTAATTAATAATAATTTAATAATTAATTTAATAATTTAATTTAACATGAATAAAAGAAAAATGTATTCCATACACCGAAAAAAAAATGTAGCAATATTCATCATTGTAGCAATATTCATCAGCCACCCTGTATAAAAGGCTTTTAAAAGTTTTTATACCCACCACCGTAGGATAGGGGGTATATTTATTTAGTCATTCCGTTTGCAACACATCGAAATATCAATTTCCGACCCTACAAAGTATATATATATTTCGGATCGTCGTAAAATTCTAAGACGATTTAACGATGTCCGTGTGTCTGTCCGTCTGTCCGAATGTTGTAATCAGTATACAGCCTTCAAAAATAGAGATATGGAGCTGAAATTTGGCAAAGATACGCCTTTTTTGAGCACGCGCATCTGTTTGAACGGACTAAATCGGACCACATTTGGATATAGCTGCTATATAGACCGATTTTCCGATAATGGGTCTAATGCCCATAAAAACTTAAATTTTCATCCGATTTTGCTGAAACTTTTAACAGTGAGTAGTTTTTGGCCTCCCAACATCTGACCTAAGTATGGTTCAGATCGGACTATATTTAGATATAGCTGCCATATAGACTGATCTGCCGATAAAGGGTCTGAAGCCCATAAAAGCTTTATTTTTTACCGATTTCGCTGAAATTTTAAAATGTGAGTAGTTTTAGGCCTACTAACATCTGACTCAAAGATGGTTCAGATCGGGCTATATTTAGATATAGCTGCCATATGGACCGATCTCCCGATAAAGGGCCTGAAGCCCATAAAAGTCCTATTTATTACCCTATTTCGCTGAATTTTTAAACAGTGGATAGTTTTAGGTCTCTCGACATTCGCCCCAAATATGGTTTATATCGGACTATACTTAGATATAGCTGCCATATAGACCGATCTCCCGATAAAGGGTCTTAGGCCTATAAAAGCATTATTTTTTGTCCAATTTCACTGAAATTTGAAACCGTGAGTAGTTTTGGGCCACCCGCCATCCGACCCAAATATGGTAAAAATAGGATATAGATATAGCAGTCATACCGGTCATACCGATATGCCGGTTAAGTGTCTGAAGCTCATAAAAGCTTTATTTATTCCCCGATTTTGTTGAAATTTGAAATACAAAATTCAACAGTGACTTGTATTTATAAGACCACTCAATGTCCGTGCCGAATTTTGGTGCATTAGTTATCCAATTTTCATCGGATTGTGACGAAAGGGGTTTACATATATACCCGAGGTGGTGGGTGTCCAAAGTGGGTGGTGGGTGTCCAAAGAACGTGGGTGGGTGTCCAAAGAACGTAATGCCTTTTTACTTGTTTTTTTTTTTGCAATTTTTTCAGGTGTATTTATTTGCATCCTAAGAAACACAAGGAAATATAGTGTCATTCTGCCATGCATATACCGTATATGGATCACCCCATTCCATCTGTGCTTTCGTAATATCAACTGCAAACTAATGATACTAATCTTAAATCTGAAAGGACATGCCCTCCAACTAACGTCTCATGTGGAATATTTTAATTAAATTCCTGTTAAAGAAGACGCCAATGGATTTGTGTTTATTCTGTTTATTAATTTAGTTTTTCATTGCAGTAGCGATGACGCGATGTGTGACACATACATATGCTGCATATGTATGAAAAAAGGTATGGTAGCACCTACTTGTGCAAAGATTTCCTTAAACTTGCAGTTAAAAACCAAACCAACATGCAACATAAAATAGGGGTAATTTGGCCTGGGAGTGATACTTCTTTCAATGGGTATTTAATGTGAAATGTGTCTACGTGATATGTTTGGTATAGTCCATATGACGTGGGAACTCATTACATGATTAGGTTTGTAACATATACAGCAACACATTTACATATTTACATGAATACAGAAACAGATAAAAGAAAAAAAAACAACATTGCAAAATGTGTCTGCCATTTTTAAAGAGATTTAAAAATATGGAAAAATCTGAATTCCGATATCAGTTCTGCAACCGTAATACGGTTATGTTCATCTAGCATTCGCTTTCAATACCAAACACAATGGTGTCGTGATAAAAGGTCCACAATATTACGAGTATAAGAATGTTGCTTTTGATAAATTCGATTCTGGTAATAGAGTGTTAACTTGAGCTTTGACATTCCTTGTTTTTTCAGAGCGGATTGGTTCGTTTACAGTATGTTGGAAAATTCATCTTGCTTGTACGGTCAAAATAAAATTCACTCACAAAAAATGGTTTTGAGATACTCTTGTGATGCAAAAAACAAAAATTCGGTCGTGTACATTCCAATAAGGAATAGCGGGGATACTTCTTTCATATGAATGTGTGCTGTCCGATAGAACTTTAAGCTCAATGATAAAGTTTAAGCTCAACGATTAATTGTCGGGTCCGAAATGCTTGTCGTAAAGTGACTTCACTTTAGTTGATCACCTACGGTAAATGCCTCACAAGCGTCGCCTGATTTTTGATTTTGGACAAATACTTATTATTTTTGTGTGGTATTGACACATATTTTCATGTGAAGATCCTTACCAAGATCCCATATAAAAGGATGGACATTCTGGTCCATTCTGGTCATGCCGGATCGTGATTGCCATTGGAGACTCTTCATTCAAAACTACTGATTTTCTACAACTGCAGTTGCAGCTATTCCGCATACTTGCGGAGTAGCTACAGAGCTCAAAATTCCAACCAGTTCACTATGGTCTTAACCCCCTGCTTTTCTGGCCAAAATTATTTCAGCATTTTATTTGTAGTTGGAAACCCTTTATAACTTTGAGTCTGGAAAGCTGATTGTCTTGCAATCTTCCAACGGTTGGTAGGTGAGGATATTGGCTTTCAGAAGAAGCTTGAACTAGCCACGGTGTTAATAATATAGGGTGTGCTCTTCAGGGATCAGGTAGTTGACCTCTTGTGATTTCTTTAATACTTAAATGATTGATTTTTTTAACAAAAAGGCTTTTCGAGGACAATTACAAATAGTTAGTAAAATAGCATGTTCTTTGTTTTTATACCTTCCACCATAGGATGAGGGGTATACTAATTTCGTCATTCTGTTTGTAACTACTCGAAATATTCGTCTGAGACCCCATATAGTATATATATTCTTGATAGTCGCGACATTTTATGTCCATCTAGTCATGTCCGTCCGTCTGTCTGTCGAAAGCACGCTTACTTCCAAAGGAGTAAAGCTAGCCGCTTTAAATTTTGCACAAATACATCTTATTAGTGTAGGTCAGTTAGGATTGTAAATGGTCCATGTTTTGATATACATAGCTGTCATATAAACCGATCTTGGGTCTTGAATTCTTGAGCCTCTACAGTGCGCAATTCTTATCCGATTGGAATGAAATTTTGCACGACGCGCTTTGTTATGATATCCAACAACTGTGCCAAGTATGGTTCAAATGGTTCCATAACCTGATATAGCTGCCTTATAAACCGATCTTGGGTCTTGACTTCTTGAGCCTCTAGAGTGCGCAATTCTTATCCCATTGGAATGAAATTTTGCACGGCGTATTTCGTTATTATATCCAACAACTGTGCCAAGTATGGTTCAAATCGGTCCATAACCTGATATAGCTGCCATATAAACCGATCTTGGGTCTTGACTTCTTGAGCCTCTAGAGTGCGCAATTCTTATCCGATTGGAATGAAATTTTGCACGACGTGTTTCGTTATTATATCCAACAACTGTGCCAAGTATGGTTCAAATCGGTCCATAACCTGATATAGCTGCCATATGAACCGATCTTGGGTCTTGAATTCTTGAGCCTCTAGAGTGCGCAATTCTTATCCGATTGGAATGAAATTTTGTCATTCTGTCATATAAACAGATCGCTATCTCAATCCCACATGATCTTTATTGGCCTATGAATTCGCTCGGAGTGTTTAGGGTCATTAACGTTTGTGTGTTAGATCAACTCCATTCATAAAAGTCTTTATTTCAGTCCGATATTGCCATGATGTCCGATTTAGGGGTGTTTTCGGGGTGAGGTGGTCCCCTAGATACTTGGCTCTGAAAGAATATCAGCATCATGCTCTTCTCTCAAATACCATTTATTTAAACCCTATATTACTATTGTTTTAAGGAGAGTTTATAGGAAAAGGCGTCTCAAACACCCCAAAATTTGTACCATTTGGGGGTGTTTTGGGAAAGGGGCGGTGCCCCAAATATATCGTCCCACATTTGGATATCAGATTCGTATTCTACTTCCAAATACATTTGTGGGGGTGGGGTGGTCCCATAGACACTTTTTCCCGAATATTGATATCAAATTCGCGCTTTACGCCTAAAGACCCTTCTTTTGAGCCCCATATTGTTATGGTCGCAAATTTGTCCTCAAACACTTGGCCCCACATTTGGATTCAGATTCGCGTTCTACACTCAAATATCTTTTATTTAAGCCCCATATTGGCATGGTCAGTAAATAAGTCATGCTTGGGGGGTGTTTTGAGGAAGTGGCGGACCTCCAGAAACTTGGCCCCACAATTGGATATCAGATTTGTATTCTACTCTCAAATACCTTATATTTGAGTCCCATAATGCCATGGTCGGTAAATATGTCAGTTTTAGGGTTGTTTTGGGGTTTGGGGTGGTCCCCCAAACACTTGATCCGACAATTGGATATCAGATACGTTTTGTAATATTAAATACCTTTCATTTGAGTCTCGTATTGTCTTGATTGGTCTATATATATATTTTGTAGGTTTTGGGGGTGGGTCGACCCCCCAGGTACCCCATCCGAAATTTGGATACCACATTTTGTTTTTTGGGTAACTATAAAAAGGCGCAAAAAATTTCGCTAAAATCGCACCACGGTTTCTGAAAATTAGTGTAAGGAGGAGAAGTTTAATGTCATATTCGTAATCTGCTCTCAATTTTTATACCCTCCACCATAGGATGGGGGGTATACTAATTTCGTCATTCTGATTGTAACTACTCGAAATATTCGTCTGAGACCCTATAAAGTATATATGTCCGTCCGTCTGTCTGTCGAAAGCACGCTAACTTCCGAAGGAGTAAAGCTAGCCGCTTGAAATTTTGCACAAATACTTCTTATCAGTGTTAGTCGTTTGGTATTGTAAATGGGCCATATCGGTGCATGTTTTGATATAGCTGCCATATAAACCGATCTTGGGTCTTAACTTCTTGAGTCTCTAGAGGGCGCAATTCTTATCCGATTTGAATCAACGAAGTATTTTGTTATGATATCCAACAACTGTGCTAAGTATGGTTCAAATCGGTTCATAACCTGATATAGCTGTCATATAAACAGATCTGGGGACTTGACTTCTTGAGCTTCTGGAGAGCGCAATTCCTATCCGATTAGGCTGAATTTTTGCATGACGTATTTTATTTTTAATTTCAACAAATGTGTTAAATAAGGTTTAAGTCGGTTCATAACCTTATATAGCTGCCATATAAACCGATCTCGGCTCTTGACTTCTTGAGCCTCTAGAGGTCGCAATTATTATCCGATTTGCCTGAAATTTTGTACGACGGATCCTCTCTTGAACATCAACATACGTGTTTGTTATGGTCTGAATCGGTCTATAGCCCGATACAGCTCCCATATAAATCGATCTCTCTATTTTATTTCTTGAGCCCCAAACGGGCGCAATTTTTATTCGAGTTGGCTGACATTTTACACAGGTCTCCAACATATAACTTAATTGAGGTCCAAACCGGACCATATCTTGATATCGCTCTAATAGCAGAGCAAATCTTTTCTTATATCCTTTTTTGCCTAAGAAGAGATGCCGGGAAAATAACTCGACAAATGCGATCCATGGTGGAGGGTATATAAGATTCGGGCCGGGCGAACTCAGCACGCTTTTACTTGTTTAGTTTGCAATTCGTACTCTACTCTTGAATACCTTTCATTTAAGTCCCATATTGTCCCGGTCGGTCCACTTTTATTTTTTGGTGGTACTTTTGGGGTATCAAAAAACTGTGAAAATTTCAAAGAAATCAGTTTAGCCGTTTTTGAGTCTACGCGAAACAAATAAACTTACAAACCCACAAATTGGCATACAAACAAACACACATTCATTTATATATATATAGATAACCTGGAAAAGCCTAATGTGCTGGTGTGATGGTTTGGCCAGGCATTATATTAACATGTTCATTTCCGTCTCGTGGTTGAAATATTTCCATCGGAATAGGGAAGAACCCATTCTGATCTAAACCTGCTATTAAAAACCTTAATTCAGAATTGGGTAAGCTGGTTCTTATACAGATTTCAACACAAGCGTGGGTAAGTTGAAGGAGGGTATGCAGTAATCCAACCACTATTTCCTGTTCCGAAATACGATTTTCTTCCTGATTTTTCGTACACCCCTCGAACGAATCTGAAATCTGCTTTGATTGCCAGACACTAGCACCCGGAAATCCTTTGAAACCAGAAAATGGACACAATGTTGCACTCAAGTACTGGAAATTTCTTACTGAAAATTGGACGCGCTAATAGTCCAAGAGGATCCTGCGAATTTGTAACCCCTTCAATATACGCTATATGGTTCTCAAATGAAAAGAAATTCAGTGTAGATAACGAGTACGGAAAATTCTGCCCAGAAAGGAATCCCGGAAGGGGTCCAAGAAGGTTTTGAGAATTTTGAATTCCTTTAATCTATGCGATACGGTAAATAAATGAAAGGAAATTCAGATTAGATAACAAATACGGAAAAATCTGCAAAGAAAGTAAGCCCGGGAAGAATCCAAACATGGTATTGGTTTTCTTCTTTACTCCTGCAGCTAGTATTTATAAAAATTTTCAATAAATTGTATGATTGTAAATGTTTGTTCCATACTGGCTCAACATTATTGTAGAGAACAGGAGAGTTACCGTGGTTAAAAAAGCCTAATTTGTGGAAAAAAGGTATGCTAAGGGCCCTCTCCCCCACTTAATCTGTGAGTGCCTTTAAAAGAAGGGAAAATTAATATCAATACCCCAAAAAGTAAAATGATAAATATAGTTTAGTAAATTAATAATAACAAATAAAAAAAATCAAAAATAAATCCCCAAATCACAAAAAAAAATAAAAAAATACACTGTAGAGCAAAACAAAAGATAACAGGGAAAATCGCACAACTTATGAAAGTGTGGCGAATTGAAAAGATACGTGTATCGGCGTTTTGAAAATGTACATCGAAAAGTAACCAAACAAAAAGGTGGAAAGTTCCCTTCTATACATTCTTCTATATTTTCGGCTCACAATTACCCGTGTATAGTGTCTTCGGCAATATTACTGACAAGGCAGCGAGGAATTTTTTAACGAACATTCTAATACTCAAGCGACGTACTAAAAGGGTATTTTAGGTCCCTTTTTACAAAAAATGTTGGAAACTCTTTTAAAGTGGGTGTGTAGCAGATCAAAATGTTCTGCAAAAATGTTCGCCATAAAATTTCACTATAGGTCTCTGAATGCACCTAAATCCAAAACTTAACCAAAACGCCATAAATCAGTAAATATTGAAAGTAAATTTGTAGGTTAATGTAGCACTCATTTTTAAGTAGGTGGCAAATTCACCCAAAATACTTAATTTTAGGTGGATGGAGTCAAGGACAAAAATTTTCCTTATCAAATTTAAAGATAACAATTTCACTTTTGGAAACAAAACAGAAAATTATTTTCAATTTTTCTTTGGTTGAATTTATGGAGTCAAGGACAAAAATTTTCCTTATCAAATTTAAAGATAACAATTTCACTTTTGGAAACAAAACAGAAAATTATTTTCAATTTTTCTTTGGTTGAATTTATGTAGTACTTTTTCGAAATGGTGCATGTACATAACATGAAACTTCATTTAAGACGAATGATGTCAAAAGAAGAAATATTCTGCGTCAACTTCCAAGAAGTTTCAAAATTAACTAATTATGAAGATATAAAAACTTTAAAGAAAATCGAAGTACAAAATTGTACATTTCATGTGAAAATTTTTTGTTGATAACCTCAAGTGTTTGGTTAGGTAAGGTTTAAGAGGGAGTCTGCCATCAGACTCACTTAGACGTTTCGTCCATTTTGATACCACAGGAAGAGATGAAGGAAGATGCCTTCTAGTTCCTACCGATGAACCATCCAGCTCGCTCTAAAAAGTCCACTAACTTGCGAATGTTCACATCCACTAAATCAGACAGGTTCTCATAGAAATGAGAACTTAAAGTGGAACTCCTTCTGACCGCTAGAGCGGGACAAACACACATAAGGTGTTTCTCTTCTTCGAATTCCTCACAGCTTCTGCAAAAGCCGTTGCTGGCAACATGCAGTCTGTCAGCATGTTTTCCGATTAGACAGTGACCTGTCATGACTGACACAATGACTGAGACGTTTGTTCTAGCCAATGACAACAAAGCGGAAGATCTCTTCAAGTCTAGATTAGGCCACGTAGTTTTGGAATGCTCACAGCCCCCTCTTTGTGACCATCTATCATTCGTTGTCCTTCGGGCCTAAGCCTGAAAGCTTAGCTTACATATTGCTAGAGGCATACCCACTGATTCCAGTATCCCTGTAATGTGTAGGGTAGTTCCTAGCCTCTGCTTTACAATTCCCTGGGACATATCTGTGTCCTGGCACCTAGAGCAGGTGAATTTTCAACTCATCGAAAGATCTGCGATAGTCGAGGGAGGTTTTTGTGTTCAGAAATACGTTATCCAGGGATTTAATGGCTGCCTGGATGTCTGAGAAGATATTTATGTCAATCGTCGTTATGACTTTATAACTTAGCCATTCCACCACTTCCTTAATTGCAAGGATCTTTGCTGGAAAAACACTACAGTGGTCGGGTAACACTTTCGACATGAGCAGTTCTAGATTTTTAGAGTACACCCCAAAAAGCCCACCTGGTCATTTAGTTGGGAACCATCCGTATAGATGTCTATATAATTTCTATTACTATCGTATATCGGATATCGTAGTTCCAATCGGTTCTATCAGGAATAGTTGATAACACGGTGGTTGTAGCCGCCACATGATCAATGAGAAAGCTCCCCTATCGTCACGGCAGTGGTCACTGCCATTTGTCTAGCCGCTATGTCCAGAGGCATAAGATGTATCATTAAATTTAGTGCATCAGATGGTGTCGTTCTCAGTGCGGCTGTGATGCACAAACAAGCCATCCTTTGGATCCGGTTGAGTATATAGGTGGTCTTTTGAAGCGCCGTGCACCAGACCACAACACCATATAGCATTATAGGTCTGAAAACTGCAGTATGTACCTAATGTATGACACGCGGCCTAAACCTCTAACTTTTGCCAGGTGTATGGGGCCTTTCTTGCCCTTTCCAAATGTTGGATTTGAAGTTCAATTTCCTGTCCAGCATACCACCCAGGTATTTTCCGCTTTCTCTAAATGGAACATTTTCTCCTCCCAAGGCGACAGGTTCTACTGTAGGCAACATGTATCTCCTGCTGAAAAGAACTACTTCTGTCTTGCACGGATTTATACCCAGACCACTTTCTGTAGCCCACTTCGTTGTTGCACGTTGAGCTTCCTGAAGTATATCTCTTAGAGTGCTGGGAAACTTTCCTCTACCGCAATTGCCCCGTCATCAGCATACGCCACCACTTTTACAACTTTTTCCTCCAGAGACAATAATATATTGTTAATGGCTACATTCCAAAGTAGAGGAGACAGTACACCTCCATGAGGTGTTCCTCTGCTGACCCATCTTTTTAGATCCACAGATCCCAAGCCTGCCGTAAGCACCTTCTAGTAACAAACTTTTTTACGGTAGAGTTGATGCCTAGAAACTCCAACTTCTTCATGATTGACTACGGTTTTACATTATTGAAAGCACTTTCAATGTCAAAAAATGCTACCATTGTATATTCCTTGACAGCGAGTGAACTCGCTATGTAGCCGACTAGGTCGTGAAGGGCTGTTTCAGTCGATTTGCCTTTACTACAGGCGATCTCCAGGGATCTTTTCCCTAAGATATGTTTCTATTAACCTCTCAATAGTCTTCCTCATAAAGGATGATAGACTAATAGGACAAAATCTTTCGCGTTCGTATGGTAGGGGTTTCCTACTTTCCGTCCGTTGAAGAATTTCCCGGGAAATGTGTATCCACGAGTAGTTCTAGTGTTTCCTCACCAGACATTGTCCATACATTCTCTGACTTCTGAACAGAAGAGGACAGAATCTTCCTCAGTCTTCCTTAGACCGTAGTCCTTTTCTGGTCTGGAAGGGATAGATGTGCAGAATTTGTACCGAAATTTATCCCAATCCGCCTTTCTTCTATTAATTGTGGGATCACTTCTGCAGTATTTTCTCCAGTATAACGATGATCAAAAAAGCTGTGGTCATCTAACACATCCCAGTCGCATATTCTTGTGCTTATATCATCAAATACAAAGGTAATATCTAGTACTTCCTGTCCGTTCCTGGTAATAATGGTCAGTTTATCCCCTTTGTGGATAAGCAGATCAACTTACTTACTGGATAAGCAGATCAACCCTTTCGTTGACATCCGAACTTCCCCATATCCGGTGATGTGCATTAGCATCACTTCCTACAATAAGACTTTTCTTGACTGCAGAAGCGGCTTCAACCAGCGACTTAAGGTTTGAAGGCGGCATCTCTGAATCGTGTGCAATATATGGGGAAGCCAGCCAGTTATGAGATTTATTTATTTAAGGCTGGCTACTATTAAATCTTCAGTGCTAGGCGACAGAAGAAAAACATTTAGTCTACTCTTTGCAAGAATACAGGCTCCATGACTCTCATTCCCCGTCACCTTGAGTAGTTTAAATCCCGGAATTTTTAGTCCACGTACCATTCCTACACACGCCCATGGTTCCTGTATATGAACCACGTCAAATCCCCCTGCCATCAGGGGGACCTTTATTGCCGCCGAAGCGGCTTTACAATGATGGAGATTTATCTGTCGAAACCGGACCATAGTCAGGATACAGAACTTCCACCACAGTTGTGTTAGCCTCGTCTTCTGACTCCACCAGAAGTTCATTCTCACAAGATTCATTAAAATTTGTTCGCCAGATTTTAGCGATGGGGTTGCCAGACTTTAGCGATGTGTGCCGCCTAACTCACAGGGAGCAGACGATGAGATCATGACCTACTCCAAAGAAGCCCATTTACTCAAGATTAGGAAGACTAGCATAGGCAAAGATTCTAATATTGAAACATCAGGCAGTGCAGGGACGGTAGACTCAATACAGCCTCACGAACAGGGATCCGATGATAAAACCATTATAGACTTTCTCAAGATCCGGGAGACAAGGATAGGCAAAGATCCTAATATTAAAATATCCGCCGGAGCGAGACAACTCTGATGGAGAAGATCAGCAATTGCTAAAAAAATTTAAATTTTGTATTTTCCCTAGAGTTGTCAATGTCAAATGCAACAGTTATGAGACATGGAGAAGGAAGAGCACTTTATCTACCTTTCGACTCTCCGACGCCGCCAACTACGTCGGAGCTGCAACGGTTGGCAAGGAAAGCAAAACAGGCAGAAATGAGGTACTAATAGGGTGCGATGTGAACTCTCACTACATTTCCTGGGGTAGTACCAAGCCCTGGTAGAATTCTTGAATACTAACGATCTAATAACACCTAATATTGGTAACAACGCTACCATCGTTAATAGGATTAGGGAGGGGGCTTTACAAGTTACAATCGATAAGGTTCAGGATTGGTGGGTCTCCATGGAGAACTCCTTCGCTACATTTGGTTTAGAATAGCACGGCCAGCGAAGATAGTTGTCCTCTTATGAAGATAGTTGTCCCTGGAAACCTGGGAGATTCGCAACATTGGGTAAGAGGTCCGCAGATTTTATAACAGATCTCGTCGTTAAGAAGCGGAAGTTTACTGGGATGTGTACTACACAATGCTCAAGGAATACAATAAGATCGCCAGAGCAGCAAAACGAGCCTCCTGGAAGCTTTTCTGCGAACAGGTCGATAGCGTTAACAACGCCGCCAAGATGAAAAAGTTTCTCTCAAAAAACCCACGTCCAAAATGAGACGTTAGAAGACGACATGGAAGTGAGATCAGAGACAACCGAGGACTTGTTAGGGCTTTTGATGAAAACGCATTTTCCACAGGATATGACAGGACTCACGGAAACACAGAAATCTCGGAACTATGAGCAGCTTCAAATCATTTAAGCCACCCGGACCTGATGGAATATTTCCGGCGTAACTACAGAAGCAGGCGTACTATTGGCGCGCCATCTGGCCTGTATTGCACAAGTTGACCACCATACATGACCTATTACGGATGCTGACTGAGGAGGAATTTTATTCTGTCTGCTACGCAGACGATGTTATAATACTTCTAAGGGGTAAGGATCCGAACCAGCTATGCAGAAGGGCCGAAAGGGACTTGCATATGGCATATGACTGGGCTAGACCCAGAGTTCTCAACATTAACCCAGAGAAGACTGAAATATGCCTGTTCACGAGGAAGACGAAGGTTGGCCAATTAGACGCACCACATTTCCTCAATAAAACGATTTCGGTAATTGACAAGGTCAAATACTTTGTAGTGATCTTCATAGGAAACTTAATTGGAAGTGTCACATTCAGGAGGGTACTGGAAAGGCTCACAGATGTTGGGCACTAGGCAAACGAGCCCACGGCCCGAAATGGGGTCTGAATCCGAGGGTAGTCCACTGGCTCTACAGGAGTGTGATTAGGCCAATACTTACTTGCGCTTCAGTAGTTTGGTGGACTGCTATGGAAATAAAGTGCAACATAAGGATCATACATCAGGTTCATACCATACCCACCAGGGCACTGAAGACTATTCTAGATATCCGACCCATTGACATACAGATTAAATGTGAGGCAGCCACTGCGGCTATGAGACTTAGGGCGATGGAAGAATGAATTGATGATGGGAGCAGCTCATACCATTGCGGTATAATCGAGGCAACGATAGAAAACCTGGAAGGAAGGGAAGAGGTTTTCGATCGGACACCTGAGACAAACTTTGAAGTCGAGAATGGCCATCTTGAAGATCATGTTACACGGACGGATCAAAGCTAGAGGACAGAGTGGGCCTGGGAGTCAACATTGAGAACCCAAAGACTGAGATCTGTTTTAGACAGCCTGACCATAATACGGTCCTGCGGCGGATATCCGGGCGATCACGGAATGCATGAGATGGTGTGGTGCTTATGCGAGGACGTCGAGTGTGAACATCTTTACGGACTGCCGTCAATAAATGTGGTTAACCTGAAGCCTTTCGGGTCGGCGCAGTCCGAGTTAAGGAGTGGGCGACAAATGGGCATGTAACACTGTGGAACAAAGAACAGTTGATAGGACATCGAAAATTCTATGGGTTGATCCGGATCGTGAGAAGACGAGGCTATTACTGAAATGATGTAAGAAGGAGGTCAGTACAGCTTTTGGTGCCATTTCGGGACACAAAGGGCTACGAGCTCACTTATGTAAAATCGGTGAGGCAAGTGATAGCATGTGTATGGCATGTGGGAAGGATGATCAGACGTTGAAGCATTTCCTATGTCATTGCCCGGCTTTCGATGCTAAAAGACACCGGTACTTAGGTGAGGACAGAATACCAAACATGAACCAATTTAGGGGCGTGGCATGGAAAACAATTAAGAATTTTGTAAGTAACACCGAACTCCAAACTTAGAATATCTTTTCGAGGTTACTTTTTAGTATTTAGAGCTCACAACATGCCGATTACTGGCTTAGGTGTATGTCCATAGGGGCATATGGCGGATTAATATCCGCAACCTCTTTTCAACCTAACCTAACCTAATACAATTCACTTAAGTACCGCCAACAATATATATATTAAAAATAGGTATCCTGTGGTATAGCTTATTACAACTTGGTGCATTTGTTTGTAAAACCCAGAAGGAAGAGAAATAGACCCATTGATAAGTATACCTGTCGACTCAGAATCACTTTCTGATTCGATTCAGTTTTGTCATGTTAGCTTGTTTACGAACACCTAAGTCATAGGAACACCTAGACGATCACCAAAAATCATGAATGAGCAACGAAACTATACAGGAAATAAACCACCGGAAACGTCAATGCAACGCTCTGCTACGAGCAAAATCAAGTATAACAGAAACCGCAGCCACGATTAATATCGCACCTCCGCCCCGCTGGTCAAACGCCTAGTTATCAGAGATAAGTGAATATATGTTAATATACTGGCAGAGCACGCCGAAAATATTGCTAATATTGGAAACATGAGTGGCCTTTACGAGTTAATAAAACAAATGAGCGGCAACAATATAAGGACAACGGCAAAATAAATGATGTGAACGGATCGGCATTGGCATCGCCCAAATAGCAATTAGAGCTATGGCGCGGATTTTTCAGCTCCAAAGGACCAGCAACCGAGCAAGTATACTCCGCCCCTATAATCTTCATGGGCGCCGAAACCCCCGCCCGAAATAACAATAAATAAGTTCATGGTAAGCCTTCTGCTGCTGCGTATTTCGCCTGCACTTTACAGCATTTTGAGGCAGCATTAGGGAAAAAAAAAGGATATGAGAAAAGATTTGCTCTGCTATTAGAGCGATATTAAGATATGGTCCGGTTTGGACCACAATTAAATTATATTTATGTTGGAGACCTGTGTAAAATGTCAGCCAATTCGAATAAGAATTGCGCTCTTTGTGGGTTCAAGAAGTAAAATAGAGAGATCGATTTATATTGGAGCTGTATCGGGCTATAGACCGAGGAGGCTCAAGAAGTCAAGACCCCAGATCGGTTTATATGACAGCTATATCAGGTTATCAACCTATTTGAACCATATTTGGCACAGTTGTTGGATATCATAACAAAATACTACGTGCCAAAATTCATTCAAATTGGATAAGAATTGCGCCCTCTAGAGGCTCAAGAAGTCAAGACCCAAGATCGGTTTATATGACAGCTATATAAAGTTATGAACCGATTTGAACCATACTTGACACAGTTGTTGGATATCATAAGTAAACACGTCGTGCAAAATTTCATTCCAATCGGATAAGAATTGCGCACTCTAGAGGCTCAAGAAGTCAAGACCCAATATCGGTTTATATGGCAGCTATATCAGGTTATGGACCGATTTGAGCCATACTTGGCACAGTTGTTGGATATAATAACGAAATACGCCGTGCAAAATTTCATTCCAATGGGATAAGAATTGCGCACTCTAGAGGCTCAAGAAGTCAAGACCCAAGATCGGTTTATATGGCAGCTATATCAGTTTATGAACCGATTTGAACCATACTTGACACAGTTGTTGGATATCATAATTAAACACGTCGTGCAAAATTTCATTCCAATCGGATAAGAATTGCGCACTCTAGAGGCTCAAGAAGTCAAGACCCAAGATCGGTTTATATGGCAGCTATATCAGGTTATGGACCGATTTGAACCATACTTGGCATAGTTATTGGATATAATAACGAAACTCGTCGTGGAAAATTTCATTCCAATGGGATAAGAATTGCGCACTCTAGAGGCTCAAAAAGTCAAGACCCAAGATCGGTTTATATGGCAGCTATATCAGGTTATGAACCGATTTAAACCATACTTGACACAGTTGTTGGATATCATAATTAAACACGTCGTGCAAAATTTCATTCCAATCGGATAAGAATTGCGCACTCTAGAGGCTCAAGAAGTCAAGACGCAAGATCGGTTTATATGGCAGCTATATCAGGTTATGGACCGATTTGAACCATACTTGGCACAGTTATTGGATATAATAACGAAACACGTCGTGCAAAATTTCATTCCAATGGGATAAGAATTGCGCACTCTAGAGGCTCAAAAAGTCAAGACCCAAGATCGGTTTATATGGCAGCTATATCAGGTTATGAACCGATTTAAACCATACTTGGCACAATTGTTGGATATCATAACAAAACACGTAGTGCAAAATTTCAGCCTAATCGGATAGGAATTGCGCTCTCCAGAAGCTCAAGAAGTCAAGTCCCCAGATCTGTTTATATGACAGCTATATCAGGTTATGAACCGATTTGAACCATACTTAGCACAGTTGTTGGATATCATAACAAAATACTTCGTTGATTCAAATCGGATAAGAATTGCGCCCTCTAGAGACTCAAGAAGTTAAGACCCAAGATCGGTTTATATGGCAGCTATATCAAAACATGGACCGATATTGCCCATTTACAATACCAACCGACCTACACTAATAAGAAGTATTTGTGCAAAATTTCAAGAGGCTAGCTTTACTCCTTCGGAAGTTAGCGTGCTTTCGACAGACAGACGGACGGACGGACGGACAGACGGACATGGCTAGATCGACATAAAATTTCACGACGATCAAGAATATATATACTTTATGGGGTCTAAGACGAATATTTCGAGTAGTTACAATCAGAATGACGAAATTAGTATACCCCCCATCTTATAGTTGAGGGTATAAAAATGGGTCAATGGAACCATAGTGCAGTGTGGTTCTCATTGTTAACCGTGGTTGGGAATACGGCGAAATCGTTCTGCATCCCAAAAAATACCTTCTAAGCCTCATACGATCGAATCAATAAAATGATATGGAAAGTAGTAGTAGTAGAGGGTGCGCCAGAGAAACTTACTTATGTGAAAAAACTCCCGAGCAGTGAGTTGGGTGGAGGGAGCGTCCCCAAGTTTTTTTCTATATCCAGTCAGTTACCATCATGCTTAGGTCTAGGGAGCAGCGGGCCTTCGTCGTCGAGATAATAGTTACCATGAATGCAGCTCGTTACAGGAACATGATCGACTAATTTTTTCTTCCAAGCCTTAGAGAAATGAATCCAAGCCTTAGAGAAACTCAACTCTTATTCGATTTGGCAGATACTTTGCACCATCACATTTCCTATGACCTCCAATAGTTTTGCTAAGCATAGTTCCAAGCGGTCTAATACTTGATTTAGGCCCCCATAAACCGATCTACCGATTTTATTTATTGAACCTCTAGAGGGGGCAATTCGGCTGAAAATTCGCACGATGACTTCTGCTATGATGTTCAATATCTATACCAGGTATACCAAATCTGTCCATGACCTGATATAGCTCCTTCATAAAGCTATCTCTCGATTTGACATTTTGAACACCCACAAAAAGCAATTTATACCCAAAAACACAAAAAAAATCCATGAGAATTTTTGACGCCCGATTATCGTTTTAAGTTTCTGTTTAAGTTTAAGTTGATTCGGATAAACTCAATATGCTTTTACTTGTTTTCCTCAACTAAAATCAGTTTCGCAGGTTACCCTCAAGGTTAGGTCAGTTGAGACGGCCCTTCATAATATGGTTCGAGACGTCTCTCCAACTGGAGGGGTACACGACCTTCCTGAATAGCATTGAAAAACGTGGAGAAAGGTTTTATAGCCGCCGCCCTAGTCCGCATGGTGCTCAACCGTATATCTTCCGGCGGACGGATTGTATGCAACGCAGGAAATGCAAAGCAGAATTATTAGCGAAATAGTGTGGTCAGAAGGCGAATGACAAGGAAACGCTTCAGAAAGGTGTGTTCTCGCCGATTCTCTAGAACCTACTCAGAAAAAATGTGTAAATTTTCTGTTTTTAATTATCGTTATTATTGATTTTTCACTCATTTTCAATAAACACGATATTTGATTCACAATTTCATAAGTGAGGTTGTAAATGTAGTTATCATTTTCATTATATTTACCAATATTTTCATTAACAATAATAAATATATTTACAACTTCAGTTATTGGGTTTACAATTTTCTCTTTTGGCACCAAATCAGTCACAAATTATAATTGGATTTACAAAATTTTAAATGCTAGTTTTTAATTATCGGCAAAGACCTGGTTTTGTAAATCCAATTATAATGATAATTGATTTGATTCCAAAAGGGGGAAAAGTTGTAGATATAATTATTATTGTTTATTGTAATTATTTGTAAATATAATTTCTATGATATATACATACATTTACAACCGCCCTTATGGAATTGGTTATTAGAAATATTAATAATAAAAAATATAATAACGTGTCTATTGAAAATGAGAGAAAAATCTACAAAAACACTAATTTAAACAAAACCTACACCTACCCTAAAGGGTGATTTTTTTGAGGTTAGGATTTTCATGCACTAGTATTTGACAGATCACGTGGGATTTCAGACATGGTGTCAAAGAGAAAGATGCTCAGTATGCTTTGACATTTCATCATGAATAGACTTACTAACGAGCAACGCTTGCAAATCATTGAATTTTATTACCAAATTCATCCAACCAGAAATGAGCCTCATCGCTGAACGGTGAATGAACACATTTCGAACCGAACACTGATTTTGGTAATAAAATTCAATGATTTGCAAGCGTTGCTCGTTAGTAAGTCTATTCATGATGAAATGTCAAAGCATACTGAGCATCTTTCTCTTTGACACCATGTCTGAAATCCCACGTGATCTGTCAAATACTAATGCATGAAAATCCTAACCTCAAAAAAATCACCCTTTATAAGTACAATGTGGAGCTATATCCAGTTCTGAACCAATTTTGATGGACCTCGTCGAACAAATATGTTCAAAATGTTATAACTACGGTTGACAAATGACAACATTATTGCAAATTACCCAAAATCTGACGAGCATGTATAAGGGAGCTATATCTAATTCTAAACTATTTCGAGCAAACTTCTCAGATAACGTGGTAGTCGTCGGGGAAAGCGTTGGGCAAAATTGTTGCAAGATTGGTCAAACAATGCACTTGCAGTGGCTCTTGGGGTGAAAATCTGGCGATATACATATATGACAGCTATATCAAAATCTGGGCCGATATCTATGAAATTCGGCAGTAATATCGAGGAAAATCCATCCTGCAAACTTCCGAGAGAATCGGTTAAAAAATTAGCACTTTCTAGCAATATTTCTCAAAATCGGACGAACATATATATGGGAGCTATGCCAAAATTTGAATCGATTTCTGCAAACTTCTCAGATATTGTGGCAGTCGTATAGCAAAGCGTTTTGTAAAATTTTTAGAAAGATGGGTCAAAATCGGGCGATATATATAGTTTGAGAGAATTGGGTAAAAAATGACCATATCGGAGCTATATCCAAATCTGAACAGATTTAAGTGAAATTCACCTGTAATGTCGGGAGTCATATGAAAATCCTTCCTGCTAAATTTCGAGAAAATCTGTTAACAAAATAACATTTTATTGCAATCGGACGAACTTATATATGGGAGCTATATACAAATCTGAACCAATTTTTTCCAATTTCAATAGGCTAGGAAAAAATTTGAAGACGATCGGATAAAAATTGCACCCTGTAGTTCGTACACAAATTAACATGGACAGACGGACATAGCTAAATCGAATCAGAAAGTGATTCTGAGTCGATCGGTATACTTATCAATGGGTCTATCTCTCTTCCTTTGGGGTGTTACAAATTAATTCACTAAGTTGTAATACCCTGTACCACAGTAGTGGTGTAGGGTATAAAAATGATATTTTTTTTTTTTTTTTTTTTTTTTTGACAAATGAAATTTTATTAAATCTCAACATATAAGGACGTCGTCCTACTAATCTGAAGTAAATTTCTGTCGATGGTCAGCGAGATCATGAAAAGTTTACAAGAAATGGGTTGAGGATTAACCTATCGTATTTTAGAATATCTTCTTTAGACGGGACAACTCTGCAGTTGATTCGAAACTGTCCTGGAAAAGGAAATACGCTGCGCGCTTTCTACTCCTGTAGAAGGATGTTCGGTGGGAAGTGGGCAGTTAGCCCCAAGATAATAAGCTGAATGTACAGCCATTATGAGACCAATTCTGACATAAGGAGCACTGGTATGGAAAAAGGCAAAAGGTGCAAAGACTGGGCTGCGTCGGAATCACGGAAGAGTTAAACGCTGTCTGGTTAGGAAGCGAAGCTAGATGTGAAACCTATTGAGGACTATATTCGAAAGTGTTTTGCCATTAGGCTAAGGGAACTCCGCATAATGACGAAGAACAGGTAGAGCTACAGTTCCATTCTGCTTGCTGTGGATACGGTAGGTGGACTGAGTAGAATCTCTGACCTAGACGAATTAGTGGTAGAAACTTGAGAATTCGCTTTCTCGAGAGAGGAGTGGAAGAGGAGGTTGATACCTCGGTCTGGGACGCAATTGGGAGTCTATTCCGAGACACTCAGCATCGGTATGTCAGTGAGCCAGCCGGACGAGTTCACGGTCTTTCAGGCAGAGGTGTATGGCATTGCGAAAGGCCAAATGATTTACCGTCTTCGTAGCTCAGAATTTACGTGGATATTATAACGGTCCTCCTTTTTGTTGAAGGACAATTAAGTCGAATTGTGTGACATTATGCTTGCCATCCCAAAATTAAGTGCTGGCTCACTAAATGTCACTAACTTGGTTTCCCAAGCTTGAGTCCCGGGAAATGAAAAACCGCACGAATATGCCAGGAAGAGCTCCTCCACATCGAGGGAAGCAATCCCCAGTATTTCATACTTGCCACTTGTCGAACTACTAAACATAGTATAAGAGTTGGCTAGTGCGGAGTCGTGGTGAGGTGGGAACCTGTATATGGATGGCGAAATCTCAAGACACTCTTACCGATGACCGAAGCACAGTGGGATAGATCCGAAAAACAATTGGTAAAAATATGCCATTTGAGAACGGATCGAGATAACTCCTTGAAATTTGAAATGGGTAGAGCTGAGGTGTTGTCGAGATCATTAAGATTTAAGGCCCTAGATGGTCCGAGCTCCTCTTGGAAAGACCCTAAAGTTGGTCACCTCGGCATTTCAAAAAATTGTTCGGGCGTTTAAGTCTTAATTTGTGGCCGATTTTCAAATTTTTTACTGGATAATGAACTGAAGTTTGAACAACTTAAATGGGTGCAATATGAAGTTAACCATAGGCAATTTTTTGTTAAAAAATTGGAAAAAAAAACTAGATCAGGTTCTCCATTCGGGCTAGTGTTTTTTTTTTACTTTATATGTCTCCTAAACACAATATTCGTAAGCCAATTTGAAATCATCTCTACATGAAGTGGGTATTTTGGGTATTTTTGTAAAAAAAAAATGGGCCAGCCGATTTTAAAATCGGCTTTTTTTAGTAAAGTTGCTATGGATCTCCCGATTTAACTTCTTGAGCCTCCAGAGGTCGCAATTATTACCCGATTTGTATGAAATTTTGATATGCTTAAAGTCAATGTTCTTAACCATGTTTCCAAAATGGGGCCGAAAAATTATTTTTTAAATTATAATCGAAAATATTGAATTGGTGCTAGTTTGTGCAGCTGAAATTTAACTTTTTTGAAGAAGAAGAACACTAAAAAAGAAATTAGTGTGGCCCAAGTCAGCCCTTTTTAGATCTACTCTGCTGACATTTTAATTTGACAGTTATTGCTTCATATTTTCTAACCATATGCTCATTTCTGTGACACCACCTGTCGTTGACAAATGAGCTTTCAGTTATATGCTCTTTAAGACCTTATTCCATTTTGGTACCCTAATTTAAAAAAAATCCATTTTGTTTAAATAAACACACATTTTATTTTTTTGAAAAAATTTATGTAGCATTCATTTGTAAAAAAAACCTTCATATGAAAACATCGTTTAGCTGAAGGGGGACCAAAAATAATAAATATATTTTTTTAAATCATCTTATTTAAAAGGTTTTTTTTTAAGGATTAGTAACAAATGTCATAACAATTTTCATTTTAGATTTTTGCATTTTTGTTCACCGGGGCAGCACTGTTTGGCGTGCCACAGTGTGATACCTTTTTGGAGAGAAGCTTTTACTTATATCCACCACCGAAGGATGGGGGTATATTTATTTTGTCATTTCGGTTGCAGCACGTCGACCCTATAAAGTATACATATTCTTAATCGTCGGAAAAATCTAAGACGATCTAGTCATGTCCGTCTGTATGTCTGTTAAAATCACGCTACAGTCTTTAAAAAAATAATGACATTCAGCGGAAAGTATGGACAGATTCTTTTTTCGTCCGTAGGCAGGTCATGTTTGACGATGGGTTTCAAATTTCAGCGAAATCGGATAATAAATGTGGCTTTAATGGGCCTCAGAACTTATATCGGCAGATCGATCTATAAATCAAGATATAGTCCAATATACTATATCTTGATTTATAGACCGATCTGCCGATATAAGTTCTGAGGCCCATTAAAGCCACATTTATTATCCGATTTCGCTGAAATTTGAAACAGTGAATTGTGTTAAGACTTTGAACATCCTTCTTCAATACTGCCTGGATAGGTCCAAATTTGAATATAGCTGCCATTTAAATCGATATCAAGAATAAAGGTCTTGACCCCATTAAAATCGCATTTATTTTCCTATTACGCTGAAACTTAGGGAAGTGAGTCGAAGTTCTTGTTCAATTTGGCCCAGCTCTGTCTTGATTTGGATATAGCTGCCATTTAGACCTATCTCTTGATTTAAGATATCAGGACCATTTAGGGGACACTTTTTGTAATAAACCAATTTCGCTGAAATTTAGCACAGTGGGTTCTGATTGGCTCATTCGAATCGAGTATGGTCAAGATCGGCCTATACTTGGATATAGCAGTGATATACACTGATCTCCCAATTTAAGTCCTTTTTACTCTATTTTGCTGAAACTTGACACAGTGGGCTGTGTTAGGCTCTCCGACATTCGTGTTCATATCGCCCAGATCGGTCTATATTTTAGATATAGCTGCGATATAGACCGATCTCCCGATTTAAGGTCTTGGACCTATAAAAGGCCGATTTATTGTCAGATTTCGCTATTATTGGAACAGTGAGCCCTTCTAAGCTCTTTGACATTCTTGCCTTATATGGTACAGATCGGTCCATATTTGGCTATAGCTGCCATATACTTATACCGATAACCCGATTTAAGTTCTTAGGCTCATAAAGCATGCATTTTTATCCGATGAATAAGGTACAAAGAGTTGTGTTAGGCCCTTACATAGGCCTCCATTATATCCACATTAATATCAAAATATAGGCCGATCTTAATCATATTTATTTGGTGCAGGTCCCGAGAAGCTTTATACAAGTAACATTTCCAAATTTCAGCAAAATAGAGTGTTAACTGCTGATTAAGTTCCTAAATCGGCAGATCGGTTTGTATGGCAGCTATATATAATATGGTCCTATCTGGACCAAATTGGGATAGGATGCTAGTTTTTAATTATCGGCAAAGACCTGGTTTTGTAAATCCAATTATAATGATAATTGATTTGATTCCAAAAGGGGGAAAAGTTGTAGATATAATTATTATTGTTTATTGTAATTATTTGTAAATATAATTTCTATGATATATACATACATTTACAACCGCCCTTATGGAATTGGTTATTAGAAATATTAATAATAAAAAATATAATAACGTGTCTATTGAAAATGAGAGAAAAATCTACAAAAACACTAATTTAAACAAAACCTACACCTACCCTAAAGGGTGATTTTTTTGAGGTTAGGATTTTCATGCACTAGTATTTGACAGATCACGTGGGATTTCAGACATGGTGTCAAAGAGAAAGATGCTCAGTATGCTTTGACATTTCATAATGAATAGACTTACTAACGAGCAACGCTTGCAAATCATTGAATTTTATTACCAAATTCATCCAACCAGAAATGAGCCTCATCGCTGAACGGTGAATGAACACATTTCGAACCGAACACTGATTTTGGTAATAAAATTCAATGATTTGCAAGCGTTGCTCGTTAGTAAGTCTATTCATGATGAAATGTCAAAGCATACTGAGCATCTTTCTCTTTGACACCATGTCTGAAATCCCACGTGATCTGTCAAATACTAATGCATGAAAATCCTAACCTCAAAAAAATCACCCTTTATAAGTACAATGTGGAGCTATATCCAGTTCTGAACCAATTTTGATGGACCTCGTCGAACAAATATGTTCAAAATGTTATAACTACGGTTGACAAATGACAACATTATTGCAAATTACCCAAAATCTGACGAGTATGTATAAGGGAGCTATATCTAATTCTAAACTATTTCGAGCAAACTTCTCAGATAACGTGGTAGTCGTCGGGGAAAGCGTTGGGCAAAATTGTTGCAAGATTGGTCAAACAATGCACTTGCAGTGGCTCTTGGGATGAAAATCTGGCGATATACATATATGACAGCTATATCAAAATCTGGGCCGATATCTATGAAATTCGGCAGTAATATCGAGGAAAATCCATCCTGCAAACTTCCGAGAGAATCGGTTAAAAAATTAGCACTTTCTAGCAATATTTCTCAAAATCGGACGAACATATATATGGGAGCTATGCCAAAATTTGAATCGATTTCTGCAAACTTCTCAGATATTGTGGCAGTCGTATAGCAAAGCGTTTTGTAAAATTTTTAGAAAGATGGGTCAAAATCGGGCGATATATATAGTTTGAGAGAATTGGGTAAAAAATGACCATATCGGAGCTATATCCAAATCTGAACAGATTTAAGTGAAATTCACCTGTAATGTCGGGAGTCATATGAAAATCCTTCCTGCTAAATTTCGAGAAAATCTGTTAACAAAATAACATTTTATTGCAATCGGACGAACTTATATATGGGAGCTATATACAAATCTGAACCAATTTTTTCCAATTTCAATAGGCTAGGAAAAAATTTGAAGACGATCGGATAAAAATTGCACCCTGTAGTTCGTACACAAATTAACATGGACAGACGGACATAGCTAAATCGAATCAGAAAGTGATTCTGAGTCGATCGGTATACTTATCAATGGGTCTATCTCTCTTCCTTTGGGGTGTTACAAATTAATTCACTAAGTTGTAATACCCTGTACCACAGTAGTGGTGTAGGGTATAAAAATGATATTTTTTTTTTTTTTTTTTTTTTTGACAAATGAAATTTTATTAAATCTCAACATATAAGGACGTCGTCCTACTAATCTGAAGTAAATTTCTGTCGATGGTCAGCGAGATCATGAAAAGTTTACAAGAAATGGGTTGAGGATTAACCTATCGTATTTTAGAATATCTTCTTTAGACGGGACAACTCTGCAGTTGATTCGAAACTGTCCTGGAAAAGGAAATACGCTGCGCGCTTTCTACTCCTGTAGAAGGATGTTCGGTGGGAAGTGGGCAGTTAGCCCCAAGATAATAAGCTGAATGTACAGCCATTATGAGACCAATTCTGACATAAGGAGCACTGGTATGGAAAAAGGCTGTGGAGAAGGGGGCTCGCAACAGAGAGTTCTAAAAGGTGCAAAGACTGGGCTGCGTCGGAATCACGGAAGAGTTAAACGCTGTCTGGTTAGGAAGCGAAGCTAGATGTGAAACCTATTGAGGACTATATTCGGAAGTGTTTTGCCATTAGGCTAAGGGAACTCCGCATAATGACGAAGAACAGGTAGAGCTACAGTTCCATTCTGCTTGCTGTGGATACGGTAGGTGGACTGAGTAGAATCTCTGACCTAGACGAATTCGTGGTAGAAACTTGAGAATTCGCTTTCTCGAGAGAGGAGTGGAAGAGGAGGTTGATACCTCGGTCTGGGACGCAATTGGGAGTCTATTCCGAGACACTCAGCATCGGTATGTCAGTGAGCCAGCCGGACGAGTTCACGGTCTTTCAGGCAGAGGTGTATGGCATTGCGAAAGGCCAAATGATTTACCGTCTTCGTAGCTCAGAATTTACGTGGATATTATAACGGTCCTCCTTTTTGTTGAAGGACAATTAAGTCGAATTGTGTGACATTATGCTTGCCATCCCAAAATTAAGTGCTGGCTCACTAAATGTCACTAACTTGGTTTCCCAAGCTTGAGTCCCGGGAAATGAAAAACCGCACGAATATGCCAGGAAGAGCTCCTCCACATCGAGGGAAGCAATCCCCAGTATTTCATACTTGCCACTTGTCGAACTACTAAACATAGTATAAGAGTTGGCTAGTGCGGAGTCGTGGTGAGGTGGGAACCTGTATATGGATGGCGAAATCTCAAGACACTCTTACCGATGACCGAAGCACAGTGGGATAGATCCGAAAAACAATTGTTAAAAATATGCCATTTGAGAACGGATCGAGATAACTCCTTGAAATTTGAAATGGGTAGAGCTGAGGTGTTGTCGAGATCATTAAGATTTAAGGCCCTAGATGGTCCGAGCTCCTCTTGGAAAGACCCTAAAGTTGGTCACCTCGGCATTTCAAAAAATTGTTCGGGCGTTTAAGTCTTAATTTGTGGCCGATTTTCAAATTTTTTACTGGATAATGAACTGAAGTTTGAACAACTTAAATGGGTGCAATATGAAGTTAACCATAGGCAATTTTTTGTTAAAAAATTGGAAAAAAAAACTAGATCAGGTTCTCCATTCGGGCTAGTGTTTTTTTTTACTTTATATGTCTCCTAAACACAATATTCGTAAGCCAATTTGAAATCATCTCTACATGAAGTGGGTATTTTGGGTATTTTTGAAAAAAAAAATGGGCCAGAATTTATTTTTGGCTTATTCCCATTTCGGGGAATAAGCCAAAAAAGCCGATTTTAAAATCGGCTTTTTTTAGTAAAGTTGCTATGGATCTCCCGATTTAACTTCTTGAGCCTCCAGAGGTCGCAATTATTACCCGATTTGTATGAAATTTTGATATGCTTAAAGTCAATGTTCTTAACCATGTTTCCAAAATGGGGCCGAACAATTATTTTTTAAATTATAATCGAAAATATTGAATTGGTGCTAGTTTGTGCAGCTGAAATTTAACTTTTTTGAAGAAGAAGAACACTAAAAAAGAAATTAGTGTGGCCCAAGTCAGCCCTTTTTAGATCTACTCTGCTGACATTTTAATTTGACAGTTATTGCTTCATATTTTCTAACCATATGCTCATTTCTGTGACACCACCTGTCGTTGACAAATGAGCTTTCAGTTATATGCTCTTTAAGACCTTATTCCATTTTGGTACCCTAATTTAAAAAAAATCCATTTTGTTTAAATAAACACACATTTTATTTTTTTGAAAAAATTTATGTAGCATTCATTTGTAAAAAAAACCTTCATATGAAAACATCGTTTAGCTGAAGGGGGACCAAAAATAATAAATATATTTTTTTAAATCATCTTATTTAAAAGGTTTTTTTTTAAGGATTAGTAACAAATGTCATAACAATTTTCATTTTAGATTTTTGCATTTTTGTTCACCGGGGCAGCACTGTTTGGCGTGCCACAGTGTGATACCTTTTTGGAGAGAAGCTTTTACTTATATCCACCACCGAAGGATGGGGGTATATTTATTTTGTCATTTCGGTTGCAGCACGTCGACCCTATAAAGTATACATATTCTTAATCGTCGGAAAAATCTAAGACGATCTAGTCATGTCCGTCTGTATGTCTGTTAAAATCACGCTACACTCTTTAAAAAAATAATGACATTCAGCGGAAAGTATGGACAGATTCTTTTTTCGTCCGTAGGCAGGTCATGTTTGACGATGCACAGTGGGCCAAATGGCAAAAAAATTGGAAATAAGTCTACAACTTTTTATCTGTTGATTTTAGCCATACAAAATGTTCTAGACATTTGTAGAGGAGGACATAGGCTTTCAGAAAAGTGCTGTTGTTGGTCCATATCTTTAATACAGGGTGAGCTACAGGGTGTCAAAGTTGACCACTTTTGACTTCTCCAAGCTTCTGGGGGCCATAACTTTTGATCTACTCAACCGATTTACATGATTTAGGACTCTAGAGAAAGAGCTTGACAAGATCTAAAAAACTTATGCATAAAGTACCATGCCATCGTGTACTGTTAAGGAGTTATGAATTGTTTAATTTTAAAATATGAAAATTTGGCCTTGGTTTTTTTCAGTGTTTTTTAAATAACTCCGTCAATTTTAAAGCTATAAACTTCATACTTCACACAAATTATGCCAGCATATGTGTGCATAAAATACAAAAGGAATCACGTGAATATCTTTGGCGGTTTAAAAATGGCATCGTTTTCAATATGAAAAATATTTTTTTTGTCAAAAAATTGCAAAATTTTTCAAAAAAGATACTCCCATTTCCTTTAAGTTTTCGCAAACTTTGGCCGTCAAAGCATTATCATTTCTTTCCATTTTCACAAAGTCGAGGTATTAAGAAAAGTTTTAAGTGCTAATTTGGCTAATTTCGATATCAAACAACACCGTTATCTTAAGACCAAAATGGCCAATTTTTTTACTAAACTTCAAAAGTTTCTCACTGGAAAAAAAGTTCCACGGGGATTTTTTCGCTTTTTTTGAACTTAAATGAAAGCTTAAAATGTTCCCAACATTTTAAGGTATGTCTCGCCATATCCTAGCCATAAATGAGATCGTAGCGATCAAAATACTGAAAAAAGTCAATTTTCAAGTAGTGCTATATTCATTGCTAAAAAACAAGTATTACGTCACATTTTATTGCAAAGATGTTAAATAAACTTTTATTTGGTAACACTTCTTCTACAAAACACAAAAAGAATCATGGAAATATCTCTATTCTATTCCATTTTATGGAACCGGCAATAAAAAAGTCAATTTTTCAAAAAAGTCGAATTTCCCAAATTTTGTTTTTGTTGTCCTAATTGCACATGACACACTATAGCCATATTTACGCAACATACCTTATCGTAAAGGAAATTTTCATACCTTTCCAACAATGTATAAAACATTTCTCAACTCGGATTCTATCTACTCTAAAATTCATTTACACTTCATTAAACTCTATATAAAAATGTCTATTTGTGAAATGGAACCTTATATGGGGCCTACACTAAAACATTGATAGATTTGCCCAGGGTTTACAATACAAATGTGTTAGAATAAAAAAAGGTCTCCTGCCAAAGTTTAAAAAAATTGGAATAAAAATATGTGTTTTAGAGCGAAAACACTTCGCATCGGCGTGCGTTTATATGTATATTAGCTACTCCCAAAATAAAAAAGCATTTTAGTTTTGTATTATTTGATTTTATTCTCTACCAAATAATCTAAGGTATCAAAATTTAAAAGCTCTTTAATTTGAATGGCATCGGGATCGTCCTTATCTATATCGTCACATATTTTTGGTAGCCATTTAGTTCTGATGCTGTATAGTACCGGATCAGACGATAACAATAAATATTGAAGTAAATCATAATTTTGGTTAAATTTGGTGCTCTTTCGGGTATTGAAAAGCCGGAACTGTTTAACATCTCTATTACGGGATTCCTGAGCTTCTTCTGTAAGTTCTCCTAACGGAAGTATGTTGTATTCCACAATTTCCTTGCCATGATGTAAGACTTTATGTACTGTCGGTGTTAAAGCTTTCCACGAATATAAATCAGATAAAATGTTTTTTGTGTCATTACTATAAGCTTCAAATTTGGTTGAATTTATCATCTTTTTGCTATTGATTACAGCCAAAATCACTTTGAATCGTCTTAGCAAGTGTTCATCAAGACCGGTTATTTTAGATGTCGATACGGGGTCCTCAAAAAACCGCCTTGCCGAGTTGCCATCATTTGTGCTTCCGTATCCGTAAAGAGGTTTATCTATTATAAGTCCCTTTTGTTTAAACTCCAACTGGATTCGATTCTTCTCTTCCTGCCTCATTTTGTGAAGATCTTGGTTGTTTCTAGCAGAGACATCGCGGTTTCCAGGGCTAGTCCGATATTTAAGGTCATACGATAAATGCAAACAATACTCCATGAATCGAATTCTACAGTGCAGGGGCGAAATACCGAAATTGAGCGCATTTTCGTTTACTAAATTTTCATCAGACTTGTCCTCGAATTGCCCATTCTTCTTGCCACAAATATTGCATCTCCAATTGGACATAACGCCAGTTAATGCGTTTGCCACCTTTCCATCGATCATAGTGAGTTGTAGTTGAAACGAAACTTTTATATTTCTTCCCAATTGGTTTATAACAATCATGGGTAATGCAGCAATTTCTTCCTTTATTTCGTTCACCAAAGATCGTGTTGTGTTCCGGTCTTCCTTTGTATACTCAAACCGAATTGGGCGACATAAATATTTTGACCCAGGTGTTCTATTTATCCATATATCTTGAAATGCATTTTCTTTCGATGATGAAGATTGGTCCTTGTACAATCTCATTCTCAATGGTACTAATGATGCCATGAAAATTGATGCGAAGTTGGTATCTATTTCTGTTTGTTGCTTATATTCGGAAAATCCAGATGATCCATCACAACCCCATTTGCTGATCAAAACCACTTCGGAATTATTACATGTGTTCAACTGTTCTTCAGTAAAATTAGAAATAATTCTAACAGCTGTATTTTCAACAAGATCAGCAAGTTTCACTCTTGCTTTTAATTCGTCCACGTATATATTTGATGGCACCATTTTCGTCCTGGTGTTGTACAATTTATGTTTTGAGGGTAAACAACCCCATCCTTTTTCACGAAGAGCCTTCCTCATTGTTGAGTATTTGTTTCTTGAGAGGCCTAGGTTCAAAATCAGGGCCAGTGCATCTTCCTCCGTGAATTCTGTAGTCGATTTTGGAGTTGGAATACTTTCTACCATTCTCTTTACCCTTTTCGGAGATGCTAATGGTAAAACATCGACAATTCGTCCAACATTTTTTGGTTGTGTTTTTAACAATGCTGTTTTGAACGTATCTTTTATTAAATTTGGCGGATGTGCCGCCAATAGTTCCTCTTGTTTTTTCTTTTTGGTTTTCTCCGTAACTTCGTCGTATGCTTTGCTAGGCCGGCCGGGAATCAGCGGTTTAATTTCAATAAGTAGATCCGATTTCAGCCACTTCTCATACATTTTGAAAAACTTGATTTTTGCGAATGAACATTCTGGCAACCTTCTCTCAAATGATTTGTAGAATTTTTCAAGTTTGTCTAAAGCGTCTTTATTTAGCCTTATTCCATATATGTGGTCCAAAGTGTAAACAAGTTCCTTAAATGACTCCGTGTATGATTTGGAATCATTTTTGATGTCCCATACAATTTTCGAAAGAGTGGAATACTTCAGTATGACTTCCATAACTTATAAATGTCCTTTACGCCTCTACAAAATATAATGAAGAAAATTTGGATTTTGTTCAAATATTTATGCAATATATTCACAATTAATGACCCATTTCAGGTATCAGACGCAATCGTAAAAAGGGGTCCAAAGTGCCTCTTTTTACTTACTCTTCTATAATTATTTACCTGGACTCGAATTTGGTTAAAAAAAATGACAATGAATTTTTTATGGGTAGGTTTTTTCACATTCATTGATACGGTGGATTTCCTGGGAATTCGACATAGCGAAACAGGTAACATTTGTCTGCATCAAATCTTAACACAAATATATATATATATGCAGGTATATTTCTAGGTTACTTTTTATTCAAAAATCATCAGCTTACATTAAAAATAGATGTAGGTACTATACAAACGCACGCCGATGCGAAGTGTTTTCGCTCTAAAACACATATTTTTATTCCAATTTTTTTAAACTTTGGCAGGAGACCTTTTTTTATTCTAACACATTTGTATTGTAAACCCTGGGCAAATCTATCAATGTTTTAGTGTAGGCCCCATATAAGGTTCCATTTCACAAATAGACATTTTTATATAGAGTTTAATGAAGTGTAAATGAATTTTAGAGTAGATAGAATCCGAGTTGAGAAATGTTTTATACATTGTTGGAAAGGTATGAAAATTTCCTTTACGATAAGGTATGTTGCGTAAATATGGCTATAGTGTGTCATGTGCAATTAGGACAACAAAAACAAAATTTGGGAAATTCGACTTTTTTGAAAAATTGACTTTTTTATTGCCGGTTCCATAAAATGGAATAGAATAGAGATATTTCCATGATTCTTTTTGTGTTTTGTAGAAGAAGTGTTACCAAATAAAAGTTTATTTAACATCTTTGCAATAAAATGTGACGTAATACTTGTTTTTTAGCAATGAATATAGCACTACTTGAAAATTGACTTTTTTCAGTATTTTGATCGCTACGATCTCATTTATGGCTAGGATATGGCGAGACATACCTTAAAATGTTGGGAACATTTTAAGCTTTCATTTAAGTTCAAAAAAAGCGAAAAAATCCCCGTGGAACTTTTTTTCCAGTGAGAAACTTTTGAAGTTTAGTAAAAAAATTGGCCATTTTGGTCTTAAGATAACGGTGTTGTTTGATATCGAAATTAGCCAAATTAGCACTTAAAACTTTTCTTAATACCTCGACTTTGTGAAAATGGAAAGAAATGATAATGCTTTGACGGCCAAAGTTTGCGAAAACTTAAAGGAAATGGGAGTATCTTTTTTGAAAAATTTTGCAATTTTTTGACAAAAAAAATATTTTTCATATTGAAAACGATGCCATTTTTAAACCGCCAAAGATATTCACGTGATTCCTTTTGTATTTTATGCACACATATGCTGGCATAATTTGTGTGAAGTATGAAGTTTATAGCTTTAAAATTGACGGAGTTATTTAAAAAACACTGAAAAAAACCAAGGCCAAATTTTCATATTTTAAAATTAAACAATTCATAACTCCTTAACAGTACACGATGGCATGGTACTTTATGCATAAGTTTTTTAGATCTTGTCAAGCTCTTTCTCTAGAGTCCTAAATCATGTAAATCGGTTGAGTAGATCAAAAGTTATGGCCCCCAGAAGCTTGGAGAAGTCAAAAGTGGTCAACTTTGACACCCTGTAGCTCACCCTGTATTAAAGATATGGACCAACAACAGCACTTTTCTGAAAGCCTATGTCCTCCTCTACAAATGTCTAGAACATTTTGTATGGCTAAAATCAACAGATAAAAAGTTGTAGACTTATTTCCAATTTTTTTGCCATTTGGCCCACTGTGCGATGGGTTTCAAATTTCAGCGAAATCGGATAATAAATGTGGCTTTAATGGGCCTCAGAACTTATATCGGCAGATCGATCTATAAATCAAGATATAGTCCAATATACTATATCTTGATTTATAGACCGATCTGCCGATATAAGTTCTGAGGCCCATTAAAGCCACATTTATTATCCGATTTCGCTGAAATTTGAAACAGTGAATTGTGTTAAGACTTTGAACATCCTTCTTCAATACTGCCTGGATAGGTCCAAATTTGAATATAGCTGCCATTTAAATCGATATCAAGAATAAAGGTCTTACCCCATTAAAATCGCATTTATTTTCCTATTACGCTGAAACTTAGGGAAGTGAGTCGAAGTTCTTGTTCAATTTGGCCCAGCTCTGTCTTGATTTGGATATAGCTGCCATTTAGACCTATCTCTTGATTTAAGATATCAGGACCATTTAGGGGACACTTTTTGTAATAAACCAATTTCGCTGAAATTTAGCACAGTGGGTTCTGATTGGCTCATTCGAATCGAGTATGGTCAAGATCGGCCTATACTTGGATATAGCAGTGATATACACTGATCTCCCAATTTAAGTCCTTTTTACTCTATTTTGCTGAAACTTGACACAGTGGGCTGTGTTAGGCTCTCCGACATTCGTGTTCATATCGCCCAGATCGGTCTATATTTTAGATATAGCTGCGATATAGACCGATCTCCCGATTTAAGGTCTTGGACCTATAAAAGGCCGATTTATTGTCAGATTTCGCTATTATTGGAACAGTGAGCCCTTCTAAGCTCTTTGACATTCTTGCCTTATATGGTACAGATCGGTCCATATTTGGCTATAGCTGCCATATACTTATACCGATAACCCGATTTAAGTTCTTAGGCTCATAAAGCATGCATTTTTATCCGATGAATAAGGTACAAAGAGTTGTGTTAGGCCCTTACATAGGCCTCCATTATATCCACATTAATATCAAAATATAGGCCGATCTTAATCATATTTATTTGGTGCAGGTCCCGAGAAGCTTTATACAAGTAACATTTCCAAATTTCAGCAAAATAGAGTGTTAACTGCTGATTAAGTTCCTAAATCGGCAGATCGGTTTGTATGGCAGCTATATATAATATGGTCCTATCTGGACCAAATTGGGATAGGATGCCTAGAGTTTTCACCCAAATCGGATCATAAAAGCGCACTTGTGGTCTTTAGTTCTGAAGCTGAAGATTGGTTCATGTAACAGCTATGTATAAATAGCCCGACCATGAAAAATATTCGCGGAAAATTTCGGGTGTCTTGATACAACTCATTTTTATAGTTTCAGCTGAAGATTGGTCCATGTAGCAGCCATAGTTGAAGCTGAAGATTGGTCCATGTAGCAGCTATATATAAATATAGCCCGACCATGACCATATTCGGGGCAGATATCGGGAGTCTTGAAACAACTCATTTTCATAATTTCAGCGAAATCGAGCTATAAATGCGCCTGTTATTGGCCTTACACTCAAAATCTCGATCCTATTTGGTTCTGATTTTGACGGGCTTTATAAAACTCACTTATCTGAACTGCAGCGAAATAAATGCGCCTGTTGCGAATCTGCGAAAGCAGATGAGGTTGTACTTGGTGTGTTTGAGAGAAAATTTTTTTGAAAAATATTAGGACCAGTTTGGGTCAATGGAGAATATAGGCGTCGTATGAACCACGAGCTGTAGGACGACTATAGCTTAGTTTAATGCATCAAAATACAACGGTTGCGTTGACTAGATCATGTTGTCACAATACACTATAAGCCCATTGAAGGCTTTTAGAGGCAACAAATCACAGGAAGCATCTAGAATTTTGCACAAGTGACTGTGAATTTTGCACAAAACGACGCTGACAAAATATGATGTCAATATGATATATGCCATGCCTACATTTAGCAGTGGGCGTAGAACTGACTTCCTCTAAATCGGTTTTTTGAGCTCGTATCAGGCGAAATTATTAACCGATTTGGCTAAAATTTTACATATTGACCTCTTCTATGACCGTCAGCATCCACGTCAAATATGGTTCAAATCGGTCCATAACCTGATATAATTTTTATCCGATTTAGCTGATGCTTCAATTTGATTGATGCTTCTAAGGCCTTAAAAAGTCAAATCTAAAGACAGGTTTATATGGGAGTTATATCAGGCTATGGATCTCTCATAGAAATTTGTTAGTAAAGATAGAACAAATGTTTGCTGCAACGGCAAAAAATCTGCCAAAAATGGGGAAAGCAGTAATTTTTTGCTAAAACAGCAAAAAAATTTTAAAAAGTAGAAAAAAGCTCAAAATAGTCGTAAATATTGTGAAAGTTTTTATATTCCATCCATTTATAAGTTTTATAATCATATAACTTAAAATTTTTTAAATTTTCTAATAACTACTTCATTTTAATGGTTTTGAACAAAAAAAAAAATAGCGAGCAAAATTGTCAAATGTATTTATACATAACAAATGCCTCAATTATTGTTTCGATGTTAAAAAATTTGGAATGGATTTATTCAAAAGGTCTAAATGTTTATTTATATTTTATTTTATTATTTAATATTTTATTTATTATTTATTTTATTTATTATTTTTATTTTATTTATTATTATTTAATATCAGCAGACAGTGTTTGCTTATATCAGCAGACTAATTATTTTGGGTGATCAATTCAGGTCATACTTGGCTTGGATATTGGGGATAATAGCAGAAATGATCGTGCAAAATTTCAGCCATATCGGAAAAAAATAACACCGTCTTTGGGCTCAAGAAATATAATTGGGACATCGGTTTACATAAGATCTGTGGACCGATTTCAACCATACCCTGCTTGGATATTGACGGAGAAGACAGTGTGCAAAATTTTAGCCAATTCGGATAATAATTGACTTAATTTCCGAAGTTGAGGCAAATTCGGGCACTTTATTCCTTATAAACATTAAAGTAGACAAAATAACCTTTCTGACGATGGTTGGACGAGGTCAGACGAACAAAGTTTTGCTCCAAAAAACTCGAGGAAAATTAAGAAAACTTCATACAAAAGGCAAGGATACACTTTAACACCCAAAATTATAGTCGACAATAATAATTTAGCAAACATTTGTATTATTTTTAAAATTGCATCTCTGAATGAGCATTATACATGTTACAATTACAATACATTATGAACATTTTTTTCTTTTTGATACATAAATGTTTATTTTTCAAAATTTGGGCTAAAAACTTAATAAACCTCGGCACCGCCGTAACGGGAATGCATGACACCAGTTTTGAGATTAAGCGAAGAATAATACTGGCAAACAGATGCTACTTTGGATTAAATGAGCAGTTTAGATACAAGGCCACCTCTCGCCAGACGAAGATCACAACGTACAAGATACTGATATTACCCGTGTTGTTATATGGTTCTGAGACATGGGCACTTGTAAAAGCAGATGAAGAAAAGATTCTTCGTAAAATATATGGACCAGTTTGCATTAATGGCGAATATAGGTGTCGTATGAACCACAAGCTGTATGACGACGATAGCATAGTTACACATATCAAAATACAACGGCTGCGTTGGCTAGGTCATGTTTTCAGAATGGATGTAGAAGCTCCAGCAAAGAAGTCTTTTGAAGGCAAACACAGTGGTACACGCAAACCGGGGCGACCAAAAGGCCCGATGGAAAGATCAAGTGGTGGCAGACACCTCGAAACTTGTTGTCAGAGATTATAAAATGAGCCTAGAAGATCGAGGCGCTTGGAAAGCTATTCTATATTCGGCTAGTGGAAAAAATGTTCCGACATAGCCAATTAAAATAACTAAAGTAAAGACCTGGTCATGTTCTCGTAAATGTAGTGTAAATGAAGAACAAATATATCGTAAATGTAAAAAGGCAATTATGCTTATTACCAAACTTAGCATTTGACATTCCAAACAAAACAATTATTTAAACAAACAAAAAAACAAGTAAAAGCGTGATAAGTTCGGCCGGGCCGAATCTTATATACCCTACACCATGGATCGCATTTGACGAGTTCTTTTCTCGGCATCTGTTCTTAGGCAAAAAAACGATAAGAGAAAAGATTTGCTCCTCTATTAGAGCGATATCAAGGTAGGGTCCGGTTCGGACAAAAATTAAATTATATGTTGGGGACCTGTGTAAAATTTGAGTCAATTCGAATAAGACTTGCCCCCTTTGGGGGCTTAAGAAGTAAAATAGAGAGATCGATTTATATGGGAGCTGTATCGGGCTATAGACCGATTCAGATCATAATAAACACGTATGTTGATGGTCATGAGAGAATCCGTCGTACAAAATTTCAGGCAAATCGGATAATAATTGCGACCTCTAGAGGCTCAAGAAGTCAAAATCCCAGATCGGTTTATATGGCAGCTATATCAGGTTATGAACGGATTTCAACGTTATTTGACACAGTTGTTGAACGTAAGAATAAAATACGCCATGCAAAATTTCAGTTAAATCGGATAGGAATTGCGCCCTCTAGAAGCTCAAGAAGTCAAGTCCCCAGATCTGTTTTTTCTTTTATGACAGCTATATCAGGTTAAGAACCGATTTGAACCAGACCTTGCACAGTTGTTGGGTATCATAACAACAATAAATAATACGTGCAAAAATTCAATTAAATCGAATAAGAATTGCGCCTTCTAGAGGCTCAAGAAGTCAAGACCCAAGATCGGTCTATATGGCAGCTATATCAGGTTATGAACCGATTTGAACCATACCTGGCACAATTGTTGGATATCATAACAACACACGTCGTGCAAAATTTCATTCCAATCGGATACGAATTGCGCCCTCTAGAGGTTCAAGAAGTCAAGACCCCAGATCGGTTTATATGGCAGCTATATCAGGTTATTAACCGATTTTAACCATACTTGGCACAGTTGTTGGGTATCATAACAACAATAAATAATACGTGCAAAAATTCAATTAAATCGAATAAGAATTGCGCCTTCTAGAGGCTCAAGAAGTCAAGACCCAAGATCGGTTTATATGGCAGCTATATCAGGTTATGGACCGATTTGAACCATACTTGGCACAGTTGTTGGATGTCATAACAAAACACGTCGTGCAAAATTTCATCCCAATCGGATAAGAATTGCGCACTCTAGAGGCTCAAGAAGTCAAGACCCAAGATCGGTTTATATGGCAGCTATATCAAAACATGGACCGATATGGCCCATTTACAATACCAACCGACCTACACTAATAAGAAGTATTTGTGCAAAATTTCAAACGGCTAGCTTTACTCCTTCGGAAGATGCTTTCGACAGACAGACGGACGGACATGGATAGATCGACATAAAATGTCGCGACGATCAAGAATATATATAATTTATGGGGTCTCAGACGAATATTTCGAGCAGTTACAAACATAATGACGAAATTAGTATAACCCCCATCCTATGGTGGAGGGTATAACAAGTAAATGCGTGCTAAGTTCGGCCGGGCTGAATCTTATATACCCTCCACCATGGATCGCATTTGTCGAGTTCTATGAGCTGTATCTCTTCAAACAAAGGATATTGAATAAGAACTGTTATGCTATTGGAGCTATATCAAATTATATATAAATGAATGCCAAACATTGTAGAAGTCATTGCATAAAATTTCAGTTCATTCAGATATGAATTTCGCCTTGTAGGGGCTCAAGAAGCAAAATCGGGAGATAGGTTTATATGGGAGCTGTATTATGCTATTGATCGATTTAGACCATATTAGACACGTATGTTCAGGGTCATAAGAGAAGCCGTTGTACAAAATTTCTGCCAAATCGGATGAGGTTCAAGAAGTCAAGATCCCAGATCGGGTTATTTGGCAGCTATAACAGGCTACGTACCGATTTTCGGCATACTTAGCACATTTATTGAAAGTTATCACAAAACATCTCATCCAAAATTTTAGTCAAATCGGATGGGAATTGCGCGCTCTATTGACTCAAGAAGTCAAGATCTAAGATCATTATCCGCTTTGAATCACACTTAGCACAGTTGTTGGAAGTGGTACCAAAAAACTACGTGCAAAATTTCAGTAAAATCGGATGAGAATTGCGACCTCTAGAGGCTCAAGAAGTTAAGACCCAAGATCGGTCTATATGGCAGCTATATCAAAACATGGACCGATTTGAATCATACTTACCGCAGTTGTTGGAAGTGATATCAAAACGCCACGTGCAAAATTTGAGTCAAATCGGATGAGAATTGCGCCTTCTAGGGGCTCAAGATATCAAGACCCAAGATTGGTTTATATGGCAGCTATATCAAAATATGGGATGATTTAGCCCATTTACAATCCCAACCTACCTACACTAATAAAAAGTATTTGTGGAAAATTTCAAGCGGCTAGCTTTACTCCTTCGAAAGTTAGCGTGCTTTCGACAGACAGACGGACGGACATGGCTAGATCGCGATTAAGAGATTTACAGCTGTCCAAATCTGTTGTTGTTGATGATGTTGTAGCCACATATTTATGTGGAGGTAGCGATTCTCTTCAAGCTCGTCCCGGTCACCGATCGCCGCGGGAACGTTAAGGCCATAGTTTCTTAAAAGACGCCACTAGGCTTGTCACATCGAGTATCTCAGGCACTTAGTGTTTAAGCAAGAGCCGTTGCCCCCCGGCCTCTCACGGAGATACTTCTTTCGATACCGCTGATTGTCCGCGACTTTAATTGCAGCTACTCCCCATATACAAAGCCTTTCACTAATCGCAACCTGTGGACTCGCCCGGTAGCTCTCAGCTAAACTTTTCGTAATGACGATGAACACCAAACAAATTGAAGATCAGAGTTTAAACTAATGTGGTGCTTACAATCATCGCGTGCCGGGTCGAAATCAGTATGTGTATTTGGCGGCCCTCAAGGCCGTGGGCTGTAGAACAGTGTGTGGGGGAGTGTGTGGAATCCCTGCATAGACCTCAGTTTCACGACATAGTGATAACATGGATTAGCGGATACGACAGCGCCGTATTGGCGTTGTCACATATGTCTCCCTTTTTTCACAACATTTACTGTTCACAACAGGTCAGACTGAGCACCTCTTCATGATGGGCTCCCCAATTAACCTTTATTATTAATAGAATAGGAGAATATCAGTTCTCTAACATTAATCTTTGGTTTTGAAAGTTCTTCCAACTTCAAAATTTCAATCACCTGGCACGAAAACGGAACGTAAAATTTTGGTTTTACTGTTTACCGTCGACAGACGTTCGGTAATCGTTTGCATGCGTTTTCATAAAGCAAAACAAAATAGCAGACACGTTTTCCTTCATTTACGGTATATTTACGAGAGACAATCAAACACAACAACTTGCGACAATTTTACCAGATCATTTCTAAATACAGAGTTGCCACCTAGGTCTAATATTTTGTTCATGGTCGTTCCAAACGCATAGGCATAAAAACCGCTTTTACTTTATGAAGATTGCTAAGTTGAAAAATTGACTTTTTGCTGTTCATGAAACTGTTCATTGGGTCCATCGTGCAACAGATGAAGAAGCCCCAACAAGCAAGCCTTTTGAAGGCGATCACGGTGGTTAACGCAAACCAGGACGACCAAGAGCTCAAGTGGTGGCAGACACCCGACACCCCACACTTACACCCCCCGGAGATTTTAGAATGAGCGCAGAATATCGAGGCGGGTCAAATGTTCTGTCACAGACATTTTAATTAAGTAAGTTATGGACTGTAGACACAGACTTAATAGGCAAATCGATCTATAAAGCAGCTATCGATGACCCAAATTTTAACGAAATCGGACAAAACATGCGGCTTTTATGGGCATAAGACCCTAAATCGTCGGGTCGGTTTAGCTGGCAGCTGGATCCAAATACAGTTCGATTTCACCCATTAAAGAACCTAACCTGCGTATAGAAAAAATACGTGTCTGTGCAAAATTTCAGCGCAATAACTCAATAACGGATACACGTTAAATCATCTTAGAATTTTACTACGATTTAAGAAATATGTGTATATTTTTAAGGTCGGAAATGGATACTGCGATGTATAGCCAACGTAATGAATATACCCTCTACCCTAAGGTAGTGGGTATAAAAAGTTCAGATTGGAACTCTTCTATAAAGAAATATAAATCTTTTGTTAACCTGACACCGTGACATGTTGTATAGACTTACTAAAAAGTTGCTTCACACATACGATCCCAATATGAAACAATTAAAAAATCAGCCAATCTATTCATTTGTCTTAAATAAAAGGGCCAATATTACTTTAAATAAGGGTTTTACTTTTTCACACATTCCTACTTTGCTTTCTTTCGCTATGTATCGTCAGCTGAAAGTTTTTTTTTTAAGATTTGATCGGATATCTTGTGTGACGCTATTGTTTAGTGAGGGTGATTAATGATAATTGCACTTGTTTTTGTTTGTGCAGACAAGCAAACATGGCCAAGGGTACGCCCCGCCTGCATGTCACGGATACCTTTAAAAACACGACCAGAACTAATTCGAAATGTATTTAACCTTATCGAATGGCTTCATTTATTTTTATTGGATTGCTTAGATTGACTACTGCGATAGGGAGGCACCAAATGCGATTGGTAGATGATTTGGGAAGCAACTTTAAGGGCATTCACTATAATACAATTTCAAAGGAATAGAAATGTAATGGGAAATAACGAGCATGTTTTTTTTCAATTTTTGTGGTTTATTACGTAGAATTAATACTAGATGCTACTTACAAATAAAAGCGTGCTAAGTTCGGAACCCACCACCATGGAATCTGCCAAAAATTTATAAAAAAAACAAGTAAGAGCATGCTAAGTTCGGCCGGGCCGAATCTTATATACCCTTCTTTCAATTTTTGTGGTTTATTACGTAGAATTAATACTAGATGCTACTTACATATAAAAGCGTGCTAAGTTCGGAACCCACCACCATGGAATCTGCCAAAAATTTATAAAAAAACAAGTAAGAGCATGCTAAGTTCGGCCAGGCCGAATCTTATATACCATGGATCGCATTTGTCGAGTTCTATGCGCTGTATCTCTTTTTAGGCAAACAAAGAATAATGGAAAATAATTGTTATGCTATTGGAAATAAATCAAATTATAGTCCGTTTCGGACCATAAATTAAATTAATTTTGACCATAATTAAAAAATTGTTGAAGGTCAGAAATTTCTGCAAAATCGGATGAGAATTGCGCACTCTAGAGGCTCAAGAGTTCAAGATCCCAGATCAGTTTATATGGCAGCTATATCAGGTTATATACCGATTTACGCTATATTAAGCACATTCATTGGAAGTCATAACAAAAATCCTCATGCAAAATTTCAGTCAAATCGGATGAGAATTGCGCCCTCCAGCGGCTCAAGAAGTCAAGATCGGTTTATATGACAGCAATACCAGATTATGAACCGATTTGAATCATACTTAACACAGTTGTTGGAAGTGATACCAAAACAGTCAAATCAGACGAGAATTGCGACCTTAAGAGGCTCAAGAAGTCAAGACCCAAGATCGGTTTACATGACAGCAATACCAGATTATGAACCGATTTGAATCATACTTACCACAGTTGTTGGAAGTGATACCAAAACAGTCAAATCAGACGAGAATTGCGCCCTTAAGAGGCTCAAGAAGTCAAGACCCACGATCGGTTTATAGGGCAGCTATATTAAAACATAGACCGATTTGAACCATACTTAGCGCAGTTGTTGGAAGTGATACCAAAACCCCAAGTGCAAAATTTCGTCAAATCGGACGAGAATTGCGCCTTCTAGAGGCTCAAGAAGTGAAGATCTAAGATCAGTTTATATGGCAGCTATATCAAAACATGGACCGATTTGACCCATTTACAATACCAACCGAGCTACACTAATAAAAAGTATTTGTGCGAAACCCCACGTGCAAAATTTCGTCAAATCGGACGAGAATTGCGCCCTCTAGAGGCTCAAGAAGTGAAGATCTAAGATTGGTTTATATGGCAGCTATATCAAAACATTTGATATATAGATTTGACCCATTTACAATACCAACCGACCTACACTAATTAAAAGTATTTGTGCGAAATTTCAAGCGGCCAGCTTTACTCCTTCGAAATTTAGCGTGCTTTTGACAGACAAGCGGACGGACGGACATGGCTAGATCGACATAAAATGTCACGACGATCAAGAATATATATACTTTATGGGGTCTCAGACGTATTTTTCGAGGTGTTACAAACATAATGACGAAATTAGTATACCCCCATCCTATGGCGAAGGGTATAATAAACTTAGTTGAATGGCATTATTTTATTCTACATACCAAACTTCTGTCAAAACAGCAAAAACTAAAGCTCCTTGAAACCGAACATGGATGATCGAGATCGGTTTACTTGAGATCGGTTTACTTGGGAGCCATATCAGGTTATAGACTGATTTTGACCGTATTTGGCACAGTTGTTGGAAGTCGTAACATCAGCCAAATCGGACAGAAATTGCGTCTTGTAAGGACTCAAAAAGTCAAACCTGAGTTCGATTTATATATGGGAGCTATAACAGTTTATAAACCGATTTGGACCATTCTTAGCACAGTTGTTGAAAGTCATAACAAAACACGACAAGTTAAATGTCAGCCAACTCGGACAAAAATTGGGGCTTATAAGTGCTTAAGAAGTCTAATCGGGAGATCGGTTTATATGTGAGCTATATCAGTTTAAAGACCTTATTGAACCGTATATGGCACAGTTATTGAAAGTCGTAACAGAACACTACATGCTAAATTTCAGCCAAATCGGACAAAAATAGCGGCTCACAAGGGCTCAGGAAATCAAATCGGCATATCGATTTATATGGGAGCTACTATCTGGACAGGGCCCGCTCCGCTGTGCCTTCTTTCACTCTTTTATTTTATCTGAGCCCTATATTGACACGAGCAGGAAATAAATCCTGATTTGGCGTGCTAATACGGCCTTTCAGATATTTCGCCCCAGTGTGGATATCATTTTCGTGCTCTACTCCCAAATACCTTTCATTTGAGTCGTTTATTGCTGTGGTCGGTGAATATATCCGGTTTGGGGGTATTTTTGGGGGTGAGTGGACGCCCTAGTCTCACTTACCTTTCATTTGAGCCCCATATTGTCATTATTGGTTTATATTTCCATTTGGCGGGTTTTGGAGGTGGCGCGGCCTAAATAACGACACGGGCGGCCCACTCACTTAGCCCTGAAGAAATATCAGCATCGTGCTCTTCTCAAATTTCTTCTTTTTGAGCCCCAATTGCCATTGGTTTTGGAGGGAATTTATGGGGTGAGACGACCCTCAAACACTTGGCCTCAAAATTGGATATCAAATTGGTTTTGTATTATCAAATACCTATTATTTATTGCCATAGAAGGCAAACATGGCCGGTTTGAAGGGAGTTTAGGGGGCAGACACTGAAATAATTTCAGCATCGTGCTAGAGCATGATTTTGTTTGGCCCCAAAAAGCAAGCATTTTGAAGTTGGCAATCAAGATATTCAGGGCAAAGGGTCTCGTATAGACCCACACTAATTAATATTTTGTTGTTGTTTTGGTCTTTCTGTGTTTATCCCAATTTGAGGGTAAAAAGTGTACTCTACCACCAAAGGACTTTTCTAACCTGATCGGCCTTCATATATTATTTTTAATTTATTTTTTTTTAGGGTAGGAAAAGGGGAAGGTGGATTGCCCTCTGACACTTCCCATCATTTGAGAACAATATATTCTCGGTCGTCTTTTTGGTGTTGTTTTTATTGGAAGGAGGGATCGCTCGTCCCAACCCTAAAACCCAAAAAACAGTTTATTTGAGTCCTTTATTGTCGCGATATACATATCTTGCTGAACGTCAGGACTGCTGGTCGTGACCCCGATTCTTGAATCTTTATATCCACATTAGATTCTAATTCTACTGATATAGACCTTTCTTTTAATTCACATATTGAAGGGTATTTAGTGGGGGTCCGGTCCTAGACTCTGTCCCAATTATGTATAACAGATTCGTAGTCAACTCCCAAAGACCTCTCATTTGATACCCATTTTGTGACGTGGACATTCATGCCCGTTTAAGGTGTTTTTAGGGTTGGGGATGGGGATTCTTACTTTACTTTAAGATACCTTTCACTTAATATCCATATTGTCTCAATTGGTAAATATGCCCTGCGGGGGGGTTTTGAGGGGTGGTGAGGGCCGTCAGACACCAATGAACAAATTTTTATGTCAGATTTGTACTTTACTTTTAAATACCTTTTATTTGATACCCATATTGCCCAAAAGCGGGAAAAAGAGTCCTGTTGGGGGGTTTTTTTGGGGTGGGGGACTCCCTCGAACACTTTGGACGAAATTTGTATATCAAGTTTGTACTCTACTCTTAAATACCTTTCATTTGATACCAATATTGCCACAATCAGTAAACACGTTCGTCCGGGTGGGTTTTAGGATGGGGCGTCCTCCAGGTTATTTTACCAAAAAACCTTTATACCAATTTCGTGTTTTTAGGGTACCAAAACGTGGCATATAAAATTTCGCTTAAATCGGTGCACCTGTCTCCGAGATCTGGCGTTTTTCAAAATTGGGGAAAGGGGGAGGGTACGCTCCCACTCCCACCCGGGAGTGAGGTGGTTCCCCAAACACATGGCCTCAAAAAAGGTTATCAAATTAGTTTTCTAATCTCAAATACCATTAATTTGAGCCACATAATGGCAAACATGACCAGCTTTGGGGGATGGGCGGCCACTCAGTGAGTTGGCCTTGAAAATATATATCGGATTTGAGCCTTATATTGCAATAGTCAGAAAGTACTTACTATTTGGGTGATGTTGTGGGGGTGGGGTGGCAATATTGCCATGGTCAGTAAATATGTACGATTTAGGGGTGTTTTGGGGCTTGGGGTGGTCCCCCTAGCACTTGGTCCGACAATTGGATATCAGGTACATTTTCTTATCCTAAATACCTTTCATTTGAGTCCCATATTGTAGTGATTGGTTTAAATATATGTTTGGTAGGTTTTAGGGTGGGGCAGCCCCCCTAAGTACCCCATCCAAAATTTGGAAACCAAATTTTTATTTTTAGGGAACTATATGAGAGCACACAAAATTTCGCTTAAATCGCACCACCCATCTCCGATATCTGGCGTTTCTGAAAATTAGGGTAAGGGGGAGGGTCCGCTCCCCCTTTAGATATCAAAAAATGTGGTACCCTATTTTCATCACGGGGTCATTATGCACCATCTGTGAAAATTTCAGGAAAATCGGTTCAGCCGTTTCTGAGCTATAAGGAACACACAAATATACAAACAAACAAACCTACGTACAAACACAAATTGATTTTTATATATAAGACTAGCTGAGTCCGGCCCGCTCTGCTGCGCCCGATTATGCTATTTTGGAGAGAAGTACTCTAAATTTTAACATTTCTGCGTAATTGTAGTTGAAAATGTATTCCAATTTTCCTATGGATTTTTCTACACTCAATTACCTCTTATTTAAATCGCACTTTGCAATGGTAAGCAAAAGTCTACCTTGGGGTGTGATGGACCCCCGGAGACTTGGTCCCAAAAGTGAAAATCAATTTCGTGCTCAGACCTTTCAATTAAGATCCATATTGCCATGGTCGGTAAATATGTCTGATTTGAGGGGTTTTATGAGGGTGGGGTGACCCACGAAACACTTAGTTCCACATTTGGATATCAGATTCGTTTTCTACTCTCACATATCTTTAATTTGAGTCCCATGTTGTAGTGATTGGTCTATAAATCGGATGGGGGGGTCTCCACCATAGGATGGGGGTAAACTAATTTCGTTATTCTATTTGTAACTACTCGAAACATTCGTCTGAGACCCCATAAAGTATGTATATTCTTGATCGTCGTCACATTTTATGTCGATCTAGTCATGTCCGTCCGTCTGTCAGTCGAAAGCACGCTAACTTTCGAAGGAGTAAAGCTAACCACTTGAAATTTTGCACAAATACTTCTTATTAGGGTCGGTTGGGATTGTAAATGGGCTATATCGGTCTATGTTTTGATATAGCTGCCATATAAACCGATCTTGAGTCTTGCGCATCTAGTGTGCGCAATTCTTAACCGATTGGAATAAAATTTTGCACGACATGTTTTGTTATGGTATCCAACAACTGTGCCAAATATGGCTTTTTTTATACCATCCCACTGTGTGGCGCAGATGGCTGTATGATCGAATTAACATTTATCTTCTAGCTCTGACAGAATTTTTCAGAAACTCGCAAACTGAAAATCTCTTTCACGAAACCACAGCTACACTATTCACCACCTAGACGAAAGAAATGTCAATGAAGTTTAAAGTCATAGTCGATGGACGAAAAATTCCGACAGTAACTTACTCGAAGATCCAAGGGCGGGTTTTTGGGGTAAGGATAAAGAAAAATGAATAACCATTCATAAAGCGATTGGCCGAACACAAGTAAAAACCTGCAGAACGGTAAAAACGCAGACCTAATAACTATCACGGGCTGACTACAGATGACAACAATTTACCATCTACACGAGGAGACCAAGATTCTTCAAACACAAGATCATAGGGAGCCTCTCTCTAAACAGTATCTCCTGAGTTCCACCAGCAGAATCAACCGAGTTTCCAACTCACGGAGCTGGAAGCCCCTTCGAGACACGTCAGGAGGAGTATCCAGATGTTTAGGGACGCAATTCGACAACTCATAGCCGATCCACTCACAACCTCTACATATAGAACGGGCTTACAGGATACTGTAACCAATGCAATTTCATCATAACAGTCAAATATAGTCCTTGGTGGACACCCGTCAACGAGATTTACATGTCCGCAAAAACCTACTAATTTGTCTGCAGTCTTTCTATGGAGCGATCCAATTGAAACAACCAGATTCCTGGAGATAAATCTGGAGACGACATATTTACACCGAATGGGGTTACAACCACAACAACCATCTAGGCAAAATAATCAATGTGGAGATCGCATTTATTATGCAATCATCACGAAATTTTCCACATATCCTCTTTTTAGGCCAAAGGTAAACGCTATTTTGGTAAAAATCGTTTCAGATTTAAATATAGCTCCATCTATCACCCGATTTATCATATACATTTGGTATGGAAGCTTATATTATATATCTTATAGCCTGTTATTAATTTCATCAAAGTCGAGTCAGATTGGGATAATCTCTTGAACGTAGTTGAAGGGCACAAGTATACATTGCGTACAAAATGTCTGTCAAATCAACCAGAAATTAAGCTTCTTGAGCCGTAGAAGACCAAACGGTAGATCGGTTTTGCATGGGAGTGATTTCTGTTGAAACACGCTGCAGTCTTTAAAAATAGAGACATTGAGCTGAAACTTTGCACAGATTCTTTTTTTGTCCATAGGCAGTTTAAGTTCGAAGATGGGCTATCTTGATATAGCCCGCATATAGATAGATCTGCCAATTTAAGGGCTAAGGCCCAAAAATGCCACATTTATTATCCGATTTTGCTGAAATTTGGAACAGTAAGTTGTGTTAGGCTACTCGACATCCTTCTTCAATTTGGCTCAGTTTGGTCCAGATTTGAACATAGCTGCCATATAGACCGATCTTCCGATTCATGGTCTTGGGCCCATAAAAGGCGTATTTATTGTCCGAGTTCGCCGAAATTTGGGACATTGAGCTATGTTTGGCCCTTCGACATATTTTTTCAATTTGGTTCAAATCGGTTCAGACTTGGATAACTCCAATATATTCTTATCTGCCGATTTAAGGTATTGGAAAAATGGCGGATTTATTATTTGATTTCGCAAAATTTTAACACACTTATTTTAGGATTTTCGACGTCCGTTTCCTATATGGTTCAGATCGGTCAATATTTGGATATAGCTGCCAGAAAGACCAATACTTTGTTCTACAAAATTGAACAGTGACTTGTACAATATTTATTAGATCGCTCAATGTCCGTGCCGAATTTGGTCCAAATCGGACCATATTTCGATATAGCTGCTATAAGTGCATAAATAATAAATTTTTCCCCGGATTATGACGAAAGGTGGTTTACATCTATACCCGAGGTTTACATCTATACCCGGGCAAAAGTTCGGCCCGGCCGAACTTGATGACTTTCTACTTGTTTTGAACATCAAAACGATTTATCGATTAGTCGTTTAAAATTATTCAATTATTTGTATATTTGAAAATATTTCATTTTTAATTGTTCCAAACAACAATGATGTAGCACACCACATGACAGAGAGAGTGGAGATTTTTACAATAATATCATAAAAAATGCACCATTGTAATTAAACTCAACACATCTTCGACAGAAAATGAGTTCTTCCATATGTTTCAACAATTAAGTTCGCACATAACTTCATAAACGGACACCCGACCATCAGTCTAACAAACACTACAAGAATCACTCAAACGATTAGTGAATTAAGTTAATCACACGTAATTTCAACAGACGGACAAATCATCAGGCACTTTACAATAAGAATTCCACTGGCCACAAAGTTTCCACTCCATGTCTCTTCACTCCCCACAGCGGTAGCAGCAGCCACGTTGGGTGGACATTTCATTCATAAATTTCGAAAGTACGCATCGGCGCACTAGCAATTCGCTCAATGTGTGATGAGTGATTTATGGCAAATTCCTGAACAAGCAGCTCCAAGTGCTCCAACAGCATGCCATCACAGTGTTTACTTTCAGTACAAGCCGGCACGTCATTCCAGTCGCACCGTCACCGCACATCTTTGAGGACGAGTCTATCCAAGCACGTGACAAACAGAAATTCGAAACTTTTTTGAAAAACACTTGACAATGTCATCATGGATATGATGGACTGACTGAATAGTGGCACTATCAAATTTCAATGTCAATGCGGAGAATTGCATCGGTCGTTATTGTATTAACTTTTGTGTGTGTGTTTGTGTGTCAGATTCGCATTGAAGTTTTCGTTCTTTGTATCCCGGGTGTAAAACGCGCAGTGCACCAACATCCATTCCATGACTGCTGTATACAATAACAATAGCCTTTGAATTAATTTATCTAAAATTGCCAAACAAAAAAGTGAGGAGAGATTGATTACATTGGACCACTTGAAATGGAGAGTGCATCTTGAATGCTATAGATGTAGCTGATGATGCTGTTACAAAAGCTTCAATACAGCACTCGCATTGCAAACTGACTTGCTGGTGACTGACGAACTGGATGACTGACTAAATACCTTTAATTAATTTACACAACATTCAAGTGATATGATTGATTTGTTCTGGTGATAATTTCCCATTTTAAATAGGATGAAAGACGGACCGAACTTGATCAAACGGATAGCCAATTGCATAGTGCTTGAAATTTGGACTCATAGAACAAATAGCAAATCAATTGAGATTTCAAATTGAATCTGCACACTTAGTAATTATATGTAAATGAAGTCTATGTCTAGAATGTTGCTAGGGTATTTTTAGCTGGTCGCCATCAAATTTCTTGGACAAAGACCACCTCTATAACAGAAATCAATCAAATGCAAAGTCCATGGTTTCCCTTTTAGAAGGAATTATTCATGCGCATATACTTACTAGTATACCTCCGGTCCGCATCGTTATCAGAGAAGCGGTGCTTTTTTCTGATTTTCGAAATACTCATTAAATTGCGGTGTAATTATCGATCGTCACCGCAATTGATGCGGTGTTCTGCTCAGCACACTGATATGAGTGGCGATCGTATGAATACCTACATTAATTTGCATGCTTTGTGTACCACAGCTTTTAACATTGTCTTTGGCTAAGGCGATGTTATGCTTGAGTGTTGGACGAGAATGAAAACACCGTAAACACCACATCAACGCAACACATTAACTCGAATCGTAATTGCGGTATTGCCACGATGAGAAAACCTATTTATTTTAGCAAACATTTATTTTAATATTTCTTATAGCCAATTTTTTGGGATTATTATACCCATCACCATAGAATGGGGGTATACAAATATAGTCATTCCGAAATATTCGTCTAAGACCCCATAAAGTATATAAACATTGATCGTCTCGTCGTTCTGAATTGATCTAGCCATGTCCGTATGTCTGTCGAACGCGTAATGCTAGCCGCATAAAATTTTACACAGATACTAAATATCGATGTAGATCCTTGGGGATTTCAAATGGGTCATATTGGTTCAGATTAAGATATAGCTCCCATATAAACCGATCTCTTAATTTGACTTCTTGAACCCCTGGAAGCCGCAATTTTCATCCGATTTGGTTAAAATTTTGCATGTAGTGTTCCGTCATGACTTCCAATAACTGCGTCAACTATGGTCTAAATCGGTCTAACACCTGATATAGCTCCCATATAAACCGATCTCACGATTTGACTTCTTGAGCCCCTGGAAGCCGCAATTTTTGTCCGATCTTGCTGAAATTTTGCATGACTTCCAACAACTGTGTCAAATACGGTCCAAATCGGTATATAACCTGAAATAAGTTCCACATAAACCGATCATCCGATTTGACCCCTGGAAGCCGAGCTATTGTCCGAGTTGGCTGAAATTGTGCACGTAGTGTTTTGTTTTGACTTTCAACAACTGTGCCAAGTACGGTCCAAGTCGTTCTATAACCTAATACAGCTCCCATATAAACCGATCTTCCAACTTGACTTCTTAAGCCCCTGGAAGCCGAATTTTTGTCCGATCTGGCTAAAATTTTTCATGTAGTCTTTTGTTTTGACTTCCAACAACTGTGCCAAGTACGGCCAAAATCAGTCTTTAACCTGATATAGGTTCCATGTAAACCGGTCTCTCGATCATCCTTGTTCGGTTCCTAGAAGCTTTAATTTTTGCTGGGTTGACAGAACTTTTGTATGTAGAATGAAATTATGCCCTACAACTTAATTTATTTTGTATAATTTTTTTGCACAATCCATGATGGTGGGCTCCCAAATTTCGACTCGGCCGAACTTAGAACGCTTTTACATGTTTTGTTCTATACTATTTAAACTCTTATATGTTAAAAATAAAATTGAGCTGTTTGCTTTGTTTTCGTCAAACACTCAAAAACCACAGCAAATAAAAGAGACACACGAGCATATGTAAGTGTTTGCGGTGGCAGTCATCAAGACGTCTTAAATGAAGGGTGCATGACCATGTTAAATCGTTGAAGACATATAGCCGGCAGCCCATACAAATCGTTGATGACATTTTCATATAGTTATCGTGAAAATCATGCATGACATTTTAAAAGACATTGTGAACGAACATGTCATCCTGTCTCGTGACTATTCAAGTGACTGGTCTTTACAATGTCGTTTAGAAAGCGTCCGTTTTCGAAGAAAAAAATAATTTTAAATTTCTCAATAAAAAAGTATTGTACTGAATTGGTCGTGGGCAAGGTTTATGAATTCGTCAACAATCACATTTTAAATCAGAAAATCTGTAAGACATGTCGTCAGATATGCCATATCGATGACAAATTTCAATTTGTCTTAAAGAAGTCTTTGCAGACAATGTCATGAGAGACGTTTGGACTGCCAGGTCCTTTGCTTCATAGCGGTACGTACACATCTGCACCACCGCAAATCATTTGTGTTTTTGTACAAGCCGCTTGCATTGATTATAGTTGAATAATTCCGTTGATTCAACAGGAAGACGTTTTTTGTGATGCACCACAAATGCGATACACCGCTGCAGATCTCTAAAACTGCAATGGACTGCAAATTGTCTAAAACCCAAATCCCAAGTTTTGGAGTCTAAATTGTGTAACTGTGCGTAAAGAATGTACTAAAAAGTACGAATTCTATCACTCAATGTATGTTTTCTACTAGGGTGATCAATAAACCGACTTTTATTCGAAAAATTTGCTTTTTTAAAAAACCGGTTTGAGTTTTGAAAATTTGAAAAAAATTTTTCTTAAGGTCAACCTTTTTTAAAATTTTTAAATAAACCTTTGGATGAACTTAACGTTCTACGACATATTTCTTAGTCAGTTTCTTAAATAAAAAGAAAATGAAATTTTGATAAAAATTTTTTTAAGAAAAATTGTATACACATTTTTTTGGAAAGTCGAATCTTGAATTTTTTTCTTAAAGACCTGTAAGCAGCTCAAACAAAATTTTCTAAATTTCCTTGCGAAATTTTCGGTTTGCTTTGTTTTACAGGGTGAAATTGTAATAATTTGAGATTTTTTGGAATAGTTGGCCGAAAACTAATGATTCTATCATTATTTTCGCCATGTAATGAATTGATTTGTAGATGATAAAGCTTAATTGTAACATATGCCAACTTTACCAGCATAAGTGTTGCAGAAGAGGCGACTAATGTATCGTAAATTGTCACCATGTGTTACCAGCAAAAATTTTACTAGAGCTGTGGGCCGTCCTTACGACAAAACTTTCACCAAAGTTTCATTTAGAGAAAAAATAAATTTTTCAGAACAAAATTTTAATAACAAATTTGTTAAGAGAAATTTTACCAATAAATTTCTGCGAAACCGATTATTATATTCAGTACAAAACCCGAAAATACGATTTTCAAAAACCGAAGTGTATTGTTGGGCAGGAACTTGAACTTCAAATCAAACATTTTGGAAAGGGCAAGAAAGGCAATTCTTGCCCTATACACCTGTAAGAGAGCCATTGACAAAAGTTAGGGGCATAGAACGAGTGTCATGCACTGTGTATATACTTATACAGGGTGGCTGATGAAAGCCGCTACCAAAAAAAAATGTAATAACTTTTTTTCTATTTAATAATAATAATTTAATAATTAATTTAATTAATTAATTAATTAATTTAATTAATAATAATTTAATAATTAATTTAATAATTTAATTTAACATGAATAAAAGAAAAATGTATTCCATACACCGAAAAAAAAATGTAGCAATATTCATCATTATATATATATATATATATACAGCTGAATGCAAAGGATTGCTTGTTTGTACATCACAGCCGCATTGAGGAAGACACCATCTGATGCACCGAATTTAATGCTAAACCTTATGCCTCTGGACATTGTGGCTAGACAAATTGCTATGGCGCTTATAAGGCTTTCTCATTGGTCATGCGGCGCCTACGCACACTGTGTTATCCTGGCTACAAGGCCCGATATTCCAGGCAGTGTGGATTACACATAGCTTGAGCCGCTTGTTGATAAAATTACTGTGCCACTATTCCTGATAGAACCCATTGGAACTACAATACAATATCCCTGGTAATAGACGTAACATAGACTTCTATACGGATGGTTTCAAACTAGGCGAGCAGGTGGGCTTAAGGATGTACTCGGAAGAACTTCGACTGGCCATATCGATAAGCTTACCCGACCACTGGAATGTGTATCAAGCCGAGTTCCTTGCTATTAAAGAAGTTGTGGAATGGCGAAGATGTAAATCCCTGGAGAATGTATTTATATGTAATTCAAAAACCGCCCGCGACTATCGGATATCTCCCAACGGAGTGGCTAAACAGTTCAAACACCTTACACATACCAGGGGAACTGAAATTTGTGGGTATGCATACAGCGAAATGGAAGCTAAGTTTTCAGGATCAGGCCCGAAGGGTAACGAATGATAGATAGTAACAAAGGAGAGGTTGTGCGTAAAATAAACTCGTAGAGGTCAACCGCTCTGCTGTCGTCGTCTAGAACATGCGTCTCTGTGTCAGTGTCCGTCATTATAGGTCACTGTCTGATCGCAAAAGATGCTGATAGATTGAAGATTTCCAACAACGACTTTTGCCGAAGTTTTGAGGACATCGAAGAAGAAGAAAGTATAGAACACCTTCTGTGTTAGTGTCCAGCACTGGCAGTCAGAAGGAGTTTCAGTTGAGGTTCTCATTTCTTTAAGCGAATGTGAACATATGCAAGTTGATTGGCTGTTTAAAGCGATCTGGATGTTTCAACGGTAGGAACTAGAAGGCATCTTCCTTCTCCTGTGGCATCACAATGGACTAAAACGTCTAAGTGAGTCTGATGGCAGACTGCCTCTTAAACCTAACTTCACCTAACAGGTTACACACAATTTTGACAAAGTCCGATATACGGTTTTCATATGTACATAAGGACAAGTTTAATTTTTTTAATCGTGTAGCAAAACCGTAAGCTACATAGAATTATAATAAACCAGCCGAACCGGGCCCCGTCCGATGCGCCTTCTTTAACTCTCTAATATCTCTTTAGGGTGGGGACACTTCGCCCCTTTCATTTGAGCTCCATATTATAAATAACGTCCAATATGTCTGTTTGGGGGCGTTTTGGGGTTGGGGCGGTCCGATGGGTACTTTGACACAAATTTTAATACCAAATTTGTATTCTACTTCCAATACCTTTCATTTGATACCTATATTGTCCGGATCGGTCCACTTTTGATTTTAGGTTGTGTTTTTGGCATAAGGGGGAGGGTCCGTCCCCCTTCCGATACCGAAAAATTATATAGCCTATGTTTCCTTCCAGACCAACATACACTATATGCAAAAATTTCGAGAAAATCGGTTCTGCCGTTTTTCAGTCTATACGGAATAAACAAACCGAATCCCATATAACCGTGATTGGCTAATGTGCCCAGTTTGGGCGTTTTTGTGGGGGTGGGTGACCCCCTATACTTGCATTACGCCATAGTTTCCTTTACGGGAAAGGAAATAATGCATATTTAGAAAAAGCAAACGGCGCAAACTGCATGTCGTTGAGAGCAGATTTCTGTTTGCTGCATGTTCTTAGATAATTCTCATTTATCTTCATTCACAAGTGCCACCAAACAGTCTATGTGCGAAGTTCAAATTCTTTATCTATGTATAATTTATCTATGAAGTTGTGAGATTTCACAAAATTGAATTGAAGTTTAGCAACCTTTTTCGCATAATCGAAGTCAGTACTAGGCTTTTTTACTTAACACCAATGTTTCAATATTTAGAACTATTAAAACAAGTTATACTTCTTTTTTAGTGTCCGAAAAGTACAATTATCAAAACAAAAAAAACCGTTTTTTTTCAAAATAAGGCAAATATGAGTTATCAGAATTTTTGCACTACCGTTCACATAAAACCAATTCGACGACATTTAGTACCTATAAGTACATTTCGAATGTTTATAGTTCAAAATTCCTAAAACGCAGTCCAATCTCACATCTTATTCCCATTAGCAAGCTTAATGCAATATCCAAGGGAAGTTGATGATCAAATAGTTACTTATACTCATGCTATTTGATTACGAATCTGAAATGCGCTTTGTCAAGAACAAAGTACTAGGGTTCCTCCTGCCAAATCCTGCATGGTTGATATTTGTGTGTCTAAATCGACCTGAATCATTGTTCCACGTATTCGACCCGAAACATCTGCCATTCTATCCCGTTCCTCTAGGACACCTTGATTATCCAATCTCAATTGGCGGGTTGATTTCTAAGATAGGCATATTCAACTATATGGTAGATATATTTAGATATTCCTTCCAAATAAACTGATCGCGTTATAACGTCTAGATGTCATTAAAAGCGTATTTTTATTCAATTTCTCAGAACTTAAGAACAGTATGTTGTGCTACTCATCTCCACAACCGCTCCAATGGGTCCAGACCAGGGCTGAGGAGTCGAGGTTTTTATGCCGGAGTCGAACTACTAAGCCGGAGTCAGAGTTTGGTTCGGAGTTGAGCACGTTTGACCCGACTCCGAAGCGCTCTCTTACTCCGGCTTAATACTCAGACTTAGCATGAGCTTATTATTTACCCGATATTTCACAGCTTCGATATTGGATGGTATTCGGCACGACCAAACTTAGAGCACTTTTACATGTTCATGTACAATTGGTAATGTTTACCCATTACATCGCCATATCCTGCAGACACAACTTGTGACCATGTATGGTCTTTATGCTATTATTATTGCAATAGACTTCCATGTGTATGTGAACAAATGTGTGAATGCCCACAGTAACAATTGATCAATTTCAATTGTGTTTATCCATTGATAATTAACTCTATTGTCTTCCACACATAGATGAATTGATAAGCTGACTGACCTAAGGCATATCTCCAATATTAAGTAAATACCATATCTTCCGACATAAGTTCTTCGATAAAATTGCATCAATGTAAATATTACAAGTTTTAATCAATATTGGACTATTGACGACAAGAGGAAAATGAATATTTTAAATTGGCTATACATTGTCTTCGTAATCAGCAAATTAACACATGCAAAAGGTATGTATTAGAATATATCGGAATAGATGATTTATTATCTTTGCAATATGTTATTCTTTTGAAAACTGTTATGTGTCTTTATTTCATTTGCATTAAACGAAAATTTATTAGCAAAATGCCATATATGTTAATGTGGTATTTTCGAATACAAACTTTTCAACTCGTTTCGTTATTGCAAATTATGTTTTCATTAAAAAAAATATATATATTATTACTTATAGCAGGTCATTGAATGTCGAAAATTAAAGATAATATAACTCTAGTATAATTTGAAAATATGAATTATTATATGAGGCATCCGTGATTGCTTTTGGAACCTCTGCGCAAGAAGCAATGTTAGAGCTTAGAAATCAGTGAAAAGATTGCCTACATGAGTATGAGTCCATGGCCGAACGAAGTAAATCGTTCCAACCTAACCTAAAATAAACTTCTTCCCATTATGTGTAAACCATCAGGAATGTTTTCGAGTAAATTTCCATTCTCACAACATGACACAACACCAATATCCGACTTCGGAACGTGTGGGATTATCGAAAGAGAATTTGAAGTCAACAAATCGATGGAAGAATAAAGTGTTGTGGGAATACGAGGGCTGATCAAATACTGAACGTTATTTTCAAATTTCGTGATTAACGTATGATAGATTTTCGCATTTGTAATAAACTCCACCATAGGATGGTAGGATGACTAATTTCGTCATTCTGTTTCTAACACCGCGCAATATGCGTCTATCACCCCATAAAGTATATATATTCTTGATCGTCATGTCATTTTAAGTCGATCTATCCATGTCCGTCTGTCCGTCGAAAGCACGCTAAATTACGAAGGAGTACAGCTAGCCGCTTGAAATATTGCACAAAAACTTTTTATTTGTGTAGTTTGGTAGAGAAGTGAATGGGCCAAATCGGTCCATGTTTTGATATAGCTGCCATATAAACCGATCTTGAGTCTTGACTTCTTGAGCCTCTAAAGGGCGCAATTCTCGTTCGATTTGACTGACATTTTGCATATGGTGTTTTGTTATAACTTTCAACAACAGTGCTAAGTATGATTCAAATAGCCTAGTATAGCTGCCATATAAACCGATCTTGGGTCTTGATTTCTTTTGCCGCTGGAGGGCGCAATTCTCATCCGATTTGGCTGAAATTTAGCATGAGGTGTTTTCTTGTGACTTCCAATAACCAAGTACGGCACAAATCGGTAGGGATTGTGAATGGGCCAAATCGGTCCATGTTTTGATATAGCTGCTATATTAACCGATCTTGGGTATTGATTTCATGAGTCTCTAGAGGGCGCAATTCTCGTCCAATTTGACTGACATTTTGCACGTAGTGTTTTGGTATCATTTCCAACAACTGCGCAAAGTATGATTCAAATAGGTTCGTAACGTGGTATAGCTGCCATATACACCGACCTTGGGTCTTGATTTCTTTTGCCGCTGGAGGGCGCAATTCTCATCCGATTTGGCTGAAATTTAGCATGTGGTGTTTTCTTGTGACTTCCAATAACCAAGTACGGCACAAATCGGTAGGGATTGTGAATGGGCCAAATCGGTCCATGTTTTGATATAGCTGCTATATTAACCGATCTTGGGTATTGATTTCATGAGCCTCTAGAGGGCGCAATTCTCGTCCAATTTGACTGACATTTTGGTATCATTTCCAACAACTGTGCTAAGTATGGCGCTAATCGGTTCATAACCTGATATAGCTGCCATATAAACCGATCAAGGGTATTGACTTCTTGAGCTTTTAGATGGCGCAATTCCTATGCGATTTGGCTGTAATTTTGCACGTAGTGTTTTGGTATCACTTTCAACAACTGCGCAAAGTATGATTCAAATAGGTTCGTAACGTGGTATAGCTGCCGTATACACCGACCTTGGGTCTTGATTTCTTTTGCCGCAGGTGGGCGCAATTCTCATCCGATTTGGCTGAAATTTCGCATGAGTTGTTTTCTTGTGACTTTCACTAACTGTGCTGAGTATGGCGCAAATCGGTACATAACCTGATATAGCTGCTATATAAACCGATCTGGGATCTTGACTTCTTGAGCCTCTAGAGGGCGCAATTCTCATCCGATTTGCCAGAAATTTTGGCAAATGATCTTGAACATACTTGTCCAATACGGTCCGAATCGATCTATAGCTTGATACAGCTCCCATATAAACCGATATCCCAGTTTTGCTTCTTGAGCCCCTACAAGCCTCAATTCTTATCCCAATGAACTAAAATATTACACAGTGACTTCTACAATGTTCAGCATTCACTTCATTTATGATCCGAATCGGACTATAACTTCTTGTTTTCTGTTATGTTGGTACACATGTCTGTTATAAATGTTGATAATACCAGCCATTTCCGATAGCCAGTTGCTTTTGACAGATAAAAAGGTAAGTCGTGTTTTGGTGTGCTCTTAGATTTTTTACTATTCAAAAAAAAAAATGAATCAAAAAAACTGTATTAAGTTTTGTGTAAGCAAAAAGCGAGTTTCAGAAGTGTTCAGAGGATTGAAAAAGGGGGAAAAAATATGTGAGGGGGATTATTTTTGAAGGGGACAAGATAGTTATTCATAAATAATAATTGCTTTAAAAAAATAAATAAAATAACGGTTATTTTTTACCAGACCTCGTATACTATGTTGAGTCTCAGATCATTACTTCGGCTTTCTAGGGAAGAAGATAGTTATTTATGAATAAATGAATACTTTTTGAAAAAATTAAAAATAACGGTTATTTGGTCGTAGGTGGGATTGTGGGTTTCAAAAGCGGTCCTAATAAGATTGAATTGTCTCAATGACATTTTAATCGATCACATAGTGCCCTTGATAATGTTGTACATGCGATAAGATAGAGACTTTTTCGTCTGTAGTTGCCACCTAATGTTATATCCCCGTTCTTGTACATTGAGCATTATCTGCTAAAGTTGCTATCACACTATACGCATTTTCATATGTATTTTCAAAGAAAGCAACTCTGAAAGTTGTATACTTCGTGTGAACTGTACGAAAAATCTAATTTAAAAATGGATTTTCGATAAATATAAATTTCGGATAAATATCTAACTCTTTCTAATTCCCATCATCAAAATTTGTCTGGATGTATCCTGCTACAATGGAACATCAACAGTTTAAAATATTCTCTATTATTGTGTGTGTTACGAGATTTCAATCGATCTCATTCCAACTCTTGAGTACCTCGATTTGATCACTCTCATTCCTTTTCATTTCATTTCAATACGGACAGACGGACATGGCTAAACCGATTCAGGAAGAGTTTCTGAGTTGAACTGTACACTTCCTTGATAGCGGTGCAGGGTATGGTTAATGTTTTAATGATAAATCCCATTTTAATGTGTACTTCGTTTACGAATTTCATTCTAAGAACTAATATCCTCAACAGGACCCCTTCGTCGAACTCGGCACCCATCACCGGATTTTAATGGTAAAATCGGAAGTTTGTTTAATATTGGTCCAAAAGCAAAAGTTTTTGTTTTTAGAAGCAGAAAGCTGAAAGCTCGATTTTAATTTTAAACACATTTTTGTTTTGAGTTAAATTTGTAACAGAATACGATTTTCATAACCGTCTGTTTAGTATTTTTGGCCCGTACAAAATGAGGGAGAACAACCGACCATGGCATAGAAGAATATCTTTGGCCTAGTTATTGGTTTGGCTCTACAAGGGAATGATATGATATGATAATGATATTCACAAGGACACATGTTTGTCTCCCGAAAAGTGAGGAACCAAATGGATTATGTTGTGATAGATTGAAGGCATTTATCCACCATGTTTGACGAACGATATAGATCCTTACATAATTGCAGCGAAGGTTCGCACTCGTCGAAACGTAGCATGAAACATAAGATCTGATACTGCACGCAGTATAATGAAAATGTCGCAAATGTCCATACTTGAGTACCAAATAACTCCCCTCAAAAATCCCATGGAATGTCGAAATACTATAGAAGCCGGGAATGGTGAATGCAGCGAACTGAGTAACTCTGCAGTCATCAGCAAAACTCCTAGCGAAGAAAAGGTATTGATAGAAAAGTAGAGAGGAAAACGTCTATTCCACAGAAAGAAGGGATAAATGGTAAGACGTGAGTGTGAGCAAATCAAGAAGTTCAATAGTCGAAATGGGGCCCAACAACGATTCAACCAACGATTTATATATCAACTGCTACTGCAACTACAAAGACAAATAATAAAATCTGATAAATGATACCGATAGTATGTTTGAGAGAAAAATTATATGTAAAACTTTCGGACCAATCTGTGTTGATGGTGAATACCGGCATAGTATGAACAACGATCTGTGTCAAATGCATGACGAGATAAGCATACATAGTTAAACGTATCAAAATAACATACAATGATTACGTTGGCTAGTTCATCTTGTTGGAATGAATGAAAAAGGCCCAGCTAAGAAGTCGTTCGAAAATGAACCTGAGAGTAAAAATTTCAGCACACATTCTGCACGACTATCCCTTCTCGACCAGAAACAGTCATAATGATCTAGCGGATCACGAAGGCCCTGAATGACTCGATTGTGTCAGCATGTCCTTGATCCAAGCCAACAGTCAACCAGCTACCACCACCGTGGACTGGATGGTCTAAAATAGGGTTGCAGATAACTATTAAACAGCGCGAAAGCCACAAGGGCACCACACGATTGAGACTTCTAAATTGTGATTTTTTAAGAGCTTTAGGAAAATTTTTCAAATAAAAAACACATACAATTCAGAAAAATGTTTGAAATCTTTATTTGTATCGATAGTACGGTCCATATAATTTAATATTTAAAGACTATTTCTCGCAAATGTTGACCATGGCTGCGCCTCAAATGGTCCATCCGCTTAGTCCAATTTTGACATACTCTGTTCAACATTTCGGCCGGTATCTCACGAATAAATGCTTCAATTAAAGCGGGCTTATCTGTATAGACATGAGCTTTAACATAGCCCCACAAAAAATTGTCTAAGGGCGTTTAATCGCACGATCCGGCGGCCAATTGACCGGTCCCGAACGTGAAATAAAATGTTCACTGAACTCGCCTCCCGATAAGTCCATTGCTACGCGTGCTGTGTGGCATGTGGCAACGTCTTGTTGAAACCAAATGTCATGCAAGTCAAGCTCATGCATTTTGTGCAAAAAGAGTTGAATATCATCTCACGGTAGCGCTCACCATTCACAGTTATGTTACAATTCGCATCATATTTGAAGAAATATGGTCCAATGATGTCACCAGCCCATAAATCGCGGCAAACTGTGACTTTTTCCGGATGTTTTGGTAGTTCTTGCAATGCTTCTAGTAGATCTTCACACCAAAAGCGACAGTTCTGCTTATTTACGTATCCATTGAGCCAGAAATGAGCTTCGTCGATGGAATGGAAGAAGCGCGCAATTAACTTTCTTAACAGAGCACGCATTTTGATTATAAAATTCAATAATTTGCAAGCGTTGTTCGTTTGTAAGACCAAACTGAAGATGTTTAACAGTGTAACAAAGCACAAAACGTGCGTGAGCTGTATAAACCAGTATTACCAAAAAGATAATAGCTAAAAAATCACCCTTTATAAAGGTGAGCTAAAAAAAATCAAGGGCAAGCTGAAAAAGGCTTAGAACAAATATTAGCTGGAATTCTGCAGCTCCGTAAAGGATATATCTGAGGCCTCTAGGCTAAATAAGATCCTATCCTCGAAACCTATTACGGTGGGATATATTCAGAACTCAGATAATGTATGGACTGTTTTTAGTGAGGAAACACTAGAACCACTTGTTGATACACGTTTCTCACTCTCTTCAACGGATGTGGCGGAAGAAGAAGTTGTTACTGATATGCATTCGTTGGAGGTTATTGACATTGGAGTTGTATTCAATAATGTGAAACCGACATCAATCATGAAGGAGCTAGAGTTTCTAGACATTAACAGAAAGTTTATTACTTACTAAAAGACGCATTTGGATTTGTAGATCTAAAATGATGTTTCAGTAGAGGTACTACTTTTAAATACAACCATTTACAATATAATAAAATACATAGGTGACTTGCTGGATAGGAAATTAAACCTAAAATCCAACATTCTGGAAAGGACAAGAAAGGCAACTCTATAATGCTATGGCCTGGTTTTTAAAATTCTTAAATTATATGGCTTAATCAAAACTTGAAGAGGTCTACCGATTTGCTGCCGCTAGCTAGACCAGACGTCTTAGTCATTGTGTCCGTCATGACAGGTAACTGTCTGATCAAAAACCAGTTCCACGATTGAAGGTTCACATCTGCTGTGAATGTGTCCAGCAGTTGTAGTCAGAAGGAGTTCAACTTGGGTTTTCATTCCTTTGAGAATCTGTCTGATTTAGCGGATGTGAACATTCGCAGGTTGTTGGGCTTTTTAAAGCAATCTGGATGGTTCAACGGTAGGAACTAGAAAATATCTTCCTTCTGCGGTTCCTGTTGCATCACAATGGACGAAAACGTCTAAGTGAGTCTTGTGGCAGACTACCACTTAAACTTAAACCAAACATACAAGAGCAAGACCAACGATCCAATGGAAAAATCAAGGGGAGAAAGTTGTCTTGCAACTAAGAGTCAAAAAATAATGATATTTCTTTTTTTTTAAATATACAAAATTTAAATATTTTTCGGAAATTTTAGGCTATGAAGCTTGTAACTTTTAGAAGGAAATAACATTGTGTATCATTTTTTTTTTTTTTGAGAACTTTAGAACTGTTGTATTTCCCACGGTATATTAAAATCACAAATAGGTCGAAGATACCTTGTCTAAATCAATCAAAAAATATTGGAAATTCAATATCTAATAAACCGTTAGGGATATTCCGGGCATTTTTAAATTGTTGTAGATTTTTCAATCTTTATCTTTAAAAAAAATTAAGCTGATTGGCCCATAATTGACAGTTTGATAAATAATTCAAATTTGTACATGATCGAGATAACCAGCTTACAAGTCACATGGATCAGCTCTTGGACCTACTAGGATTTCATAACTGTGTATGCTTATTGGAACAGAAATCAGATGATGGAACCATTACCGACTTTCTCAAGATTCGGAAGACTAGGGTAGGCAAAGATCATAATTTTAAAATGTCAGGCAGTGAAGTGACTGGAAACTCAATGCAGCCTTAAGAACAGGGAGCCTATCTAATGGAGGGCCAATAATTGAGGTCATCCAGATAAACCTCCACCGGAGCGAGACAACTACTCTCGTTCTGATCAGCAGAACATCAGCAAGGGCAAGATTAATATTGCCTTAATTCAGGAGCCATTGACGACCAGGAACAAAGTTTCTGGACTGAACCATATCAACTATGTCATATTATTAGTCATAAAATTTAAATTATCTATTTTCCCCAGAGTTGTCAAAGTCGGTTGCAACTGTGATGAGACAGGGAGATGGTGGAACTTACCTGCCCTCACTTTATTTGCCTTACGACTCTCCGACACTGCCACCCACGTCGGAGCCGCAACGGCTGGTGAATGGTATTTGGGAGTAGAGCACGAAAGTGATACTCACTTTCGGGACCACGTTTTTTGGGTTTCACACTACACCCTTAACCCACTAACCACCACTCTGGGTGCCTTCCCACTGCCCATGAGAATATCGGGCTCAAATAAAGTCTTTTAAAAATGGCCCGAAATTTTTCTAAAGACAAAATTACGGCGTAATATTCGCTATTGACATAACTTCAGCACAGACCTGAAAATTTCTTTAAAATTTTCTTCTTAAGACAACATTTTCATAAAATTTTTCTAAAGATAAAATTTTTATTAAATAATATGTCATTAAAAGTTTTCTGAAGACTAAATTTTAATCAACTGTTTTTAAGGACTTAATTTTAAAGAAAAATTCTCTAAGTACAACATAACCCCGAGATTGCATTTTGCGACACAACCTTTTGCATAAACATTTTTAAAGTCTTATTATTATGCTTATCTGTCCCAAATAACATTTTTCTAAAAAATTTTTCTATAGACAAATTTAAATAAATATTTTTAAAGAAAAACTTAGCCCATTACGCTTGACCCTCGATTCCGTTCTCCGATTTTGATGAAATTTTATATATTCATAGAGAATTTAAAGTGACGTAGCAATATTTTTAAATATTTTAAATTTAAAATTTTTTTTAAAAACAACCGTTTTTTTCTAAGCCCCTACAACAAAAGAATCATTTTCTTAATATTTTATGACCATTTAGGGAAGAAAGATGGATTTTGGCAGAAAATAGCTCTTGCTGTCAAAAGTAGTAGGATTATTGTCATAAATGTATATTTTTGAATATAGAAACCATGAAATGTAACAAAAGAGAACGGATTCTAGAAATCTCACTTCAAAGAGTTTTAAGAAATTTTTTCGTTTGATTTTTGAGATATAAAAAATTGCCAAATTCCGACAAGCCAATTTTCCCCCCAAAACATGTAGGGAAAATTGTTTTAACTGGTTTCAAACGTCCACTTTACGTTAATCCAAAATTTCATTACGATGCCTCTTTCCTAACTCGAGCTAGAATTTTTCTAAAGTGTTTTTTCTTGGGTGTTTTTCGTCGTTAATGGGTTAATGGAATTTTTTTAAAGACCGAATCGCAATGTAGTTTTTTCAAAAGATAATATTATTGTCAAAGTTTTAAACGTAAAGTTATCAAAAGTTTCTTTAAGCCAAAATCTTTCTGGGATTTTCTTGCCAAACATTTTTTTTATAAAAATTGTTCCGAAAGACAAACATTTAACAAAAATGTTTCTAAGACATAATTTTGTATGAATTTTCTTTTAATTCTCGTTGTACTAATTTATTTTAAATTTTATCCGTAGAAAAAATATTATTTGAAAAATGTCTTTTCATGAAATATTTTGCTTGTCTGTCTGAAATACTTTTCCAATGAACAATTGTAATATTTAATTATAAATTATTTGAATAAAATCACCAATGATGTGAAAAATTTTAAGGACTCGGAAACACAGTTTTAAAACCCCAAAATGATCACCCAGAATAAATAACATTTTTAAATAATTATTTCAAATATAACTATTTCCTTATTTTATTGGAATTTCATAATACACAATACAGACTTTTAGGCAATTGATACGGAGCTCATAGTGATTAAGAAACGAAAATTCTATTTAGACATTTTTTAGTTCTGGTGGCTTTGACGATAGATTTGGTCACAGTGAAATATTGTTTTAAAAATTTTTTAAATTAATTTTTTGAATTTTTGATTTCCTTCCAAAAAAACTTTTTTACAATGAAAAGATTTTGCGAATAATGATTTTCTTATGTGTTATGTACGAAAGTCCATAACGAAATACGACGAGTCAAATGGCACGTTTATCAAAAGGTGGGTATTAAGTTGGTGTTGCACGGTGAAATACCCATATTTTTCACGAATACTTTTTTAAAAAACTACAAAACAATCACTGATAACATAACACTTTTATTAAAATTTTATCACAAAATAATGGAATTCCCTAATGAATGAAATCAAAACGCCTTTTTGTTGCAAGACGTATTATCTACAAAAAGTAATCTTAAAAAATATTAACTTTCACTGTGAAACACGAATTTAATACCCACCTTAAGTAAAGAAATGTGTTAAAATATTGTAATATTAGTCAGCAGACTTCAACTCCGTTTATACTGCTCTTTAAATCCGGATTTAATGGCTCGATCATCTTTTTCCCCTTCACAAAATCAGCTGATAAGAGCTTTAAATCCGGATTTAATGAGCAGTGTAAATGAGGTTTTATATCGTCTATGAGAGCAATATTACATTATTATTATTATTATTATTATTATTATTATTATTATTATTATTATTATTATTATTATATTATTATTATTATATTACACTTACGTTCGCTGCTAAGTCATTTGACATCAATTAGTGGGCAATCAGTTAGTGCGATATCTATAAATCTCCTGGTTTTTCTGAATTTTAGTTCAACCACCTTTTCTTATTTTATCTCCAGCAAATTAGGAAAGCTTTAGCACTTATAAAGATATAATGCAAATTATAAGCATATACTGCAATAGTTGGATGCAATTTTTACCAGACATCTTTTCCATCAAAAACGAATTTTCGATCGATTTGAATAACGTTCGAAAAAGAAATTAGCGACGTCATTGACGCAAATAAATCGTAAAAATTAATCGAAATAAATTTTTTGAAATATTTAACAATTTATTTGCTGGAGATAAAATAAGAAAAGCACTTATAAAGATATAATGCAAATTATAAGCATATACTGCAATAGTTGGATGCAATTTTTACCAGACATCTTTTCCATCAAAAACGAATTTTCGATCGATTTGAATAACGTCCGAAAAAGAAATTAGCGACGTCATTGACGCAAATAAATCGTAAAAATTGACCGAAATAAATTTTTTGAAATATTTAACAATTAAATGAAATTTGATGGAAAAAAAAGACCGACAACAACAATAATCTGTTGGAATCATAAAACTAGTTTGGGAGCAAGTTAAACTGAGCGGAAAAGGAAAACTTTCATCTGAATACTGTATCTGATTCTCTGAAAAAAAGAAAACAAGTAAGAATGCGTTAAGTTCGGCCGGGCCGAACTTTGTATACCCACCAACTCGGGTATATATGTAAACCACCTTTAATCAAAATCCGGTGTAAATTGCATACATTATGTCGCATAGCAGTTTAATCGAAATATGTTCCGATTTTGACCAAATACTAATCGGTACAAGTCATTGTTCAATTGTGTATAACAAAATATTGGTCTTTTTAGAAGCTATAACCAAAAATAAACCTATCTGAATTATATGCTACACGGATGTCGAAAAGCCTAACACAACGAACTGTCCCAAATCTCGGCGAAATCGGACAGTAAACGCGCTTTTTATGGGCCCAAAGCCTTAAATCGAGAGACCGGTCAATATGGCAGCTATATTTAAATCTGCACCGATCTGGGCCAAATTAAAGAAGGACGTTGAAAAGACTAATGCAACTTACTGTCTCAAATTTCGGCAAAATCGGAAGATAAATGCGCTTTTATGGCCTCAAAACCTAAATGTGGCATTTATGGGGCTAAGACTCTAAATCGGAAGATCGGTCTATATGGCAGCTATATCCAAATCTGGACCAATCTGGGCCAAATTGACGAAGGATGTCGAAGGGCCCAACACAACTCACTGTCTCAAAATTCAGCAAAATCGGATAATAAATGTGGCTTTTATGGGCCTTAGACCCTAAATCGGAGGATCGGTCTATATGGCAGCTTTATCCAAATTTGGACCTATCTGGGCCAAAATAACGAAGGATGTCGAGGGCCTAACATAACTCACTGTCCCAAATTTCAGCTAAATCGGATAATAAATGTGGCTTTTATGGGCCTAAGACCCTAAATCGGCGGATCGGTCTATATGGGGGCTATATCAAGAAATAGTCCGATATAGCCCATCTTCGAAATTAAACTGCTTATGGACAAAAAGTTTGCAAAGTTTCAGCTCAATATCTCTAGGGTCGGAAATGGATATGTCATTCCGTTGCAAACGGAATGACAAATGATATGCGGTTGCAGACTATAGGGTAATCTGTTTCTATTATAAATAGAACACAAAAAAACCCGTTTTTATTCCCTTCACCAAGGGATGGGGGTTATACTAATTTCGTCATTCTGTTTGCAACTACTCAAAATATTCGTCTGAGACCCCATAAAGTATATATATTCTTGATCTTCGCGACATTTTATGACGATCTAGCCATGTCCGTCCGTCTGTCCGTCCGTCCGTTTGTCTTTCGAAAGCACGCTAACTTCCGAAGGAATAAAGCCAGCCGCTTGAAATTTTGCACAAATACTTCTTATTAGTGTAGGTCGGTTGGTATTGTAAATGGGCCATATCAGTCCATGTTTTGATATAGCTGCCATATAAACCGATCTTGGGTCTTGACTTCTTGAGCCTCTAGAGTGCGCAATTCTTATCCGATTGGGATGAAATTTTGCACGACATGTTTTGTTATGATACCCAACAATTGTGCCAAGTATGGTTCAAATCGGTCTATAACCTGATATAGCTGCCATATAAACCGATTTTGGGTCTTGAATTCTTGAGCCTCTAGAGGGCGCAATTATTATCCGATTGGAATGAAATTTTACACGACGTGTTTTGTTATGATATCCGTCAACTGTGCTAAGTATGGTTCAAATCGGATCATAACCTGATATAGCTGTCATATAGACAGATCTGGGGACTTGACTTCTTGAGCTTCCAGAGGGCGCAATTCCTATCTGATTTGGCTGAAATTTTGCATGACGTATTCTATTCTTACTTTCAACAACTGTGTCAAATAAGGTTCAAGTCGGTTCATAACCTGATATAGCTGCCATATAAACCGATCTGGGATCTTGACTTCTTGAGCCTTTAGAGGTCGCAATTATTATCCGATTTGCCTGAAATTTTGTACATTGCACACAGGTCTCCAACATATAATTCAATTGTGGTCCAAACCGGACCCTATCTTGATATCGCTCTAATGGGCAGAGCAAATCTTTTCTTATATCTTTTGATTGCCTAAGAAGATATGTCGGGAAAATAACTCGACAAATGCGATCCATGGTGGGGGTATATAAGATTCGGCCCGGCCGAACTTAGCACGCTTTTACTTGTTTTAGTTAGTTAGGTAGAAAAATGTGTTATTTGCTTTGTTATAGCATTTGACTGGTTTCTTAGATCGCGATTTCGTTTGGAACCACCCAAACTAGTCGGTAGGATTTGTCAAAAAGGTATTACATCTACGTTGAAACTATGCTCTTAAGAGTATTTTCATTTGTAGCGCAGCAAAAAAGAAAAATTATTTTAAGGCCAAATAAATTTAGCGCTAAACATGAAAAGGAAAAAATTATTAGGGTCGGCCTATAAATTCAAGTCTGACTTTATGACCAAATGTCAATACCGAGGGGACAGTTCCTGCACCCATAAGCGACCACAATTTTTAAAATAGGTTTAAGGTATCAACCAATTTTGCAGTAACAGAAGAGTTTTGACAATTTTCGGTTTTGAAAAATAGGGTGCCCCCCACCTCCCCCCATAAAAAGTCCTGGCCACGTCCCTGACAAGAGTGTACAGTTATCATTGTTAACACACACAAGCAATCATTCACCATCCAACTACAATTTAAAATCTTACAATTTTTGGTTGGTTTGGCTCAAGGTCATGAAAGAATAATTAAAAACCGATGTTTAAGATTTTGAAAATTGTTTTATTTTGAAAACTCCAATTTATCGAACATTGCCGGTGTTCTCCTTCTGGGAAATTCACTGAAAATTTATTGTTTTACCAAAAAATACAAACAGAAAACTGTGCTATAAAATAATTTCATTTTAACAATTACAAATGGCTCTCTTATGACAATGTGAAAAGTATACTTGACGCTTTCTCGGTTTATTGCCTATATTTATGTACTAAACTCCTGTAAATCTGTGCACAGTGGTCTGTGTCGGTCTTAAAATTCATTAATTCGTCAGAAGGTGTATCAATAATCTGAACCATTTCAAGCACTTATATTCGTTTACTATTGCTTTCTTGCGCTAAAATCTTTACGTCCTTAAGATTGGGAATGTGTCCAGTTAAAGTAGGATGAGAGGCTAGTGCCGTCTTATGTTCTATTGGTTTGTGTACCATTTTTGATCGGAGTTATGTGACGAAAGTCTAGTATTAAATTTTGCCCGAGTGGTGCCTACATGTGCCATTGGGCATAAATTTGACATGTCCCCTTCGCATTGTATTTTGTCTTTATCTTAGTCCTTGTCCTAATAAATAAACTGCCTACGATTTTCTTACTTTTAAATGCTAGCCTAAAGTTATTTTTGTCATATATGTCCGAGTTATTAAGGCGTTCTGAAAACCCAGATATGTAGTTGATAATTTGAATACTTTCGGTATTTCGGTTTTTTCCCTTTCCGTGTTTTCATCTGTTTCTTTTGCGTGTTCTATAAGGCTAGTTATTGTATTGTTGGGAAAGACATTTAATTTTAATATATGGCGAATTTTCTTTTCGTTTTCCTTATGAAACATTGTGTCGCCTGTTCTAATAACACTGTTAATAAAATTTGTTGCCGTATTAGTCTTTATTTTTCTGTGATGTTTGAACTGGAAGTTGATTAGTCTTCATGAAGCCGTATCTTTTTGAAACCAGTTTAATTTGATATGATTTTCGTGTCTGCACACCATTGTGTCAAGATATGTTAATTTGTTGTCCTACCCGTATTCCATTGTAAATTGTGTTTACTAATCAAATGCGTTGAGTACCTTGAGTGTATTCTCCACTTCAGTTTTCTCAATGACTCAGAATATGTCGTTCACATATTTTGCCAATAATCTTGGTTTCTTAGTCAGTTTTCATATCGAAACGTCCAATTATTCCTCCATTATAACATCCGCAATTATGGTTGATACGGGGACTAATTGGCATACCTTTTCTCTGTTCGTACACTTTATGGTTGTATGTGAAGTATCTCGAGACTTATAGGTCCATTGGAATATTTGTATGTTTCTCCATGGTAGTCCATTTCTGTTTGTATTTTTATGTAAAACTCGATGAGCCCCCCGGCCCGCTCTGCTGCGCCCGGTAATGCTATGTTGGAGAAAATTACTCTTAATTTGAAAATTTCTGCATAATTTCAGTTGAATATGTATTCCAATTTTCCAGTGGATTTTTCTACTCTCAAATACCCCCATTAAAACCCAATAAGTAAAAGTCCTGTTTGAGGGTGTTTTGGATCCCCGGAGACTTGTTCTCAAAAGTGGAAGTCCATTTCGTGCTCTACTCCCAAAGACCATTCATTTAAGATCCATTCTGCCATGGTCGGTAAATATGCCCGATTTGAGGGGTTTTTTTGGGGGTGGGGTGACCCACATAGCACTTAGTCCCGCAATTGAATATCAGATTCGCTTTCTACTCTCAAATATCTTTAATTTGATACCCATATTGTAGTGTTTGGTCTATAAATCCGTTTGGCGGGTTTTGGTGGTGGGCGGCCCTCCTGGGCACCGCCCCCCCCCCAGATTATGATACCATATTTTTGATTTTAGGTTAATGTATGTAAGTGTGCCAACAAAATTTCGCTCAAACCGCCCTACCCATCTCCGAGATCTAGCGTTTTTGAAAATTAGGGTTCTTCAAAAATGGATTTTTCTGCAAAAAAATTGTTTTTTCTATAGAAATTTTTATATATATATCTTTTTTTCTATGGCAAAGATTGGCAATTAAACTACCTTAAAGATACATGCTGGATGATTAATTTTTACCACTCTGCCCTCTTTCTGTTAATGTTGGCTTCTCCAAATTAGCGTCATTTACTGGCTGTTTTCAATTGGATCAAGGAAATCCAATTGAAGACAGCCAGATGGCGCTAATTTAAAAGATAGTGCTACTCTGTTAGAGTGGATAATCATGTTGTGGTTGTCTATGAATAGTCATTCATAGACAACCACCACACCATATGGCTACCTATTAAATAGCCATCATTTAGACTTTTTTTAATCAAATCAAATTGCCATATTAAACGATTTTCTGTGGTAAAGAATTAATTTGCCATATTTTTGGTGCAGAGGCGATAGTTCTTACTGTTAAACCATGTACAACTTTTGAACAAAGAAATGTTGCTTAGCAACACGTTGTTTGGTCTTGTCTATCGATAAGCTAAAAATGGTTGCAACCTTAACGTTAAGGTTTGCAACTCCTGTTATCACGCTGAACGTCACAGTTTCGGGGCTATGGCGGACACACAGTGTCCCGTTAGGTCATTATAATTGATCGACAGTTTTGAGGTGAGATGGTCCGCTAGATATATGAACAGAATAAAGATATCATTTTCGCAGTCCACAACCATATACTTTGAAATTAACCCCATATTGTCATAATTGGTGTATACAGCCGTTTAGTGGGGGCGTCTCTCTCCAATAAATTATTGGAGGCGACTTTAGGAGGTAAAGCTAGTTGATTCTTGGACACAAAGTTTAATGTCATATTCGTAATTTGTTACCAAATTCTTTTATTTGAGGCTCACCTAGCAAGGATCGAATTATATTCCCATTTGAGGGTGAGGAGACCCCCAATTACTTGGACCTCATTTTTTATGTCATATTCATAGTCTAATCCCGAATACCTTTCATTTGAGTCCCATATTGATATTTACGTCCAATATGTTTGTTTTGGGGTTGGACGACCGCTCGCATAATTGATCCCAATTTTTAATACCATATTCGTATTCTACTCCCCAATACCTTGCATTTGATACCCACATTGTCCCTATCGGTTCACTTTTGATTTCAAGTTGCGTTTTTGGGGTAACGGAAGAGGGTCCGCCCCCCTTCCAATATCAAAAAACTAAAAAGCATTTTCCTCCTTCCTGACCATTTTCGTAATCTACTCCCGAATACCTTTCATTCGAGTCCCATATTGTCATTATCGTCCAATAAACCTATTTTAAGGGTTTTGGGGTCGGGGCGGCCCCCCAGTTACTTGGATCCAATTTTTAATATGAAGTTCGTAGTCTTCTCCTGAATACCTTTCATTTGAATCCCATATTGTCCCAATCGGTTCACTTTTATTTTGGGGTCGTACTTTTAGCGTAAGGGGGAGGGTCCGCCCTCTACCGATATCAAAAAATTATATAGCCTATTGCTCCTTCCGGATCATTCCCCACAATCTGTAAAATTGGCAAGAAATCGGTTCGGCAGTTTTTGATTCTATACGGAACAAACAAATTTACAAACCCACAAACAAACATACAAACAAACACAAATTCGCTTTTATATATATAGAAGATAGATTAATTTTCAGGGAATTTCCCAGAATAAGAACACCGGCGGTGTTCGAAATATTGGAGTTTTCAAAATAAAACAATTTACCAAACCCTAAACATAGGTTTTTAAGTATTGTTTCTTGACCTTGAACCGAACCAACGAGTAATAAAAACAAATACCCACCATAATATTTTACTAGCAAATGTTAACGGTTGGAATCGGGTTGGGGGTTATCTTATATATAAAAATCAATTTGTGTTTGTAGGTTTGTTTGTTTGTATGTTTGTGTGTTCCTTCTAAATTCAGAAACGGCTGAACCGATTTTCTTGAAATTTTCTCAGATGGTGCATAATGACCCCGTGGTGAAAATAGAGTATTACTTTTTTTGATATCTGAATCTGATATCCCCCTTACCCTGATTTTGAGAAACGCCAGATCTCGGAGATGGGTGGTGCGATTTAAGCGAAATTTTGTGTTCTCTCATATAGTACCCAAAAAATAAAAATTTAGTATCCAAATTTCGAATAGGGTACCTAGGGGGGCGGCCCCACCCTAAAACCTACCAAACATATATTTAGACCAATCACTACAATATGGGACTCAAATGAAAGGTATTTAGGATAAGAAAACGTATCTGATATCCAATTGTCGGACTAAGTGCTAGGGGGACCACCCCAAGCCCCAAAACACCCCTAAATCGGACATATTTACCGACCATGGCAATATGGGACTCAAATGAAAGGTATTTGCGAGTAGAATACGAATCTGATATTCAAATGGGGGACCACGTACCAAAACACCCCCCAAACAGGACTTATTTACTGACCATGGGAATATGGGGCTTAAATAAAAGGTATTTGAATGCAGAATACGAATCTGATATTCAAATATGGGACCAAGTGTTTGGGGGGCCGCCTCTCACCAAAAACATTCCCCAAAGGGATCAAATTTACGACCAAAGCAATATGGGGCTCAAATGAAAGGTCTTTGGGAATAAAGCACGAATTTGGGATCCATATTCGGGAAAATTGTCTATGGGGCCACCACCACCTCCCAAATAGTAAGTATTTGCTGACTATTGGAATATGAGGCTCAAATAAGACGGTTTTAAAGTGGAACACGAATCCGACATATATTTTGAAGGCCAACTCACTAACTCACTGCCCATCCCCCAAAACACCCCCAAAGCCGGTAATATGGGGCACAAATTAAAGGTATGTGGGATTAGACCATATATCTGATATCAACATTAGGGGCCAACTGTCTAGCGGATGTCCCACCACCATAACAACCCCCAAATAGGACGTATTTGCTCACCAAGACAATTTGGGTCTTAAAGAAAGTGGAACTAAATATTCACAGTTTTTAGGGCCAATACCCCAAACCGGACGTATTTGCTGACTTTTGCAATAAGAAGTTTAAATGATATTACAAAACGAATTTAATATCCAATTTTGAGGGCAATGGCAATATGGGGTTCAAATAAATGATATATAGATATATGAGATTAAAGCACCTTGCTGATATATTTTCCGGGCTTAGTGTTTGGGGGACCACCCCAATCCCAAAACACCCCTAAATCGGGCACATTTACCATGTCAATGTGGAGCTTAAATGAAAGGTTAGAGCAAGAATTGACACCCATTTTCGGGACCAAATTTCTGGGGGTCTACCCCTTTCCCAAAATACCCCACAAACAGCAATTTTTTAGTGACCATCGCGATATGGGGCTCAAATAAAGGTATTTGGGAGTAGAATAAGAATTTGATATCCAAATGTAGGACCATAGGCTCAAATAAAGGTATTTGGGAGTAGAGTAATAATTTGATATCCAAATGTAGGACCATGTATTTAGGGCATTTCCCAGAAAACACGCCCAAAGGCTCAAATGAAAGGTATTTGAGATTAGAAAACGAATTTGATAACCTATGTTGGGGCCATGTGTTTGGGGGACGTCTCATCGTATAAACTCCCCTAAACCAATGGCAATATGGGGTTTAAATAAATGGTATTTGAAAGAAGAGCACGATTCTGATATTTTTTCAGGGCCAAGTGCCATGCGGACCACCTCACCCCGAAAACACCCCTAAATCAGATATCATGAGAATATCGGGCTGAAATAAAGTATTTTAAGAATGGAGTACACCTTACATCCAAACTAAAATTCGTAGACCAATAAAGATCATATGAGATTCAGATAAAGGCACTTATATTGTTAAAATGTTAGTCAAGCGATATACTATTTTCGTAGTATGGTATTTCACTAAAAGCTCTCTAATTGTCGAAAATAAATATTCCAAGAAAAATTTTGTTCCATATAAAGTAAAAGAAGGGGCAGCGGAGCGGGCCCGGGTCAGCTATCAGCCATAAAAAAGAGGTAAAACTGTAACATTTTCTGAAAGATAACCATCTTTTCATTTTAAATAATAGAAAGCTTACGCATCACTCAACGCTCAACACTTTTACCGCCATAGATATATCCGCGTGTAGTCCACATCTCTCAACCAAACTAAACTAGTATGTTTTAGATGATCCTCATGGCAGTGACCATTGCCTTATTATCCGAAATCTGTCTAAAACCCTAGACTTAAACACGCCAACTGGAGCCAATAAAAAATAAGATTAAGCCCAGAGTTGAGTAAAACAGAGATATCCTCGCAAACAATCAGAGAGAATGCTGCGATAAAAAATGTATCTTGTCTGCTGCAAGCATATCTATACCTCAAAGTAAATATTTTCAATCAAACCGCAACACCTACTGGTGGAATGTGCAATCTCTTAGAAATGAAAACAATGAATCTTTGGTATCAGTTACACCGACCACCCAGCCTTGAGCTGTCAACAAAATACCGTAAAGCTAATGCAATGTTCAAAAAAGCAGCAAACATTTCATCCAGTCTATATGGCGTACAACTAATTCCTTTTCAGGTAATTCTTCCGGTACTCAATTTATTAGGAAACCAAATGGAGATTTTGCATCTTCTACCAAGGAAATAGTTGAAATGCTATCATCCCAATTCGCCACTATTTCTGGTGATTTTACGTTTTAAAACTCATTTATACTACAAAAACAAAAATATTTGGACTACGACTACTCGCCTCAAAGTCTGAGTTGCAAATTGAATTTAAAATTGGATATTTTGAGCTAGAAAAGGCTTTTAGATCTACAAAAGATAGTGGACCCGGTCCCGACAGAATAATGTATTCAATGATAAAAAAAATTGCCCTGTAGAACCGGTTTACATGGGAGCTATATCAAGCTATTTACCGATTCGGACCGTACTTGGCAGAGTTGTTGAAAGTTATAACGGAACATATGAAAAATGTCAGCCACATCGGACAAAAATTGCGTCTTGCAAAGGCTCAAGAAGTCAAATCGGGAGATCGATTTATATGGGAGATATATCTAAATCTGAACCGATATGGCCCATTTGCAATCCCCAACGACCTACACCAATATTAAGTATCTGTCCAAAATTTCAAGCGGATAGCTTTACGCGTTCGATCGCTATAGTGATTTCGACAGACGGACGGACACGGCAAGATCGACTCAGAATGTTGAGACGAGCAAGAAAATATATACTTTTTGGGTCTTCAGACGAATATTTCGAGGTGTTACAAACGGAATAGCACAGGGCATGCCACAGGGGGGCATTGTATCGCCACTCCTATGGATGACCACCATAAATGACCTGTTGCGGATGCTGACTGAGGAGGGATTTGAACCCGTCTGCTACGCAGACGATGTTATAATATTTCTATGAGGTAAGGATCCGAACGAGTTATGCAGAAGGTCCGAAAGGGTCTTGCATATGGCATTTGACTGGGCTAGACCCAGAGGTCTCAATGTTAACCCAGAGAAGACTGAAATAAGTCTGTTCAAGAGGAATACGAAGGTGGGCGATTTTAACGCACCATGTTTCCTCAATAAGACGATTTCGATATCTGACAAGGTCAAATACTGAGGTGTGATCTTGGACAGGAAACTGAATTGGAAGTGTCGCATTCAGGAGGGTACTGAGAAGGCTCACAGATGTTGGGCACTATGTAGACGGGCCGTAGGCTCGAAATGGGACCTGAATCGTAGGATAGTCCACTGGCTCTACAGGAGCATGATTAGACCAATACTTACGCCTCAGTAGTTTGGTGGACTGCTATGGAGAAAAGTGCAACATAAGGACCATACAACAGGCTCAGAGAACATGTTGTCTTTGCATAGGCGGAGCGATGAGGACCACGCCCACTAGGGCACTGGAGACAATTCTAGATATCCGACCCACATTAAGTGTGAGGCAGCCACTACGGCCATGAGACTTGAGGTGATGGGAGAATGGATTGAGGATGGGAGCAGCTCATACCATCGCGGTATAATCGAGGCGACGATAGGAAACCAGGAAGGAAGGGAAGAGGTTTCCGATCGGATACCTGATATGAACCTTGAAGTCGAGTGCGACGCACTGCTGCCATCGGCACAGTCTTGGATTGACGCAACCCTAGTATTGCCATCTGGAAGATCATGTTACACGGATGGATCAAAGCTAGAGGACAGAGTGGGCCTGGGGGTTTACATTGAAAACCCAGGGACTGACCCATGAACCAAATATAAAAAACATTTTCAGATCTCCCTTTTTTGCAATCGCCCAATTCCGAAAAAGCATATATTTTTCCTTTTTTTCTGCTAATAAAGGGTTTCCACGAATTCGTGTATTTCTAAGAAAACAATTAGGTACAAATTCATATTTTACTTATTATCACATCTATTGATCGTCAACAAATCAAAAACAATGTGTTTCTATTTTTCAACGTTCATACAAATTGCATGTCCAATCTCTAATATGATTACGAAACACAACGTTTAAAGACGTATCTGAATTAAGAATTTTGGGTTTAATTTTTAACAGAAAACTTAATTGGGTAAACCACATAACCTTTGTCGGTAACAGCGTATCGAAAAGTATCTGCGGAATGCACAGCGAAAGTCATATTTGTTCATTTATCCATACTTTCAGGTCAATAATTTTGAGTAAAATTGACTGCGCATTAAATCACCGAAATCGCATTTACTACCAATAAAAAAGTATAACCACCAATACTTAAGAATTATCGCCCAAGCCCAAGACCGCACTAATTTACAATAGACCATAGGTCAAAAATTCTTCTTGCGAATCAAGTTCACAAATCAAATCAAACATAATATACAACGACGTCAATTATTATCAAAAAAAAATTAAACGGAAGCCTAAAATTTAGTGTACAATGGTATTTATCTTGGACTTGGTGAAAGAATTTTTGGTTTCTCTAAATAAACCGCCCAAATTGCGCGTTTTACAACCACCTTGGAACATAACGTGGAAACGAGGATGAATAAGACAATAGAAGAACTCCAAAAACTTTGCTTGGAAAGGAAACCTGTGATGGTTCAAGCACACCTTATGTAAATACTTTTGCAATAGTAAACGAAAACCACCTTAATTTGAAAATGGGAAACTTCCCACATTTTACATTTATTCTCAACTCAGAAATCACAACCATCGAAGAAGCACTAAAAGTAAAACGTCAAAATAATAAAATTCTCTTCTGTGCGGATAGTCACTTATCAAAAAAGGTCCTTAGTTCATTTACCGCTAATGATCCCCTAATAAGTCGTGTGAAAAAACTTAAATTTCGTAGTAAAACTACAAAAATTATGTACACTCCAGCTCATATGGAGTTGGAAACGAATATGCTGATGCTGCAGCAAAAGTTGCAAACCGTTCGCCGGCCATAACTATAAACAACTACACCAAAAAGGACCTAAAGATTTTAATATAATCGAAACTACACGATACATAAAATCTGTTACAAATGCACACTACAAGATAATAAACCCTGATTTGTTAAATTCGGTCTATCCAACACGTCCTAAAAGCGAGGACAATGTGGTTTTTATTCACAAGACGGGAAGAATAAACCACAGTACGACAAAAGACTATAGGCCTATTAGTCTGTCAACATTTTTGCTGAAAACACTGGAAAGATTGATTGACATGAAGGTGAGAGGTTGACTGACACCGTAAAACTTCAGTGGGGACCAATCCTGAGAAGACGGAGCTGGTGCTCTTCACGCGTAGATATAAGACTCCCGTCCTTGGACGGGGTCACCTTGCTGCTGTCGAAGGAGGTGAAGTACCTAGGCATAGTCCTTGATTCCAAACTGTACTGGCACTGTGCGCTTTTTACTTTTGCAGGAGAATGTTCGGATGGAAGTGGGGTGTAACTCCCAAGATGATTTATTAGATATATACGGCCATCGTGAGACCAGTACTGACCTGTGAAGCACTTGTATGGTGGGAGATCCAGAGTCTGGCCTGCGTCGGGGTCGCAGGTGCACTGAGATCCGCACCGCAGGCAGGCCTGGAGGCGATGCTGGATATGCAGTCCATTGAGGCCTTTATTCGAAACCGCGCCGCCAAGGTCGCTCTTAAGCTGAGGGTACTCGGCGTGTTGAAGGAGGATGGTTGCTGCCACAGTTCGATTCTGGGTGATTGAGGAGGATCTCTTGGCACCAGTGTCGACTAGAGCGAGGGCATTCGCGATTAGTTCTCCTGGGAGGGATGAATGGAGGGCGAATGCTGTTCTTGTTGGCTCCAAGATCGAGCCGGGAACTGGGTTGGGGGTTTACTCCGACGCACTCGATATCGGTATGTCTCTGAGATGGCCAGATGAGTATACGGTTTTTCAGGCAGAGGACTGTGCCATTATAGTAGTCACATTACAGGGAAATTCTGGAAAGGAATTTACGGACTACAAAGGCGCTCTGGCCTCTCATCGACCGGAGGAGGACGAGGGGTTTTAACCGCACACTGTGCCATAGGCCTCATTGCGGCGCGCAAGGGAATACCGCACAATTACTTCTGTAGGAGTAGCCTCAATGAGGATAAAGAGAAGACCAATGAGCACTTGCTGTGTTCATGTCCGCGTCTGCAAGGACATAAGCTTTCCTTTCTGGGGAGCCGTTTCTTCTGTGATCTGGATGAATTTACGAACGTACCCCCGGTAGATCTTCTTAGATTTGTTGAAGGAATAGGATGGTTCCGATGTGGGGTGCAATAAGCACCGGCGTAGGTACATCCGTGCTTGCATGGGGATGGGCGTTTCTTCACCCCCCGCTCGGGTTCTCCATTCCTCCTGTTTTTCTTTTATTCGTGTAGAACCTCTGGTTCGAGGTCTTACATCTCCTTTCTCTTCCCTTTCTTTCTAGGGTTCCACAATGGGCCAGGCTGGCCTCCGAGTGAACTCACCTTTGTTGAGCAACCCACTCAATCTAAAGTGGGTCATGCCAAATAGACTCACAAATATATACCAAATGATAGGAAATTATACCTTAAATTTTTGTCCTAATTTTGAAGATTCGAGCCAATGACTAGCGAACTTAATTCAAAGATCATCAATTTTCCAATTTTTTTTTTCACTAAAGAGAATGTTCCCCCTTTACTGAAAAAAAAGTTTCCTTCATGATGAAGATTTTTTATTTGAAATGGTATGTTAATAAATCCTTACCTTTGCATCTTGTTACTAAGACAAAATTCTAAAATGAAGGTCAAAATATCGCTCAAAGTTAGGAAATTGGCCTAGGAACCAGACGACAGTGATCCGTAGTTAATGACGCAAAATAGCCTTACAAAAAGGAGCGTCTCTAAATCTCTAAAATAGTCATTCCGCTTGTAACACCTCGAGAAATTGCTCTAAGGCCCCATAAAGTATATATATTTTGGATCGTCTCGACTTTCTGAGTCGATCAAGCCACGTCTGTCCGTCTGTCACAATCACTATAGTAGTCGAACGCGTAAAGCTAGCCGCATGAGATTTGGACATATACTATATATTGATGTAGGCGTTGGGGATTGCAAACGGGCCATATCGGTTGAGATTTAAATATAGCTACCGATCTCCCGATTTGACTTCTTAAACCTCTGGAAGCCGCGATTTTTTTCGATTCGGATGAAATTTTGCACGTAGTGCTCTGTTATGACTTTTAATTACTTATCTCTCATATAAAGCGATCTCCCGACTTGACTTCTTGAGCCCCCGGGAGCCACAATTTTGGTCTGATTTGGTTGAAATTTTGCATCTAGTGTTCTGTTATTACTTCCAATAACTTCGCTTAGTACGGTTCGAATCGGTCTATAATCTGATATAGCTCCCATATAAACCGATTTCCCGATTTGATTTATTGAGTCCTTACAAGCCGCAATTTTTGTCCGATTTGGCTGAAATTTTCCATGTCGTGTTCTGTTATGACATTCAATAACTGTGCCAAGTACGGTCCAAATAGGTATATAATCTGATATAGCTCCCATATAAAGCGATTCCACGATTTAATTTATTGAGTCCTTACAAGCCGCAATTTTTGTCCAATTTGGGTGAAATTTTCCATGCGGTGTTCTGTTACGACTTCCAAATACGGTCCAAATCAGTTTAATGTTTGCCAGAAGTTTGGTATGTAGAATAAAATTATGCCCTTCAACTAAAATTATTTTGCATACATTTTTAGCAGAATCCATGGTGGTGGGTTCCCAAGATTTGACCCGGCCGAACGTAGCACGCTTTTACTTGTTTTGGGTTAAGATGCGAAGCTTAAAAGAAGAATTTTCAAAAAATAATAATTGGGCAGTTATCCATGAAGTAAAATAAGAATCAATCAGCGATCAAAATTTTAAAAGGATGTCCATATCCGTTAGTAATAATAGGAAATCAAATTTTAAGATAGCATCTTTATTTTGAATATTTGGTTGCTCGTCTCGTTTTCATTGCTTAAATCCTACGAATCGATAAAATCTTCAAATTTGGGACATCTTTTTTTCCAGTGTATGGAACGTGTACTTCTGCTACAATATAATAACAACAACATTCCAAAATCACTAATTTCTTCTATCCAAGAAATTAATTTCGAACAATTAAAATGGCATCTTCCCAACAATATTCAATTATTGTAGCAATTATTTGAAACAATTTTGAAATGATATTCAGGATTCAAACGTAATTTCGTAAATTGTATTTACTTTAAAGAAATAAATAAAATAAAACTAAATTCTAAATATTACGATTTCACAAAACGTTAACATTTCCAGAACAACCTAATAAACATTGATGCATTTACCAATAACACATACACGTATAGACAAACATAGTATATATTCAACATTTACATTTGCAGCACCCATCGAAGTGATATTCTTCATCAGAAGCCAAGATGCCCCGCCACAAAATCAATTAAGTCAACATCTGAAAGAGAATCTCATCAGGCAATCCAAAGAGTTGCAACCAGACTACAGCATTAAGGTACAGATATTACATGAATTATTCAATTACCCCGGGGAGTGGAGCCTACTACACATAATCCCACATCTAATGTCCACAACATACATGACAAGGACAACGGAAACAACATCGCCCAGGACAAGTGGACAAATTGAGATTGGTGAGGAATTAATAACACATCTTACCAGATGGATTGTCTTTTGTGAGGACACCACGAGCGTTAATGTACGGCTACTCATGCAAAGATTAACTCTTGAAAATCATACACAGGTATGTTTTTGTTTTTCCACTCAGACCCAAGCGGGTGGCCTGAAACTGGCAGGGGGAGGCTGGGAGGTCACCCGACTTAAGGGGAATGCAATTCGAAAATTGATGCGTAATGTTTCATCTCTCCACATGTTTCTGTGGCAGCCTTTGTTTCTAGGCCATCCATTGTATGATCGTGAACCGACTATAATACATCACTTTGCATTTTTCGAGAATCCCAAATGGTTTCCATATCCAATGCTGCGTGCCGGTGTCGTGTTTAGCATGCCTCTACTCAAAAGGTAGGTTTTCACTTTGGCTTTTCATAACAGTTTGTGTGTGTGTGTGTGAGGCTATTTGTTTGTTGTGTACAAGGAACTATGTCGTTGAAATCGGATACATGCGTTGGAGTGACGGAGTTGGGCGCCAATGTTCACCATGTTCTGTTATTAAAAGGTATACAAAATCTGCACAGTGGCTGCGAATGAAAATTAGATATATCATAGGTTTTAAACGAAAATACCAAATAAACTAATGGTAACTAAGAAACTTCCAAATTACATTTGCATCCTACTATACACCTAACTTCAAACAAATTTACCCATGAATATTCCATTAAGGAAAAGGAGAAACCTTCTCACATATCAATGAGTGCTGTCCGATTCAAGTTTTAACCTTAATGAAAAGGGACCTCTTCTCTTTTTACAGTCAAGTCCAAACGGCGTGCCGCAGTGTGATATCTCTTTGGGGAGAAGGTTTATACACCGAAAGATGGAGGGTATATTCAGTTGGTCCGTCCGTCTGCGGAAATAACGCTACAGTCTTTAAAATAGAAATATTGAGCTGACACTTTGCACAGATTCTTTTTTTGTCCATAGGCAGGTTAAGATCGAAGATGTGCTATGCCGAACTTTATCTTGATATAGCCCCCATATAGACCGGATAGGTCCAGATTTCTCTCAATTTAAGGTCTTGTACCCATTAAAGAAACATTTCATTTCATTTCTCAGATTTTTCTGAAATTTGGAAAAGTGAATTGTGTTGGGACTTTCAACATCCTTGTTCAATACGGGCCGGAGAGGTCCAGTTTTATCTCGATTTAAGGTCTTGGGCTCATTAAAGGCGCTTTTACCATATTCGTACCGAGTGTGGTCAAGATCGGTCTCTATCTGGATATAACTGCCTTACAGACCGATCTCTCAATATAAGGTCTTGAGCCCATAATAGGCGCATTAATTGTCCGATTTCGCTGAAATTTAGGACAGAAATTTGTATTAGGCCCCTCGATATCCCAGTTCAATATATCCAAGATCGGTCTAGATTTGGATGCAGCTGCCATATATGTCGATCTCCCGATTTTAAATTTAGGCTCATCAAAGCTGAATTATTTAACCAATTTCGCTGAAATTTAGCACAATGAGTTGCGTTCGGCCATACGTACCGAGTATGGTTAAGATTAGATATAGCTGTCATATTTACTGATCTCCCAATTTAAGTTCTTTATTACTCCATTTCGCTGATATTTGACATAGTGGGCAGTATTTGGCATTTGTGTTCAATATGGCCCAGATCGGTCTATATTTCAGATATAGCTGCGACATAGACCAATCTCTCTATTTAAGGCCTTGGACCTATAAAGGGAGCATTTCACTATAATTGGCAAAGTGGGCCCTTCTTCTAAGCTCTTCGACATTTCTGCCTATATAGTACAGATCGGTCTATATTTGGATAAAGCTGCCATATGCAGATGCCGATCTCCTGATTTAAGTTCTTAGGCCCATAAAAGATGCATTTTTTAAACGACTAAGTTGGTAAAAAGAGTTGGGTTATACCCTTAAATAGCCTTCCTGAATATGGTGAAGATGGAACTATATTTAGATATAGCTGCTATAGGCTCATAAATGAAAAATGTGGTTAAAATGTATTCATGTGGTGGGCATGAAAAGTTCGGCCTGGCCGAACTTAATATTGGTTTGCCCAACAAGTAATTGCGGATTTTTTAAAAGAAAGTAAATGCATTTTTAATAAAACTTAAAATGAACTTTAATCAAATATACTTTTTTTACACTTTTTTTCTAAAGCAAGCTAAAAGTAACAGCTGATAACTGACAGAAGAAAGAATGCAATTACAGAGTCACAAGCTGTGAAAAAATTTGTAAACGCCGACTATATGAAAAATCCGCAACTACTTTTTGGGCAACCCAATATATTTTTACTTGTTTTACATGGCAACGTACCTCACAATTGTTATCAGCATTTAGAGGGCATAACCATCGCTGACAATTTTTGCTGATGTTGACGCCAGGATTCGAACCCAGCGATCAGCATCATAGGCGGGCATGCCATCCTTTGTGCTAGTGGCCTCCGAATAATTTCACTTAAAACCAATATTCTAATAATCGGGCAATATACCTGGATGAAGGATTGTGACGGGCAGGTTGTATCGGAATGACAAAATCATTATATTTGTGGTTGTGGGTGTAAAAGACCAACCGAAATGGACCATTGACTTAATGTAGAACTTCTACATATTATCATGCCATACGAAATGCTGTGCCTTAGACCCAGTGTTAAGTGTGCAAAGCTTTTGTGATTTATTTGTGTTTATTTTGCCATTTTTCGTTGTTGCTTGTGATACCTCTGTTATTGTTGTTTGTGCAGTGTTGGTAACACGTTGTTGCCATTAACTTTAACAGAAAAATCTGTTGCTGGTTTTCTAGTCGGTGTGGATAGGTGCATGTGTGTGTGTTAGTGTGAGTGAAGTTGGAGTAGGTGTTGCTATACCAGTACTAGTTGGGATGTTGTGCGAACATTTTCTGGTGTTTCGATGCGTATGAGCAACTCAAGCGTACACATCCTTCGCAGACACTATGTACGAATGCATATATTAGTGCGAGTGCTTGTGTTGTATGTGTTTCTATGAACATTTGTACATATTTGCACTTTAACACATTATAACCCTGTTGATTCGCTCTCTCTCTCTCTCTCTTTTCCTTTCTTTCTTCCCTTTATGCATTACCGACCCCCTGCAACATGCTCTACAAATTATTTCCTGTGCCTGAATGTGGCGCCATCAGCATTGCTGACATTTTCAGCAACCGCAACAAACATCTAAAACAGAAACCACTTCTACGTTCAGAATTTAGTATTGATGCGGCACATGAGCTGGCTCGTTTCATTTATGATAATGTCCAAATACCAGTGACAACAGAAGCAACAGCAACAGTAACAGAGACACCAGCAACAGCAAGGCTGACAAAGGCAACCACGTCGACAACGTCATCACTAAATGATGGCGAAAGTCCTGATGTCAACGTTTATCATGGGGCAACTGCCAACAACAAGGTGAGGAGTAATAGTGATATAACAGCCACGGCAGGTCACACAGGAGGCCACATTCACACAAGGACCTCCACTACTGATATCCATTCTGTGGCACACGACAATGCTTCCACCATGAATGTTGACACCATCAAGAATAATAATAAGCAGGGTGGGTCACACTCTGATTTCCGGCATCCTAATGAAATCATTGATGGTGGGGACTCGAAATCATCATCATCGTCGTCAGCAACAACTCAGACAAAAGCAAAGAAAATAATTTTGAAGAAAGCTTCATATATATGTCCGGAGGCCACATGGGAGCATGGTCATACAAAGAAAAAAGTTAAAGCATGTGCCATGTATGCAACACAAGAAGCCACTGCGTCAGCATTATCATCACCACTGTCGTGTGTAAGTACAATCCGTGATTGGAATTATGTTTGCTTTCAATGCAGAAATTGAGACTGCTTCAATAACTTTTCCAAATTGATTAAAAAAGGCAAAAACTGGCAACTTATACAGGTATAGATTTCATACTACATCGTAAACTTAATATAACACAACTGTTATAAATACTAAGGAAAGAAATCAAACATATAACAATGCATTATATTCGGTCGCCACAATGGATAGTCAACTTCTTCCTATAGGAAGGAACTGTAAGGGCATAATTTGAGGATATTCCAAAGTTCACATGCAAAATATTAAATTTAGATAACAGTAACACAGGACAACAATTGTATAGGTGTTTAAGAAGTGAAATCGTAGGACTGGTTTATACTGGAGCTATACCAGGATGTGAATCAATCAATTTTGGCACAAATCGGGTAATCGGTTCGGACCATACGTGGGTTGTTGTTAGAATTCTACACTCTCATTGGTATGTGGCTACAAGCATGCTAACAGTGCAGTGATTTCACTTTAACGGCTTTTAATGTGGTGAAGTTGGAGTTCATACTTGGCGCTCGGGTGGACATCAGAGACCTCCTCTTTTGGTGAATAGAGTTTATACTATGCTGAAGGGCCAGATTAAAAACACATCACTAGCGGAGGGGTCGATTAGGAAGACTGTGACTAAAGCCTGGGACTTTTGCAAACCCTGATAGTCTTTCTCATGACTCGAATTCGTTTCCTTTATCTTTTAACAGATCTCGACTCCTTATGAGCATATGTCAGAGATTTTAGCGCCGCCTGTTTTCCCATGTATATCGTGACATTCCGACCTTCAACATTACAAAGACCTTCTACAAAAAAAAAAAACCAAATTCCTAACTCCTTACAACTCAATAAAGACCCAACCCTGAAGCCCCTCATCCACCTTCGAACCATTTGTGTATACCAAAAATTCAGAGCCCGTATCCGCAGCCCCTTGCAGCATCCAAGAAAGCCACGATCCAAATCATTTCCGCAATGAGAAATTATATCCACACTTTTTGGATTTGTGTGTATTATCAATGGGACACTGAGGACTTTCGATAGGGAAAAGGTAAAAGTTATTGCCTACGGGGATGACGTAGCCATCAAAGTATACTAGGGGAGTCTTACCTCGCTGACCGTTTGGATGTCATTTTCCCGAAAAGTGATCTCTAGGCTAGGGGTACCCCGCCCTTTCTGACACCTACTGCTTACACTGATGGGTCTAATTAAAATGAATTTTTCGGAATCAGGTATCATATAGGCTTTTGAACGGGTGCATCGTATTTCAGGCAGAGGTCTTCGCGGTCGTGTTAGAACTGGGGCGATGTCGATGTGTGAGCGGTGCCCGATTAGACTGTCATAACATAATTGGACAGTAAAGCGGCCCTGGGTACTCAGAAATAGGGTCATGTGTAGTAGAGACTGTTTAGAATATGCAAAGAGCTTCCCGGAATCATGTGAAAGGCTGTATGGCTCTTCTGGGTCCCGCACCTTCAAGGAGTAACGGGCATGGAAGCGGTCGACGAGCTGTCCACGAATGGTTCGCTGATTAACTCTTATCGAGATATGGAGTCAGAGATCCCTAATTTGTGCAAGCTTCTAGTGTAGGGTGGACGCTTCTATGATGATCTTGCGAATAAGGCGAGGACTGACTGTGTGTATTGCAGGGTTGCATGTTCGAGTATTTCTTACAACAGGGCGCTGCATATCCTGGGAAGGAGGAAGCATGACTGCTGATAAGAGTCTTGGCTGGTCGCTGCAACATCGGGTCATTGACGTACCGCTGGACGCAGGGGAGCCAGACTCCTGCAGGGTGTGCGATGACGTCACCCGTCAATTATAAAAAGAAGACACAGTGCCATGTGTGTATACCTCTTTTGGTGGTTGGATTCCTTCCAAGCCTTTGTTTCCCTTGTCTTTCTAGACTTCTGTATAAGCCTGAATTGGCAGACTGGTCCATACTCTGGACCGTTTCTGGTTGCGCACTTTTTTTTTGTCTTGTGCGTTGGCTTCATTTTTCTGTCCTTTTTGCTGTATTTTACCTTGCAGTGGTGTAAAAAGAAGATATATAGTTCTCTTCTTCTTTTAGGGCGAGCACATTGGTTACCCCTCCAAATACAGGCGACGTTTGTGAGGTGTATAGAAGCCATGTAAAAACTTCTCCCTAAAGAGATGTCGCACTGCGGCACGCCGTTCGAACTCGACTATCAAAAGGAGGTCTCTTATCATTGAGCTTAAACTTAAATCGGACTGCACTCATTTATATCAGAAAAGTTCATTAATGGAATGTTCATGGGCAAATTAGCAACCGGGCATGTGGGTCGACATGCCCGGTTGGAGGTTTATGTGTGGGATGACTCTCAGTTTAGGACTCTACTCCCAAAGACCTCTCATTTTAGTCCCATATGCCCAGATCGAATCACATGTCAGTTTGGAAATTATGGAGATGGGGGCTTCCCCAGTATCTTGATTCCAAACTTTTACTCGTATATCAGATTTATGTTTTTGGGGCAAAAACTAATTTTGTTTCACTCGACCCAACCATTCCGCAAATTTAGTGTTTTTTTTTTTTAATTTGGATAAAGAGGAAGGAGTCCTGGCAAAAAGACCGAACAGGGGCAAACTTCTCACATATCAATGAGTGCAGTCCAATTCTAGTTTAAGCTCAATGATAAGGGACCTCCTTTTTATAGCCGAGTCCGGACGGCGTACCGCAGTGCGACACCCCTTTTGAGGAGTAGCTTTTACATGGCATAGTACAAATGTCGCCAGCATTAGCAGGGAATAACCACCGCTGAAAATTTTATGATGGTCTCCCAGGATTTGAACCCAGGCACATCTATACGGACAGTAAAAAGGCCATAAGGGCAATAACAATCAGGACGGTAAAATCACGAACACTCTTGGAATATAAGAAGGAGTTTAGCGCCAACTGAGGGGAAGTACGAAGGCTGTCAGTAGAGCTTTTGGTATTATAACAGGACACAAAGGACTACGAGCTCACTTATGCAAAGTCGGTGCGGCAAGTGACAGCATGTGTAGGGCATGTGGGGAGGATGATGAGACGTTGGAGCATTTCCTATGTTATTGCCCGTCTTTCGCCGCTAATAGATACCTTGTTAGTTTTTAGAGCGCACAACAAGCTGATTACTGGCTTAGGTTTATGTTCATAGTGGCAATCGTAGGACTGGGCGGATTAAATTTTTTTTTGCAGTTTAATGGTAATCCAAATACACCAATTTCTAAAACTAATTTGGAGAAACATCAACTAGGAGAACTCCCCTCTCCCGGCACGGGACAGCAGTGAGCATTCGCGGACAATCAGCGGTATCGAGCGGAGAGTCTTAGTGTGAGGCCGGGCAGCACAGGCTCTTGCACAAATACTGAGTTCCTATTATGCTCGATATGACAAGGCGAGTTATTGTCGCCTTTAAATATCCAATGACCACCATGTTCCCGCGACGATCGGTCCTTTGGACCGGAACAAGCTTGCTCACCTGCATTAGCTTGAGGATCGCCATATCCACATATTCAAAATTAGAAGTGTGTCGTATGGTTTCATAGAACGTAGCAAATTTAAACAGTTAATTAAAGTATGGTAAATTTTTTACATTTATTAATAAGTTTGATATCTTTTTGTCTCCATAAAACACATATTCTAGCAGATAAACAAACATTCTTTTCTGAAATTTTCAATGGATAGAGGCTAAAAAAGGACATTCATTGAGTCGGACTTCTGGTGGGTGCTTGTTCGGTCTCAAGAAATCTAATAAAATTGCATGTAAATACCGAAAATTGGTGCACCCAAAAAAATTAGTCTGCTGAAATCAGCAAACACTGTCCGCTGATATTAAATTAAAAATGTTTAAATTTTGAATGAATCAGTTAAAATTTTTTTTAACTTGAAAACAACAATTGATTCAAATTTGATTCAAAATTTAAACATTAAAAATGTTTAAATTTTGAATGAATCAGTTAAAAATTTTTTTTTTTTTAACTTAAAAACAACAATTGAGGCATTTGCTCGATATTAATAAAAAAAATTGACAATTTAATGCATATATTTTTCTTCCAAAGCCCAAATATAAAAGTAGAAGCTATTTTGCCTGCTGTTATTGAAATTCGATCAGAAATTAGCAAATTGTACAAAATTAAAAAAAAAAAATTAACGTATATACTTGTAAAATTGCTGTTTTTACTAACAAATTTCTATGAGTGTGGTATAAGTTTCCATTTCATACCGTGTTTCCTAAACTGTACGAATTGGTCTGAAGATTTCGATAAGCTGCAACGTTTTATGCAGTGCTCCAAAGGCGAATCATATTGCATTTTAAGAGATTTTAATGCCAGAGTGAGAAGCGCACAAGAGCTAATTTATTAGGTCAATAGATATGAAAATTGAACCCAAAGATAGGCAGATGCTCAGTATTTTGGAGGAAATAGGCGGAATAATTTTGAACGGTCGAGTGAATGGGGATATGGGCGGCGAGAGAACGTTTTGCGGGGTAATGGGAAGTTCTACTATCGACTATTGTTTGTTCATTTATTATTATCTGATTTCCGCATTCTAAGCAAATCATTCTCTGATCGTATGCCCCTTTCGATATCTTTTTGTTCATCTATGATTGACAACAATAAGCAACTGACTTTACCGCTGAAATTACCTTGGATTCCAAGCAATTTTGACAAGTATGTCTCGAATCTAGTTTCACTTGCGGGGCTGGACTATTTATATTTGGAGTAAAGTATACAGGAGAAGTTGCACAATTGTATCGATAAAATTTACTCGCTGCCGGTATGAATTGTAATGTGAAATATTTATATATCCAAAGAACAAATGGTTTGATGCAAAGGATGAGAGATATAGGATGAAGATGTTTTCGAAATTTAATAAGAACAGAGTTACGGGGCTGGACGCAGATAGGATGACTTATTAAGAATACAGATCGAGGTAAAGGAGACATTATAACGGGAAAAACGTGTTGTTGAGGATCGCAATACACAGAGACTTAACAGTGTCAATAAAAGCAATGAATGGTGGAAGATTTCTAATTCACTCAATAAACGTTTACCAAGTTTAGCCACTAATCATTCCATAACAGACTTCCGAGATTTCTTTTCATCGCTGCTGACTAACGTGTCCTTGAACTGGGTCATCGCCTGGTGTGGGGGATATAATGCTCAACCTTGGCTTGACTCACCTTTCGAACTTAGAGAGCTTATCCTTGTTCTTTACAACGAAATCCAATAAAGCCCCAGGAAACGATAAAATCAGTTATGAATTTAAAAAAAAATCCCCAACGTCGTTTCTAAATGAGATTCTGCTTCAGTTTAGTCAAATGCTATTCCCACATCTTTTCTTAATTCTATATTGGTACCGTTGTTCATAAAGCGTGATGCGAACATATTAGTATCAAATTAAAGAGGGCTGTCGCTACTAGACACAATCTATAATTTGTTCAGCGGGATATTACTTAATCGGATAAAGAGCTGGCTACAGGCTGGTTTCCGTAAAGGATATTCCACTTTAAAATTGTCTTTCTTTCTTTGCAGATTTCTCTGCAGTTTTCGACAAGATCTCGCGTAATCTTTTATTTTTTAAACTGAGCAGCACTGGTTTATCGACCAAAGTGGTCAGTGTATTACGGAGTTTATATGAGTGTACGACTACACACTCTCTGAACCTTTTTATGTCATTGAGTCCAGTTTTATTTTCTTTGTACTTGAGCGACTTGCCGGAATGTTTGCCATGGAGCATCTGTCGGTGGAACGATGTTAAAGGTTTTATTGTATGCGGACGATATCAGATTCACCAGTCGAGCTACCGAGTATGATAGATGTTCTCCTTCCTTACTGCAGCTTATGGGGTCTGGAAATCAATCTCAGTAAATCAAAGATAATGATATTTAGGAAAGGTCTTAGAATTGGGAGAGACACGAAATGGAAGTACGGAGAACAGAGTATTTAACTTGTAAATGAGTATAAGTACCTAGGTGTTAACAGAACATTTAACCTAACCGTCTAGAATCGAAACTCGCTTTAGAAAAAAAGGCTATCAATGCAGACTGGCTGAGCTATGTCTATAATCCGAAGATAAATCTTTCGAATAAGGTGCAGATATTTAACTCTGCTGCCAATTTGTACTGTTTTACGGTACATAGATTTGGACTTTTCAACATTTGAGAAGTTGCTATTAAATAAGATGTTATTTTTACCAAAGAATACTCCGAATTACATGCTCCACTTGGAGACAAGCATTCCTTCGCTGTGTAAAGGTACTCTCCATCTGCATTTGTGCTACATTAGGAAGGGTTTTGCCCTTGACGTTGGTAGATTACCACGTCTACTTGCAGAAAAGACTGTGCGACTGGGTGCTTTTTGGTATTCACATTGGTGGACATTGTGTCAGCAAATTGCCATCCCTTGAGAGATGGAGATGGGACCTATAGTCTCTACATACTTTTATCCTGGAGTCATTAAAATCATTGGAATATGATGATTTTGTTAGGAGTGCGATGGTAGCTAGATTTCATGACATGTATTCTATTATGCAATATGATATGCCGCCCTAAGACTTTTTTTGTTGGAACGATCATGAAAGCCAGAGATGGTTTACTAAGTTAAATGCTCGTTCTTTTCGCACCGACAATATTGACGTTTGCATACTTTGTAATCTACATGAAATGGAAAATACATACAATTTTCTTGGGAGATGCCGAATATTTTCATTCTATCGAGTGCATTATTTCGCGAAAAATGTCTATTTAAAACTACCGAAGTTTGTGAAATTTTGAACAACATTGGTCAATGTCGTGTAAAACAATATTATATATAACAAGTAAAAGCGTGCTAAGTTCGGCCGTGCCGAATCTCATATACCCTCCACCATGGATCGCATTTGTCGAGCTCTTGCCACGGTATCTCTTTCTAGGCAAACAAAGGATAAAAGAAAATAATTGCTATGTTATTGGACCAATATCAAATAATGGTTCATTTCGGGCCATAATTGAACTGAATATTGGAGACCATAGTAGAAGTCTTTGTGTAAAATTTCAGCCAAATCTAGTAAGAATTACGCACTTAGGGCTCAAGAAGTAAAATAGGGAGATCGATTTATAGGAGAGCTGTATTAAGCTATAAACCGATTCATGCCATAATCCGTTGTACAAAATTTCAGTCAAATCGGGTAATACTTGCGCCCTTTGAGGCTCAAGAAGTCAAGATCCCATATTGCTTTATATGGCAACTATATCAGGTTATGGACCGATTTTAACTATTCTTAGCACAGTTGTTGAAAGTTATAACAAAACACCTCATGCAATATTTCAGCCAAATCGGATAAGAATTTCTCCCTGTAGAGGTTCAAGAAGTCAAGACGCCAGATAGGTTTATATGACAGCAATATCAGCTTATGGACCGATTTCAACCATACTCAATTTGGGTCTTTAAGGGCATATTTACCTAACATGTCAATGTGAGGCGCAAATGAAGGTTATTGGTGAATAAAGCACGAAATTGTTATTCATATTCAGGAGCAATTTTCTGGGGGTCTACACCTTTTCCAAAATACCCCATATACAGCAATTATTTACTGACCATAGCAATATGGGGCTCAAATAAAGGTATTTGGGAGTAGAATACGAATCTGATATCCAAATGTGGGACCATGTATTTGGAGCACCGCTCCTTCCCCAAAAAACCCCTCAAATGAAAGGCAATTGAGATTAGAAAACGGATTCGATTACAAATTTTGGGGGACGTCTCATCCTATAAACTCTCCTTAAAACAATGGCAATATGTAGTTTAAATAAATGGTATTTGAGAGAAGAACACGATCCTGATAGTTTTTTCAGGGCCAAGTGTCGGGGGACCAGCTCACCCCCAAAAACACTCCTAATGTCACAAATACAGATCACTTTTAATTACCGAATATGGGTGAGAAAAAAAAATCTTGTTTTTTTTTTAATCTTTAATATTCAAATAGATTATTGCTGCCAATCAGACACACAACAAATTATGTTTTGTCTTATTATGATTTATTATAATAAAATTAAGATTAAGTATATCTTCTTATATATAAAAATCAATTTGTGTTTGTCTCTCAAAAACGGTTGAATCAATTACTTTGAAAATTTTCGCAGATTGTGTAGGTTGGTCTGGAAGGAAACATAGGCTTTATAATATTTTGATATTGAAAGGGGTTAGATCCTCGCCCTTATCCAAAAAGTACTGCCCAAAAATAAAAGTGAATCAATCGAAACAATGTGGGACTCAAATGAAACGTATTCAGAAATGGACTACAAATTTCATATTTTAAATTGGGTCCAAGTAACTGGGGGGCCGCATCACCTCCAAATACCCCCAAATGGGCGTATAAGTTGACCATGGCTATATGAGACTCAAATGAAAGGTATTTGGGAGTAGATTACGAATATGATATTAAAATCCGCGTTCAAGTCTAGGTGGCGCTTTTCCTCCTCGAAATATGTCAAATAGGTTAATGACCCATTATGACAATATGGGACTCAAATGAAAGGTACTTGAGAGTAGAAAACAAATTTGATATCCAATTTTGACATATGGGACTCAAATGAATAGTACTTGGGAGTAGAAAACAAATTTGATATCCAATTTTGGAGCCAAGTGTTAGGGGGTACGCCCTAAATCACCCCATGAATTGAACTTCATTTCCCCCTACGGCAATATGGAGTCCAAGTCCGAGTGGAACACGAATTTGATATCCAAATTTGAGTCGAAATGTCTGAGGTGCCTTCCCTCCTGTATGGGTATATAGACCAATCATGACAATATAGAGCTCAAACAAATGGTGCTTGAGAGAAAACAAGTAAAAGCGTACTAAGTTCGGCCGGGCCGAATCTTATATACCCTCCACCATGGATCGCATTTGTCGAGTTCTTTTCCCGGCATCTCTTCTTAGGCAAAAAAAAGGATATAAGAAAAGATTTGGTCTGATATTAGAGCGATATCAAGATATGGTCCAGTTTAGACCACAATTAAATTATATGTTGGAGACCTGCGTCAGCCAATTCGAATAAGAATTTGCCCCCTTTGGGGACTCAAGAAGTAAAATAGAGATATCGATTTATATGGGAGCTGTATCGAGCTATAGACCGATTCAGACCATAATAAACACGAATGTTGATGGTCATGAGAGAATCCGTCGTACAAAATTTCAGGCAAATATGGCGGTTTATATGGCAGCTATATCAGGTTATGGACCGATGTGAGCCATACTAGGCACAGTTGTTGGATATCATAACAAAACACGTCATGAAAAATTTCATTCCAATCGGATAAGAATTGCGACTCTAGAGGCTCAAGAAGTCAAGATCCAAGATCGGTTTATATGGCAGCTATATCAAAACATGGACCGATATGGCCCATCTACAATACCAACCGACCTACACTAATAAGAAGTATTTGTGCAAAATTTAAAGCGGCTAGCTTTACTCCTTCGGAAGTTAGCGTGCTTTCGACAGACAGACGGACGGACGGACATGGCTAGATCGACATAAAATGTTGCGACGATCAGGAATATATATACTTTATGGGGTCTCAGACGAATATTTCGAGAAGTTACAAACAGAATGACGAAATTCGTATACCCCCCATCCTATGGTGGAGGGTATAAAAACGAATTTAATATCCAATTGAAGAGCCATGTGGTTTGGGAGCCGTCCCACCCCAAAACACCTCCCTAATCGGATATGGCATGGTACCTCGCAAATGTCGCCAGCATTGAGAGGGGATAACCACCGCTTCAAATTTTTCCGATGTTCTCGCCAGGATTCGAACGCAGGCGTTCAGCGTCATAGGCGGATATAGGCTATAGTGGCACGAATTCGATATTCACATTCTGGGCGAAGTGTCCCAACCCTAAAAAGACATTAAAGAGTTATTGAGGCGCAACGGCGCCGGCCCGGTTCAGCTAGTCCTTTATATTATCAAATGAATCATCATACATAAATACATATTCAAAAGTGCCTACAACACAACAACAACAACTCCCCTTCTCAAAAATCATCCAAGCGGACTTATAAGCCAAGTGGAAAATATGGGTCTCTGACTAAAGGCTTTGAGAATATAGCTCCAATGTGATATAGAAAACAGAGTGCTATCCCACCACTCAAAGGGAACATGCGTACTTTACGTACAAAATTAGCAACTATTCGGGAATCGGTTTTTATGGGAACTATGTACATCAGTTTCTAGAAAGATTTGGATTAAACTTGTAGCGGTGAAAGAGGTAAAAGTGGAAGTCAAGAAAAACACACCACATATAAAATTTAAGCCAGTTTATAATTTTTCACCCGGTCGTTTTTAAAATTATCATTACTTCGAGGTGTAACAGAGGGTATGGCAATGTTTGTTTTTATGGTGGAGTTTATAAACGTCGCAAATACTTGAAAAAGCATCAAAAAACTAATAATAGCGATGCATGATTTAATATGACCAACCCCTCTCTAATATTTTCATGCGCTCCAGCACATGATATACCAATTTTGGGGTATGCTTATTTCGTCATTCCGTTTGGAACACATCGAAATATAGCTGCCAAATAAATCGATCCTGGATCTTGAGCTTCTAGAGGGCGAAATTCTTATCCGATTTGGCTTAAATTTTGCACGAAGTATTTTATTGTAACTTCCAATACCTGTGCCAAGTGTGATCCAAATCGGCTCATAATATGATATGGCTACCATATAAACCGGTCACGGATCTTGATTTCTTGAGCCTCTAGAGTGCGCAAATATTATTCGATTCGGCTGAAAAAGTGCATGAAAAGTTTTGTTTTAACTTCCAACAACTGTTCTATGCAAATTTGCATATTTTGCCCATGAACATTCCGCTAAGGAACAGGGGCAAACTTCTCACATATCAATGAGTGCAGTCCGACTCAAGTTTAAGCTCAATGATAAGGGACCTCCTTTTTACAGGCGAGTCCGAACGGCATGCCGCAGTGCGACACCTCTTTGGAGAGGAGTTTTACAAGGCTTAGTACCTCACAAATGTTGGGGAAACCACCGCTGAAAATTTTTTCTGATGATCTAGCCAAGATTCGAACCCAGGCGTTCAGCGTCATAGGCGGACACGCTAACCTCTGCGCTACGGTGGCCTCCAACAACTGTTCTATATATAGTTCAAATCTGTCCATTCCCTGATATAGCTCGGATCTCGGATCTTGACTTCTGAAACCACAAGAGGGCGGAATTATTACCCGATTTGGCTGAAATTTAGCTTTAATTGAAGTGTTTTGTTATAACTTCCAACAACTATGCCAAGTGTGGTCTAAATTGGTTCATAACCTGATATAGCTTCCATATAAACCGATCTCCAGATTCTACTTCGTTATTTGGCTGAAATTTAGCCAAACACCAATGAATTCTCCTTTGGTCTCTGTCTTATTCAAGACAGTAACAGTTAATTTCTATACGTAACATAATTTTGAACACTCTTTACATATAATCTCAGCCTACACTATTGCGTTTTGTATGAACGTCCAAAAAGTATTTTAGATATCCCATTGTCATAAGGGAAATCAATTAAACGACTTTGATACCACTCTACTATACATATGTACTTTTTAGATTCCTGTTAAACGTGACCATATATATTTTGCTGTTAAGACATGCTCCAAATACCATAAGGAACGTTTGCCTATCATCAAGAGTACATGGGCTCCTTATGCCAAACACATTAAATTTTTTAGTGATATTGAAGGTAAGAAGTTTTGCTCCGCCCATTATTTAAGAGAACTTGAAACATTTGAATGTAAAGGGTGATTTTTTTGAGGTTAGGATTTTCATGCATTAGTATTTGACAGATCACGTGGGATTTCAGACATGGTGTCAAAGAGAGAGATGCTCAGTATGCTTTGACATTTCATCATGAATAGACTTACTAACGAGCAACGCTTGCAAATCATTGAATTTTATTACCAAAATCAGTGTTCGGTTCGAAATGTGTTCAAATTTTGACAAATTTTGTTCAGCGATGAGGCTCATTTCTGGTTGAATGGCTACGTAAATAAGCAGAATTGCCGCATTTGGAGTGAAGAGCAACCAGAAGCCGTTCAAGAACTGCCCATGCATCCCGAAAAATGCACTGTTTGGTGTGGTTTGTACGCTGGTGGAATCATTGGACCGTATTTTTTCAAAGATGCTGTTGGACGCAACGTTACGGTGAATGAACACATTTCGAACCGAACACTGATTTTGGTAATAAAATTCAATGATTTGCAAGCGTTGCTCGTTAGTAAGTCTATTCATGATGAAATGTCAAAGCATACTGAGCATCTTTCTCTTTGACACCATGTCTGAAATCCCACGTGATCTGTCAAATACTAATGCATGAAAATCCTAACCTCAAAAAAATCACCCTTTACATTGCTTAGCTTACTGTGCGAGGTATGATATACCTATCTATCAATGTTAATGAACTCCATATTGTCTGCCTGTTTTTCTAACTTAGATAACACGATACCAACAATCAACACAGGTGTGACAAATGTTGAAATGGGCCATTGTGCTAAAACAATTCAAATTTTAAAATTGGCGCTGAGGGATATTGAAGCTCAAAGCAGTGATGACGACAACAACTACATCTTCAATTCGAACAATCATTTCCATCACCATCTCAATCAAATTGAACAAAAGGATCGTAAAATTCAATGGCTGGTTCTTAGCGATGATGATACGATATTAAGGTAATTTAATTGAATAAGGATTCTGTTGGGAGAAGCATGAACATATTTTTTTTATTCTTTTTTCCACAAATTTTAATGACTTGGTGAATCTGTGCCTGGGGCATTGGGAATGTGAATAACATATTCAGTACTTGTCCATTCATTATTTCCAATTCAGTTTAAGTCTGAGAAGAGTTAAAATTAACACATCCATTTTCAATTAAAATTCCAATTTGTATCATGGAGGATTAAGCGAATTTGCTTCATTGATTTCGATATGGATTTGCTCATGGAAAGAGTCAGCGTATAAGCATCATATTTGTGGCTTTATTTCACATCTGAATTTTTTTTCTGCTCCTGTTTTTTTGTAGTCTGGTTTTCCTTTTTAGATAAGTCTCATATTTTATATAGGTTAAGTTGTTGGCATCGACGATGATGGCGAAAATTTTTATTTGATTGTGGGTGGCAACAAGTTTTCCCTTTACTTTTTGGTCAAATTGTTTTTGCTGGGTAGATAATCATGATGTTACTGTGGTTTGGAACAACAATGGAAGCTATTGCATTCCAAGAAAAGGTAAGATATTCTCTAAAGTAAGGTAAGCGGACTGGTGGTAGAGGTGTCAGATTGGTTTACCTGGCGTATATGGGTGGATAATGAAGTTCCGGAGGCTTTGGGATGTCATTAAAAGAATATAAATTTAAAAATGGTATATGGTAGATTCAAGAAACATACAGTGGAATAGAGTCGATAAAACTAGAAAAAATTATGCAATTTGATATTATTTGTAAAATTTCAAGCCCCTAGGTTAAAACCTCGGCATTTCGAAAATTTGTTTGGGCTGCCAAATCTTCATATGTGGTCCGATTTCCAAAATTCTTTTTTTGTTCAATAGTGTAGTGAATCTCAGAGGAATGACTGTGAAAATTAAATGAATGAATGTGTAACCACATAATTAGGGGAGAAATTCAATTTTTCTGAAAACGAAAATTCTAAGACAAAAACGAATGGAGTTATCCTAATCATTTCTCGGAAGTTTTGCAGATAAAAGTACCCTTAAAACACCAATAATAAATACTGCTTGAAACTTTTCACAGAAACATCTATAACGTCCATTTCGGACAAAGATAGATACCCAATCGGCATTTTCTAGTAATTTTTCTGCGGAGGCTAAAAAAAATGTGGATATTTTAAAGCAATTTTTTTTCAAAAAGACCATTCATCGAAAGGTGACTTAGTGATGTTGAAAACCAAGCAACTGTTCTGATTGGTTTACACTCGGCTTATCTTGGTCTTCCTCCATCTCAAATGTGGACAGAAGCCTCCCCACGGTGTCATCTGGGTAGTTGCCTTTAACATCCTTAAAGGTAGTGAGCTAAAATGTGCCACGTGTAAACCTGTATAAAGAAATTACAACGAAAACACGATGAAGATAAAAAAAGACACACTGAAAATTGTTATAAAATTGGTACTTTATTCCCAAAACGGAAATGAAGTTCAGTTAACGGGATGCTTTAAGGCGTACCCCGAAACACTTGGCTCCAAAATTGACGTATCTTTAGGAGGAAAAACGCCACCTAGACTTGAACGCAAAATTTTAATGTCATATTCGTAATCTACTCCCTTATACCTTTAATTTGAATCCCATATAGCCATGGTCGGCTTATATGCCCATTTGGGGGTATTTGGGGGTGGGCGACTTCTCCTTACTCCTTTAAGCTAATGCTTTATGCCATATTTGTAATCTTCTGACTAATTCTTTTCATTTGAGTCCCATATTGACATGAACTACGAATATATCTTTTGGAGTTTTGGGATGGTCGGGCCCGCTGGGTACTTGCACCAAAATGGTAATACCATTTTCGTTTTAAGTCTCAAATACCTTTTATTTGATACTCTTATTGTGTCTATCGGATCACTTTCGGATATGGGTGGGGTTTTTGGGGTAAGGAGGAGGGTTCGCCTCCACCCAATATCTAAAAATTATATTGGGTGACCCCCTATACTTCGACGTGTTGTATCTAGATTTTTTATATAAAAGATGTGGCTTTTCGTGAAAGTTATAAGGCTTGACACATTTTTCCGTTTCGGACTTGTATGATTTAAAAAAAGAAAAAGTAAAAATTTTTTCAAAAAAATATAATTTGAAAGAGGATTGTGCGGGAACTTTTTATACCCTCCGTTTGTAACACCTCGAAATATGCGTCTAAGACCCCATAAGGTATATATATTCATCATACGTATCCAATATACGTGTCTTAATCGGTCTATAGCCTGATACAGCTCCCATACAAAGCGATCTCCAGATTATGAGGCGCAATTCTTATCCGAATGGACTGATATATTACCCAATGACTTCTACTATGGTCTTCAACATGCATAGCATAACAATTCTTATCTATTATTCTTTGTTTACCTAAAAAGGGATTCCGCGCGAAGAAATCAACAAATGCGATGCTTGGCGGAGGGTATATAAGATTTGGCCCCGGGGAACTTAGCACGCTCTTACTTGTTTAATATTCAAAAAGAATAAACGCTATTTTAGTCAAAAATAAAACGCACCCAGCTGGGCGACTGGGTCCTTCGAGCCAGGCGGTGCCCATTGTGAACAAACCGGGATCTACACTAGAAACTCCTGGACACAATGCTGGTCAATTTCATGCTTTGAGATGGGGGAGCAGCGGCAACATAATGATTGACGGAATCCATTGGCAGGATCTCCGTTTTCTGCCAAACCAACTGTATAAAATTTTGAACCCATGTTACAGCATTAAGAAAATATCTTTGAATTTACTGAATTTTTATTGACTCTTAAACTGAGTTATCAGTTTTATGGCACTATATGGCACGGAGGCCATCGTAGCCCAGAGGTTAGCATGTCCGCCTATGACGCTGAACGCCTGCGTTCGAATCCTGGCGAGACCATCAGAAAAAATTTTCAACGGTGGTTTTCCCCTCCTAATGCTGGCAACATTTGTGAGGTACTATGCCATGTAAAACTTCTCTCGAAAGAGGTGTCGCACTGCGGCACGCCGTTCGGACTCGGCTATTAAAAGGAGGCCCCTTATCATTGAGCTTAAAACTTGAATCGGACTGCACTCATTGATATGTGAGAAGTTTGCCCCTGTTCCTTAGTGGAATGTTCATGGGCAAAATTTGCTATTTGCAATATGACCACTTTTTCCTCTAAAATGGATGCGTTCTCAATCGTAGCTTTTGACCTTATTCTTTGCACAGCAAAAATAAGAAAATTCCTACATTGACAGACTCACTCGTAAATATACAGTTCACTTACGGAAGGAGCACTCAGATACTTCATACAATTTCTTTTTTAAATGATGATCGAGGGCAAAGTTTCAACAATTTCAAATACCATCGATGGTATGTGTACATACCACCTATTTATAATTGGTTTGGAGGTATTCTCGCCACTACTGCATTAGCGTATACTTAGCATATCCTTCTTATCTGTTAACTAATTGTCATCCTCATCTCTAGAGAAGTGTGCCTTTACCAAAGCCATAAGTCTGATTTCAGTCTATAATTCAACTTTCACTTTATTCTTTTTATACCCACCACCGAAGGATGGGGGTATATTCATTTTGTCATTCCGTTTGCAATACATCGAAATATCCATTTCCGAACCTATAAAGTATATATATTCTTGATCAGCGATCTAGACATGTCCGTCCGTCTGTCCGTCTGTCTGTTGAAATCACGCTACAGTCTTTAAAAATAGAGATATTGAGGTGAAACTTTGCACAGACTCTTTTTTTGTCCATAAGCAGGTTAAGTTCGAAGATGGGCTATATCGGACTATATCTTGATATAGCCCCAATATAGACCGATCAGCCGATTAAGGGTCTTACGCCCATAAAAGCCACATTTATCATCCGATTTTGCTGAAATTTGGGACAGTGAGTTGTGCTAGGCCCTTCGACATCCTTAGGCTCATAAAAGCCACATTTATTATCCGATTTTGCTGAAATTTGGGGAAATGAGTTGTGTTAGGCCCTTCGACATCCTTCGTCAATTTATCTCAGATCGGTCTAGATTTGGATATAGCTGCCATATAGACCGATCTGCCGATTTAGGGTCTTAGACCCATAAAAGCCACATTTATTATCCGATTTTGCTGAATTTTGGGACAGTGAGTTGTGTTAGGCACTTCGACATCCTTCGTCAATTTGACCCAGATCGGTCCAGATTTGGACGTAGCTGCCATATAGACCGATCTCTCGATTTAGGTTTTGGGGCTATAAAAGGCGCATTTATTGTCCGATATCGCTGAAATTTGAGACAGTGAGTTGTCTTAGACCCCTCGACGTCTTTCTTCAATTTGGCCCTGATCGGTTCAGATTTGAACATAGCTGCCATATAGAATGATCTCTCGGTTTTAGGGTTTGGGGCCATAAAAGGCGCATTTATTGTCCGTAGTGTTAGGCTCTTCGACATTTTTCTGCAATTTGGACCAAATCGGTCCAGATTTGGATATAGCTGCCATGTAGACCGATATCTCGATTTAAAGTCTTGGCCCCATAAAAGGCGCATTTATAATCCGATTTCATTGAAATTTGACGCAGTGGCAAATATTAGGCTTTTCGAAGTCCGTGTCGTATATATAAAAAGACCAATATTTTGTTATACACAATTGAACAATGACTTATACTTATCAGTATTTGGTCCAAATCGGAACATATTTCGATATAACTGCTGTGCGACATAAGGTATGCAATTTTCACCGGATTTTGATGAAAGGTGGTTTACATATAAACCCGAGGTGGTGGGTATCCAAAGTTCGGCCCGGCCGAACTTAATGCCTCTTTTTTACTTGTTATTTTTATATCCTCCACCATAGGATGGGGGTACACTAATTTCGTCATTCTGTTTGTAACTCCTCGAAATATTCGTTTCAGACCCGATAAAGTATATATATTCTTGATCGTCATGACATTTTATGCCGACATGACATTTTTATGTCTGTCTGTCGAAAACACGCTAACTTTCGAAGGAATAAAGCGAGCCGCTTTGAAATTTTTCACAAATAGGTCGGTTGGATTGTAAATGGGTCATATCGGTCCATGTTTTGATATAGCTGCCATATAAACCGATCTTGGGTCTTGACTTCTTCAGCCGCTATAGGGGGCAATTTTTATCCGATTTAACTGAAATTTTGCACGATGTGTTTTGTTATGATTTTCAACAACTTTGCTTTGTATGGTTGAAATCGGTTCATAACCTGATATAGCTGCCATATATACCGATCTTGAATCTTGACTTCTTGATCTACTAGAGGACACAATTCTTACCCGATTTGGCTGAAATTTTGTATGAGGTGTTTTGTTATGATTTCCAACGGTTGTGGCAAGTATGGCGAAATCGGTGCATAACCTGATATACCTGTCATATAAACCGATCTGGGGTCTTGACTTCTTGAGCCTTTAGAAGGCGCAAATCCTATCCGATTTTGCTGAAATTTTGCATGACGTGTTTCGTTATGACTTTCAACAACTGCGCAAAGTATGATTCAAATCGTTCCATAACCTGATATAGCTGCCTTATAATCCGATCAGGGTTGACTTGACTTAATGAGCCTCTATAGGGCGCAATTATTATTTGATTTGGGTGAAATTTTGTACAACGGCTTCTCCCATGATCTTCAATATACGTGTCAAATATGGTTTGAATCGGTCTATAGCCTAATACAGTTCCCCTATAAAATAATCTCCCTATTTTACTTTTTGAGCCCCTAAAGGGCGCAATTCTTATTCGATTTGGCTGAAATGACTACTACTATGGTCTCCAATATTCATTCCATTACGATCAGAATCGGACAATAACTTGATGTAGCTCCAATAGCATAGCAATTCTTTTCGGTTATCCATCCCTTTCCTTTTCCTAAAAAGAGACACCGGGAAAAGAACTCGACAAATGCGAACCATTGTGGAGGGTATATAAGATTCAGCCCGGCCGAACTTAGCACGCTTTTAATGTTCTTTTCCCAACGGAATATGTCTTTCTCCGTGACCTTTGCTCCCGATATCACTCCGTTACCCTTCATGTTGCCATTGAAGTGTGTCCTTATACGTGTTTTTTTATAAATACGCTCATAGGCGTGCGCAGTGCTCCTTGCGACTTTTAAGTAATGAATGCTCTATGAACCATTTAGAGAATTTTTATTAACAATAAAGTAAATCAAATAATCCATAATATCCACACCTTTTTTTTACCCACCACCGAAGGGTGGGAGTATATTCATTTTGCCATTCCGTTTGCAACACATCGAAATACCCATTTCCGACCCTATAAAGTATATATATTCTTGATCAGCGTAAAAATCTAAGACGATCTAGCCATGTCCGTCCGTCTGTCTGTTCAAATCACGCTACAGTCTTTAAAAATAGAGATATTGAGCTGAAACTTTGCACAGATTCTTTTTTTTTTTGTCCATAAGCTAAGTTTGAAGATGAGCTATATCGGACTATATCTTGATATAGCCCCTATATAGACCGATCCACCGATTTAGGGTCTCAGGCCCATAAAAGCCACATTTATTGCCCGATTTTGCTGAAATTTGGGACAGTGAGTTGTTTTAAGCCCTTCGACACCCTTCTTCAATTTGGCCCAGATCGGTTCAGATTTGGATATAGCTGCCACATAGACCGATCTCTCGATTTCAGGCTTTGGGCCCATGAAAGGTGAATTTATTGTCCGATGTCGCCGAAATTTGAAACAGTGAGTTAAGTTAAGCCCCTCGATATATTTCTGCAATTTGGCCTAGATCGGTCCAGATTTGGATATAGCTGCCATATAGACCGTTATCTCGATTTAAAGGCTTGGCCCCATAAAAGGCCGATTTCACTGAAATTTTACACAGTGACTTATGTCAGGCTTTTCGACATTCGTGTCGTATATGGTTCAGATCGGTTTATTTTTAGATATAGCTACTAAAAATACCAATATTTTGTTATACAAAATTGAACAGTGACTAGTATTTGGTCCAAATCGGATGTATTTCGATGTATCTGCCATGGGGCATAAGGTATGCATTTTTCACCGGATTTAGACGAAAGGTGGTTTACATATATACCCGAGGTGGTGGGTATCCAAAGTTCGGCCCGGCCGAACTTAACGCCTTTCTACTTGTTTAAAGAGTTATGGTATTTACATTTTTATACCCTCCACCATAGAATGGGGGTATACTAATTTCGTCATTCTGTTTGCAACTACTCGAAATATTCGTCTGAGACCCCATAAAGTATATATATATATTATTGATCGTCGCGACATTTTATGTCGATCTAGCCATGTCCGTCCGTCTGTCCGTTCGTCCGTCCGTCTGTCTGTCGAAAGCATCTTCCGAAGGAGTAAAGCTAGCCGCTTGAAATTTTGAACAAATACTTCTTATTAGTGCAGGTCAGTTGATATTGTAAATGGGCCATATCGGTCCATGTTTTGATATAGCTGCCATATAAACCGATCATGGGTCTTGACTTCTAGAGCCTCTAGAGTCCGCAATTCTTATCCGATTGGAATGAAATTTTGCACGACGTGTTTTGTTATGATATACAACCACTGTGCCAAGTATGGTTTGAATCGGTCCATAACCTGATATAGCTGCCATATAAACCGATCTTGACTTTTTGAGCCTCTATAGGGCGCAATTCCTACCCGATTTGGCTGAAATTTTGTACGACGGATCCTCTCTTGACCATCAACATACGTGTTTATTATGGTCTGAATTGGCATATAGCCCGATACAGCTCTCATTTAAATCGATCCCTCTATTTTACTTCTTGAGCCCCCAAAGCGCTCAATTCTTATTCGAATTGGCTGACATTTTACACAGGTCTCCAACATATAATTTAATTGTGGTCCAAAACAGACCATATCTTGATATCGCTCTAATAGCAGAGCAAATCTTTTCTTTTATCCTTTTTTGCCTAAGAAGAGATGCCGGGAAAAGAACTCGACAAATGCAATCCATGGTGGAGGGTATATAAGATTCGGACGGCCGAACTTAGCACGCTTTTACTTGTTTTAAATAATTTATACTTTCACACTACTGTGGTGGACTCATTGAATAGAGAATCCTCCATCGAAATCAGTTCGCTCATTGTGGGCACAATTTTGCATATACAAACACATTGTCGTTCACCACCTCATTATGCATGCCACAAATAAAAATTCCCTGCTCTTCCGTCTTGGTGGTGACTTTTTTTGTATTTGTGTTAATGTGCCACTTCTGTCTTCCTGTTTTTTCATTGCTTTTTTTCGCTTTTTTACCCTTATAGTGTTTCAGGTGTTTGCCAAGTACTTGGCTGTTACAATTCAATGGATGAAATCTATCTGGGCGAACGCTATGGTTATCGCCTGTATGCTCCCGATGGCTTCAACTACATCACTGGGGGTGGTGGCATTGCATTGTCGGTGCCGGCGCTTCAATTGATTGTGCAGCACTGTAGCTGTCCTTCACCCTCGGCGCCCGACGATATGATTTTGGGTTCCTGTTTGCACACACTTCAGTTGAAAGCACTTCATTCATCGCGTTTCCATCAAGTAGGATACTTTAATTTTATTTACTCGCCAAGAGTGATACATAAAAACAACTTGACTTTATATGTGGGCCATGTGTCATTAATGTTTGTTTGCTTTTTCGTCTCCCTCTACCACTGCTATACTCACAGGCTCGCCCTAACGATTACCCAGCTGAACGCTTGGAACAGGAAGCACCCGTCTCATTTCACAAATTCTGGCAATTGGATCCAAATGAGATTTACCGGCAGTGGTTTTTCGATGCCGACGATCGCATGCTGTTGATGGATGCCAAGGATGTGGAGTCGGAGAAAGAAGTGCCGCAACCACCACCTGAGGAAAATCTCAGCTATTACCATAAAAGTCGTAACCTATTGGCCAAGCCAGAGGAGATAAACTTTAATGAATTTGTACCTGTATCATTGATTGCCACGCTGCATCATTCGAAAGAGAGACATGTCGATCTGTAAAGTTGCCTATGTTTAAGTGCTTTATGTAATCATTGAAAACTGTAAATAAATTATAGATATATAGAAAATTGTAATACATAAAATACAAAATAGAATCAATTTTTATTGAAGCAGATAATTAGGTGAGTACGCATCAATCACTATAAAACACAATCGAATTTCGGGATATTTAAGCGTTAGAGTGCTATTCACTATTAATTTGAATGTGCCAAATTTCATAACATAATTACTCTAAGTTTGAGGCAATTTGATTTCTGTAAAAAAAAGTCATGTCTGCTGATATCTCCCAATTTCAACATGTTTCAAGATGATTCAATGACAGACAACTTGGTACTTAATCTAAAAGATACATCAGAACATGAACCCGGTAAGAACCCGCGAGTCTAGCTCTCACCAGCAAACCTTCAAGCGGACACATTGCATTGGGGTTGAGCTTTTTTGTTTGTTCCCGCGGTAATCCCATCCGCAAAGGTGCAGTATGCTGAAGAGGAAAGAATGGACATTCCAAGCACTGCTACGGAAGCTGGAAAAACAATCAGATCTCCCGAAGAGCATGACACCGCTAAAACAATGAAAAAGGAAAAGAGCTCCCCGCTTTCAAATATTCTGAAAAGACCAAGCCAGATTTCTCTCCATGGAGACGCTAGACAGGATCCTGCGCAGGTAGACATAGTCGGAATAGGATCGAAGGAAGCGCCCATGGTCCCTGAGATTTCATGAACTGTGACTTCCAAAGGACGAACTGTGACTTCCAAAAGGACGCCACAGCCACAACGGAAGGGGAAGATGGTCGCTGAAAAATGTAAGAAAGCACAGCAGAGACGAGCTGAAGCGTGCAGTTCTGTGTGTTGGGAATTACCAAGTTTCGGTTACAAGTTTGGCTAAGATTAAAGGCTGGAGCAAGGATGTCCTTTTCAAGATTGTGAAGACAATGATAGGCAAAGATCATTATATTGAGACCTCCGGCAGTGCAGGGATGGGAGACTCCGTACAGCCTAACGAAAAGGACCCGATGATGTTAGTATAGGCAAAGATCCTTATATTGAATCATCAGGTAGTGACAGGAAACTCAATGCAGCCGAAGTCTGTCCTTCTCCCTTGTCGACAACTGCTATCACCAAACTGTCCCTAGAGACATTAGTAAAGGTTCTTGGACCCATCTTACAATTGGTCGCCCTTGTTATTTTAGGTATGGGATGACCTCCAGGTGACTGCAACCTTTTGGTTGACTACGGTGCAGTTTCCGAATCTAGACGTGTAGTCTTTGGGGTAGCCTGAGCAGCGAATTCCCGAGCCCAAATAAAGGGCGTCGCTCTCCCTATTATTGAGAATTTTAGGATCATTTGCACCAAGCCTGTCAATACAATAATTCCAAACTCTTTAAGAGTTGTTGGTTTGCCGGGAAAGACCGATGTCCTAGGCAAATTATAGGCATGCGAAGAAAGAATAGATTCGACCTTGTGCTTAGGACTCGAACCAGGTGTTTTCGTCAAAAGCCCCTGCTGACCAGTCGCCTGTTGGCTAGTGGAGCCTGGAGCAGCCGCCCCATCAGTCGAGGTCTCAGTAGCAGTGAACATGCTAAGGCCTGATAGTCTTTGGAGTCCATTCTAAGCCTACTCCCGGGCTCTATATCTGCCGCTCCACTGTCAACAGGTGCAGATCATCAACCGCCTAATAAATACCTTTATCGCAGCTATCCTTGAGTGACTTAAAGGTTTATTACGAGTTGCAGGAAAACTCTTGCGGAGTGAAAAAACAAAACGTCTGCTCCACTCAACGGTTCAAACAAGAATCCAATATACATAGGCATGACCTCTGTAGTCAGAACTTTTGTTTTTATTGATCTAGGACCCTATAAAGTATATATATTCTTGATCGTCTCGACATCCTGAGTCGATCTAGGCATGTCCGACCGTCCGTCAGTCGAAATCACGATAGCGGCCGAACACGTACAGCTAGCCGCTTAAAATTTTGCAGCGATACTTAATATTTATGTGGACTAAGAATTCCGGCATTTAAACTTCTCAAGGGTACAGGAAATGGAAGACACAGAGCCTGTATTCTTGCAAAGAGCAGTCCAAAGTCTCATTACTGGCTGGCATATATAGGATATGGCACACGATTCAGGGATGCCGCCTTCAGACCTTAAGTCGCTGGTTGAAGCCGCTTCTGTAGGGAAGAAAAGCCGCATTATACGAAGTGATGCTAATGCACATCACCAGATATGGGGAAGTTCGGATGTCAACGAAAGGGGTGAGCTGTTTATTGAATATATTTAAAATTGCAATCTGGCGATTTGTAACAAAGGGGAAAAACCGACCTTTATTACCAAGAACAGGCAGGAGGTACTAGATATTACCTATGTATCGGAAGATATAAGTAGAAGAATATGCGACTGGGAAATGTTGGATGACCACAGCTACTCTGATCATTGTTATATTAGTTTCAGCCTTGGAGAAAATACTGAAATAGTGGTCCCTCGTCTAAACAGAAGAAAGGCCGATCTGGTTAAATTTCGTTAAAAATTCTGCACGCCTATCCCTTCTAGACCAGAAAAGGAAATGGAAACTACGGAGGATATAGACATAGTGGTCAAGCGGATCACGAAGGCCCTGAATGACTCGCTTGTGTCAGCATGCCCCAGTGCCAAGCCAAGGGGCAAACAGCGACCACCATGTTGGACCCCAGAGCTGGTTGCTCTAAGGAAGGACTGCAGAAAACTCTTCAACAGAGCAAAAGCCACAAGAGCACCACACTATTGGGACTTCTATATGGCTGAGCTTGCGAGACTAGGAACTACCCTGCACATTCCAGGGATACTGGTATGCTTCTAGCGTAATATAAGCTAAGTTTTCAGGAACAGGACAACGAATGATAGATGGTCACAAAGGAGGCTCTGAGCATTCCACAACTATGTGGCCTAGACTTGAAGAGGTCTACTGCTTTGCTGTCATTAGCTAGAACAGACGTCTCAGTCATTGTGTCCGTCATGACAGGTCACTGTCTAATCGGAAAACATGCTGAAAGACTGAAAGTTGCCAGCAACGACTTTTGCAGAAGCTGTGGGGACATTGAAGAAGAAGAGACAAACAGTGTCTCGCACTAGCAGTTAGAAGGAGTTTCACTTTAAGTTCTCATTTCATTAAGAACCTGTCTGATTTAGCGGATGTGAACATTCGCAAGTTGATGGGCTTCTTAAAGCGATCTGGAGGGTTCAACGGTAGGAACTAGAAGGCATCTTCCTTCTTCTATTTCTGTGTTATCACAATGGACGAAAACGTCTAAGTGAGTCTGACTAACCTAATATTTATTTAGGTCGTCGGGGATTGCAAATGGGCCACATCAATTCAGATTTGTATATAGCTCCCATCAGGGACGTAGCCAGGATTTTATATTTGGGGAGGCCCACCCCACAATACCTCAATTTTTTTGGAAAATCGTGCTAACTTGGCGTTAGAACTAACACATCGGCGGTGGCCTTTGGTCATAAAGTGACATTTGTTAAAGTGCAAATATCTTTTGGAAGTTGTATTAATGGCTTCGAACGCTAAAAAACGGCAATGGCTCTAGCTGCTGCTTCGGTTGCCCAGGTTTTCAAAACGACCAAAATTGTGGCATCTACATTCTTAAAAGGCCATATAGGATGAAAAATATATATGGGAGCTATATATAAATCTAATCCGATTAGAATGCACACATATTGGGACATCACAAAAAGCAATTTGTGCTCAATTTTGTAAAGATCGGACCATAATTGTGCCTTCTAAAGCCTTATTAGGTCAAATCGGACGAAAGTTATATATGGGAGCTATATCTAAATCCGAACCGATTTAGATGAAATTTTGCACATATATTGGGACGTCACAAAAAGCACTTCGTGCCAAATTTGGTAGAGATCGCACCAAAAAATGTGGTTTCTACAGCTTTAAAAGGGCATATCAGATTAAAGATATATATGGGAGCTATATCTAAATCTGGACCGATTTCAATAAAATTTTGCAAACGTTTTGGGTCGTTAAAAAAAACTTCGTGCTAAATTTTGTAAGGATCGGAACAAAGTTGGGGCTTCTACAGCTTAAAAGGGCGCATCGGATGAAAGCTATATATGGGAAATATATCTAAATCTGGACCGATTTTTTTCAAAATCAATAGCGTTCGTCCTTGGACCAAAAAAAGACACATATGCAACATTTTTTGGAAATCGGACAACAAATGCGACTTGCATCTTGATTACAAGAATACATGGACAGACAGACGGACAGACAGACGGACAGACGGACATAGCTAAATCGATTCAGGAAGTGATTCCAAACCGAACCTTATACTTATCGATGAGTTTAACTCTTCTCCTTCTTAGCGTTGCAAACAAATCCACAAATCTAAAATACCCTGTACAACAGTGGTGGTGTAGGATATAAAAAGCTCTAGTCGACCGATAAATATTGTCAAGGTATAACTGTATCGCAATTTTGAGATCTTTAGCTCAAACCGTAAATAAAGTACCATTTTGTACGTTTTAGTACCTAAATGTATAAAAATCAAAACCATCTGCTAGCCAGCCATACCGCCAAGATGTACCTGTATCCTTAATTTCACAGATGTAGTTCGGTTTGTAAATAAAGCACCAATTTGAACGTTTTAGTACCAAAATGAATGAATATCACAAAAATCTTCGCTCGGTACATAGTGCCTAGATGTAACTGCATTCCAAATTTCAGAGCTGTAGCTCGCACAGTATAGAAGGTGCCATATTGCACGTTTTAGTATCAAAATGTGAGAATATTAACAAAATCTTTTAGTCGTCCGGTGCATACAGCCAAGATGTGTCTGCATCCAAAATTTCAGATCTGTAGCTCAATCTATAAAGAAAGTACTATATACAATAGTTCCAATTATCGCACTTAAGTACTTTTTATTCCACTCCTGGTACGATTTCAACATTTCATATTTGGTACAACTCATTCTATATCTGTCAAGACATCGATCATTTTTAAAAATTTGTTTATACCCTCTATCATAGGATGGGGGTATACTAATTTCGTCATTCTGTTTGTAACACCAACCGGATTACATAAGAGCTATAGAAGGTTGTCGGTCGGTTGGGAGCATACTTGTTTTAGTGATTTGGGTTAATAGAAATCAAAGCAAAAAGGTTAGCAAAGTTGGTTAAGAATTGTTCCCTCTATAAACTGAAAAAATAATGTGTCCTAACATAAAAGATTTTTTTCGTAATATTAAGGAAGCGATATTGTCCTACATGACAAGTAAGTGTTACTAATAAAATCTCTGACGCCAAGTTTCGAGGTGTCTCCACTTGATTTTTCCATGGGGCTTTTGGTCGTCCCAGTTTTCGTGCACCACCGTGATTGCCTTCAAAAGCTTATTTGCTGGAGCTTCTTCATCCATTCTAACAACATGACCTAGCCAACGCAGCCGTTTCATTTTGATACGTGTAACTATGATACGGCACGCGGTTCATACGACGCCCATATTCTCCATTTTCGCAAACTGGTCCATACATTTTACGAAGAATTTTTCTCACAAACACTCCAAGCATACCCTCGACTGCTTGCACAAGTACCCATGCCTCAGACCCTTTTAACAACACGGGTAGTATCAGAGTCTTGTGTTGTGTGATCTTCCTCTGTCGAGAGGTGGTCTTGTTTCTAAACTGCTTAGTTAATCCAAAGTAGCAGCTAGCTTTATTGTTTGAGGTATTTCAAAATTGATGTCATTCGTTTCGGTTACGGCGGTGCCAAGGTAGATAAAGTTGCTGACTATATCATTGACTATTGGGGTTCCTAACTTACTCAATTTTCTTTATCTGATCGGTTGTACAAGCTTTTTTGAGATTTGACACCATTCATTTCTTTTTATCTCCATTTACTGCCAGACCCATTTTCACTGACTACTTCCATTGACCGACCTATGATATCGAATGTAGCATGTGTTTTCTTGTGTGTAGTGTGCCATATCTATTCACATCTGCATCTCGTATAATCTTTTCCAGCAGGATATTGCAAAGATTATACGATAATCGGTTTTCTTGTCTGAAACCTAGTTTGGTATTAAGTAGTTCGGAGAGATTCTTTCCTATTCTTACTGATAATCGTCTTTCAGCAAGTTTCATCCTGCAGAGTCTTATTAATTTTACAGGGATGCCAAACTCAGACGTGGCGTGAAATACCTTTGAACGTACAGGGCTCTCGAAAGCGGGTTTGTAGTCAACAATTCAATAGTAGCTGTTGATTTGCCCTTCTCGGATCTTTTCAAGGATTCAGCGCAGTGTGAATATCTGGTCTATTCTGGATTTACCTGGTCTTAAGCCGCATTGATAGGACCCAATAATCTCATTGAGTTTAGGTTCGAATTTTTCACACAGTACGCTCGAGAGTATCTTGTATGTGATGGGGAGGAGACTTATTCCTCTGTAGTTGGCATATTCTGTCTCGTCTCATTTCTTGTGTACGGGACATAGTATGTTGGGGTTCCAATCATCGGGACATAGTTTGCTGATGTTCCAATCATGCATACACCTTATGAGCGTGTCGCCTCCAGTATGAAATGTTTGGAACTTTATTTTAAAGACTAAAAAGCACTTAAACAAAAGTTAATTTTTTACTAAATTTTACGAATTTATCCTTATTATGACGCCTATTTCCATATCCATTAAATTAGACCTCACCAAGTGGTCTAATTTAAAATACATGGAAATACGGAGTGCAATCCTAATATTAATCAATAGAATTTTTTGTGTTCAAGAATTTAAATATGGAGAATCTCCATTGAAGAAAATTTTCACATTCAAAATTGGGAATATGAATATAATTCATGACAATTAGGCTCAAGGAGTTTAAGAAGTTAAAAATGTAGATCGATTTTGGAGCGTTATCTCTGGCAGAAATTTTGTACAACGGCTTCTCTCATGACCTTTAACGTGCGTGTCTATTGTAGTCTGAATCGATCTATAGCTTGATACAGCTGCGCTATAAGGCGCAATTCTTATCCGAAAGGACTGAAATATTACGCCATGACTTATACAATGTTCAGCATTCAATTATGGTTCGAATCGGATTATAACTTGATATAGCTCCAATAGCATAACAGTTCTTATTCAATATTCTTTGTTTGCCTAAAAAGAGATACCGCGCATAGAACTCAACAAATGCGATTCATGGTGGAGGGTATATAAGATTCGCTCTTCGCTTAATTGTACCCTTTTCCGTTCATTGTAGAAGTAAATAAGCTATTTCGTTCTTTTTGGTACCAAAAAGTATGATTTGTTAAAAATTACTTACTATTCTAATTTTTTTCTCTCTTTGATATGATATAGTTCGAACTATTTTATAAATTTTTCTTTAATTCCGAAATGTTTCATTGCCATCATACTTTTCTCAGTGTCTTTCGGATGTTACCAAGTTGTGTATTATGATTCACTACATTCGACGATTGAACGTCATTCAATGTATTTTTGGGCATCTTGTGCAGCTTAGCGACTTGATAGATGTATCGCGTCACATAAATCACACTTTATAATAATGCGCGTATCGGTGCTAGACGGTTAGATTTAGATAACGCTCCAAAATCGATCTACATTTTTAACTTCTTAAACTCCTTGAGCCTAATTGTCATGAATTATATTCATATTCCCAATTTTGAATGTGAAAATTTTCTTCAATGGAGATTCTCCATATTTAAATTCTTGAACACAAAAAATTCTATTGATTAATATTAGGATTGCACTCCGTATTTCCATATTTTTTAAATTAGACCACTTGATGAGGTCTAATTTAATGGATATGGAAATAGGCGTCATAATAAAGACAATATCGTAAAATTTAGTAAAAAATTAACTTTTGTTTAAGTGCTTTTAAGTCTTTAAAATAAAGTTCCAAACATTTCATACCGGAGGCGACACGCTCATAAGGTGTATGCATGATTGGAATCTCAGCAAACTATGTCCCGATGATTGGAACCCCAACATACTATGTCCCGTACACAAGAAAGGAGACGAGACAGAATATGCCAACTACAGAGGAATAAGTCTCTTTCCCATCGCATACAAGATACTCTCGAGCGTACTGTGTGAAAAATTCGAACCTAAACTCAATGAGATAATTGGGCCCTATCAATGCGGCTTAAGACCAGGTAAATCCAGAATAGACCAGATATTCACACTGCGCCAAATCCTTGAAAAGATCCGAGAAGGACAAATCAACAGCTACTATCGATTTGTTGACTACAGACCCGCTTTCGAGAGCCCTGTACGTTCAAAGGTATTTCAAGCCACGTCTGAGTTTGGTATCCCTGTAAAATTAATAAGACTCTGCAGGATGAAACTTGCTGAAAGACGATTATCAGTAAGAATAGGAAAGAATCTCTTCGAACCATTTAATACCAAACGAGGTTTCAGACAAGAAGAAGATTATACGAGATGCAGATGTGAATAGATATGGCACACTACACACAAGAAAACACATGCTACATTCGATATCATAGGTCGGTCAATGGAAGTAGTCAGTGAAAATGGGTCTGGCAGTAAATAGAGATAAAAAGAAATGAATGGTATCAAATCTCAAAAAAGCTTGTACAACCGATCAGATAAAGAAACTTGAGTAAGTTGGGAACCACAATAGTCAATGAGATAGTCAGCAACTTTATCTACCTCGGCACCGCCGTAACCGAAACGAATGACACCAGTTTTGAAATACCGCGAAGAATAAAACTAGCGGCTACTTTGGATTAAGTAAGCAGTTTAAAAACAAGACCACCTCTCGACAGAGGAAGATCACGCAACACAAGACACTGATACTACCCGTGTTGTTATATGGTTCTGAGGCATGGGTACTTGTGCAAGCAGTCGAGGTTATGCTTGGAGTGTTTGTGAGAAAAATTCTTCGTAAAATGTATGGACCAGTTTGCGCAAATGGAGAATATGGGCGTCGTATGAACCGCGTGCCATATGATTGCGATATCATAGCTACACGTATCAAAATGAAACGGCTGCGTTGGCTAGGTCATTTTGTCAGAATGGATGAAGAAGCTCCAGCAAAGAAGCTTTTTGAAGGCAATCACGGTGGTGCACGCAAACCGGGACGACCAAAAGCCCCATGGAAAAATCAAGTGGAGACACCTCGAAACTTGGCGTCAGAGATTTTATTAGTAACACTTACGTGTCATTTAGGACAATATCGCTTTCTTAATATTACGAAAAAAATCTTTAATGTTAGGACACATTATTTTTCCAGTTTATAGAGGGAACAATTCTTAACCAACCTTGCTGAAATTTTTGCTTTGATTTCTATTAACCCAAATCGCTAAAACAGGTATGGTCCCAACCGACCGACAACCTTCTATAGCTCTTATGTAATCCGGTTCCTGGATTTGGCAGATCTTATACAAATATATAAAAAATCCATGGAATTTATGACTTGACCTAACTTTTTATACCCTCCACCATAGGATGGGGGGTATACTAATTTCGTCATTCTGTTTGTAACTACTCTAAATATTCGTCTGAGACCCCATAAAGTATATATATTCTTGATCGTCGCGAAATTTTATGTCAATCTAGCCATGTCCGTCCGTCCGTCCGTCCGTCTGTCTGTCGAAAGCACGCTAACTTCCGAAGGAGTAGAGCTAGCCGCTTGAAATTTTGCACAAATACTTCTTATTAGTGTAGGTCGGTTGGTATTGTAAATGGGCTATATCGGTCCATGTTTTTATATAGCTGCCATATAAACCGATCTTGGGTCTTGACTTCTTGAGCCTCTAGAGGGCGCAATTATCGTCCGATTTAACTAAAATTTTGCACGTAGTGTTTTGGTATTACTTTCAACAACTATGCTAAGTATGATTCAAATCGGTTCATAATCTGGTATAGCTGTCATATAAACCGATCTCAGATCTTGACTTCTTGAGCCAAGTGATGGCGCAATTCTCATCCGATTTGGCTGAAATTTTGCATGAGGTGTTTTGTTATGACTTCCAATAACTGTGCTAAGTATGGCGTAAATCGATATAGAACCTGATATAGCTGCCATATAAACCGATCTGGGATCTTGACTTCTCGAACCTCTAGAGGGCGCAATTCTCATCCGATTTGTCTGAAATTTTGTACAAGGCCTTCTCTCACGACCTTCAACATACGTGTCTAGTATGGTCTGAATCGATCAATAGCTTGATACAGCTCCCATATAAACCTATCTCCCGATTTTGCTTCTTGAGCCCTTACAAGGCGCAATTCTTATCCGAATGAACTGAAATATTACACAATGACTTCTACAATGTCAATCAGCATTCAATTATGGTCCGAATCGGACTATAACTAGATATAGCTCCAATAGGATAACAGTTCTTATTCAATATTCTATGTTTGTCTAAAAAGAGATACCGCGCATAGAACTCGACAAATGCGATCAATGGTGGAGGGTATAAAAGATTCGGCCCGGCCGAACTTAGCACGCTCTTACTTTTTTATCCTAAGATTTTCCAACTTTTTCTTCTTTACTATCAATAAAATCTAAATTGGCAAAATTATTCATAAATCTAAACTTAAATCAGTTAGTATCATTGCTATAACACATGGCTAAAAGACTCGGTAAAAAGATATGTTATCAAAATTTTAATTTATTCTTCAACCTAGTTTCCTTCGTGGACGATACAATCATGTCAGCAGCTTTTTGAAAACGATTTATTTTTGTTCCCAAAATAGGCTTCAGTTTCAGAAATCACATCGCAGTTTCAGAAATCACATTGAAGATAAATTTCTTTCCTTGGACCAGTTTTTTTCAGGTTTGCAAACAGGCAGAAATCGCTGGGACCCAAATCTGATGTATTCGAAATGTAGTTCGTGCGGTATAGCCCTGGCGACAAGAAACTTGTGACCCGGTTTATTGTCTGTCGTTTTGGTCAACTGTGAGCAAATGCTCCTACATTATAAAACTTATACGTTCCTTTGATATTTTTAAAGTGTCAGTTATCTCCTTCATATTTCGGGTTTCCGAAACGATTTTGTGTACTTTTTTCTATCTAATTCAAGATGCGAAATGGTTTTGAATCCATTGTTTTCAAAATCACAAAACTAGGCTTACTAACTAATGATTCGATTTGTGAACTAATGATTAGGTTAGTATAATATTTTCCAAATATACTCCTGTCAGTTTGTACTTTTTAAAATTATTAATTTGTGGCCCAATTTACATATTATCCTATGGACATTTCAACCCGTTTGTTACCACATACCCTGCACCACCATAAAACCACAAACTTATTGTGGTTAGCGTATAGCATCACCAAATATTCCATTTGAGATTTTATTGGAAAAACTCCGGTATAAAAAACAAATTGAAGTATCCTTGCAAATCGTTGGCAACAACAGCAGAAGTGGCGTACTTTAATTAAGTAAACCTGTTCTAGTTTCACAATGAAAATAGAAAATCGTGCGGAACCACTTCATGAATAATGACTTTAGGTTAACACCCTCCTTTCGCACAACCCAAGGCAAGACTTATCCCACAAAAAGTTTCAGGAGAAAGAGAAAACAAACAAAGTGAACTTTAATTTCAAACCACCATATCACACTCTACTCCCCTCTCCCCTAAGCTATTCATTCCAAGCCTATTTGCGTGAATATTGACAAAATAACACCTCTGCCTCCACTGGAATGGTCGTCATCATTAATCAAGGATAAAACAAACTAAGTCAAGCGTCCATTAAAAAGGCAAAAGTTGAATGAATTTCCATTTTTCACACCAACATTGTTTTCACCAAAAGGGATTCCGCCAAAAAGAAAAGTTGCAGAGGAAGCCGCTTCACACAAACAAAATAATGGAAGGTAAGATGCATTTAAAACGCTTCAACATTAGGCAGAGTAACCAATCGCACACCCGCAGATGGACAGGCCACCGTACCACATTTCGACCGTTGATAGGATATTTTGCTTTAAGTTTTGTTTTGTTTGGAATCTTATTTTGGGGCAATGGCCACATGGTAATGGCAAGGGCGGTGAAAACTTTTTTAAATAAGTTTTCAACATTTAAATTTTATACTAACAAGAAGATTCTTATCACCCACTTTCAAGTATGCACCATCAGTGAGTCGGGTGGTGGCAGCACCCTAAAACAAATGACCAAAAACACAAATGAAAATGAAAACACGTACTCCCCGGAGGATTTATTCGGTGCTTTTGTGCAACGAATCTCTAATGTGGACAATTTTTTTCTCGTTGTACTTTTTCCAACAAAAAAAAAAAAAAGAAAGAATAGAGATAACACTCAACAAAAACTAAAGAAGCTATTGTTTGTATTTTTTAGGATAAAAGGGGATTTTATGGTTTTCACTCTTCCTATTTTGGACTCTGTTAGTGTTGAATGCCCTTGTCGTTGTCGTTGTGCTGCAAAGTATTCATAATTTAGTTCTTTTAAATTTTTAACTTTATCATGGCTGTTGTGTCACAAAGAAATGACCAAGTGGGACTAAGAGGACATATGTACGAAGTATACAAGGATAGATAAGAGTGGGGCGATTTTTTATGTTCTTGATTTAGTGGCACCCTACTGATGGCCATTGGGTGGCCAAACGACTGGGTTCAAATTCCAGCAAGAACATCAGCATCTCACTTATGCTGGCGTCATTTGTGAAGTATTCAGCCGTGTACACCTTTTTTGCTAAGTGGAGGTCTCCTAACCCTGAGTTCAAAAGCTTGAATCCGGCAGCACTTGTTCATATGAGAGACGTTTTCCATCTGTACCTTAACCCATTAACGGCGAATGGATAGAAAAATACCAAAGAATAGAGCTGTCTTGGAAAAATTTTAGCTCGAGATAGGAAAGAGGTATCCTTAAGAAATTTGGATTGGCGTAAAGTAGACAAATGAAATTTGTTAAAGAAATTTGCATTGGCGTAAAGTAGACGAATGAAACCGTGTAAAAAAAAATTTTCCAGTCATATAAATCGAATTGTCCGCAATTTTTTCAAAATTCTAAGTAGCGAGATTTCTGAAACCGTTTTAGTGTGTTGTTGCATTTGATGGGTTCTGTGTAAAAACTAGTAAAAGCATGCTAAATTCGGCCGGGGCGAATCGTGGGAAGCCACCACCATGGATTCTGCTTAAAATTTATACAAAATAAATTTTGTTGAAGGGCATAATTTTATTCTACATACCAAACATCTGTCAAACCAGCAAATATTAAAGGAACCGGACAAGAAAAATCGAGAGACCGGTTTATATAGAAGCTATATCAGGTTATAGACTGACTGGGACTAATTGTCACAGTTGTTGGAAGTCGTAACGGAACACCACATGCAAAATTTAAGCCAAATCGGACAAAATTGCAGCTCGTTAAGGCTCAAGACGTCAAATCGGGATATCGGTTTATATGGGAGCTATATGAGGTTATCGACGGATTTGGACCGTACTGAGTACAGTTATTGAGAGTCGTAAAATAACACCACATGAAAAATTTCAGCTAAATCGTATTAAAATGGCGGCTTCCAGGGGCTCAAGAAGTCTAATCGGGAGATCGGTTTATATGGGAGCTATGTCAGGTTATCGACGGATTTGGAGCGTACTTAGGACAGTTGTTGAAAGTCATAACAAAACACCGCATGCAAAATTTCAGCAAAATCGACAAAAATTGCGATTTCCAGGGGCTCAAAAAGTCAAATCGGGAGATCGATTTATATGGGAGTTGTATCATGTAATAGACCGATTTGTACCGTACTTGGCTCAGTTGTAAGAAGTCTTGACATGCAAAATTTTAGCCAAATCGGACAAAAATTATGGTTCGCGGAAGCTATATCAAATTCTTGATCGATTTGTACCGTACTTGGCACAGTTGTTAGAAGTCTTAACAGAACACAACATGCTTAAATTCAGCCAAATCGGACAAAAATTACAGCTTCCAGGGGCTTAAGAAGTCAAATCGAGAGATCGGTTTATATGGGAGCTAAATCTGAACCAATATAACCAATATGAAGCGTTTGCAATCCCCAATGACCTACAGCAAGTATCTGTGCAAAATTTCAAGCGGCTAGCTTTACACGTTCGACCGCTATCATGATATCGACAGACGGACGGACATGGCTAGATCAACTCAGAACGTCGAAACGATCAAATATATATATATACTTTATGGGGTCTTAGACGAACATTACGAGGGATTACAACCGGGGAATGGCTAGATTAGTATACCCCCATCCTATGGTGGTGGGTATGAAAATAAATTTATGGCGTTAACTTACTACTTTTGACAGTGCGATTTTATGTCAAAGTGAATAAAAACCATTTTTAAATGGCCATTAAATATTAAGAAAATATTTTTTTTTGTTATAAAAATGTAGTGGCTTAGAAAATAAAAAAAAAATATTTGTATACCCACCACCGAAGGATGTGGGTATATTCATTTTCTCATTCCGTTTGCAACACATCGAAATATACATTTCCGACCCTATAAAGTATATATATTCTTGATCAGCGTAAAAGTCTAAGACGATCTAGACATGTCCGTCTGTCTGTCCGTCTGTGTGAAATCACGCTACGGTCTTTAAAAAGAGAGATAAAAGCCACATTGATTATCCGATTTTGCTGAAATTTGGGACAATAAGTTGTGTTAGGGCCTTCGACATCCTTCGTCAATTTGGCTCAGATCGGTTCAGATTTGGATATAGCTGCCGTATAGACCGATCCTCTGATTTAGGGTCTTAGGCCCATAAAAGCCACATTTATTATACGCTTTTGCTGAAATTTGGGACAGTAAGTTGTGTTAGGGCCTTCGACATCCTTCGTCAATTTGGCTCAGATCGGTCCAGATTTGGATATAGCTGTCATATAGATCGATCCTCTGATTTAGGGTTTTAGGCCTATAAAAGCCACATTTATTATACGATTTTGCTGAAATTTGGGACAGTGCGTTGTGTTACTGGAAGTGCGATGGACTGGGAATGGCGTCACTACAACACCAAACGGTGACGAAGTATACTATAACTGCCATAACACGAGGCATGAATTTGGCTGCGGATTTGTGGTTAGTCGGAGACTGAAACACCTTTTCTTCAGCTTTACTCCGGTGGATGAGTCCATCCACAATCCTCATAAAAGCCAAATTCTTCAACATCAATCTTATTTGTGCCCATGCCCCGGCGGAAGACAAAGACGAGCAGACCAAGGATATTTTTTACGAGCGCCTAGAGAGAGAATATGACCGCTGCCCCGCCCATGATATTAAAATCGTTCTGGGAGATTTTAATGCGAAAATAGGCAAGGAAGACATTTTTGGTCCAACAGTCGGAAAGTTTAGCCTCCACGAGATAACGTCCAGTAATGGGTTGAGGCTGATAGATTTCGCCGCGGCAAAAAACATGGTAGTTAGTAGCACCAGATTTCAACATAAAAATATTCACAAAGCCACATGGCTGTCACCCGATCAAAACACGAGAAACCAAATTGATCACGTTGTTAGATGGTAAGGCATTCATCCAGCGTGTTAGATGTACGATCGATCCGTGGAGCGGATATAGATTCGGATCATTACCTTGTTGCAGCAAAGGTTCGCACCCGTTTGAACATGGCGAGGAAAGTACGATCTGACACTGCACTGAAGCTGGACATTGAAAAGCTGCAAACACAACAAATGGCAGCGGCATACTCCACTCGACTGACCAACTGCTTCATGAAAGCACTCCTTGTTCCGATGATATAATGGCGCAGTGGCAAACTATTGCCCACTCCATGGAAAATGCCGCGAAATCCGTACTTAGGTACCGGAAGCCTCCATAAAACCCATGGTACGACCAAGAGTGTCGAGATGCTACTGAAGCCAAGAATGTGGCATATAGAGCAACCCTGCAATCTGTAGCAACGCGCCAGATGAAGAAGAGGTATCGGGAGAAAAGGAGAGAGGAGAAACGTCTATTCCGCAGAAAGAAAAAGAAAATGGAAAGACGTGAGTGCGAGCGAATTGAGATGTACAATCAGAATGAAGTCCGGAAATTCTACCAAAGTATTAAACACCAAACCGATGGCTTTGGTGCAGGCACATGCTGAGGATATGGAGAGAACATTTTACCCAACTGCTAGTGTCCGATATTGGCGGCGAAGAGGATACCGCAGAAGCAATCCTTGATGATGGTATAGAATGTTTAGCTCCTAACCAGAATGAGGTCCAAGTAGCAGTAACCCGACTAAAGACCAACAAGGCAGCAGGAGCCGACGGGTTACCCGCTGAACTATTTAAGACCGGAGGCGACACGCTGATAAGGCGTATGCATCAGCTTATCTGCGCAATCTGGCTAGAAGAACGCATACCCGATGATTGGAACCTCAGCATACTATGTCCCGTACACAAGAAAGGAGACAAGACGGAATGTGCCAACTACAGAGGAATAAGTCTCCTCCCCATCGCATACAAGATACTCTCGAGCGTACTGTGTGAAAGATTAAAACCTAAAGTCAATGAGATAATTGGGCCCTATCAATGATGTTTTAGACCTGGTAAATCCATCCTAGACCAGATATTCACACTGCGCCAAATCCTGGAAAAGACCCGAGAAGGACAAATCAACTCCTACCACCTCTTTGTTGACTACAAAGCCGCCTTCGATACTCCTTTACGTTCAGAGGTATTTCAAGCCATGTCTGAGTTTGGTATCCCTGCAAAATTAACAAGACTCTGCAGGATGACACTTGCTGATACGCGTTCCTCAGTAAGAATAGCAAAGAATCTCTCCGAACCTTTTAATACCAAACGAGGTTTCAGACAAGGAGACAGCCTATCGTGTGATCTCTTTAATATCTTGCTGGAGAAGATTATACGAGATGCAGAAGTGAATAGATATGACACACTAATCACAAGAGAGCACATGTTACTCGCCTATGCCGACGATATCGATATCATAGCTCGGTCCATGGAAGTAGTAACTGCAGCCTTTGAAAGAATTGAAAGAGAGTCAGTGAAAATGGGTCTGGCAGTAAATAGAGATAAGACGAAATGGATGGTTTCCACTCCCAAAAAGCCTTGTACAACCGAGCAGATAAAGAACATGGAGAAAGTTGGGAACCACAACTTTGAGATAGTCAGTAACTTTATCTACCTCGGCATCACCTTAACTGAAACGAAAGACACCAGTTTTAAGCTAAAGCGAAGAATAATACTGGCAAACAGATGCTACTTTGGAGTAAGTAAGCTGTTTAGAAACAAGGCCACCTCTCGACAGACGAAGACTACACTTTACAAGACACTGATACTACCCGTGCTGTTATATGGTTCTGAAGCATGGGTACTTGTGAAAGCAGATGAGGCAGTGCTTGGAGTATTTGAGAGAAAGATTCTTCGTAAAATATATGGACCAGTTTGCGTTAACAGAGAATATAGGCGACGTATGAACCACGAGCTGTATAACGACGATAGCATAGTTACACGCATTAAAATACAACGGCTGCGTTGGCTAGGTCATGTTGTCAGAATGGATGAAGAAGCTCCAGCAAAGAAGTCTTTTGAAGGCAAACACGGTGGTACACGCGAACCGGGAAGACCAAAAGCCCGATGGAAAGATCAAGTTGTGGGAGACACCTCGAAACTTTGTGTCAGAGATTTTAGAAAGAGCGCAGAAGATCGAGGCGCTTGGAACGCTATTCTACGTTCGGCTAGTGGAACAAATATTCTGTCATAGCCATTAAAAGTAAGTAAGAGTTGTGTTAGGCCCTTCAATATCCTTCCTCAATTTGGTCCAGATCGGTCCAGATTTGGATACAGTTGACATATAGACCGATCCGCCCATAAAAGCCACATTTATTATCCGATTTTGCTGAAATTTGGGACAGTGAGTTGTGTTAGGCCCTTCGACATCCTTCCTTAACTTGGTCCAGATTTGGATATAGCTGACATATAGACCGATCCTCCGATTTAGGGTTTTAGGCCCACAAAAGCCACATTTATTATCCGATTTTGCTGAAATTTGGGACAGTGAGTTATGTTAAGCCCCTGACATAATTTGCAATATGGCACAGATCGGTCCAGATTTGGATATAGCTGCCACATAGACCGATCTCTCGATTTAATGTTTTGGGCCCATAAAAGGCGCATTTATTGCGCCCTGAGTTAAGTTAAGGCCCTCCACATATTTCTGCAATTTGTTCTAGATCGATCAAGATTTGCATATAGCTGCCATATAGACCGGTATCTCGATTTAAAGTCTTGGCCCCAAAAAAGGCACATTTATAATCTGATTTAACTGAAATTTAACACAGTGACTTATGTTAAGCTTTTCGACATCCATGTTGAATATGGCTTAGATCGGTTTATTTTTAGATATAGCTACTAAAAAGACCAAAATTTTGTTATACACAATTAAACAATGACTTATACTTATAAGTATTGGGTTGCCCAAAAAGTATTTGCAGATATTTTCAAAGAAATTAAATGCATTTTTAATAAAACTTAGAATGAACTTTAATCAAATATATTTTTTTTACACTTTTTTTCCAAAGCAAGCTAAAAGTAACTGCTGATAACTGACAGAAGAAAGAATGCAATTACAGAGTCACAAGCTGTGAAAAAATTTGTCAAAGCCGACTATATGAAAAATCCGCAATTACTTTTTGGGCAACCCAATATTTGGCCCAAATCGGAACATACTCAGATATTACTGCTATGGGGCATAAGGTATGCATTTTTCACCTGATTTTGATGAAAGGTTGTTTTCATATATACCCGAGGTTGTGGGTATCCAAAGTTCGGCCCGGCCGAACTTAACGCCTTTTTACTTGTTTTTTTCAAAAACTTGTACATAATTCGTATTTTGCACTTCTATGCATATAATTTAATAAAATGCATTTATTGTCCGATGTCGCCGAAATTTGGCACAGTGGGTTGTGTTAGACCCTTCGAAATCCTTCTTCAATTTGACTCAGATCGGTCCAGATTTGGATATAGCTGCCACATAGACCGATCTCTCGATTTAATGTTTTGGGCCCATAAAAGGCGCATTTATTGTGCCCTGAGTTAAGTTAAGGCCCTCCACATATTTCTGCAATTTGTTCTAGGTCGATCAAGATATGCATATAGCAAATCAAGATCAAGATTTAGATATAGCTACTAAAAAGACCAATATTTTGTTATACACAATTAAACAATGACTTATACTTATAAGTATTGGGTTGCCCAAAAAGTATTTGCAGATTTTTTCAAAGAAATTAAATGCATTTTTAATAAAACTTGGAATGAACTTTAATCAAATATATTTTTTTTACACTTTTTTTCCAAAGCAAGCTAAAAGTAACAGCTGATAACTGACAAAAGAAAGAGTCAAAAGCTGTGAAAAAATTTGTCAACGCCGACTATATGTAAAATCCGCAATTACTTTTGGGGCAACCCAATATTTGGCCCAAATCGGAACATACTCCGATATTACTGCTATGGGACATAAGGTATGCATTTTTCACCTGATTTTGATGAAAGGTTGTTTACATATATACCCGAGGTTGTGGGTATCCAAAGTTCGGCCCGGCCGAACTTAACGCCTTTTTACTTGTTTTTTTCAAAAGCTTGTACATAATTCGTATTTTGCACTTCTATGCATATAATTTAATAAAATGATATAAATATTGGTATATGAAATTACATCACAATTGGAATTGGAGGGAATCGAAGGTCAGGCGTTAATGGGTTAATGGAACATTAATGGACAAATTTTTAATTTCGCTCTACTTATGAGCTAAAGTCACAAAGCATGCTATAAATAAATTGTTCTTTTGCTAGGAAATAGAAAATATTTTTGATTCACGTTTTACCCTCATATTAACTTTCCAAACACCGGCAGCATCACATTTTACAAAGGATACGTTTATTTCACCACCACCATTAAAGCAAATAATCAAATAAATTTTTTTTAATAAACATCATTAAGTAACAGTGGATCTTAACTTTAATAGCTACATTACGTTTCTTAAAACTTCGACCTTTATAGCCCTCTAACTCTCGCCTTAGACGTGAATTCAAATCCTTAGACATTTCCATATCGATAAAAACCACTTTACAGATTATCCAACGATTTGGCTAAGTTTATCTTTCCTCCATCTCATTCCCTTTCTGTGTTGAGAATAATGATGACAATGATAATAAGTACAAGTTTCCATCTTCTTTATTTCTTACATTGCACAATGGGTTGAGACAAAAAGTATTAAAAGGTTGTCATTATTGAAGGTATACAAATATTTCCATGAAATTTAGAATGAGTACAAGAACTACTTGCCAGTTTGTGTGTAGGACCCTAGAGAATCTAGGGACATTGAAGAGGCAGTTTAGTTGGATGTTTATAGTCGCGAGCGAAATTTGATTTTATCTGTATTAATTGTTTTCTCTATTTAATATATTTTTTTGCAAATAAATAAAGACAAAGAACCATTGAAACCCATAAAACAAACGAAAATGATGCCTGCAATAGTTTCAAGTGCTGCCACTATAATACTTTTTTGCCATTTTCCTCGCAATAAGCAGTACTACTTTCCGCCTATGCCCTGCTTAGTACACGGCTCAAGGAATACAATAAGATGGCCAGAGCAGCAAAAACCAAATTGAGACGTTGGTGGACAACATGGGAATAGGTGAGGTTAGGTTTAAGTGGCAATCTGTCATCAGACTAACTTAGACGTTTTCGTCCATTATGATCACACAGAAACAGAAGATGGAAGATCCCTTCTAGTTCCTGCCGTTGAACTATCCAGATCGCTTTAAGAAGCCCAACACATTGCGAATGTTCACATCCACTAAATCAGACAGGTTCTCAAAGAAATGAGAACCTAAAGTGGAACTCCTTCTGAATGCCAGTGCGGGATCCGCTTCTTCGATGTCCTCACAGCTTCTGAAAGTCGTTACTGGCAACCTTCAGCCAATCGGCATGTTTTCCGATTAGACAGTGATCTGTCATGACGGACACAATGACTGAGACGTCTCTTCTAGCCAGTGACAGCAAAGCGGTAGCACAATTCAAGTCTATATTAGTCCACATAGTTTTGGAATGCTCACAACACGAGAATATGAGTGGAGTTGTCACCGGATGACATGGTGAGGCTTTTGATGAAAACGGATTTTACACAGGATACAGCGGGATACACGGAGAGACAAGAATCTGGGCATAAAACACAATGTGGCACAACGCAACAATGAGTGGCCACCATAAATAGTCTACTATGGATGCTGACTGAGGAGAGTTTTGAAACTGCTCCTAACGATGTTAAAATATTTTAAGAAGTAAAAGTTTGAATCAGCAATTGTCTTGGAGGTGGCATACGACTAGGCGCCTTTAAATAACCAATGACCGTCATGTTCCCGCGGCGTCGCTTCTATGGACCAGAACGAACTTGCTCGCCTAAAGGAGCTTGACAAAGATCGCAGCCTCAACATGAAAATGTGGCTCCGACAACAACCACCCGACTAGAACTAGCAGTCTGAATGTAATTCCAGAGAAAGCTGAGATATGTTTACGACGAAGATAAAGGTGGGCGATTTTTCCTTAACAGCACGATTTCCATTACCGACTAGGTCAAATACTTGGCAGTGATCGTGGGTAGGAAATTGGAAGTGTTACAGCTTTGGTCATACTGAGGCACTAAGACTTTTCTGGTGTGTACTTAGGCTACTCCCTAAGTTCCTTTCTACACTTATGTGCGGGATGATGAGAACCACATCACCGATATCCCACAGTGCGGGACATACACACAGCTTCTGCAAAGGTCATTACTGGCAGCATGTTTTCCGATTAGACAGTGACCTGTCATGACGGACACAATGACTGAGACGACTGTTCTAGCCAATGACAGCAAAGCGGTAGACCTCTTCAAGTCTAGATTAGGCCACATAGTTTTGGAATGCTCACAGTCCCGTCTTTGTGGCAAACTATTATTCGTTGTCCTTCGCAACAGGGGATACTTCTCTCATATCAGAGATTGCAGTCGTATACAAGTTTCAGATCACTGATATGGGGCTTTCTTTTTTATGCCGAGTCCGAACGGCGTGCCTCTTCACGATACAACTTGTTAGAGAAGTCTTAACTTGGCTGGATAGCTTACAAATGTGGTAAGGGAATAACCATCGGGGCTATAAAAACCGGTAGGGTCGACAACCGCCTCGGAATGCAAGGAGATTAACGCTTTCTCTGAGCAAGGCACGATTTGCATCATTTGATGCCAGGCCACAACGGAGTAGGGGAGAACGCAAGGGCACACGATTTGGCCATTGGGGCCAGAGGACTGTCATCAGTAAACTTATTGAATCCGAAGCCTATCGGGGCGATGCAGACTAAGTGAAGGGCGAGAGCGGCAATAAAACAGTCAGTATTACTGAGGGGAAGCAGAAATAATATCAGTATGGCTTAAGGTATCATTACGGGTCAAATATGAGTACGGGAGCTTTTATGCAGAATGGGTGCGGTTGGGAGTATGTATGTGTAGGGCAGTGAGTAAGATTATTGGATTTTGGAACATATCCTATATCAATGCCCAGTTTTGGCAGCTCTGACATAGGGTTCGGATACGATAACAGACCAGCTCAGGGGCATAGAATTGAAAACGATTGAAGATTTCGTGAGCAACAAGAAATTCTTGACATTGATCTCTTCTAGAATACTCTTCGGAAAAAAGGTGAAGTTACATAGGCTTTTCTCTGATGTGCGTGCTCGCGTGCGTGCTTGCGGTTAAACGCCCCTTTTGTGTTCTTTGGGTTTAGTTACATAACATGCGCATATCTTTTGCTCTGTACGAGCAATTCGACCCCATATTGGTTTTTCAATCCCCCAACAAATTTTTGTAGGGCCAGGATGATGAACTGTAAGAGCCCAAGGATAAGCACAGGATTTTCCTAACGCTTTCGTATTTGCATAGATATATATCTAATCGTTTTAAAATATCAAACTTGTTTCCACTTTTTTTTTTGTTTCATCCCAATGTGCGTTGGGTAGTTTTTTTCTAAGAATGCCATTGGCTATCATGAAGCTTACAAAGAAGTTATACAGCTGAAAGTTTTCATTTTTTTCTTCATCTTTTTGGGGAGTTTGCTTAATAAAGTGTAATTTCATCGAGTCATTTGAGAAACAAACATCCAAACGAGAAGAAGAAACAAATTTTAAATTTCATTGTGCTAAATATGACCTGTGGCCATTGCATGGCATTATTTTTTGGATAACTTTTCCAAAATTTTTTTGCTAGGAGACCAGATGTGGATGGGGGTTTCTTAAATGTAAAAGTTTAATGTAGTTATATGAACATGAACACAGTAGCATCTGTCCAAGGTAATGGCTGCTTTGAATGGAGGATTTTGGTATTGTACACCAGGATTACTGAAGCTTAAACTTTGCTGCTTTGAATGTAGTCAATATTTCGAGACGAAGAACAAAAAAGCAAAACAAGTAAAAGGGTGCAAAGTTCGGCCGGGCCGAATCTTTTATAGCCTCCATCATGGATCGCATTTGTCAAGTTCTTTGCCCACTATATCTTTATGGGACCGATTCGGACTTTTCTTGGTTTGGATATTGGAGACCATAGTAGATGACACTGTGCAAAATTTCAGCCAAATCGGATAAGAATAGCGCCCTTTAGAAGCTCAGAAATAAAATCGGGAGATCGGTTTACATAGTGCCAATATCTGATTATGGACCGATTAAGATCATATTTTGCAAATACGTCGAAGATCATAGGAGAAGTTAAGTTATGAACCGATTTAGACCATACTTGGTATAGGTCTTGGAAGTCGAAACAAAACACCTCATGCAAAATTTCAGCCAAAGTGGATAATAATTGCGCACTCAAGAGGCTCAAGATGACTAAATCCGAGATCGGTTTATATGACAGCTATATCAGGTTATGATCCGATTGAGATCATGTTTTTGTGGAAGTTGGATCATAACAAAATACCTCTTACAAAATTTCAGCCAAATCGAATAAGAATTGCGCCGTCTAGAGGCTCTATCAAAACATGAAAGGATATGGCCCAATTACAATACCAACCGACCTACACCAATAGGAAGTATTTGTGCAAAATTTAAGCGGTTAGCTTTACTCTTTTGAAAGTTAACGTTCTTTTGACAGACGGACGGACATGGCTAAGTAGACTTTGAATGTCAAGACATTCATAAATAAAGAATAGTTTAGTTTAACTGCCAATCGTTTAAGTGCAATTTGTTATTTCTGCCAAAAATTAAAAAATGAGTGAATTTCTTTCCAATATTTCTGCACAAATTACTCTTTAAACGGCCAATCGTATAAGTGTGAATTTCATTTAACGACCAACAATTGCTACAAAAATGTTTTTATTTACTAGCCAAAAAAATTAAAAACCAATATAAGTCTTGTTTCAGTTGTGAAACACACATAAACGTGTAACGTTTTTGTGAGGAATAGAAGACAACTGGATTTATTACTTATATATTCACACAAAAAGTAAAACAAGTAAAAAGGCGTTAAGTTCGGTCGGGCCGAACTTTGGATAGCCATTACCTCGGGTATATATGCAAAACACCTTTCGTCAAATCCGGGGAAAAATGCTATATAGAAATATGTTCCGATTTGGACCAAATACTGATAAGTACAAGTCATTGTTCAACTGTGTAAAACAAAATTTTGATCTTTTTTTTAGTAGGTATATCTAAAAATAAACCGATCTGAACCATAAACGACATGGATGTCGAAAAGCCTAACATTCGTCACTGTGTCAAATTTCAGTGAAATCGGATTATAAATGCCCCTTTATTGGGCCAAGGCTTTTCATCGAGATATCGGTCTATATGGCAGCTATCCAAATCTGGACCGATTTCGACCAAGTTGCAGATGAATGTCGAAGAGCCTAACAGAACTCACTGTCCCAAATTTCGGCGAAATTGGATAATAAATGCGCCTTTTATGGCCCCAAAACCATAATCAAGAGATCGGTCTATATTGCAGCTATATCCAAATCCTGACCGATCTGAGCCAAATTGAAAAATAATATCGAAAGTTTTAACACAACTCACTGTCCTAAATTTCGGCGACATCGGACAATAAATGTGCCTTTTATGGGCTCAAAACTTTAAATCGAAAGATCGGTCTATATGGCAGCTATATCCAAATCTGAACCGATCTGGGCCAAATTGACGAAGGATGTCGAAGGGCCTAAGACAACTTACTGTCCCGAATTTCAGCAAAATCGGGTAGTAAATGTGGCTTTTATGGGCCTAAGACCCTAAATCAGAGGATCGGTCTATATGGCAGCTATATCCAAATCTGAACCGATCTGGGCCAACTTGACGAAGGATGTTTGGGGGCCTAACACAACTCACTGTCCCAAATTTCAGCAAAATCGGATAATAAATGTGGCTTTTATTGGCCTAAGACCCTAAATCGGTGGATCGGTCTATATGGGGGCTATATCAAGATATAGTCCGATATAGCTCATCTTCGAACTTAACCTGCTTATGGACAAAAAAGGAATCTATGCAACATTTCAGCTCAATATCTCTATTTTTAAAGACTGTAGCGTGATTTCAACAGACAGACGGATGGACATGTCTAGATCGTCTTAGATTTTTACGCTGATCAAGAATATATATACTTTATAGGGTCGGAAATGGATATTTCGATGTGTTGCAAACGGAATGACAAAATGAATATACCGCCATCCTTCGGTGGTGGGTATAAAAAGATGTGACTGAAAATTATATTGAACCAATTCTGTGGCAGGTAGCCGAATATGAAAAACTGTCACTTTTTGGCCTTCAAACACGTTAAAGATAAGTGCCAAAATCGCTTTGCTGCCACCGATATGAAACGCACTTGTCATGGCTGTTAGAAGTCATAGAAAAATACCAACTCCAAAACTTCAAGCAAATCGAGTAATAATTGGCTCAAAAAGTCAAATTGAAAGATTGGTTTCTAGGACAGCTACATTAATTTATCTCGAAGATAATTTTCTTCGTCGTGAAAGGAACGCGCCCAAAAAAAAATTTTTTTGAATGACCGGGGAGATTCGCAATATTGGTAAAGACGTTCGTAGACTTTATAACAGACCATGACGTAGAAAAGCGGAAGTATATTACAATGTGTATTACACACGGCTCAAGGAACACAATAAGATTATCAGAGCGGCAAAACATAGCACCTGGAAGCTTTTCTGCTAACAGGTCGATAATGTTAATGACACCGCCAAGATGAAAATTTTCTCTCAAAACACCATGTCCAAACTGAAACATTAGTAGACGACATGAGAGTGAGAGAAGAGAGAACGGAGGACATGTTCAGTCTTTTGATAAAAACAAATTTTCCACATGATACGACGGGACTCACGGAGACACCGGAATCTTGGAATAATGACGTTGATCATAGGCTTATCATGACAGATTTTATGGCAAAGGAAGCCTTGAGGAGCATCAAACCATTTAGGTCACCCGATCCTGATGGAATATTTCCGGCGTTACTGCAGAAGGAGGTCTACTATCTGGCACGCTAGCAGGCCTGAATTTTCACAGCGTGCCTAAGACTTGCATGTAATCCGAAAGCCTGGCAGGAAGCAAGGATAGTATTAATACCAGAGGCAAGGTATGCGACATCAAACATATCGTGGATACCATGATAAAGAGTAGGACATCCAGCAAACTGCCCAAGTACAAAAAGCATGCGGTGGAAACTGCTCCGCACGAGGTTGTGCATAAGTATTTTTCGATGCCAATGTGTACATCACATTGGTGGTATGCATTTACATCGATGGGCTTCTAAAACACACTTGTCCACTCTTTAGACTAGTACCATTTGAACAAGATCCTTAGACACTGGATAAACCATAACCTGAGGAACAGATAGACAAATTGTGGGTCCCATGCCGTAAAGGAGATTTTTCTTTTTCGAGATTACTTTTTAGTATTGAGGGTGCACAACAAGCCAATTACTTAAGTGTATGTCCATTGGCATGGGGCGAATAAATATTCGCACCCGCTTTTCAACGTTACCTATATCAAGTTATGAACCGATTCAGATCATACTTGGCACAGTTGGTGGAAATCATACCAAAACCGTCAAAGTCAAACCTAAACTTAACCAGTAAGGAAGGGCAAAAGTCGGGCGGTGCCGACTGTATAATACCCTACAACTACCCTATAAGTACAATGTGGGAGCTATGTCAAATTCTGAACCAATTTTGATAGACCTCGGCGAGCAAATATGTTCAAACTGTAACAACTGTAACGGTTGACAAATGACGACATTATAGCTAATTACCCAAAATCTAACGAACATATATATGGGAGCTATATCTAATTCTGAACCGTTTCGAGCAAACTTCTCAGATAATGTGGTAGTCGTCGTGGAAGGCGGTTTGCAAAATTTTGGCAAGATTGGTCAAACAATGCGCTTGCTGTGGCTTTTGGGGTGAAAATCTGGCGATATACATATATGACAGCTATATCTAAATATCGGCCGATTTCTATGAAATTCACCAGTAATATCGAGAGTCAAGAGAAAATCCTTCTTGCCAAATTCCGAGACAATCGGTTAACAAACGAAAATGGGAGCTATATCCAAATCTGAACCGATTTTTCCCAATTTCAATAGGCTTCGTCTTCATGCTTATACCAAATTTGAAGACGATCGGATGAAAACTGCGACCTGTACTTTGTACACAAATTAACATGGACAGACGGACATAGCTAAATTGAATCAGAAAGTGTTTCTGAGTCGATCGGTATACTTATCAATGGCTCTATCTCTCTTCCTTTTGGGTGTTACAAACAAATTCGCTAAGTTATAATACACTATACCACAGTAGTGGTGTAGGGTATAAAAATGTATATTGGGTGAGAGATAAATATGGGAGCTATATGTAAATATGAACCGATTATGAAAATAAATTTGTACACATGTTTAGATATTAAATTAAACACATAATTCAAAATCTAAAAATGATCGGAGCGAAATTGTGGCTCCCATATCGTGGCTATGGGATCTTGATCCAAATCTGAACCGATCCTTATTAAATTTGGCAGACGTATTGAGACATAAAATATAGCATCTCTTACCAAATTTATTAATGTTCGGACCAACATTTTGGCTACTGCAGCCATTGAATCGCATATCGTATGATAGATATATATGAGAGCTATATCTAAGTCTGATAAGATAAGGATGAAATTCTGATATTGCGACATCATATAGAACGTCTTCTTCAAAATTTTTTAGAGATCAGAGTGAAATTGTCGATATTATAGCCATTAAAGTACATATCGTTCCTTATACATCTATGGAAGCTTTTTCATTCTTAGGCATTTTTGCAAATTTTCATCAAGATTAGACGCTTCCCCGATCTCCATTTTAATGTCAAATACCCCACTATGCGATGTCTACATATGTCAAAGATATCTGGCAGCAGATCTAGAAATATGTGCAGCGTGATTGTCGATGATCATCTGCATAGTTGTCAGTACCTCCGATAAGTTGATTTTGTGAGCCGATTCTAACCAATCACTTTCGGAATTATATTTTCCAAAGAATTCTTAGAGGGGCATCTTCAATATAACAACATGAGTAATTTTCGTTTGTCGATAGGTGGCTTTGCGTTTGTATAGTTAACTTCGGTGCCGATGTAGATAAAGGTTGAAGTTCCTAATTTTTTCTATTTGGTCTGATTTACAGTGCGTTCTGAGCTTTGACACCAGCCACATTGTTTTATCCCTTTATTGCCAGTCACACCTTAATTGGCTCCTTTTCAGTATTCTCAAAGGCTGCAGTTACTGCTGCCAACGACCGACCCATAATATCTATGTTGTAGGTGAGCAGAATGTGTTATTTTGTGAATGGTGTGCCTTGCCTATTTATAACCTTATATTAAAGGGTTAATATCATTAACTGTCTCCCTGCACAGAAAAAAATTAAACCAGTAAGGAAGGACAAAAGTCGGGCGAAGCCGACTATATAATACCCTACTCATCCGAGTCTACGTAATACTTTTAATCTAAAGCACTTATATCCAAAATTGGTCAGACTTTAATTTTGCATACCTATTGAAATATCGAATAGAACCTTGTACGATTTTCTTACGATGGTATGAAAATTGTAGCTTGTACAGTCTTAAAAGTCGAAACGCGATATTACTGCAAATCGGACGAATATATGTATGGGAGTTTTATCTAAATCTGATTCGATTTTGATGAAATTTTGCGCACGTATTGGGATGTCAATTTACCACATCTCATGAAAAATTTTTTAGAGATCGGACCAAAATTGCAGCTACTACAGCCCTAAAAGTCGAAACGATTAAAGATTTTGTTGACATTTTTTGCATGTAGTGCGAAGTCAAATAGAACATCACCTGCAAAATTTTGTAAATATGGGACTAAAATTGTGGCTACTACAGCTTTAAAAGGGCATATCGGATGAATGATATATATGGGAACTATATATAAATCTGATCCTATTCCGATGGAATTTTGCACACATACTTGGACGTCACAAAAAGCATTTCGTGCCAAATTGGACCAAAATTATGCCTTCTACAGCCTTAAAAGAACATATCGGATGAAAGATATATATGGGAGCTATCTGATCCAAATCTAATGAAATTTTGCACACGTATTAAGACGTCACACGAAACATATTAATCTAAATTTGGTAAAGGTCGGACCTATATTTACCAAATTATGGGAGCTATATCTAACTCTGAACCGATTTTCATGAAAGTTTGCACACATATTGGGACGTCAAAAGAAACACTTGATCCGATCCTTTGAAACGATCGGAGCAAAATTGTGGCTTCTACAGACTTATGCTAAATTTTGTGAAAATCGGCCAGCATATGCGACCTGTACCTTGATTACAAGAATACATGGACAGACAGACAGACGGACATATGGACCGACAGACAGAAGGGCATAGCTAAATCGAATCAGGAAGTGATTCAAAGCCGATCGGTATACTTTTCAATGGGTCTACCGCGTCTCCTTCTTAGCGTTGCAAACAAATGCACAAATCTATAATACTCTGTACCATAGTGGTTGTGTAGGGTATACAAAATATGTTCAGTTAAGAAATTTGTATATTCAATTAAAAAATTTGGAGAAATCGCTCCTATAAAGGAATTTGTATTGTTGATTAACAATTTTGCAATTTGGATTTATGATAAACTCAAAATCCCAATTAAAGTGGTTAGGAACTCTATAAAACCAATTTATTAGAAAGTTCGATAGTATCTTCCAGTCATCGGGTATGTGTTCTTCTAACCAGATTGTACAGAAAAGCTGATGCATATGACGCATAAGCGAGTCAGCTACGGTATTGACTAGTCCAACCTATAACAACCTATCGGATCATTCTGTCTTGTTGTTCTTCACTAAGCGGTGTGCATTCATTAGGCGGTTTACATTCCATAGGCGAATTAATTCGGCTGTATTCTCTTCGCCGACAACATCGGACTCCAGCAGCTGGGAAAAATTTTCTATCCACATCCTAAGCATATTATCTGCATCTCTTACGAGATTTTCCTCCTTGTCTCTGCAGGAAGACATATAAGACTCATGTGAAATATCTGAATTAAAGAAGTCCTTACCCATTCTTTGGACAAAAGATGCAGCAAAGTTTATTCTTAAAGCAACGCCAACAAAAACTAGACGCCGATAAGAGACCATGAATGCATTATAAATGACACTGTGTCACCCCCTTTAGCGAGGATACGAATATGATAATTTCTGATGTTCAACTTTTTCCTTTCGGGCGAGAAAAGTTACCACAGCAAGAGGGAATTTATTAAAGCCACAGACTTATTGGAGAAAGCAGCGACACATACACGCTTGCAACCACAGGCAAAGAAACAGGAGCGATAATACTCACATACGTTTATATTGGATTGGATTTAAAATAATTTCCCAAACACAGAGCCCAAGAACATGTATGTTTGAGTGTAAGAGTACATGATAACACTGAGAAAAAGGAATGCGAAAATACTGCGGTGTGACTTTAATAAATGTGTGTGAGAGTGTGCAATTGTGGATAAGTTTATACCAAGCTGTAAATAAGCTACAAGCGTAAATTGCGACAAGCCGGAACAAAAGAGTTGAGCACCCAAGAAAAAAAAAACAAAAAAAACGAGGCAAAAACAAAAAAAACTCCAAAGCACAAAAAACAAGAATACGTAGAACATTTGTTATTTGTGTTATCAGATCACGTGCGAAGCATTACAGACTGCAAGGTAACAGCACAGCAGTATTCTTCTCTCGCCCATGGTAGTGCGTTTTAAGCTCATTCGATTTTAGCGTCCTGCACCCAAACAATGAACAGGACGAACAGGATAATGTACATGCAGACCGAAAGCGAGACGGACGGACACACGTAGTTGATTCAAATTCACATTGCTTACCAAAGAATTAAACAGAATAAACTTTTTCCTGGCAGGGCTAACACAACTTGTGGCATTGTGCGGGGCCACATGGAAGGGAATTTTCATTGGGCACTTGGGCATATACTGGTTTTGTAGGATTGAGAGGATTCATTTCCTGTGGTGATCAAATTTGATATACAATCTATACCTGTATGCTCGATCTCCGACTTTTCGCTATAAGTTAAGAACTTGGTCATTTCATTATTTTTAAACATCTCTTAAAGAAATCTCTCCCCTTTGGAAGAATAATGAAAAATATATGATGTCAATTACCAAATAAATGACAAATTAAAAAATATTTCGAAAAATTGGTGGTAAATTTAAATTTAACTTTATAAAAGTGAATATAATTTTTTGTTTGACTGTTCCGACTCAAACACAACTGAACCGGATCTCCGATGAAAATATGATTTTCATTTGATGACAGGATCGCCAAAAACGATTGTTCTTAGAACTGGGTGCATAATTTTAAGATAACTTTCCTTTGCATATAAAGGGTGATTTTTGAGCAGTTATGTTTTTGGCAACACTGATGTAAACATCTCACGCACCCACCACCGAAGGATGGGGGTATATTCATTTTGTCATTCCGTTTGCAACACATCGAATGTCCATTTCCGACCCTATAAAGTATATATATTCTTGATCAGCGTAAAAATCTAAGACGATCGAGACATGTCCGTCCGTCTGTTTGTTGAAATCACGCTACAGTCTTTAAAAATAGAGATATTGAGCTAAACCTTTGCACAGATTCTTTTTTTGTCCATAAACAGGTTAAGTTCGAAGATGGGCCAAATCGGACAATATCAAGATATAGCCCCCATATAAACCGATCCGACGATTTAGGGTCTCATACCCATAAAAGCCACATATAATATCCGATTTTGCTGAAATTTGGGACAGTGAGTTGTGTTAGACTCCCCAACATCCTCCGTCAATTTGGCTCAGATCGGTTCAGATTTGGATATAGCTGCCATATAGACCGATCCTCCGATTTAGGGTCTTAGGCCCATAAAAGCCACATTTATTATCCGATTTTGCTCAAATTTAGGACAGAGAGTTGTCTTAGGCCCTTCGACATCCTTCGCGGTCCAGTTTTGGATATAGCTGCCATATAGAGCGATCCTCCGATTTAGGTTCTTAGCCACATTTATTATCCGATTTTGCTGAAATTTGGGACAGTGAGTTGTGTTAGGCCCTTCGACATCCTTCGCCAATTTGGCCCAGATCGGTTCAGTTTTGGATATAGCTGCCATATAGACTGATTCTCCGATTTAGGGTGTTAGACCCATAAAAGCCACATTTATTATCCGATTTTGCTGAAATTTGTGACAGTGAGTTGTCTTAGGCCCTTCGACATATTTTGTCAATTTGGCTCAGATCGGTTCTGATTTGGATATAGCTGCCATATAGACCGATCTTTCGATTTAAGGTTTTGAGCACATAAAAGGCGCATTTATTGTCCGATGTCGCCGAAATTTGAGACAGTGAGTTGTGATAAAACTTTCGATATTATTTTTCAATTTGGCTCAGATCGGTCAAGATTTGGATATAGCTGCAATATAGACCGATCTCTTGATTTAAGGTTTTGGGGCCATAAAAGGCGCATTTATTGTCCGATTTCGCCGAAATTTGGGACAGTGAGTTCTGTTAGGCTTTTCGACATGCAACTTGGTCGAAATCGGCCCAAATTTGGATATAGCTGCCATATAGACCGATATCTCGACGAAAAGCCTTGGACCAATAAAAGGCGTATTTATAATCCGATTTCACTGAAATTTGACACAGTGACGTATGTTAGGCTTTTCGACATCCGTGTCGTTTATGGTTCAAATCGGTTTATTTTTAGATATACCTACTAAAAAGATCAAAATTTTATTTTACACAGTTGAACAATGACTTGTAGTTATCAGTATTTGGTCCAAATCGGAACATATTTCGATATAGCATTTTTCCCCGGATTTGACGAAAGGTGGTTTATATATACCCGAGGTGGTGGGTATCCAAAGTTCGGCCCGACCGAACTTAACGCCTTTTTACTTGTTGTGTTTCGTTTCACTGTCAAACATCTTCAGTTTGGTCTATAATTTAACCATGAATCGTCTTACAAACGAACAACGCTTGCAAATTATTGATTTTTTTTTTCAAAATGCGTGCTCTCTTAAGAAAATTCATCGGGCTGGTGGCATCATTGGACCGTACTTTTTCAAAGATGATGCGGATCGTAACGTAACTGTGAATGGTGAGCGTTATCGTGAAATGATATCCAAATTTTTTTGCCCAAGATGCAAGACCTTGATTGCATGACATTTGGTTTGACAGGCGAGTTCGGTGAATATTTTATTTCACATTCCGGAACAGCCTATTGGCCGTTTAGTTCGTGCGATTTAACGCCATTAGACTATTTTTGTGGGACCTTGTTTAAACTCATGTCTATACTGACAAGCCCGCTGCAAGTGACGCATTGGAAGACAACATTGAATCATTCATTCGTGAGATACCGGCCGAAATGTTAAAAAGAGTATGCCAAAATTAGACTAAGATGATGGACCATTTGAGGCGCAGTTACTGTCAACATTTGCATGGAACAATAGCTTCTATAGCTCTTAAAAAATCACCCTTTACAATACATATCATATTTGAGTTTCAATTTTTATATGCGAATCGATATCTACTTGGATATACAATTCGAACTTTACTCTTTAATATCCTTCATTGGACAATCATATTGCCCTGACAGTTTGCTTGGGAGGTTTTCGAGGGGCCGCAATTTCTCAATAGATTCGACTTTTTGGTCCCCTTAAATGTTAAGAGCCCCGGTAGCAGAATTGGTAGCATGTTTAGAAAAAATTTCATCTGAGTTTTCTTTATATACTCATTAGAAAAAACTATATTTTTATATAGAGCGAGCTTCTTAACAATATGGCAGCCTTAAATATTAAGAATTTTTTTAAGCATATTTTTTCAAGAGAGTTTTAGTTTAGATTAGGTTGTGTTGAAACGAGGGTATGATATTAATTCGCCCCATGCCACTATGGACATATACCTTAGCCAGCAATTGGCTTATTGTGCGCTCTGAATACTAAAAATTAACCTTGAAAGAGAAAATCTAAGTAAGGAATTCCGTGCTACTTACAATACGTTGGTTCATGTTTGGCATTGTGTCTCCACCTAGGTTAGGTTATAAGTCAGTCTGCAATAAGACTCACTTAGATGTTATCGTCCATTGTTATACCACGGTAACAGAAGAAGGAAAATGGCTTCTAGTTCCTACCGTTGAACCATCCAGATCGCTTTAAAAACGTAAAAAACCTTGCGAATGTTCACATCCGCCAAATCACAGTTCTTAAAGAAATGAGAACTTAAAGTGGAACTCCTTCTGACTGCCAATGTGGGACATATACACAGTAGATGTTCTATAGTCTCTACTTTCTGGGCGTCCTCACAGCTTCTGTAAAATTCGTTACTTACAACCATCAGTCTGTCATCATGTGTTCCGATCAGACAGTGACCTGTCATGACGCACACAAGATGGGATTATATGACAGTTATATTAAAACATACACCGATTTGAACCATACTTAGCGCAGTTGTTGTAAGTGATGCCAAAACACCACGTGCAAAAGTTCAGTCGAATCGGGCGAGAATCGCGCCCTCTAGAGGCTCAAGAAGTTAACTTAAACAGTTGAAATTGATCATCTTTAAATTAAGTTTGCCAAACTTTGGCTCGAATCACTAAAATTAGGACAAGTTTCCTGCCAAGCAAAACACCCAAGTATCTCCCAAGGAGACAGGTGCCACAGTAGGTAACTTGTATCTCCTGCTGAAAAGAACTATTTCTGTCTTGCACGGATATACGTCTAGACCACTTTCGGTAGCCCACTTTGCTATGGCACGTAGAGCGTAGCCAAGTCATCAGCATAAGCGACCACTTTTACACCTTTTTCTTCCAGAGACAATAATAAAGGGTGATTTTTTTGAGGTTAGGATTTTCATGCATTAGTATTTGACAGATCACGTGGGATTTTAGACATGGTGTCAAAGAGAAAGATGCTCAGTATGCTTTGACATTTCATCATGAATAGACTTACTAACGAGCAACGCTTGCAAATCATTGAATTTTATTACCAAAATCAGTGTTCGGTTCGAAATGTGTTCATTCACCGTAACGTTGCGTCCAACAGCATCTTTGAAAAAATACGGTCCAATGATTCCACCAGCGTACAAACCACACCAAACAGTGCATTTTTCGGGATGCATGGGCAGTTCTTGAACGGCTTCTGGTTGCTCTTCACTCCAAATGCGGCAATTTTGCTTATTTACGTAGCCATTCAACCAGAAATGAGCCTCATCGCTGAACGGTGAATGAACACATTTCGAACCGAACACTGATTTTGGTAATAAAATTCAATGATTTGCAAGCGTTGCTCGTTAGTAAGTCTATTCATGATGAAATGTCAAAGCATACTGAGCATCTTTCTCTTTGACACCATGTCTGAAATCCCACGTGATCTGTCAAATACTAATGCATGAAAATCCTAACCTCAAAAAAATCACCCTTTATATTGTTAATGGCTATGTCCCAAAGTAGAGGAGACAGTACACCTCCTTGAGGAGTTCCTCTGCTGACCCATCTTTTTAAATTTACAGATGATAAGCCTGCCGTAATGCATCTATTAATAAATAAGTTATAAATAAACATTATTGTGGTAGTGTTGATGCCTAAAAACTCCAGCACCTTCTTGATTGACGTCGGTTTTACATTATTGAAAGCACTTTCAAAGTGCCAGAAATGCTACTATTGGGTATTCCTTGACAGCACTTGACCCTTTCTTAGACAAACCAGTTCTGGGATCCAACTTGGCAATCGCTGTTTGCCCCTTGGCTTGGCTCTAGAACATGCCGATAGAAGCGAGTCATTCATGGCTTGCGTGATCCGCTAAACCATTGTGTCATGTCCTCCGCAGTTTTCACTTATTTCTGGTCTAGAAGTGCAGAATGTGCGTCGAATGTGCGCCGGAAACTTAAGGCTTAAAGGGGCGGCATCTCTCAATCGTTTGCCATATATAGGGAAGCCAACCAGTAATGAGACTTATCAATTTCAAGGCTGGCTACTACTGAATGTTTAGTGCTTAGTGAAGGAAGAAGGCAATGTTTCGCCAATTCCCCGTACCCTTGAGTAGTTTAAATCAAGTAATTCTTAGTCCACGAACCATTTTTACGCACACCTATGGTTCTTGGATAAGAACCACGTTAAATCCTCCTGCCATCAGAAGGACTTTTAGTGCCGCCAAAGCAGCCTTACAATGGTGGAGATTTATCTGCAGAAACCGGACCAAAGTCAGGATTCAGAATTCGCACCAACGTTGCGTTAGCCTCGCCTTCTGGAGCGCCAGGAGTTTATCCACACAAAATTCGTTCGATCTTGTCATGATGAGTTTCCTATCACATACAGGGGCAGTTGAGAAAGGATTGAAATCACTCTTCCTCAGGACACTGAACACTTGTGGTGTGGACGTATTCTCCTTAGATGCTTCACTAGCTGATGCTATTGAAGAACCTGTTGAGTTCCGTCCTTTTCCGTCGCCACACACCTTGATCCCAATCCTACCGGATGACCCACTCACACAGGGCTTATCGAGTCCCTTTTTGACACCTTCTGTTTCGATTGTGACGGAGATATTTTAAGTCTCCTGCGATCCGCCACCTTTGGAGATGTGGTCGATAGTTCCTCAGCAACAACTTCTGAGTCGTCTACTGATTCCCCAACCCCACCTGTAGTCTCAACCAGAGGTTCGAAGCGGAGTTTTTACCGGAGCGGGAGCGAAATTATCTAAGCCCGTAGCGGGAACAAATGTTATCCATGATGGAAGGTATGTAAGATTTGGCCCGGCCGAACTTAGCGCACTTTAACTTGTTTTATTTCCTACAATTTAATCATTTTTTACCGATTTTTTCCAGTTTTTTTTTTTGCCCGTTAGGCATGTTGTATTTGCGTTGGTATGTTGTATTTGAATACAACTTCCAACAGATGATCAAAATCATGTGTGGTACGGAAGAAGTGTAATTTACCACAGACAGAATGTCTGCTATTACACAAAAATAAATGCATTGGAAAAGTACAGCTAATAAGCAGGGTTGTCGAGCTTGGTTAATGTGGTAATTGTATCATAGACGCGTATTCGCAATTAATACAATTCAAATACAACATACCAACGCACGACACTTGAAGCCATCACGCCTAATATGGTTGAAAAGTCTTCTAACCAAAGACGAAACGCGTCCCATAGTGGTTGGTGTGTGTTGCTATCTTTGCCTTTCCTTTTCCATTTGCATCACCGATCATTGAGCTCGTCTCGAAAGAGAAACGAACAATAATTTTTTACCGATTTCAAATAACAGCAGACAAAATATCAGCTAAAATCTTATTGATGATTTTACACAAAAAACGGTCCCCTAAAATGGCTAAAAAATTTTATTAACATATAAGCGGTGTTTTAATTATTGTTTTGAAGTTCATAAATTTGAGAAAGTTTTCTTCAGTAGTTCAAAAATTTTGATTTAAAATCAGCAGAAAGTTTTTGGTGATATCAGCAAACAAATTTCTTTGGGTGGACTTATCTACAACAAAACTCATGTCATTTTTCAAGGCAGGTAGTATTCAGTAGAACGACTTTGAGGTTTGGCCCGACGATTTATATATTAACCGATTTTAAAAATACCTATGAGTATGTTAATTGAATAATTTCATTTTACACGCATTTAAACATGGAAGAAAAAATATTGTGGTGCGTTTTGAATAAGAGTTATACAATAAATGTATTGTATATGTGGATGTTACCAATTTTTAACATCTTCAAGGTTGCTCTGACCTGTGATGGCACCTATCCGCAAACGAAACCACAAAACTGCTGCAATAAAAACAACAAACTGTTGAGTTTCCTTGAGCGTTTGGTTAGTTTTGTTGTCATTTTCATTGCTGTTGTTGTTGTAAATACATATATGAAACACTGCGCACAAAAAACTTCCAAAAATTGTTGAAGATTTTGCTTATTCGATAACTGTGAGTTCGCATACTAAGTGAAAGAGCGAATGGGTTGTACAAATGAAGTTTTTCCAAACGCCCCCCTAATCCAATGGAATATACACAATCTGCCAAGCCGACAGACTACCTGTGTTGCCAGTCCATGTAGTCATGAACTGAGAACTATTCGTCCTTCCAACAACAACGTGAGGCAAAAACTGTTTTTAAACTACGTTTCCGTTTCCATTTAACGACATTTAGCTTCGTTATGCTGCTACTTGTACTTTAGTCCAGTCGCCGCAAGAAATCTGCTGACAAATATATTCAAACCATTTTATACGTGATTTATGGGAATTCTTTATTCATGAATTTGCTTCAGTTAAAATCTTGTTCTTTTTTGTTCTTGTATTCTCAAAATTGCTTAATGTCACAACTAATTGAGTTGATGTTAACAAGAGATGAAAAGAAATTCTTTGAAATAGCTCAGAGTGGAAGTGGAAATTATTGTGAGTGCTGTGAAATAATTAAGGCTGATCCTTTCCGTAATTGTCGGTATCATAGGTAGCCATAAGTGTAAAATATCAATTTAGGAAGTTATTTAACGTTTTAGACCTGCTACAGAGCCATTGGAGAAAGTTGAGGCTTAACAAGTAAAAGCGTGCTAAGTTCGGCCGGGCCGAATCTTACATACCCTCCACCATGGATCGCATTTGCCGAGTTCTTCTCCCGGCATCTCTTCTTAGGCAAAAAAGGATATAAGAAAAGATTTGCTCTTCTATTATTATATGTTGGAGACCTGTGTAAAATGTCAGCCAATTCGAATAAGAATTGCGCCCTTTGGGGGCTTAAGAAGTAAAATAGAGAGATCGATTTATATGGGAGCTGTATCGGGCTATAGACCGATTCAGATCAAAATAAACACGTATGTTGGTGGTCATGAGAGGATCCGTAGTACATAATTTCAGGCAAATCGGATAATAATTGCGACCTCTAGAGACTCAAGAAGTCAAGATCCCAGATCGGTTTATATGACAGCTATATAAGGTTATGGACCGATTTGAACTATACTTGGCCCAGTTGTTGGATATCATAACAAAACACGTCGTGCAAATTTCATTCCAATCGGATAAGAATTGCGCACTCTAGAGGCTCAAGAAGTCAATACCCAAGATCGGTTTATATGGCAGCTATATCAAAATATGGACCGATATGGCCCATTTACAATACCAACCGACCTACGCTAATAAGAAGTATTTGTGCAAAATTTCAAGCGGCTAGCTTAACTCCTTCGGAAGTTAGCGTGCTTTCGACAGACAGACGGACGGACGGACGGACAGACGGACGGATATGGCTATATCGACATAAATATCGCGACGATCAAGAATATATATACTATATGGGGTCTCAGACGAATATTTCGAGTAGTTGCAAACAGAATGACGAAATTAGTATAAAAAAACATGTAGCATACACTAGCTGTATACTTAAGATGTCATATCTATAATGCTATATGGTGTTTTGGTCGGGTGAATCTCGCTCCAAAAAAGCGACTACTACCTCGCTCCAAAAATGCGAAGTGACCAGCTAAATCCACATTAAGGATGACACGCACTGAATTTAATTCTACCCTTAATGTCTCTTGACAGACCACACGAACTTGTCTGGAGCAGATGAGGGTATCTCGAAGAATTTGCTTACCAACATCTTAGCGTATTCTCGCCCTACACCACTACTGTGGTACAGGGTATTATAATTTAGTGCATTTGCTTGTTACACCCAGAAGGAAGAGAGAAAGACCCATTTAAAAGCATACCGATCGACACGAAATCTCTTTCTGATTCGATTTAGATATGCCCATCTGTCTGTCCGTTTGTATTTCCATGTTAATGTGTGTACAACGTACAAGTAGCAATTTTTCGTCTGATCATCTTCAAATTTAGTGTAGACGTGTTTTTCGGCCTAGAGGCGAAGCTTATCGAAATTGCAAATAAATGGTTCAGATTCGGATATGGCCACCACATATATTTTCGTCCGATTTGAACTAATATTGCAATAATATCGTCATCTGTCAATCGCTTCTAACGAATATTTGCATGAAGGTTCCTCTTATTACTCTCGACATTACTAGTTTCTAATCTCATCGAAATCGGTTCAGATTTAGATAAAGCTCCGATATATATATGTATCGCCTGATTTTCACTTCTAGAGCTTTTGCAAGCGCATTTATTGTTTTATTTCCCCATAATTTTGCATATCGCTTTCCCCTACGACTACAACAATATCTAAGGAGCTTGTTCAGAATCGTTCAATATAGATAAAATAGCTTACAACTTTGGTCGAGTTGGTTATATTCCTCGAACGATTATTTTTGAAATAAGCGAGAACTTTACTAAATATGGGTATAAGCATATCGTCGTTGACGATAAATTTTTTCAAATTTATTAGTGAATGAACTATCCAGCACAAAATCATATTACCGGGTAAGTCAGTGGGTAACCCGAAACAAGATTCTGCAACCACTTACTAGTAGATATAACCGCAATAATACTTTAACATGGGCATGAACTTCAAGAAAAGTGCTTCAGAGTAAACATACCACCAGATGACAAAGAATGAAGTGCTAAAAATAATGATTTTGTCAATAATTGAAGAGGTTCCTGGAACAGGAACTAAAAGCCTAATTATTGGGGAAAGCGCATGTGAAGGGCCCCCTAGGCCACTTTATCTATCAGTTTGATAGAATAGTACGGAAAATCAATGTCAATACTCCTAAAAAATTTAGATGATATAGACAGTTTAATAAACTAATAACACTAAATAAAAAATATCAAAAATATATCCCAAAATCATAAAAAGAATGAAAAATATTATTGACTTCTTGAGAATTTTCTAATTACTTTAAGATATAACAGAATTCTTTAATTTTCAAATTTTCTTTTGGATTATGGCTTAATACCAATAATTAATTATTAAACTCATTATAGGTAACCCATTATTAGGTATTCCTACAAGAATTTGCTTACTGGTATGCCAGTGTGTAATGACTTGTGCTTACCTAGTTTTTGATGGGTACTTAAAGAAATTTGGATTTTTATTTCAACGAAAATCTGAAATTTATATATACTAAGAAATATCTACCTCCATAGTTCTTTATTTTGCCTATGCGTTCGAGATCATTTTTTTTGGGTGACATTTACCACAGGGGTAAATACCAAACCACACACCCATAAAAAAATTTCAAATAGCAAAAAAAGTGACAGCCCAATGACTTTTTCTAGCCCAATATTCCCACTAATCGCTATTTCATTGTTCTAACGATAAACGTTATTTGGTGGGTCACTGGGTCTCAGACATAGGTTAGGTTTATGTGGCAATCTGCCATCAGACTCACTTAAACGTTTTTGTCCATTGTGATACCACAGGAATAGAAGAAGGAAGATTCCTTCTTGTTCCTACCGTTGAACCCTCCAGATCGCTTTAAAAAGCTAAACAACCTGCGAATGTTCACATCCGCTAAATCAGACAGGTTCTCAAAGAAATGAGAACTTAAAGTTTTACTCCTTCCGACTGCTAGTGCGGGACACACACACAGAAGGTGATCTATTGTCTCTTCTTCTTTGATGTCCTCACAGCTTCTGCAAACGTCGTTGCTGGCAAACTTCAGTCTGTCAGCAAGTTTTCGGATTAGACAATGACCTGTCATGACGGACACAATGACTTAGACATCTGTTCCAGCCAATGACAGCAAAGCGGAAGACCTCTTCAAGTCTAGATAAGGCCACATGGTTTTGTAATGCTCAAAGCCTCCTCTTTGTGATCATCTATCATTCGCTGTCCTTCGAGCCTGGTCCTGAAATTTAGCTTACATGTCGCTAGAGGCATACCCACAGATTCCAGTTTCCCTGAAATGCGTAAGGTAGTTCATAGTCTCGCAAGCCTTTCCGCTTTACAATTCCCTGGGATATCATAAGAGAGCCTTAAGAGATCTGCGACAGTAGAGAGCGGTTTTTGTGTTCAGAAATACGTTCTCCAGCGATTTAATGACTGCCTGGCTGTCTGAGAAGATATTTATTTCAATCGTCGTAATGACATTATATCTTAGCCATTCCACCACATCCATAATTGCAAGGATCTCCGCTTGATACAAACTGCAGTGGTCGGGAAACCTTTTTCGATAAGACCAGTTCTAAATCTTTAGAGTATACCCCAAAGCCCACCTGGTTGTTTAGATTGGAACCATCCGTATAAAAGTCTATGTAACTTCTGTTACCAGGGATATCGTAGTTCCAATCGGTTCTATCAGTAATAGTGGTACAGTATTTTTTATCAAAAAGCGGCTCAAGTAGCGTGTAAGGATAACACAGTGTCCGTAGCCGCCATATGATCAATGAGAAAGCTCCCTTAGCCTCACGGCAGTGGTCGCTGCAATTTGTTTAGCGACAATGTCCGGAGGCATAAGATGTATCATTAAATTCAGTGCATCAGTTGCCATCCATCCAACAAGCTATCCTTTGGATCCGGTTAAGTATTCGATATTCCTTGATAGCGAGAGAACAATCTATGTAGCCGACTAGGTCTTGAAGGGCTGTTTTAGTGGATTCGCCTTCACTATTTGCATGCTGCTGCCGCTTCAGGCGATCTCCAAGAATCTCAAGAGACTTCTGCATAAAGTATGACAGACTAAAAGGACGAAATTTTTTTTGCATTCGTGTGGTACGGTTTTCCTGCTGTCGGAATGAAAATGACATTCGTGTCCCTCCATCCCACAGATATATATGACATTCTGATACAAGCAGAGTATATCTCCTTAAACCAGGGAAACAGTCTATTAGACACAGCTTGTAAATAATTCAACCGCTGATACATCATCAGGGCCCGCCGACTTAAAAAACCCAAAACTTCTTATCGCCCAAAGGATTTTCGGCTCAGTCACAATTTCCCTAATAGCCTTCGACAAACGCATACCAGGGACAACCTCTTCTGGCGCCACGTTGTCCGTTGGAGAATTTCCCGGGAAATGTGTATGAACGAGTAGTTCTAGTGTTTCCTCACTAGACACCGTAATAGGTCTCGAGGACAGAATCTTCCTTAGTCTAGAGGCCTCAGATGTATCCTCCACGGAGCTGCAGAATTCTCCCCAGGTTTTGTTCTGAGCATTTCTCAGGTCGCCCTTATATCTTCTTAACTCAGCCATATAGACGTCCCAGTCGTGTGGTGCTCTTGTGGCTTTCGCTCTGTTGAAGAGTTTTCTGCAGTCCTTTAGACCAACCAGCTCTGGAATCCTCCATGGAAGTCGCTGTTTGCCCCTTGGCTTGGCACTAGGACATGCTGACACAAGCGAGTCATAACGGGCCATCGTGATCCGCTTGACCATCATGTCTATATCCTCCGTAGTTTCCAATTTCTTTTTCTGGTCCAGAAGGGATAGACGTGTAGAATTTTTGCAGAAATTTATCCCAATCCGCCTTTTTTCTCTTGAGACGAGGGACCACTTCTGCAATATTTTCCCCAAAGCTGAAACTAATATGACGATGATCAGAGAAGCTGTGGTCATCCAACACTTCCCAGTTGCATATTCTTCCACTTATATCTTCCGATACAAAGGTAATATCTATTGTGTATCGGTTTATCCCCTTTATTACAAATCGTCAGATTGCAACTTATAATATACTCGATAAGCAGCTCACCCCTTTCGTTGACATCCGAACTTCCCCATATCTGGTGATGTGCATAAGCATCATTTCCTACAATGAGGCTTTTCTTCCCTGCAGAAGCGGCACAACAAGAAACTTAAAGTTTGAAGGCGGCATCCCGGTATCGTGTGCCATATACATGGAAGTCATCCTGTAATGAGACTTATTCATTTTAAGGCTGGCTACGGAAGAAGAAAAACATTTAGACTACTCTTTGCAAGAAAACAGTCTTCATGTCTCCCATTCCCCGTACCCTTGTGTAGTTTAAAACCCTTAAGAAGGAATCTTCCTTCTCGACGAAATCTAGTTCTGTACCTGGCCAGATCTCATTAATCTTTTTTAGCGCACAACGATACATTTCAATTGAGCGTTGATCCCCGAAGGCAATTAGCGTGTATCGGCCCCGACTCCAGCCTGCATCGTCACAAACTGGAGGAGACCCAGGAAATTCCGCAAGAACATCGGAGTATACTGATGACAGTCCATTGACTATCCCACTTCAATTATTCCTAGGTATGCAGCCCTGTTTTTCTCCCTTGACGACAACTGTCATCACCAAACTGTCCCTAGCGACATTAGCAAAGGTTCTTGAACCCATCTTACTGTTGTTCGCCTATATCTTTTAGGCATGAGATGCCCTCCAGGTGACCGCAGCCTTTTGGGTGACTACGGTTCAGTTTGCGAATCTAGGCATGTAGTCTTTGGGGAAGCCAGTGCAGCCCAAATTAGGGAGTCTCTTTCCCTATTAGTGAGAGTCTTAGGATCATTCGCACCAAGCCTCTCAATAAAACTGAGAGCGATGCGTCTTCTATTATTCCAACCTCTTAAAGAGCGTGTTGGTTTGTCGGGAATACCCGATGGCCTAGGCAAATTATAGGCATGCGAAGATATTGTAGAATAGTTTCGGCCTTATCCTTAAGACTCGAACCAGGTGTCTTCGTCAAAAGCCCAGACAGATAGACAAATGGTCAGCTGAGTTGTCTGTCGGCTAGTAGAGCCTGGAGCACCCGCTTCACTATTCGAGGTTTCAGTAGCTGAAAAAATGCTATGGTCTGATACCACCACCATTGCAGCTATCGGTTTTTGATGTCCATTATAATCCTACTCCCGGGCTCTAGATCTGCCGCTCCACTAAAAACAGACGCAGATCATCAACCGCCTAATGAATACCACTATCGTAGTTATCCTTGTGTGACTTAAATTTTTCTTCTAAAAATAATGACCTATTTCGAGTTACGGAATGGTTCAAACAAGAAAACAATATGTGGAAAATTTCAGTCAAATCGTTTAAGAATTGCGCCCTCTAGAGGCTTAGGAAGTCAAAATCCAAGATCGGTTTATACGACATCTACATCAAAACATGAACCGGTTTGGTCCATTTACAATCCCAACTGACCTACATCTTATAAGAAGTATTTGTGCAAAATTACATGCGCCTCCTTCGAAAGATAGCGTGCTGAAGAAAGGACCGTGCGATTTTGAAATAGTATATCGCATATAGAAAAGAGCTTTTTTTTGAGGGACTGTACAAAAGTAGACCGATAGGGCAGCAATCGACGCCATTTTCTTTTTTTTTTTGCCGCTCGTTTGAAATTTCTCTGCAGTAAGATTTACCATTTCATTATGGAAAGATATACGAGCAAACAGTTATTAAAAGTCCCTACTGAAATTCGGAGTCAGTGGCCTCAACGTTAAGAGCTTCAGCGATGAGGCTCATTTCTGGCTGAATAGCTCGTTATTAAGCAAATTATGCGTTATTGTCAGACAGCAATCCACACGTACTCCATGAGTCATCATTGAATCCCGCAAAAATTATGCGGCGGCATCATTGGGCCGTACTTCTTCTGTGATGATAAACACCGGCACATTGCTGTGAATGGGAATCGCTACAATTCAATGGTAACAAAGTAGTTGTGGACCCAATGATATGGACTTGGAGGACAGCGAATTTCACAATCAATTTAATGGAAACCAAATTTTGAGAACGAAATGGTCCAATCCATTGGCCGCCTTGGTCGTGCGATTTGACGACGTTACACAATTTCTTGTGGGCCTACGCCAAGTCTATGGTCTATGTCAACATCCAGCGACGATTGATGAACTTTGTAAGAATGACGAAAACGAAATTGCAGCAGTACCGGCCGATTTATGCTTGAAAACCCCCGTGGTGGCCATGCAAAAGAAATCGAGTTCCATACATAATAGCATCGAACACTGAAATAAAGAATTCCATTCTTACTCGAAGCTGTTAAACTTAACCCGTTTCCGCTTGCTTCAGTTTAAGGCTGCGTGCCAACTGATAGCAAACTGGTAGGGTTTGTAGAAATATGACGTTTGGTGTGGTGAATAATTTTTGAGTATCCCAGGGGCTAGTAAGATTTATGACAGAAGCAATGGAAATTTTGACGTTCATTGAGCAGAGTTGCATGTTGCTAGTTGTGAATAGATACGCAGGTCCAATTCTTACGAGCGGCGATTGCTAGCCACTTACACATACACACACACATATATATTTATTTGTTTATGATTTATGGGCATATTGTTAAAATTATTATTATATTTGGCATTACATATTTTTCCCATATAATAATATCGGGGCTCCGTTTTTATGCCGAGTCGAGCCACTTAGCTACACCACTTTTTAGAGAAGTTTAACAAGGCTGGATACCTCACAAATGTCGCCAGCATTTTGTAAGGGGATAACCACCGCTGAAATATTTTTTCTGATGTTCCGGCCGGGATTTAAACCCAGGCGTTCGGCTTCATAGGCGGACATCCAAACCTCTGCGCAACGGTGGCGTCCTTAACATTGCCGGTTAAAAATGTATGATAAACGATTTAATGTTGATAGAAATTGGCAAAACAAAATGTTTTTATTAGATACATTCGCCACCGCTGTGTGAAATATTTGTTGGACGGCATCGGCACCATAGTGAACTGCTTTGGCATTTGGCATGCCTCCTAACTGTTGCATTTTTGCACCCAAAGTCTCCAAAACCCCCACCATCTTGCTTATGTTATGAAAATTATTTCGTGTGTTGGAAAATTGTTTCATTTAACTTTAAACATCCCAATTGTCTGAAATTGAGTTGCCATCTTCCCTTCTCAATTTGTGTGTTTGTTGCCTTTATGAACGCTTAGAGAATGGCCAACATGAAACTTTTAAAGTTTCTCCCTGAAGGATTGTTGTCGACGAACATGCTTTTAAAGAAGCAGCAGCACTAAGGCCGCATCCTACCCAGCCACATCTGCCAAGAAGTTTGCTCGCAGAATTTAAGGAAGAAATCCTACAGCTCCTTGTCGGTGCATATTTAAATCCAAAGGTGTGCGTCGATTTATATATTCTAGCGTCATGCCCTGCAAGTATTCACTGAAATATTAAGTTTCCCAAAAAACTATATTGAATATTGGCCACATTTAGCTTGCGGGGGTGGCAGCTACTATGCATTTCAATACTTAGATTTATCCATGGAATCTTTAAAGCCAAATCTGATGAAACTTAAACTGTCTAGTGTAGCTACATTTGTCATAACCCTACAAACATTTTCATAACTTTGGAAGAGCGTTCGTCCCCGCGATGAAAAAAAAGAATCTTCTGGAAGATTTTTCCGCAATTGATCTTCTGTATGAGTCGTGAAGCACTCCTCTCAAATGAAAGGTCTTTGGGAGTAAAGCACGACTTTGATATCAATATTCGGGAAAAGTGTCTATGGGGCCACCCACCCCCACAACACCACCCAAATAGTAAGTATTTTCTGACTATTGTAATATGAGGCTCAAATAAGAGGGATTTTAAAGTGGAACACGAATACGATATATATTTTCAAGACCAACTCACTGAGGTCTTGAAGGTATGTGGGAGTAAACCACGTATCTGATATCAATATTAGGGGCCAACTGTCTAGCGGACGTCCCACCACCATAACAACCCCCAAATAGGACGTATTTGCTCACCAAGACAATTTGGGTCCTAAAGAAAGTGGAGCTAAATATTCATAGTTTTTAGGGCCAATACCTCAAACCGGACATATTTGCTGACTTTTGCAATAAGGAGTTTAAATGAGATTAGAAAACGAATTTGATATCCAATTTTGAGGGCAATGGCAATATGGGGTTCAAATAAATGATATATAGATATATGATAGTAGAGCACGTTGCTGATATATTTTCCGGGCTTAGTGTTTGGGGGACCACCCCAATCCCCAAAATACCCCTAAATCGGCCATATTTACCAACCATGTCAATGTGGAGATTAAATGAAAGGTATTGGGGGGTAGAGCAAGAATTGATACCCACTTTCGGGACCAATTTTCTGGGGGTCTATCCCCTTCCCAATAAAGATATTTGGGAGTAGAATACGAATTTGATATCCAAATTTAGGACTATGTATTTAGGGGATCACCCCTTTCCCAAAACACGCCCAAAGGGAAAAAAATTTTCTACCATGTGGCTCAAATGAAAAGTATTTGAGATCAGAAAACGAATTTGATAACCTATTTTGTGGCCATGTGATTGGGGGACGCCTCATCCTGTAAACTCCTTTTAAGCCAATGGCAATATGGGGTTTAAATAAATGGTATTTGAGAGAAGAGCACGATGCTGATGTTTTTTCAGGGCCAAGTACCTGGGGGACCACCTCTCCCCCGAAAACACCACTAAATCAGAAATCCTGAGAATATCGGGCTGAAGTGAAGTATTTTAAGAATGGAGTACACCTTACATCCAAACTTAAATTCGTAGACCAATAAAGATCATATGGGATTCAGATAAAGGCACTTATATTGTTAAACTCTTAGTTAAGTTAGCATGGTATTTCACTAAAAGATCTTCGAAAATACATATTCCAAGAAAACTTTTGTTTCATATAAAGTATAAGAAGGCGCAGCGGAGCGGGCCCGGGTCAGCTAGTAAAGTATATATATTCTTGATCAGCATAAAAATCTAAGACGATCTAGCCATGTCCGTCTGTCTGTACATCGGTCTGTTGAAATTACACTACAGTCTTTAAAAATAGAGATATTGAGCTGAAATTTTGCAGAGATTCTTTATTTGTCCATAAGCAGGTTAAGTTCGAAGATGGGCTATATCGGACTATATCTTGATATAGCCCCCATATAGACCGATCGGGCGATTTAGGTTCTTAGGCCCATAAAAGCCATATTTATTATCCGATTTTGCTGAAATTTGGGACAGTGAGTTGTGTTAGGTTCTTCGACATTCTGACTTAGTTTGGCTCAGATCGGTTCAGATTTGGATATAGCTGCCATATAGAACGATCTCTCGATTCAAGGTTTTGGGGCCATAAAAGGCCCATTTATTGTCCGATTTCGCGGAAATTTGGGACAGTAAATTGTGTTAGGCTCTTCGACATTTTTTTGAAACTTGGCGAAATCGGTCCAGATTTGGATATAGCTGTCATATAGGCCGATATCTCGATTTAAAGTCTTGGCCCCATAAAAGGCGCATTTGAACAATGACTTATACTTATAAGTATTTGGTCAGTTCTATACAGCGTCTATATAGCTGCTATGGGGCATAAAGTATGCATTTTTCACCGGATTTTGACAAAACGTGGTTTACATATATACCCGAGGTGGTGGGTATCCAAAATTCGGCCCGGCCGAACTTAACGCCTTTTTACTTGTTTATATTCACATATATCAAAAAAAATGTTTTCGAAATTCTAAGGAGTGAGATTTCTGCAATCCTTTCTTGATGCATTTAATGGTTTGTATTTAAAAAAAATTGGCAATAAGCCAGGAAGTGCTGTTTTATCTTAATATTATTAAATCCACCTTTCTTCGCTAAATGGTTACAAAATATCAAAGGCATTGTCTACGTTGTGGCTTAGGCAATAAAAAGAAGATTTTTCATTTCTTCAAAAATGTAAACCATTCTTTTTTTTATTTTCTCATTTCATTGAAATTTTGCATTTACAAAGGAAATTTTTCATTTTTTATTTTATTTTGTGATTTTTCATTTTGTTTTTGTGTTTATTTGGGACAGAAAAGCATAACAAAAACAAGTAAAAGCGTGCTAAGTTCGGCCGGGCCGAATTTTATATACCCTCTACCATGGATCGCATTTGTCGAGTTCTTTTCCCGGTATCTCTTCTTAGGCAAAACTGGATATAAGAAAAGATTTGCTCTGCTATTAAAACGATATCAAGATATGGTCCGGTTCGGACCACAATTAAATTATATGTTGGAGACCTGTGTAAAATGTCAACCAATTCGAATAAGAATTGTGTCGTTTGGGGGCTCAAGGAGTAAAATAGAATGATCGATTTATATGGGAGCTATATCAGGGTATAGACCGATTCAGACCATAATAAACACGTATGTTGATGGTCATGGAAGGATCAGTCGTACAAAATTTCAGGCAAATCGGATAATAATTGCAACCTCTAGAGGCTCAAGAAGTCAAGATCCCAGATCGGTTTATATGGCAGCTACATCAGGTTATGAACCGATTTGAACCTTATTTGACACAGTTGTTGAAAGTCATAAAAAAATACGTCTTGCAAATTTTCAGCCAAATCGGATAGGAATTGCGCCCTCTAGAAGCTCAAGAAGTCAAGTCCCCAGATCAGTTTATATGACAGCTATATCAGGATATGAACCAATTTGACCCATACTTGGCACAGTTGTTGGATATCATAACAGAATACTACGTGCAAAATTTCATTCCAATCGGATGAGAATTGTGCACTCTAGAGGCTCAAGAAGTCAAGATCCAAGATCGGTTTATATGACAGCTATATCAGGTTATGAACCGATTTAAAACATACTTGGCACAGTTATTGGATATCATAACAAAACACGTCGTGCAAAATTTCATCTCAATCGGATAAGAATTGCGCACTGTAGAGGCTCAAGAAGTCAAGACCCAAAATCGTTTTATATGGCAGCTATATCAAACCATGGACCGATATGGCCCATTTACAATACCAACCGACCTACGCTAATAAGAAGTATTTGTGCGAAATCAAGCGGCTAGCTTTACTCCTTCGGAAGTTAGCGTGCTTTCAACAGACAGACGGACGGACGGACGGACGGACGGACGTGGTTAGATCGACATAAAATGTCGCGACGATCAAGAATATATATACTTTATGGGGTCTCAAACGAATAATTCGAGTAGTTACAAACAGGATAACGAAATTAGTATACCACCCATCCTATGGTGGAGGGTATAAAAATTAAAAAGGTAGTGTCGCACAATGCATTGATCAGGTGCAATAAATTTTATAGAAAAACCAGCTGACCCAGGCCCGCTCCGCTGCGCCTTCTTTTACCTTTTATGAAACAAAAGTTTCCTTGGAATATTTATTTACAATTAAAGAGTTATTAGTGAAATATCATGCTACGAAAATAGTATATCGCTTGACTGATATAAGTGCCTTTGTCCGAATCGCATTTGATCTTTATTGGTCTACAAATTTAAGTTTGGATGTAAGATGTACTCCATTCTAAAAATACTTTATATCAGCCCGCTACTCTCATGATATCTGATTTAGGGGTGTTTTCGGGGGTGAAGTGGTCCCTCAGGCACTTGGTCCGGAAAAACTATCAGCATCGTGCTCTTCTTTCAAAAACCATTTATTTAAACCCCATATTGCCTTTGGTTTAGGGGAGTTTACAGGATGAGGCGTCCCCCAGCCCAAACTAGGTTATCAAATTCGTTTTATAATCTTAAATACCACATATTGGCATTGTCGAAAATTTTTTACCCTTTGCGGTTTGTTTGGGGAAGGGGTGATGCCCTAAATACAAAGTCCTAAATTTAGATATCAAATTCGTATTCTACCCCCAAATACCTTTATTTGAGCCCCATATTGCGATGGTCACTAAAAAATTTCTGTTTGTGGGGTATTTTTGGAAAGGGGTTGACCCCCAGAAAATTGGTCCCGAAAGTGGGTATCAATTCTTGCTCTACCCCCCAATACCTTTCATTTAATCTCCACATTGACATGGTTGGTAAATATGGCCGATTAAGGGGTATTTTGGGGATTGGGGAGGTCCCCCAAACACTAAGCCTGGAAAATATATCAGCAACGTGCTCTATTCTCATATATCTATATATCATTTATTTGAACCCCATATTTTGGGAAAGGGGTTGACCCTCAGAAAATTGGTCCCGAAAGTGGGTATCAATTCTTGCTCTACCCCCCAATACCTTTCATTTAAGCTCCACATTGACATGGTCGGTATATATGGCCGATTTAGGGGTGTTTTGGGGATTGGGGTGGTCGCCCAAACACTAAGCCCGGAAAATATATCAGCAACGTGCTCTATTCTCATATATTACTTACTTATTTTAATTGGCTATGACAGAATATTTCTTCCACTAGCCGAACGTAGAATAGCGTTCCAAGCGCCTCGATCTTCTGCGCTCATTCTAAAATCTCTGACACAATGTTTCGAGGTGTCTCCCACAACTTGATCTTTCCATCGGGCTTTTGGTCTTCCCGGTTTGGGTGTACCACCGCGTTTGCCTTTAAAAGACTTCTTTGCTGGAGCTTCTTCATCCATTCTGACAACATGATCTAGCCAACGCAGCCGTTGTATTTTGATGTATTTAACTATGCTATCGTCGTCATACAGCTCGTGGTTCATACATCGCCTATATTCTCCGTTAACGCAAACTGGTCCATATATTTTACGAAGAATCTTTCTCTCAAATACTCCAAGCACTGCCTCATCTGCTTTCACAAGTACCCATGCTTCAGAACCATATAACAGCACGGGTAGTATCAGTGTCTTGTAAAGTGTAGTCTTCGTCTGTCGAGAGATGGCCTTGTTTCTAAACTGCTTACTTAGTCCAAAGTAGCATCTGTTTGCTAGTATTATTCTTCGCTTTATCTCAAAACTGGTGTCATTCGCTTCCGTTACGGCGGTGCCGAGGTAGATAAAGTTACTGACTATCTCAAAGTTGTGATTCCCAACTTTCTCCATGTTCTTTATCTGCTCGGTTGTACAAGGCTTTTTGGGAGTGGAGACCATCTATTTCGTCTTATCTCCATTTACTGCCAGACCCATTTTCACTGACTCTCTTTCGATTTTTTCAAAGGCTGCAGTTACTACTTCCGGTGACCGAGCTATGATATCGATATCGTCGGCATAGGCAAGTAGCATGTGCTCTCTTGTGATTAGTGTGCCACATCTATTCACTTCTGCATCTCGTATAATCTTCTCCAGCAGGATATTAAAGAGATCACACGATAGGCTGTCTCCTTGTCTGAAACCTCGTTTGGTATTAAATGGTTCGGAGAGATTCTTTCCTATTCTTACTGAGGAGCGCGTATCAGCAAGTGTCATCCTGCAGAGTCTTATTAATTTTGCAGGGATACCAAACTCAGACATGGCTTGAAATACCTCTGAACGTAAAGGAGTATCAAAGGCGGCTTTGTAGTCAACAAAGAGGTGGTAGGTGTTGATTTGTCCTTCTCGGGTCTTTTCCAGGATTTGGCGCAGTGTGAATATCTGGTCTAGGGTGGATTTACCTGGTCTAAAACCGCATTGATAGGGCCTAATTATCTCATTGACTTTAGGTTTTAATCTTTCACACAGTACGCTCGAGAGTATCTTGTATGCGATGGGGAGGAGTCTTATTCCTCTGTAGTTGGCACATTCCGTCTTGTCTCCTTTCTTGTGTACGGGACATGGTATGCTGAGGTGCCAATCATCGGGTATGCGTTCTTCTAGCCAGATTGCGCAGATAAGCTGATGCATACGCCTTATCAGCGTGTCGCCTCCGGTCTTAAATAGTTCAGCGGGTAACCCGTCGGCTCCTGCTGCCTTGTTGTTCTTTAGTCGGGTCACTACTACTTGGACGTAATTTTGACTAGGAGGTAAACATTCTATACCATCATCAGGGATTGGTTCTGCGGTATCCTCTTCGCCGCCAACATCGGACACTAGCAGTTGGGTAAAATGTTCTTCCCATATCCTCAGCATGTTGTCTGTGTCAGTTACCAGATTTCCTTCTTTGTCTCTGCAGGAGGATGTGCCTGCACCAAAGCCATCGGTTTGGTGTTTAATTCTTTGGTAGAATTTCCGGACTTCATTCTGACTCCTGTACATCTCAATTCGCTCGCACTCACGTCTTTCCATTTTCTTTTTCTTTCTGCAGAATAGACGTTTCTCCTCTCTCCTTTTCTCCCGATACCTCTCCTTCATCTGGCGCGTTGCTACTGATTGCAGGGTTGCTCTATATGTCGCATTCTTGGCTTCAGTAGCATCTCGACACTCTTGGTCTTGGGTTTTTTGGAGGAGGCTTTCGGTACCCAAGTACGGATTTCGCGGCATTTTCCATGGAGTGGGCAATAGTTTGCCACTGCGCCATTATATCATCGGAACAAGGAGTGCTTTCATCAAGCAGTTGGGTCAGTCGAGTGGAGTATGCCGCTGCCATTTGTTGTGTCTGCAGCTTTTCAATGTCCAGCTTCTGTGCAGTGTCAGATCGTACTTTCCTCGCCATGTTCAAACGGGTGCGAACCTTTGCTGCAACAAGGTAATGATCCGAATCTATATTCGCTCCACGGACTTGATGAATGCCTTCCATCTATCACAACGTGATCAATTTGGTTTCTCGTGTTTTGATCGGGTGACAGCCATGTGGCTTTGTGGATATTTTTATGTTGAAATCTGGTGCTACTAACTACCATGTTTTTTGCCGCGGCGAAATCTATCAGCCTCAACCCATTACTGGACGTTATCTCGTGGAGGCTTAGCTTTCCGACTGTTGGACCAAAAATTTCTTCCTTCCCTATTTTCGCATTAAAATCTCCCAGAACAATTTTAAAATCATGGGCGGGGCAGCGGTCATATTCTCTCTCTAGAAAATATCCTTGGTCTGCTCGTCTTTGTCTTCCGTCGGGGCATGGGCACAAATAAGACTGATGTTGAAGAATTTGGCTTTTATGCGGATTGTGGCTAGCCTCTCATTCACCGGAGTAAAGCTGGAGACTAGGTGTTTCAGTCTTCGAATAACCACAAATCCGCAGCCAAATTCATGCCTCGTGTTATGGCAGCTATAGTATGGTTCATCACCGTTTGGTGTTGTAGTGACGCCATTCCCAGTCCATAGCACTTCCTGTACGGCGGTTATGTCTGCCTTGTACTTCTCTAATACATCCGCCAGCGCGTATACTGCACCTTCTCTATAAAGAGTGCGGACATTCCAGGTGCAGATCCGCAAATCATGGTCCTTTTTTCGTTTGCGTGGGTCGTCAACGTTGGGGGGGTCCGTTTTTACTATTCCTTTCTTTTTCATAGTAGTTCTATGTTTTCCGGGGGCGGGTTACTGGCCCAGCGCCCCAACCGCATGGGTTTGTGGGATTGCATGTACCCCTCGTTGTGGCGAGCCGCTTGTTCCAAGATCCGACGCTCGCCGCCAGCCGCCCCTAACCTGGGAACAGACGCTGATGTTGGCCATTGGTTATTTGAAGGCGCCAATAACTCGCCTTGTCATCTCGAGTATCATTGCCATTCAGTATTTTGTTAAGAGCCAGTGCCACCTGACTCCTCACTGAGACTCTCCTCTCGAAAATCGCTGACTGACCGCGGCCGCATTTGCAGCTACTCCGTATAAAAACGGAGCTTTCCACCATCCGCAACCTGTGGACGCCCGGTAGCTTTCAGCTAAGCTTCCCGTGATAACGATGGGCACCACACAAGTCGGAGCTCAAAGTGCCAGCCTGTGTGGTGCTCATAGTCATCCCGTAACGGCCGGGTTCTCATATATCTATATATCATTTATTTGAACCGCATATTGCCATTGGCCTCAAAATTGGATATCAAATTCGTTTTCAAATTTCATTTAAACTGCTTATTGCAAGTCAGCAAATATTTGCGGTTTGGGGTATTGGCCCTAAAAACTATAAATATTTAGTTCCACTCTCTTTACGAACCAAAATGTCTTGGTGAGCAAATACGTCCTATTTGGGGGTTGTTATGGTGGTGAGACGTCCCCTAGACAGTTGGCCCCTAATGTTGATATCAGATACGTGGTCTACTCCCAAATACCTTTAATTTGAGCCCCATATTGACCGGCTTGTGGGGGTGTTTTGGGGGATGGGCGGCCACTCAGTGAGTTGGCCTTGAAAATATATGCCGGATTCGTGTTCAACTCTAAAAACCCTCTTATTTGAGCCTCACATTGCAAAAGTTAACAAATACTCACTATTTGGTTGGTGTTGTGGGGGTGGGGTGGCACTAAGACACTTTTCCCAAATATTAATATCAGATTCGTGCTTTACTCCCAAAGACCTTTGAGCCCCGTATGCCTATGGTCGTAAATTAGTCCCCCTTTGGGGGATGTTTCTGGTGAGAGGCGGCCCCCCAAACACTTGGTCAGATTTGGATATCAGATTCTAATTCTACACTCAAATACCTTTTATTTAAGCCCCATATTCCCATGGTCAGTAAATAAGTCCTGTTTGAGGGGTGTTTTGGAGAAGGGGTAGATACGTTTTCTTATCCTAAATACCTTTCATTTGAGTCCCATATTGTCGTGATTGGTCTAAATATATGTTTGGTAGGTTTTAGGGTGGGGCGGCCCCCCTAGGTACCCCATCCGAAATTTGGAAACAAAATTTTTATTCTTAGGGTATTATATGGAAGCACACAAAATTTTGCTTAAATCGCACCACCCTTCTCCGAGATCTGGCGTTTCTGAAAATTCGGGTAAGAGGGAGGGTCCGCCCCCCTTCAGATATCAAAAAATGTAGTACCCTATTTTCACCACGGGGTCATAATGCACCATCTGTGAAAATTTCAAGAAAATCGGTTCAGCCGTTTCTGAGTCTATAAGGAACACACAAACATTCAAACAAACAAACCTACAAACAAACACAAATTGATTTTTATATATAAGATGAGCTTAATAAAATAATTTGGAGGTACGCGGCGCAAACGTTTGTCTTTAGAAAATTTATCACTGAAATATAGTCTTTAGAAACAAAACATTGAAATGTAATTTTTACAAAAATTTTGAAAAATTAAAATAAAATTTTGGTGGCCGGTTGTTACGCTGAATTATTACAATTTTGACTTTAGGAAAAACTGTAATGAAGTTTTGTCTTTAAAAATTTTGTGCTGAAATTTTGTCTTTAGAAAAATTTAATTAAAATTTGTTTAGAAAAAATTTCATTTAAATTTGTTTAGAAAAAACATTTCATTAAAATTTTGAACTTAAGAAAAATAATTTTGAGGTGGTCCTGGTGGTCCCTTTTTTCTCTGTAAAATATTATTAATATGACATATTGTAATTTTAAAAAGTTTTAGTAAAATTTTGTGTTTACAATAAATTTTATTTAATTTTTTTTTACTATAGGCAAGTTCATTTTAGGGGGGTCTCGGGCCCGAGGACCTCAAATTTGGTACAGGCATGTTTTTTGGCCTAGAGAGAAAGCCTATTAAAATTGGAAAAAATCGGTTCAGATTTGGATATAGCTCCCATATATATATTCCTAGTAATAATGCAATAAAATAGTCATTTCTTAACCGATTCTCTCGAAGTTTTGGTAGAATTTTCTTTTGACTCTGGAAATAACTAGTGAATTTGAAAGAAATTGGTTCAGATTTAAATAAACCTGCCATATATATATATATATATATATATATATATATATATATATATATATATATATATATAGCCCGATTTTCACACCCAGTGCCATTGCAAGCGCATTTATTGACCAATCTTCCCAAAATTTTGTACAACGCTTACCTCGACGTCTAACACAACATCTAAGAAGTTTGATCGAAATTGGATCAGTTTTACATATAGCTCCCATATATATGTTCGTCCAATTTTTTGACATATTGCAATAAAGTGCTTATTAATCGATTCTCTCGAAAATTGGCTGAAAGGATTTTCTTATGACTTTTAATATTACTGGTGAATATTATAAAAAAGGGTTCAGATTTAGATATAGCTGCCATATATGTATATCGCCCGATTTTCACATCTTGAGTCACTCCAAGCTCATTTATTGACCACTATGGCCAAAATTGTGCCTTTTTTATCAAAAATTTACAATATTTTCCAAAACAGATTCTTTCCTTCAAGTTTTCGTAAATTTTGTCCATTGAAGCATTATCATTTCTCTTCATTTTCATAACAGGTATAAATGCTAATTTCACTCATTTCGCGATCAAACCGCCCCGTGTAGTACCAACATTATTAAGTGCGGCAATTCCTGGCAAAATTCTTGAATACTAACGACCTAATAACACTTAATATTGGTTACACCGCTACCTTTATCAAGAGAATTAAGGAGGAGGTTTTAGATGTGACAATATGATCGGAAAACCTAATCGATGGGGTTCAGATAAGCTTCGGTAATAAGTTGAAAACCAACTGGACGAAATTCGGAAGACTACTCAGAAGAAGACTTGGGAGAGAAACTTTGAATTGTCCAAGCATAGAAGACACTGACGACAATGTCAATAAGATTACGACTGCACTTGTGTACTTCGAAGATTGTTGTCCTCTTCGAGAAATGAAATCAGCCCAGAAAAACCTGGATGACCGGAGAGATTTTCATCACTGAGTAAGAAGTCTGCAGACTTTATAATAGAGCACGTCGTAAAATAGCGAAAGTTTATTGCGATGTGTATTACACAGAGCTCAATAGAAAAAATAAGATTTTCAGAGCCGCAAAACGTCCAAACTGAAATGTTAGTAGACGACATGGGAATGAGAGCAGACCTAACTAACATTCAATTAAAGCTTAATACCCTAGCCATAAATGAGGTCGTGGCAGACAAAATACTAAAAAAAAATAATTTTCAAGAAGTGCTATTTTCACTATTAAAAACCAAGTACTACGTCACACTTTATTCCGCATATGTGTATTCTGATCACTTCCCTTACAAAACACAGAAAGAATCATTCAAATATCAGACCGAAAAGACGAATTAAATGTTCCATTTTGGTCAAATTTGGAAAAAAAATTAGGTACATAGTGGGAACTATGTCTAATTCTGAAACAATTTGATTACCAAACAATTTACGAACATATATTAGGGGCTATATCTAATTCTAAATAGATTTCAAGCAAACTTCTCAGATATTGTGGTACTCGTCGAAAAAGGCGTTGTGCAAAATGTTGTCAAGATTGGTTAAAAAATACACTTGCAGTGGATTTGGAAGTGAAAACCGGGTGATGTATATGACAGTTATATCTTAATCTTAAACGATTTTTATGAAAGTCGTCTATAATGTCGAAAGTCAAGAGAAAATTCTTCGTGCCTTATTTCGTAGAATTGATTAACAAATGACCATTTCATAATGGACACTGTGGAAGTCGTCGAGGAAAGCGTTTTACAAAATTTTGGGAAGATTGGTCAATAAATTCACTTGCAGTGGCTCTTGGAGTGAAAATCGGGCGATAAATATGTATGAGAGCTATATCTAAATCTGAACAGATTTCAACCGATTTCAAGATCCTTCCTAACAAATTTCAATAGAATCAGTTGACAAATGACCATTTCATTGTATTATTGCTTCAAATCGAACGAACATATATTTGGGAGCTATATCCAAATCTGAACCGGTTTCTATGAAATTCACCTGTAATGTTGGCAGTCATAAAAAAATCCTTCCTGCCAAATTTCATGAGAATCGGTAAAGAAATGACCAAATCGGACATATATATACAAATCGGACGAACATATATACAAATCGGACAAACATATATATGTGAGCTATATCCAAATTTTAACAAATTTTTTTCCAATTTCAATAAGCTTCATCTCTAGGCCGAAAAACACGCCCATACCAAATTTGAAGAGGATCGGATGAAAATTGCGACTTGTAGTTTGTACACAAATGAACATGGACAGACGTACAGACAGATGGACAGACAGACATAGCTAAATCGAATCAGGAAGTGATTCTGAGTCGATCGGTATACATATGAATGAGTCTATCTGTCTTCCTTTTGGGTGTTACAAACTAATTCACCAAGTCATAATACCCTGTACCACAGTAGTGGTGTAGGGTATAAATATATTATAATATACTTATCAGCGTCCATACCATATTTTATTCAAATCGGTCCATTATTTGATATAGTCCGTATTGACCAATCTCCAAATTAAGTATTTTAAGCTTATAAAGGCGGAAATTCTAGTTAGAGCAAAATAAAACAAGTAAAAGCGTGCTAAGTTCGGCCGGGCCGAATCTTATATACCCTCCACCATGGATCGCATTTGTCAAGTTCTTTTCCCGGCATCTCTTTTTAGGCAAAAAAATGATATAACAAAAAAATTTGCTCTGCTATTAGAGCGATATGAAGATATGGTCCGGTTTGGACCACAATTAAATTTATAGGTTGGAGACCTGTATAAAATGTCAGACAATTCGATTAAGAATTGCGCCCTTTGGGGGCTCAAGATGTAAAAAAGAGAGATCGATTTATATGGGTGCTGTATCGGGCTATAGACCGATTCAGACCATAATAAACACGTGTGTTGATGGTCATGAGACAATCCGTCGTACAAAATTTCAGGCAAATCGGATAATAATTGCGACCTATGGAGGCTCAAGAAGTCAAGATCCCAGATTGGTTTATATGACAGCTATATCAGATTATGAACCGATTTGAACCATACTTTGCACAGTTGTTGGATATCATAACAAAATACTACGTGCCAAAATTCTAATCGGATAAGAATTGCGCCCTCTAGAGGCTCAAGAAGTCAAGACCCAAGATCGGTTTATATGGCAGCTATATCAGGTTATGAACCGATTTGAACCATACTTGGCACAGTTGTTGCATATCATAACAAAACAGGTCGTGCAAAATTTCATTCCAATTGGATAGGAATTGCGCAGTCCAGAGGTTCAAGAAGTCAAGACCCAAGATCGGTTTATATGGCAGCTATATCAGGTTATGGACCGATTTGAACCATACTTGGCACAGTTGTTGCATATCATAACAAAACACGTCGTGCAAAATTTCATTCCAATCGGATAAGAATTGCGCACTCTAGAGGCTCAAGAAGTCAAGATCCAAGATCGGTTTATATGACAGCTATATCAGGTTATGAACCGATTTGAACCATACTTGGCACAGTTGTTGGATATAATAACAAAACACGTCGTGCAAAATTTCATTCCAATCGGATAAGAATTGCGCACTCTAGAGGCTCAAGAAGTCAAGACCCAAGATCGGTTTATATGGCAGCCATATCAGGTTATAAACCGATTTGAACCATACTTGACACAGTTGTTGGATATCATAACAAAACACGTCGTGCAAAATTTCATCCCAATCGGATAAGAATTGCGCACTCTAGAGGCTCAAGAAGTCAAGACCCAAGATCGGTTTATATGGCAGCTATATCAAAACATGGACCAATATTGCCCATTTACAATACCACTAATAAGAAGTATTTGTGCAAAATTTCAAGTGCCTAGCTTTACTCCTTCGGAAGTTAGCGTGCTTTCGACAGACAGACGGACGGACAGACGGACGGACATGGCTAGATCGACATAAAATTTCACGACGATCAAGAATATATATACTTTATGGGGTCTCAGACGAATATTTCGAGTAGTTACAATCAGAATGACGAAATTAGTATACCCCCATCCTATGGTGGAGGGTATAAAAAAAATCAAAAAGAGATACCTAAATATTTTTTTAAATTTTGCAGATAAGTGTCCTTAAAAAGCAAAAAAAATGCTCCCGAATTTTTCACAAAAAAAATATCCAAAATACCCATTTCAGGCAAAGATGATTTCCAAAACGGCATATTTTAGTACATTGGCTGTGGAGGCTACAAATAGTGTTTGTGGAAAAATTTTTTTGCATCGGTTCAGGGGACAGATGACGCAAAAAAGGTCAAATGGGGGATGTGGGCTCCGCATTTTGAGAACGCGAAGTGGATATTCAAATTATTTTATAAAAAATTGTCTATTTTGAAATGAAAATGGTGCTATTTTAAGTTAGCATATGTTGTTCAAATTTCATCTAAGACGCACAATATGTCCTCTTTACAAAAAAAAAAAGAAAAAATTAAGATATTCAAGCAAATATTTTTCAATAAAGACTAATCAATAAATATATTTTTTGGACCAAAAATTTCCAAAATCCACCTTTTCACATTCTTTGACATCCAAACTGTATAACTTTCAAACGAATTATCGAATGTGGATACTTATGCAGCAAATTTGTTGTAAATTTTGTTGCCAATCCAAAACATATACCAAAATGAAAATTGAACCACAAATGCCGGTCTCGGCCGAAATTCGAAGAAATAAAAATTAAACGTTGAATATCTCCTCAAGCTCCTTTTTAATAGGAACTCTTGAGCACTACCTAGAAAAAAATGAGAAATCGGAGAAAAAATCAAGATTTGGCAGCCCGAAACATTTTTCGAAATGACGAGGTGATCATATTTAGGGCCCTAACAAGGCGCCCAGACTATCTTGACCTTGAGATTGTAGTGCATTTCGATGACACCTCAGCTCCTATCAATCAATCAAAATTTCTCAAATGGCAGCTTTTTTACTAGTCCCTTTTTATTCTTGATTGCTGTGCGACATTAATAATCTGGGGGTGGGTGAACTTCTCGAGATAACTAGTGCTAGTTCTTTCGAGTACGTCCAAAAGTCAACCTGATCATCTGGTCTGAAACCATCTGTATATATGTCTACGTACCTTCTGTTACACAGCATATTGTAGTTCCAACCATAGGCCACCGTGGTGAGGAGGTTATCATGTCCGCCTATGACGCTGAACGCCTGGGTTCGAATCCTTGCGAGAACATCAGAATTAAATGTTCAGGGGTGGTTATCCTCTCCTAATGTTGGCGACATTTGTGAGATACTTTACCATGTAAAAACTTCTCCCCAAAGAGGTATCGCACGGCGGCACGCCGACCAGACTCGGCTATAAAAAGGAGGCCACTTATCATTGAGCTTAAACTTGTATCGGACAACACTCATTGATATGTGACAAGTTTGCCCCAGTTCCTTAATTGAATGTTCATGGGCAAAAAAAATTGCAATTTTGCTGAGTTTGCTGCAGCCCTTCCTCAGATCACTCAGTTATGGGGTCCTCCATGGCAGTCGCTATTTGCCCCTTGCATTGGCACTAGGACAAGCTCACACAAGCGAGTTATTCGGGGCTTTCGTGATCGGCTTGATCATTATGTTTACGTTCTTCGCAGTTTCCCCTTACTTTTCAAGTCTAGAAGGGATGCCGTCTAGTCTAGAAGGGATCCCAATCCGTCTTTCTTCTCTTTAACCGAGGGACCACTTTTGCAGTATTCTCGCCAAAGCTGAAACTGATATACCGATGATCAGAGAATCTGTGGTCATCCCAGCCGCATATCCTTCCGATACAACGTCTAATACCCCCTGCCTGTTCCTGGTAATAAAGGTCGGTTAATTCCGTTTATAACAAATCGCCAGTTTCGATAAGCAGCTCACCTCTTTCGTTGATATCCCATTTTCCACATATCTGGTGATGTGCATTTGGATCACTTCCTACAATGAGACTCGTTTTCCCTGCAGGAGCGGCTTCAACCAGCAACTTAAGGCTTGAAAGCGACATCTCTGAATCCTCTGTCAAATATAATGAGACTAATTAATTTCAAAGCTGGCTACTAATGAATCCTCAGTGCATAGCGACAGAGAAGATAAACATTTAGACTACTCTTTGCAAGAATCCAGGCTCTGTGTCTCCCATTCCACGTAGCCATGGACTGTTTAAATCGCCAAATTCTTAGACCATGAACTATTCCACACACCCATGGTTCCTGGATAAGAACCACGTCAAATCCTCCAGCAACCCGAAGGACTTTAAGTGCCGCCGAAGCGGCCATAAAAATGGAAAAATTTTTCAAAAACAGAACCATAGTTAGGATTCAGGATTTCCTAGTCCTCTGAGTCGTTCGATCGTGTCATGATGAGTTTCCATACGCATCCGGGGGCAATTGAGAAAGCATTAGAACTACACTTTCTCTGAACACTGGACACTTGATGTGTGTACAACTCCACTAGCTGCTGCTGTCGACCTTTGAGTACCGACTTTCCCTACAGGCGCATACCTTGAGCGCAATTCCACCGGATGGCCCATCCACACAGAGCTTGGCGGGTCCCATTTCGACTCCTTCCACTGCTTGTTTTATCGTGGAAGGGTCATTTTCAGTATCCTGCAATCCGCCAGACTTTAGAGATGTGGCCGATAGTTCCTCTTACAAGAGTTTAGCAGCAACTGCTGAGTCTTGTCGATCGTTCTGTTACAAAATGCATAAAAATATGTGATTTGTGCAGCGTCCAGAAAAAAGAAGATGTCAAGAAATGTTTAACACCCATAATATGGTGAAAAACTCTGGCACAGCACCAAACATTTAAATAATTAATTTAGTGAATGGCCCAGGGTACGTATGATAACTATTTGATAATTATGGCCACAGAAGTAATACATCATACGCCACCTTGGTAACTTATGTTCCACAATAAAATTCTTGGCAAATCAAATCTTCAAATCATAGGTATTACGAACGTTTTAACATCTCTTCTTCCACTGGAACATAATCATACACATTCCATTCACATTCAGTATAAGGAATTCTGATACAATCCAATCTAATTACAGTATTGCTGATACACAATATTGACAAAGTCCGATGTGGATTTTTTTTTATATTTTCAACCATATATTCACCAGAAATATAGAAAAAAATATTTCAAATAAACAATAACATATTTTTTTTAAATTCCACTTTTATGACTACAGTTTAACATTGGATTGTCAATCAATTATGAAAGGAAGAACAAAAAAATACCCTTTTTGGCGTTTTAAAAGTTTACATCGGGAAATACCTTTAAAAGCAGGGGAAACTTCCCTACTTCAGGATATGTTGCAAACATTCGACTTATGATTTTTCATAATACTTAGATTTCAGGTATATTTTTGGCAATACCAGGTGACACGTGATAACTGTGACCACTACACGGCCTAGCCCGTGCTCTGACTTGTGTGGTGTGCATCGTTATCACCGGAAGCTTAGCAGAAATCTACCGGGTTCGTCCACAGTCTGCGGATAGTGGAAAGCTTCGTATTTATGTGGAGAAGCTGCAAATGCTACCGCTGGCAGTGAAGGGCACTGAAGGTGGGTTCAGAGCAATCAAATATTTGACCAAACTTGGTTTATCATTTTTGCCAATGTTAATTTTGTATTTATGTGGCGAAGCGTCAAATGCTGCCGCTGGAAGTGAAGGGCACTGAAGGTGGGTTCAGAGCAATCAAATATTTGACCAAACTTGATTGATCAAATTTGCCAATCTTAATTTTGTATTCAAATCAGACAATTTGAATTGTCACATTTTGTTTGTTCAGAAACATATCATATAGAGTTAATCAATCTACCAACTCCGATAGATGGGAGGCTAGCCACAATCCGCATAAAAGTAAAATTTCAAAAAAACATCAGCCTTATTTGTACCTATGTCCTATGTATTGTACCTATGTACTATGTCCAGACCCCAAAGATTTTTAGATGGTGTAATTAATTCAATTATTAAATTAATTATGGCAGAAGTTCATCAATATTTCGTAGCAATAGTTATTTTAGTTTTAGTTTAAAAATGTCTAAAATTGCGAAGGGAAGGAAAATATCTTTGGCCGGGAAATTTGAGAAGGTCGAAACACAACAGATGGCAACTGCATACCCAACTAGAATAACCCAACTGCTTGATAAAAGCACTCCTTGTCCCGATGGTATACATAACACACATATCATCCCATTCTTACTTCCTTACTGGACTTATAAGTAATGATAAAAATGAATTAATTCGTTGAGATCTGTTTCAATAAAAATGTGTGTTAGATAAAAAATACATTTTGTACATATATACATAAATACTTTTATTACCAATTTTCAGCCAGAATTTTAATTTTTTTGCGGTTCCATTACTCTCGCCACAAACCATTCTTTTAGTTTAAGGTCTGATAGGAAAATCATCTAAATCAGCTAGCGTTGCCACCAAACTCATAAATATCAGCTCGAATTTAAGAAAGTAGTCCATAGTTAATAAGATTTTGCGTGTTGTATCGGCGGCGACAGGATTTTTTTTTTATTTCAATGGTAATTTTATAGACCCTCACTCTGTTGCCTTTGCATTGAACAATTTTGGCACAACGTGTGCAGATGCACTACATTTAACTTTTTATAAAAATATTTCCTAACTTCGAAATTTTCCATTTTAAGTAAAAATTTATTTCATTAAGCACTTAAATTTGAGGAAGGGTTTAATTCCTATATCGTACAACGAGTTGATCGAAAAGCTCAAAAAATGCTAGAAAATAGGTTAGGTTTAAGTGACAGTCTGCCATCAGGAACAGAAAAAGGAAGATGCCTTCTAGTTCCTACCGTTGAACCATCCAGATCGCTTTTAAAAGCCCAATAACTTGCAAATGTTCACATCGGCTAAATCAGAAAGGTGCTCACAGAAATGAGATCCTAAAGTGCAACTCCTTCTGACTGCTAGTGTGGGACACACACAAAGAAGGTGTTCTATTGTCTCTTCTTCTTCGATGTCCTCACAGCTTCTGCAAAAGTCGTTGCTTCCTTGCAACCTTCTGTCTGTCATCATGTTTTCCAATTAGACCTGTAATGACGGACACAATGACTGAGACGTCTGTTCTAGCCAATGACAGCAAAGCAGTAGACCTCTTCAAGTCTAGATTAGGCCACATAGTTTTGGAATGCTCAAAGCACCCTTTTTGTGACCATCTATCATTCGTTGTGAAACATGTCGCTAAAGTTATTCACACAGATACCAGTATCCCTATATACTGGGACATCTCTGTGACCCGACACCCAGAACAGGCGAATTTTGAACTCTTCAACCATCTCGCTGAGAGATCTGCGGCAGTCGATGGCGGTTTTTGTGTTCAGAAATACGTTCTCCAGGGATTTAATGGCTGCCTGGCTGTCTGAGAAGATATTTAAGACAATCGTCGTAATGACGTTATATGTTAGCCATTCCACCACTTCCTACATTGCAATGATCTTCTATATCATTAGAGTACACCCCAAAGCCCACCTGGTCGTTTAGTTTGGAAGCACCCGTATAGAAGTCTATGTAACTTCTGTTACCAGGGATATCGTAGTTCCAATCGGTTCTATCAGGAATAGTGGAACAGTATTTTTTATCAAAAAGCGGCTCAGATAGTGTATAATCCCCACTGACTGGAACATCGGATATTGTATCAAGGATAACACAGTGTCCGTAGCGGCCACATGACCAATGAAAAAGCTCCCTTAACATCACGGCAGTGGGCGCTGCAATTTGGGTAGCCACAATGTCCAGAGATTGTGATGAACAAAGAAGCCATCCTTTGGATCCGGTTAAGTATTGAGCAGTAGGTGGATTTTTGAAGCGCCGTCCAACTGACCACAACGCCATATAGCATTATAGGTCTGACAACTGCAGTATACACCCAATGCATGACTCGCGGTCTAAACCGCCAATTTTTGTCAATGGCTCTTTGCAGGTGTATAGAGCAATAGTAGCCTTTATTGCCCTTTCCAAAATGTTGGATTTGAAGTTTAATTTCCTGTCCAGCAAAACACCCAGGTGTTTTGCGCTTTCTGTAAATTGAACATTCTCTCCTCCCAAGGAGACAGGTTCGACTGTAGGCAACTTGTATTTCCTGCTGAAAAGAACTACTTCTGTCTTGCACGGATTTATACCCAGACCACTTTCTGTTCTGTATCCCACTTTGCTGTTGCACGTATAGCTTCTTGAAGTATATTTCTTAGAGTGCTGGGAAACTTTCCCCCAACCGTAATTGCCACATCATCAGCATACGCGACCATTTTTACACCTTTTTCTTCCACAGACAATAATATATTGTTTATGGCTATATTCCAAAGTAGCGGAAACAGCACACCTCCTTGAGGAGTTCCTCTGCTGACCCATCTTTTTAGATCCACAAGTCCCAAGTCTGCCGTAATGCATCTTTTAGGGAATAAGTTATTAATAAACTTTCTTGCGGTAGAGTTGATGCCTAGAAACTCCAACTCCTTCATGATTGACGTCGGTTTTACATTATTGAAAGCACCTTCAATGTCAAGAAATGCTACCATTCTATATTCCTTGACAGCGAGAGAACCCTCTATGTAGCCGACTAGGTCGTGAAGGGCTGTTTCAGTAGATTTGGATGATGCTGCTACCGCGAAAGGCGATGTCCAGGAATCTTTGCCCTAAGATATGTTTCGATCAATCTCTCAAGAGTCTTCAGCATAAAGGATGGCAGACAAATAGAACGAAAATCTTTCGCCTTCGTGTGGTAAGGTTTTCCTGCTTTTGGAATGGAAATGACCTTCGTGTCCCTCCATCCCACAGGTCGGCGAAGGTCGGTAACTTTTTATACCCACCACCTTAAAATGGGGGGTATACTAATCTAGGCCACCGTAGCGCAGAGGTTAGCATGTCCGCTTATGACGCTGAACGCCTGGGTTCGAATCCTAGCGAGGCCATCAGAAAATGATCTATCCATGTCGACCCTCCGTAAGTCTCTCGAAATCACGATAGTATACAAACTATTGAAGCTCCTTGAATTTTTAGATCATTTGCAAATGGGTCATTTCGGTCTTTCGACTTCTAATCCCCCTAGAAACTAAAATTTTTATCCGATTGCGCTGAAATGCACGTAGTGTTCTGTTACGACTTCTAACAATAGTGTCAAGTATGGTCTAAATCGGTTTTTAGCCTGATAAAATAGCTCCCATATAAATGAAATCTCCCGATTTGCAATCTTGAGCCCTTTGAGATGCTATTGTTATCGGCTGTTTTTATACCCACCGCCATAGAATTGGGGTATACTAATCTAGTCATTCCTTTTTAACGCCTTGGAATATTAATCTGCGACCCCGTAAAGTATATATATTCTGGATATTCTCGGCGTTCTGAGTCGAGACATGTCCGACAGTCTGTCGAAATCATGATAGCGGTCGAACACGTAAATCTATCTGCTTGAAACTTTGCATAGATACTACTTATTGATGTAGGTCGTTGAGGATTGCAAATGGGACATATCGGTTGAGATTTGAATATAGCCTTCTTAAGCCCCTAGAAGCCTCAATATTCGTTCGATTTTGCTAAAATTTGGAACAAGTTACCAAAGTTATGACTTCCAATATCCATGCCAAGTATGATCCAAATCGGTCTATAAACAGATATAGCCCCCATATAAAGCAAATCCAGGAGTTGACTTCATGATCACCTAGAAACCTCAATTTTCATCCGATTTGGCTGAAATTTGAAAAAAAGGACTTGAGTTATGACTTCCAATATTCACGCCGAGTATGATCCGCAACGGTTTATTAACAGATATAGCCCCCATATAAACCGATCCCAGAATTTGACTTCTTGAGCCCTTAGAAACCTCAATTTTCATCCGATTTGGCTGAAATTTTGAAAAAAGAAGACTTGAGTTGTGACTTCCAACACCCATTCCAATCCCTATGTAAACAGATCCCCGGATTTGACTTCTTGAGCCCTTAGACGCCTCAATTTTCATCCGATTTTGCTGAAATTTGGAACAAAAACTTGTAAAGGGTGATTTTTTTGAGGTTAGGATTTTCATGCATTAGTATTTGACAGATCACGTGGGATTTCAGACATGGTGTCAAAGAGAAAGATGCTCAGTATGCTTTGACATTTCATCATGAATAGACTTACTAACGAGCAACGCTTGCAAATCATTGAATTTTATTACCAAAATCAGTGTTCGGTTCGAAATGTGTTCATTCACCGTTCAGCGATGAGGCTCATTTCTGGTTGAATGGCTACGTAAATAAGCAAAATTGCCGCATTTGGAGTGAAGAGCAACCAGAAGCCGTTCAAGAACTGCCCATGCATCCCGAAAAATGCACTGTTTGGTGTGGTTTGTACGCTGGTGGAATCATTGGACCGTATTTTTTCAAAGATGCTGTTGGACGCAACGTTACGGTGAATGAACACATTTCGAACCGAACACTGATTTTGGTAATAAAATTCAATGATTTGCAAGCGTTGCTCGTTAGTAAGTCTATTCATGATGAAATGTCAAAGCATACTGAGCATCTTTCTCTTTGACACCATGTCTGAAATCCCACGTGATCTGTCAAATACTAATGCATGAAAATCCTAACCTCAAAAAAATCACCCTTTATATATATATACGAGAGCTATATCTAAATATGAACCGATTTCTATGAAATTCACCAGTAATGTCGGCAGTCATAAGAATCGACAGTCGAGAGAATCGGTTAAGAAATTACCTTTTTATTGCATTATTACTGCAAATCGGACGAACATATATAGGGGAGCTAAATGTACCACAGTAGTGGTGTAGGGTATAATTACATAGCCTATTGTCCCTTCCTCTCCCCACAATCCGGGAACATTTCAAGAAAATTGGTTCAGTCTTATTTGAGGCTATAAGAAACAAACAAACACAAAACGTTGGTAAGGTGAACAAAAATATTTAGGTTTGTATCAACCCTTTTCCCACATTTATGTCCACATTGTTATATAAAAAATGATGAAAAGTTTAAAGTCACTGTCACTTTTCAAAATTCTTCTCTTGTGCACTAAAATTAAAACATCAGCGAAAGGGTTACTCATTGCAGCGTCTGATGATTCTTAACATCATTATCATTTTGCACCAACATTTCGTATTTATTGTATATTTGAAAATTTCTTTGTGGTAGCTTTTTCCTGTTTTCCATGGGATAGCCAACCAGCCCGCATATAAAGGTCTTCCGCCCTACATTCCAAGTATGCCCCCATCGTAGAAGTGATGAAATTTGTCAGTAATGAAACGTGCGTTTAATTTAAATTGTTGTGCCCTCAACAAATTTTGTGCGAAACCCTTTTACTTTGCAAAGTCTACCCTTAAATGCCTATTATTTTAAATTGTATCCCATTTAATGGCTATAACTTTTTAACACAATGGTAACTAATGACCAAGTTTTTCTTTCATTTGAGATGGTTTGAGGACTGTTGTGGTGCTGGGCAAAGGTGAAGTGGTAAACACTTTTACAGATATTAGTTAGTTCACACAAACGCACAACACACTCTCAAGCGAAAAGTTATTAATAACCGACTTAACACTTTAAATCCCATAATAAAAACAAGAAACTTTTGTCGCCTATTGATGTTTCCGTTTCGGTTGTGTGTGTGTGGTAGTTGCATTGTTTGCAGGATTTTAGTTAAACAACAAATCTGTTGTGTTAACCACAGAATTTCAACATGCATACACACGGAAACGTTCAGAAACACTGACCAGGAGTGGAAGAGCAATAATAACACCACAAGTGATCCACCAAAATAAGGCCTTTTATAAAGGCTTCTTTTATTGAACATGTGCATTATCCTTTTAGTGTCTTTTTATAGAAGGTATTGGGCATGTCTTCCGTATGCGAATGTCGGGACATAGCTTCAATTCATGTGCGGCTAACAAAATTTGTTGTGATCAATCGACGCTAATTACGACATACTAACAAAAAGGACAAAACGTTTACTGCCAGTCTGAGTCTGGCATTTAAATGCTTGAGAAGATATTTATGCCAACAGTCGTTAAAGCATTATCTCCCAGCCATTTCCTTAGGTGGTAGCAAGGATCTTCGTCCAATACACACAACAGTCATTGGATAACCTTCTCGATATATCCAATCACAATTCTTCAGAGTACCCCACAAAGCCCACTAATGGACCAGTCTGGAAACATCCGTCAACATACATTCTATTGTCAGTGATGTTGTAGTTCCAATCGGCTCCATCAGTATTATTTTATTAATTTATTTATCCACTAAATTACAATTTAAATTATAGTTATTGGAGCTATGACCTTAGGCTAAGGCTTTAGCAGTAGACTTCGAATAGTTATGCAAATGCGTACATTTTTTGGAGCATTGGATAAATTCGGTACATCGGACGTTTTATGCAAACTGCATGTCTTATATATAAAAATAAATTTGAGCATATTGAGCCGCTAGCTAAACACGGAAAGTGACAAGCTTTAAAGTTTTTTTTTTTCATTAGAGTAAAGCACAAATTGATGTCTGGTACAAAAAATACAGCATACATTGTCTGGTAACATTTACGCGATAAAAAAATATCTACCCCAAAATCGGTATTTATATGAGCGAAACCAAAAACTCTCAAAAGTAATTTTTTGTATAATTTATTGCATAGGGAATACAGCATATCATAATACAAAACCACAATGGAGTTGTGCAAAACTGAAAGGCTTATAATATAATTGTGTATCATAGTATCGAAATAAATACAAATAAACTCTGAAAGAGTTTAAACTACCAACTGAGATCTGCTTATAATTGGTGAAATGTTGAGTTAAGTTTAGTTTTAACATTAAACTGAACTTGGCATCCTTTTCAGTAAGCACAATATATTTTAAAATTAACAAGTAAAAGCTCGTTAAGTTCGTTCAGGCCGAGTTTTATATACCCTCCACTATGGACCGCATTTGACACGTTCTTTGAATGATTTTTTAAAATATATAGGAGTTACATCTACAAATATGGAAGGACCGTTCTTGTAATGATTATTGGAAGTCAAAAAAATACTCCTACACTAAAGGGAAATTTTAATCTCCTAGCTCTATTTCTTCGAAAGTTAGCGTGCTTTCGATGGACGGACGGATATGATTAAATCGATTTGGAATATACTTTGTTGTTCCTCAGGTCAGTATTTCGATGTGTTAAAAAGGGAATGACGAAATTTGTATACCCCCACCCTATGGTGAAGGGTATTAAAAGAATCTTATATGTGCTCTCATATAGTACCCTAAAAATAAAAATTTTGTATCCAAATTTCGGGTGGGGTACCTAGGGGGGCCGCCCCACCCTAAAACCTACCAAACATATATTTAGCCCAATCACGACAATATGGGACTCAAATGAAAGATATTTAGGATAAGAAAACGTATCTGATATCCAATTGTTGGATCAAGTGCTAGGGGGACCACCTCAACCCCCAAAACACCCCTAAATCGGACATATATACCGACCATGACAATATGGGACTCAAATGAAAGGTATTTACGAGTAGAATACGAATCTGACATCCAAATGTGGGACCACGTTTCTGGGGGTCCACCCTTTCCCTAAAACACCCCCAAACTGGACTTATTTACTGACCATTGGAATGTGGGGCTTAAATAAAAGAAAATAAAAGTTTTTAAAGAGGAACACGAATCCGATATATATTTTAAAGGCCAACTCACTGAGTGGCCTTGAAAATACATTTATTCCCCAAAAAACACCCCAAACCGGTAATGTGTGCCTGTTATGGAAATATGGGGCTCAAATTTAAGGTATTTGGGAGTAAACCACGTATCTGATATCAACATTAGGGACCATCTCTCTAGGGGACGTCCCACCACCATAACAACCCCAAAATAGGACGTATTTGCTCACCAAGACAATTTGGGTCTTAAAGAGAGTGGAACTAAATATTTATGGTTTTTGGGAAATATTTGCTGACTTTTGCAATAAGGAGTATAAATGATATTTTTTAGTTATTTTAGCGAAAATTGCACTTTATAATATTTCAATATTTATCCTGCATATTCTGCAATGGATATTTTAAAACTTACAAATGTTATTTGAATAAGCTCAGTTTTCGAACAGCCCTATCCAGAAAAATGTTGTCCTATTAATCACTTAAGAAATTTACGCAGTACGAAGCAATTTTTAAGTACTTAGTTAAAATTTTTTTATACGCATCTAGTCATTCCGTTTGTAACACCTCGAAATATTGATCTGCGAACCCATAAGTATATATATTCTGGATCGTCTCGACATTTTGAGTCGTTCTAGCCATGTCCTTCCGTCTGTCGAAATCACGAAAGCGGTCGAACGCATACAGCTAGCCGCTTGAAATTTTCCACAGATACTTCTTATTGATGTAGGTCATTGGCGATTGCAAACGGGTCATATCGGTTCAAATTTGGATATAGCCCTCATATAAACCGATCCCCGATTTGACTTCTTGAGCCCCTATGAGCTTCAATTTTCATCCGATTTTGCTGAAATTTGGAACAAAAATTTGTGTTATGACTTCCAACATTAATGCTAATTACGATCCTAGTCGGTATATATAGACTGATAAAGCCCCCATATAAACCGATCCCAGGATTTGAGTAGCTGACCCCGGGCCCGCTCCGCTGCGCCTTCTTTTATTTTATATGGAGCAAAATTTTCCTTGGAATATTTATTTTCGACAATTAAAGAGCTTTTAGTGAAATACCATGCTACGAAAATAGCATTTAGCTTGACTAACAGTTTAACAATATAAGTGCCTTTATCTGAATCCTGTGTGGTCTTTATTGGTCTACGAATTTAAGTTTGGATGTAAGGTGTACTCCACTCTTAAAATACTTTATTCCAGCCCGATATTCTCATGATATCTGATTTGGAACCTGAAAAATATCAGCATCGTGCTCTTCTTTCAAATACCATTTATTTAAACCTCATATTGCCATTGGTTTAGGGGAGTGTACACGATGAGGCGTCCCCCCAAGCACATGGCCCCAAAATAGGTTATCAAATTCGTTTTCTAGTCTCAAAAAATATCAGCATCGTGCTCTTCTTTCAAATACCATTTATTTAAACCTCATATTGCCATTGGTTTAGGGTAGTCTACACGATGAGGCGTCCCCCAAGCACATGACCCCAAAATAGGTTTTCTAATCTCAAATACCTTTTATTTGAGTCACATATTGGCATGGTCGAAAAATTTTTACCCTATGGGGGGTGTTTTGGGGAAAGGGTGATGCCCTAAATACATGGTCCTACATTTAGATATCAAATTCGTATTCTACTTCCTTACCATTATTTAAGCCCCATATTGCGATGGTCAGTAAAAAATTGCTGTTTGTGGGGTATTTTGGGAAAGGGGTAGACCCCCAGAAAATTGGTCGCGAAAGTGGGTACCAATTCTTTCTCTACCCCCCAATACCTCCTCAGTGACATGGTCGGTAAATATGCCCGATTTAGGGCTGTTTTGGGGATTGGGTTGATCCCCCAAACAATAAGCCCGGAAAATATATCACCAATGTGCTCTATTCTCACATATCTATATATCATTTATTTAAACCTCGCATTGCCATTGGCCTCAAAAATGGATATCAAATTCGTTTTCTAATCTCATTTAAACTCCTTATTGCAAAAGTCAGCAAATATGTCCGGTTTGGGGTATTGGCCCTAAAAACTATGAATATCAAGTTCCACTCTCTTTAAGACCCAATTTGTCTTGGTGACCAGGTTGTTATGGAGGTGGGACATCTCCTAGACAGTTGGTCCCTACTGTTGATATCAGATACATGGTTTACTCCCAAATACCATAAATTTGAGCCCCATTTTTCCATAATCGGCAACCATGACCGGCTTGGGGAGTGTTTTGGGGAATGGGCGGCCACTCAGTGAGTTGGCCTTGAAAATAAATATCGGATTCGTGCTCTACTCTAAAAACCCTCTTATTTGAGCCTCATATTGCAATAGTCAGCAAATACTTCCTATTTGGGTGATATTGTAGGGTGGAGTGGAGGGGTGGAGTAGACAATATTCCCGTATATTGATATCAGATTCGGGCTTTACTCCCAAAGACCTATCATTTGAGCCCCATATTGCTATGGTCGTAAATTTGTACCCTTTGGGGGATGTTTTTGGTGGGAGGCGGCCCCCCCAAACACTTGGTCTTATATTTGGATATTAGATTCGAATTCTACACTTTTATTTAAGCCCCATATTCCCATGGTCAGTAAATAAGTCCTGTTTGGGGGGTGTTTTGGGGAAGAGGTGGACCCCCAAAAACGTGATCCCACATTGGAATATTAGATTCGTATTCTACTCGCAAATACCTTTCATTTGAGTCCCATATTGGTTTAGGGGAGTGTACACGATGAGGCGTCCCCCCAAGCACATGGCCCCAAAATAGGTTATCAAATTCGTTTTCTAGTCTCAAAAAATATCAGCATCGTGCTCTTCTTTCAAATACCATTTATTTAAACCTCATATTGCCATTGGTTTAGGGTAGTCTACACGATGAGGCGTCCCCCAAGCACATGACCCCAAAATAGGTTTTCTAATCTCAAATACCTTTTATTTGAGTCACATATTGGCATGGTCGAAAAATTTTTACCCTATGGGGGGTGTTTTGGGGAAAGGGTGATGCCCTAAATACATGGTCCTACATTTAGATATCAAATTCGTATTCTACTTCCTTACCATTATTTAAGCCCCATATTGCGATGGTCAGTAAAAAATTGCTGTTTGTGGGGTATTTTGGGAAAGGGGTAGACCCCCAGAAAATTGGTCGCGAAAGTGGGTACCAATTCTTTCTCTACCCCCCAATACCTCCTCAGTGACATGGTCGGTAAATATGCCCGATTTAGGGCTGTTTTGGGGATTGGGTTGATCCCCCAAACAATAAGCCCGGAAAATATATCACCAATGTGCTCTATTCTCACATATCTATATATCATTTATTTAAACCTCGCATTGCCATTGGCCTCAAAAATGGATATCAAATTCGTTTTCTAATCTCATTTAAACTCCTTATTGCAAAAGTCAGCAAATATGTCCGGTTTGGGGTATTGGCCCTAAAAACTATGAATATCAAGTTCCACTCTCTTTAAGACCCAATTTGTCTTGGTGACCAGGTTGTTATGGAGGTGGGACATCTCCTAGACAGTTGGTCCCTACTGTTGATATCAGATACATGGTTTACTCCCAAATACCATAAATTTGAGCCCCATTTTTCCATAATCGGCAACCATGACCGGCTTGGGGAGTGTTTTGGGGAATGGGCGGCCACTCAGTGAGTTGGCCTTGAAAATAAATATCGGATTCGTGCTCTACTCTAAAAACCCTCTTATTTGAGCCTCATATTGCAATAGTCAGCAAATACTTCCTATTTGGGTGATATTGTAGGGTGGAGTGGAGGGGTGGAGTAGACAATATTCCCGTATATTGATATCAGATTCGGGCTTTACTCCCAAAGACCTATCATTTGAGCCCCATATTGCTATGGTCGTAAATTTGTACCCTTTGGGGGATGTTTTTGGTGGGAGGCGGCCCCCCCAAACACTTGGTCTTATATTTGGATATTAGATTCGAATTCTACACTTTTATTTAAGCCCCATATTCCCATGGTCAGTAAATAAGTCCTGTTTGGGGGGTGTTTTGGGGAAGAGGTGGACCCCCAAAAACGTGATCCCACATTGGAATATTAGATTCGTATTCTACTCGCAAATACCTTTCATTTGAGTCCCATATTGGTTTAGGGGAGTGTACACGATGAGGCGTCCCCCCAAGCACATGGCCCCAAAATAGGTTATCAAATTCGTTTTCTAGTCTCAAAAAATATCAGCATCGTGCTCTTCTTTCAAATACCATTTATTTAAACCTCATATTGCCATTGGTTTAGGGTAGTCTACACGATGAGGCGTCCCCCAAGCACATGACCCCAAAATAGGTTTTCTAATCTCAAATACCTTTTATTTGAGTCACATATTGGCATGGTCGAAAAATTTTTACCCTATGGGGGGTGTTTTGGGGAAAGGGTGATGCCCTAAATACATGGTCCTACATTTAGATATCAAATTCGTATTCTACTTCCTTACCATTATTTAAGCCCCATATTGCGATGGTCAGTAAAAAATTGCTGTTTGTGGGGTATTTTGGGAAAGGGGTAGACCCCCAGAAAATTGGTCGCGAAAGTGGGTACCAATTCTTTCTCTACCCCCCAATACCTCCTCAGTGACATGGTCGGTAAATATGCCCGATTTAGGGCTGTTTTGGGGATTGGGTTGATCCCCCAAACAATAAGCCCGGAAAATATATCACCAATGTGCTCTATTCTCACATATCTATATATCATTTATTTAAACCTCGCATTGCCATTGGCCTCAAAAATGGATATCAAATTCGTTTTCTAATCTCATTTAAACTCCTTATTGCAAAAGTCAGCAAATATGTCCGGTTTGGGGTATTGGCCCTAAAAACTATGAATATCAAGTTCCACTCTCTTTAAGACCCAATTTGTCTTGGTGACCAGGTTGTTATGGAGGTGGGACATCTCCTAGACAGTTGGTCCCTACTGTTGATATCAGATACATGGTTTACTCCCAAATACCATAAATTTGAGCCCCATTTTTCCATAATCGGCAACCATGACCGGCTTGGGGAGTGTTTTGGGGAATGGGCGGCCACTCAGTGAGTTGGCCTTGAAAATAAATATCGGATTCGTGCTCTACTCTAAAAACCCTCTTATTTGAGCCTCATATTGCAATAGTCAGCAAATACTTCCTATTTGGGTGATATTGTAGGGTGGAGTGGAGGGGTGGAGTAGACAATATTCCCGTATATTGATATCAGATTCGTGCTTTACTCCCAAAGACCTATCATTTGAGCCCCATATTGCTATGGTCGTAAATTTGTACCCTTTGGGGGATGTTTTTGGTGGGAGGCGGCCCCCCCAAACACTTGGTCTTATATTTGGATATTAGATTCGAATTCTACACTTTTATTTAAGCCCCATATTCCCATGGTCAGTAAATAAGTCCTGTTTGGGGGGTGTTTTGGGGAAGAGGTGGACCCCCAAAAACGTGATCCCACATTGGAATATTAGATTCGTATTCTACTCGCAAATACCTTTCATTTGAGTCCCATATTGTCATGGTCGGTAAATATGTCCGATTTAGGGGTGTTTTGGGGGTTGAGGTGATCCCCCTTACACTTGGTTCAACAATCGGATATCAGATACGTTTTCTTAACCTAAATACTTTTCATTTGAGTCCCATATTGTCGCGATTGGTGTTAATATATGTTTGGTGGGTTTTAGGGTGGGGCGGCCCCCCTAAGGACCCCATCCGAAATTTGGATACCAAATTTTTATTTTTAGGGTACTATATGAGATCCGAGATCTTGCGTTTGTGAAAATTAGGGTAAGGGGGAGGGTCCGCTCCCCCTTCAGATATCAAAAAATGTAGTACCCTATTTTCACGACGGAATCATTATGCCCATCCGTGAAAATTTCAAGAAAATCGGCCGTAAGGAACACACAAACATACAAACAAACAAACAAACCTACAAACAAACACAAATTGATTTTTATATAGAAGATGTATCAGATTTTTTACAAAATTACAAAAAACAAGATAAAGTTAACATTTTCATGAAATTTTCTCACAAAAATGGAATTAAAAAATTTTTCGAACGACTTAGATTTGAACAAAAAAAAGTACAAAAATTTACAGTTTTTGGATTTGTTGTTGGATTTACTTGTTTCTATTTAAAATAGAAGCTAAATAAAAGCCATTTTCTCTATTCTTTTTTCATTCTTAAACATAAAATTAAAACAAAAATATTAATTTGCTTAAATTTTCTCTTTGAAATGCCTTTTTTAAAGGACAATTTTGCAAATAACGACAAAAAATTAGAAAACTTCCTAATTAGGAAAATGTTTTCAACCCGCTGAGATTTCTATTACACCCAATTAGTCAGGTGACTTTTTTGGTTCTTACATCTTCTATGCTTTTTCTCCCAAAACTAGCAAAATGTAGGAGCAATAGTCATATTGAGCAATACTTGCATGCAATTTTTACCATATCTTTACATAAAAAAAAGGATTTTCGGTCAATTTTAATGAAATTCGAAAGAGCTCTTGATCACGTCAAGTGCTCTTTCAATCGTCCCTCGTCCCCGGCCGACACGGGATAACTCTGAGCACCACCCAGGCTGGATATTTTAGCTCCGACTTGCGTGGTCTCCGTTATTATCAAGTGAAAGCTACCGGGCACGCCCACAGGTTGCGTGGAAGGGGGGTCAGGTGGCACTGGCTCTTAATTGAATACTGAGTGCCTATGGTACTCAAGATGACAAAGCGGGTTATTGTCGCCTTTAAATAGCCGATGGCCAATATCAGCGTCTGTTCCCAGAGTAGGGGCGACTGCAGGCGAGCGTCGGACCTTGAAGCAAGCGGCTCGTCATAACGAAGGATGTATGTGCAATCCCACAAAACCCATGCAGTTGGGGAGCTGGGCCAGTAACCGCCCACGGAAAACTATAGAACTACTATGAGAAACAAAAGAAATAGTAAAAACGGAGATTTTAATGCGAAGATAGGGAAGTTTAGGACTGGACGTTATCCACGAGATAACGTTCAGTAATGGGTTGAGGCTGATAGATTTTGGCGCGGCAAAAAACATGGTAGTTAGTAACACCAGATTTCAACATAGAAATATTCACAAAGCCACATGGTTGTCACCCGATCAAAACACGAGGAACCAAATTGATCACGTTGTGACAGATGGATGGCATTCAATGTATGGATGTACGATCAATCCGTGGAGCGAATGTAGATTCGGATCATTTCCTTGTTGCAACAAAGGTTCGCATACTTTCCTCGCCATGTTTGAACATGGCGAGGAATGTATGATCTGACACTGCACAGAAGCTCGACATTGAGAAGCTGCAAACACAACAGTTGGCAACGGCATTCTCCACTCGACTAACCCAACTGCTTGATGAAAGCACTCCTTGTTCTGTTGATATAATGGCGCAGTGGCAAACCACTGGTATCCCTGCATGCTACTCGGCTGTGCCGAATACATCGACATCATAGGTCGGTCACTGGAAGTAGTAACTGCAGCCTTTGAAAGAATCGAAAAATGGGTCTGGCAGTAACTAGAGATAAGACGAAATGGATGGTTGCAACTCCCAAAATGCCATGTACAACCGAGCAGATAAAGAAAATGGAGAAAGTTGGGAACCACAACTTTGAGAGACTCAGCAACTTTGACACCAGTTTTGAGATAAAGCGAAGAATTATGCTGACAAACAGATGCTGCTTTGGATTGCTGCTTGGCAGTTTAGAAACACGACGAAGATTACACTATACGGTTCTGAGGCATGGGTAATTGTGAAAGCAGATAAGACTGTATTTGGCTTTTTCCTAAAAATTGGTCCAAAATTTATTTTTTTGAAGTGTCTAAAATTTTATTTGTTTAATTATTTGTTTAATTATTTGCAATATTTAACAAAAGTAAAAATCGTCATCAAATACTAAAGCCAAATCGTCGAAATGTTTAACAAAATAATTGATTAGCCCAATCTTTCTTAAAAACTCAGATATCCGCACAAAACGATCTAATCGCCATATAAATATTGTTTCAACAAGTAATACACAGTTTAGTTCTTGTTTCGTAAACAAATATCAAATAGATAAGGCAGTATGTCGGGAATAGTCGGAATTATTCCGACTTTTCTTGCCTATCCCATCTCCTAACAATTAGAAGAAAATATGACAAAATCCCGACTTTGTTATATATCCGATTTCCTGTTCACCTGACCGCCCTTTATCGAAATCACCATAGTGTTTGGACGAATGAAGGCATCCGCTCGAAATATTGCAAGGATACATCTTATTGATGTGGATAGCTGAGGATTGCAAATACGCCTGATTTGACTGTCTGAGCCCATAAACGTCTGAATTTTTATTCAATTTGGTACGTAAGGAAAAATTATGCCCTCCAATACTTACACCATATCCCACCCACATAGGTCCATAAATTCGTATAGCCCTCTGTTAAAACTTCTCTAACAAGTTGTCGCCATACATCGTTGGGCTAAAATTTGAATAGGACTGCACTCTTTGATATGAAAGACGTATCCCCTGTTCCTTAATGGAATATTCGCGGGAAAATATGTATATATTAAATCTTCCTATAAACACATCCCACGATATGACTTTTTAATTTGCAAGTGGTTTAAATTACAATAATATCTTATATTATTTTTTTTAAATAAATCAAATATTAACTGATTCATGTACCATACATTTTTAGATGAATTCATGCTGGTGGGTTCCAATATTCAGCTCGACCGAAATCAGTCCGTTTTTACATTTTTTTTTAATAAAAATTGGATTTGACTTTGGTCTTGTGATTTTGGAGAATCCTAACTAATGGCATGGGGTATCCCGACTTCATGCTTTGAGTACCTAGCAAGCCTATCCTGTAAACATTGCCGACTACAATTTTCTACCAAAAAATTTTTAAATATTTTTATCCTTTTCACAGTTACAGAAGGCTTTTGAAAAATTTTCAATTTTTGAAATTTTATAGTTCTTATATTTTTATACCCTCCACCATTGGATGGCGGAGGTGTTACAACAGAATTTCGTCATTCTGTTTGTAACACCTTGAAATATGCGTCTGAGACCCCATAAAGAATATTTATTCTTGATCGTCATGTCATTTTAAGTCCGTCTATCGAAAGCACGCTAACTTTCGAAGGAATAAAGCTAGCCGCTTGAAATTTTCCACAAATATTTTTTATTAGTGTAGGTCGGTTGGGATTGTAAATGGGGCAAATCGGTTCATGTTTTGATATAGCTGCCATATAAACCGATCTAGGGTCTTGACTTCTTGAGCCTCTAGAGGGCACACTTCTCGTCCGATTTGACTGAAATTTTGCATGTGGTGTTTTGGTTTCCTCACTTCCAACAGGTGTGCTAAATATGGTTCAAATCGGTACATAACCTGAAGTAGCTACCATATAAACCGATCTTGGGCCTTGACTTCTTCATATTTTAGAGGGCGCAATTCTCATCCGATTTGACTGAAATTTTGTACAAAAGGTTCTCCCATAATCTTCAACATACGTGTCCAATATGGTCTGAATCGATCAATAGCTTGATACAGCTCCCATATAAACCGATCTCCAGTTTTGTTTCTTAATCCCCTACAAGCCGCAATTCTTATGCGAATGGACTGAGATTTTACACAATGACTTCTACAATGTTCAGCATTCAATTCATTTATGGTCCGAATCGGACTATAACTTGATATATCTCCAATAGCATAACAGTTCCTATTCATTATTCTTTGTTTGCCTAAAAAGAGATACCGCACAAAGAACTAGACAAATACGATCCACGGTGGAGGGTATATTAGATTCGACACGGCCGAACTTAACACGCTTTTACTTGTTTGATTTGTAACTCGCATAACTTTTGACTGAAGAATCGGACCTTAGCATATACCGCATCAAATATATAGTATAATTTTACATTATAGTACAGTGATTTTATTAGCTTTCCAAATCAGTTAAAAAATTTAAAATCGATGCAGAAATGTCTTCAAAAACAACAGAATAAGGGAAAAGCCCCAGCGAAAATATGAAAAAAAATTTGTGAGTCGAATTTCTTAGACACTGTAAAAGATATCCCACACATGTTAGCATTTTTTTTGTAGGAAATAGCCGAACCGTGTCCGCTCCGTTGCGCCTTATTTAACTCCCTTATCTATTTTTAGGGTGAATACACTTCACCCTGAATGAGGATATCGAATTCGTGTCACTGTAGCGCTGAACGCGTTGGAATCCTGGCGAGAACATCGGACAAAGCGGTGTTTATCCCCTCTTTATGTTGGCGACATTTGCGAGGTTCAATGCCATGCATGGTCATTTAAAAAATGTTCCCCAAAGAGGTGTCGCACTGCGGGACGCCGTTCGGACTCGGCTATAAAAAAAAGGTGGCTTATCATTGAGTTTAAACTTGAATCGGAAATTGATGTGTGAGAATTTGCCCTTTCTCGGTTCCTGCTGGTAATGTTCTTCCTTACGGTAATGTTCTAATTAGGGGAGGGATGGCACCTCTTATATTTCGACTCAAATATAGATATCAAATTCGTGCTGCATTTCCAAATCCCTTTAATTTGAGCCCCATATTGCCATGGCCGGTAAATATGAACCGTTTGGAGGGTTTTTTGGGGCTGGCACTCCCCACTGAAAATAGATATCAAATTCGTTCTTTATTCCCAACGGAAATGAAGTTCAGTTTAGGGGGTGCTTTAGGGCGCACCCCAAAACACTTTGCTACAAAATTGGATATCAAATTCGTTTTCTACTCTCAAATACCTTTCACTTGAATCCCATATTGTCTTATTGGGTCAAATATCCCATTTGACGTATCTTTAGGAGGAAAAGCGCCACCTAGACTTGAACGCAAATTTTAATGGCATTTTCGTAATCTACTCTCTAATACCTTTCATTTGAGTCCCATATAGCCATGATCGGCTAATATGCCCATTTATGGGCATTTGGGTATGGGCGACCTCCCATTACTTAGACCTAATGTTTTATGCCATATTTTTAATCTACTGCCTAATCCTTTTCATTTGAGTGCCATATTGACATGAACTTCGAATATATCTGTATAGAAGATTTTTGGGGTTGGGGGGTACAATGCCATGCATGGTACCCCCCAACCGCTGGGTACTTGGACCCAAATTTTAATAACATATTCCTTTTTTGGTCTCCAATACCTTTCATTTGATACCTTTATTGTGCCCATCGGACCACTTTTGGATATGGGATTAAGGGGGTCTAAGATCCAACTTTGGAGGCCATACGATCGGAATGACAATGTTAGTATGCCTCCATCCTATGGCGGAGGGTATAAGAACATCATTTAATCTTAAATAAGTAAAAGCGTACTATGTTCGGCCAAGCCGAATCTTATATACCCTCCACCATGGATCGCATTTGTCAAGTTCTTTGCACACTATCTCTTTATAGGCAAACAAAGGATAATGCATAAAAATTGTCATGCTATTGGAGCTACATTAGATTATGGACCGATTCGGACGATACTTGGTTTGGATGTTCGACAGTATAGTAGAAGTAATTGTGAAAAATTTCTGCCAAATCGGATAAGAATTGCACCCTTAGGGACTCAAGAAATAAAATCAGGAGATCGGTTTATGTGGGAACTATATCAAGTTATAGACCAATCCAGGCCATATTTGACACACATATTAGATGTCATAGAAAACCTCAGCCAATTTCAGCCAAATTGGATAAGAATTACGTCCCCTAGAGCTCAAGAAGTGAAGATCCAAGATCGGATTATATGGCAGCTATATCAGGTTATGAAACGATTTGGACCATACATGACACAGTTGTTGAATGTCATAACAAAACATTTTGTACAAAATTTCAGTCAAATCGGACAAGAATTGCGTCATCTACGGCTTAATAAGTCAACATCCAAGATCGGTTTATATGGCAGCTATATCAAAACATGGACCGATATGACCCATTTACCATCCCAACTGACCTACACTAATAGGAAGTATTTGTGCAAAGTTTCAAGCGCCTAGCCCTATTCCTTCGAAAGCAAGCCTGCTTTCCGCAGACAGACGGATGGACGGACATGGCTGAATCGAATAAGAATGTCAAGACGATCAAGAATATATACATTTTATTGGTTCGAAGATCAATAGTTCGATGTGTTACAAACGAAATGACGAAATTAGTATACCCCCATCCTTTGGTGCAGGGTTTTAAAATAAATTTATCATATGCATCTGCACAATAAGGCCTTTAGAAAGGCCTGATGGATTATCAATAAAGGCTTTGTCATCCTTGCAGTGGTGTTCCTTGTTGTTCCTGTTGACAAATTAAATGAAAAAGTTTTGGCTGATTGCGGTGGCAACTAGTGCTGGTGATTGCTATTTTAAGTTGTTGTAATTAAAATAAATAATGAAACAATGCGTTGTCGTCATAGTTAAATAAATATGTTCACATTTTGCTTATCCCACAGCACATACATATGGACAAATGCGTGTTAGGAGCAGTGTTGCCACTCGAGAAGATTATTTCCTACCAAATTTAAAAAAACAAGTAAAAGCGTGCTAAGTTCGGTCGGGCCGAATCTTATATACCCTCCACCATGGATCGCATTTGTCGAGTTCTTTTCCCGGCATCTCTTCCTAGGCAAAACAGGATATTAGAAAAGATTTGCTCTGCTATTAGAGCGATATCAAGATATAGTCCGGTTTGGACCACAATTAAATTATATGTTGGAGACCTGTGTAAAATGTCAGCCAATTCGAATAAGAATTGTGCCCTTTGGGGGCTCAAGAAGTAAAATAGAGAGATCGATTTATATGGGGGCTGTATGGGGCTATAGACCGATTCAGATCATAATAAACACGTATGTTGATGGTCATGAGAGGATCCGTAGTAGAAATTTCAGGCAAATCGGATAATAACTGCGACCTATGGAGGCTCAAGAAGTCAAGATCCCAGATCGGTTTATATGGCAGCTATATCTGGTTATGAACCGATCTGAACTTTATTTAACACAATTGTTGAAAGTAAGAATAAAATACTTCATGAATATTTTCAACCAAATCGGATAGGTATTGCGCCCTCTAGAAGCTTAAGAAGTCAAGTCCCCAGATCTGTTTATATGACAGCTATATCAGGTTATGAACCGATTTGAACCACACTTGGCACAATTGATAGATATTATAACAAAACACTTCATGCAAAAATGCATTAAAATCGGATAAGAATTGCGCACTCTAGAGGCTCAAGAAGTCAAGACCCAAGATCGGTTTATATGACAGCTATATCAGGTTATGGACCGATTTGAACCATATTGGCACAGTTATTGGATATCATAACAACACACGTCGTGCAAAATTTCATTACAATCGGATAAGAATTGCTCTCTCTAGAGGCTCAAGAAGTCAAGACCCATGATCGGTTTATATGGCAGCTATATCAGGTTATGGACCGATTTAAATCATACTTGGCACAGTTGTTGGATATCATAACAAAACACGTCGTGCAAAATTTCATTCCAATCGGATAAGAATTGCGCACTCTAGAGGCTCAAGAAGGCAAGACCCAAGATCGGTTTATATGGCAGCTATATCAAAACATGGACCGATATGGCCCATTTACAATACCAACCGACCTACACTAATAAGAAGTATTTGTGCAAAATTTCAAGCGGCTAGCTTTACTCCTTCGGAAGTTAGCGTGCTTTCAACAGACAGACGGACGGACGGACATGGCTAGATCGACATAAAATGTCGCGACGATCAAGAATATATATACTTTATGGGGTCTCAGACGAATATTTAGAGTAGTTACAAACAGAATGACGAAATTAGTATACCCCCCATCTAATGGTGGAGGGTATAAAAATCCTACCAAATCCGACCAAAACCAAATGTTCTACAAGCCAAAAATTTCATACATGTTTTTATACCCAGCACCGAAGATTTCTCCATTTTGCTATTCCATTTGCAACACATCAAATTATACATTTTCAACCCTACAAAGTATGCTTACTAGATTGTCGATATATTCATAGACGATCTGAAAATATCCGTTCGTCTGTTTGTTGAAATCACTCTACAGCCTAAAGTTCAAAAATGACCTATATCTTTATATAACACCATTTATACCAACCTCCTGATAAGAAACCTTGAGTTCATAAAAATCTTATTTTTACTCATTTCAACGAACAACAGTGCCGATTTAAGGGTTTGGGCCCTGAAATTAGCTTTTTCTACCTCACTAGCGGTGCTAGTGAGTTGCATGGAACCCTGAACGTCAGAGTTTGACAAGATCTAACCATATTTGTATGCAGCGGCTATATAACCCAGTTTTCCGATTGAAGGCATTGAACGCACAATTTACCTAGAATTTATTTACAGCTGAAGTGAGACCTCTTGTAACAGTACTTGGCTCCTCGACATCCATTGTTACACCCTCCACCATAAGATGGGGGGTATACTAATTTCGTCATTCTGTTTGTAACTACTCGAAATATTCGTCTGAGAGTATATATATATATTCTTGATCGTCGTGGCATTTTATGTCGATCTAGCCATGTCCGTGCGTCTGTCCGTCCGTCCGTCCGTCCGTCTGTTTGTCGAAAGCACGCTAACTTCCGAAGGAGTAGAGCTAGCCGCTTGAAATTTTGCACAAACACTTCTTATAAGTGTAGGTCGATTGGTATTGTAAATGGGCCATATCGGTCCATGTTTTGATATAGCTGTCATATAAACCGATCTTGGGTCTTGACTTCTTGAGCCTCTAGAGTGCGCAATTCTTATCCGATTTGAATGAATTTTGGCACTACGTGTTTTGTTATGATATCCAACAACTGTGTCAAGTATGGTTCAAATCGGTCCATAACCTGATATAGCTGCCATATAAACCGATCTTGGGTCTTGACTTCTTGAGCCTCTAGAGGGCGCAATTCTTATCCGATTTGAATGAATTTTGGCACTACGTGTTTTGTTATGATATCCAACAACTGAGTATGGTTCAAATCGGTCCATAACCTGATATAACTGCCATTTAAACCGATCTTGGGTCTTGACTTCTTGAGCATCTAGAGGGCGCAATTATTATTCGATTTGCCTGAAATTTTGTACGACGGATTCTCTCATGACCATCAACATACGTGTTTATTATGGTCTGAATCGGTCTATAGCCCGATACAGCTCCCATATAAATCGATCTCTCTATTTTACTTCTTGAGCCCCCAAAAGGCGCAATTCTTATTCGAATTAACTGACATTTTACACAGGCCTCCAACATATAATTTAATTGTGGTCCAAACCGGACTATATCTTTATATCGCTCTAATATCAGAGGAAATCTTTTCTTATATCCTTTTTTCCCAAAGAAGAGATGCCCGGAAAAGAACTCGACAAATGCGATCCATGGTGGAGGGTATATAAGATTCGGCCCGGCCGAACTTAGCACGCTTTTACTTGTTTGTATTCTGCACTCTTAACGAATACACATAAACGACAAGAAGTGAAATAATTTTGAGTTATCCCCGGCAAATTTTTTTAGTAAATAACTTGGTTCTTATATATATTGGAAAAACCTACCAAAAATTGAGGTCATTCTACCAATCTACCAAGAAAATAAAAACCTACCAATTTTGGTCGGAACCTACCAAAATGGCAACACGATAGCGCTCAAGAAGAAGAAAACGTATCTGATATCCAATTGTAGGACCAAGTGCTCGGAGGACCACCCCAAGCCCCAAAACACGCCTAAATCGGACATATTTTACCGACCATGGCAATATGGGACTCAAATGAAAGGTATTTATGAGTAGAATACGAATCTGATATCCAAATGTGGGACCAAGTGTTTGGGGGCCGCCTCTCACCAAAAACATCCCTACAAGGGGACAAATTTACGACCATAGCAATATGGGGCTCAAATGAAAGGTCTTTGGGAGTAAAGCACGAATTTGTGTCTATGGGGCCACGCCATCCCCACAACACCACCAAATAGTAAGTATTTTCTGACTATTGTAATATGAGGCTCAAATAAGAGGGGTTTTAAAGTGAAACACGAATCCGATATATATTTTCAAGGCCAACTAACTGAGTGGCCGCCCATCCCCCAAAACAACCCCCACGCCGGTCATGTTTGCCGACTATGGAAATATGGGGGTCAAATTAAAGATATGTGGGAGTAGACCACATATCTGAATTCAACATTAGGGGCCAACTATCTAGCGGACGTCCCACCACCATAACAACCCCTAAATAGGACGTATTTGCTCACCAAGACAATTTGGGACTTAAAGAGAGTGGAACTAAATATTCACAGTTTTTAGACCCATAACCCCAAACCGGACATATTTGCTGACTTTTGCAATAAAAAGTTTCAATGAGATTAGAAAACGAATTTGATATCCAATTTTGAGGGCAATGGCAATATGGGGTTCAAATAAATTATATATAGATATATGAGATTAAAGCAAGTTGCTGATATATTTTCCAGGCTTAGTGTTTGGGGGACCACCCCAATCCCAAAACACCCCCAAATCGGGCACATGTACCATGTCAATGTGGAGCTTAAATGAAAGGTATTGGGGGGTAGAGCAAGAATTGATACCCATTTTCGGGACCAATTTTCTGGGGGTCTACCCCTTCCCCAAAATAAGCCACAAATAGCAATTTTTTAGTGACCATCGCAATATGGGGCTCAAATAAAGGTATTTGGGAGTAGAATACGAATTTGATATCCAAATGTAGGACCATGTATTTAGGGCATTACCCCTTTCCCAAAACACCCCCAAAGGGAAAAAATTTTTCGACCATGCCAATATGTGGCTCAAATGAAAGGTATTTGAGATTACAAAACGAATTTGATAACCTATTTTGGGGCCATTCCGTACGATGCTGTTAGTGATGCGATTCGATACGATGCTGTTAGTGGCAACTACCTGTTGTAATAATAACAAGTAAAAGCGCGCAAAGTTCGGGCGGGCCGAATCTTATATACCCTCCACCATGGATCTCATTTGTCGAGCTCTTGCCACGGGATCTCTTTTTAGGCAAACAAAGGATAAAAGAAAAGAATTGCTATGTTATTGGAACAATATCAAGTTATGGTGATTTCGGACCATAACAAAACACGTCATACTATATTTCAGCCAAATCGGATAGGAATTGCTCCCTGTAGAGGCTCAAGAAGTCAAGACCCCAGATCGGTTTATATGGCAGCTATATCAGGTTATAGATCGATTTGAACTATTCTTAGCACAGTTGTTGAAAGTCAAAACAAAACACCTCATGCAAAATTTCAGCGAAATCGGATAATAATTGCGTCTTCTAGTGGCTCAAGAAGTCAAGACCCCAGATAGGTTTATATGACAGCTATTTCAAAACGTGGACCGATATAGCGCATTGACAATTCCAACCGACCTTCACTAATAACAAGTATTTGTGAATAATTTCTAGCGTCTAGCTTTACTCCTTCGAAAGTTAGCGTGCTTTCGACAGACAGACGGACGGACATGACTAGTTCGACATAAAATGTCATGACGATCAAGAATATATATACTTTATGGGGTCTTAGACGAATATTTCGAGGAGTTACAAACAGAATGACGAAATTAGTATACCCCCATCCTATGGTGAAGGGTATAAAAATAAATACACATATGCCATTAAACATCATGCGCAGTGTCGTGGACCATGTAGAGCAATACACATTTCGCGTATGCCGCCGACGAAAAGGCCTTGTGCGTGCACTAATACACTAACAGCACAGGTATCAGCTGAGTACTACGTAAACAACAACCCGAATTCTGTGTCGCACACAAGCCAATACAACGCACGCACATCAAATTATCCATTTCCGACCCTATTAGGTACATATACTCATAATAGTCGCCAAAATCTAAGTCGATCTAACCATGTCCATCCGTCTGTCTGTTGAAATCACGCTACAGTCTTTAAAAATAGAGTTATTGAGCTGAAACTTTGCACAGATTCTTTTAAGGTCTTAGGCCCATAAAAGCCACATTTATTATCCGATTTTGCTGAAATGGGTCAGTGGGTTGTGTTAAGCCACTCGACATCCTATTTCAATTTGGCCCCGATCGGTCCAGAATTGGATATAGCTGCCATATAGATCAATCTCTCGATTAAGGTCTTGGGCCCATAAAAGATGCATTTATTATCCGATTTTGCCAAAATTTGACGCAGTAAGTTATGTTAGGCCCTTCGAAGTCCTTTTTCAATTTGGATATAGGTGCCATAAAACAGTCAGGGCCATCGATTTCTTTCTACAATTTGGCTCAGATCGGTTCAGATTTGGATATCGTTGCCATATAGACCGATCTCTCGATTTAAGGTCTTGGTCCCATAAAAGGCGCATTTATTGTCCGTCCGTTGGGATAGGCCTTCGATATCCTTCTTCAACTTGGCTCAGATTGGTCCAGATTTGGATATAGCTGCCGTTCTCTCGATTTAATGTTTTCGGCCCTTAAAAAGCGTATCTATTGTCCGATTTCGCCGAAATTTTGGACAGTGAGTTGTGTTAGAGACTTTGACATCCTTCTTCAATTTGGCAAAGATAGATCCACATTTGTATATAGCTGCCATATGGACCGAACTCTTTATTTAAGACTTTGGACCCATATACAGTGACTTATGTTAGGCTTTTCGACATCCGTATTGTGTATGATTCAGATTGGTCTATATTTGGTCTAGAAAATGAATATTTTGTTCTAAAAAATTTGACAATGACTTGTACTTATTAGACCACTCAATGGTCCAAATCGGTCCATTGTCCGTCCGTCTGTCTGTTGAAATCACGCTACAGTCTTTAAAAATAGAGATATTGAGCTAAATTCGAAGATGGGCTATATCGGACTATATCTTCATATAGCCCCCATATAGACCGATCCGACGATTTGGGGTCAAAGGTCCATAAAAGCCACATTTATTATCCGAGTTTGCTGAAATTTGGGACAGTGAGTTGTCTTAGGCCCTTCGACATATTTTGTCAATTTGGCTCAGATCGGTTCTGATTTGGATATAGCTGCCATATAGACCGATCTGCCGATTTAGGTTTTGGGGCTATAAAAGGCGCATTTATTGTCCGATATCGCTGAAATTTGAGACAGTGAGTTGTCTTAGACCCCTCGACGTCTTTCTTCAATTTGGCCCTGATCGGTTCAGATTTGATTTGAGTTATGTTAAGCCCCTGACATAATTTGCAATATGGCACAGATCGGTCCAGATTTGGATATAGCTGCCACATAGACCGATCTCTCGATTTAAGGTCTTGCGCACATAAAAGGCGCATCTATTGTCCGATGTCATCGAAATTTGGGACAGTGAGTTAAGTTAAGACCCTCGACATACTTCTGCAATATGGCACTGATCAGTCCAGATTTGAATATAGCTGCCATATAGACCGATCGCTAGATTTAAGGCTTTGGGCCAATAAAAGGCGCATTTATTGTCTGATGTCGCCAAAATTTGGGACAGTGAGTTGTTAGGCCCTTCGACATTCTTCTTCAATTAGATCGGTCCAGATTTGGAAATAGCTGCCATATAGACCGATTTTTCGTTTTAAGGTTTTGGAGCCATAAAAGGCGCATTTATTGTCCGACAGTGGGACAGTGAGTTGTGTTAGGCTCTTCGACATCTTTCGGCAATTTGGCTGAGATCGGTCCAGATTTGGACATAGCTGCCATATAGACTGATATCTCGATTTAAAGTCTTGGCCATATAAAAGGCGCATTTATAATCCCATTTCACTGAAATTCGACAAAGTGACTTATGTTAGGCTTTTCGACATTCCGTGTCGTATATGGTTCAGATCAGTTTATTTTTAGATAAAGCTACTAAAAAGATCAATATTTTTTTATACACAATTGAACAATGACTTGTACTTATTAGTATTTGGTCCAAATCGGAACATATTTCGATATAGCGCTATGGGGCATAAGGTATGCACTTTTCACTGGATTTTGACGAAAGTGCTCTACATATATAGCCGAGGTGGTGGGTATTCAAAGTTCGGCCCGGCCGAACTTAACGCCTTTTTACTTGTTTACGTTGTTGCAGGAAGCTTTTTAATTGAAATGCGAACCACATTTTGTGCAGCTATGGAATATTTTAACGCAGATGTTTTCACAAAGAATTTATACTAATACCTACAGCCTGACGCACGCCTTTTTTTGTAAGTATTGGACTAAGAATAAAACTATGTATCTATACTTATCACTTAAATTTCTTTTCAACAGTTTTTCTCTGAATGAATTAAGTATTGGGGATATGGCGAAACGGGACTTCTATGAAAATTAATACAGTGCTTTCCCCTTTGGGCATTTTTTACAATTGGGAATTTCTCCAAAGCCACTGAGAGCTAAAAGTGAGAACGCTTTTATTTGAATCGGTAATATGTATGAAACACATATTCGCAAAGTGTCTTTTATACCCTCCACCATAGATCGCATTTGTCGACAGCACCTCGAAAACACCTCATGCAAAATTTAACCCAAATCGGACAAGAATTGTGCCCTCTAGAGGCTCAAGAAATCAAGATCCAAAATCCGTTTATATGACAGCTATATCAAAACATGGACCGATATAGCCCACACAAATAAGAAGTATTTGTGCAAAATTTCAAGCGGCTAGCTTTGCTTTTTCGAAAGTTAGCGTGCTTTCGACAGACAGACGGACGGAGGGACGGACAGACGGACGGAGGGACGGACAGACGGACGGACATGGCTAGATCGATTTAAAATGTCATGACGATCAAGAATATATATACTTTATGGGGTCTTAGACGAATATTTCGAGGAGTTACAAACTAAATGACGAAATTAGTATATTGGAGGGTATAAAAATGAATAAAAATGTCTCTAGCGCTATATACAGTTTAACAACATTCGAAAGTAGTTTATTTTAACTCAACCATTGGTTCACTTTTTTTTGAGTGTATGTGTATGTGGTGGGTTCGCAAGATTCGGCCCGCCGAACTTAGCACGTTTTTACTTGTTATACCCACCACAATAGGATGGGGTATATTAATCTAGTCATTCCGTTCGTAACACCTCGAAATATTGGCCTGCGAGCCCATAAAGTACATATATTCTGGATCGTCTGGACATTCTGATTTGATCTAGCCATGTCCGTCCGTACGTCTATCGAAATCACGAGAGCGGTCGATAAAGCTATCCGCTTGAAATTTTGCGCAGATACATAAAATTGATGTTGATCATTGGGGATTGCAAATGGGCCATATCGGTTCAGATTTGGATATAGCTCCCATATAAGCCGATCTCCCGACTATACATTTTGAGCCCCTGGAAGCCACAATTTTCATTCGATTTAGCTGAAATTTTGCACATAGCATTCCGTTATAACCTCCAACAACTGTATCAAGTACGGTCCAAATCGGTCTATAGCCTGGTACAGCTTCCATATAAACCGATCTCCCGTTTTGACTTATTGAGCCCCTGTATGCCACAATTTTCATCCGATTTGGTCTACATTTTGCACATGGTATTATCCTATGACCTTCAACAACTGTGTTTTCAGTGCAGCCCAAATCGGTCTATAACCTGATATAGCTTATTGAGCCCCTGGAAGCAATAATTTTTGTCCGATTTGGCTGAATTTTGCACATAATATTCTACTGCTAACAATTGTGTCAAGTAAGGTCCGAATCTGTCAATAACCTGATATAGCGCCATATAAACCGGTCGCTCGGTTATCCTTGCTCGGTTCCTAGAAGCTTTAATTTTGCTGGTTTGACAGAAGTTTGGTATGTAGAATATAATAATGACCTTCAACTATATTTAGTTTCTATAAATTTTTAGCAGAATTCATGGTGATGGGTTCGCAACATTCGGCCCGGCCGAACTTAGCACGCTTTTACTTCTTTTTATTTTAACACCTGGCTCGTGCAGGGCTGAATTATGTTATTCGATGTTTTATTTTGAGTGGACAACATCCACAACGCCAAACAGAATTCTCACTTGGTTTATATTACGATTGGTACTTAGTGTGGCGAATATGAAGCGTAATACGAAAATTTTTTAAAGTTTTTTTTGATGAACAAACTAATCTTGATATACAGGTTGCAAAAAACTCCCGAGCGGTGAGTTGGGCGGGAAGGGAGTCGAGACTGTCATGGGTTAACTCATTTCGAGAGTGTGAAAGTGTCGCTGAACCCAGAAATGCACTTCAGCGGACCAGCAGAACTCCGGAAAATATCAAAAGAGTGAGGCAAACACGCAGCTGCTATGAGAATTTGTGACACCACTCTTTAACGAATTCTCCATCTAGACCTTAAATTTCGTCTCTATAAAATTGGCCGTTGTGCAAGAATAAACAGAATACGATTTTGTTGCCCGTCAAAATGCATGTGAAATGCTAATTGACAACCTGCCTGAAGACGCGGTAGTTTCTTCCAGTGACGAGTCTTTATTTTACATTTCCGGCTGCGTTAACAAAAAAAAAAAACATTCGTTATTGGAGTGGCGTAAATCCGCTTGACCTTCACTGGAAACCACTTTATTGTGAAGATTTACTGTCTGGTGTGCGATGTCAGTAATGGGAATAATTGGTCCAAATTAAGTTGAACAAGTAAAAGCGTGCTAAGTTTGGCCGGGCTGAATCTTATATACCCTCCACCATATCGCATTTGTCGTGTTCTTTTCCCGGTATTTATTTTAAGGCAAACAAAGGATAAAAGAAAAGAATTGCTCTGCCATTGGAGCTATAGCAAGTTATGGTCCAATTCGGGCCATAATTGAACTGAATATTGGAGACCATAGTAGAAGTCGTTGTGTAAAATTTCAGCAAATTTAAAGAATTGCGCCCTTTAGGTTCTCAAGAAGTAAAGTAGGAAGATCGGTTGATATGGGAGCTGTATCAGGCTATAGACCGATTCATACCATATTTGACACGTATGTTGAAGGTCATGGTAGAAGCCGTTATACAAAATTTCAGCCAAATCGGAAAGCTCAAGAAGTCAAGACCCCAGATCAGTTTATATGACAGCTATATCCGGTTTTGGACCGATTTCAACCATATTTATCACAGTTGTTGGAAATCATACCAAACACTTCATGCTAAATTTCAGACAAAACGGATCGGAATTGCGCCCTCTAGTACTTCAAAAAGGTCCAATATCGGTTTATATGACAGCTATATAAAACATGCAAGAAGTATTTGTGCAAAATTTCAAGCGGCTAACTTAACTCCTTCGAAAGTTAGTGTGCTTTCGACAGACAGACGGACATGGCTAAATCTACTTAAAATGCCATGACGATCAAGAATATATATACTATATGGGGCCTTAGACGAATATTTCGAGGAGAATAACGAAATTAGTATACCCCATCCTATGGTGGAGGATATAAAAATCAACTTAATCAGTGTATACGCAATGGGTTCGCCATTTACAAACTACAACAAAAATTGCCCATGAACATTCCACTAATGAACAGGGGCAAACCTCTCACATATTAATGAATGCAGTCCAAATCAAGTTTAAGCTCAATGAAAAGGGGCCTCCTTTTTATACACGAATCCGAACGACGTGCCGCATTGCGACACCTCTTTTGAGAGAAGTTTTTACATGGCGTAGTAGTACCTCACAAATGTTGCCATCATTTGGAGGGGAAAACCACCGCGGAAAATTTGTTTTGTCTGATGGTGCCACCAAGATTTACACCCATAATCTCGAACAAAAAAAAAAAGAATTAAAACAATTACTGAAGTATTTTTGTTTTTATTGACCTTTCAAATAAATAAGTTTCTTCGGCGCACCCTGTACATTTTCAGATCTTCAAAGACGAATAACGCGCAACTCTTAAAGAATAATATTTAATAAATACAACAAAACACGTTTTTGTTACTCGTCCAGACGAGTAATATGCAACCCATACAGAAGAGTACATTACAAAATTTCCAAAACACTTCTAAGATCTTCCAAGACTCGTTAGACTCGTTCAACTTAAATGGAAGATTCGCGCAATTCTTCCAAAACATTCGTCTTGAGAACACAACTCTCGAGGGGGGAATCGTCCATGACTCCTAGACGAGCTCATCCCTGATCATAAGCTTCATCTAGAAAATTGGCGGAAGATTATTTGGCAATCGAAAATGTTTGCAGGGCTATTGTATACAGAACGATTTAAAAACGAAAAGATGTTTAAAATTAAAATAAAGATTGCTTAATTTTTTTGTTGAAACCCTCGTAATAAGACACGGCATTATCAAATAACAAAAAGAATTTTAGATTGCTAAAAATTTAAGAGAATAAATGGCCCACACGAGCTTTTTTATTACAAATTTTTATGTCAACTAAATATGGTTTCTCCATTTAAATTGTAGCCAAAGATTTTCAAATGTAAACACTTGACTTTTCGATTGGTTCGATTTGTTATTTTGCAAACATTACTCTACAGCAAAAAGGAAAAAAACATTGGTCATTTAACAAATTTCAAATTTGTTTTCGCAATTTATGTGGGCACGCACACCATCAACCTGAATTCATATGAAATTCAACCACATCCATTAAAATAATCGTCATTTAAAAACAACCAAACGACACGCACCCACAGCTGCCATGTTCAATGCATACTAATAAACGAGCACATTCATGTGACTGACCACCCGTACCAACAGTCGGGCATTCATATCCGTTTCCGTTCAACCACTCTCAACCAGTTCTAATCAGCAAATGACTGTGTTGCAAAGGCTTTCCGAAGCTAATGTGGCTAGTTAGCTTCGAAAAAAATGGCTTGCAAAAAGAGTTGTGGGTGAAAAGATGCTTAAAACTGTTTTGGTAGACGACTTGCTTTATTTAATTCTGATGAAAGGATTGGTTTTAAGACATGGACAGTTATTCTCAAAATTTTACAAATGAGTTGCATGGAAATTATTCCCACATCTTTTAATGGTTAAGTTTCAAGGTATTAAATAAGTGGGAGATTAATACTTACTTCCACACATATACTTCGAGTTCGAGTTTCACAGCGAAAATCAAATTTAAAAGAAACACAGGTCAAATATTAAATTCGACCGGGCCGGATCGGGTACCCACCACCTCGGGTATATATGTAAAACACCTTTCGTCATAATCCAGTGAAAAATGCATCATTTATGCCCCCATAGCAGCTATTGCGAAATATGATCCGATTTGGACCATATACGACACGGATGTCGAAAAGTCTATCATAAGTCACTGGGTTAAATTTCGTCGAAATCGGGTTATAAATGTGCCTTTTATGAGGCCAAGACTTTAAATCGAGAGATCGGTCTATATGGCAACTATATCCAAAACTGGGCCAAAGTGAAGAGGGATGTCCGGGACAGTGATGGCACCTATATCCAAGACAGACAGACGGACATGGCTAGAACGTGTTAGATTTTTACGACGATCAAGGTATACTTTATGGGGTCGGAAATGGAAATTTCGATGTGCAGTAAACGGAATGATAAAATGAATATACCTCCTTCTTTCGGTGATGGGTATAACACGTCAAAACGTGCTAAGTTCAACCGAGCCATATCTTCCGTATCCACATGGTTCTAGCCATCATGGATACCGCTAAAAATTTACTCATATTAACTCAGTTTGTGCATTCTTGCTGAATCGCTGAGTGGAGCAAAAGTTTTGTTATTTCGCTCAGCAAGAATTTTCCTGTAACTCGTAATAGGTCATTATTTTTGGAAGAAAAATTTAAGTCACTCAAGGATAGTTGCGATAGACGTATCCATTAGGCGGTTGATGACCTGCGTCTGTTTCCAGTGGAGCGATAGATCTAGAGTCCGGGAGTAGGCTTAAAATGGACGCCGAAGACCCAACAGCTGCGGTGGTGGTATCAGGCCTTTGCATGTTGACTGCTACTGAAACCTCGAATGATGGGGCGGCTGCTCCAGGCTCCACTAGCCGACAGACGACTGGTCACCATGGGCTTCTGACAAAGACACCTGGTTCGAGTCTTAAGTACAAGGCCGAATCCATTCTTTCTTCGCATGCCTTTAACTTGCCTAGGCCATCGGGTGTCCCCGGCAAACCAACACGCTCTTTAAGAGGTTGGAATAATAGAAGACGCAACTCAGGTTTATTGAGAGGCTTGGTGCGAATGATCCCAAAAATCTCACTCAGGGAGAGAGACTCCCTAAATTGGGCTGAGAGACTCCCGGAAATTCGCTCCACAGGCTACCCCAAAGACTACACGTCTAGATTCGGAAACTGCACCGCAGTCAGCTAAAAGGCTGCGGTCACCTGGAGGGCTACCCATGCCTAAAAGAACTAGGGCGAACCTTTACTAATGTCGCTAGGGACCGTTTGGAGATGGCAGTTGTCGACAGATCAGATCCTAAATCGATACTTGGAAAACTAAAGGAATGTAATCCCAATCTTTCAACCACCGACTGGATTGGATGAGACTGATGGTGACCGGAGACATGCTGTATTCGCACTAAACTCCGGCAGTCAGATCTCAACGAGTCTGAAGGGCATGTATTCTATGGATTCAACAAGTTGAAACTGAAGGTCTATAGAAGCGGGGGAGGTTGGGGAATCAGGAGACGACACAGCAGTTGTTGCTGAACACTTGCCTGAGGAACTATCAACCACATCGCTTAAGTCTGGCGGATTGCAGGAGACTGAAAATTCCCCTGCCACAATTGAGACAGGAGAGGGTGGCATCGAAACGGGACCCAACAAGCCCTGTGTGGGTGGGCTCAAGGTATGTGACAGCGGAGAAACACGGAACTCAAAAAGTACTTCGACGGCAACAGCTAGTGAAGCATTTAAGGAGAAATCGTCCACACTGCAAGTGTCCTGAAGAACAGTGGTTCCACAGCTTTCCCACCTACTCCTGGACTCGTACGGAAACTCATCACGACAAGATCTAACAAATCCACACAACAGTAGGGGAAGTTCTGAATCCTGACTATGATCCGGTTTCTACAGATAAATCACCATTGTAATGCCGCTTCGGCGGCACTAAGGTCCTCCTGATGGAACAACCAGCAAAATCATTGGTTGGAATTCGATTATAAGAACAAAAAGATAGTAATGTCAAAACAATTTCAATTGTTTGAACCACAGTTTGGTAGTTTTCATAGTTCTTAAGCACGATTCAATACATGGGGTTAAAAGAAGATGCTACTTACCGATATATCAGTTCCATCAATCATTTCCATAAAAAAATAATTCATTTTGTTTCTGCCAATTGTATCACCAACGTTTTATTTCTGCAGTCCACCGGCCAATTTTTTTTTATTTTTTCTTTATGCTTGTTTAAGAAAATTCGGCTTAAAAATCTTATATATAAAAATCGATTTGTGTTTGTAGATTTGTTTGTTTGTTTGTATGTTTGTGTGTTCCTTATAGACTCAGAAACGGCTGAACCGATTTTCTTAAAATTTTCACAGACGGTGCATATTGACCCCGTAGTGAAAAAAGGGTACTACATTTTTTGATATCTGAAGGGGGGCGGACCCTCCCCCTTACCCTAATTATCAGAAACGCCAGATCTCGGAGATGGGTGGTGCGATTTAAGCGAAATTTTGTGTGCTCTCATATAGTACCCTAAAAATAAAAATTTGGTGTCCAACTTTCGGATGGGGTACTAAAACCTAGCAAACATATATTTAGACCAATCACGACAACATGGGACTCAACTGAAAGATATTTAGGTTAAAAAAACGTGTCTGATATCCATTTGTCGAACCATGTGCTGGGGGGACCACCCCAACCCCCAAAACACCCCTAAATCGGACATATTTACCGACAATGACAATATGGGACTCAAATGAAAGGTATTTGAGTGTAGAATACGAACCTGATATCCAAATGTGGGACCACGTTTCTGGGGGTCCACCCCTTCCGCAAAACACCCCCCAAACAGGACTTCTTTACTGACCATGGGAATATGGGGCTTAAATAAAAGGTGTTTGAGTGTAGAATTAGAATCTGATATCCAAAAATGGGACCAAGTATTTGGGGGGCCGCCTCGCCCCAAAACATCCCCCAAGGGGGACAAATTTACGACCATAGCCATATGGGGCTAAAATGAAAGGTCTTTGGGAGTAAAGAACGAATCTGATATCAATATTTGGGAAAAGTGTTTATGGTGCCACCCACCCCCACAACACCACCCAAATAGTAAGTATTTGCTGACTTTTGCAATATGAGGCTCAAATAAGAGGGTTTTTAGAGTGGAACACGAATCCGATATATATTTTCAAGGCCAACTCACTGAGTGGCCGCCCATCCCTCAAAACACCCCTCAAGCCGGTCACGTTTGCCGACTATGGAAATATGGGGCTCAAATTAAAGGTATTTGGGAGTAGACCACGTATCTGATATCAACATTAGGGACCAACTGTCTAGTGGACGTCCCACCACCGTAACAACCCCCAAATAGGACGTATTTGCTTCCCAAGACAATTTGAATCGCAAAGAGAGTGGAACTAAATATTTATAGTTTTTAGGGCCAATACCCCAAACCGGACATATTTGCTGACTTTTGCTTAAGGAGTTTAAATGAGATTTGAAAACGAATTTGATATCCAATTTTGAGGCCAATGGCAATATGCGGTTCAAATAAATGATATATAGATATATGAGAATAGAGCACGTTGCTGATATATTTTCCGGGCTTAGTAATTGGGCGACCACCCTAATCCCCAAAAACACCCCTAAATCGGCCATATATACTGACCATGTCAATGTGGAGCTTAAATGAAAGGTATTGGGGGGTAAAGCAAGAATTGATACCCACTTTCGGGACCAATTTTCTGGGGGTCAACCCCTTTCCCAAAATACGGGGTTCAAATAAATGATGTATAGATATATGAGAATAGAGCACGTTGCTGACATATTTTCCGGGCTTAGTGTTTGGGGGACCACCCCAATCCCCAAAACACCCCCAAATCGGCCATATTTACCGACCATGTCAATGTGGAGATTAAATAAAAGGTATTGGGGGGTAGAGCAAGAATTAATACCCACTTTCGGGACCAATTTTCTGGTGGTCAACCCCTTTCCCAAAATACCCCACAAGTAGCAATTTTTTAGTGACCATCGCAAAATTGGGCTCAAATAAAGGTGTTTGGGAGTAGAATACGAATTTGATATCCAAATTTAGGACCATGTATTTAGGGAATCACCCCTTCCCAAAACACCCCGCAAAGGGTAAAAATTTTCGACCATCCCAATATGTGGTATTTAAGATTAGAAAACGAATTTGATAACCTATTTTGGGCCACGTGTTTGGGGGACGCCTCATCGCGTAAACTCCCCTAAACCAATGGCAATATGGGGTTAAAATAAATGGTTTTTGAAAGAAGAGCACGAAGCTGATATTTTTCACGGTCAAGTGCCTGGGGGACCACCTCACCCCCGAAAACACCCCTAAATCAGATATCATGAGAGTAGCGGGATGAAATAAAATATTTTAAGAATGGAGTACACCTAACATCCAAACTTAAATTCGTAGACCAAAAAAGATCATATGGGAATCGGACAAAGGCACATATATTGTTAAATTGTTAGTCAAGCGATATACTATTTTCGTAGCATGGTATGTCACTAAAAGCTCTTTAATTGTCGAAAATAAATATTCCAAGAAAGTTTTGTTGCGTATAAAGTAAAAGAAGGCGCAGCGGAGCGGGCCCGGGTCAGATAGTATATATATATTTCTTATTAAACATTTTTTTAAAAAATGATTTATACGCTTTTTATTAATTTCAATTTAATTGAGAAAATTTTTACTGTACTGTAATGCTTATTGACATGTATCATCATTAAGAAAGTAATGTTGGTAGGCTAGAGGATGCGTGAAAGACTTCCAAACATGACATCATGAGTTCAAACCTCGCCTCATGCTGCTTATCAAACATATTATAAGTTACAATCTGACGATTTGTAACAAAGGGGATAAACTGACCTTTATTACCAGGAGGATACATCTGAGGCCTCTAGACTAAGGAAGATTCTGTCCTCGAGACCTATTACGGTGGGGTATATTCAGAAGTCAGAGAATGTTTGGTCAATGTCTAGTGAGGAAACACTAGAAACACTCATTGAAACACATTTCTAGGGAAATTCTCCATAAGACAACGTGGCGCTAGAAGAGGTTGTCCCGTCGGAGGCTATTAGGGAAATTGTATCTGAGACGAAAATCCTTTGGCCGATAACAAGTTTCAACTCATTTAAGTTGTCAGGCCCTGATGATGTATCACCGGTTGAATTACAAGCTGTGTCTGATAGACTAGTTCCCTGGCTTAGGGAGATATACTCTGCTTGTATCAGAATGTCATATATACCTGTGGAATGGAGGGACACGAAGGTTATCTTCATTCCGAAAGCAGGAAAACCCTACCACACGAAGGCGAAGACTCATCCTTTATGCTGAAGACTCTTGAGAAGTTGGTAGAGACATATCTAGGCATTAACTCTAGCGTAAGAAAGTTTATTAATGACTTACTTACTAAAAGATGTATTATGACAGGCTTGGGATCTGTGGGTCAGCAGAGGAACACCTCAAGGAGGAGTACTGTATCCTATACTTTGGAATATAGCCATTGACAATATATTAGTAGTTCTTTTCAGCAGGAGATACAAGTTGCCTACAGTCGAACCTGTCTCCTTGGGAGGAGAGAATGTTCCATTTACAGAAAGCGCAAAACACCTGGGTGTTTTGCTGGACAGGAAATTAAGCTTCAAATCCAACATTTTGGAAAGAGCAAGGGCAGACAACTCTTGCCCTTTATATACGTGCAAGAGAGCCATTGGCAAAAGTTGGGGGTTTGGACCGCGGGTCATGCATTGGGTATATACTCCAATTGTCAGACCTATAATGCTGTATGATGTGTGGTCTGGTGGACGGCGCTTCAAAAGTCCACCTACTGCTCAATACTTAACCGGATCCAAAGGATTGCTTGTTTGTGCAACACAGCCGCGCACTGAGGACGACACCATCTGATGTACTGAATTATACATGAACTTATACATCTTATGCCTCTGGACATTGTCGCTAGACAAATTGCAGCGACCACTGCCGTGAGGTTAAGAGAGCTTTCTCATTGGTCATGTGGCGGCTACGGTCACTATGTTAACCTTGATACAATATCCGATGTACCAGGCAGTGTGGATTACACCCTACTTGAGCGGCTTTTTGATAAAAAAAATACTGCACCACTATTCCCGACAGAACCGATTGGAACTACGATATCCCTGGTAACAGAAGTTACATAGACTTCTATACGGATGGTTCCAAACTAAACAACCTGGTGGGCTTTGGGGTGTACTCTAAATATCTAGAACTGGTCTTATCGAAAAGGTTACCCGACCACTGTAGTGTGTATCAAGTGGAGATTCTTGCAATTATGGAAGTGTATATATATAATGTCATTACGAAGATTGGAAAAAATATCTTCTCAGACAGCCATTAAATCTCTGGAGAACGTATTTCTGAACACAGACTGTCGCAGATCTCTCAACGAGATGGCTGATCAGTTCAAAATTCACCTGTTCTGGGTGCCAAGCCACAGAGATATCCCATGGAATTGTAAAGCGGACAAGCTTGGGAGACTAGGAACTACCCTACATATTCCAGGTATACTGGAATCTGTGGGTATGCCTTTAGCGACATGGACATGGGTTTGAGGACCAGGCCCGAAGGACAACGAATGATAGATGGTTCCAAAACTATGTGGTCTAATCTAGACTCGAAGAGGTCTACCGCATTGCTGTCATTGGCTAGAACAGATGTCCCAGTCATTGTGTCCGTCATGACAGGTCACTGTCTAATCGGAAAATATGCTGACAGACTGAAGGTTGCCAGTAGCGACTTTTGCAAAAGCTTTGAGGATGGATGTCAACATTCGCAAGTTATTGGGATTTTTAAAGTGATTTAGATGGTTCAACGGTAGGAACTAGAAGGCATCTTGCTTCTTTTGTTCCTGTGGTATCACAATGGACGAAAACGTCTAAGTAAGTCTGATGGCAGACTGCCACTTAAACCTAATCTAACCCAACCTAACTCAGTTTGTATTTTAATTATTTTGAAACAATAAAATCGGGTTTTGATTGAGGCTTCTATGGTCTCAAAAAGGGGCTTTTGGGGATTTCGTGTTAGTATTGGAGGGCTTCAAGTTCCAAATTTCAGCTAAATCGGATGAACATGTAGAACTCTAGATAGAAGGCACAAGAAGTCAAATCAGGAGATTGGTTTATATGGAAGCTATATCAGTTTATAGACCGATACTAATAATACTTGGCACGGATGAAAGTCAGAACAGAAAGAATTCTTCCAAATTTCAGCCAAATGCGTCTTCTTGGGGCTTTAGAAATAAAATCCAGGGATGGGTTTGTATGGGGCTATATCAGTTTATAGACCGATTCGTATCATTCTTGGCACGGATGTTGAAAGTTTTAACTTTGAGGACTCTAGGGGCTCAAGTAGTCAAAATCGTTGATCGATTTATATGGGAGCTATATCCAAATCCTAACCGATATGGTCCATTTGCAATCTTCTATGACCTACATCAATAAGAAGTCTGTGTGCCAAATCAAGCAGATATCTTTATTCGTTCGACTGCTATCGTGATTTCCGGTCGGACAGACGGACGGACGGTCATGGCTAGATCGACTTTAAATCGATCAAACTTGTAGGTATGTACTTTATGGGTTTGCAGATCAATTTTTCGCGGTATTATTAAACCATTCCGTTTGTATATGTTTGTTTGTATAAAAATCTTAACGATACTATTTATTTATTAAAATTTTATAGTAGGCCAGATTAGGTAAGGTTTAAGTGGCAGTCTGTATTTCGATTCACTTAGATATTTTCGTCAATTGTGATACCACAGGAACAGAAGAAGGAAGATGCCTTCTACACTGATGCCACAAATGCCTTCTATATTAGAGGGTATAGACGAAGTCACCGTGCTAAATCGGATAAGAATTACGCCCTCGAGAGCGTCATGAAGTAAAATCGGTTGATCGCTTTATATGGGACTTATATCAGGTTATCGAACGATTCAGACAACATTTGGCACGTTTGATAGAGATCATAGGTACAGTGACTGTGCAAAATCGGATAAGAATTACGTCCTCTAGAGGATCAAGAAGTAAATTCGAAAAATCGGGTTATATGGAAGCTATATCAGGTTTAAAATCGATTGAAATCATACTTGGTAAAAACAAAATTTCAGTCAAATATCTCTAGAGGTTCAAGAAGTCAAATCGGGAGCTCAGTTTATATGGGAGCTATATCAGGTTTAAGGCCGATTTGAACCATTTTTGGCACGTTAGTTGGATGTCATTTTCCAAAATTTCAGCCAAATCCGATAAGAATTGCACCCTCTAGAGGCTCAAGAAATCAAATCGGGATGTCGGTTTATATGGAAGCTATATCTAAATTTGGACCGATATGGCCCATTTACAATTCCAACCGACCTACACTAATAGGAAGTATCTGTGCAAAATTTCAAGTACCTAGCTTTACCCCTTCGAAACTTAGCGTGCTTGCCACAGGTAGACGGACGGACACGGCTAGATTGACTTAAAATGTCAGGACAATAAAGAATATGTATACTTTATGGGTTTTAGATCAATATTTCGAGAAGTTACAAACGGAATAGCGAAGTTCGTATACCCCCAACCTTTGGTGGAGGGTATAAAAAATGTTTCAAAGAATAATAGTTGGACAGTCATTTATGAAAAAAAAAAATAATTAAACGGATGGCTATGTCCGTTGGTAAATAGGAAATTTAATTTTAAAATACCATCTTTATTTCAAAGGTTTGGTTCTTTTGCTAGTTTTCATTGGTAAAATCATATGAATAAGGAAAAATCATAAATTTTCTGACAATTTTTTTTTCAGTGTAGTTCCTACGTTTCTGCTTGTCAGTGTAGGACACACAACAAACAGATGTTCTACCGTCTCCTTTACTTCGATGACCTCAAAGCGTTTATCGAAGTCTTTACTTGCAACCTTCAGTCTGTCACCAAGTTTTCCGATTAGACAGTGACCTTTCATGACGGACACAATGACTGAGACGACTGTTTTAGCCAATGACAGCAAAGAGGTAGACCTCTTCAAGTCTAGATTAGGCCACATAGTTTTGAAATGCTCACAGCCTCTCTTCGTGACCATCTGTCATTCGTTGCCCTTCGGGCCTGATCCTGAAAACTTAGCTTACATGTCGCTAGAGGCATAACCACAGATTTAAGTTAACCTGGAATGTAGATAGTTCCTAGTCTCGCAAGTTCGTCTGCTCTACAATTCGCTGGGATAACTCTGTGGCCCGTCACCCTGGACAGGAGAATTTCGAACTGATCAGCCATCTCTGTCAGAGATCTGCGACGGTCGAGGGCAATTTTTGAGTTCAGAAATAAGTTCCCCAGAGATTTAATGGCTGCATTGCTGTCTGAGAAGATATTTATGCCAATCGTTCATCACTTCTTTAATTGGGTACACACTACAGTTGTCGGGTAACCTTCTCGATATGACTAGTCCTAGTTCTTCATAGTACACCCGAAAGCTGACAAAGTCGTCTAGCTTGAAACCATTCATCAGAAGTCTACATACTTTCTATTACCATAGATATTGGAGTACCAATCGGCTCTGTTAGTTAGAAAAGCGGCTCAGATAATATGTAGTCCACACTGCCTAGCATAGTGGATAACACGGTATTCACAGCCAAAGAAAATGCTCCCTCTATTTCACGGTACTGGTCGCAGCAATTTGTCTAGCCACAATTTAGAACCGGCCGAGTATTGAACCATAGTAGTATACAGCCAATGAATGACAAAATTTTCCAATGGCCCTCTTGCAAGTGTATACGGCATCCTTTTTTTTTGCACTTCTAGAAAAGGGAACATTTTTTCCTTCCAAGTGTTACCATAGGTCCTTATATCTCCTGCTGAAAAGAACAACTTCGGGCTTAGACGGACTAAACGACGAGGAGCGTTCGCTGATATGTGCATATATCTCTTAGATTGCCGGGAAAATTCCCTTAACCTAAATAGCCACGACATCAGCATACGTAACCACTTTTACACCTGTTGCTTCCAGAGACAATAATACAATATATTGTTAAAATTAATGTTAATGCTATGTTCCAAATGGGAAAGACCTATCTGTGTAGATCAACAGATCACAAGCCTGCCATTATACACCCTTTTGATGTCAAAAGTTGATGGCAAATTACACAAAAAAAAAGTTGTCCCTTAATTTAGAATTTTTTTTTATTCGTAGGATTTTAGCAATGAAAACGACCCAAAGAACCAAAACGGGTATTATAAATTAGTGAATTTGTTTGTAACACCGAGAAGGGAGAGAGATAGACCGATCGACTCAGAGTCATTTTCTCACACAAAGTACAGATTGATATTTTCATCCAATCGTCTTCAAATTAGGCACAAGCATATTATTGGGCCTAGAGACGAAGCCTATTGAAATCGGGAAAAATCGGTTCAGATTTGGATAAAGCTCCCATATATATATTCGTACGACTTGGACTAAAATTGCAATTATATCGTCATTTGTAAACCTATTCTCACGAAAATTTGCGCGAGGGGTCTCTTATAAGTCTCGACATTATTGGAAAATTTCATAGTTGATTTGGACTAATAGTGCAATAATTTGGTCATTTGTTAACCGATTCACACAAATTGGCATAAAGGATTCTCTTATGACTCCCGGTATTGCTTTTGAGTTTAATAGGAATCGGTTCAGATTTAGATATAGCACCCATATATATTTCGTTCGGTTTTGAATAATACTCAATAATTTAGTAATTTGTTAACAGATCTTCACAAAACTTGGAACGAAGATTTCTGTTATAACTTTTCTGATGACTGATGAATTTCATAAAAATTTGTTGAGTTTTAGATATAGCTCCCATATATATGCATCTCTCGATTTTCACTTTTAAGGCCTTTGCTAACCCATTTATCAATCGATCTTATCAAAAAATCAACTTTGAGCAAATTTTAAATTCGACCACTCAGCCTGCATATCCAATGTGGTGTAAGGTATCAAAAGATTGGTTTCGCCTTGTTTTTTTTTTAAGTTTAGCATCATAACCTAAAGAAATTAAACACTGTTTCGTATGTGTTCTAAAAAAAAAAGATCGTATGAGGCAATTTTATAAAAGACTAGCTGGACAGGGCCTGCTCCGCTGCGCCTTCTTTAACTCTATAATATCTTTTTAGGGTGGGGACACTTCGCCCTGAATGTGCATATGGTATTCGTACTAATGTAGCCTGTGTCCGCCTATGACGCTGAACGTCTGTGTTCGAATCTTGTCGGAACTTCGGACAAAATTAAAAACGGTGGTTAATGCTTTGCGAGATACCATGCCTTGCATGGTCATGTAAAAAATTCTCCCCAAAGGTGTCGCACTACGGCACGCCGTTCGGACTCGGCTATAAAAAAGGTCCCTTATCGTTGATAAACTCAACTTGAAACGGAAAGCACTCATTGATGTGTGAGAAGTTTGTTCCTGCTCGGTTCCTGGGCAAATTTTTACTCTACTCCCTAATGACTTTCTTTTAAGTCCCATATTACCGTATTGGTAAATATTTTGGGTTTAGGGGCTATTTCGGGGCTGGTCACTTGGCCATTAAAGTAAATATAAGATTCGTGCTCTACTTTCAGAAACATTTCATATGAGTCCCATAATGGCATGATCGATAAATAAGTTGTGTTTGACGGTGGGGTAAACCCCAGGGTCTTTGGCCCGATAATGAGTATAAATTTCCGGAAAATCAATAAATTTCCACCCCAAATAGCTTTTATATAATAGGGAGGTATTTTGGGGTGGGGCGGCTCCCAAACACATGGCTCTATATTGTCGTGATTGGTCTATGTATTCATTTGGCGGGTTTTGTGAGGCCCCCGTGGCACTCGTCCCTAACAATAGAAATCATTTCGAACGAATCGCATTACCAATCTCCGAGATCTGGTATTTATACTCTACACCACTACTGTGGTACAGGACATTATTACTTAGTGAATTAGATTGTAGCACCCAAAAGAATCACTTTCTGATTCGAATTAGCTATGTGCGTCTGTCCGTCTGTGCATGTTAATTTTCGTACAAACTACAGGTCGCAATTTTCATCCGATAATCTTCAGATTTGGTATGGGCATGTTTTTTGGCCTAGAGACGAAGCCTATTGAAATTGGAAAAAATCGGTTTAGATTTGGATATAGCTCCCATTTGGATATAGTTCGTCCGCTTTGCCGAAATACAGCAATAAAATGATCATTTGTTAACCGATTCTCTCGAAATTTGGCAGAAAGGATTTTTTGATGATTCCCGACATTACGAATGAATTTCATCGAAATCGGTTCAGATTGGTTATTGCTCCCATATATATTGGTTATTGCTCCCATATATTGCTTCGTCCGATTTGCAGTAATATTGCAATAAAATGGTCATGTGTAAACCGATTCTCATGAAATTTGTTAGGAAGGACTTTCTCTTTAATCTCGACATTAATGGGGAATTTTATGAATATCGGTTCAGATTTAGATATAGCTCTCATTTATATATATCGCCCGATTTTGACTTTTAGAGAGCATTTATTGGCCAATCTTGTCAAAATTTTGCACAACGGTTTCATCGACTACTGCTCAATATCTGAAAAGTTAACTCGTAATCGGTTCAGATATAGATATAGCCCCCATATATATGTTCATCAGATTTAGGATAATTTGCATTAATGTTGTCATAAGCCAACCGTAGTTATTGCAGTTTGAACATATTTGCTGGAAATTTGATATGAATTGTTTCTAAAAGCATCCGCCGAGGTCCATCAAAATTGGTTCAGAATTGAATATAGCTCCCACATTGTACTTATAGGGTAGGTGTAGGGTATTATACAGTCGGCACCGCCCGACTTTTGCCATTCCTTACTGGTTTTGAAATTAGGGTAATGAGAAGTGCTTTTTAGGGGAGACACTTCGACCCAAATATGGATATCAAATTCGTGTCCACTCCCAAATCCCTTTACTTTGAGCCCCATATCGTCGTTAAGTATGAACCGTTTGGAGAGTGTTTTGGGGCTGGGGCGGCCATCGGCACTTTGCCTTGAAAATAGGTTCTTTACTCCCGAATACCGTTGATTTAAGCTCCATATTGCTAAAGTCGGAAATAAAGTTCAGTTTAAGGGGTAATTTGTGGCGTACCCCCAAAATTGGATATCAAATTTGTTTCTACTCTCAAATGCCTTTCATTTGAGTCCCACGGTTCAATTAACCTATTCGACGTATTTTTAGGTTATGTAAGAGTGGCAGTGCTTTACAGACTCACTTAGACAAATTTAAGTCAATTGTGATACCACAGTAGCGAAAGACCAAGGCTTCTGGCGGGAATCGAACCCACGACCCCTGCACTGGTAATCCAAGCACGCTACCAACTCAGCTATCGGGGCGCCCTGCTCTCAAACATATTTTATTTGAATCCCGCATAGCCATGGTCGGCTGAAGTTTTAACATGGCAGGATACCCTACAAATGAAACCAGCATTAGTAAGGGGATAACCACCGCTGAAAATGTTGTTGATGTTTAAGCCGGGATTTAAATCCAGGCGTTCGGCGAACATGCTAACCTCTGCGCCACGGTGGCCTCCAATTTATGTAAATGCCTATAAATATTGATTTGAAATCTAAATCAATGTACCTACAGTGTATACGAATTTTCCCTCGCAGTCTCCAATCATGTCCTTTTAACTACAATTTACTGTTTTTCACTTCGATTACTCTCAGTCAAGAAGGAGAGAAGTTTATAACTTTGACTGGGCTCATACAAAGATTCAGTGCCGATGCGACAAGGAGTGAAGCATTGTGTTAGTCTGGTTAGAATTAGTTGCGGCAAATAAATTGTCCACGTACAACTTGTGTTAAACGTGATTTATACAAGTTTCCAAAACAAATTTCGTCTATGTCGCAATGGTAAATTCTCACGGAATTAAAGTGGTAATTGTGGGATTTGATTTATTTGAAGCACACCTCAAATGCATTCAACTTCAGCATTTTTAGTGCATGCACAGAAAAAATTAAAATCTTGATTTAAGTAAGAAATTTTAAATTCAATTAAAAAGTTTGCCGCAATCGGGCCTATAAAGGAATTTGTAGTATTAATAAACGAACTTGTAATTTGCATTTATGACAAGCTGAATAATTCAATTAAAGCGGTTTTCAATATATTGGAAATCGTTTATTCTTTCAAAAAAACGTTTAACTTACTTAATTCAAGTAAATAATTGATATTTTTCCATAAATAAACAATTTTTTACTTCAGTCGATTAATTGGGAATGAAAAATTAAAATTATCATATTAAAAAAAATATTTAAAATATTTTCTCTTTTTATAGAAAAAAACTAATGATTTTTGTTTTTACAAAACAAAATTGTTAATGGTACAACAGAAGACATATATATGGATCTCAATACTCAGCAAAGTCTTTGAGTTTATATATGAATGTTGCGTGGGCACTATCTAAATGACGAAAAAATGCATATCAATTTCTTCAACCGTAATTGCCTTTTGTATTACTACTACGGCTGATAACAACTTTTTTGAAAATGTGGCTTCAAACCAAAGTCAATACAGATATTTCTTTCCTTTACGCCTAATTTTATTATCGTGTCTGTAAAGTGTATAATGAAGGATTTTTTTATATGGAAATTCATTTTAATGAATACCAACCTCTGCATTTCGCGCTTCGTGTATAGTAGGTTAACTTAGGTTAAGTTTAAGTGGCAGTCTGCCATCAGACTCACTTAGACGTTTTCGTCCATTGTAATACCACAGAAACAGAAGAAGGAAGATGCCTTCCAGTTCCTACCGTTGAACCATCCAGATCGCTTTAAAAGGCCCAATAACTTGCGACAGTTCACATCCGCTAAATCAGACACGTTCTCAAAGAAATGAGAACCTAAAGTGAAACTCCTTCTGACTACAAGTGCGGGACACACGCATAGAAGGTGTTTTATAGTCTTTTCTTCTTCGATGTCCTCACAACTTCTGCAAAAATCGTTGCTGGCCACCTTCTGTCTGTCAGCACGTTTTCCGATTAGACAGTGACCTGTAATGAAGGACACAATGACTGTTCTAGCCAATGACAGCAAAGCGGTAGACCTCTTCAAGTCTAGATTACGCCACATAGTTTTCACAGCCCCCTCATTGTGACCATCTATCATTCGGTGTCCTTCGGGCCTGGTCCTGAAAACTTAGCTTACATGTCGCTAGAGACATACCCGCAGATTCCAGTATCCCTGGAATGTGTAGGGTAGTCTCGCAAGCTCATCCGCGTTACAATTCCCTGGGATATCTCTGTGGCCCCGCACCCAGCACAGGTGAATTTTAAACTGTTTAGTTAAGAGATCGTTGAGAGATCTACGACAGTCGAGAACGGTTTTTGTGTTCAGAAATACGTTCTCCAGGGATTTAATTGCTACCTGGCTGTCTGAGAAATGACATTATATCTTAGCCATTCCACCACTTTCTTAATTGCAAGGATCTCCGGGTAACGGTCGTGTATGAGCAGTTCTAGATCTTAAGAGTACACCCCAAAGCCCACCTGGTTATTTAGTCTGGAACCATCCGTATAGAAGTTTATGTAACTTCTGTTACCAGGGATATCGTAGTTCCAATCGGTTCCATCAGGAATAGTGGTACAGTACTTGTTTATCAAAAAAACGGCTCAGGTGGGGTGTATTCCACTGCCTGGAACATTGGATATTGTATCAAAGATAACATAGTGTCCGTAGCTGCCACATGACCTATAAGAAAGCTCCCCTAACCTCACGGCAGTGGTCGCTGCAATTTGTCTAGCCACAATGTCCAGAGGCACAAGATGTTGCATTAAATTCAGTGCATCAGATTGTGTCGTCCTCAGTGCGGTTGTAATGCATAACAAAGCCATCCTTGGATCCGGTTAAGTATTGAGCAGTAGGAGGACTTTTGAAGCGCCGTCCACCAGACCACAACATCATATAGCATTATAGGTCTGATAATTGGAGTATATACCCAATGCATGACACGCGGTCTAAACCCCCAACTTTTGCCAATGGCTCTCTTGCAGGTGTATAGGGCAAGAGTGGCCTGCCCTTGCCCTTTCCAAAATGTTGAATTTGAAGCTTAATTTTCTGTCCAGCAAAACACCCAGGTATTTTGCGCTTTGGGTAAAAGGAACATTCTCTCCTTCATAGGAGACAGGTTCGACTGTAGGCAACTTGTATCTCCTGCTGAAAAGAACTACTTCTGTCTTGCACGGATTTATACCCAGACCACTTTCGGTAGCCCACTTTGCTGTTGCACGTATAGCTTCTTGAAGTATATCTCTTAGAGCGCTGGGAAACTTTCCCCCAACCGCAAATGCCACGCCATAAGCATACGCCACCACTTTTACAACTTTTTCTTCCACAGACAATAATATATTGTTAATGGCTATATTCCAAAGTAGAGGAGACAGTACACCTCCCTGAGGTGTTCCCTTGCTAACCCATCTTTTCAGATCCACAGATCCCAAGCCTGTCGTAATACATCTTTTAGTAAGTTTGTTATTAATACACTTTCTTACGGTAGAGTTGATGCCTAGAAATTCCAACTCCTTCATGATTGCCGTCGGTTTTACATTATTGAAAGCACCTTCAATGTCAAGAAATTTTACCATTCTATATTCCTTGACATCGAAAGAACCCTCTATGTAGCCGAATAGGTCTTGAAGGGCTGTTCCAATGGATTTGCCTTTACAATATGGATGCTGCTGCCAGGAATCTTTGCCCTATGATATGTCTCTACCAACCTCTCAAGAGTCTTCAGCATAAAGGATGACAGACTAAAAGGACGAAAATCTTTCGCCTTCGTGTGGTAGGTTTTTCCTGCTTTCGAAATGAAGATGACCTTCGTGTCCCTCCATCCCACAGGTATATATCACATTTTGATACAAGTAGAGTATATCTCCCTAAGCAATGGGACCAGTCTGTCAGACACAACTTGTAATTCAATCGATGATACATCATCAGGGTCTGGCGACTTAAATGAGTCGAAACTTCTTATCGGCCAAAGGGTTTTCGGCTCAGACACAATTTCCCTAATAGCCTCCGACGAATGCATACCAGTGACAACCTCTTCTGACGCCACGTTGTCTGTTGGAGATTTTCCCGGGAAGTATATATCAACGAGTAGTTCTAGTGTTTCCTCACTAGGCATTGTTCATACATTCTCTGACTTCTGAATATACACCATCGTAATAGGTCTCGAGGACAGAATTTTCCTTTTCCTAGATGATGTATCCTCCACGGAGTTGCAAAATTCTACCCAGAATTTGTTCTGAGCCTTTCTCAGCTCGCCCTTATAATTACTTAGCTCAGTCTTATAGATATCCCAATCGTATGGTGCTCTTGTGGGTTTTGTTCTGTTGAAGAGTTTACTGCAGTCCTTTCTTAGATCAACCAGCTCTGGAGTCCACCATGGCGGTCGCTGTTTGCCCCTTGGCTTGGCACTAGGACATGCTAGGACAAGCGAGTCATTCAGGGCCTTCGTGATCCCCTTGACCACTATGTCTATATCCTCCGTTGTTTCCACTTCCTTTTCTGATCTAGAAGGGATAGGCGTGCATAATTTGTGCCGAAATTTATTCCAATCCGCCTTCTTTTGTTTAGCCCAGGGACCACTTCTTCAGTATTTTCCCCAAGGCAAAAACTAATATAACGATGATCAGAGAAGCTGTGGTCATTCAACACATCCCAGTCGCATGTTCTTCCACTTATATCTTCCGATACAAAGGTAATATGTAGCACCTCCTGCCTGTTCCTGGTAAAAAAGGTCAGTTTATTCCCTTTATTATAAATCGCCTGATTGCAGCTCATCCCTTCATGCTGACACCCCGAACTTCCCCATATCTGGTGATGTGCACTAGCATCACTTCCCATAATGAGGCTCTTCTTCCCCGCAGAAGCGGCTTCGAACAGCAACTTAAGGTTTGAGGGTGGCATCTCTGAATAGTGCGCCATATATATGGAAGCCAGCCAGTAATGAGACTAACATATTTCAAGGCTGACTACTACTGAATCTTCAGTGCTTAGCGACGGAAGAAGAAAAACATTTAGACTACTCTTTGCAAGAATACAGGTTCTATGTCTCCCATTCCCCGTACCCTTGAGTAGTTAAAATCCCGGAATTGCGAGTCCACGAACCATTGCTCCACACTCCCATGGTTCGTGTATAACATCTCGAAGTATTTATCCACATGAAAGATGTAGTTTGGAAGTTAAGCTTCTGTTAGTCAATATTTAGATTATAGATGAATAATTAAATATTCCAATACAATATGGTTAAACTAATATACATAAATACCTTATCCAATTCCTACAATGCTCTCCATTTTCGGCTGCGTTTCGCAATGCAATTTTTCATTAATTTTCACATCCTAGATTACTCTATTTGAACTTCTCCAATTCACACTATAAATTTGTTTTATTTAAAAATTTTTGTATTTTATGCATTTATTATTGAATTTTATACATTTTTACAATTTTTTTTTTTTCTAGCCACGTTTTTTCTTCAATTGCAGCAGTGGATCGTACATATATTTGCCTCATTGTCACGTCTGTTCAGACCACATGTGAGTGAAAGAGAACACAGAACCATCTTGCTTTTAGCAGAGACAGATGCATACTGTTTATGCTATTGAGTAACAATTTTAATTCTTGTAATTAAAAATTTGTTCAATATTAGTCTTTTTACTTATCACATGTCATGATTCAATGGAAAATAGGATGACAATGTAAAAAATTATCAAAGCAATTAATCACTTTGTTAAAAATGTTTTTAATAACCAGTGCCACGTTTAATTGATACAAAAAAGGGAATATTTTTTCTGTGTAGTGCAACCAATACCACTTTGAGGCTTTTTTTAAGGCAGGATTTGCTTTAGAATATTACGTTCTAATAATAACAGAAATTGAATTATTATTGGTCGAGCAAGATAGAGTGGCTTCGAGCGTGCGTTTGACAAAGTCTCCTGAACTTAAATGTGGAGCAAGCTGTTGAATGAGGTCTTCCCTGAAAAGATCGTGCCACTATTTGGGAAGCTGTATAGAAATGTGGAAGATTCAGTCCGCTTTAATGGAAAAGAGAGCCGACCTTTCGGGGTCGATCCAGGAGTGAAGCAGAGTTGCATTCTATCGCCGACGTTATTTTTATTAGACTCTGTATTAGACGCAGCTAATGTCTCAGCGTATGCCATAGGATGGCATAAACAACTTCCTTGGAGACATCGACTACGCGGATGACATACTTTGCGCATCGCTTTGAGCACATAGAAGCGAAATTGGAACGATTGGAAGAAAATGTTGCTGATTGGACTTGGTTGGGTCATATCCCCTATCCCTGGTGCCCTATGTTCACACTATTAGCCATATTTTATTGTAATAAATTTAATATACTCCAATTGTAGATAAAGGACATACATATAAACCCCGTTTACACTGCACTTTAAATCCGGATTTAATGACTCGATCATCTGTTTTCCCTTTATAAAATCAGCTGACGAAAGCCTTAAATCCGGATTTAATGAGAAGTGTAAACGGGGTTTAAGATAGAGTGGCAAGCTATAGCATACACAACCACAAGATATCTTAATACGGCGTAACATCCTAGTGTTGGCTCTAATACGAGGTCTGATGAAAAAATAACCGTTATTTTAATTTTATTCCAAAAGTATTTATTTATTCATTAATAACTATCTTGTCCCCTTCAAAGTAATACTAACGTCGTCCTTCAATTTGTAACTCATCGAAGTAATGATCTAAGACCCAACAAAGTATACGAGGTCTGATCAAAAAATAATCGTTATTTAAATTTTTTCAAAAAGTATTTATTGATTCATCAAAAGCTTTCTTGTCCCCTTTAAAGTAATCCCCCTCAGATATTTTTTCCTAATTTTCCGTTTTTTCCAATCCTCGAAACACTTCTAAATAAACGCGTTACACAAGTACAGTTCCTTTGATCCTTTTTTTGAATAGAAAAAAATCGAAGAGCACACCAAAACACCACTAAAACCATGTTTGCACTAGAACCCAAACTTGAGATAATCTCCAAACCCCGTTTACACTACTATTCAAGTGATTTGTATATGCCAACGGGGATGTTTTTGACTGCGTTTTTGTTGTGAACTGCATTTTTATTCGGTTCAACATATAAAGGGAGATTTTGTAGGTATTATCTTTTTGGCAACACTGGTTTAATCAGCTCACGGACGTTTTGTGCTTTGTTTCACTGTCAAACATCGTCATTTTGGTCTATAATTTAACCATGAATCGTCTTACAAACGATCAACGCTCGCAACTTATTGAATTTTGTTATCAAAATGCGTTCTCTATTAAGAAAGTTCATCGCGTGCTCCATTTTGCTAATTTTTGGCTCAATGGGTACGTAAATAAGCAGAATTGTTAATTTCGGAGTGAAGATAAGCCAAAAACATTGCAAGAGCTACAAATGCGTCCAGAAAAATTCACAGTTTGATGCGGTTTATGGGCTGGTGGCATCATTAGACCGTACTTCTTCAAAGGTGATGCGAATCATAGGGTAACTCTGAATGGTAATCGCCATCGTAAGATGATATTCAACTTTTTTTGCCCAAAATGCAAGAGTTTTACTAGCATGACTTGGGGTTTCAACAAGACGGTGCCACATGCCACATAGCACGCGTAACAATGGACATATTGAGAGTCTTGATCGTACGATTTAACAGTTTCAGATTATTTTTAGTTGAGCTATGTTAAAACACATGTCTATACAGACAACCCCGCTTCAATTGACTCATTGCGAGATAAAATTGAAGCATTTATTCGTGAGATACCGGCCGAAATGTTGGAAAGAGTATGCCAAAATTGGACTTAGCTAATGGACCAATTGAGGAGCAGTCACGGTTAACATTTGAATGAAATAATCTTCAAACATTAAATTGTATGGATCGTACTATGTCATGCATTTTTATACCCTACACCACTACTGTGGTACAGGGTATTATAACTTAGTGAATTTGTTTGTATCACCCAAAAGGAAGAGAGATAGACCCATTGATAAGTATACCGATCGACTCAGAATCACTTTCAGATTCAATTTAGCTATAACCGTCTGTCTGTCTGTCTGTCCATCTGTCCATGTTTATTTTCGTCTTCAAATTTGGTACAGTATGACTCTCGACATTACTGGTGAATTTCATGGAAATCGCTTCACATTTTGGATATAGCTCTCATATACATTTATCGTCCGATTTTCACTCCTAAAGCCACTGCAAGCGCATTTATTTACCAATCTTCCCAAAACTTCGAACAACGCTTTCCTCGACGACTGTCACAGTATTTGAGAAGTTTGCTCGAAATCGGTTCAGATTTAGATATACCTTTCCCTATATATGTTCGTCCGATTTGTAGTAATTTATTGCATTAAATGGTATATTTTTAACCGATTCTCTCAAAATTTTGCAGGAAGTATTTTCTTATGACTCTCGATATTACTGGTGAATTTCATAGAAATCGGCCCAGATTTAGTTACAGCTGTCATATATGTATATATATGTATATCGCCCCAAGAGCCACTGCAAGTGCATTGTTTGACCAATCTTGCCAAAATTTTGCACAACGCATTTCCTCGACAACTACCACATTATCTGGGAAGTTAGCTCGAAATCGGTTCAGAATTAGATACAGCTCCCATGTGTATGTTCGTCAGATTTTGGGTAATTTGCAATAATGTTGTCATTTGTCAACCGTAGTTATAACAGTTTGAACATATTTGCTGGCCGAGGTCCATCAAAATTGGTTCAGAATTGGATATATCACCCACATTGTACTTATAGATGTAGGGTATTATACAGTCGGCACCGACCGACTTCTGCCCTTCCTTACTGGTTCTGAATTGTATGTGTTGTTTTGAAAACTTTTCTTTATCTCTTAAAAAATCGCCCTTTAAATACTGAATATAATAAAAATGCAGACCACAAAAAAACTCTGTCAGAAACATCCCTGTTAACAAATTCTAATCATTTGAATCGTAACGGGTTTGGGAGATTATCTCAAATCAAGTGGATTTGGGTTCTAGAGTTTACATGATTTAACCCTTTATCTATCAAAAACAAACTGATAATCCAAAAAAGCTGATATTGCCAAAATATATAAAGACATGTGTACAAACAGAATTACCAAAAAGCGAAAATCGACACACGTAGCTCATGAAATTAGGAAATAACGGTTATTTTTTGATCAGACCTCGTATTCACAACCTTTGACCTTTGAACCTTAGCTGCGGTTCACAATGGTTAACCAACAAATTTTTTTGCAAACACGGTAACTCAACAAAGGACCTGTAATCTTAGTTTAGTTTTTTCTCCCTCCACACCCTCATCGGAAGTACAACGATTGGTGATGAATATCAAGCATAGTGTAGTGCTAGTAGCTTGCGATGCTAATTCAAATCATACTGTGTGAGGTAGTATACTATCCAGTGATCCCGAGTGGGTACCTTTTTATACCCACCACCGAAGGATGGGGGTATATTAATTTTGTCATTCCGTTTGCAACACATCGAAATATCCATTTCCGACCCTATAAAGTATATATATTCTTGATCAGCGTAAAAATGTAAGACGATCTAGACATGTCCGTCCGTCTGTCTGTTGAAATCACGCTACAGTCTTCAAAAATAGAGATATTGAGCTGAAACTTTGCACAGATTCTTTCTTTGCCCATTAGCAGGTTAAGTTCAAAGATGGGTTATATCGGACTATATCTTGATATAGACCGATCCGCCGATTTGGGGCCTTAGGCCAACAAAAGCCACATTTATTATCCGATTTTGCTAAAATTTGGGACAGTAAATTGTGTTAGGTCCTTCGATATCCCTCGTCAATTTGGGCCAGATCGGTTCACATTTGGATATAGCTGCCATATAGACCGATCCTCCGATTTAGGGTCTTAGGCCCATAAAAGCCACATTTATAATCCGATTTTGCTCAAATATGGGACAGTGAGTTGTATTAGGCCCTTCAACATCCTTCGTCAATTTGGCTCAGATTGGTCCAGATTTGAATATAGCTGCCATATAGACCGATCCTCCGATTTAGGGTCTTAGGCCCATAAAAGCCACATTTATTATCCGATTTTGGGACAGTGAGTTGTGTTAGGCCCTTCGAAATTCTTCGTCAATTTGGCTCAGATCGGTCTAGATTTGGATATAGCTGGCATATAGACCGATCCTCCGATTTAGGGTCTTAGGCCCATAAAAGGTTTCGATTTTGCCGAAATTTGGGACAGTGAGTTAGGTTAAACCTCTTGATATACTTCTGCATTGTGGCACAGATCGGATCAGATTTGGATATAGCTGCCATATATACCGATCCCTCGATTTAAGGTTTTGGGCCCATAAAAGCCACATTTATTATCCGATTTTGGTGAAATTTGGGACAGTGAGTTGTATTAGGCCCTTCGACATCCTTCGTCAATTTGGCTCAGATCGATCCAGATTTGAACAGTGAGCTAGGTTAAACCTCTTGATATACTTCTGCATTATGGCACAGATCGGATCAGATTTGGATATAGCTGCCATATATACCGATCCCTCGATTTAAAGTTTTTGGGCCCATAAAAGCCACATTTATTATCCGATTTTGCTGAAATTTGAGACAGTGAGTTGCGTTAGGCCCTTCGACATTCTTCGTCAATTTGGCTCAGATCGGTCCAGATTTGGATATAGCTGTCATATATACCGATTCCTCGATTTAAGGTTTTGGGCCCATAAAAGCCACATTTATTATCCGATTTTTCTGAAATTTGAGACAGTGAGTTGCGTTAGGCCCTTCGACATTCTTCGTCAATTTGGCTCAGATCGGTCCAGATTTGGATATAGCTGCCATATAGACCGATCCTCCGATTTAGGGTCTTGGGCCCATAAAAGCCACATTTATTATCCGATTTTGCTGATATTTGGGAAAGTGAGTTGTGTTAGGCCCTTTGACATTCTTCGTCAATTTGGCTTAGATCGGTTCCGATTTGGATATAGCTCATGAAAGGCGTATTTATAGTCGCCGCAATTTGGGACAATTAGTTGAGTTAGGCCCTTTGACATACTCCTTCAATTTGGCTCAGATCGGTATAGATTTGTATATAGCAGTCATATAGACCGATCTCTCGATGTAAGGATTTGGGGCCATAAAAGACGCATATATTGTCCGATTTCGCCAAAATTTAGGACAGCGAGTTGTTCAACATTTTTATTTAATTTGGCCCAGTTCGGTTCAGATTTGGATATAGTTGCCATATAGACCGATATCTCGATTTAAAGTTTCGGTCCCATAAAAGACGCATTTATAATCCGATTTCACTGAAATTTGACACAGTGACTTATGTTAGGGTTTATTGGTTTATTTTTAGATATAGCTACTAAAAAGACCAAAATTTTTTATACACAATTGATCAATGGTTTGGTCCAAATCGGATCATATTTCGATATAACTGCTATGGGACATTAGGTATGCAATTTTCACCGGATTTTGATGAAAGGGGGTTTACGTGTATACCCGAGGTGGTGGGTACCCAATGTTCGGCCCGGCCGAACTTAATGCCTTATTACTTGTTTTCGCTCCAATCCGTCAACATTCTTTGACTTCGCTCTCGATCCTTTACATTTAAACTATTAAAGTTTTATTTAAACTATTAATTTTTCGATTTTCTTCTTATACACAAGTGGTGTATTATTTGTGCCCTTTCTAGCACTATTCATCTCGAATCATATGTATTCTTGATCGTTCTCTACATCTGTCCGTCTGTCCAAACGTCCGTCCGTCTGACTGTGAAAATCACAGAAAGCAATTCTTATCGATATAGGTCATGGGCCAAATCGGTCTATGTTTAGATATAACTCCCCAATAAACCCATCTCTCGATGGTAATGCTTGATGGTCTTGACTTCTAGAGGTCGAAATTTTACACAGTAACTCTTACTATCCCCAATGTCCTCAATAGAATATTCATGGACAAATTTGCATTTGCAACTTCTACTATGACCTCCAACATACATGCTTTGTATGGTTTAAATTGGTTTATACAAAGCTTTCATACAGGGTGCGCCAGAGAAACTTACTCATTTGAAAGGTCAATAAAACATAAGTACTTCATTTATTGTTTTTTTTTCTTTCTTTTTTTTTTTGTTTGATAATACAATATTCCATTTTTTTTCGTGCAGTCTTGACAATAACATTCCCCGATTGGGCATACACTGATTAAGCCAATTTTTGAACTTCGTGTTCACTCTTTGCAGCATATTATTCTTGAGGTGTGCTATGGTCCGTGGTCGATCGGCATAAACCAGGAATTTAAAATAACCCCATAAAGCACATTGCGTAGCAACAAGTGAGCGATCATTAGAAAAGAAGCTCTCGACGGGGAAAGCTTGCTGCTCCCTAGACCAGGGTATGATGACATACTCATCTCGTATAATGGCATACCCATCTCGACCACCTCCTCGCCCAACTCAACGCTCGGGAGTTTTTGAAATAAGTAATTTTCTCAGGCGCGCTCGGAACAAACCGATTTAAATCTGCGGGCGCAATTAAAAACTGTTTTGATATGACTTTGTATTTGTTTACGCGACTACTATAGCTTTATGAATTTGTCTGTAATATCCGAAAAGAGTAAAGATAAAGCCATTTCGACCGATACGGAATCATTTCCTGTTTCGATTTAACTACTTCCGTCTATCTGTCCGTTTGACTGCTTGTCCTTTAGTATGTCTGCACAGAAAAAAACATGGTTCAATTAAGAAATTTGTACATTCAATTAAAAAAATGCCCGTAAATCGGACCTATAAACGAATTTACATTATTGATTAACAATTTTATAATTTGGATTTATGACAAGCTCAAAAATCCAATTAAAGCGGTTCTTAACTCAATAAACCAATTTATTTGAAATTTGTCCCTTCTCTCAAAAAACATTTTTGCCAATTTAATAAAAGGAAATAATTGATATTTTTTGCATTAACAAAAAACTTTTTATTTTATTGGATTAAATTGCTGATAAAACATGTAATACACTCGTACTACTTTAAAATACTTATTTTTTAATTTGTATTTTCTAAAAGAAAGAAAAAAAATTGCCTTTCCTTTGTGAGCCTCTCTTCATTGTCGTGGATACCATCTGTAAAAAGTGTAATGAACAAAATAATCTATAAACATATAAAAGTGAATCGTAATAAATACCATTCTTACCATTTTGCGCACAATACCACGAGATCTAGATCCCCATGAAGGAATACTTCATTTGTTATCTTCCGTCATCAACAAAGTTTACCAAACCAATATAGTCTCTATAGGGATAACAACATATTAAAACAAAATAATATTAATAAATACCACGTCTACCTTCTTCCATGTCCTCAAATTTATTTCGTTTGGAATGTATCTTTTTCATTTATTCACATCCTAATATTTTCTCCTTTACACTATTTCAGCACAACACTTTTTAAAATATATTGGTTTCAATTAAAATTTGTTATTAAATAAATTATTTTGTCAAGAGATGAATAAAAACCTCACATTCTAAAAAACAATTTAATTCATACACTCAAAAAATTTTGAACCTCAACACAAGTTAAAATTGACTTATTTTCGGAAATATTGAACTTCCAATGGCGCTAAATAATAATATGCTCGTTGCAAGTTCAACAATTTCTTTATAGCTACGAAATTGTTTACACCTAGTCCACTTTCAACTTCCCACAGGTAAAATATAAACTAAAGAGCATTGAAAACAAGTAAGAGCGTGCTAAGTTCGGCCGGGCCGAATCTTATATACCCTCCACCATTGATCGCATTTGTCGAGTTCTATGCGCGGTATCTCTTTTTAGACAAACATAGAATATTGAATAAGAACTGTTATCCTATTGGAGCTATATCAAGTTATAGTCCGATTCGGACCATAAATAAATGCTGATTGACATTGTAGAAGTCATTGTGTAATATTTCAGTTCATTCGGATAAGAATTGCGCCTTGTAGGGGCTCAAGAAGCAAAATCGGGAGATAGGTTTATATAAGAGCTGTATCAAGCTATTGATCGATTCAGACCATACTAAACACGTATGTTGAAGGTCATGAGAGAAGCCCTTGTACAAAATTTCAGCCAAATCGGATGAGAAATGCGCCCTCTAGAGGTTCAAAAAGTCAAGATCCCAGATCGGTTTATATGGCAGCTATATCAGGTTCTATACCGATTTACGCCATACTTAGCACAGTTATTGGAAGTCATAACAAAACACCTCATGCCATATTTCAGCCAAATCGGATGAGAATTGCGCCCTCAATTGGCTCAAGAAGTCAAGATCCAAGATCGGTTTATATGACAACTATACCAGATTATGAACCGATTTAAATCTTAAATACTTAGCACAGTTGTTGAAAGTAATACCAAAACACGACATGCAAAATTTCAGTTAAATCGAACGATAATTGCGACCTCTAGAGGCTCAAAAAATAAAGACCCCAGATCGGTTTATATGACAGCTTTACCAGATTATAAACCGATTTGAACCATACTTAACACAATTGTTGGATATCATAACAAAATACTTCGTGCAAAATTTCAGTCCAATCGGATAAGAATTGCGCACTCTAGAGGCTCAAAAAGTCAAGACCCAAGATCGGTTTATATGACAGCTTTACCAGATTATAAACCGATTTAAACCATACTTGGCACAGTTGTTGGATATCATAACAAAACACGTCGTGCCAAAATTCATTCAAATTGGATAAGAATTGCGCCCTCTAGAGGCTCAAGAAGTCAAGACCCAAGATCGGTTTATATGACAGCTATATAAGGTTATGGACCGATTTGAACCATACTTAGAACAATTGTTGGATATCATAACAAAACACGTCGTGCAAAATTTCATTCCAATCGGATAAGAATTGCGCACTCTAGAGGCTCAAGAAGTCAAGACCCCAGATCGGTTTATATGGCAGCTATATCAAAACATGGACCGATATGGCCCATTTACAATACCAACCGACCTACACTAATAAGAAGTATTTGTGCAAAATTTCAAGCGGCTAGCTTTACTCCTTCGGAAGTTAGCGTGCTTTCTACAGACAGACGGACAGACGGACGGACATGGCTAGATTGACATAGAATGTCGCGACGATCAAGAATATATTTACTTTATTGGGTCTCAGACGAATATTTCGAGTAGTTACAATCAGAATGACGAAATTAGTATACCCCCCATCTTATGGTGGAGGATATAATGAAAGATAAAATTATTGAAAAATCGCTTTTTCCAAACACTCCGGAATACCTTTTACACTCCGGACACTCCAGAATACCTCCACTTTTAAATACCTTTCATTTGATACCAATATTGCCCAAAGCGGTAAAAGTTTCCTGATGGGTAGTGTTTTTGGGGGTGGGGAACCCCTCCGACACTTAATGTGACATTTTTTTGCCAAGAACGTTATCTGCTCTTAAATACCCCTCATTTGATACCCATATTGTCGAAAGCGGTCAAGGGGGACCTCCCCGATACTAAGGGTGACATTTTTATGTCAAGTTCGTAATCTACTCTTAAATACCTTTCATTTGATCCCAATATTGTCCCAGTCTGTTAACATGTCTGTTCGGGTGGGTTTTTGATTGGGGTCAGTTTAGTTGACCCTAAAACTATATACCAATTTCGTGTTTTTGGGGTACCATAAGGTGACATGCAAATTTTCGCTTAAATTGGAGCACCCATCTCCGAGATCTGGCGTTTCCTAAAATGGGAGTAGGGGGAGTGTCCTTAAGATATCAAAAAATTTAGTACCCTGTTTTTACCAGGGGCTACTCGGTGAAAAAACTCTACTATCTGTGAGAATTTCATGAAAATCTGTTCGACAGTTTTTGAGTCCATACGGAACAGACAAACATACTAACAAATAATTAAACAACGCGCAATAATTTAATTTTTATATGATAGAAGATATATACCACATTTCCATTCTTCAATTTCCCCCAATTTGTCGCGTTTGGAGTTTGTCCGTTCTATTTGTTCACATCCTAATTTTTTCCGCTCTTCACTGTTTCAGCACAACGGTTTAGACAACAATTTTTGTAACCCACCACCATAGGATGGGGGTATACTAATCTAGTTATTTCATTTGTAACACCTCGAAATATTCTACTTATACCCCATAAAGTATGTATATTCTTGATCGTCTCAAAGTTATAAGTCGATCTAGCCATGCCCGTCCGTCCGTTCGTCTGTCGAAATCACGATAGCGGTCGACCGCGTAAAGCTAGTCTCTTGAAGTTTTGCACAGATACTTAATATTGATGTAGGTCGTTGGGGACTGCAAATGAGCCATAACGGTTCAGATTTAGTTACTGCTTCCATATTAACCGATCTCCCGATTTGTCTTCTTGAGCACCTGAAAGCCGCAATGTGGCTGAAATTTTGCATGATTTCCAACAACTGTACCAAGTACCGCCAAATCGGTCAAGAACCTGATATAACTCCCCTATAAGCCGATCTCCCAATTTGACTTCTTGGACCCTTAAAAGCCTCAATTTTCATCCGATTTGGGTGAAATTTTGTATGTAGTGTTCTTGAGCCCCTAGAAGCCTCAATTTTCATCCGATTTAACTGAAATTCTGAACATAATTTTCTGTTATGACTTCCAAAAACTGTGCCAAGTACCGTCCAAATCGGTCTACAACCTAATATAGCTTTGCAAGTGGTGTTGTGTTGTGACTTCCAACAACTGTGCCAAGTACGGTTTAAATCGGTCTATAACCTGGTATAGTTCCCATATAAACCAATTTCCCGATTTGACTTCTTGAGCACTCACAAGCCGAATTTTTGTCCGATTTGGATGAAATTTTGCACATGTTGTTCTATTATGACTCTCAACAACTGCGCCAAGTACAGATATAGCTCCCATATTTTAGCAGAATCCATGGTGGTGGGTTCCCAAGAGTCGGCCCGGTCGAACTTAGCACGCTTTTACTTGTTTTACGTTTCAATTATATTGTAATTAAATAAATTATATTTTTTGGAGAAAAATAAACTTTTTATTATACCCTCCACCATAGGACGGGGGGTATACTAATTTCGTCATTCTGTTTGTAACTACTAGAAATATTCGTCTGAGACCCAATAAAGTATATATATTCTTGATCGTCGCGACATTTAATGTCGATCTAGCCATGTCCGTCCGTCTGTCCGTCCGTCCGTCTGTCTGTCGAAAGCACGCTAACTTCCGAAGGAGTAAAGCTAGCCGCTTGAAATTTGCACAAATACTTCTTATTAGTGTAGGTCGGTTGGTATTGTAAATGGGCCATATCGGTCCATATTTTGATATAGCTGCCTTATAAACCGATCTTGGGTCTTGACTTCTTGAGCCTCTAGAGTACGCAATTCGTATCTGATTAGAATGAAATTTTGCACAACGTATTTTGTTATGATATCCAACAACTGTGCCAAGTATGGTTCAAATCGGTTCATAACCTGATATAGCTGCCATATAAACCGATCTGGGACCTTGACTTCTTGAGCCTTTAGAGTTCGCCATTATTATCCGATTTGCCTGAAATTTTGTACGACGGATTCTCTCATGACCATCAACATACGTGTTTATTTTTGGTTTGAATCGGTCTATAGCCCGATACAGCTCCCATATAAATCTATCTCTCTATTTTACTGCATGAGCCCCCAAAGGGCGCAATTCTTATTCGAATTGTCTGACATTTTACACAGGTCTCCAACATATAATTTAATTGTGGTCAAAACCGGACCATATCTTGATATTGCTCTAATAGCAGAGCAAATCTTTTCTTATATCAGTTTTTGCCTAAGAAGAGATGCCGGGAAAAGAACTCGACAAATGCGCTCCATGGTGGAGGGTATATAAGATTCGGCCCGGCCGAACATAGCACGCTTTTACTTGTTCTTGATATTTTTATACCCTCCACCATATGATGGGGGTATACTAAATTCGCCATTCCGTTTGTAACACCTCGAATTATTCGTCTAAGACCCCATACAGTATATATATTCTTGATTGTCATGACATTTTTAGTCGATCTAACAATGTCCACCCGTCCATCTGTCTGTCGAAAGCTCGCTTTCTTCAGAAGGAGTAAAGCTAGCCGCTTTAAATTTTCCACAAATACTTCTTATTAGTGTAGTCGGTTGGGATTGTAAATGGGTCATATCGGTCCATGTTTTGATATAGCTGCCATATAAATCCATCTTGGGTCTTGACTTCTTGAGCTTCTAAAGGGCGCAATTCTTATCCGATTTGGCTGAAATTTTGCACATATCGTTTTGGGTCGACATCAAATAACTGTGCCAAGTATGGTCTTAATCAGTCCATAACCCAATATAGCTGACATTCAAGACGATCTTGGGTCTTGACTTCTTGAGCTTCTAAAGGGCGCAATTATTATCCGATTTTGCTGAAATTTTGCACATATCGTTTTAGTATCACTTCCAACAACTGCGCCAAGTATCTTTTAAATCAGTGTATTACCTGATATAGCCGCCTTATAAATCGATTAACTGATGTGACTTATTGACGGCGCAATTCTTATCCAAATTGGCTGAATTTTGGCATATGTCGTTTTGGTATGACTTCCGATAACTGTGCCAAGTATGGTATAAATCGGTTCTTAACCTGACATAGCTGCCATATAAAACGATCTCCCAATTTGACTTTCTGACCCTCTTAAAGGTGGAATTATTACTCGATTTGCCTTAAATTTTGGAGGTGTTATTTTTATATGACTTGTACGGCATGAGAAGTACGGTCCATATCGGTCAATAGCTTGATATAGCACATATATATTTAAAAAAGTCATGTAAAGGACTTACCAAATGCGATCCATTGTCGAGGTTATATAAGATTCGTCCCGGCCAAACTTAGCACGCTTTTACTTGTTTTGTCTACACACGCCACTTTGTGTCTGTATATGATAGAAGCGAGGCATGTGTTTTACTCATTCTCACTTCTTTTCGCAATAGATATGAGTGAAAGGGAAATCTTGATCAATCCACAATTCATACTATTAAAAAAAATAATTCGTACAATTAAAAATATGTTCAATGTATGCCTTGTTTTCCAATCACTTTCAGTGATACAAAATAAAGTCGAATTTCTATGTCCAAAATTAATTAAAATTATTAGTCTAACTTTGTGTATTTGTTTGCAATGTTAAGAAGAGGAAGAGCTAGGCCCATCGACAAGTATACCGACCAGCTTAGAATCACTTCCTGAATCGATTTAGCTTTGTCCGTCTTCTCTGTCTGTACATGTATTCTTGCAATCAAGGTACAGGTAGCATTTGTGATCTGATTTTCATAAAATTTTGCACAAGTCACTATTTGGGTCCAAGGACGAACGCTATTGATTTTGAAAAAAAATCGGCCCAGATTTCGATATAGCTCCCTATGTGTGCAAAATTTCATCAAAATCGGTTCGGATTTAGATATAGCTCCCATATATACCTTTCATCAGATGGAGCCTTTTAAGTCTTTAGTATCCACACTTTTGGTCCGATCTTTAGCATGAGACGTGTAACGTCTAAATAGATATAGCTCCCATTTATATCTTTCATCCGATAGGACCTATTATACCTTTAGAAGCCACAATTTTGGTCCGATCTTTACAAAATTTTGAAATATTCTTCTTGATGTACCATATGTGCAAAATTTAATCAGAACCGGATCAGATTTAGATAAAGTTCCAATATATATTTTTCATTTTATGTGGCCATTTAAGGCCCGATCTTTACAAAATTTTTCATGAGATGTTTTGTGTAACGTCCTAATACGTTCATCAAAGTCAAGTCAGATCTAGATATATCTTCCAAATATATATTTCATCCGATTTGACCTATTAAAGTGGTAGAAGTCACAATTTGGTCCGATCTTTACAAAATTTTGCATGAGCCATTCTTCTTGACGTGCCATTATGTGGGCAAAATTTCATCAGAATCGGACAGGATGCACTAATAAGGTGAAGTCATGCGTACAACTGAGTACAATTTTATTATTATTGTTTTGATTTTGCAGTAAATCTAAATGTCAAAGGCTTGACATCACAGCTGTGATATTTTTCTAAAATTTTAAAAAGATGTCCTATTTGATCCGATATTCCACACATAAACGACAAAACTGTGTTACAATGATGAAAGTACAAATATAAAACATATTTTATAACTTTATTTGGCACAGAACGTGTTTTTCAATATCTTTCAATTATTGATTACACAACTCTTTGTAAACGGAAATCCATAGACGCCATTCATGGAAAAAAATCAAATGATTTTGATTTTTCAGCCATGACTGATGGTTATGTGTACATGTGATGCATAAACTTTTGTTTTCACCAATACTATTACAATGACCATACATCAGATGTGCCATGTAAACTCTGCATAAAACCATTTTGACATTTCAATTTACGGCATTTGCTACTCGAGGTAATTTCGTTAGAGGTAGATTTTTGTTGTTGTGCTAATGACGCTACCTCTTAGTTGTATATCTTTCATCAAATGTGGTCTTTTAAGGCTCTAAAAGCCGAGATTTGGGTCCGATCTTTACCAAATTTTACACGAGGTGTTTTGTTTGACGTGCCAAAATGTGTGCAAAACTTCATCAAAATCGGTCAAGATTTATTTGCAGGTTAGGTTAGGTAAGAGTGGCAGTCCTTTACGGACTCACTTAGACAATTTTAAGTCCATTGTGATACCACATTAGCAGCAGACCAAGGCCTGTGGTGGAAATCGAACCCACGGCCCCGCTCTCCCAATCCGAGAACGCCTCCAACTCGGCTACCGGAGTGCCTAGATTTATATGTAGCTCCCATATATATATTTTTAACCGATATTTGCCTTAAAATCTGCAGTAGCCAGAATTTGAGTACTATTGTAAAAACACCTTGCTGTTCTATTCGATATTTCAGAAGTATACAAAATAAAAGACTGACGTAGGTTCTTCTTATTAAAAGTAGTAGGTAGACTCGATGTTGTAGAATATTATATAGTCGGCTGCGCCCGACTTTAGCCTTTCCTACTGGTTTTATACACATGTTTGTGTGTCTTTAACATCCCGCTAAGAAATATGACTAGTTCCGAAACAGAAGAAGCGTTAGTTCCAAAGTAAATAGAGCTAGTCGCGCTCTCCCCACTTTTAAGGTAAAAAACTGGAAAATTTAACATGGACTGGGTATGAGAAAACAGGCGATTTAGCAGTGAAAGCCACAGAACTTCCGTCAATAAACTTGGTAAACCCAAAGCCTTTTGGGTCGACGCAGTCCGAGTTAAGGGTGTGGGCAACGAACACGTATTTAACACTCTGGAGCAGCGAAACAGTCGGTAATGCGATGAAAATCGGAGATTCGGGCCGTGAGAAGACGAGGCTATTATGCAAAATCGGTGCGGCAAGTTATTGTATGTGTAGGGCACGTGGGGAAGATGATGTGACGTTGGAGCATTTCCTATGCCATTATCCGGCTTTCGTGGCTAACAGACGACTTTATTTATGTGGGGACACAATACCAGATATAAAACAACTTAAAGACGTGGTGTGGAAAATAATTAGGAATTTTGTAAACCGCTCAAAGCATGTGTAATCCAAGAACGGCCAAACCAATCATCGTCCGCACTTCAAACGTTAAATTTGCCACTAGTTATTTGTCTTTATTAGGACTTTTTGCCTTTTTATCACACAACATATTTTGTATTCGACTATTATTAACTAATTTTGAATTTAAATAGAAATGTCAATTGCTCGACATTTCTATGTGTGTCTATATTTGCTTTGACAAGTTAGTGCAACAGAGTTGTATCCCATTTTTTTGGTTGTTGTACATCTGACCATACCTTGTATATGATTCTACCATGTGTTGTTATATATATAACGGAATTCCAAAATAAAGAAGAATTGTCACTCTTAAAAACATTACATTCCAACTTCATTTGATATGGTATTACACCCGATAGTCAATGTGCAAATTTTGGTCAAATCAAATTACCTCCTTTATTCTATGTTCTGACCAAAGCTGTTTTGAGCATAAGACTCGTTTTCCCTTTATAATGCTCTGAAAACGATTCGTTTTCCCTTTACAATTTATAAGGGCAAAACGACCAATATATTTAGACCAATCACGACAATATGGGACTCAAATGAAAGGTATTTAGGATAAAAAAACGTATCTGATATCCAATTGTCGGTCCAAGTGCCTAAATCGGGCATATTTACCGATCATGGCAATATGGGACTCAAATGAAAGGTATTGGCGAGTAGAATACGAATCTGATATCCAAATGTGGGACCACGTTTCTGGGGGTCCACCCCTTTCCCAAAACACCCCCCAAACAGGACTTATTTAGTGACCATGGGAATATGGGGCTTAAATAAAAGGTATTTGAATGTAGAATACGAATCTGATATCCAAATATGGGACCAAGTGTTTGGGGGGCCGTCTCTCACCAAAAACATCCCCCAAAGGGGACAAATTTACGACCATAGCAATATGGGGCTCAAATGAAAGGTCTTCGGGAGTAAAGCACGATTTTGATATCAATATTCGGGAAAAGTGTCTATGTGGAACACGAATCCGATATATATTTTCAAGGCCAACTCACTGAGTGGTCGCCCATCCCCCAAAACACCCCCCAAGCCGGTCATGTGCGCCAATTATGGAAATATGGGGCTCAAATTAAAGGTATGTGGGAGTAAACCACGTATCTGATATCAACATAGGGACCATCTGTCTAGGGGACGTCCCACCACCATAACAACCCCTAAATAGGAAGTATTTGCTCACCAAGACTATTTAGGTCTTAAAGAGAGTGGAACTAAATATTTATGGTTTTTGGGGCCAATACTCCAAACCGGATATATTTGCTGACTTTTGCAATAAGGAGTTTAAATGATATTAGAAAACGAATTTGATATCCAATTTTGAGGCCAATGGCAATATCAGGTTTAAATAAATGATATATAGATATGTCAGAATAGAGCACGTTGCTGATTTTTTTTCCGGGCTTAGTGTTTGGAGGACCAATCCAATCCCCAAAACAGCCCTAAATCGGGCATATTTACCGACCATGTCAATGAGGAAGTATTGGGGGGTAGAGCAAGAATTGATACCCACTTTCGGAACCAATTTTTTGTGGATCGACCCCTTTCCCAAAATACCCCACAAACAGCAATTTTTTACTGACATCACAATATGAGGCTTAAATTAAGGTATTTGGGAGTAGAATACGAATTTGATATCCAAATGTAGGACCATGTATTTAGGGTATCACCCTTTCCCCAAAGGGTAAAAATTTTTCGACCATGCCAATATGTGGCTCTAATGAAAAGTATTTGAGATTAGAAAACGAATTTGATAACCTATTTTGGGGTCATGTGTTTGGGGACGCCTCATCGTGTAAACATATGGGGGTTTAAATAAATGGTATTTGAAAGAAGAGCACGATGCTGATGCACGATTTTTTCAGGGCCAAGTGTCTGAAGGGCCACCTCACCCCGAAAACACCCCTAAATAAGATATCATGAGAATATCGAGCTGAATTAAAGTATTTTAGGAGTGGAATACACCTTACATCAAACTTAAATTCGTAGGCCAATAAAGACCACATGGGATTCAGATAAAGGCACATATATGTTAAACTGTTAGTCAAGCGATATACTATTTTCGTAGCATGGTATTTCACTACGAGCTCTTTAATTGTCGAAAATAAATATTCCAAGGAAAATTTTGCTCCATATAAAATAAAAGAAGACGCAGCGGAATAGCCCGGGTCAGCTAGTCAAATGATCAAAATCAAATTTCTTCCCGAAAATTTGTAAAATAAACCAAAATTTTACAGACATAGCGAGAGAAAAATTTTAATTGGAGTGTGAAACTCAAGGATAGCAGCGATAGAGTTATCCATTAGGCGGTTGATGATCTGCGTCTATTTCCAGTGGAGCAGCAGATCTAGAGCCCGGGAGTAGGCTTAGAATGGACTCCAAAGACCCAACAGCTGCGTTGGTGGTATAAGGCCGTAGCATGTTGTCTGCTAGGCGACAGACGACTGGTCAGCAGGGGCTTCTGACGAAGACACCTGGTTCGAGTCTCAAGGACAAGCCCGAACCTATTCTTTCTTCGCATGCCTATAATTTGCCTAGGCCATTGGCCTTCCCGGGAAACCAACACGCTCTTTAAGAGGTTGAAATAAAAGGAGACGCTTCGCTCTCAGGTTTATTGAGAGGCTTGGTGCGAATTATCCTAAGACTCTCACTAATAGGGAGAGAGACTCCCTAAATTGCGTTCGGGAATTCGCTGCACAGGCTACCCCAAAGACTAGACGTCTAGATTCGGAAACTGCACCGCAGTCAGCCAAAAGGATGCGGTCACCTGGAGGGCTTCCCATGCCTAAAAGAACTAGGGAAAAAGGGGCTAAGAACCTTGGCTAATGGCGCTAGGGACAGTTTGATGATGGCAGTTGTCGACTAGGGAGAAGAACAGGGCTGCATACCTAGGAATAACTGGAGTGGGATAAACAATGGACTGTCATATGTATACTCCGATGTCCTTGCGGAATTTTCTGGGTCTCCTCCAGTTTGTGACGATGCAGGCTGGTATCGGGGCCGATACAGGCTAATTGCCTTGAGCGATCAACTCTCAATTGAAATGTATCGTTGTCCGCTAAAAAAGATTGGTGAGATCTGTCCAGGTGCTGCACTAGATTAAGTCGAGAAGCAAGATATTCCTTCTCGAGCAATGGAGTATGCTTGGGTACTTGGAATCGATACTTGGACTACTAAGGGAATGTAATCCCAATCTTTCAACCACAGACTGTAAGTTTGGTACATTGGATGAGGCTGATGGTGACCGGAGTCATGCAGTATTCGTACTAAACTCCGGCTGTCTCGCAGACCTAAACATGTCTGAAAGGGTTGTATCCTACGGATTCAACAAGTTGAAACTGAAGGTCTATAGAAGCGGTGGGGTTGGGGAATCAGGAAACGACTCAGCAGTTGTTGCTGAACACTTGCCTGAGGAACTATCGACCACATCGCTAAAGTCTGACGGATTGCAGCTGTGTCCGATAGACTTGTGGATTTGGAGGCCACCGTAGCGCAGAGGTTAGCATGTCCGCCTATGACGCTGAACACCTGGGTTCGAACCCAGGCGAAACCATCTGAAAAAATTTTCAGCGGTGGTTTTCCCCTCCTAATGCTGGCAACATTTGTGAGGTACTATGCCATGTAAAACTTCTCTCCAAAGAGGTGTCGCACTGCGGCACGCCGTTCGGACTCGGGTATAAAAAGGAGGCCCCTTTAATTGAGCTTAAACTAGAATCGGACTGCACTCATTGATATGTGAGAAGTTTTCCCCTGTTCCTTAGTGGAATGTTCATGGGCAAAATTTGCAATTTTTTGATAGACTGGTTTCCTGGCATCAACTCTACCGTCAGAAAGTTTATTAATAGCTTACTTACTAAAAGATGCATTATGGCAGGCATGGGATCTGTGGATCTAAAAAGATGGGCCAGCAAGGAGGTGTACTGTCTCCTCCACTTTGGAATATAGCCATTAATAAAATATTTTTGTCTCTTGAAGAAATAGGCGTAAAAGGTCGCGCAGCAGATGACGTGGCAATTGCGGTTAGGGGAAAGTTTCCCAGCACTCTAAGAGATATACTTCAAGAAGCTATACGTACAACGGCAAAGTGGGCTACCGAAAGTGGTCTGGGTATAAATCCGTGCAAGACAGAAATAGTTCTTTTCATCAGGAGATACAAGTTACCTACAGTCGAACCTGTCTGGAGAGAATGTTCCATTTATCGAAAGCACAAAATACCTGGGTGTTTTGCTGGGCAGGAAATTGAACTTCAAATCCAACATTTTGGAAAGGGCAAGAAATGCCACTCTTGGCCTATACACCTACAAGAGAGCCATTGGCAAAAGTTGGGGATTTAGACCGCGTATCATGCATTGGGTATATACTCAAATTATCAGACCTATAATGCTATATGGTGTTGTGGTCTGGTGGACGGCGCTTCAAAAGTCCTCCTACTGCTCAATACTTAACCGGATCCAAGGATGGCTTTGTTATGCATTACAACCGCACAGAGGACGACACAATCTGATGCACTGAATTTAATGCAACATCTTATGCCCCTGGACATTGTGGCTATCCAAATTGCAGCGACCACTGCCGTGAGGTTAAGGGAGCTTTCTCATTGGTCATGTGGCGGCTACGGACACCGTGTTATCCTTGATACAATATCCGATGTTTCAGGCAGTGTGGATATACCCCACCTGAGCCGCTTTTTGATAAAAAGTACTATACAACTATTCCTGATAGAACCGATTGGAACTACGATATCCCTGGTAACAGAAGTGACATAGACTTCTTTACGAATGGTTCCAAACTAAACGACCAGTTTACACACAAAAAAGGTTTCAAGGTGCCCTGATTCTCGTATACCACCATCAAGGCTTTGTGTTTGCTTTGCGCGTTCAAAAACAATAAAAAATTGGTGTGTAAAATAGCATAAGTTTAAAATAATTTTTGCAGTGGACTGGCGACTGATTGGTTGAAACTACGAACAAAAAAGGAAAAAAATATCGGTAAAGTAAGTTGTGTAGTGATCTGACGACAGACAAAATAAATGGCAAATCGCAAAGGTTTATCTATTGAAGAAACGTGTCATATTATATCAAAAGTTGAAGAAGGCTATAAAATATGAAGGAATATCGGCTGGAACACTCTCAAATATTTTGAAGAAAGATAAACGTCAACCGGAATTTACTGTATCCAGTAAATTTTAGAACTTTAGAATGCCTGAGTATTCAGATGCTTTACAGTGGGTGGGAATTAAAAAAAAAAACTGGTACAAAATCTGCCGTTTGAGAACGGGTAGAGATAACGGGATTATGTACAAAACTTGAGCCCGTAATTCGTCCGGGCGCCTCTCAATTTTTTGTGCTGGCTAATCTTAATTTGTGGTCAAACTTTTGGTGGGAAGTGTTAAAAAAAGTCCATACAAAAAAAGGTCGCTTGATGTTTACAATATCTATTCTGGTCTCGAGGATTTTCGACTTTCCTAAACATTTTTTGCACCAAGCAATATTTGTAGCCTCCTCCATAGCCAATTTACTAAAGAAGGACAATTTGCTTGGCCAAAATGGATATTTGGAAATTTTTATAAAAAAAATCGGGTAGCTTTTATTTTTGTTTTTCCACGGCAGTTTTATTTATAAAATTCAAAATTTTTGTTTTCGGAAAAATTAAAATTTGAAAATCGGACTACAAATTAAGGTTTGATTGAGGGTCTTGCCAAGAGATGCCCGCACCACATAGTGCTTTCAAGTCGCGCATATAATCATTAACACCTCAGCTATAACCATTCAAAATTTCAAAGATTTATCTCTACCCGTACTCAAGCGGCAATTTTTTTACTATTGTTTTGATTCTATCCCACTGTGTGTTTGGTTATTTTTTGCATTAAGGTCAAATTAAATTTAATTTTGGTCAGTTTCTCTGTAACAAAGTTTCTCTATAATGTAGTATTTCGTGGGTCCCCTACTGCTACGTTATAGAGACGGTCGACTGTATTTGTAAAAACTGCAAAAAAAATTTACTCCATTATCCGGGAAAATCGATTATCCGTAATGTCTCCAGCCCCGAACATAGGATAGCTGTGAACACCACATAGGCTGGAACATTGAGCTCCAATTTGTGTGGTGTTCATTGCTGTCACGAGAAGCTTAGCTGCGAGGTACCGGGAGCGTCCACAGGTGGCGGAATTAAAACATTGTATGTTTCCAGACACCAAGAAAAGAGCAATTATCGATTTCATAAGTGTTTTGATGGTATCATACTGAAGAGCTGCGATGAAATCAACACCGTTCCTTTGAATTTGTTAAGGAAGGAAGATGCTGCCATGGGATTGAGTGGGTCTGGCTGGGAAGTTAAAAAAGTGACGCACAGTGGGATTGGAAAAAATTAGTGCAAACTCGTCTGCCAATTGTGAACGGATACAGATATCTTGATAACACAATGTCCGTAGTCGTCACATGACCAAATAGAAAGCTCCCTTTCACTTCACCAGACCGTCGCAGTTGGAAGAGCGGCATTCTGACAAATCAGAATATTATTCCACTGCCTGTGACATAGCTGATTATACTACACTGCCGCAGCATAACTTACCACCGACCGGTGTAAGTTGTGCTTTGTACGTGGTTAGTTCAAGGTTTCTTTGTCAGCACACCAAGTGCTGCTGACAAGGAACCTGAGAACGTTGTTTCTACTTTTATGTATGGCGATGGCATGTAAAGCAGTTGTAGTCGGTGAATGGAAATTGTCCAACGGGAGGAGTAGTCCCTCATGCGTCTTGGCTACTGATGAGAGAAGGGAGAGCGGTCTGTACGATTCCCCCTTGCTCATGTCCTTTCCAGGTTTCAGTAGCGGTATCACACTCATCATCCTCCAAACATCGGGTACTATAATAGTGTTCAGACAGGCTGGGGACAATTGTAAGGTACTCGACTCGAGACAGATCCAGATTCTTCAGCATCAGTGTAGAGATTCCGCCTAGGACCAGCACCTTGTGCGACTTGGCGCTACGGATGACATTCTTAGCTCTGTGCACGGTAAATTGCGATGGCTGTCCAGCGGCGCGGAGATCAAGGATACGACGAATAGCGCCCCTTCTAGCCTTACCACTCTCGGGTCAATAAATTATAAAAAATAAAATAAAAAACCAACCAAAACAAAAATCAGCTGTTGTTCTGCAAATTTTCACTGGAAATCGTTCGCGTACTTTTGCTTGCAAATTTTTTTCAGAGAGTAAAATGGCTCTTACTCTCCTGCAAATTTTTAATGGAAAAGTACGCGAACAAACCTATAGAAAATCTCTATATTCGCCAATAAATTGCAATTGGTATTTGTATTCGAACCTCTTTACACTCCAACGTTAGGTCATTTTTTCAAGTCCCTTTTATTAACCACAGCTGTCATATAGAATTGTATGATTTTCTTTGTTAGATTATGAGAAATAGTATTTAAATATTTTATTTTATAAAATGCTTTTTGCACATGTGTTATATATGAATGTAAAAAATTAAATATTATTATGAAATAAAACTCATACATTACTAAAGACTACTACAACTATTTTGCAATACTCTGCCTCCATCAATAAAACGAATTCCAAAATATTTAATGCATAGGGGAAGCTAATCGCGAAGTCGCCTGCGTTGTTTGACGCATATTGGCTTTTAAGCGTCTCTCTGTTATCAGTTTGACCAATTGTTCTTGCATAGCCAGAGCCTCTCGAGTTCGATTATAGATTTTATTCTGTGGCCTCATGCTAGGATTCCAGCGGCAATAGAGGCCCTTCCATATTTTCACCATGCGCATGCTAGCAATCGGTCTTAGCACATATTGCCCACCTTGTGTGAATGAGGGATATAATGGATTTAAATATTGATCCAATGAAGAATTGATGAAAGTCCATAGAGATATTGTCTTGTGTTTAAGATCTGTAACCAACGACAAATATAATATGAGAAACCGTACATATCAATTTTTATAAACAATTATCCTACCTTCCTGAACTCTGTCAGCTTCGGTGTTGCAAAGGAATGTTCCAAAACGACACGAATACAAGTGATCAATAATGGTGATTAGGAAATGCTCATTGAATTCAAAGGCATTTGGATATTGTTGGGAAACCTGCCAGACACAATCAATAAACTGCAAGAAGACAGGTGAACGATCAGCGTCAGAGTGGCGATTGTCACCATGGCCAATGCGTTGTTGAAATTTGTGGCCAAATGACAACCATTCTTTTTCGATGAGAACTTCAAAGCCTCGTAGAGTGCGATAATACGGATCCAGCATAAGCATTGCTAAGGCAGTTAACTGGGCAGTACGGTCCCAACCATCGGAACAATGTACTACAACAGAGGTACTCATAGTTTCGACCTTGTCCACTATGCGATTAGCCCCATAGAGTATACATTTAATATGCTTTAGCCACAAGCTGTTGTCAATGGAGGACAGCCACTTTGAGTCTTCGATAGTGGGATAACAAACCTCTTTCACCTTACGCAGGCTTTCCCTCATGACATGAATATTGTGAATATCAAGAAAATGGACTTCTACATTTTTATAGGCCTCTTCGGACTCAAAACCTCCACCTTTGGCCTTGTTAGCAATTGCATTGGCACTTGGACGTGCATCCATTATTGCCAGCTTGTCAGATTGAGCATTGGCTTCCATTATACAATTAAGATAGTTTTCATCGTCAACGCTTCGTTTTCCACCTACACCTACCAATGGCTGAGAACAACGCGTTATGGAAGCCTGCGATTTGGGATGCATCCATGACAGTACCGGCAATCTACAGCGAGACCGGAATTGTGCTACTCGGCGTAGAAAATCATCCGTGGCTTGTTTGGGTACAGCCCACACTGCAGGATAACTATCACATACACTATAGTTTTCATTGATCTTAGTCACTCGCCACATATCGTTTGGCACGCCCAAACGTCTTAGTTCGGCCAAAGGCTCGTAAACGGCCCAGCCATTTTCTGCCGCCGCCGGTGCACTACCCAAAGCAGCAGCATGGGCAAAGGCAAACAGCCGACCACTATAGGACAAAGGAAATGCATACGATTGCAACTTCTCGAATACTGTGCGTCTGGAATGATTTTGCTGCTTATGGGCGAAACGTAAATTACGCATATCCTTGCAGAATATTTCAATGCCATAGGAATTTTCGCCTCGCGATGAAGCGCCTCCTATCTTTTCAACGCGAGCAATCACACCCAAAGGCACATCCACCACCACTGGCGGCTCATGGTCCCTTAAGGGTAAGGAACGAAAATACAAACGATAATTAGTTATGGTCAACGCCCCATAAGCTGGTCCCCGATATGGGCACACATAGGTAACATCATTTTTCTGGTCTTGATCTTCTTCGCCCTCTAAATAGGTAAAGGGTGTGTCTTTCGATGAACCCGCTTCGTTGCCGTGCTTGGAACCAATTGAGCTGGACTTAGAATCGGTATCCAGTGAGTTTGTGCTGGCGTTCTTCGACATAATTTTATCGGGCATGTTGTTAGTTGCCTCGTTCTGATCTTTCTTATCCATTTTCTACAAAAGTAATTACTATCTGAAGACTATAATGCACCCACTGATAAACAACAAAATACAGAGATGGTTAAAAAAATGAAAATGACTGAGTCTAATTAAAGCCCAAAATAAGCAACACTGTAATTGTTTACGAATGTGATTGATAATGTAATAAAAAAGTGGTTGCCAATAATAAAAACGGCAAATTTATACAAGGTAAAGTCACTAGCCCAGCTGATAGAATATTCCAATATCAGAGTTGTTCCCAAATTCATCTAGAACGTAAAATGCCAAGGCGGATTTAAAAGGTTGTCTCACAGCTGTTAACAGCCGGCCAGGTTTGACGGTATTAAGATGTTAGATTGTTGTTTGCATTCTCTTTATTGTTATCTTCTTACTCGCATATTCTCTTCTCATACACACACGCACACAAATTTCCTTGTGTTTGTTGGCAAAACATCGATCAGCTTGACTGCACCATATGGTTTGTGATTGTTGTACAAATGATACCACCTTTAATTGTTTCGCCATGGTCAAATGCTTTGTTTGGGCTGCTACAGATTTTAATGAAAATAAAAACTAGAATGTCAATTTGACGGTGTAAACAAATCTGACAGCTTAAGCAGAGCATTCTGTATTCAGCTTTCGGTATATTTGCGAAAAATGTACCAATTTTTTCCAGCTTATGGCTAGTACTTTATTCGTTTTTCGCCGTTGAGAACCATTTTTTCGCAATTACTTTTTTGAAACATTACAAAAATAACAATTTAAATAAAAATTTTACCATAAGTAATAAGAGTATGTCCTACTGAAAGAAATCAGAAATCAGTTATTTTTGTCTCAAAATCTTAATGGCTCCATGATTTTCCCTTTGTAAAATCAGCTGACGTGAGCTTTAAATCCGGATTTAATGGGCGATGTAAACGGGGGTTTAAATCCGGATGTAAGGCTCCCGTCAGCTCATTTTATATAGGGAGAACAGATGATCGAGTCATTAAATCCGGATTTAACCAGCAGTGTAAACGGGGTTTAACATTCATATTACACAAGGCGGATATAAAAAGGTGGTCTCACGCGAGCAGCTGTTAACAGCCAGCCAGGTTTGACGGTACTAAGAAGTAAAATTTTTGTTTGCATTCTCTTTGTTGTCATATTCTTTCTTTGTGTGCGTGTGTATATACGTGTGCGTAAAAGAGCAGAGAATATGCGAGAAAAAAGATAACAACATAGAGAATGCAAACAAAAATCTAACAGTTAAATGCCGTCAAACTTGGTCGGCTGTTAACACCTGTTCGCGTGAGACCACCTTATTAAATCCGCCTTGGCCATTGGCTTTAAAAACAGAGAAATCCAAGATATGATTTCGGACATTTTACCCCATCGCACATCCCACAACACTTTCTTTTAGTATAAGAATGGCAACTCTTGCCACATATGTTTTGATATATGTCAACATTGGCAAATTTTATTCATTCTTGTAAATACAAAAGAATGCGACTCTCTTTAAAGGCGCAATAATTTTTCCACTTGTTTTTCTTAAGGAATATTGAATTGAAGACATACAAAGGAAAATGTATTCCTTTTTCTTAATAAGGTCACATATTAAATCCATTGTTCGTTTGTGGCAACAACATCAATTGAAGTTAGTATTGCCAGCTACAGTTTCAAGGCGAAACTTTGCTCCCGGTTCATCATCCAAACTGTCAGCTCAAGAAAACCCTTCCTCCTATCCAAAAACAGTTAGTGGAGCACGATTATACACCGGCGAGAAAAAGGAAAATTCTAACTTAGAAGATACGGAAGTCTCAAATGCTGCTGAGGATGTAGATGACATTGCTCAGAATTTCAAGCAATTGATGATGTATAGCGAAGAGGATGATATAATAAGGAGATTGAATGCATGTGACACATCAATACAGGTAGGAGTAGTTTGGCCATTGCAAATGTACAAACAGGTCGCTCATATGAAATTAAAATTTAGATGAACTATGCAAAAAATTATTTTTATATCTTTTAAACTTGGGGCTTGGACAATAGTTAGTATCAAAGAAATTCCCTTAGCTTTTGGGGATTTTTCTTTTATATCAATCCTATCTGTGCCAGTGCCTCGACAAACGACAAGGACAAACAGACCAAGGACATATTTAATGAGCTCCTAGAGAGAACACATGAACGCTGCCGCAGACTTTCATGCCAAAATAGGAAAGGAAAAGCGACGAGGATACCGCAGAACCTATCCCTGGTGATGGTATAGTATGTATATATACTAGTTAGAATTAGGCCCAAGTAGCAGTAACCCGACTGAAAAAGTACAATGCAATGAAAAAGTACCGGCAAGATCAGATGTGGTCTACTCAGAAGGGACCACATGCTGCTACCCTATTGCGATGAAAACGATATTATGGTTCGGACGCCAAAAGTAGTAACTAAAGCCTTTGAAAATATCAGATGAGAACTAATGAAAGTGGGTATGACAGTAAATGAAGATAAGACAAAGTGGGTGGTATCACTCGAAACGAAAAATGACAATTTTAAGAAACCGATTAGTATATACAGCCCGGTTTTCAAAAACCGAACTGATCACCCAATATATTATCCTTTATAAATACTTCCAATCCAAACATTAGTCACAAAATATTCAAACATATTGTGCTCCAGTGAGGCCATCATAAGCTAATTATCTATTATATAAAAATGAAATTGTTGCGCTCTATTTGTTTGTTTATTTGTTTTTTTTTTTATTTGTTAGTTTGTTTGTCTGTTCCGTACCGGCTGAACCGATTTTCATTAAATTTTCACAGATGGTAGAGTTTGGGCCCCCGGTGAAAATAGGATACTACATTTATTGATATCCACGGGGGGCCCTCCCCCATACCCCATAGGGCCCTCCCCACCCCAAAACCCCCCAGCAGGGCTTATATACCGATTGCGACAATATGGATATCAAATGAAAGCCATTTAAAGGTAGAGTCCAATGCTGATATAAAAATGTATTCCTCGGTGTCTGAGGCGCCTCCCCACTACCCAAAACCACTCAACAGGACATATTAAAAGATCGAGACAATATGGGTATCAAACGAAAGATATTTGGAAGCTGAGTACACATCTGCTATAAGAATTTGGTCCAAGGTGTCTACGGGGACTCCCCAACCCCACAAACACTCAAAACGGACATGAATGTCCAACGTCACAAAATGTATATCGAATAAAAGATCTTTGCGAGTTGACTACGAATTTCTACTACGTATGCACGATTAGTACAGAGTCTGGGACCGGCCCACCCACTAAATACCCTTCAAAAGGACGTGTAGTTCGATCGGGATAATATGTCTTTGACAATATATTTCGAATCTAATGTTAGTATAAGGATTCAAATATCTGGGTCCCGTTCTTCTGTTGTTTGGTTTTCAGCGTAGGGGGAAGCGACTCTCTCCTCCCAATAAATGCAACGCCAAACTCTTATGCCAGATGACCTAGAATATATTGAACTCAAATGAAAGGACGTGTCAGAGAGCAATGCCCCTCCCCCAATCCTACCCAAAAAAAGGGATTATAAATAATATGAATTATTATGTGAAGGCCGATCAGGAAAGAATAGGACAGAAATAAAAGGTCTTTGGTAGTAGAGTACACTTTTTACCCTCAAATTTGGATGGACACAGGAGGCACTGCGGATCTTTAAGAATGTGGTATCCCAAGAGGTCGCTTCAATATATGGATTTAAATGTAAGTAACCAATACAAAAAAATTAATTAGTGTGAATCTGAACGAGACCCATAGCCCTGAATATTTTGACAAAATCGTGATCTAGAACGATGCCGATATTACTTCAGGGTCCGCCTCTAAACTCCCTTCAAACCGGTCATGATATCCAATTTTGAGGCCAAATGTTTGGGGTTCGTGTCACCCCTTAAACTCCCCATAAACTAATGACAATTGAGGCTCAAATTAAAGAAATTTGAAAGTAGAGCACGATGCTGATATTTTTTCAGGGCTAAGTACGTGGGTGGCCGCCCCACCCTGCATATCCCTCAAGCGAGACATATTTGTGGATTATCTGGTCTGTATCATGGCCAATTGTTTTAGGGACGCCTCACCTCATAAACTCCCCCTAAACCACTCATATATACCGACTTTAGCAAAATGCAGCCCCAATGTGGTTTTTGGGAGTGGAGTATGAATCTTATATCCACTTTCGGGCAAAGAGTTAGGCTACTCCAATCCACCACCGAATCCAAGAGAATGATGTAGATCTAACATCCAAACTTTCTCGGAGATGGGTGGGACGATTTAAGCAAAATTTAGATTGTTTATAATAACTTAAATACAGAAATTTCTATCCTTATTTAGGGTGGGATATCTAGGGGGCCGCCTCACCTCCAAAGCCACCAGCAAAATGAAATATAAATCAATAATGTTGTTGTTGTTGTAGCAGTTTATTGTGTTCTATCTTTCGTCTGCTTGATTCTGTTGAGTGCCAAGACCCAGGAACTTTGCGACTAAGATGGGGTGCGTCCACAGGGATCTGGGTCTGAGTCGAGTGGGTCTGGCCGGGCAATTAAACAGGTGACGTGTATCGTGCGGTCCCAGGTTACAATCGGGACATACATCTTGCACGTCGGCATCAATCCTAGCTCTGTGGGAATTGAGGCGGCTGCATCTGCCGGAACGTAATTGAGCCAGAACTACTCTGGTTTGCCGGGGGAGGTCGATTTCTTCGGGTGCAATGAGTGGCGGTCGTTCTCCAAGGACTACATTCACCCGGTAGCCAATTAACGCGTCTGCTACCGTGTCTGCATGAATGTTGTTCAGACCGGCTTGATATGCCGCTTGATCTAGAAGTTCTCTCTGGTAGCGCTGAACCTCACGCTCTAGATCGCGTAGATCTACCTTAAGGCTTCTGGGCGGTGGGTATCTATCCGCAAGATGATGATTTGGATGATTTCTGCGATAACAGCCCAAAAGGTATTGCTTAGACAGCATGTAGTTATGTCTTCGCACTGGTAGGATCTTTGTCTCCTGATGGAGGTGGTCCACATGAGAACTGAGGAGACAGCCCGCCGCAGTTAGGATAGCGGCATTCTGACTGATCTGAATATTATTCCACTGCGTGTCACAAAGTTGACGTGACCACACTGGCGCTGCATAACTTACCACAGACCGGCCAATTGCTTTGTACGTGGTCAACAAGGTTTCTTTGTCTGCACCCCAAGTGCTGCCAGCGAGTGACTTGAGGACCTTGTTTCTACTTTTGACTTTATTGCAGATTGCTGTGGCATGTGGGGAGAAAGTGTAGGAGCTGTCAAATGTGACGCCAAGTATTTTGGGACACTTGATGGTCGGAATCATTTCTCCATCGACCATCACAGTCAGCTCAGTATTCACCTCACGCGTATTTGTAGTGAACAGTGTGGCTGAAGATTTGGTGGCGGATATCTTCAGATTTCTTGCAGCGAAGTATGAGGCAAGCTCGTTTAGGTAGACGTTCAACCTATCGCAGATGATACGATCTCTATGCCGTCTGGAGGGGTGGGATGGAGGATAGGTAGAGGTTAAACAGAGCCGGAGATATCACCCCACCTTGGGGAACTCCCTTTTTCACTCTACGGTGTTTCGACTTCTTATCCCTAAATTCCACAAATGACTGGCGGCCACACAGATAATTCGCGACCCAACGTTTCAGGCCTGGCTGGAGGGACGTGTTGGCGATGTCCTCAAATAATTTGGCATTGCTGACCGTGCCGAATGCCTTCGATAGGTCCAGTGCCACGAGGACCGTCCTATCACATGGCCTGGGTTGATTGAAGCCACGGCAAATGTGTGTGGTGATGGCATGCAAAGCTGTTGTTGTGCTGTGCAGTCTCCGAAATCCATGTTGATGCTCGGCGAATGGAAATTCTCCTACGAGGCTCGGGAGGAGTAATGCCTCAAGCGTCTTTGCCACTGGTGAGAGAAGGGAGATCGGTCTGTACGACTCCCCCAAACTCGGGTCTTTTCCAGGCTTCTGTAGCGGGATCACTCTGCCCATTTTCCAGACATCGGGAACTATAAGAGTGTTCAATGACAGGTTAAGGACAGTGGTAAGGTACTCAACTCCAGGTGAATCCAGATTCTTCAGCATCAATGTAGAGATTCCGTCGGGGCCCAACGCCTTGGAAGATTTGGCGCCACGGATGACATTCGTAACTTCGCCCACGGTAAATTGTGATGGCTGTTCATCGGCTCGGAGACCACGAATACGGCGAATGGCTCTCCTCCTTGCCCTGTCTCTCTCGGGATGCACAATAAATTGACGGTTGAACAACCTGGCGCATCTCTTCGGATCAGTCACGGTTATCTCGCCAAAAGTGACTGAGGTCCCGTCTGCCGGGATTCGAGAGAGACTTAACAGTGGCCCACAGTTTGCCTGCACCGGTGCCTAAGTTACATTGCTCCAAGTGATCCAGCCACAAATTCCGCTTATGTTCGTTGACTACCCTGTTTATTTCCAGATTCAGCTCGCTGATTCTGGGTTTAGCGGGGTCCATAGCACGAATCCCATCACGCTCGTCTGCGAGTACCACTGCTTGCGCCGGGAAATTGGGTCGCACTTGTGGTATTCGACCGGCTGGTATAAAGCGAGTGGCTGCTGCGTTGATGATGTCTCGGAATTTCCTCTCGGCCACAATCACATCAGAGGGGGATGGCAGTTCATTGAAGCGGCGATTGGTATACTCTCTGAAGCCAGTCCAATCGGCCTTCTTATAATTGTTGAACGTCCGGCGCTCAGAGGTTATGCAGTCGGGTGGTCGGTAGATGGTGAGAATTATGGGGAGGTGGTCTGACCCCAAAGAGATGACGGCTTGCCAGGATACGTCACTCAGGAGATCAGGGGATGCAATTGAGATGTCTGGCGAGCTGCTGCACCTCCTCGTAATCCTAGTGGGGGCATCCTCATTCACCGTGAAAAACGTGGAGCTATCTATCTGCTCTGCCAAAGCTATGCCACGCTGGTCGTTACCTTGGGGAGAATTCCATGACGTGTGATGTGCATTAAAATCCCCCAGAACCAGACGACTATGGCCAGATAGCAACCCACTTATGTCGGGGTTGTAAGCCTGGCCATTAATCGGGACACAGCTACCAACCGGCGGTATATACACGTTGTATATCTCTATCTCGACAGTACCAGACCTGACTGCTACCCCATTCCATGTATGGGTCACTAGCGTCAAGCGCAGGCGAGATAGGTCTATACTGCACGGAATGGTGTATAACGAAGGCCAATCCCCCACCTCCATTCCTTGAGCGATCCTTACGTAGCACATTGTAACCGTGACAACTGTGCAAGCTACAGGTGTTGGTCAGCTTTGTCTCCTGGATCGCTGCGACCGATATGCTCTTCCGACTTATAAAATCCACGATCTCATCAATCTTGCCACGCAGTCCGTGGCAGTTTAACTGCAAGAACGATACACTTCCCGGCACTGGCCTGGCAACAGTGGGGCTAGGGTGCTGTCGTTGCATAAATTGCCGTACGGGAGAGGTCGGGGGGTCACATAGTTCGACGACGAGGACGCCGAAGGCGTGCTATGTTCGCACACCAACTAGCGACATAGCCAGTATGACTATACTCCCGTAGCGAAGTTAGGCCAGAGCAAGAACGGAAATGTACCCACTCCAAGCACCGGTTACACCTCACCGACACCGACCGATGATGAAGGCGGTTCTGGCAAACCGAACAGAACCAGGGTTCGGGGTTCTTTTCAATCCCGGCACGGACCAGAAGCGTACGGAGAAGGCACTCCGGGATGTGCCTCTCCCATGACGAAAAAAGACGAACACGTACACTGAGGCGGCAGCCCTTGCCGATGAGGATTCCATCGGGTCAATCCGGTGCGTACAACCGGCTGGCATGGGATTGTAAATGATAAATCAATAATGACAATATGGGACTCAAATGAAAGATATTTGAACCCAGAGCACGAATCTGATATATGGGGATCCGCCTCACCCCCATACCGGACGTATTTACCGACCCTAGCAATATAAGGCTCCAATGAGAGGTATTTGGGAGAAGAGCACCAATATGATAATTTCTGAAAGGCCATACCAGTACAACCAAACAAGACTTAGTTCCTGACGTGACCGTATAGGGCTCAGATTATATAAGAGAGTGAAAGAAGGCGCAGCGGAGCGGGCCCTGTCCAGCTAGTCATATATAAAAGCTACGAGGCTCCCGGCCGACACGAGATAACTATGAGCTCCACACAGGCTTGAACTTTGAGCTCCGACATGCGTGGTCTCCGTCGTTGTCACGGGAAGCTTAGTTGAAAGCTAACGGGCACGTCCACTGGTTGCGGATAGTGAAAAGCTTCGTTTTTATGCGGAGTAGCTGCTAATGCGGCCGCGGGCAGTCAACGATTTCGAGAGGAGAGTTTCAGTGAGTTGGCACTGGCTCTTAATTAAATTCTGAGTGCCAATGATACTCGAGATGACATAGCGTGTTATTGGCGCCTTCAAATAACCAATGGCCAACATCAGCGTCTGTTCCCAGGTTAGGGGCGGCTGGAGGCGAGCGTCGGATCTTGGAGCAAGCGGCTTGCGACATAGAGAGATACATGTACGATCCCAAAAAACCCATGCGGTTGGGGTGCTGGGCCAGTAACTCACCCCCGGAAAACTATAAGAAACAAAGAAATAGTAGAAACGGAGTCCCATGATTTGCTGATCTGCACCTGGAATGTCCGCACTCATTATAGAGGGGGTGCAGTGTACGCAGTGGCGAATACGCCCATGCCCCGACGGAAGACAAGGACGAGTGCACCAAGGATATTTTCTACGAGCACCTAGAGAGATAATATGACCGCTGCCCCGCCCATTATATTAAAATCGTTCTGGAAGATTTTAATGCGAATGTTGGGAAGGAAGACATGTTTGCTCCAACAGTCGGGAAGTTTAGCCTCCATGAGATAACGTCCAGTTATGGGTTTAGGCTGATAGATCTCGCCGCTGAAAAGCTATAAACACAACAGATGGCAACAGCATAGTCCACTCGACTGACCCAACTGCTTGATGAAATCACTCCATGTTCCGATGATATAATGGCGCAGTAGCAAACCATTGACCACTCCATGGAAAATGCCGCGTAATCTGTACTTGGGTACCGGAAGCCTCCCCCAAGAAACCGATGATACGACCAAGAGTGTCGAGATGCTACTGAACCAAGAATTCGGCAATCAGGGGAACCCTGCAATTAGTAGCAACGCGCTAGATGAAGGAGAGGTATCAGGAAAAGAGGAGAAAAAGAAAAGAAAAGAGAAATGGAAAGACGTGAGTGTGAGCGAATTGAGATGTACTGGATCCAGAATGAAGTCTGAAAGTTCTACCAAAGAATTAAACATCAAACCGATGGAAATCTGGTAACTGACAGAGATGGCGTGTTGAGGATATGGAAAAAACATTTTACCCAACTGCTAGTGTCCGACGATGGCGGCGAAGAGGACTCCGCCAATCCCTGATGATAGTATAGAAAGTTTATCTCCTAGTCAGAATGAGGTCGTAGTAGCAATGGTCCGATTGAAGAGCACCAAGGCAGTCTGAGCCGACGGGTTACCCGCTGAACTATTTAAGACCGGAGGCGACACACTGGTAAGGCGTATGCATCAGCTTGTCAGATGATTGGAACCTCAGCATACTAAGTCTCGTCCCAAGAAAGGAAACAAGACGGAATGTACTAACTACACAGGAATAAGTCTCCTCCTAAAACCTAATGCCAATGAGATAAGTGGGTCCTATCAATGCGGCTTAGATCTGGTAGAAAACCCCAGACCAGATATTCACGCTGCGTCAAATCCTGGAAAATACCCGAGAGGGACAAATCAGCACCTACCATCTCTTTGTTGACTACAAAGCCGCTTTCGATAGCCCTATATGTTCAAAGGTATTTGAAGGCATGTCTGAGTTTGGTATCCCTTCAAAATTAATAAGACTGCAGGATGAATCTTGCTGAAACAAGATCCTCAGTAAAAATAGGAAAGAATCTCTCCGAGCCATTCAATATCAACGAGCTTTAATACAAGCTCATCGTGTGATATCTTTCATATCCTGCTGAAGAAGATTATACGAGATGCAGATGTGAATATATGTGGCACACTACTTTGAAAGAATCGAAAGAGAGTCAGTGAAAATGGGTCTGGCAGTAAATGAAAATAAGACGAAATGGATGATTTCAACTCCTAAAACGCCATGTATAACCGATCAGATAAAGAATATGGAGAAACTTGGGAACCACAACTTTAAGATAGTCAGTAAATTTATCTACCTCGGCACCGCCGTAACCGAAACGAATGACACCAGTTTTGAGATAAAGCGAAGAATAATACTGGCAAACATTTGCTACTTCGGACTTAGTAAGCAGTTCAGAAACAAGGCCACCTCTCGACAGACGAGAGGAGTGGGTACTTGTGAAAGCAGACGAGGCAGTGCTTAAAGTGTTTGAGAGAAAGATTCTTCGTAAAATATATGGACCAGTTTGCGTTAATAGAGAATATAGGCGTCGTATGAATCACGAGGAGGCCATCGTAGCGCAGAGATTAGCATGTCGGCCTATGACGCTGAACGCCTGTGTTCGAATCCTGGCGAGACCATCAGTTACTTAGTGGAATGTTCATGGGCAATTTTCAATTTGCATTTGCATGAATCAAGAGCTGTATGACGACAGTAGCTTAGTTACACGTATCAAAATACAACGCAGCGTTGGCTAGTTCATGTTGTCAGAAGGGATGAAGAAGCTCCAGCAAAGAAGTCTTTTGAAGGCAATCACGGTGGTAGACGCAAACCGAGGAAGAAAAAGAGCTCCCCGCTTTCAAGTACTCTGGGAAAGCCAAGCCAGCCATCCCGCAATGGAGACTCCAGACAGTATCCTAAGGAGGTAGACAAAGTCGGAGCAGGAACGAAGGAAGCGCGCACGGCCCCTGAGTCTTCGTGGAGGACTGTGACTTCCAAAAAGAGGCCATAGCCATCAAGGAAGAGGAAGATGGTCGCTGAGAATGGTAAGGAGCAGCCCTCTTACGCCAGAGTGGCAAGGAAGCACAACAGAGATGAGCTGACTTATGCAGTCGTCAATATCGGTAGTGCATCCCATAGAATTCCACCAGATCATCGGTCCTTAGTAGAGGATCTGGTTAACGAGCGGATTTTCGAACATGTGTAGAACTCTGTAGAGGGTTCACCCATACAAATGATGAGCTGCGAGTATAGAGGGAACATCTTTACGCTGCGTTTTGCGTTGGCGGAATGTATTGATACCATCAAACAGCTCGTCAGAGTTATCCAGGCTCCCTAGGATAAGGAAGGATCCTAATATTGGAATATTAGGTAGAGTAGCAAGGAAGCACGGAATTCCTAACATTGATTCCCTTTTCGAGTTCACTTTTAAGTTTTTAGAGCGCACAACAAGCCGGTTACTGGCTGAGGTGTATGTTTCAAGTGGCATGGGACAGATAAATAAATGCACCCTCTTTTCAACCTAACCTAACCTTAGTAAAAACTTCGAGGTACTCAAAATTATATATTTCTGGATTTCGACGTGTTAATAATGTACTTAAAGTCCCGAATATAAATTTGGCACCACCTGAAACGACCTATGACAAGTAAGACAATAGGAGAATATCGGACATCAATGGATAGTCATTGGGGATACCCAATACGCCAAAAAAAACTATGCTCTTTAAAGCTGTAAATCATTTATAAAATATATCTAATAAACAACAACATGAATTCTAACTTAACGCCGTATCGTAGAGGTTAGCATGTCCGCCGATGACGCCGAACGCTGGGTTCAAATCCTAGCGAGAACATCAGAAAAAAAATTTCAGCGGTGTTTATCCCTTAACATAGAGCTCTAAAATTTTGCGCAGAGATATATTTGAGTGAAATATAAAACAATATGTAGTATGGTCCAAATCGGTCTTTAACCTGATATAGCTCCCATATAAACCAGAGATCGCAATTATTACCCGATTTGTCTGAAATTATGCATGATGACATCTGTTAAGAGTCTCAACAACTACCAAGCATGGCCCAAATCGGTGTATGAGCTGATATAGCTCACTTATCAACCGATCTCCCGATTTAACATCTTGAGCGTGCCAAATACGGTCCAAATCGGAATTAACCTGATATAACTTTCATATAAATCAATATCTTGATGAAGGAGTTTACTTTAACTTAGGACTTTATCCCTGAATTGTGTTTTCCGTTTTACTGATGTCGGGTGTTTAAGTTTTGGGTTTTGGTGTGCTCAGCAGACTTAGTAGAATTTTCCAGAAAACATTTTTGTAGAATATTTTTATATGCTAGAATCCCAATTTAAAAGAGTTTCCAAAAAGGGGCCGAAAATCATCATTGTTTACCAAATAATCCAAAATATTGAATTGGTTCATGTTCGTGCTGCTGAAATTTGCCTTTTTTGATTCAGGACACCTTATGTTCATGTCAGTGACACCTGTTGCTGGCAAAAGAGCTTTCAGTTATGTCCTCTTTAAATTCTTAGTCTGTTTGGTACCCCAATAAAAAAAATAAATTTTGCTTACATAAACAAAAATTTTAATTTTTGAGAAAAAAATATGTAGCATTCATTTGTAAAAAACCCTTCGTACGAAAACATCGATTAGGCCTCACGTGTAATTTTTTTTAACTTCTTACTTTAAGTGTTTTTTAAAAGATTAGTAAACGTGTTCATAACAATTTTCATTTTCGATTTTTGCATTTTTATCCACCGGGGCAGCATTGTGCGCCGTTCGGACTCGGCTATATAAAGGAGACCCCTTATCATTGAGCTTAAACTTGAATCGGACAGCACTCATTGATATGTGAGAAGTTTGCCCCTGTACCTTAATGGAGTGTTCATGGGCAAATTTGCATTTGCAACTTACTTATATATATTGGGTTGCCTAAAAAGTAATTGCGGATTTTTTAAAGGAAAGTAAATGCATTTTTAATAAAACTTAGAATGAACTTTAATCAAATATACTTTTTTTACACTTTATTTCTAAAGCAAGCTAAAAGAACAGCTGATAACTGACAGAAGAAAGAATGCAATTACAGAGTCACAAGCTGTGAAAAAATTTGTCGACGCCGACTATATGAAAAATCCGCAATTACTTTTTGGGCAACCCAATATATATGCATATAAAAAATATATTTTGTAATATAAACAAACTTTCAATTCCTCCTTACGATTTTGTTATTCTTTTTTATTTGACTAGCTTAAAACGCTTTTGAAGGAAATCCATTCACAAATGGGAAAAGAGCATATAGTGCAGGCAATAATTCTTCAATGGATGTTCTGTCGCCAAAATGATGAAGACAATAAGAAGAAAATATTGAAAAAACTTTTACCTCTTCTTGGTGAATATAGTTCCGAGCTAAATATAAATGAGATTTGCACATGTTATTTATATTTGCGTAAAATGGGTGTGGATAGTTCGCACCCTCTGATGGAGCAGCTACTTATGAAGGTGCTTAAAATCTTTGAATCGCCTGAAGAAACGACTAGTTTGACAGCAATGTCACGTCTTGTTGTAGGCATTAACACTGGAAGAAATTTTTTCACTCCCATGTTGTGCGCAGACTTTATGAGACACTTGCACTATCATGTACAAGAATGTTGTAACGAAGACCAAGCTCGAATGATTGCCATTTGTATGTTGAATCTTCAGCCCTTAATCAGTGATGAACTAATGTCCCTTTATAAGGATAAGGTGAAACAACTCTTAGCAAGCGGTGAAATCTCGAAACCGAAGACTGTTTTAAAAATATTAAATATGCTTAATATGACAGTATGGTCCAACAATCATGTTTCTCTTATTAAAGACTTGCTTCTAATACTAAAGCCTGCTATAAAGCAAATGGATGTGAACGACTTAAAGAATATAAGTCGTATCTACCAGTATCATATGGAGCCAGCCTGCATGCATGAACCCCTATCTGACGCTCTGGAAGAACTACTGGCAACACACATGTCTCCTGAAACCTTGGCCTGCTATGTGCCTTTTTCACAGCCAAACAATAGAGATTCCTTAACAAATGCCTTCAAAGCTCTTCTATCATCTGAGGACAGCTGGAACCAACCCAATGCGACAGGCTTTTTATTTTCTACTTTAAGAGCATTAAAAATTTCTGACTCAAAAATCTGTAACGCTTACTGGAATGGAGTATTACGTGAACTAGACAATATTCCAGACAATGAAATGCACACAGTTTTTCTCAAACACTGCCATCGCTACATGAATTTCAATAACAATTTAGGAGGAACTTATCGACATATGTCTTTAGAAAAAATACTGAGTCAACTATGCATGAGAGCCATAGAACATGATGTGGTTGGAAGGATACCACAGAAATTTGCCCGTCTGGCCTCATTTGTTTTGGCATACGGCCACACACCCTACAGTTGGAAAAAGTATCCCAATATTTTACTATCCAAAATCATAACAATGGCAGATCAATTTGCTCCAACTGATTGCTTCCTCATAAGTCGAGGTCTGCGAATAAGTCTGGAAATGAGGTAAACATTTCTCACAACAACAATGGAAACCATTTTTATTTCTATATTTTTCAAAACCCTCATAGGTATCGCTATCAAGTACCCCAACTGGTAAACATGCAACTGGCTACAATAGATAGTGTTTTGGGAAGCTGCGTTGAGCGTTTCTTAAATGAAAATCAATTGACTGTAATGGATCTCAATGTGCTGGTTAGGACGTTAATCAATAGAAAAAGTGAGTGCGAATACGGCAGCCGACAATGTGTGAGTAGAGTGATGACATATTTTTTTCCAGCTCTTCAAAATAGCGTAGTGTACCACAGGACATTGCAAAAATATAGAGAAATACAGTCGCAAGATTTAAATTCGCGCAGCATCAAAGATATGGCCTATAACTTTTTGGCGACAAATTATTTTGTGCCCGAAATATTGGAGAACATGTTTAAATATGTCCAAAATAATAATGAGCACATTTTGGGCGAGACTGTTGAGAAAATATTATCGTGTGCCTATAATTTGGGTTATACACCGCAAACGAATGAGCCATTGGAATATGCCGGTCTAATATTGCTGAGGTAAAACAGTATATTTGTAGAATTTTCCCTTCATAAACCCTTAATTCATGCTAAGTATGAAGTTTCATCTAATAAAAATATGTTTCAAAAACATGATTTTATTTATCTCACATACATACAAAGTAAAATTTTAATTGTTTAATAATAATTTTATAATTACAGAGATTTCAACTACATGAGTGGGTTGTCGTTGGTCCAGGCCTGCTTATCCTTATGTTTTTATAAAACAATCCCAGAAGAACTAATAAATAAAGTATTCTGTGTGAAGTTCATTCAACGAGTCGAAGAAGAAATCCAAATGTGTTACTCCAAGGTAGGATAACTCAAATCTTGTCTTTAGCTTATTTGCCCAACAAGGCTACTGTGATAAAGTCCGTCTTCTAACTTCTTGCATTTGTTTCCTACGACCATAAAAAATAAATTGATTGGTATACTAGTCACGTTCAAATATAGGTCCAAATATTTTTGTGTTCAACGTTTTTAAATTGTTTTGCCAAAAAACTGAATATCAATGAGTTGTGCAAATGCAAATGACGAAGAAAGGGATATAACTGACAATCCAAGCACTTCTACGGAAGCTGGAAAGTGAATCAGATATCCCGAAGAGCATAACACTGCTAAAATGCTGAAGAAGAAAAAGAGCTTGCCGCTTTCAACTACTCTGGGAAATCCAAGCCAGCCCTCCCGCAATGGGGACTCCAGACAGTATCCTGCGGAGGTAGACAAAGTCGGAATAGAAACGAAGGAAGCGCGCTCGGCCCCTGAGTCTTCATGGAAGGCTGTGACTTCCAAAAGGATGCCACAGCCATCACGGAAGGGGAAGATGGCCGCTGAGAAAGGTAAGGAGCAGCCCTCTTACTCCAGAGTGGCGAGGAAGCACAACAGAGATGAGCTGACTTATGCAGTCATCGATATCGGCTGTGCATCCCATAGGATTCCACCACATCATCGGTCCCAGGTGAGGGATTTGGTAAACGAACGGGTTATCGAACTTGTGTGGAACTCTGTGTAGGGTCCACCCATGCGAATTGTGAGCTGCGAGTTTAGAGGGAACAACTTAATGATGCGCTTTGGGCCATCGGAATGTATTGATACCATCAAAAAGCTCGTTGGAAGTATTCACACTCCCTGGGGCGCAAAGCTCGAACTTGTGAGAAAGATGGACACCCACAACTCACAAAGGCGACGGTCTTCGTCAAGGAAGTGGGCGGCGAAATCGCGACGGAGCGCATGATGGAAGTCTTAAACAAGCAAAACCAAGATTTGGTCGTGGATAAATGGGAAGTTTTCCAAATGCAGGAGAAGGAGGAAGGAATTTTTCTTGTGGTGGGCATTGATCAAGTCTCCGTCACAAGTTTGGCTAAGACTAAAGGCATGGCATACTACGGGGCCATGGCCGTCTTCAAAATTGGGAAGACTAGGATAGGCAAATACCCTCATATTGAGCCATCAGGGGGCCGACGACGAGACAATCACAGACACTCTCCATATTAAGCAAAGATCCTAAGTTTTCTGGAATGTGTACTACACATGGTTTAAGGAATACAATAAGATTACCAGAGCGGCATATCGTGCCTCCTGGAAGCTTTTTGCGAACAGTTCTATAGCTTTAATGACGCCGCCACGATGAAAAAGTTTCTCTCAAAAACCCATGTCCGAGCTGAAACGTTAGTAGACGATATGGGAGTGATAGCAGAGATAACGAAGGATATGTTGAGGCTTTTGATGAAAACGCATTTTCCACAGGATACGACGTAACTCACGGAGACACCGCAATCTTGAAATAATAAGGTTGATCGAAGGCTTTTCATAACGGAATTTAAGGTCAAGGAAGCCTTCAGGAGCTTCAACCATTTAAGTCGCCCGGACCTGATGGAATATTTCCGGCGTTACTACAAAAGGAGGCCTACTATCTGGCGCCTCATCTGGCTACTATTTTCACAGCGTGCCTAGGACTTGCATATAATTCGAAAGCCTGGCAGGCGGTAAGAATGGTATTTATACCCAAGCCCGGCAAGACAAGTTATGCGACACCAAAGGCCTAGCCTTACGTCCTTTCTACTCAAAACCATGGAACGTGTTGTGGATACCATGATAAGTAAGCGAACTGTTCAAATACAAACAGCATGCCTATGTCAATGGAAGGTCGGTGGTTGTGCATAAAATAGAAGAAACCTTCGATGCCAAGACGTATACATTGATATCGACGGGGCGTTTAACAATGTGCTGGCCGACACATTGATCCAATCCTTAGCCCAGTACCAGGTGTACCGGGTCCTGAGAGACTGGATAAACCATATGCTAAGGAACAGGTAGATAAATTTCCTGTCCCATGTCATAAATATAAGAATGAAAGTGGCACGCCACAGGGAGGCATTTTATCGTCACTACTTTGGGTGACGACCATAAATAACCTATTACGAATGCTGACTGCTGCTATGCAGACGACGTTATAATACTTCTAAGGGGTAAGCATCTAGAGTTCTCAATGTTAACCCAGAGAAGACTGAGATATGCCTGTTCACGAGGAAGATGAAGATTAGCCAATTTGATGCACCACGTTTCCTCAACAAAACGATTTCGATAAGTTCGAATATTTAAGAGTGATTTTGGATAGGAAACTTAATTGGAAGTGACACATTCAGGAGCGTACTGAGAAACCTCACAGTTGTTGGGCACTATATAGACGGCCCGTAGTCTCGAAATGGGGCCTGAATCCGAGGATAATCCACTGGCTCTACGGAAGCGAGATTAGACCAAGGAAGTTGTTGTCCCACTAGGGCACTGGAGAATATTTTAGATATCCAAACCATTGTCATACAAATTAAGTGGGAGCAGTTAATAAAACGGTGGTATAATCGAGGCGACGATAGGAAACCTGGAAGGAAGGGGAGAGCTTTCCGATTGGATACCTGAGAAGACACTTGATGTCGAGTGCGTGGCACTGCTGCCAACGACACCGTCTTGGACTGACGGAACCCTAGTGTTGCCATCTGTAAGAACATTTTACACGGATGGATCAAAGCTAGAGGACAGAGTGGGCCTGGGGGTCTACATTGAGAACCCAAAGACTGAGATCTGTTTTATCCGGGCGATCACGGAATTCATGAGGTGGTGTGGTGCTTACTCGAGGATGTCGAGTGTGAACATCTTTACGGACAGTAAAAGGGCCATAAGGGCAAGAACCACCAGGACGGTAGGATCACGAACAATCTTGGAATGTATGAAGGAGATTTACGACTTCTCTGAGGATGGCACAACCCGCATCGTTTGGTTGTCGTGCCATAACGGAGTAAGTGGGAATGAGGACTGCCATCAGCAAACGAGCACGAGCTCACTTATGCCAAATCGGTGCGGCAAGTGATAGCATGTGTAGGGCATGTGAGGAAGATGAGACGTTGGAGCATTTCCTATGTCATAGCCCGGCTGCAAAAGATACCGTTACTTAGGAGGGGACACAATACCAGACAAGAACTAACTTAGGGGCGTGGCATAGAAAACAATAAAGGATTTTGTAAGTAGCATTGAATTCCTAACTTAGATTTTCTTTTTTTTATTTAGAGCGCACAACAAGTCGATTTCTGGCTTAGGTGAACGTCCATAGTGGCATGGGGCGGATTACTCGTAATATCCGCACCCTCTTTTCAACCTAACCTAGCTCAACCAAAGGATCGACAGATAATCAGTATTGATATACATCGCCCAAATGTCTTTTATGTTGTTGTTATTGTAACCCAGAGATGGTCTGTTTCAAACACCGACGTATATGACATACATTTCCGCCGTATAATACGTACGTCAAAAACCTAACTAAAAAAACTTATTTTTGACAGAATTAAAAAATAATTAGGAAATCGTACAATTTAGATTTAGATTTAGATTTCAACTTTTGTGAATTAATGAATATGGCAACACTGGTGCATAGGTTAGAACGTGCTCCTATAGCTGGGTATGCACTTCTAGCGAAATTCTCGTTTGCAGCCAAAACATTTATGTCGCCACTGAAAAATAGTTCTGTAGAATACAAAGTGGCGACAAACATCGATATATTATTTTTGGCCGAATTTGAATCGTTTTTGTCCAACAAAGTACATATTTAATAAATTTAAATAAATTTCATGTCGCATGGACCTATCAAAGCATACATTTTCATTCGTAATTGCAAGAAAAAATTCTCTAATGCCTATTATGTCACCCTGTTACGCAAAGGAAAATTTCATTTGAGCTGCGTACCTGCAACCGAAATTTTCGGTAATGGTATCGGTAGCGAAAATTTCGCATAGGATATGTCAATGCATTTCTTATAGTAAAGAAAATTTTACAAGCAGTGCATACTGCTCTTATAACAGTCTGACTTTCAATCGTGGCGAGAGCATCAACAACTACAACTACTCTTTATACGTTTTATGCAATATAGGACTTTTTCGAAATTTACAACTTTTTGACAGTCGAAAAACTAAAAAACCGACATACAGACCTTCTCTGTTGTAGCCATATTTGTATCTCGAGGTAGCGATCCTCGTCAAGTTCCAAAAGCGAGTAAGCTCGCGATCGCCGCGTGAACGTTATGGCCATAGGTTATTCAAAGGAGCCAATAACTCGCCTTATGATATCGAGTACAGGCACTCAGTTTTTAGGCAAGAAGCGGTGCCGCCCGGCCTCCCACTAAGACTCTCCACTAGATATCGCTAATTGTCCGAGACTGCAATTGCAGCTACTCCGTATACGAAGCATTTCACTTTCCGCAACCTGTGGACGCGCCCGATAGCTACCAGCTGAGCTTCTCGTGATGATGTGATAAACGGAGCTCATAGTTCCAACCCGCGTTGTGCTCATAGTCTTCTCGTGCCGGGATTGTATTTTAACTTCGGTTCTAGTTATATAGTTCTACAACCACTATTTTTGTTTTTAGCCATACTTTTATTAATTTAAATCCATTTTTTACAACAAAGCCACAAGGCCCATTAAATATAATACTTTACAAAATTGGTCCTTTGTTATGATGCTTAAGTTTAAGTTATAGATACATAAAACAAATTACGATGAATTTAAATTTGGCTCACCAGTCACAAAATATACAAAGGGTATGGAAAAGTATTAAAAAAATTAAACACAGGCCCAAAACGTCGTAACCAAGTATATATGCAACGAACGTACAAATTAGAAGAAAACAAAATTATGAAGCATATGCAACAAAATTATGAAAAAATTATATCCAGATAAATATATAACAATAATAACAATAGAGCAATTACAAAGTTTAGTTTTCAGAAGCATTAGATGAATATCGTAGAAGTTTTAAGCGAAAGACATATTGGAATGAGAGAAAATACGCAGTTCAGACAATTCCAAGATCTAGCAATTCGAACTACGAAAGACCTAGCAAAAATGTTTTTCCTAATACAAGGAATTAAAAATTTTAACATTTCTGGTAGAACCCAAAAAAGAGAACAACTGGCACAGACACCTAGGCCAAGAAATTTTTATCGACTTATAAAATAACAGATGGTTCCGGTAACCAACAAATTTTTTGAAAGAACAGCCAAGAAATCGGCACACATAGCAAGAGATAGGATTTCTCAGTCGAATTTTAAACAGAAATCTATGTGCCTTAAACAGCTCAACTGGTGCAAGTTAGATCCTGACACTACCTCAGTGCCACATTAAACTTGGGACAGTAACAGGGAATGAGCCAACTGCTTTCTAACTCGTAAAGGCAAACATATATTAGATGAGTGAATTCTCCGCAACGAAGCCCAAATTCTGCCAGATGGAGCATCAATATGGTACCTAAGCTCAGTATCATCATCTCGTGATGATGTGATAAACGGAGCTCATAGTTCCAACCCGCGTTGTGCTCATAGTCTTCTCGTGCCGGGATTGTATTTTAACTTCGGTTCTAGTTATATAGTTCTACAACCACTATTTTTGTTTTTAGCCATACTTTTATTAATTTAAATCCATTTTTTACAACAAAGCCACAAGGCCCATTAAATATAATACTTTACAAAATTGGTCCTTTGTTATGATGCTTAAGTTTAAGTTATAGATACATAAAACAAATTACGATGAATTTAAATTTGGCTCACCAGTCACAAAATATACAAAGGGTATGGAAAAGTATTAAAAAAATTAAACACAGGCCCAAAACGTCGTAACCAAGTATATATGCAACGAACGTACAAATTAGAAGAAAACAAAATTATGAAGCATATGCAACAAAATTATGAAAAAATTATATCCAGATAAATATATAACAATAATAACAATAGAGCAATTACAAAGTTTAGTTTTCAGAAGCATTAGATGAATATCGTAGAAGTTTTAAGCGAAAGACATATTGGAATGAGAGAAAATACGCAGTTCAGACAATTCCAAGATCTAGCAATTCGAACTACGAAAGACCTAGCAAAAATGTTTTTCCTAATACAAGGAATTAAAAATTTTAACATTTCTGGTAGAACCCAAAAAAGAGAACAACTGGCACAGACACCTAGGCCAAGAAATTTTTATCGACTTATAAAATAACAGATGGTTCCGGTAACCAACAAATTTTTTGAAAGAACAGCCAAGAAATCGGCACACATAGCAAGAGATAGGATTTCTCAGTCGAATTTTAAACAGAAATCTATGTGCCTTAAACAGCTCAACTGGTGCAAGTTAGATCCTGACACTACCTCAGTGCCACATTAAACTTGGGACAGTAACAGGGAATGAGCCAACTGCTTTCTAACTCGTAAAGGCAAACATATATTAGATGAGTGAATTCTCCGCAACGAAGCCCAAATTCTGCCAGATGGAGCATCAATATGGTACCTAAGCTCAGTATCAATAATTACACCTAGACACCTATGCCGACACAATCATAGCCCAAGAAGATATTGGGAGAAGGAAGAGGGATTAAATATCAAAGTTTTGGTTTTAGTAGAATTAACAATTAAAATGTTTTGCCTAGCCCAAGTCATGATAGGGCCGAAACATGCATTTATGTCATTTTCGAATATTTCAATAGATAAAGAATTAGTGTTGAATCACAAAAAAATACCATCTACAAAAAGACTTTGACTTAACCTTGCACATAGCCTCAAAAAGTCCAAGCTCATCCACACAGCGAAATGAGAAAGATGAATTTGAGCTAGAAAAATTTAGAAATGAAATGATTTTAGCTAGAAAAATTCAGAAATCAATAACCTCATTGTCACCACCAACACATCCGGAACTCCAAAGACATCTCCACAAGCCAGCAGAGTTCAAAACCCAAACAATTCTAGAAAAATGCTTCCTCTTTGCTTTACAAATTACACACTTAGCCTTATTACGGTACTTACAGTAAACCCTCCATTTTTGGTGATCTGATGGGAAAGCAGAAAAGATAGATCACGAAGCGACCTAGCAAGCCTTATTTCATTGGAATCAATTCAGTTGTCGGTATTGCAAAGCGTTTTTCGTAAACAACAGGTAAACTAGAGAGCAGTCTATTCAAAAGAGAATTTAAGTAAAAGCATTTAGAATCAACATCAGGAGCACCCAAAATAAGGTCAATATCAAAAGAGTGTAAAGCAGTCCAAATCAATGTTATATGGTAACCTCTAAACTCTATATATTCTGGTGACGGAGAGAAATTGAAAGAAGGCTGGAAAGAATAAGCGCGCCATCAGAAATTGAAGGACACTATATTTGGCTAGAGAAATTTATTAAAGATACATCACTAACTTTCGAATTATGCAAAACAGATAAGTTAAACTTGAGTTAAAGAGGTTACAATTAAAATCACCCAGTACAATAACGTATTTTTAGCGAGAAAAAAGATCCCGGTGATAATTTTTGAACTGATCAAGGTTACCTGTCGGTAAATATATCACTCCCAATAAGACCGTAACACCACCAAATTACGTTCCAAAAACAGTGACATACAGATATTTCAAATATGATCTTGTAATTAGAGCTGGCAAAATATCGATGGCACTATCGATACTATCGATATTTTATTTTATTGCCCGAATATCGATTGATATTTTTCCTATCGATACTATCAGCAAAGTTCTACTTTGTTGTAACATTGAACAAAATAAGCAATCCACACTAAATGTTTCTTTTACGACACATTACGCCTATAGAGGGCGCAATTTTCATCCCATTAGGCTAAAATTTTGTACTTTTGTTCTTATTCTTTTTTTCTCAAAACTTGGGATAATATATATATATATATATTATTACTATATGAATTAAACTAACTTTTTGTAATTACATAAGTCCTTGTTTGGCTTATTTATGGAATCAATATATTGAAATTAAATTAATATCAGTTGTTGTTTAACAATTTTTGACTTTTTACGTTTCTATATTTGTAGGCCACATATCCTGAAAGAGTATTAAATATTGTGATGCAGCTTAATCGTAGTGTATGTTTAGATTTCCCAGAGGCTAATGTTCCTTGGTTTCAACAAAATTTTATTGAAGCACAAATGAGTAAAAGTAAGTTAAATGTGCTTTAATATGTTTATAATACTAGTTTTACTTCTTGTTTCGATCTACAGAACCTTTTGCGGAAACGCCTTTTAACAGCGACGTAAAAAGTTTATTGACTTCCGTGCTCAAGGATAAATCGTACCTTCGCTGTAATCATACAACGCCATATGGTTATCAGGTAAGTAATAAGCCAATTGTAATTGCATTTATTGTTATGGTTGCTTTGAAATACGTCGAAAACGTGACAGAGCACTTCTTTAAACAAAAAAGTAAATAAAACAATTATGTTGTTGTTGTTGTTGTAGCAGTTTATTGTGTACTATCTTTCGTCTGCTTGATTCTGTTGAGTGCCAAGACCCAGGAACTCCGCGACTAAGATGGGGTGTGTCCACAGGGATCTGGGTCTGAGTCGAGTGGGTCTGGCCGGGCAGTTAAACAGGTGACGTGTATCGTGCGGTCCCTGGTTACAATCGGGACATACATCTTGCACGTCGGCATCAATCCTAGCTCTGTGGGAATTGAGGCGGCTGCATCTGCCGGAACGTAATTGAGCCAAAACTACTCTGGTTTGCCGGGGGAGGTCGATTTCTTCGGGTGCAATGGGTGGCGGTCGTTCTCCAAGGACTACATTCACCCGGTAGCCAATTAACGCGTCTGCTACCGTGTCTGCATGAATGTTGTTCAGACCCGCTTGATATGCCGCTTGATCTAGAGGTTCTCTCTTGTAGCGCTGAACCTCACGCTCTAGATCGTGTAGATCTACCTTAAGGCTTCTGGGCGGTGGGTATCTGTCCACAAGATGATGATTTGGATGATTTCTGCGATAACAGCCCAAAAGGTATTGCTTAGACAGCATGTAGTTATGTCTTCGCACTGGTAGGATCTTTGTCTCCTGATGGAGGTGGTCCACATGAGAACTAAGGAGACAGCCCGTCGCAGTTCGGAGGGCGGCATTCTGACAGATCTGAATATTATTCCACTGCGTGTCACAAATTTGACGTGACCACACTGGCGCTGCATAACTTACCACAGACCGGCCAATTGCTTTGTACGTGGTCAACAAGGTTTCTTTGTCTGCACCCCAATCTCTATGCCGTCTGGAGGAGGTGGGATGGAGGATAGGTAGAGGTTAAACTGAGCCGGAGATATCACCTCACCTTGGGGAACTCCCTGTTTCACTCACTAAATTCCACAAATGACTGGCGGCCACACAGATAATTCGCGACCCAACGTTTCAGGCCTGGCTGGAGGGACGTGTTGGCGATGTCCTCAAATAATTTGCCATGGCTGACCGTGTCGAATGCCTTCGATAGGTCCAGTGCCACGAGAACCGTCCTATCACATGGCCTGGGTTGATTGAAGAAACGGCAAATGTGTGTGGTGATGGCATGCAAAGCTGTTGTTGTGCTGTGCAGTCTCCGAAATCCATGTTGATGCTCGGCGAATGGAAATTCTCCTACGGTGGTAAGGTACTCAACTCCAGGTGAATCCAGATTCTTCAGCATCAATGTAGAGATTCCGTCGGGGCCCAACGCCTTGGAAGATTTGGCGCCACGGATGACATTCGTAACTTCGCCCACGGTAAATTGTGATGGCTGTTCATCGGCTCGGAGACCACGAATACGGCGAATGGCTCTCCTCCTTGCCCTATCTCTCTCGGGATGCACAATAAATTGACGGTTGAACAACCTGGCGCATCTCTTCGGATCAGTCACGGTTATCTCGCCAAAAGTGACTGAGGTCCTGTCGTCCCGTCTACCGGGGTTCGAGAGAGACTTAACAGTGGCCCACAGTTTGCCTGCACCGGTGCCTAAGTTACATTGCTCCAAGTGTTCCAGCCACAAATTCCGCTTATGTTCGTTGACTACCCTGTTTATTTCCAGATTCAGCTCGCTGATTCTGGGGTTAGCGGGGTCCTTAGCACGAATCCCATCACGCTCGTCTGCGAGTACCACTGCTTGCGCCGGGAAATTGGGTCGCACTTGTGGTATTCGACCGGCTGGTATAAAGCGAGTGGCTGCTGCGTTGATGATGTCTCGGAATTTCCTCTCGGCCACAAGCACATCAGAGGGGGGTGGCAGTTCATTGAAGCGGCGATTGGTATACTCTCTGAAGCCAGTCCAATCGGCCTTCTTATAATTGTTGAACGTCCGGCGCTCAGAGGTTATGCAGTCGGGTGGTCGGTAGATGGTGAGAATTATGGGGAGGTGGTCTGACCCCAAAGAGATGACGGCTTGCCAGTATACGTCACTCAGGAGATCAGGGGATGCAATTGAGATGTCTGGCGAGCTGCTGCACCTCCTCCTAATCCTAGTGGGGGCATCCTCATTCACCGTGCAAAACGTGGAGCTATCTATCTGCTCTGCCAAAGCTATGCCACGCTGGTCGTTACCTAGGGGAGAATGCCATGACGTGTGATGTGCATTAAAATCCCCCAGAACCAGACGACTATGGCCAGATAGCAACCCACTTATGTCGGGGTTGTAAGCCTGGCCATTAATCGGGACACAGCTACCAACCGGCGGTATATACACGTTGTATATCTCTATCTCGGCACTCACTAGCGTCAAGCGCAGGGTCACTAGCGTCAAGCGCAGGCGAGATAGGTCTATACTGCACGGAATGGTGTATAACGAAGGCCAATCCCCCACCTCCATTCCTTGAGCGATCCTTACGTAGCACATTGTAACCGTGACAACTGAGCAAGCTGCAGGTGTTGGTCAGCTTTGTCTCCTGGATCGCTGCGACCGATATGCTCTTCCGACTCATAAAATCTACGATCTCATCAATCTTGCCACGCAGTCCGTTGCAGTTTAACTGCAAGAACGATACACTTCCCGGCACTGGCCTGGCAATTGTAGGCTAGGTTGCTGTCGTTGCATAAATTGCCGTACGGGAGAGGTCGGGGGGGTCACATAGTCCAACGACGAGGATGCCGAAGGCGACGACGGCGACGCTGGATATGTTCGCACAGCACCTAGCGACATAGCCAGTATGACTATACTCCCGTAGCGAAGTTAGGCCAGAGCAAGAGCGGAAATGTACCCACTCCAAGCACCGGTTACACCTCACCGACACCGACCGATGATGAAGGCGGTTCTGGCAAACCGAACAGAACCAGGGTCCGGGGTTCTTTTCAATCCCGGCACGGACCAGAAGCGTACGGAGAAGGCACTCCGGGATGTCCCTCTCCCATGACGAAAAAAGACGAACACGTACACTGAGGCGGCAGCCCTTGCCGATGAAGATTCCATTGGGTCAATCCGGTGCGTACAACCGGCTGCCATGGGATTGTATTACCCATTGATGTAAGCTTTTGATTTGTTATATCTGTTAACCTATATTTGACATAATTTCTCCTGCCTTGAGAGTTGAGTGGAAAAGTAGCATTTAGTTGAATTATACCGCAGCATAGACATAGACGTAGTAATTTTGTCGTTAAACTTCTTCTTCGAAACCAAATCTGATAGCATTTTTATACATTAAAAAAAATATATCTCTTGGTTGATCCTATACGCTACCATCCTTTGAAAACCTTATATATAACTAAAAGACCTGGGGCTACACTCTAAAATGGCTTTTTGAAAAAAGTTTGTTTATTGAAGCTTGCTCCCAGATGATCGAGACATTCTGGCATGCGGGTCCTCAGATCAAACCTTTCAGATCCATACTAGTTGGTAAGTTGGGTGTATTTTTTATATACATTAAAAATCATATCACAAAGCAATCCCATGGCAGCCGGTTGTACGCACCGGATTGACCCGATGGAGTCCTTCGTCTTTGGGAGAGAAACATCCCGGAGTGCCTTCCCTGCACGCTTCCGGTCCGCTCCGCGATTGAAAGAACCCCAGCTGATGGTTCTGTTCGGTTTGCCAGAACCGCCTCCATCGTCGATCGGTGTCGGTGAGGTGTAACCGGTGCATGGAGTGGGTGCATTTTCGATCTTACTCTGGGCTTACGTCACTACGGGAGTATAGTCGTACTGAATATGTTATAGGTGCTGTGCGAACATAGACAATAGTGGGTCACAAGTGTCATCGTCAATCCCATGGTAGCCAGTTGTACGTACCGGATTAACCGATGACGTCCTTCATCGGCAAGGGCTGCCACCTCAGTGTACACCACACTGCTACAACAACAACAAGCGTCGTCGTCGCCTTCTGCGTCCTCGTTTTTGTTGTAGCCACATTTTCATGTGGAGGTGGCGATTCACGCCAAGCCCTTGTAGATGAGGAAGCTCGTTCCGGTCCAAAGGACCGATCGCCGCGGGAACTGTGTGGCCATTGGTTATTTAAAGGCATCAATAACTTGCCATGTCATATCGATCATCATAGGCACTCAGTACTTGTGCCAAGCCGGTGCAGCCCGGCCTCTCACTGAGACTCTCCACTGGATTACTCCGACTGCCGTTGCATATACTCTATTGAGCATTCCACTATCCCCAACATCTGGACGCGCCCGGAAGCTCCAAGCTAAGCTTGAAGCTCAATGTTCCAGCCTAGCGGTGCCCACAGCTATCCCGGGGTGCGTCCTCGTCGTCGGAGTATGTGAACCCTCCGACCTCTCGCGTGCGACAATATACGCAGCAGCAGTATCCCAGCCCAAAATATTGCCGGCAAGCATAAAACCGCTTCAAATAGGCATTTTTGACAATCATGCCAATATGCGACTCAAATGAAAGTTATTCTGGAGTAGAGTTAAATGGAGTTAAAATGAAGGGTGTTTTAGAGTAGATTACGAATATGGAACTAAAATTTGTTCCCAAGTATCTGTGTGGCGCTCTAATTCTCAAAACCTACCCCGAATAGGTTAACTGACCCATCATGACAATGTGGGAATCAAATGATATATTTTTTAAACTATCATACCCCCGGTCCTCTTCGCTACAAACATTTAAACTAAATTTCGGAGTTCCATTTCTAACTGTTCGCCCTGTGCAAGTTCACGTTTTTCGTACTTTTTTGGTACTTTTTAGTACCTTAATTTACAAATGTCAAAAAAAAAATCATAAATCTAGCTCAAATAACAAAGAAAGTACCAAATAGTACCAATTGTGGAACTAAACGTTTTGTTTCTCCGACTTCCGAAACGATTTGGCAAAACTATTCAAACCTAATTTTTTCAAGACGTTCTTTAATTCGAGCCCAATTTCATTATTATAGCCTTTTCCGTTCGCTCTGGGCAGATATTTTCCAACGTGCGAATATCATCAAATCCCGCCTTATCCCGCTCCTATAACCCAAGACCAACATTCGGCATCCCATGGCAGCCGTTTGTACGTACCGGATTGACCCGATGGAGTCTTCCATCGGCAAGGGCAGCCGCCTCAGTGTACAACACACTGCTACAACAACAATCATTCGTCAGTCACGCAACTGTTTTAAATCTAATGATTGTCTTCGTATTGTTACAATACGGGTTTATTAGTTTTAATGTCCCTTTAGAATATCCTAATTATTTTTATTCGTAATTACAAAGACGTACAATACATAAAGATACGGCATTTGGAAAAGTCGATTAGGGATAATTTTGAACGCATAGTTGGCATTGTATACATTGGGATGGAACCACTTTGTATGCCTTCGGTAATTATATCTGTTCTGTTTTGTCATTTTTAAGCATTGACTCCACCACTTGCTTCAATTTTCGATAGACGTAAGTGTATGTGTTTGTCTGTTATGTAAACTTGTATCATTCATATGTGTGTGTATGTGTTTACCAACGCTGGTCACGTACGGAAGGGTCCGCCCCCTTCCGATATAAAAAAATAATATACCCTATCGCTCGTTCCAGACACTATTCATTTTTTTTAAGTACTTGGACCCAATTTTTAATATCAAATTCGTACTCAACTCCCAAATACCTTTTATTTGTGTTCCATATTGTCCCGATCGGCTCACTTCTATTTTTGGTTACTTTTGGGGTAAGGGCAGGGTCCGCCCACTTTCCGACATCAAAAAATTACATAGCTTCTAACTCCTTCCAGAGCAACCTTCAAAATCTATGAAAATTTCAAGAAAGTCGGTTCGGCCGTTTTTGAGTCTATAGGCAACAAACAAATTTACAAATCTGCCCTCAAAACCCTTTTATTTAAATCTCTATATATGGCCTATAAGTTCGTTTTGGGTGTAAGGCGGCTCCCCAGACACTTGGGTCCAAAATGCTTTTGGCATTCTCTTCCCCAAGTTATAATATTTTACTAATTTTCATTCACGACACATATTTTTTACACAAATTGTATATTAAATAGTCCGGGTATACTAAAACCCACACTTCGTTCTCCGCTGGCTGGTGCCACCTTTACTGGGCACAGTGGGCTTCTTGTTTCCGGCGAGAATCAACTCCACTTCTGCACGACGTCCCGATCGCTCTAGCGAGAGTAGTGCGACGAATATCCACCCTACGTCTGCACGACTACGCGATCGCTTTACCGAGAGGAGTGCGACGAGTATCCACTCTACGTCTGCACGATGATGAAGCGATCTCTAACGTTCTGCCTACACGACCAGAAGTTTTAGCCAAGGAGATATACCCCAGAGCCTCTATCACTGACCTTACTCGGGCATGCGATGTAAGCGCAAAGGATGCACTTCAACTCCCTACTTCGCACTCCAATCTAAATCAGTCCAACCTTTTAATTAACTCAAAATAACATAATTCCTTCTTTAAGTTATATAATATATAACGTAGGAAAATCAATCAGTTATTCATAGCCGCAAATGTGTTGGTAAAAGCAAGGGCCCGCCGACTATTACCGTCACAAAGCTATAAGGCTTTATTCAATAAATATTAAAATGATTCATACCTTTCGCTGCATATTTGTTGCCATTTAAAGTGTTAGGTTGTTATATTGGTAGGGTTGGTATATTGGTCGGTTCCCAAGATTCGGCCCGGCCGACCCACCACCATGGATTCTGCTTAAAATTTATACAAAATAAATTGAAGGGTCAAGGGCATAATTTTATTCTACATACCAAACTTCAGTCAAACCAGCAAAAATTAAAGTTTCTAGGAACCGAACAAGGATGATCGAGATACCGATTTTCATGGAAACTATATCAGAATATAAACCGATTCGGACCGTACATGACACAGTTGCTGGAAGTCGTAACAGAACACCGCATTCAAAATTTCAGCCAAATCGGATAACAATTGCGGTTTGTAAGGGCTCAAGAACTCAAATCGGGCGATCGGTTTATATGGGAGTTATATCAGGTTATAGACCGAATCGGAACGTACTTATCACAGTTGTTGGAAGTCGAAACAGAACACCGATTGCAAAATTTCAGCCAAATCGGACAAAAATTGCAGCTTGTAAGGGCTCAAGAAGTCAAATTGGGAGATCGGTTTGTATGGGAGCTATATCTAAATCTGAACCGATATGGCCTATTTGCAATCCCCAACGACCTACATCAATAGTAATAGCCTGTTTGTGGATGTCGAACAATATTTGAGACGAAAAAATAACAATCGCTCGAAATCGAATCGTATTCGGTTTCTGTGTGTCGAATTAAATTTTTCGCCTGCACATACTTAAGTCAATGTTTTCCGTTTCACATGCTTACAATTTTGGAACTACCATAGGGTTGTTTTTTCAATTTCTCCTAATCTTCGAGGCACCCGGGCAAGGGATAACTATTAGCATCACACAGGCTGGAACTTTAAGCTCCAAGCCCGACTCAGAACGTCGAGACGATCAAGAATATATATACTTTATAGGGTCTTAGACGTGGTGTTACAAACGGAATTTCTAGATTAGTACACCCCCATCCTATTGTGGTGGGTATAATGAATTGTCTCATAAACTTATTTTAAATATGTAAATTATAGACGTCTTATTTTTGCCAGCTAGCCTCTTTTAAGCCATTTAGGCGCTGAGGCATGATTATATTAATGTAAATATTTATATGATAATAAAAAAAATAATAAAAGAATTGTATGCGGCTTTCAGAAAGTTGCTGAAATGTTTAAATGTTTCACGTGCGAAATTTGACAGTGATCATTTGTTTTGATTTTTATACCAAAATAGGTTTTTTATCTGCACTAATGTTTTTTTTTTTTTTTTTTGCAAATGAATAAAATTACAAAAAGAAAAAACGAACAATTTAAACCAATAAAACAAACAAAATGATGCCGACAATGGTTTGAAGCGTTGCCACTTACATTTTTTTGCAATTTTCGTCGATATAAGCAGAAGACTACTATGTTACTTATTTTTCTCCCATGTTTCGCCGAATTTTTTTTATGGAGTTTGACAGCATTCCGCGTGAAAAGCTGAACAGAAAACCCGTCTTTATATTCATCGTTTGCTCTTTGTGCTAAGTAAATTTATACCAGGTAAAGCCCAGCTGATGACGTTTTCCAATTACAGAGTTGTCCGCGTACTCTTCCAGTAAAAAACACATAGTCGGACGAAACATACGACAATTCTTACCAACAAGATTCAACAAGTCCGAATGAGTTTATTTTTTCTGTTCCGTCATTTAAGAACAGAATGGTAACGATTTCTGAACGGCGTGTCGAAGGAATGCTTTGTTTGGTTCATTTTTATTTTTGCATAGCAACATTTCGTTATCACCTGTGCCGAATATGATGGAGGGGGGATATTTGTGTTTTGGAATTCCGTGTGGCGCCGTTAATTGTTGCCTTGGAATTTTTGTTATGTTTGATCTGTTGTAAGACATTCGTGAAGAAAACGGTCCGAAATCGTCTACGAATTTGGTCCCGATAAAAAATTTCCCATCCGAATTTCCCTAGAATTTCGGTCCAACATCGGTACGATATGGCGGTAAGTATATTACATTTCCTTCTGCCGTGTCGTTCTGACAACATGACACATTAGAAAATGTTTGGCAATCGAGTTTTCTCCTTAAAATTGATGGCGCTGCAGAGGTTCATGGGAATTTGATTGATAAAACAAAAATTTTACCACTGAGTCTGCGAAGGTGAGACTCAGTGGAGATGACCTGCCGAATTATACGAGGACTAGGAAGTATGGAAAGCTAGGCCATTTGGAGATGCCTGAAATGTGGCGTAGAGGCACATCAATGTAACGGTAACTGTGAGTTTGTGAGATGTGTACTCTGAAAGAGAACTGGCCATTTGGCGTTCAACAGGGATGTATGTTAAGTGTGGATTAAGGAACAAAAAAAAAATAAATAAGGTAATGTTAGAAAGTCAAATATCCAAATCGGAGGTGCTAGATTCGCTTGGAGAGGTATGGAATAACGGTTGCGGCGCTCATGGATAATAACGATTTCCAGCAGATGCCAAAGGAAGACAGAAATGTTAAAAAAGTTCCAAGAGTCGAGTGAGATATTGACGTCTTGGGCGTACAATAAGGTAGCGAGAAAGGCTGCTAAAGTACGTAAGGGTGTAGTGGCGGCGCTAGGGACCTAAATAATGCGTCTGAGCACGTTTGATGAGATTTCCCCATCACAACCTGTATTTCAATACCCTATATACCACAAGGTACGTGAGTTGGAAAAGATCATGCAAGAGCTGCTTAAGTTTATTAGGAATCATCAGTGAGGGTGGTGATACTGGTTTTGGTAGCTGTCCATCACTTTTTGGAACGTGTACACCAAATGGGAACTAACAATGGCGCTAAATTAATAATGACAGTCTAAGTAGTCCATAATGTTCAATCTCTCAAAAAGAAAGAGCCAACACTAGAGTTTTTGCTGAGCAAGGATGGTTATGATATTTACCGTTTTTAAAGGGACTTTTTCTCAAGAGAATTTTGCGAAAAATAATTATGAATTTTAACTTAGTTGAAAAGAGACGTGGAGATGGTTATGGTGATTTGGCGACTGAGCTCAGAATGTATGTTCGGTTCACAAGTATTCTACATATCAAGGTGCCCTAATTAGGTGAGGTCATCCGAACAGCTGAGTACAATTTTTTTATACCCTCCACCATAAGATGGGGGGTATACTAATTTCGTCATTCTGTTTGTAACTACTCGAAATATTCGTCTGAGACCCCATAAAGTATATATATTCTTGATCGTCGCGACATTTTATGTCGATCTAGCCATGTCCGTCCGTCTGTCCGTCCGTCCGTCTGTCTGTCGAAAGCACGCTAACTTCCGAAGGAGTAAAGCTAGCCGCTTGAAATTTTGCACAAATACTTCTTATTAGTGTAGGTCGGTTGGTATTGTAAATGGGCCATATCGGTCCATGTTTTGATATAGCTGCCATATAAACCGATCTTGGGTCTTGACTTCTTGAGCCTCTAGAGTGCGCAATTCTTATCCGATTGGAAAGAAATTTTGCACGACGTGTTTTGTTATGATGTCCAACAACTGTGCCAAGTATAGTTCAAATCGGTCCATAACCTGATATAGCTGCCATATAAACCGATCTTGGGTCTTGACTTCTTGAGCCTCTAGCGTGCGCAATTCTTACCAGATCAGATTGAAATTTTGCACGACGTGTTTTGTTATGATATGCAACAACTGTGCCAAGTATGGTTCAAATCGGTCCATAACCTGATATAGCTGCCATATAAACCGATCTTGGGTCTTGACTTCTTGAGCCTCTAGAGTGCGCAATTCTTACCCGATCAGAATGAAATTTCGCACGACGTGTTTTGTTCTAATACCCAACAAGTGTGCTAAGTATGGTTTAAGTCGGTCCATAACCTGATATAGCTGCCATATAAACCGATCTTGGGCCTTGACTTCTTGAGCCTCTAGAGGGCACAGTTCTTATCCAATTTAAATGAATTTTTGCACAAAGTATTTGGTTATGATATCCATCCAAATGTACCAAGTATGGTTGAAATCGGTCCATAACCTGATATAGCTGTCATATAAACAGATCTGGGGATTTGACTTCTTGAGCTTCTAGAGGGCGCAATTCCTATCCGATTTGGCTGAAATTTTGCATGACGTATTTTATTTTTACTTTCAACAACTGTGTCAAATAAGGTTCAAATCGGTTCATAACCTGATATAGCTGCCATATAAACCGATCTGGGATCTTGACTTCTTGACCCCTAGAAGTCGCAATTATTATCCGATATGCCTGAAATTTTGTACGACGGATTCTCTCATGACCATCAACAAACGTGTTTATTATGGTCTGAATCGGTCTATAGCCCTATACAGATCCCATATAAATCGTTCTCTCTATTTTACTTCGTGTGCCCCAAAGGGCGCAATTCTTATTCGAATTGGCTGACATTTTACACAGGTCTCCAACATAATATAATTTAATTGTGGTCCAAACCGGACCATATCTTGATATCGCTCTAATAGCAGAGCAAATCTTTTCTTATATCCTTTTTTTTTGCCTAAGAAGAGATGCCGGAAAAAGGACTCGACAAATGCGATCCATGGTGGAGGGTATATAAGATTCGGCCCGGCCGAACTTAGCACGCTTTTACTTGTTTGTATTTGTTTTGATTTTGCAGTAAATCTAAATGTCAAAGGATTGATATCACTGCTGCGATATTTTTCTAAAATCTTAAAAGGATGTTTAATTTGATCTTATTTTTCACACATATGCGAAAAACAGTGTTATAGTAATGAAAATACAAATATAAAACACATTTGTAAAAGATAAGTTGTAAAACAAAGTTTATTTCTAAAACCACTTTGACATTTCAATTTACGGCATTTGCCACTCAAGGTAGTTTCGTTGGGGGTAAATTTTTGTTGTTGTGCTAATGACGCTACCTCTAAGTTGTTCCATGGATGAGTCCACATATTTGGATATTTTGATCGTTTAAACACTGAACACACAGTTTATGTTCCTCCGTTTGTATCGATTCCTGTTTTTGAGCATACCTATCTTGTGTCTAGACTATTGAATTACCTCGAGACATTGAAAGATGTTATATATTTGTTGGAGATTTTAATGTGAGATGTTCAGTCTGGGATGACAGTTTCTCCATGCCGAAAGGAAAAGGTTTGCAACAGCTGCCAGACAATGCCGGCTTTATTCGTTTCAATAATGGTGCTCATACCTTCTGAAGATGCTTGGGAGATGAGAATGGTACGGTTCTGGATCTAAATTTTGCGAATGGTACTTCGGAGATTTATTGGAACACGCTCCCTGTTTTGTTTGGTGGTAGGCATCACTTTCCCATCGAGATAATTATAAAAACCGATATAATGTTTTATGGAAAGTCTGTTGCTAGGAAAATCTTAAGTTTGGGGGCTGAAAGAGTTAGATGACCTTTTTAGGGTTCACAAGGCAGCCTTTAACAAATGTGACAGATATCCGACGTTGAAGATTATAGAAGCTGGGAGAATGGATTGGAAAACTGCTGTAGTGAAATCGAAGGGGAATAGTTTTTCGGCTAAGTTGGTGGATTTGAATTACAATCCACAAAGCAAGCATGGAATTTTGTAAAGAATATTGTTGGGAGACATAAAAATGGTACTTCCAGTTCTTGGAATGTAGAAAATAATGAGCCATATTTAAAATTTCTGAAGGTATAGGTGCAATATAATGACAATGTGGTTATGATGGATCTGGAGTGCTACAGGATTGCTAAGTTCGGCTGTGACGGTATTACTTACGCAATTATTAAAGTTCTGCGGAGCTATAGAAGCATGCTTTTTACTGCTTTAAGTAAATGCTTTGCGCAGAATGATATGAGAAATGGTTGGAGAAGAATACAAATTTTCCCTTTGCCTAAACCGGACAAAGATTTGCAGGACTACCTACATTTTAGACCGACTTCTTTCTTGAGGTAATTTAATTTTTCCCTACAGGAGTGGGAGGTCTACGTCAGCGTGTGTTAACGATTTGCTGCATCGAACGGCAAGCAGTGATGCCAAATCGAAAAATCTTGGAAATAATTCAGGAACTTTTGAACGGATATAGATATGTGCACATAACTCTTCAAAGTTAATGTTGAGGTGTTTTTAATAAGTATGTAAGTGGGGGACCCTAGTGAGTCCAGGGGCTGATCCATGGGGCTTGAAAATTCCGGACATAAATTATATATATGGAAAAAACAGAAAAAAACAAGTAAGAGCGTGCTAAGTTCGGCCGGGCCGAATCTTATATACCCTCCACCATTGATCGCATTTGTCGAGTTCTATGCGCGGTATCTCTTTTTAGACAAACATAGAATATTGAATAAGAACTGTTATGCTATTGGAGCTATATCAAGTTATAGTCCGATTCGGACCATAAATGAATGCTGATTGACATTGTAGAAGTCATTGTGTAATATTTCAGTTCATTCGGATAAGAATTGCGTCTTGTAGGGGCTCAAGAAGCAAAATCGGGAGTTGGGTTATATGGGAGCTGTATAAAGCTATTGATCGATTCAGACCATACTAGACACGTATGTTGAAGGTCGTGATAGAAGCCCTTGTACAAAATTTCAGCCAAGTCGGATGAGAATTGGGCCCTCTAGAGGTTCAAGAAGTCAAGATCCCAGATCGGTTTATATGGCAGCTATATCAGGTTCTATATCGATTTACGCCATACTTAGCACAGTTATTGGAAGTCATAACAAAACACCTCATGCAAAATTTCAGCCAAATCGGATGAGAATTGCGCGGTTTATATGACAGCTATACCAGGTTATGAACCGATTTGAATCATACTTAGCACAGATGTTGAAAGTAATACCAAAACACTACGTGCAAAATTTTAGTTAAATCGGACGATAATTGCGCCCTCTAGAGGCTCAAGAAGTCAAGACCCAAGATCGGTTTATATGGCAGCTATATCGGGTTATGGACCGATTTGAACCATAATTGGCACAAATGTTGGATATCATAACAAAACACGTAGTGCAAAATTTCACTCAAATCGGATAAGAATTGCGCACTCTTGAGGCTCAAGAAGTCAAGACCCAAGATCGGTTTATATGGCAGCTATATCAGGTTATGGACCGATTTGAACCATACTTTGCACAATTGTTGGATATCATAACAAAATACGCCGTGCAAAATTTCATTCCATTCGGATAAGATTTGCGCCTTCTATAGGTTGAAGAAGTCAAGATCCAAGATCGGTTTATATGGCAGCTATATCAAAACATGGACCGATATGGCCCATTTACAATACCAACCGACCTACACTTATAAGAAGTGTTTGTGCAAAATTTCAAGCGGCTAGCTCTACTCCTTCGGAAGTTAGCGTGATTTCGACAGACAGACGGACGGACGGACGGATATGGCTAGATCGACATAAATATCGCGACGATCAAGAATATATATACTTTATGGGGTCTCAGACGAATATTTCGAGTAGTTACAAACAGAATGACGAAATTAGTATACCCCCCATCCTATGGTGGAGGGTATAAAAATAAAATTAACTTTTTTAATGACGTGTAACTTTGAGGAGCTAATAAATCGCAACAAATAGATATATCATCATGATTTTTCCACAGTTTATAGATAAAATGGAGCTTTGCATAATACAAAAAAAAAAAAAAATTTTAAAGCCTTTTTGGAGGAGGTTCAAAATGAACTCCAAAGACTATGCGACACCTTACAGCTGCTGATGCTGACTGAGGAGTGATTGGAACTCGTCTGCTAGGATGTTTTTATACTTCTTAGGGGTAAGGATCTGAACCAGCTATACAGAAGGGCCGAAAGGGTCTTGCATTGGCATATGACTGTGCTAGACCCAGTGGTCTTAATGTTAACCCAAAGAAGACGGAAATGCGCCTATTCACGAGGCAGACGAAGGTGGGCCAATTTGACGCACCACGTTTCCTCAAAACCATTTCGATATCTGACAAGGTCAAATACCTAGGAATGATCCTGGATAGGAAACTGAATTGGAAGTGACACATTCAGGAGTGTCACATCCGAGGATAGGCCACTGGCTCTACAGAAGCGTAATTAGACCAATACTTATTTACGCCTCAGTAGTTTGGTGGACGGCTATGGAGAAAAAGTGCAACATTAGGACCAAGATCAGACAACCTGTTTTTTTGGCATAGGCGGAGAGATGAGTACCGCGCCCATGAGGGCACTGGAGACTATTCTAGATATCCGACCCATTGACATACAGATTAAATGTGAGGCAGCAACTGTGGCTATAAGACTTAAGGCGATGGAGAATGGATTGAGGATGGGAGCAGCTCATACCATCGCAGTATACTCGAGGCGACGATAGGAAACCTGGAAGGAAGGGAGGAGGTTTCCGATCAGATACCTGAGACGACACTTGAGTTCGAGTGCAAGGCACTGCTGCCAGCGGAACAGTCTCGGACTGACGGAACCCTAGTATTGCCGTCTGGAAGATCATGCTACACGGATGGATCAAAGCTAAGGGACAGAGTGGACCTAGGAGTCTACATTGAGAACCCAGGGACTGAGATCTGTTTTAGACTGATTTACCATAATACGGTCCTGCAGGCGGAGATTCGGGCGATCACGGAATGCATGAGGTGATGTGGAACTAACGCGAGGATGTCGAGTGTGAACATCTTTACGGACAGTAAAATGGCCATACATGTTTCATTAGCAATTTAATCCAATAAAATACAATATTTTTTAATAGTGCGAAAAAAATATAAATTATTTCCTTTTATTAAATTGGTAAAAATGTTATTTGAGAGAAGGGACAACTTTCAAATATATTGTTTTATAGAGTTAATAATTGCTTTAATTGGATTTTTGAGCTTGTCATAAACCCAAATTATAAAATTCGTAATTAATAATACAAATTCGTTTAAAGGTCAGATTGCAGCGAATTTTTTAATTGAATGAACAAATTTCTGAATTGGACTATGATTTTCATTTTTTCTGTGAGGGCGCAAAACATATGATTTGAATTTATTTACTGTTCAAAAATTGTCTTGTCGTCCTTAAAATAGAGAAATTCTTTTATTAAAATGATATTAAACGAGATTACAGACAATTTCCATTAAAATTGACGTTGGAAACGACATATATAAGCTAATTTTTAAAAATTCGTTCGCAGCAAAAGGCACTTGGTTTGTAACTCAACCCAAATAACGAATGTGAGCGCATTTGAATGCTTAAGTATGCATAAGTGCTGCGCGTGGATTTTAACTCCAGCTTTAGTGTAACAATACATATATTGACAGCTGCTATTTTACGCTTTATTGCACCTCCATGACATTGGCTGGGTCAATGTTATTAATTCCTATCTCAGCCCACTTTGATTTCGCTTCTATAACTATCAACAAATGGTTACCTTATATAGGTCCTGCGTAGTCAATGTGGATCTTCTGCCAGTTACCAGCTGGTTCATTCCAAGGGTATATATCAGCTTTCGGAGGGAAATTCCTGATGTTTGCATTTCGACCACATGACCGCTCCAGGTTTTAGATATTTTTCCAATATACATAACGGCGGGCCAATTGTTAAATTTTTGTAACCCCGACATGGGTTAAATGAAGTTTACTTAGTTCTTGTTCTTGCAGGGCTTTTGGAACAACAAATCGATGCTCTCGTAGCAATACGTTGTCTTCGATTTTGTATTCTGACTCAATAGTCTTGCTTTGCAACTCTTGCGTTATTCCCATCAGCCCAATATTTTTAGTTATCTCTTTGCGGATTGTTTCGAAACTAACTTCTTGTATTCCAAATTTTTTTTTAAAGTCAAGTGACAAATATGACTTATTTTTTTATCAAAAGAGCTTTCCGAAGATGAATTTACGGGTAATGGAGACCTTGAGAGACAATCAGCATTAACGTATTCGAAACACATTTTGAATTCTAGCTCATAGTCCCACACACGTACTGAAGTCATCTGTGGAAGCTTCGGTGTTTGATGAAAGATTCGAATTATCGGCTGATTATCGTTTATAACTTTGAATGGACGAGCAACTTAAATAGGCAACAAGGGATTGCATGGACACAACACTTGATCACTAACCAAATCTGTTTTAATTTCTTGAAACACATTTTTACACTCAGATGACCATCGGAACTTTCCATTTTTCTTCAACATTTCTCAAACTTCTGCAATTGTCTTAGACAAACTTTAAGATTAGTAACATATTCTTCAGTTGACTTACAATGGACAATGGTGGTTAATAGATAAAATTTGATGCTTTCTTTGAAAAATTAGCATTTCTTACTGTTAAGGTGCAAGTCATACTTCTGCAATTGTCTCAGGCAAAGTTTTAGATTATTAACACATTCTTTAGTTGACTAACAATGGACAATGATATCATCAAAATACGATTTAGCATTTGGGACATCAGGCAGGATTTGATCAATTATCCGATTGAAGTCCTCCGGTGTAGTTTTTATTCCAAAAGACAGCCTTTGCGTGCGGTAAGTTCCTCGATGGGTCGAAATGGTTTGTATAATACTAGATTTCTCGTCGATTGGTATATTTGTGATAATACCAGCCTTTTCCAGTGAGTCCAGTTCATTTTCTACACATTCCCTTAAAGAAAAGGGGATGTTTCTTTCCTTTATGTAAATTGGTGTAGTCCCTTCTCTGAGCTTTAGAGATACTTTGAAACTACTTAAACTTTTTTGACGACTTTTGATATTGAATCTCCGAAATCCCGGCCCAGAGGAATTACCTTCAAACTGCACTGGCTCGCTCTCGATATTGATAGTTGCCATGTAACGTTCATTAGAATTTGAGCCGTTTTGATAAAAGAAAAACAACTATGGTGTACACCCTATAGTCATCGCTTTCATTGCCGCTTTGCGCACTTGGCGTTGATATACAAAACAAGTGTCCACCATTACTACAACCTAAGCAATTGCATTTTCATTTCTCAATGCGACATTCCCTTGCAAAATAGCCCGGTTTTGCACAATGCAGGGACAATTCATTGATTCCAAGTTTACGATAATCCAGCTTTGTGTTTTGGAATCCTTTACTGCGATTGGTGTATTTCCTTCTGCTTATGTTTGTTACATTATTTACGTCTCCAGTTGAATCCGCTATTGCCCTCGCATTGGTTCTGGCAGATTTTATACTAATTGTCTTCCTTACTATTTCGTTGCCTGGACCACGTATAAAATGGGCACGCAAAACAGATCTGCCACACGCAAAAAATAAAATGTTTGGGGCTTTTTTTACGACAAACAAAATACTTCTATCACGATTTTTTTCTTTTATCGTAACCCAGCTGGTAAAGGGCTTATGGCTAACGTTTGATATGTTTAATATATCAAACGTTAGCCATTGCATGTAACTAATTTTCTTTATTGTAAGCCCTTTACCAGCTTCGCCTACGGTAAAAGGACATGTCTTGTTCTAAAGCCAAAAACTTTTTAATTGCAAAAGTGCTTTTATAGCCCCAAACGATTATGCGTGTGTCGGATAAATAATTATTCTCTTACTAGAGAGAGTGAATTTCTAAGGCACATTCATTGTTTCGTAACTAGGCTTGCCAGGTCCTCAAAACAGGAAGTCGGAAAACTCATTATTACAAATCGAGATTAGTCGGGATTTTCCAAAAAAACCATAAACCAAAATCAAAAATTTGCCAATTTCTTTGAACAACTTTTCATAGGCAAATCAGGTGATTAAATAAGTTTTTACAGGGTAAGTGCTCCAAAGTTCGGTATGTACCTAGGCTGGCCAGGTCCCCAAAGCTCCAAGTCAGGAAACCCAAACTGATGGTCGGGATTCTCTGAAAAAAAACAAAACTTTTGTCGAAATTTAGTTTTGATTATTAACAAAACAATTGAAGGGCGGGCGCATCATTTTTTTTTAAGGAATTTTTGGTTTAAACTTGCTTTATGTAACGATGTACCTTCCAAAGCAGCTTTAAAAATATTTTCCCGACAATAATTTGCATTTTTTGACAACAGGCTCGATAAAAACGATTAGTAAGTAACCATTGGCGGTCATAGCTGCCCATCCATTACTTCAGATGGAAAATTACTGGCCGATCGAAACTTAAATTCTTGTACATGCGCCCGGTAAAGTATAAACGATCATTTTGGGCGTACACGAAAATTTTTCTCGTAAGAAAACACAATGTTCAAAAATTCAACACATTCGTGCAACTTGCATGTTTTTTTATCAACTCAGAGCAATACTCAAGGCATAAGGTGGTCATGTTGAGCAAAAGTGAATAGATTATTGAAGTAAGATTATTTTTACACTTTTTTCGTCTCTTAAATCAATAGAAAAATGTTTACACAAAAAGATAGATATGGTCGTTTGAATGGGTAACACTTCATCTTATTCATCCTGTATTTTTACATACTGTGAGTTGACTACATACAACTCATATTATTGTAATATGCTATTTTAGTGTTCATTAAGCCTATAGGAGATGCTATGTCTTTCTTTGGTATATACATAACCTCAAATACTGAACACTTTTTCGCAATGGGCATTACTTACGGGTATGGAAAATATAAAAGCGTGATCTACACCTTTCTCAATACTTTTTAGTTATGTAGAGCACCTTTGTCAATTTGACAAAGGTGTTGATGAAGATACATGGCGTATCAGAAATAGCGATGCACTATGCCACTCAAAGTGATTTTAAAACACTTACCGAACTCTTTATAAGTTCTTTGCTATGCTATTTTGGAATCGCAAAACATTGAATTTTATTGATTTCGAGCTGGAATATGTTCGAGAAATTATAAAAAGATCAATTTGAATAATTATAGCGATTTGTTTTATCGCATTTTGAAGAAATACGACCATTTTTGTCGCTTAGCAGACCTTTAGGTAATGTTTCATAAATAGATATCAGATTCTTGGAAGTTCTGGTGGAAACGAGTACTATTTTGTCATACTTTCTCAATATAAGCAGAATGTACTGGGACAGACGAATCTGACGAATCATTTGTACAAAAACATATATTTGATTGTACCAAGGAATAAACGCATCATTATGTGTAATTGATATGAGAGTTGAACGATAAGCAATCGCATTGATACTGAAATTTCAATCGATTACTGAGTACGATTTAAAAGTCGGCATTTTGCGATATTTTTTCCAGTACTGGGAAGTCGGAATTGTCACAGAAAGTCGAGATAATCCCGACCATCTGGCAAGCCTATTCGTAACATTTGCGCGATAAATAAATATCCATGCCAAAGTAGGTATTTAAATTTGCGAAAACAACAACTCCCATAAGTATTTTTTTGTTTTATTTATAGCATAATGAATACAGCATATCTTAATACAAATACTGTGTATCATAACATCGAAATAAATCCAAATTATCTCTGGATTTTGTATTATGTTGCAACATTAAATTGAACTTTACTATCTTTTCAACAAGCACAACTTTTTTTAAAATTCAAAAGAATATACAGCGGTCAAAAAAAGTATTCATCATTCAATGTTTTTTTTTAATAAGTCTACAAAAGACAATTGGAATAAAAACATATTAAACTAATGATGCAGTAGTGCTTGTGTGATATATATGTACACAATTTCATTGTTTTTAAAGAAAAAAATAGTATTTATTGGAACAAAAAGGGCCATTTTACAGCTGAACACAAAAAATTCAACAAAAAAAGTATTCATCATTGCAAAAAAAAACAAAAAAATAAATAACATAATTTAAAAAAATTAATACTTTGTTATTCGACCACCGCGTCTTATAACTTCTTTTAAACGGTTTGACATCGATTGGACTAATTTAGCGGTTATATTTTGGTCTATATTAGTCCATTCCTCCATTATCACCTGTTGCATTTGACTCTTGCTCGAAAAATTGCGCGTTCTCAATTTGCGTTCGAGATGTTCCCAAAGATGTTCAATTGGGTTCAAGTCGGGACTTTGAGGAGGAGTTTTAATGACTTTGGGGCAGTTATACAGCATCCACATCTTGGTATTTAAAGCAGAATGTTTGGGGTCATTATCTTGATAATATTGAAAGTTATTACCAAGCCCAAGTTTTACAGCACTATCTTTTAAATTCCTCTTTAAAATGTCAATGTAATACTTATGATCCATTACTCCATTAATAATTTCAAGATTTCCCGCTCCTGAAGCCGCCATACACCCCCAAACCATTAAACCACCTCCACCATGTTTTACAGTAGCAACTGTGTTTCGTTCTTCAAGCTCTGTATTTGGTTTTCTGTACACTATGACCTTTCCATCGCACCCAAAAAGATTAAACTTGCTCTCGTCTGCAAAAATGACTGTTTTCCAAAATGATTCGGGCTGTTTTACATACATTTTTGCGAAGTTTAGCCTTTTCACTCGGTTTATTTTATTTATAAAGGGCTTCTTACGTGCAGTTCTTCCTCTGTAACTATGCCTTTTGAGTGTATTTCGAATTGTTTGTGTAGTAACTTCCTTCCCTAAATATTCCATAGTGTTTTTACGAAGAATGGTCGCATTTGTCTTCGGAGTTTTCTGAACTTGCCGCACTAGCCAACGCACATCTCCAACTGAAAGTGCTTTTGGTCGACCAGATCTTGGTTTATTGTCAACAGTTTTCGTTTCTGTCCACTTTCTGATGATGGATTGTATAGTAGATCGTGGTCTATTTAATATTTCACTGATAGTTTTTTGAGTTAAACCATTCCTGTGGTGTTTTATTATCAAAACTTTTACCTCATCAGAAACCTCGTTTTGCTTACGACCCATTTTGACAAAAACTATATTTTCAATGAAATTAAATATTTGCTGTCAAGGGCAAAGCCTCCTTTACTAAATAAAACAGAAAAGGGGGATTCCCAAATAATATTTGAATTTGACTTTGATGATAGCACATCAATGATGAATACTTTTTTTGTTCTGTTTTTGGTGTTATTATATAAAATTGCATTTTTTGCGCTAATTAAATTTATTTTTTGAATTTATTTTAAAACATATTACGAAAAATAAACTATTGCATAAAACTGCATTATTTGTTTACTTTAAATTTTCTTCAATTACCCAAAATAAGTGAATTTATTATCAATTTTGCTAATGATGAATACTTTTTTTGACCGCTGTACATAAGCATGACGTTAAATTAATTTATAAATAAAGAAAAACTAGCTGAAATCCCGAATAACATGTTCTACAATAAATGTAAAGAATTAAAGGCATTGTCAGAGTAAAAGGAGACTTTATATTTGTCACAACTCTTGCAAGAATTTATCACAAACAAACATGTCCTTTTATCGTAAACAAAGTCCAATGTTTTTCAGAAAAGAAGTTTACTTGGCGAAAAGTTCCTTTATGTGGAACAAATTATTTTTTGCGTGCACTGAAGTTCCAAAGTTAGATTAAATAATATCTTTCCCCAACACAGCTACAGACTCTGAAATTGGTTGCAGAGAAGTCTGACATTCATACTATGTTCAGACCAAAGCTGAAAACGACTCGTTTTTCCTTTAAAAATTGTAAGGGCAATACGACTCGTTTGCCACAAAAAGCGTGTGAACCCGAAAAAATCCCTAAATTGTGCTAAAGGTGCCATCAAACTATTCTTGTCTTATGACGTGTCAAATTAAATTGTTTTCCCAACTTTATAACAGCTTTCTCACGACTTTAACAATTTGTAACCATAAAAATCAGCTTTTGCTCATATTTTTAGGTTATTTCATACAAAAATAAAATGCTAGTGTGATATCAAAATTATGAATCGTATGTAAATTAACAATTTTGACACACATAATGAAATATCAACGATGCATTCAACAGTGGCATGTCATAAGACAGGAATATATAGTCTGATGACATCTTAAATAAACAAAGCCCTGTCAAAAATAAAAATCAAATATCTTGCTGAAAATTTCAAAAAATAAACAAAATGTAATAGATATTGAAGTAAAGTAAAAGCGTGTTTGGTTCGGCCGGGCTGAATCTTGGGAACCCACCATCATGGACTCGGCAAAAAATTGATACAAAATAAATTTTGTTGAAAGCCATAATTGTATTCTACACACCAAACTTCTGTCAAACCAGCAAACATTAAATCTCTAGGAACCGAACAAGGATGATCGAGATACCGGCTTACATGGGAGCTATATCAGGTCATAGACTGATTTGGACCGTATTTGGCACAGTTGTTGGAAGTCGTAATAGAATACCGCATGCAAAATTGCGGCTTGTAAGGGCCCAAGAAGTCAAATCGGGAGATGGGTTTATATGGAAGCTATATCAGGTTATATACCGATTTTGACCGTAATCACATTTATTGGAAGTCATAACAGAACACTACGTGCAAAATTTCAGCCTAATCGGACAACAATTGCGGCTTGTAAGGGCTTAAGAATTCAAATCGGGAGATCGGTTTATATGGGAGCTATATCAGGTTATAGACCGATTAGGACCGTACTTGGCACAGTTGTTGGAAGTCATAACAGAACACTATATGCAAAATTTCAGACAAAAAATTACGGCTTCCAGGGGCTCAAAAAGTCAAATCGGGAGATCGGTATATATGGGATCTATATCTAAATCTGAACCGATATGGCTTTATTGCAATCCCCAACGACCTACATCAATATTAAGTATCTGTGCAAAATTTCAAGCGGCTAGCTTTAAACGTTCGACCGCTATCGTGATTTCGACAGACGGAAGGACGGACATGGCTAGATCGACCCAGTGCGTCGAGACGATCAAGAATATATATACATTATAAGCATTATAAGGTCTTAGACCAACATTTCGAGGTTTTACAAACGGAATGACTAGACTAGTATACCCCCATCTCATGGTGGTGGTATACTATAAGAAGAAAATAATTCTCAACAATAGTGCATAATCAGAATTGTGGTAGAATTCGGAAAAACAAGTTTGCACAACATCTCAACTGCTGCAAACAGTTGAGATGTTTTCCAAAGCGAGTAAAGCAAAACATAGCATAAGACGACAACCTCATCCACAATCAGGAATACTTAATGTATACAGAGCATCACAGTTGGAATTAATTACGATCTACTGGATGGTCTAGCACACATCACTGAGTGATTTCGCTTTGTTTTGGCAGCTTGGACGGTTGTTGATGAAAACAACATGGCCATTTATACGCAAAGTAAAAAAAATCGCTTTTTATACCCACCACCGAAGGATGGGGGTATATTAATTTTGTCATTCCGTTTGCAACACATCGAAATATCCATTTCCGACCCTATAAAGTATATATATTCTTGATCAGCGTAAAAATCTAAGACGATCTAGACGTGTCCGTCCGTCTGTCTGTTGAAATCACGCTACAGTCTTCAAAAATTGAGATATTGAGCTGAAACTTTGCGCAGATTCTTTTTCTGTCCATAAGCAGGTTAAGTTCGAAGATGGTCCAGATCGGACTATATCTAAAGGGTGATTTTTTTGAGGTTAGGATTTTCATGCATTAGTATTTGACAGATCACGTGGGATTTCAGACATGGTGTCAAAGAGAAAGATGCTCAGTATGCTTTGACATTTCATCATGAATAGACTTACTAACGAGCAACGCTTGCAAATCATTGAATTTTATTACCAAAATCAGTGTTCGGTTCGAAATGTGTTCAAATTTTGACAAATTTTGTTTAGCGATGAGGCTCATTTCTGGTTGAATGGCTACGTAAATAAGCAAAATTGCCGCATTTGGAGTGAAGAGCAACCAGAAGCCGTTCAAGAACTGCCCATGCATCCCGAAAAATGCACTGTTTGGTGTGGTTTGTACGCTGGTGGAATCATTGGACCGTATTTTTTCAAAGATGCTGTTGGACGCAACGTTACGGTGAATGAACACATTTCGAACCGAACACTGATTTTGGTAATAAAATTCAATGATTTGCAAGCGTTGCTCGTTAGTAAGTCTATTCATGATGAAATGTCAAAGCATACTGAGCATCTTTCTCTTTGACACCATGTCTGAAATCCCACGTGATCTGTCAAATACTAATGCATGAAAATCCTAACCTCAAAAAAATCACCCTTTAGATATAGCCCCCATATAGACCGATCCTCCGATTTAGGGTCTTAAACCCATAAAAGCCACATTTATTATCCGATTTTGCTGAAATTTGGGACGTGGAGTTGTGTTAGGCCCTTCGACATCCTTCGCCAATTTGGCCCAGATCGGTTCCGTTTTGGATATAGCTGCCATATAGACCGATCCTCCGATTTAGGGTCTTAGACCCATAAAAGCCACATTTATTATCCGATTTTGCTGAAATTTGGGTCAGTGAGTTGTCTTAGGCCCTTCGACATCCTTCGCCAATTTGGCCCAGATCGGTCCAGTTTTGGATATAGCTGCCATATAGACCGATCCTCAGATTTAGGGTATTAGACCCATAAAAGCCACATTTATTATTAGATTTTGCTGAAATTTGGGACAGTGAGTTGTCTTAGGCCCTTCGACATCCTTTGTCAATTTGGCTCAGATCGGTCCAGATTTGGATATAGCTGCCAAATAGACCGATCTCTCGATTTCAGGTTTTGAGCCCATAAAAGGCGCATTTATTGTCCGATGCCGCCGAAATTTGGGACAGTGAGTTGTGATAAAACTTTCGATATTATTTTTCAATTTGGCATAGATAGGTCGCCGAAATTTGGGATAGTGAGTTGTGTTAGGCTCTTCGACATGTATCTGCAACTTGGTCGAAATCGGTCCAGATTTGGCTATAGCTGCCATATAGACCCATATCTCGATGAAAAGCCTTGGCCCAATATAAGGCGCTTTTATAATCCGATTTCACTGAAATTTGACTCAGTGACGTATGCTAGGCTTTTCGACGTCCGTGTCGTTTATGGTTCAGAGCGGTTTATTTTGAGATATAGCTACAAAAAAGAGCAAAATTTTGTTTTACACAGTTGAACAATCACTTGTACTTATTAGTATTTGGTCCAAATCGGAACATATTTCTATATAGCTGCTAGGGGTCATAAGGTATAAATTTTTCCCCGGATTTGACGAAAGGTGGTTTATACATATACCCGAGGTGGTGGGTATCCAAAGTTCGGCCCGGCCGAACTTAACGCCTTTTTACTTGTTAAAATTAGTAAGGGAGAGCGTCCGAGGACCTCTATGTACGATGAATCATGTATTAGTTGCCAATTGATTTTGAAAGGGAGTATCTTTTACTCGATTACATCCCTACCCTACTTTATCTTCCATATGTACAACCATTTAATTCATGCCAGTAGTATATATTTACATAACAATCACGCAGAACCCAAGTGCATACATTGTTTCTATTTTCAGATTGATTTTGTGATAAATTTTGATAAAAACCACAAACCCATTCAGGCGCCCGTGGAGACAACAATGTTAGACCGGATAACAAAGTAAGTAATAAATCTATAAAAGTGTACGGGTATTGTCGATTAAATGTGAAATTTACCGACAGCGGTCGTATTTAATTTTCGATCTATGCCGTGAAAGTCAAATGTTAAAGATAATCTGATCGTTATTAGTAACACAAAATATCTGTCCTTTTTTTAATTTAGTTTGCAAGTAACTTTTGCTTTAATTAATTAATTAAATAATATAAATGAAAATTTTATCGCCTATGCTTTCCATGTAGTCGCATAGCCGTTTATTTATAGCCTATTATTGTTAACGAGCGTGTAAGCGTGTAAAATTCAAGTTTTTACAAATTGGTATGATGGTTGTCAGAGACATTCTTTTACATTTTTGGTAATAGTATGAAGCCTACTTTTATATTATACTAGCTGACACGGGCCCGCTCCGCTGCGCCTTCTTTTACTTTATATGGAACAAAATTTTTCTTGGAATATTTATTTTCGACTATTAGAGAGTGAAATACTATACTAAGAAAATAGTATATCGCTTGACTAACATTTTAACAATATAAGTGCCTTTATCTGAATCCCATATGATATTTATTGGTCTACGAATTTTAGTTTGGATGTAAGGTGTACTCCATTCTTAAAATACTTTATTTCAGCCCGATATTCTCATGATATCTGATTAAGGGGTGTTTTCGGGGGTGAGGTGGTCCCCCAGGCACTTAGCTCTGGAAAAATATCAGCATCGTGCTCTTCTTTCAAATACCATTTATTTAAACCCCATATTGCCATTGGTTTAGCGGAGTTTACACGATGAGACGTCCCCAAACACATGGCCCCAAATTCGTTTTCTAATCTCAAATACCTTTCATTTGAGCGACATGGTAAAAAAAAATTTTCCCTTTGGGCGTGTTTTGGGAAAGGGGAGATGCTCTAAATACATGGTCCTACATTTGGATATCAAATTCATATTCTACTCCCAAATACCTTTATTTGAGCCCCATATTGCGATGGTCACTAAAAAATTGCTGTTTGTGGGGTCTTTTGGGAAAGGGGTAGACCCCCAGAAAATTGGTCCCGAAAATGGGTATCAATTCTTGCTCTACCCCCCAATACCTTTCATTTAAGCTCCACATTGACATGGTCGGTAAATGTGCCCGATTTAGGAATGTTTTGGGATTGGGGTGGTCGCCCAAACACTAAGCCCGGAAAATATATCAGCAACGTGCTCTATTCTCATATATCTATATATCATTTATTTGAACCCCATATTACCATTGCCCTTGCCAAAATTGGATATCAAATTTGTTTTCTAATCTCTTTTAAACTCCTTTTTGCAAAAGTCAGCAAATACGTCCGGTTTGGGGTATTGGCCCTAAAAACTGTGAATATTTAGTTCCACTTTCTTTAAGACCCAAATTGTCTTGGTGAGCAAATACGTCCTATTGTGGGGTTGTTGGGTTGGTTGGTGGGACGTCCGCTAGACAGTTGGCCCCTAATGTTGATATCAGATATGTGGTCTACTCCCACATACCTTTAATTTGTGCCACTTAGTGAGTTGGCCTTGAAAATATATATCGGATTCGTGTTCCACTTTAAAAACCGTCTTATTTGAGCCTCATATTGCAATAGTCAGCAAATACTTACTATTTGGAAGGTGGTGGTGGCCCCATAGACACTTTTCCCGAATATTGACAAATTCGTGCTTTATTCCCAAAGACCTTTCATTTGAGCCCCATATTGCTATGGTCGTAAATTTGACTCCTGTTTGGGGGGTGTTTTGGGAAAGGGGTGGACCCCCAGAAACGTGGTCCCACATTTGGATATCAGATTCGTATTCTGCTCGAAAATACCTTTCATTTGAGTCCCATATTGCCATTGTCAGTAAATATGTCCGATTTCGCGGTGTTTTGGGGCTTAGGGTGGTCCCCCTAGCACTTCGTCCGACAATTGGATATCAGATACATTTTCTTATCCTAAATACCTTTCAATTGAGTCCCATATTGTCGTGATTGGTTTAAATTTGTGTTTAGTAGGTTTTAGGGTGGGGCAGCCCCCCTAGGTACCCCACCCGAAATTTGGATACCAAATTTTTATTTTTAGGTTACTATATGAGAGCACACAAAATTTCGCTTAAATCGCACCATCCATCTCCTAGATCCGGCGTTTCTGAAAATTAGGTTAGGGGGAGGGTCCGCCCCCTCTTCAGATATCAAAAAATTTAGTACCCTATTTTCACCACGTGGTTATTATGCACCATCTGTGAAAATTTCAAGAAAATCGGTTCAGCCGTTTCTGAGTCTATAAGGAACACACAAACATACAAACACAAATTGATTTTTATATATAAGATATATTTATACTAGCAAAGCTATTGAATAAGATACAGAGTGCCACGAAATGTAAAAATTGACTACGACTGCTATCAATTATCTCCTGAAATTTCGTAATATTTTGACTGACATCGATCCCAGTTATGTTCCGAGTCGGTCCCCAGCCTTTTATAGTTGGAATAATATACAAATCTTATAAGAAGCTTTGCAAAATGACCTTTTTATCACTTTTCATCCGCGTAAAGTATGTTCCGAATCGTTTATATCCTGACAAAACTCCCAGGCCAACAAATATTAATTCTTGAAAAGGTGGAAGGGGAAATTTATCCAATATGGATAAGATTAGATATCGGCTAAAGAATTTCTCAAATACGATTTACGATTTTATATATTTTTTAAACACTCTACCATAGATAATAATCCGCCCCATATGGACATAGAAATTTCGTACTACTTACAAAATCCTTAATTGTTTTCCATACCACTCCACTAAGTTAGTTCATGTCACCTAAGTACCGGTGTCTGTTAGCCACGAAAGCCGGGCAATGCCGCACCGATTTTGCAAATGTGTGTCCCGTTATGACACCAAAAGCTATACTGCCCTTCATACTTCCTTTCAGTAAAAGCCTCTTCCTTTCACGATCCGGAACACCCCATAGGTTTTTCGCCGTCCTACCGACTGTTTCGCTGTTCCACAGTATACATGCGCCCTTAAATCAGACTGCGTCGACCCAAAAGGCTATCGAAACGTCTGCCCTTTCACTCTCCCTTACTCCGTTATGGACCGGCACCCAAACGATGCGGATTGTGCCATCTCAGAGAGAGAGCGTTAATCTCCTTCTTACACTGCAAGGCTGTTCGTAAACTTACGCTCAACGTCCTCGCATTAGTACCACACCACCTCACGCATTCCGTCATCGCCCGCATCTCCGCCTACAGGACCGTATTATGGCCAGGCAGTCTAAAACATATCTCAGTCCCTGGGTTCTCAATGCAGACCCCTAGGTCCACTCTGTCCCCTAGCTTTGATCCATCCGCGTAACATGATCTTCCAGACGGCAATCGGAAACCTCTTTCCTATCGTCGCCTCTATTATACCGCAATGGTATGAGCTGCTTCCATCTTCAAACCATTCTCTCATCGCCTTAAGTCTCATAGCCGCAGTGGGTGGTAGTGGGCGTGGTCCTCATCGCTCCGCCTATGCCAAGACAACATGTTCTCTGAACTTGTTGTATGGTCCTAACATTGCACTTTTTCTCCATAACAGCCCACCAAACAACTGAGGCGTAAGTAAGTATTGGTCTAATCACGCTTCTGTAGAGCCAGTGGACTATCCTCGGATTCAGGTCCCATTTCGGGCCTATGGCCCGTCCACATAATGCCCAATATCTATGAGTCTTCTCTGTGCGCTCCCGAATGTGACACTTCCAATTAACTTTGCTATCCAAGATCGCCGCTAAGTATTTGACCTTGTCAGATATCGAAATCGTTTTATTGAGGAAACGTGGTGCGTCAAATTGGCCAACCTTCGTCTTCCTCGTGAACTGGCATATTTCTGTCTTCTCTGAGTTAATGTGATGTCCTTACGTCTGTCGAAAGCACGCTAACTTTAGAACACGTGAAGCTAGTCGGGCCAAATCGGTACATGTTTACATCAAGCTCCTATAAAAACCCCCTATATGGCGCAATTCTTATCCGATTAGGTAAAGATTTTGTACAATTACTAATGTTACGACTACCAATATCCAAGACAAGTAAAGTCCAGATCAGTCCAAACTGCCCATATTCTGGTATACATAAATCCTATGCAACCCGATATTCCGATACGATTGATAGTTGATTGATGTAATGTAGTTACTAGTCTTCAAAATAGTCTGCTCTACAATTTCTTGAGATATCACTACGGTCCACCATCTAGAATTGGTTATACTTCTTCCAGAGAAAAGCTTCTCCAACTGAATGGCTGCTAGCCTGTCTCAGATTAGATATTTATACTAGCACTCGTTAAGACTTTATTGGGTGTGTTTTAAGGGTTACTTTCCCTTTCACCTATTCAATCAATTTATTAATTTCTCTCCATGACAAGAGATCTTAAACAGTAGCAAATAATTTTTTCCATTACAAGAAATTAGTTCTATGCTACTATTATTGCGAGGATCTCCGCATGATACATGTACTACATGCGGTACCATATGCAATCAATTAACCTTCTCGATATATCCTGCCCTAGTTCTTTATAGTATACTTCAAAGTTCACATGGTCACTAGTCTAGAACCATCCGTATATAAGCCTACGTTCCTTCTCTGTCGCTGCTTGACTTAAGAGAAAGCCTCCTTTCCATACACACCACTGTTAGAACAATCAATAACGTTATTTAATTTTATTTATTTTCTTTCGCAGAGTTGCAATTTTGTTACTCAAACTCGATTCGTTTTGTGCAAATGACTTGAATGCGCTGCGGGGACCGGACACATTAAAAATAAAACACTTGGAAATGATGGGCTATAGGGTGCTACATATAAACGAACATGATTGGAATACAAAATATATGAATGCGCCTGGCGCCAAAAAGAAATACCTGAAATGTCTACTGCAAATTTCAAATTGATATCTATTTCCCAATGAGTTCCAAATGTCCATCTGCAGATGTCCTCTACTTTATATGTATTATTGTTGTAAATCGAAAGATAATTGTATATATGTATGTTAGCTATTTATATATAATTTTTTTTTTAATGAATGTATTAGAACTGGTCTTTTTTATTGTTGCAAATAAAGAATATAAATTTTGTATATATTACATTTTATTTGAGAATTCATCTGGTACACCACTCATAGGCAGTGTTAAACATTACTTGCCAAGGACTTGCTTGAGATTTCACGCTGAAGCCTGGCGACACATAGGGCCATTGATACATGGCATGACAACGTTCTGGATGAGGCATTAGTGCCAAATGACGTCCATCTGGAGAGCATAGACCTGCTATTCCCTCCGTACTTCCATTAGGATTCATGGGATAGATTTCGGTGGGTTTACCATCGTCATCCACATAATGAACGGAAATGCATTTTTGTTTTTTCAGGTTATCTAATATTTTCTTGTCGCGGAATGAGAAACGACCTTCTCCATGGGCTACCCAACATCCAAGTACCGCATCCTTTAGTTTACTCAACATCATGGCTTTGCTGTCGGCAATGCGAACAGTTGACCAGCGACACTCAAAGCGTTCAGATTTGTTATGGAGTAAAGCAACGTCGGGTTTTGATATAACTTCTTGGTTCGAGGATTCAGTTGACGATGCGCCCACCCAACCGATTAAACTCATTAGTTGGCAACCATTGCATATGCCAAGAGAGAAGGTGTCTTGGCGTTTCCGGAAAGCTTGGAATTGTGGTACCAAAAGTTTGCTAAACATAATGTTGGCAGCCCAACCCTTTGCAGATCCCAAGGTATCGGCATAGCTAAAACCTCCTGGGAATATTAAGCCACGATAATGATCCAAAGTAGTTTTACCTTAAAAAGTAAGAACAATTTTTAAGAGTACCTGTAAAAGAGTTCACTTTTGTTTTGTAAGTATTTACCACTTAGCAAATCCGACATGGTTACATCGTGTACTTCAAAATTGGCCTTCATCAACGAAGCCATCATTTCGCGATCGCTATTTACACCCTCTTCGCGTAGAACTGCAACCGTTACGGTCTTCGAAGCTCGTTTCAGTACCAATTCGGAGCTGAAATCAACCGTTGTACATACATATTTGGGACCAGTGCGATATTCCAAAGTATTGTATTCTTCAATGGCACAGTCAGTATTTGCTTGTAGTTTTTCCAATTCAAAGCTAATGCGTTCCCACTGCTTATACAAAGCTTTTACCGAGTCATTTAATAAGAGCTTGCCCTTTGAAGAAAGTTTTACAGACTTGTCCAAACCATAGCCCTTTGTAGATCCTATGAAGTGGTTAGGAACGCCCATATCGCTAAATTTGGATTGCACTTCCTTTAAATTTGTGTTGTCTACTTCTAAGACCCAGCCACATTCTTCAGCATAAAGTACAGCTAGTTCTGGCGCTGTTCGTGCAGATGCATCAATATTTTGTAGAGGTATTTGCGTAAGAGCATTGGTCAGATCGATGCTCAAGCCGGAGAGACCACCGAAGGCCATTTCCAAAACACAAACTAGTAAGCCGCCTTCGCTGATATCATGGCCAGCCAAAAGTTTTCCTTGAGCCAACAGTTCTTGTGTTACATTGAAAGCATTCGCCAACACCTGACTATTAAGAAGATTAGGACATTCATTGCCTTGTTGTTTGTAAACTTGTGCCAATGCACTTCCTCCCAGGCGGAATTTATTTTCAATATTTATCCACAATAAAGATGTTTCCTTGCCCATAGCTGGACCCTTTAAGTCAGGTGTTACCTTGATACCGACGTCTGGACAAGGAGCATATGTTGATATGACTAAGGTGCCAGGGGATTTAATTGTTTCTCCCCCAACTTTTGCTGCCATTGATAATGAATCTTTGCCGCCATCAACAGCAATTCTAAGCTCTTTCATGATGGCGCACATTTCCTGGCAAGCGTCAAACATACGAGCACCCTCTCCAGGTAATTTGGCGGCCCACATCCAGTTACCAGAACACTTGACATCAGCTAGCTCGGTAATTTTAGCAAATACCAAATTAGATAAAGCTTCAGCTACACTCATGCGGGCCATGGCACCAGCATCCAATAAGCCCTTAATGGGTTGGGTACCCAGGGATGTGGCTAGACCTTCATTTCCAAAATGAGAAACAGTTACCAAGCCAAAGTCAGCCAAAGGTGTGTGTAACGGACCAACACACTGTTGTTGCGCTATCAAGCCAGTTACACAGCGATCTACTTTATTGGTTAGATAACGTTTGCTTCCCACCGAAACCAAACTTAGTACCAGTTCCAAACTTTTGGCTAAATTAAAGTTTTCTGTGAATTGTAAAGGCACAAAATTGTTGCTTAAACGCTGTAATTGATATTCTCTTTTCGGCATTTCGCCCAAGACGTATTTCAATTCCAAGTCGAAGGGCATGGGTCCCAATTTCGAGCGCTCAAAAGACGGACTTAAGGCCTTTTCAAAATCTGCTTCGCTTTCAATCAGACTCACACGGCCATCCCCTGTGACGACACCAACAAAACTAATGTGGCAACGTTCTCTTTTGCAAATACTTTCCAAAAGGGGACGATCTTCAGGCTTACAAAGTATAGCATTATTCTCTTGGTATTCGGCACCCCATAATTCTAAAGCAGTTATGGTAGGATCACCTAGTTGAAATTCCTTCGAGAAGATAACGGCCCCAGCGAAACCGGGCTCTACAAGTTCCTTCAGAACATTACCATTGCCACCGGCTCCCTGAAGAGAATGAATAAAAATCGTTTTTAACAAACCTCTATTTCCTATGCAGTTAGCCACATTACCTGATCGTGAATAGCCATTATTGGATTACGATCTCCCATTTCAATACAGGCTCTGACTACCCGATTCAATTTGTTTTCCATTTCAGCATCACCTCTTTGCACAGCATTGAAATCCAATGCAGAGTCGTTAGAACCTTGGACTTCCACAGAACTAGCTGCTCCACCTCCAACACCAATTCGGTAAACAGGTCCTCCAATTTTGGCCAGCAACATTCCTATCAAGAAAAGTCAAAAAAGCGTACCATTTAATGGGTATCTCATTGTAAAATCCAAAAGGAAAACAATTTAGAACGCATTCGGAATATTCAACACCAGCAAATTCCCGATAAGTATCAGGTAAATTATTAATTTTTACACATACCTCTTTTTGGATCAAATTTTTCTCGCATTGTGGATTCCATGGTGCCCATGCCACCACTAAACATAATTGGTTTAACAAACTCGTCACGTTCGCCTTGAACATTAGTTAAGCCATAAGAATGAACAAACCCTGTAATCAAAGGCTCTCCAAATTTGTTGCCATAATCGGAGGCACCATTACTTGCCTCGATAAGAATTTTCAGGGGTTTGGCAAAGGTGGCAGGGTATTGATAGTTGGCATTCTCATAAGGTTGAGCAAAGCCTAGTTGTGAAGAGAAATGTTATTTCTAATGCTATAAGCGATTGATTTATTAGTTTACCAGGGATATTCAAGCAACCAACGCTGTAGCCAGCAGTTCCAGCTATGGGTATACCGCCTCGACCAACCCCTTGCACATCTCTGAAATTTGTCAACGGTTTTATTTTGTTAACTTATACAGTCTCACTATCGGACTTACCTTAAACGACCGCCAGTTCCAGTCGTGGCACCACTAAACGGCGCCACGGCCGTGGGCATGTTATGTGTTTCAGCCGTAAATATCAAATCATTGTTAACCTTGTGCAAAGTCATTGGTCCAGGGCCGTCAAAACACTGAGGCCTAATGGTAGTGTGATTAAAACCTCTTATAGCGCTGCTGTTATCACTAAATTTAATCGTGTTATTTTGATTTGTATTCGCCTGAGTACCCATTATCATACGTATTAGTGACTGTGGCTGCTCCACACCATCCACAATCATTTTTCCACGGAAAAACCAATGGCGAGAATGTTCACTATTACTTTGGGCACAATCAAATAATTCCACAGTGGTGGGATTTCTTTTGAGGGTGTTCTTGAAAAGATTCGTATAATAATCCAAATCCCAATCGCCAAAAGCAAGACCCAATTTGACATTTACTTCCTCCAATGCTGTGCGACCTTTTTCGAGCACTGGAACTTTGTACCACGATTCTTGTGAATGTGGCAACTGTTCATTGAAACTGTTGACGGGGAGATTTTCATCTGTATAACGGCATTCCGTCATGCGATCTCCCAACAAATCCACTAATAGATCAATATTTGGTCGACTGCCCGAATATCCAATCAAATAACGATCTGAGGCTTCAAGACGTATCACTTCGGATAAACCCACATTTTGGCAGATATTAACGCAATTTGTTGAAAAAGGCGTCGAGAAGTTAAAGCGAGGGCCAATCTCAACGACAACCGAGGCGTTGTTTTCCTTGGGTAAAGACGATTTTTCACTCAGGCTAGTTTCATCGCCTTGTGGATGTTTAAGCAGCCATTTAAGTAGGGTTTTGGCTTTTGAGTCTACCGTTTTTGTTGTGGTTTCCACATGGTAGCACTTTTCGATTTGTAGTGTGGTTATGTTCGAGAAATTCTGGAATATAAGAGATGGGATAAGTAAGACCATCATGATAACAAATGAAGTAAATTATATAAATTATATATGTATAATGTATCCCTGCTTGTTCTTGTTATCGTCGTAGCCACATTTTTAAGTGGAAGTGGCGACCGTCGTCAAGCTCCTGTAGGTGAGCTAGCTCGTTCCGGTCCGATCGCCGCGGGAACAGGGTGGCCATTGGTTATTTATAGGCGCCAGTAACACGCCTCTCACTGAGACTCTCCGCTCGATACCGCTGATTGTCCGCTACTGCCGTTACAGCTACTCCGTATGAAGCATTCCACTATCCGCAACCTGGTGTTCCAGCTATCTCGTGCTGGGGTTCATTTATATGGGTGTGTTCTTGGTTTCACTTTCCCTTTCACCCCTTGAAACAACTTGTTATGATCACTCTCGAATGAAGTATTAAAGATTCATTAGTTTTCATCACAAGATTTGCTTAATAAAATAAAACTTGGTGCTCCGATTGTTTTATAATTTGTTTTTGGCTCGTTACATCATGTTATGATGTAACGATAATATATATAATATATATATAAATATATTAACTATACGTACTGCAAAAACGAGAAGTGAAACTATAGGCCGGACAAAAGGATGGACATGATTCACGATAGTGCTGATGATGATCTCAAAAACCAATCATCGAATTCGCATTTTTTTTTCTTCTTGTAAATACTGCTTTATTCATTTCTTATAGCGAGATGTTGAGCCAAACTGACCAACTCATAAAACAAAGCTAAAAGAACCAAACGCATAACATAAGCCACCAATTTCCCATCAGCGATATCGAGTGGAGGCTCAATGAGAAAAATTCAGCGCCCCCGGCTCTTGCTTATATACTGAGTGCATATGATGCTCGACAGGACAAGGCGTGTTATTTACGCCTTTATGACCAATGACCATAAGGATCCCGCGGCGTATGGTCCTATGAACCGGAACAAGATGGTTGGATGAGGATCGCTATCTCCAAATATAAATATGGATACAACAACAACACAACAATTTCTCCATTTGTCTTTTAAAAAAAATTAGAAATGGAAACCTGAGACTATCTTATCGCTTTAAAGGCGAACTAAAATCTCATTATGCGTTTGATGAAAGATCATCATCATGAAATATTATTTACTGGAGTCCACCTTAGGGCACAGGTTGGCATGTCTGCCTATGACACTGAACCCCTTGTTTCAAAATGTTTGTTTGTTTATTTATTTTAAATTCAAAGTACACTTTAAAAAACTGCTTGAACATAATCAAATATTGAACGACATTCAATATGCGCCATTGCAAATCTTTGATTGCATGTTGGACAGAGAAATTACCTTAAACGAAATAAAATACACCTTTAGAAAAGCGAAAAAAAAGGTTCCTGGTGAAGGTAGGGTACCTTACGAGCTGTTAGTGTGTCGCCGAAAACTTTCTTAAAGAATTGGCAACAGCTTTAAAAAAATCTTGCTGACTGGCTGTCAAATCGCAATCTCATGGCAACCGGTTGTACGTAATGGTTTGAAACCATAAATACCCTCATCGGCAAGTGCTGCCGCCTCGGTCGGTATCGGTATTTTGCTGATAGTATCATTTTCCTCATTTGTAAAAAGGCGAAGTAAATATCGTTTATGAATACTGTGCCAAAACTTTTTATGGGAATACTAAACACAAGACTCAAATTGGGTCGAGGAAAATAATATATTAAAAGAGTTTCAGGCAGGTTTTAGAGCAAAATACAGCACAGTAGACAACTATTGTACATCTCAAACTCAACAAAAGGAAAAGAGTTTTGAGCAGTATTTAATTCCTGATTTATTTTTTAAGAAAATTTTTAATGTTAATTCTATTATAAAGGGTGATTTTTTTGAGGTTAGGATTTTCATGCATTAGTATTTGACAGATCACGTGGGATTTCAGACATGGTGTCAAAGAGAAAGATGCTCAGTATGCTTTGACATTTCATCATGAATAGACTTACTAACGAGCAACGCTTGCAAATCATTGAATTTTATTACCAAAATCAGTGTTCGGTTCGAAATGTGTTCATTCACCGTAACGTTGCGTCCAACAGCATCTTTGAAAAAATACGGTCCAATGATTCCACCAGCGTACAAACCACACCAAACAGTGCATTTTTCGGGATGCATGGGCAGTTCTTGAACGGCTTCTGGTTACTCTTCACTCCAAATGCGGCAATTTTGCTTATTTACGTAGCCATTCAACCAGAAATGAGCCTCATCGCTGAACAAAATTTGTCAAAATTTGAACACATTTCGAACCGAACACTGATTTTGGTAATAAAATTCAATGATTTGCAAGCGTTGCTCGTTAGTAAGTCTATTCATGATGAAATGTCAAAGCATACTGAGCATCTTTCTCTTTGACACCATGTCTGAAATCGCACGTGATCTGTCAAATACTAATGCATGAAAATCCTAACCTCAAAAAAATCACCCTTTATGTACTATAAATTATTTTTGGTAATATTAGTTAAATTTATGAGATTAACTATTTTTAAGTAGTATTTAATTCCTGATTTATTTTTAAGAAAACTTTAATGAATTGTTAATTTTGTAGTGTTTTAGTCATATATGGTCTAACGAATTGACTAATAAATGAGCAAATTAAATTAAAAAACAATTAAAAATTAAAAAAGAGTGTATGCGTTTTGTGTTTATTTCTCAACTGCTTTCGACAGGATTCCGAGAAAACAACTGAGTTAGAAGCTACGTACTATTGGAATATCCACAAAAATCGTAAAAGTTATAGAATGCAACTATGAAAACACAAGATCTGCTGTATGGACTGGAAAAGACTCAAAAAAGATGAACAATGCAAGTAAGAGCCTGATTATGCTCTTGTAAATGTACTGTTAATGTAGAAAAGCGTGTCAGCTGTTTTGTTTTGCCTTATGAAAACGCATCAAAACGATTACCGAACGGCTGTCGACCGTAACCGGAAAGTAGAATTCATTAAAAACAAAATTTTACTTTCCGTTTTTGTGTCAGCTGATAAAATTTTAAGTTTGAACGAATTTCAAAACCAAAAGTGTTTATTTAGAAAACTGCTATTTTGGAGGCCACAGTAGCACAGAGGTTAATATGTCCGCCTATGACGCTAAACTCCTGGGTTCGAATCCTGGCGAGACGATCAGAAAAAAATTTCAGAGGTGGTTTTCCCCAGCTAATGCTGGCAACATTTGTGATGTACTATGCCATGTAAAACTTCTCTCCAAAGAGGTGTCGCACTGCGGCACGCCGTTTGGACTCGGCTATAAAAAAGAGGTCCCTTATCATTGAGCTTAAAACTTAAATCGGACTGCACTCATTGATATGTGAGAAGTTTGCCCCTGTTCCTTAGTGGAATGTTCATGGGCAAAATTTGCAATTTTCCTATACCTGTTTTATGATTTTTCTGTGCAATTTTTTACAATTTATTATCAATAGTTTAGGTTAAGTTTCACTCGGTGGCCAATACATATAAATAAGGAGAAATTATAAGATGGGTGTTGGGGTCGAGCATCAATACGGCGCCATCGTATCTGCTAAACCATTTTAGGACTATATGATGAATTCCACACACTTTGACCACACTGTTCTAGAACCCGCGGTCTACAGGGCCGGCATATATTCTGATTTCGAACACTCTAAATCCCTTCTCAGAATTCCTTTTGCGGCTATCGTTATGGCTCAGAGCTTTGCCCGAAAAAACATACACTGGTCCAGCAGTCTCACGTACATACCGAAATATAGAACCAAATATAGTCCATGTCCCCATTTTGGAGCTAACTATAAAGACAGATATATCCGGCAGATGCAGCCGCCTCAACTCCTACAGAGCAAGGATTGATGGCGACGTGCCAGATGTATGTCCCGATTGTAACCAGGGACTGTACGATACACGTCACCTGTTTAACTGCCCGGCCCACTCGACTCAGACCCAGATCCCATCAACAGAATCAAGCAGACGAAAGATAAAACACAACAAACTACTACAACAACAACAACCGATATATCATTCTTTCTTCTTTCGGTTGGAAAGACGGCTCGACTTCTCGCACCACTTCGTCAAGGACTGTCTTCGCCGACCTGCCCTTGAGGAATGCTGTGTGGAATGTTGTGTACTTAGGGCATGCCTAAAGTTCTTCGACGTATGACCCTCCCTCACCTTCGAGTCTATTTTGGTTATAAGAGAATTAGATTATCTAGCCAAACAGCATTTTATTTGGTTATTATACGGCTTTAGGAGGATATATGCGGATATCATGTCGTGCATTCCTCTATGGTAAGGTTCAGTGTTTGATGGGATATTTAAAAATTCGGCGTTCAACTCATCAGGGTTTGCATCGATACTAAATACGCCGATACACATTTCACGAATGCGTCTCTATTTACTTTTCGAGTTCGAAAGCCTACGAAATTTATCAGCAAAATTACTTGCTTTCAGACATTGTATTGCCTTGCTTACCTCTTTTTCTTAAGACCCGAAATTCCCTGTGAAGTATTTCAGTTCTGAATCTCTTCCATAGGCCATACGCCAAATCTCTTTGAATTATTAATTCTTTGTTTGTCTGCTAAATCAACAACTTCTTTGGGATATTGATGTTTAAATCTCCGGCAATTATAATTTCATCATTGTGATCGTGATATTGAATAACTTGTGTGTACTACATTGATATTAATCACAATATTAAGGTCTATGACATATATCGAGAAAGCGCATCACGCCATTAGAAGAACAGGACATTTTATCGTACCATGTTTGGATTATTTAGTAATACTTTATTATTCAACCTTTCCACGTCTCATCCCATTCTAATGGAGATAAGTGAAATGGCAACAAAATTTCAAATGCCAATAAATAAAAATAATTTTGTAATACACATGTACATTGCATATGGCAATCTATAAAAAAATCTTTGTTATCAATTAGGTTTAGTTGTTGCTGCTTAACTATAAATCTCTGTCTATTGAGAACGATTTATTTCTTCAACGACATGCAAAAGATCAATGTCCCACAAAAACTTCTCATTGACTGTTGCATGAAAGATAGGTTACCCTTTATTTGACTTGACAAACATCTCAACTTAACTTTGATTGAATGGTCAAATGCTTAAAAGGATGCATAAAGGTAGTTTTGCATATTTAAGAAAAGTAATTTAAATCTTGTTACCACTTTTGTAAGATTAACACGTTTAAAGAATATCCACTTTTTTCCGATAGGAAACAAGTCTTGGTTAGTTTATCATTTGATGGCTTATGTATTGTCATATTTATACAGGATACACAATCCTTTCCTTCTGTTTCTACATATATTTGTTGGACCATTTAATATAGTGAAACTCGTCACGATTGTGATTCGTTCAGTTCCTTTAATTCAAAATATTATTTGTAGAATAATTTGTAATGTCCTTTGATATGCATCATGTTACACTATGCATAGGCTTTAAAAACCACAAGCCAAAATTCCACAGAAGCGTGCACAACATTGTTTCACTTAACTTTTAGATTAACTAAACACAAGGTAAGAACACTCTGTTGAATAATCATAAAGCATGCGAAAATTGGAAACCCAATTTATATGAAGTAGATATATTCACTCACCGCACTTAATTGTTTCAAAATTTTCATCCGATGAACTTCATCGCAGGCTTCAGTGGTGTAGAATCGTATTATAGCCATTATTCCTTCCAAATCAACTGCTCGGACACTGCGATACTCGAACGTTATGACCAGCGGTCGTCTATTGACTGATGATTTTACTTGAAGGAATATGGATCATTAACAAGATGAATAACCTACACAATCTATCGTCCACACACAAAGAGATTACCTTTCAATGTATGTATGTATCTGTAAGAACAAATGCAATTACACTTTTATTCTGATTTACTTGTTGCCAATGTTTTTCGCAGATTGTATTCCTTACTGCTTGGGGTTATCTCCCCGGCAATCTCATACGGGCGAAAATATTTCCTCTGGACTCTTCAAATCAATCTGATGCCTTTGCCTTTAGAGGGAGGGCTCGTTGTTGCAATACACAATCAATATGCCGGGCAATTGACGTCTGTCGGTACTCTACTCCATTAATCTCCGCTTGTATTCACTCTCTTTCTGTTTGTGCACTAATTGTAATGGCCTTTTTATTAAATGATAAGAAATTGATCGCTTTTTTTTGTCAAGATTCAATAACAGCAACTATTTTTACACTTCGTAGTGATTCAATTGATACTTGTTAGCTCTATCGCTTCTAGAGATTGTTAATCTTTTAAGTTTGTGTTTTTAAGTCAACAATCCCACGATGCAAAAGTTACCCCACACGTGTTTGCTTTACTTTCATGTTCTACTTGTTTGACTGCAAGTTCGTTGTGCGTTTATTGGTTAATTTAGTTGCTTCAAGACTCTCTTGCTCTCTTTTATAAACATTTCTGCATTTCTTATGAGCAATGACTATTGGTAGAGATGGCAAATAGTAATTTGTTTCAAAGAAAGAAAAAAAAAAAGATTTTTTGAGAAGCAACAATAGTTGATCCCTATTCTCAAAGCAAAATAATTAAAAATGCTCAGTCGATTAAATTTAGAATGCATTTAGGTTAACCGTACCAAAATTGGTAAACCCACTGTTTATAAGTGTCGTCTTAAAAATAAACTTTGGATATAAATGAGTAGAAAAAGATGTTAACTCTTGACAGACCACATTGCAGCGTGATCCAATAAAAAAATACTCCTTCAAAATTTTTTTTGTACTACACCCAATTAAGATAAAGGTTGAACTGTATTTTACGGGGTAGTTCGAAAAAAAATCTAATTTTTTGCAAACCCCGAATATGAAGTCCGTTTTTGGGGCTCAGGCCCGAAAAACTAAAAAACCCCCCTTGTGGGAAGTAGTACAACCTAGGCAATATGGGTATCAAATGAAAGGTATTGATTAGTAGATTATGAATATGCAAAAAATTAAGCTTTAGAAGAACTCTAAATTAAAACAAAAACATATTTACAAAAAAAAAATTTAAAAAAACATTGAAAGGCTAATAGTTTTATTTAAAATATTCGATATTTCACACAGTTGGACATATGGAGGAGGAGAAAATCTCAAAACAGGCCAAAGACCAACAAATGTATCCAACTTTGGTAGGCAAATAGAGTTCTATTTTAAATAATTTTGTCTATTTTCCACTGTTGGACATATGGAGGAGGAGAAAAGCTCAAACCCGGACGAATGCCGGCACATTTCTCCAACTTTGGTAGGCAATATGTAATATAAGGCCAATAAGGCCCATAAAATAATTACATACAAACATTTTATTAACCTAAGTATAACAGATAATAAAATTCAATTTAATGTTTTAACATAAAGAAATAATTCATTATATTTACCTAATATTTGGCTCCCCAGCCATAAAACAATATAAAGAAGATAAAAGAAATCAAGGTGGAAGACAGCGATAAATAGAAAGTGGTCCAACACAGTGCACAAGAACTTAGATTTTCTAGTATTAAAAATAGTGCCGCTTTGAAAAACAAAAGTAGGAGAGAATGCCAATAGAACAAGAAAAAAAATTAACCGTCAGCAAAAGAGTTATAAATATTACGAAGTTTTCAACGGAAAACGTTAGTGGAATGGGAAAAGATGCGTAACTCATGAGGCAATAGGTTCCAGCATCTCGCTACTCTAACGGCATATGATCTCGTATATATGTTCCTTCTAATTCTAGTAATAAGTAGGCCGAGAGGATACAAAAATCCTCCTTAGAGGACCAGGTCTAACATAAGCAAAAACGTTATGAAAAAGTAGTAATTTCCTACACTCGACAAATCTTTTAAATGAGCAATTAAGAAAACGGAATTCACAATTTGCTCATTTTGTAAAGTTAGCCTGAAAAGTACCTAAAAAACCTCCAAACCGCAAAGTATCTGAGACATTAAAGAGAATAAGCCAAAAGCTTTCTCACCTTGAAAGGTAGTTAAACAATAGAAGAATAAATTTTTAAAAGGCAAGACAAAACCTTCCCTGACAAGGATAACTCAGTGTCTAAAATAACAACCAAACATCTATTTCGATAGACAAACTCAATCCCAAAATTTCAAACCAAAATGTTAAGAGATATGGTATTATATTTTCCTTGGATTTGGAGAGCACGAAGAAGTTTTATTAAGACCGAAGAATTTTTATTTAAAATAACAATTTCGTAAATTTTCCATATAGGTGTCAAAATCCTCAAGACCCCATAGGTTCTTCCTGGGTCAACATTTTGGACATTTGATTGCATATTCGTAATCTACTAATCGATACCTTTCATTTGATACCCATATTGTCTAGGTTGGACTACTTCCCCCCAAGGGGGTGGGCCCGAGCCCCAAAAACGGACTTCATATTCGGGTTTCTGGGCCAAAATTACCCCGTAAAATACAGCTTTGCCTTTTTTTTAATCTAGTAAAGTCGACCCAAGATTGAGCCTTTTGATTGAAGTAAAATCGAGCGAACTGTCGACTTATTATCTGCAAATCAACCGGATGAAAAATTGACCAAATAGTATAAGAAAGTCAAGAGCTCACGAAGTCGAACAGCGACTCCATAATTGTTATTAATCCATAATGTGAAATCCTATATAAACCAAACTTAATGTAATAGTTAAAATTCTTGTAGTCGAATATTTATATCACATTAGATTCTTCTTTAGGGTATGTAGTTTTTGGAAATTCGCCGCCGCACGTCTGTTGCATGAGTCCTTTGCTAAATAAATATGGCAGAGATGCTTCTTCTTCTTCACTAATAAAACAGCAGAAAACAATTTTATTGAAGGTTAGGTTAATTTAGCAAATTCAGATTTAGCTCACCCAAGTCCAGTTTTATATATGTTCGCAAACATTTTGCTGAGTTTAACTTATTTTTATTCCAACTCTCTATGCAAAGTCCTTTTAAATGTAAGGTTTGATTAAGTCAGGAGACTTAACTATGACATTATTTTTTGGAGCTCCGACGTATTTATTAATCTTAATTGTTATATAATATAATCGTAATTTGTTAATATTTCAATAATTTTCTGCATTCCGCATCTAGTTTAAACTTTCATAGTGTTGTCTTAACTTAATTCTAGGTTTCGAAATTTATCGAAATCATAAAATCCAGCCCGTACTTGTCGTCCACCAAAAAAGCGTCCATTTAGATCCACCACAGCTTTAGGAATATTGCCGTTTAAATATTATCGAATGACAATATATATAATGCAACAACTCACCTTTAATGGCACTTTCCATTCGCTTGAATTCAACAAATATTTTTACTGCATCTTCAGGTGTTGTTCCAAAAGACTCATGAATTAAAACCTTGTTCACATCGCCATATTTGGTGTTGCACTCATCTTTAACTTCGGGTTCCAATTCATCGTCAACGTCACCGGGGCCAACCATGTTCTTTAATATATCGAAAATTAACTTAAAAAAACATGAACTCAAACATCATAACTTATAAAACATAAGTAAACAAACAATAAACTTAATAGTATACGCACTAACTACGCTTGTATTATTTTAATTCGTACGAAGGTGGGCTTACCCTTAGTAGAACAACTTTGCTAGGTGCCTTCATTATCTCTGTTATACTGGGATTTGATCCAGACTCTGTACTTGTTTGTGCTGGTGGAGCCATGTTAGCAATTGGACTAGACGCAGCTGGACTATTGCCAGCTGCGGGAGGCTGTGGTGGAGGCAAGAATACATCACGTTCATGTATAATGCGACCACCACGTTTTGAAGTCTTTTCCACTTGCAAAGCCATGGACATACCCTGCTCCTGCTTGCCCAAACCTTGGCCATCTTTGAATCCGTATTTGGCCATGATTTTAGCAGCCACTGAAGTAGCAGAATAGGGTATAGTTACATTTGAGGAGGGATCGCCATCATTTTCAATAGAAATTTCCTGCAGTGATGGAGGTGGAGCTATGGTGACACCACCTTTACCTGATCCGGATGCGGCCATGGAAGGTGGACTGTACCGATCTTCATCTGCAATACGTTGGCCAAAGCCGCTAAACTTAACTGGAGGAGATTCGCGATTCCGCGAGTTTCGTCGATTGCGCTTTCTCTCCCGATCTCTGTCTCCTCGATTGGGTCGTTCGCCCCTATCCCGTTCTTCGCGTCCCTTGTCTTTCAAACTATTCTTTTTCTCTTTTAATTTGTCATACTCATTGGGCCAAGATGGATCATACTCGTCAACAAAATCCCAATCGTCAGTTTTAATATTTTCCAACGAGGGTACCAGCGGCTGCGCTTGAATAATCGGTTTACTTTCACTGGTGTGCTTGGATAAAATAATCTCTTCGGGTGATTGCAGTTTTTTAGCCTTCAAGTTGACCACAGGTGTCATAAGCTAAAGAAAAGAATTTTTGATCAAAATAACATTTTTGATGGTGTGGAATCATCTGCCCACCGGTTTCTTTGATGTCTCTCTTGGCTTTGGTAGACCAGCTTTCTTAATTGCTAACTGTGTTTGCAACATTTTTATTCCAGAGGACCAACCATCTATTTGGGAGGCTTTTGGTTTTGTGTCTATATCGTCATATAAATCCATTTTTTGATTGATTGTAACTCCTATTGTTACTTTAAAATCCAAAGAATATATATAAAATAATTTGTTTATTTTCTCTCAGACCTAAGTTAGTAGAAATCGTAACGTCACTCCACTGTACCCTCAATGAAAAAATCTAGGCAAATTAATACAAGGTAAAGTCATTAGCCCAACAACAACGAAATCAACTATACAACTGTGTGGGAATGGTGGCACAAAATTCAACTAAGCTGTCAAATTTCTGGACACTTCCTAATTGATATTTTAGTTTTTATTTGCATTATCATGTGTAGCAACTACAAGATCAAAAGATTTATGATTATAAAACATATATGGGAAAAAGGAAACAAAATGTAAAAACCTTTAGAATCCAAACAAAGCATTTAACGTTCTAGTGGGATTTGCATAAAACTCTGGAATTAGAAAATTTCATCAGCTGGGCTAATGACTTTACCTTGTATAAATTTCCCTAGTAAAAAATGTTTTACTGGTATTTGGCTAGGAATATTTATATAAGGTAAAGTCACTAGCCCAGCTGATGGAATCTTCCAATTCCAGAGCTATATCCAAATCTCACAAGAACGTCAAATGCTTTGTTTGGATTTTAAACTTTTTTTACATTTTGCTTCCTTTTTCACATTTCAATTGGTTTAATTTATAATTGACACGTTTATAATCATAAATCTTTGATCTTGTGGCTGCTACACATGATAATGCAAATAAAAATTAGAATGCCAATTAGAAAGTGTCCAGAAATTTGACAGCCTAATAGGAATGTGCGCCAACATCCCCGCAGGGTTGTATACATGGCGAAACAATTAAAGGTGGTCTCATTTGTACAACAACCACAAATCATATGGTGCAATTCGATATCTTGCTATCAAGCTGATCGACGTTTTGCCAACTCAGGTAAAGAAATTTGTGTGCTTGGATGTATACGTGTTCATACATGAGCAGAGAATATGCGAAAAGAAGATAACAACAAAGAAAATGCAAACAGAAATCTGACATCTTAATACTGTCAAACCTGGCCGGCTGTAACAGCTGCTCGCGTGAGACCACCGTATTAAATCCGCCTTGGGTTGTATATATGATTTCGTTGTTGTTGGGCTAGTGACTGACTTTACCTTATACATTTGCCTAGTGTACAATATAATATCATCCTGTGGCAACGTTATTCCTGTAACTGTTGATCTGGCCACTCGAAACCCTTTCCGTGAAGGGTTTTTGTTGTATTGTTTGTTGAAAAGTTAAACAAAGAATATATAGTGACCGGAGAATCGTATTTCAGGTGAACTAATGCCGCTTCAAGAACGAATATAACCAAATGGAACGATATAAATTTTAACCCCGTTTTTACATAGGAACGGCAGCTTCAACCATATTTCCATTTAAGCCATGCCCGAAACACTGGACTGCACCCTAGATGTTATACAAGAATATTTTGCGAAGTTGAATCCTATAGCCGAACGAATTTACCATGACATTAACGACACCAAATTAAATTATGGCAAGTTGTGGGAAAGTCTTAGCACCAAAGAACAAAGTGACATTATAAATGATACCTTAATAAAGCCGGAAATATCATTGCGCTACTTCGATAATTTCCCCACACCCACACAATCAAATTCTACAAAAAGTCAGACGTCGACTGATTCCTTGGCAGCAATAGTTTTGAATGACTTTAGTAAGCATCAGAACAATGAGGATAGTGATAGAATTCGGCTTCCCAGTAAACAGTTTGAAGCGAAATATAGCGCTAATGAAGGGTATGCTTTCGATGGCAGAGATTTAAGAACATTTTCAATACAACAGGTTGCTCTCAAGATAATACATGATGAAGCTCTTGGCAGCTTTCGCGATGAGTATTCGCGGCCCTTTAGCTACAGAACAAAATCGCAAATAAATTTGCATTTATTTCCAAGTAACGCTGCAGACTCCAAAGCATCTGGTCTATTTCAACGGAACGCTCTACCGATGGGAAAGGATACTAAGCAAGAACCAATGGATGCGGAATCCAAGAAAGCTTTACTTAATTATCAACGTCTTCAATGTGAACTGAAGAAAAGCCTAAACCAGAATTTACAAAAATGTCGTCCGGGCGATCAGAAAACTTCAAATGTTAGCAGTATTAAGCCCAGCAGTATATCAAGTCCTCCAATAGATATTGCAAAATCGCGTAAAGCTAGTTTAAAATTAGAGACTGCGGTCTCTAATGATAAGGAAAAGCAAAGTTCCACAAAATTAAAACCCAATAACAAATCGGCATCTTCGATAATGCAGGTATTTTTAAACACTAATAATAGTTCCGCTCCAACATCTTCTAGTGTTGTAAATTATGCTGTTTATTCCGATTCATTTTTGGATGGCGAAGAGAACACTAATCTAATGCAAAACTGCGGTCGAAACGAATTTATGTCGGCTTCCTCGTCATCTGCAGCCACCTCAGAAGACGACGAATATGATGGTAGAGCCGACAAGACATTAGACTCAGAGGAAGTATTCCTTCTTGATAGGGATCTAAATATGCGAAAAGGTTTCGATTTTCTTAACAATTGGTAATGATTTACATTTGTATGTTTTTCTATTGTTAAGAAATATGACGAGAGTAAATTTCTCCATAACTTCATGGGTCAAGAATCCCCAATTTATAAAACAACATTATATATATATGGCTTATAATCCTTGTAATTGAGTATTGATTTTATAATTTTTTTTCTATCTTTATTACTTATTGCAAACTTAAGTTTTTGACCTTTTTCAATGCATATGCATTTTGCAATTTTTTTTAAAATTTTGTTTTTTATTTGCAAAAACAATAAAATTTTTTTCAAAGTAAAACCCCCAGCGATGATATATATATATATATATATATATATATATATATATATATATATATATATATATACATACATACATATGTACGTTTATATGTAAGAGACTAACATATTTATAGACTGAATATTACACCTTAACTTTAGTATTGATATATGAACTAAGCTAGATATATTTACCAAAAAGGCATCTACATAAAATAATTCCTAATACACCCACTACCAAACTATCCTAAAAGAATCACTGGTAGTGCGCCGAGTACAGCATACATATAACATATTGCATTTTTGTAGTTTCAACTTGAAAATAAAATGCAACAAATACTAAATATGTATAACCAATACACAACAATAAATAAACAAATAATATGCAAACAACGTCTTTTTAAAAATTTGCGGATTTTGTATAAAAATTTTGCCGCTCAAAATGATCAGTCAACAGTTTGCAGATATAATTAAAACGTAAACCATCAAATAAATTATAATTTTATAACATTATATGTATTTATCATCGTCTTTTGGTGCTTTTTTTGTCTTTAAATCTTAAAATTTAGATTCCATTGCAGGATATTGTCCGGCTATAGGCCATTTCAAAGAACTTTCAAAAGTAAGTAATCATGCTGCTTTACATACCAATCCAACTAAATTTTACTTGTTTTCTATTGCGCTTGTAAATCAAGTCGTCTTTAAGAGCCCTGTTCAAATTCAGATGCATGCTTTACAATCTGCTGTAGTTGGGTTGGTATGTAAAGCACCATGAACCATTTGACAAGGTATTAAATGATCAGAATTTTAGTATTTAATGTAATAAAGTTAAAGGAGCCACTTACTACAACGAAATTTATTATTTATGCTTTTTTCTCTTTCGAGACGAGCTCAATGATAGGAGATTTTTTCTTTGCAAATAATAGACAGGGTTGTCGAGAGTGGTTAATGCAATATACCAACGGGCGGCCCTTGAAGCCGTCACACCTAATATGGTTGAAAAGTCTTCTAACCAAAGACGAAACTCGTCACATAGTGGTTGGTGCGTGTTGCGATCTCTGACTTTCCTTCTCCGATCATTAAGCTCGTCTGAAAAGAGAAACAAACAAAAATTGTAAAATTTAGTGATCTTCACCATAACAGGCAAAAACTTGAAAATGAAAAAGTTCGGCAGAGCCAGGCCGGGACTCAAAACAAACAAAAATTGTAAAATTTAGTAAATACCCGCGTATTTACCCATATATACTCAAAAGCTGCGTATTTATAATTTCGCACATATTTTGGGTATTAAAACATTTTCCAAACAATTTTTTGATGATTTCGTAATGTTTGTATATAACCCTGACCTTCTGATCTCAAAAAAACGAATTTTAGTTTTATATAGCCGCTATATAGACCGACGTCCAGACTTTAAGTCATGAGGCAATAAATTGGTAATTTTTCATCCTATTTTGATAAAATTTGGCACAGTGAGTTCTGGTAGACCCCTTCCCATTTCTGTGAAGTTTGGTTCAGATCGAACTATATTTTCATATAGCTGCCCTATAGACCGAACTCCTGATCTCCCGATACAGGGTATTGAGGCCACAAAAGATCCATTTATTACCCGAATTCGTTGAAATTTGGCAAAGTGTGTTCTGGTAGACCCCTACCATTAATGTCAAATGTGGTCCAGATCAGACCATATTTGGATATAGCTGCAATATAGACCGATCTCCCGATATAGTGTAATGAGCCTATAAAAGGAGCATTTTCATTCTATTTCGACGATATTTGGCACAGCGAGTTTTGGTACCACTCTAAAAGTTTTTGTTGAATATCGGACAATATTTGGATACAGCTACCATATAGACCGATCTCCAGATATAGAGTATTCCACAAAACCCATGCGGTTGGGGCGCTGGGCCAATAACCCGCCACCGAAAAACTGAGAACTATTATGAGAAACAAAGGCTATTCCTTTGTATATAAAATACAAAAAACGGACCACCTCAACGTTGACGACCCACGCAAACGAAAAAAGGACCATGATTTGCGGATCTGCACCTGGAATGTCCGCACTATTTTTAGAGAAGGTGCTGGCGAATATATTACAGAAGTACAAGGTAGATTTTACCGCCTTAAAAGAAGTGCGATGGACTGGGAATGGCGTCACTACAATAGCAAACAGTGACGAACTGTACTATAGCTGCCATAACACGAGGCATGAATTTCGCTATGGATTTGTGGATAAGAGGCTAGCTAAAATCCGCATAAACGCCAAATTCTTCTACATCAGCCTTATTTGTGCCCATGCCCCGACGGAAGACAAAGACGAGCAGACCAAGGATATTTTCTATTAGCGCCTAGAGAGAGAATATGACCGCTGCCCCGCCCATGATATTAAAATCATTCTGGGAGATTTTAATGCGAATATAGGGAAGGAAGAGATTTTTGGTCCAACAGTCGGAAAGTTTAGCCTCCACAAGATAACGTCTAGTAATGGGTTGAGTCTGATTGATTTCGCCGCGCCAAAAAACATGGTAGTTAGTAGCACCAAATTTCAACATAAAAAAATTCATAAAGCCACATGGCTGTCACCCGATCAAAACACGAGGAACCAAATTGATCACGTTGTGATAGATTGAAGGCATTCATCCAGCGTGTTAGATGTACGATAGATCCGTGGAGCGAATATAGATTCTGATTATTACCTGGTTGCAGCAAATATTCGCACCCGTTTGAACATGGCGAGGAAAGTACGATCTGACACTGCACGGAAGCTGGAAATTGAAAAGCTGCAAACACAACAAATGGCAGCGGCATACTAAACTCGACTGACCCAACTGCTTGATGAAAGCACTCCTTGTTCCGACGATATAATGGCGCAGTGGCAAACTATTGCCCACTCCATGGAAAATGCCGCGAAATCCGTACTTGGGTACCGGAAGCTTCCTCCAAGAAACCTATGGTACGACCAAGAGTGTCGAGATGCTACTGAAGCCAAGAATGCGGCATATAGAGCAACCCTGTAATTAGTAGCAAAGCGCCAGATGAAGGAGAGGTATCGGGAGTAAAGGAGAGAGGAGAAACGTCTATTCCGCAGAAAGAAAAAGGAAATGAAAGACATGAGTGTGAACGAATTGAGATGTACAGAAGTCAGAATGAAGTCCGGAAATTCTACCAAAGAATTAAACATCAAACCGATGGCTTTGGTGCAGGCACATCCTCCTGCAGAGACAAAGAAGGAAATCTGGTAACTGACACAGATAACAGGCTGAGGATATGGAGAGAACATTTTACCCAACTGCTAGTGTCCGATGTTGGTGGCGAAGAGGATACCGCAGAACCAATCCCTGATGATGGTATAGAATGTTAACCTCCTAGTCAGAATGAGGTCCAAGTAGCAGTGACCCGACTGAAGAACAGCAAGGCAGCAGGAGCCGACGGGTTACCCGCTGAACTATTTAAGACCGGAGGCGACACGCTGATAAGGCGTATGCATCAGCTTATCTGCGCAATCTGGCTAGAAGAACGCATACCCGATGATTGGAACCTCAGCACACTATGTCCGGTACACAAGAAAGGAGACAAGACGGAATGTGCCAACTACAGAGGAATAAGTCTCCTCCCCATCGCATACAAGATACTCTCGAGCGTACTGTGTGAAAGATTAAAACCTAAAGTTAATGAGATAATTGGGCCATATCAATGCGGCTTTAGACCTGGTAAATCCACCCTGGACCAGATATTCACACTGCGCCAAATCTTGGAAAAGACCCGAGAAGGACAAATCAACACCTACCATCTCTTTGTTGACTACAAAGCCGCCTTCGATACTTCTTTACGTTCAAAGGTATTTCAAGCCATTTCTGAGTTTGGTATCCCTGCAAAATTAATAAGACTCTGTAGGATGACACTTGCTGATACGCATTCCTCACTACGAATAGGAAAGAATCTCTCCGAACCATTTAATACCAAACGAGGTTTCAGACAAGGAGCCTTTCGTGTGATCTCTTTAATATGCTGCTGGAGAAGATTATGCGAGATGCAGATGTGAATAGATATGACACACTAATCACAAGAGAACACATGCTACTTGCCCATGCCGAAAACAATGCCGAAAACTGCAGTCTTTGATAGAATCGAAAGAGAGTCAGTGAAAATGGGTTTTGCATCAAATGGAGTTAAGACGAAATGGATGGTATCAGATAAAGGATGGCAGATAAAGAAAATGGAGAAAGCCTTTGCAGCGCCGTAACCGAAACGAATGACACCAGTTTTGAGATTAAGCGAAGAATAATACTGGCAAACAGATGCTACTTTGGACTAAGTAAGCAGTTTACAAAACAAGGCCACCTCTCGACAGACGAAGATTGCACTATACAAGACATTTTTACTACCCGTGTTGTTATATGGTTCTGAAGCATGGGTACATGTGAAAGCAGATGAGGCAGTGCTTGGAGTATTTGAGAGAAAGATTATTTGTAAAATATATGGACCAGTTTGCGACCACGAGCTGTATGACGACGATGGCATAGTTACACGCATCAAAATACAACGGCTGAGTTGGCTAGGTCATGTTGTCAGAATGGATGAAGAAGCTCTAGCAAAGAAGTCGTTTGAAGGCAAACACGGTGGTACATGCAATCCGGAACAACCACAAGCCCAATGGAAAGATCAAGTGGTGGGAGACATCTCGAAACTTGGTGTCAGAGATTTTAGAATGAGCGCAGAAGATCGAGGAGCTTGGAATGCTATTCTACGTTCGGCTAGTGGAATAAATATTCTGTCATAGCCAATTAAAGTAAGTAAAATAAGGCAAATAAAGATTTCATACATTTTTCGCAATTTTATGTGTATTTTTTTAAAAAACTTTCCTATAGCTCTTAAAAAATCACTCTTTAAATAGGATTATTATTATAATATATTATTATATATAATTGGGCATGGCAGATCTATTTGAATCTGATCAGATCCAATTTTATCTAATGCCAGATATCTTTGGATCGGACATATCAATTTTTTTTTTAATCGGGTCGTTTAATTATGTTTTCGGCTAATAAGCTGTTTATTGTGTTATAATTACACAATTTTGTTAATATTACATTTTAAAACCAGTAAGGAAAGGCAAAAGTCGGGCGGTGCCGGCTTTATAATGCTCTACACCTACCCTATAGTACAAAGCGAGAGCTATGCCTAATTCTGGACCAATTTTGATGGATCTCGCCGGATGTTTTCAGATGGGTTATTAAACAATCCGTATCAAATTTCGAGCAAATATGTTCAAACAGTAATAACTACGGTTCACAAATGACAACATTATTGCAAATTACCCAAAATTTGACGAATGGGAGTTATATCTAATTCTAAACCGTTTTCGATTAAACTTTGCAGATAATGTGGTACTCGTCAAGAAAAGCGTTGTGTAAAATTTTGGCAGGATTGATCAAAAAATGCTCTTGCAGTGGCTCTAGAAGTGAAAATCGGGCGATATACATATATGACAGCTAAATCTAAATCTGAACCGATTTCAATGAAACTCATCTTTAATGCCGAAAGTCAAGGAAAATCCTTCCTACCATATTTCGAATCGATAAATAAATGACCACTTGATTGCAATATTACTGCAAATCGGACGAACATATATATGGGAGCTATGTCTAAATCTGAATCGATTTCGAGCAAACTTTATGGAAATTGTCGAAAAACATGCCCATATCAAATTTGAAGATGATCGGATGAAAATTGCAACCTGTAGTTTGTACACAAATTAACAGGGACAGACGGACAGACAGTCGGACATAGGTAAATCGAATCAGAAAGTGATTCTGAGTCGATCGGTATACTTATCAATAGGTCCATCTCTGTTCCTTTCGGATGTTACAAACTAATTCACTAAGTTATAATACCCAGTACCACAGTAGTGGTGTAGGGTATAATGATAGTGCAACGCTACTTGATATTGTTTATTGTTACTTCGTTTTCGTTCTGAGTTAGTTTATCATGCAATTCGCACGATGTTAATAGGAATAACATCGCACCGATGTTATTTTTGTTGTTTTGAACTAATAATAGATACCTAGTGCCTTCACTTACAGCAAATTGAAATGGTTACAAAATAATTTGCGCGGTTCTTAAACCTATTGCGTCTTTGCAAACGTCATATTGACTGTGCTGTGCATAAAAAACCTTTTTTTTTCGCATACACAGTATATATGAATGAACGGTTTTAAATACAATTTCTTCATATTTATTTGTGTGTTTCCCTTGCCCTCATTGAACTCAGACAGCCTTAGATGTGCCGACATGCATTCTATCCATGACTTATGCCATACCATGACATTCGTTCATTGAAACCTTAAAGTGTTTATGTAGCACATTGAATCTTTTATATCTAAAAGTTTTAGAAATAAAAAGACGTGCAAGGCTGATCACTTAATACCCTGCAGCTCATGGGGTGTAATTGCTGATTAAAATTATGCTCAGTTTTCTTAAAATCTATTGAAAGGTGCCAACCTTTGAAGAGAGCCGAATAAATTTGTTTTGTGTTTTACTATATATTTAATAATATTATGTTTAAGTAAAAAAAAATACGTTTTATCTAAAATTCGCAAATCGGCGATGTATGTATATACGTTGAACCCGTTGTGTCAAACACGGAATACTTCGCAAATTTAATAGGATTCTCGTCCAGCCCATAGAAAAAAATCTTCTTTAGAATGTTGCAAACAAATGCACAATAGTATAATACCCTTCACCACACTAGTTATATTGGTTATAAAAATAGATTTTTTAATTTGTTTTTATAGCCATGTATAAGACTAAAATAGTTTATAACAATAGACAACCATACAGATGTGTTTACGTTTTATTTATCCCATTAAGATTTGTTAGGGAGAAAGTGATACTTAAATTTATTGCGGCGTATGTGTACATCGGTTTCTTTGCACTTGCCTGAAATACATTTCATTAAAGACCAATATTGTACCTATAGGTTTAGATGCCAATTTCGGGGAATTCGGTGGAGTGGGGGGAGCGTGCCCCCAGGTACTTGACTCCAAATTAACATTTACATATTTTTGGTTTATTTTTAGTTTACTACATATTAACACATTATGTCGAATATATTGCAAAAGACTGGGATGTGTATACGTTTTATTTACCCAATTAAGATTGCTTTACAACTTACTCTAGTTGGAATGGTTGTAAAGGTTTATAAATGGTTTGACATCTCCTTCTGATGATTTGTCTTGGTCGGAAATGGAATCGCGATAAAGGAAACCAATCAAATGCTTCTAGCAACAACACACATTTTGCTGACTTTTAAATGTTTTTTGCTATACTATTCTTTGAATAGAAAGCATTTAACAATGGTCTAAAGCCGAAAAAGTCCCGCAATGCTATCTCAATAATATTATTTATTCTAATAGTTTATTATCCATATACATATATTGTATATTGACTTGGAAACGGTGCCGAGGACGGGAGATAACATATGTGGATCTAGATTTTGTGGTACGGTACGCAAAATGCTAAGATTATTATTAATTATGATTCATTTTATATATGTATATAAAGTAATTTGTTTATAATACTTTTTACCATTTCCCCGACAATGAAGAGAGGTTCATAATAAAAATTTTCTTTTTTTCTTATATATTTATATTTTTAAACTATATATTTCATGTTTATACGCAATTTACTCTAATAAAATAAAAAGTTTTTCATTCATGTGAAAAATATCAATTATTTATTTTTATTAAAACATTAAAAAAAGTTGCTTAAAAGAAAAGAGAACTTTCAAGTAATTGGTTTATGGAGTTAGGTTAGTTTGAAAAGAGGGTGCGATATTAATCCGCCCCATACCACTATGGACATACATCTAAGCCAGTAACCGGCATGATGTGCGCTCTAAAAACTAAAATATAACCCCGAAAATCTACAAACTCCTTAATTGTTCACCATACCGCTCCCCTAAATTGGTTCATGTCTAGTATTGTGTCCCCACCTAAGTACCGCTGTCTTTTAGCAGCGAAAGCCATGCAATGACATAGGAAATGCTCCAACGTCATCTTCCCCACAGGCCCTGCACATTCTATCACTTGCCGCACCGATTTTGCATAAGTGAGCTCGTAGTCCTGGTTTGTGGAATTAGGTTAGGTTGAAAAGAGGGTGCGGATATTAATTCGCCCCTTACCACTATGGACATACATCTAAGCCAGTAATCGGCTTGTTCTGTGCTCTAAAAACTAATCTCGAAGATCTAAAAATCCTTAATTGTTTACCATACCGCTCCCCTAAATTGGTTCATATCTGGTATTGTGTCCCCACCTAAGTACCGGTGTTTTTAGCAGCGAAAGCCATGCAGTGACATAGGAAATACTCCAACGTCTCATAAGTGGGCTCGTAGTTCTGTGTGTCCCGTTATGATACCAATACCAGCTATACTAACCTCCTTCTTACTTCGTTTCAGTAATAGCCTCGTTCTCTCACGATTCGGATGTTCGCCATCCTACCGACAGCGTTCGTCGCCCACGCCCTATAATCAGACTGCGTCGGCCCGAACGGCTTCGACATAACCAAGTTTAGTGACGTCAGTTTTATGGCCTTCACTGCAAAATCATCTGTCCTTTCATTCCCCCTTACTTCCTTAAAGTCCCGGCACCCGAACGATACGGCTTGTGCCACCGCTTATGGAGTTAATAACCACTTTTACTGAATTTTTTAACTTGTCATAAATCCGAATAGCAAAATTGTTAACCAATAATACAAATTCCTATATAGAACCGATTTCAGTAATTTTTTTTATCTTAAACCATTGAATTTGATGATGTTTTAGTTAATTTTTTTCTTCAAAAATGAAGACCATTTTAAATTGATATATTCAAAATCTTACTTCTTAAATATACTTATATTATATGTTAGTATTGTTATAAAATCGAGTTTTTGAGAACAAATCGAGTTTTGTCAAATATTATTATAATTTGCCCATGGTAGCATCAAATTACAGTTCAAACACGGTTAATAGATGTTTTCTTCAATTTCACTACTTATGTACTTGTATTGATTTCTTCTATTACCATACAGAGTATATATCTACAAAAATATTTAAAGCACATACTTATGCAATGTTGTTTGTTTTTTGCGCGTGTATTCTTAATTCGTTTGGTAAGTTTGTATGCGATGTACCTGCACTACATTTCCCTCAGAAATTTAGATAGATTACAATTTGTTTCAAGACATAGAACAATATGCCTCTTGACCTTATGGGAGATTTCTGTCTGTTTTTAAATCTCCTTCGTCTGATTCCTCGGAATCCCCATCAGTCTCGTATTCTTCGCTTTGGTTAGCCATATGTATTATGGCATCAGATGCAATAGCACAGGATGTGGCATCACCATCGCTCTCCATCTACTTTGAGAGGTCATTAATTGAATATCCAGGCGTTATTGCAATGTTTGGCTGCATGACAGCAGCAGAATTCGCCTTTTTGTTATCATGTGTCACATTGTGCCAATACATATCAGCAGTCCACAATTCAAAAACTTGGCGAAATCATGTCTGCTGTTTGAAGCCAAAAGTTTTTAAATGATTAGTTTATGGTGTTTGAAGCTTTGTATTGCACCTTGATCTATAGGATGAATTAAGCATCCGGTGGAAGAAATGTTAGTGTAACTTTTTCAGATATCAGAACATTTACATTTGGTTGTGCCTAGATTTATCTAGAAGCAAAAACACGTTGCACTCCTTATCGAAGGCATTATTTGTAGATGTTGTCTTACATCTAGCTCTTTTTGAAACTATCGATAGATTCACTTCAAGAGACGTATTTAAATTTGTTTTCTCCTTTTTTTATCAAATCGCGTAAAGTTTGTTTACCTACATCATATTTTTCTGATATCAAACCAACGGACATATTTTTACTGTGATCTTAATCAGTTATAGTTTTTCCTTAATTGAAAGAACTTTAGGTGTTCTTTTTCATCTTTAATTGTTAGAGCCATTTTCGAACAAACACCTTGACTGGTCACTTTCAAAACTTTCAATTACAGACTTATTGTAATTTGGTACACAACTTTAACTCAAAATAAAATCAGGAATACAGATAATAGAGGTACACCACGGTTAATAGAGGCCCAAACCCAAAAGCACACACTAAGAAAAAATGGTACGCATAAAATAGGGTAAAAAACTTAGTTGAAAAAAGTTGGCCAATTTCAATCTAATTTGGTTAAATTTTTATTAAAACAAGGAAAAATTGCACGATTTAGTAAGTTTTACTCATCTGTAAGTGGAAAATAGTTCATAAACTTGGGTGACGGAAGTCATTTTACTTAACCAAGTTTCTTTTTAACAAGTTAAATATTCCTACAGCAAACAACGATTTTATTTACCCAATGTAAACATGTTGTTATTTTGAGTTCAACATATATTAAAAAACCAATATTCTTCAAATTTAATAAATATTCGTTCAGAATAGTTTATGAATTTCCCAAATTTGTGTAGTATTGTATAAGTTTATTGCAAATATACGTTTTAAATAAGGTTGCGAGATTTTCTAACAGAGATGAATAAATTCATTAACTTTTCACTAATACAAGTCTTGCTCTTTGAACAGAGGATCCAAACATACATCTTCCACTGTGGCAATTCTATGTGTACTTGTCCCACTGTAAGTAGTAACAAGTAAAAGCGTGCTAAGTTCGGCCGGGCCGAATCTTATATACCCTCCACCATGGATCGCATTTGTCGAGTTCTTTTCCCGGCATCTTTTCTTAGGCAAAAAAGGATATAAGAAAAGAGTTGCTCTGCTATTAAAACGATATCAAGATATGGTCTGGTTCGGACCACAATTAAATTATATGTTTGAGACCAGTGTAAAATTTCAGCCAATTCGTATAAGAATTGGGCCCATTGGGGCTCACGAAGTAAAGTAGAGAGAACGATTTATATGGGATCTGTATCGGGCTATAGACCGATTCAGACCATAATAAACACGTTTGTTGATGGTCATGAGAGGATCTGTCGTACAAAATTTCAGGCATATCGGATAATAATTGCGACCTCTAGGGGTCAAGAATTCAAGATCCCAGATCGGTTTATATGGCAGCTAAATCAGGTTATGAACCGATTTGAACCTTATTTGACAAAGTTGTTGAAAGTAAAAATAAAATACGTCATGCAAAATTTCAGCCAAATCGGATAGGAATTGCGCCCTCTAGAAGCTCAAGAAATCAAATCCCCAGATCTGTTTATATGACAGCTATATCAGGTTATGGACCGATTTCAACCATACTTAGCACAGTTGTTGGATATCATAACGAAATACTTGGTGCAAAAATTCATTCAAATCGGATAAGAATTGTGTCCTCTAGAGGCTCAAGAAGTCAAGACCCAAGATCGGTTTATATGGCAGCTATATCAGGTTATGGACCGATTTGAACCATACTTGGCACAGTTGTTGGATATCATAACAAAACACGTCGTGCGAAATTCCATTCCATTCGGATAAGAATTGCGCCCTCTAGAGGCTCAAGAAGTCAAGACCCAAGATCGGTTTATATGGCAGCTATATCCGGTTATGGACCGATCTGAACCATACTTGGCACAGTTGTTGGATATAATAGCAAAACACGTCGTGCAAAATTTCATTTCAATCGGATAAGAATTGCGCACTTTAGAGGCTCAAGAAGTCAAGACCCAAGATCGGTTTATATGACAGCTATATCAGGTTATGGACCGATTTGAACCATACTTGGCACAGTTGTTGGATATAATAACAAAACACGTCGTGCAAAATTTCATTCCAATCGGATAAGAATTGCGCACGCTAGAGGCTCAAGAAGTCAAGACCCAAGATCGGTTTATATGGCAGCTATATCAGGTTATGGACCGATTTGAGCTATACTTGGCGCAGTTGTTGGATATCATATCAAAACACGTCGTGCAAAATTTCATTCCAATCGGATAAGAATTGCGCACTCTAGAGGCTCAAGAAGTCAAGACCCAAGATCGGTTTATATGGCAGCTATATCAAAACATGGACCGATATGGCCCATTTACAATACCAACCGACCTACACTAATAAGAAGTATTTGTGCAAAATTTCAAGCGGCTAGCTTTACTCCTTCGGAAGTTAGCGTGCTTTCGACAGACAGACGGACGGACGGACGGACGGACAGACGGACGGACATGGCTAGATCGACATAAAATGTCACGACGATCAAGAATATATATACTTTATTGGGTCTCAGACGAATATTTCGAGTAGTTACAAACAGAATGACGAAATTAGTATACCCCCCATCTTATGGTGGAGGGTATAAAAATGCATTCAATTCTTCTCTAATTCGTTTTTGACTGTCATTTGTTTACCTGTAATTCTCTTTTGTAGCTTGAAAAAGTCCTGTTACTTTTAAGCTCAAGACAACTTCAGGTAAACACTTGAATTCAGTTTCGCGCCGTCTACCGCCGTTTCGTTTCTGCTCCCCCAAGTGCCCAAATGAAACGTGTTAGTAACAAGTAAAAAACATACAAACAATCAATTACAATTAATTACAAAAAAGAACATTTAAGATTAACATAAACTTGAACAATATTAAAACAGATTGTTTTTTAGATAAACAAATACGACCCACGGCTAGACACACAATCAACCAACAGTGAACTAACAAACCAATATTAAGTGCGGGCCACAACAACAAGAAGTGCGGGACATTTCTATACAAATCAACGAACATCAAAGAAGACCCATCAACATATAACATTTAACTTTATAAATAACTTACTCCAAATATTGCACATCCCCCTTTTGTATTATTTATTATTGTCCCTTGCCCGTAGTGAAAATTTTTTAATTGAATTTGCCTAAACCTTAAATCATTTATTCTACTACTAAATATTGCAAACCCTCTTGATTTATATTCTAACCTAAAGCTAATATTGTCTTTTCTCCCTTAGTGCTAAAATTGCACAAGCCCAAGAGTAAAATAAATAAATAAACATTGAATTTACAAATTGAAGTACAGACATACATACATAGTCCATAAAGTCTGCGTTCATGTGACAATTTCTTTTTAATGATTAAAAAACAACATAAAAAAATAAATAAAGTTAAGTTTTGTTGTATATGATGTTTCTTTATATTTCTTAAATTAGAAAAGAAAAACAAAAATACAAGTTTGCTTTTGCTTTTTTGTTCTAACGGTACTTTTGTCTCATAAGAAGAAATTATGACAACCAAAAAGTCTGCGTTCACTTACTTTTTATGATGCTTGTTCTTATTTTTGATCAGTTTCAGTTCTTTATCATAACAAGTGATAGTTACACGTGTTTTTTTTTAATTAATAAATTTGGAAACATGGAAACTAAAGGAAAGGAAATATGCATAACTGAAAGAAAAATAATTATTAAATTGTGGAAAGACACACAAAGATTAGAAATATTGGTGGAACAGTTGGAAGAACGTATTCTTCTGTCTAGCGCGTAATTAATAATTACAAAGAAACCGGCATTATAACTTCAAAGCCTCGGCCTGGGCGTCCAAAATAATTATCCGTTAGAGAAGAGCGCAAAGTAAAATATGGCAAGCAACGTATAACATCAACCAAAATTGTTGGAAATATTAAAACAATGTTTAAAAAAAGCATCTGTGCCGAAACTGCCAGAAAAATATTACATAGAGCTGAATTTCATGGAAGAGTTGCTCGAAAAGCCGTATATTTCAGTCATAAACAGACAAAAGCGGATTGAATCTTTCACACAGTACGCTCGAGAGTATCTTGTATGCGATGGGGAGGAGACTTATTCCCCTGAAGTTAGCACATTCCGTCTTGTCTCCTTTCTTATGTACGGGACATAGCATGCTGAGGTTCCAATCATCGAGTATGCATTCTTCTAGCCAGATTGCGCAGATAAGCTAATGCGTACGTCATATCAATGTGTCACCTCCGTTCTTAAATAGTTCAGCGGGTAACCCGTCGGCTCCTGCTGCCTTACTGTTCTTCAGCCGGGTCACTGCTACTTGGACCTCATTCTGACTAGGAGATAAACATTCTATACCATCATCAGGGATTGGTTCTGCGGTATCCTCTTCGCCACCAACATCGGACACTAGCAGTTGGGTAAAATGTTCTCTCCATATCCTCAGCCTGTTATCTGTGTCAGTTACCAGATTTCCTTCTTTGCCTCTGCAGGAGGATGTGCCTGCACCAAAGCCGTCGGTCTGATGTTTAATTCTTTGGTAGAATTTCCGGACTTCATTCTGACTCCTGTACATTTCAATTCGCTCACACTCACGTCTTTCCACTTCCTTTTTCTTTCTGCGGAATAGACGTTTCTCCTTTTCTCCCGATACCTCTCCTTCATCTGGCGCGTTGCTACTGATTGCAGGGTTGCTCTATATGCCGCATTCTTGGCTTCAGTAGCATCTCGACACTCTTGGTCGTACCATAGGTTTCTTTGAGGAGGCTTCCGGTACCCAAGTACGGATTTCGCGGCATTTTCCATGGAGTGGGCTATAGTTTGCCACTGCGCCATTATATCATCGGAACAAGGGGTGCTTTCATCAAGCAGTTGGGTCAGTCGAGTTGACTATGCCGCTGCCATTTGTTGTGTTTGCAGCTTTTCAATTTCCAGCTTCCGTGCAGTGTCAGATCGTACTTTCCTCGCCATGTTCAAACGGGTGCGAATCTTTGCTGCAACAAGGTAATAATCGGAATCTATATTCGCTCCACGGATCTATCGTACAGCTAAGACGCTGGATGAATGCCCTCAATCTATCACAACGTGATCAATTTGGTTCCTCGTGTTTTGATCGGGTGACAGCCATGTGGCTTTATGAATATTTTTATGTTGAAATTTGGTGCTACCAACTACCATGTTTTTTGGCGCGGCGAAATCAATCAGACTCAACCCATTACTAGACGTTATCTCGTGGAGGCTAAACTTTCCGAGTGTTAGACAAAAATGTCTTTTTTCCCTATATTCGCATTAAAATCTCATTGTAGCAGCTATAGTACAGTTCGTCACCGTTTGGTATTGTAGTGACGCCATTGCCAGTCCATCGCACTTCTTGTAAGGCGGTAATATCTGCCTTGTACTTTTCTAATACATCCGGCAGCGCGTATACTGCACCTTCTCTATAAAGAGTGCGGACATTCCAGGTGCAGATCCGCAAATCATGGTCATTTTTTCGTTTGCGTGGGTCTTCAACGTTTTTACCATTCCTTTGTTTCTCATAGTAGTTCTCAGTTTTCCGGGGGCGGGTTACTTGCGCAGCGCCCCAACCGCATGGGTTTTGTGGGATTGCACATGTATCCTTCGTTGTGGCGAGCCGCTTGCTGCAAGATCCGACGCTCGCCGCCCCTAACCTGGGAACAGACACTGATGTTGGCCATTGGTTATTTGAAGGCACCAAAAACTCGCCTTGTCATCTCGTGTATCATTGGCACTCAGTATTTAATTAAGAGCCAGTGCCACCTGACTCCTCACTGAGACTCTCCTCTCGAAAATCGCTGACTGCCCCCGGCCGCATTTGCAGCTACTCCGCATAGAAACGGAGCTTTCCACCCTCCGCAACCTGTGGACCCGCCCGGTAGCTTTCAGCTAAGCTTCCTGTGATAACGATGGGCACCACACAAGTCGGAGCTGAAAGTTCCAGCCTGTGTGGCGACCATAGTCATCCCGTATCGGCCGGGACCCCAAAACTTCTCTTAACATATATATTGGATATTCCTTTCACGACAATAAAGAGCCATGTGTTTAGGGAACCCCCCCGCCCCAAAATACCTCCCTTAATAAAAGCCATTTGGGGGAAAATTGATATTCATTTTCGGGACAAAGGCCCTGGTGTCTACCCCACCCTCAAACACAACTTATTTACCGATCATGCCACTATGGGGCTCATATGAAATGTTTTTGAAAGTAGAGCACGAATCTTATATTTACTTTAATGGTAAATTAATCACCCCCGAAATGCCCCCTAAACCGGAAATATTTACCAATACGCTAATATAGGACTTAAGAGAAAGGCATTTGAGAGTTGAGTAAAAATTTGCCTACACAACTTCTCACACCTCAATAGTGCTTTCCAATTCAAGTTGAGTTTATCAATGATAAGGGACATTTTTTTATAGATGAGTCCGAACGGCGTGCCGCAGTGCGACATCTCTTTGGGGAAAATTTTTTATATGACCATGCATGGAATGGTACCTCGCAAATGTCGCCAGCATTAAGAGGGGATAACCACCGCTTTAAATTTTGTCCGCTGTTCTCACCAGGATACGAACTCAGGTGTTCAGCTTCATAGGGGCGAAATGGATATATAATACTTTTACAGCATGTCGTATATATTGTACCTGTGGGGTTTCGGCAACAGCACGGTGTTGTCAGAACTATAAACTATGAAGTTAACCTACCAATCAATACTCAGTAGGATCCAAAGGATAGTTTGTTTGTGAATAACAGCCGTGCTGGGGACGACACCATCTGATGCACTGAATTTATTGCTACACTTAATGCCTCTGAACATCATGGCTAGAAAAATTGCCGTGACCACTGCTACTAAGGGAGCTTTCCCTTTGGTCATGCGGCGTCTACGGACACTGTGTTATTCTTGATACAATGCCGTATATCCCAGGCAGTGTGGATTACACATGGCCTGAGCCGCTTTTTGATAAAAAGCACTGTACCACTATTGCTGATAGAACCCATTGGAACTACAATATCCCTGGTCAATCCCATGGCAGCCGGTTGTACGCACCGGATTGACCCGATGGAATCCTCATCGGCAAGGGCTGCCGCCTCAGTGTACGTGTTCGTCTTTTTTCGTCATGGGAGAGGCACATCCCGGAGTGCCTTCTCCGTATGCTTCTGGTCCGTGCCGGGATTGAAAAGAACCCCGGACCCTGGTTCTGTTCCGTTTGCCAGAACCGCCTTCATCATCGGTCAGTGTCGGTGAGGTGTAACCGGTGCTTGGAGTGGGTACATTTCCGTTCTTGCTCTGGCCTAACTTCGCTACGGGAGTATTGTCATACTGGCTATGTCGCTAGGTGCTGTGCGAACATAGCCAGCAGTGGGTCACAAGCGTCGCCGTCGTCGCCTTCGGCGTCCTCGTCGTCGGACTATGTGACCCCCCCGACCTCTCCCGTACGGCAATTTATGCAACGACAGCACCCTAGCCCTACTATTGCCAGGCCAGTGTCGGGAAATGTATCGTTCTTGCAGTTAAACTGCAATGGACTGCGAGGCAAGATTGATGAGATTGTAGATTTTATGAGTCGGAAGAGCATATCGGTCGCAGCGATCCAGGAGACAAAGCTGACTAACACCTGCAGCTTGCACAGTTGTCACGGCTACAATGTGCTACGTAAGGATCGCTCAAGGAATGGAGGTGGGGGATTGGCCTTCGTTATACACCATTCCGTGCAGTATAGACCTATCTCGCCTGCGCTTGACGCTAGTGACCCATACTTGGAATGTATGGGGGTAGCAGTCAGGTCTGGTACTGCCGAGATAGATATATACAACGTGTATATACCGCCGGTTGGTAGCTGTGTCCCGATTAATGGTCAGGCCTACAGCCCCGACATAAGTGGGTTGCTATCTGGCCATAGTCGTCTGGTTCTGGGGGATTTTAATGCACATCACTCGTCATGGCATTCTCCCCTAGGTAACGACCAGCGTGGCATAGCTTTGGCAGAGCAGATAGATAGCTCCACGTTTTGCACGGTGAATGAGGATGCCCCCACTAGGATTACGAGGAGGTGCAGCAGCTCGCCAGACATCTCAATCGCATTCCCTGATCTCCTGAGTGACGTATCCTGGCAAGCCGTCATCTCTTTGGGGTCAGACCACCTCCCCATAATCCTCACCATCGACCGACCACCCGACTTCATAACCTCTGAGCGCCGGACGTTCATCAATTACAAGAAGGCCAATTGGACTGGCTTCAGAGAGTATACCAATCGCCGCTTCAATGAACTGCCACCTCCCTCTGATGTGCTTGTGGCCGAGAGGAAATTCCGAGACATCATCAACGCAGCAGCCGCTCGCTTTATACCAGCCGGTCGAATACCGCAAGTGCGACCCAATTTCCCGGCGCAAGCAGTGGTACTCGCAGACGAGCGTGATGGGATTCGTGCTATGGACCCCGCTAACCCCAGAATCAGCGAGCTGAATCTGGAAATAAACAGGGTAGTCAACGAACATAAGCGGAATTTGTGGCTGGAACACTTGGAGCAATGTAACTTAGGCACCGGTGCAGGCAAATTGTGGGCCACTGTTAAGTCTCTCTCGAACCCCGGTAGACGGGACGACAGGACCTCAGTCACTTTTGGCGAGTTAACCGTGACTGATCCGAAGAGATGCGCCAGGTTGTTCAACCGTCAATTTATTGTGCATCCCGAGAGAGACAGGGCAAGGAGGAGAGCCATTCGCCGTATTCGTGGTCTCCGAGCCGATGAACAGCCATCACAATTTACCGTGGGCGAAGTTACGAATGTCATCCGTGGCGCCAAACCTTCCAAGGCGTTGGGCCCCGACGGAATCTCTACATTGATGCTGAAGAATCTGGATTTACCGGTAGTTGAGTACCTTACCGCTGTCCTTAACCTGTCATTGAACACTCTTATAGTTCCCGATGTCTGGAAAATGGGCAGAGTGATCCCGCTACTGAAGCCTGGTAAAGACCCGAGTTTGGGGGAGTCGTACAAACCATATCCCTTCTCTCACCAGTGGCAAAGACGCTTGAGGCATTACTCCTCCCGAGCCTCGTAGGAGAATTTCCATTCGCCGAGCATCAACACGGATTTCGGAGACTGCACAGCACAACAACAGCTTTGCATGCCATCACCACACACATTTGCCGTGGCTTCAATCAACCCAGGCCATGTGATAGGACGGTCCTCGTGGCACTGGACCTATCGAAGGCATTCGACACGGTCAGCCATGCCAAATTATTTGAGGACATCGCCAACACGTCCCTCCAGCCAGGCCTGAAACATTGGGTCGCGAATTATCTGTGTGGCCGCCAGTCATTTGTGGAATTTAGGGATAAGAAGTCAAAACACCGTAGAGTGAAACAGGGAGTTCCCCAAGGTGGGGTGATATCTCCGGCTCTGTTTAACCTCTACCTATCCTCCATTCCACCTCCTCTAGACGGCATAGAGATCGTATCATATGCGGACGACTGTACGATCATGGCATCAGGCCCCCCACCCATTGATGACATCTGCGATAGGTTGAACGGCTACCTCAACGAGCTTGCCTCATATTTCGCTGCAAGAAATCTGAAGATATCCGCCACCAAATCTTCAGCCACACTGTTCACTACAAATACGCGTGAGGTGAATTCTGAGCTGACTGTGATGGTCGATGGAGAAATGATTCCGACCATCAAGTGTCCCAAAATACTTGGCGTCACATTTGACAGCTCCTACACTTTCTCCCCACATGCCACAGCAATCTGCAATAAAGTCAAAAGTAGAAACAAGGTCCTCAAGTCACTCGCTGGCAGCACTTGGGGTGCAGACACAGAAACCTTGTTGACCACGTACAAAGCAATTGGCCGGTCTGTGGTAAGTTATGCAGCGCCAGTGTGGTCACGTCAACTTTGTGACACGCAGTGGAATAATATTCAGATCTGTCAGAATGCCGCCCTCCGAACTGCGACGGGCTGTCTCCTTAGTTCTCATGTGGACCACCTCCATCAGGAGACAAAGATCCTACCAGTGCGAAGACATAACTACATGCTGTCTAAGCAATACCTTTTGGGCTGTTATCGCAGAAATCATCCAAATCATCATCTTGTGGATAGATACCCACCGCCCAGAAGCCTTAAGGTTGATCTACACGATCTAGAGCGTGAGGTCCAGCGCTACAAGAGAGAACCTCTAGATCAAGCGGCATATCAAGCGGGTCTGAACAACATTCATGCAGACACGGTAGCAGACGCGTTAATTGGCTACCGGGTGAATGTAGTCCTTGGAGAACGACCGCCACCCATTGCACCCGAAGAAATCGACCTCCCCCGGCAAACCAGAGTGGTTCTGGCTCAATTACGTTCCGGCAGATGCAGCCGCCTCAATTCCCACAGAGCTAGGATTGATGCCGACGTGCAAGATGTATGTCCCGATTGTAACCAGGGACCGCGCGATACACGTCACCTGTTTAACTGCCCGGCCAGACCCACTCGACTCAGACCCAGATCCCTGTGGACGCATCCCATCTTAGTCGCGGAGTTCCTGGGTCTTGACACTCAACAGAATCAAGCAGACGAAAGATAGTACACAATAAACTGCTACAACAACAACAACAATATCCCTGGTAATAGAAGTTACATAGACTTCTATACGGACGGATTTAAACAAGACGACCAGGTGGGCTTTGGGGCGTACTCTGAAGAACTTGGATTGATCATATTCAAAAGATTACCCGACCACTGCAGTGTTTTTCAAGCGGAAATCCTTGCAATTAAAGAAGTGGTGGAATGTCTGTGAGCATTCCAAAGCTATGTGGCCTAATCTAGACTCGAAGAGGTCTACCGCTTTGCTGTCATTGACTAGAACAGATGTCTAAGTCATTGTGTCCGTCATGACAGATCACTGTCTAATCGGAAAACATATGATAAATGATAATTAAAATTATAAAGTAAAGCTACGTTCAGATTAGTCAAATATTTGACCCAACCGATCATTTTTGTCCAAAACATGTCACATTTTGTTTGACCAAAAACAAATCAAATGGCATTAACCGGTTGGTATTGTAAAAGGACCAAATCGGTACATGTTTTGATATAGCTGGCATATGAATCGATCTTGGGTCTTGACTTCTTGAGCCTCTAAGGGGCGCAATTCTTATCCGATTTGACTGAAATTTTGCACGTAGTGTTTTGGTATCACTTCCAACAACTGTGCTAATGTATGATTCAAATCGGTTCATAATCTGGTATAGCTGTCATATAAACTGATCTTGGATCTTGACTTCTTGATCCAATAGAGCGCGCAAATCTCATCCGATTTGGCTGAAATTTTGCATGAGATGTTTTGTTATGACATTCAATAACTGTGTTAAGATGGTAAATCGGTGTAGAACCTGCTATAGCTGCCATATAAACCGATCGGGGATCTTGACTTCTTGAGCCTTAGAGGGCGCACTTCTCATCCGATTTGGCTGAAATTTTGTATAACGGCTTCTCTCATGACCTTCAACATACGTGTCTAATTTGGTCTGAATCGATCCAAAGCTTGATACAGCTCCCGATTTTGCTTCTTGAGCCCCTACAAGGCGCAATTCTTATCCGAATGAACTGAAATATTACACAATGACTTCTGCAATGTTCAGCATTCATGTATGGTCCGAATCGGACTATAGCTTGATATAGCTCCAAAAACATGTTGAAAGTGATACCAAAACACTACGTGCAAAATTTCAGTCAAATCGGACGAGAATTGCGCCCTGTAGAGGCTCAAGAAGTCAAGACCCAAGATCGGCTTATATGGCAGCTATATCAAAACATGGACCGATTGGGTCCATTTACAATACCAACCGAACAGTTCTTATTCAATATTCTTTGTTTGCCTTAAAAGAGATACCGCGCATAGAACTCGACAAATTCGATCCATGGTGGAAGGTATATAAGATTCGGCCCAGCCGAACTTAGCACGCTCCTACTTGTTAGTTTTGCTCATTCTTGTACAATTAGTGGTAGTGAACACACGCAAATTACTTGAATTAAATATATTTAGTTTTACACGAATAAAGTGTATTTTATTACAACGTAAAAGCATAGTAAAAGTGGCGACGAGGACGGTGAACTTAAAATTGATCAGAATTATATTGTTAACATCAAGAACAACCAAGTTTTGCAATTCCTTGCAGGACAACAACAAGCTGTGATACAAAAAAACCCAATTGTTACAGCAAATGACTCTTCTGCTACAGGCGCAAGGAATAACCGCTTCCACAGATGCAAAACAAACCCAAGCACATCTAAAGCAGCCTTGATGAAAACATTAACACATTCAATGACAAATTTTTAATATGAGCCCGAAAGTGGACTCATTTTTCGCACTTAGTTCAAAATATTCGTTCGCGTTTTCGAAAAAAGACAAGCACCTTGGAAGATCACGTCAAATTGGCTCTCTTATGGCGGAGAATGTTAAATCAGGAACATGAAAGGTTCACTACCAGTGAAGCCCGAGGAAATGACGCTCGAGGACATCGTAGAAAAGTTGAAAAAACTTTTCGGCAGGACGGAAACTCACGTAGCTCAAAGATACAAGTGCCTGCAGTTAACAAAAGCAGATAGGGAAGATTTTCGTGAATACGCCGGCAAAGTAAATCTATAATTTGATCTATTCAAAATGATCGATTTGAAAACGGTCAATGTAAGTGTTTAGTATTTGTGCTCGGATTGAAATCAGCAAAGGACAGCGACATACGAATCCCTTTACTCAAAATGCTTGATGAAGCTAATCAAGACATAACTCTAGATCAACTCGTAGATGAGAAAGCAGACAACCGTCTCATTGAACATCAATCTAAGACAATCTGCAATGTCAGCAAAACTCCAAAGGGCTCTAAACAAAACATGAAAATACCGTAACCGCCATGCTGGCTTTGTGGAGACCTGCACTACCTGAAATTTTGTCAACATACGTCACAAACAAACATACGTCAGGTTGATCACAAAGACTATAACTGTACCAACGCAAAAGGTGACATGCCGTCAAAACTTTTAATGGTGAAAAGGGTAAGAAATTCAAGCTGAAGAAAACGTTTAATACAAATACAGTGATCAACACCAGAAATGTACAGTTTCAAAACCTTCGGAAGTTTACCACTCTCAAGTTTAATGACAAGTCCGTTCGTTTGCAAATCGATACAGCCGTGATATATCAATAATTTAATCGTGGTACAGCGTCGGAAAACCAGAAGCCTTCACAACTCAAGACAGCGCCAACGATGCACCACACCAACAAAATCAATATACTGGCTAAGTTCGAATGCAACGTGATAATAGGAGACGCCACAAAGTCCTTAAATTGCTATATCACAGATATAGAAAAGCTGAACGTCATGGAAATCGACTTGATTCAATCTTTCAACCTTTGGGACATACCAATATCATCCTGGCTCATCATATTTAATTCGACGATGGCATAGCAGCTTTTAAAAATTTAGTACCAGATAGTTTTCAATAATAGTTCCCATGGTCTGTCTACCAAGACAAAGGTACATGTTCAGATGCTGCCAGATGTCAAGATATATTCCGAAAAGACCCGTTCCCTATGCAGAAAGGACAGAAATCGAAACGGAACTCCAGAGATTTGAGACATCAGGCATAATTTCACCTGTCAATTCATCAAAATACGAAGCACCAATAATTACCAGCAGTTGTAATGGAAAAATTTGTATCTGTGCAGACTCTAGTACAGTAGATTCGACTTAATTCTGCAGTAGAATCAAACCGGTTCCCATCGCCCACGCCGGAAGAAATTTCGTCAGACTGTAACAACTGCGTAATATTCAGTCCTTTGGATTTGTCAGATGCCTATCTGCAAGTCGAAGTCGATGACAACAGCAAGGAACTGCTCACTATAAACATGCATAAACATGCATAAGGGTTTCAAAGAATTATGGCTGAAATGTGTTATGGCATCGAAGGTACCAAGACGTATATCGACGATATCATGATCGCAAGCCAGTCTTTAGCTGAGCATAAGGCTAGTTTACATCAGATTTTGCAAAGAATACAAGATTTCGGATACAGGCTCAAATTTGAAAAATGTAAATTTTTTCAAAAAGAAATCAAGTATTTGGGACAAGTTATCAACAAAGTAGGCACTCAACCTAATGCAAACAAAATCAGTGCAATCAATAATCTTGAGGTTCCGGAAAATGTCGCTGAAGCAAGATCACACTTGGGTTCGATCAACCACTACAACAAGTTTGTCAACAACATGCTAAGTCTTCGAAAACCTTTTGACGATTTGTTACAAAAGAATCACAAATTTATGTGGACTCCTCAGAAATTGTAAGATGACTTTAAGCGAATCTTAACAACAGATTTGCTTTTAACTGATTACAAGCCGAGCTTGCCTACCCATGTGGCAGCAAATGCATCATCACACGGGGTTTGAGCAGTCATCTACCACAATTTTCCCGATAACAGCGCAAAGGTAGTACACCATCTTTCCAGATCGTTAACTACTGCCGAACGCAATTACAGCCAAATCGAAAAAGAAGGTCTAGCCCTCATATTCGCAGTACAGCAATTTGAGCCCAAATTTACTTTGCACACCAACCACAAGCTACCAACTTTTGGTTAAAAGAAGGGAATGCCAATTTGTACAGCCAGGCGTTTACAACGTTGGGCTCTTATTTTATTGGCATATCACTTTGAAATTAAGTACTCCAATACCGAGAATTTTGGTCACGCAGGCTTATTATCTCAACTTATCAGCGAACGCGAAACAACTTCAGACGACTACGTCTTGCTTCAATTGCTCTTGAGCAGGACATTCGTAGAAACGTTTACGAGGCAGTCTCAACTTTACCACTCAATTTCATAGCCATAGTCAATGCTTCCAAAGATTACAACATTCTCCAATCTGTTAGGAAATACATGAACAAGGGGTGGCCTGATTGTAGCAAAAAAAGTCGATGCTTCAATAATACAATACTACAACAGAAAGGATTTATTATCAATTATCGGCGGATGTGTTTTGTTCAAAAATCGTGTTGCAATTCCAGACAAGTTGAAACACAAAGTTCTAAAAAAAACTACATAGAGGACAACTTTCAATCAATAGCTCGAAGCTAAGTTTACTGGCCCAATATCGACCAACAAGTCGAAGATTACGTCAGAAAGTTCCAGAACTGTCAACGTGTGCAAAAACTCCAGTAAAGATAAATCTTTGTGCATGACCATTGAAAACACGCCCGCTTGAGAGTATTCACATAGGCTACGCTGGACATGTGAAAGGTAAAAATTATCTTTTAATAATTAATTCTTACTCAAAATACCCTGTTATTATGACTCATCTCATTTTCCGGAATCAAAATGTTAAATCAGTACTTCTCACAATTTGGAAAACCGGAACAACTAGTCTCGGACAACGGAACATAGTTCTGTTCAGAACAATCGTGTTGTAATTCCAGACAATAGAGCATACAAGGACAGTACGCGTTTCTTCCCTTGAGAGGAAGAAACGTCTACTGCATCACTTCAAACGTTCTTGGAAGTCTACAGATCAACTCCAAATGCCCCAGATGGTAATGCATCGCTGAATCATGCATCTGACGTAAAATGCGAACTGTTTTAGATGTCATCAGATGAGCGAAAAATCAACAGTTAAATGGAAGATTTGCGGATGATGACGCAACTTCTGATTCAGAATCCAGATCTCCATTGGATATTTTACTCGAGGCATTCTACATGGGTTCTACATATGATGAAGCTTTTACAACGCCTCTAGGATCACCTTATTGGTCTCCTCAGCGTGTTACAAGCCGAAGACTACCTGTAGAAACCATATATCTGGTAACGCATATAAGTGATGCACAGAAAGGCCGCGCATATACACAAAGGCCTGCGCAAGACCATTCAAGACACACTAACAATCATCTGACTGAGGAGGGATTTGAACCCGTCCGAACCAGCTATCCAGAAGAGCCAAAAAAGTCTTGCATATGGCGTATGACTGGGCTAGACCCAGGGGTCTCAATGTTAACCCAGAGAAAACTGAAATATGCCTGTTCATCTTTGATAGTCTGCTATGGGGGAAAAGTGCAACATAAGGACCATACAACAGGTCTTGGCAAAGGCGAAGCGATGAGGACCACGCCCACTAGAGCACTGGAGACTATTCTAGACATCCGACCCGTTGACATACTGATTAAGTATGAGGCAGCCATAGCGGCTATGAGACTTAAGGCGATGGGAGAATGGATTGAGGATGGGAACAGCTCATATCATCGCGGTACATTCGAGGCGACGATCAGATACTTGAGACGACACTTGAGGTCGAGTGCGAGGCACTGATGCCAGCAACACAGTCTTGGATTGATGGAACCCTAGTATAGCTATCTGGAAGATGATGTTACACGGATGGATCAAAGCTAGAGGATAGAGTGGGCCTGGGGGTCTACATTGAGAACCCAAGGACTGATATCTGTTTTAGACTGCCTTACCATTATACGGTCCTCAGGCGGAAATCCGGGCGATCACAGAATGCGTGAGTTGGTGTGGTGCTAACGCGAGGACGTCGAGTGTGAACATCTTTACGGACAATAAAATGGCCACAGTAAGGTCACGAACAGTCTTGTAGTGTAAGAAGGAGATTAACGCCGGGTCATAACGGAGTAAGGGGGAATGAAAGGGCAGAATATTTAGCATCAATAAACTTCGGGTCGATGCAGTCCGAGTTAAGGGGGTGGGCGACGAATGCGCATGCAACCCTATGGAACAGCGAAACGGTCGTTAGAACGGCGAAAATCCTATGGGGAGATCCAGATCGTGAGAAGACGAGGCTATTACTGAAAGGAAGTAAAAAGGAGGTCAGTATAGCTCTCGGTATCATAACGGGACACATAGGACTACGAGCTCACTTATGTAAAATCGGTGCGGCAAGTGATAGTATGTGTAGGGCATGCGGGGAAGATGATGAGACGATGGAGCATTTCCTATGTCATTGCCCGGCTTTCGCATCTAACAGATACCGGCACTTAGTGGAGACACAATGCCAGACATGAACCAACTTAGGGGCGTGGCATGGAAACAATTAAGGATTTTGTAAGTAGCACAGAATTCCTAACTTAGATTTTATTTTTCGAGGTTACTTTTTAGTACTTATAGCGCACAACAAGCCGATTACAGGCTTAGTTGTATTTCTATAGTGGCATGGGGTGGCACGGATTAATATCCGCGCCCTCTTTTCAAACTAACCTAACCTATATAAACTTAGCAACTGTTTTGCCTACATTTTTATACCAACCCCCGAAGGACGGAGGTATATTAATTTTGTCATTCCGTTTGCAACACATCGAAATATCCATTTCCGAATCTACAAAGTGTATATATTCTTGATCAGCGAAAAAAGTCTAAGACGATCTAGGCATGTCCGTCCGTCTGTCTGTTGAAATCACGCTACAGTCTTTAAAAATAGAGATGTTAAGCTGAAACTTTACAAATATTGTTTTTTTGTACATAAGCAGGTTAAGTTCGAAGATGGGCTATATTGGACTATATCTTGATATAGCCCCCATATAGACCGATCCGCCGATTTAGGGTCTAGGCCCATAAAAGCCACATTTATTATCCGATTTTGCTGAAATTTGGGACAGTGAGTTGTGTTAGAACCTACGACATCTTTCTTCAATTTGGCTCAGATCGGTTCAGATTTGGATATAGCTGTCATATTGACCGATCTCTCGATTTAAGGTCTTGCGCCTATCAAAGTCGCATTTATTGTCCGATTTTGTTGAACTGTGAGTTGTGTTCGGCCCTTCGACATCCTTCTTCAATTTGGCCCAGGTCGGTCCAGATTTGGGCATAGCTGCCATATAGACCGAACCGCTGATTTGAGGTCACTGACTTATGTTAGGCTTCTCGACATCCGTGTTGTATATGGTTCAGATCGGTTTATTTTTAGATGTAGCTGCTAAAAGGACCAATATTTTGTTATACACAACTGACTTGTACTTATTAGTATTTGGTCCAAATCGGAACATATTTCGATACAGCTGCTATGAGGTATGTACGAGGTGTATTGTATTTTTCACCGGAATTTGTCGAAAGGTGGTTTACATATATACCCGAGGTGGTGGGAATCCACGCCTTTTTACTTGTTTTATATACACATTTTTCTGATCATGGTTTATAAGATTGCTATTGGAAAATTATATTTTTTTCTCATTCACTTTCAATAGAATTTAATAAATTTTTCAGAATTACATGGCCAACATTGTACATTCGATTCCAATTGAGATGCCATCACTTAATTGTAAATAAAAATGAAATATCTCAACCGATATTTACGATTAATATCTCATTTTTTTATAGGTAATGTGGCTTTTCGTGAAAGTAATAAGATTTGGCACATTTTCCGTTTTGGATTTGTATGATTCAAAAAAAAGAACAATTTTAAAATTTTTCTTAAAAATATTATTTCAAAGTGATTTTTGCTTTTTTTATATTTTAATGGAATAAACGTTATTTTAGTCATAAATTCATTCGTGCAGCAGGAAATAATTTTTGAGAAAAAAAGTCAAAAAATCATCACCCAGTGATGTTTAGTTTCATTGCAATATTTTATAGAAAAATCAAGTAAAACCCTGCTAAGTTTGGCCAGGCCGAATCTTATGTTCACTACCCCATGGATCGCATTTGCCAAGTTCTTTGCGCGGTTTCTCCTTACAGGCAAACAAAGGAAAATATATAAGAATTGCTATGCTATTGAAGCTACATACATCAGGTTATTAACCGGTTGGGACTATACTTGGTTTGTATGTTGGAGAACATAATAGATGTCATTATGCAAAATTTCAATCAAATCGGTTTAGTTGTTGCAATTTCGCCAAATCGGATAATAATTTCGACCTCTAGAGGATCAAAAAGTTAAGATCCGAGATTGGTATATATGGCAGCTATATCAAAACATTTACAATCCCAACCGACATATACTAATAAGAAATATGTCAATCAAATCGGATTAGAATTGCGCCCTATAGGGGCTCAAGAACTAAAATCTGAGGATCGGTTTATATGGAAGCTATGTCAAGCTATCAGACCATATTTGGCACATATGTTAAAGGTCGCTGGGGAAGTCATTGTACAAAATTTCAGCCAAATCGGCTTGCGCCCACTGGAGGCTCAAGAAGTATAATCGGGAGATCGGTTTATATGAGAGCTGTAACAGGTTATGAACCGATTTAGACCATTCCTGTTATAGTTGTTGCAATTTCAGCCAAATCGGATAATAATTTCGACCTCTAAAGGATCAAGAAGATAAGATCCGAGATAAGTATATATGGTAGCTATATCAAAACAATTACAATCCGAACCGACATATACTAATAAGAAGTATTTGTGCAAAATTTCAAGCGCCTACTTTATTCTCCAAAAGTTAGGGTGCACAAGGAAGAAAATTTTAACTTTATATATTTATAAGCTGCTGTTTTGGATGTCAGATTCGGATGTCAGTAGTACTCTTATCTCAAATATCTTTCATTCATTCGTTTAGTCTAAGTGTCCGTTCGAGGTTGTGTGGTGCCCCCAACTTTTGGCAACGAAAATGGGTGTAAGATTTATATTCTCATTCCATCTATATTTATTTTGATCCTCATATTCCCAATATTGTCAAACATTTCTTGTGTAGTTGGGGGGTTTTGGGGTTAGGACTGGTACAAGAGATTTCGCTTCGAAAGTGGATATGTTTCATATTCGTGGTCTACTTCCAAATACCATTTCAGACACTTTACCGGAAAATAGATATCAGATTTCTTTTGAGTGCCATGGTAGGATACACTTGGCGAGAACATCAAATTTTGCAGTAGTTATAGAACAACAACTTTGCAGTGATTATACGCTTATAGATTTGTGAGGCCCTGTCATTTAAAAAAAATGGTATCACATCCAAAGGGATGTTGCACTGCGATGTGCCTTAGCATTAAATCGGACACCACTCATCGATATGTGAGAAGTTTTCCTCCTGGTTGTTGATGGAATGTTCGGGGCGAAAAAAAAAACAATTTAATAGCAGTGATTTTCATTAAATGGAAGTTACTGTGCAAATTTATTTTATCATTTAAGTGTGATGAACTTATACACGTGTGATGAATGAACTTATACATACACACAACGATCTTCTATGAGTAGCTCACATATATAGAGATACGAGAGCGATAATCGTCAAAATGTAGCGGCCAGCAAATTTTTAATAGCAAAAATAGTTTTCCCTTTGGAAATGTTTCAGTACAAGTTTCAAATTTAGAAAATTCAGCAAACATTTACACGAGTATCACAGATGTACGCATTTGTAAAAACAGACTGCTTTGCATTACTTTTTATTAGTGCACATTGAATAGATATGGCAATTCAAAAACTTTTCTATGAGCGTGTACAATCTTATCTCTTTTAGCTTATACATTTTGTTTTTTTCCACACCTGCTAACCATTGACCGAATTATCCCCAAGGAACAGAGGTGTTTTCCCGTAAAATACATAGGTATACGTTTGTACAGGGTTTTGTATGAATGTTTGAATCTGATTTTATAACGTACCTATCATAGCTCAATATTGGGTTTCAACAGGTCTAATTAAAGACAAATACCCACATATATTGCTGTTGCCATGCATTGCTGCTGATATTGTACGTATGCAGGGAACATATGAACGTTGGCGTAAAGAAGCATACTCACGTGCCATATTCTATTTTCTGTGACGTTAAAAAAAGAATGTATTTTCCGTTGTTTCTCTGCCATTTTTTATAAAGTTTGTTTTTTATTGTTTTTGTACAAGTTTGCAAATCAAAGAGAATTTTCAGTTTATAGTAATGCTTTCGTAATATTTTGTTTTTGTTTTTCATACAATGTTCTATACCTTACTAACTTAAGGGACTATTAAATATAAAGAGAACAATATAGGGCATGAGACAATAGTTTCGGCGTTTGGAATTTACATATTGATTTTAGACCAAATAAAGCATATACATATGATTTCGAATATAAATATGAGCGCGAATAGTACTTTCGTTCTTGGAATTGTTATCAATAGTTTGCAAAGAATATTGTTAACATGACAATTTGTGTATGTAAACAAAAAAAAAATGAAAAGTTGGGGAATTTGATCATTGGCGGAAACAGAAACCACAACGTCATAGTTTATGAGATTTCTAGGGTAAAGTAAATCTCAATCAAGTCTAATAAAAATACTCCATAGGTCTTCATTGCAATCCTTTACTTAAAACCTTCGCAACAAAAATTGTACTATATCATCACAAGTTTCTCATCCTCAACTCACACTAAACTTTAAAATCTCTCTTATAAGGACCTTATCCTATGCAGCGTAGCACGAAATCTCTGATGCTCCCTTGCAAGAACAGCATTTGAGCTTTTGCGACGAACACTGATGTTATTTCCATTTGTTTTATTTAAATGTGCATGTGCTTTGCGGCCTGCGCGCTTATTTCATCCATACTTTTGCGAGCACTTTCTGTCATATCATCCAAAGACCTCCGTGTGGTCATTATTAAATCATCTGTGCTTTTAGCCGCTGTTTCGGCGATACCTTTGACTTCAGAATTTATGCGGCCTATAACCCATTCCAAGCCTTGCCGTCCTTTACCAGCGTTCGTACTTATGCTGGATGTGAGCATGTCTTCCATATAATGTGACAGGGGAACGCCATGTACGCTGACCGAAGCCTCTTGTTTAAGCAGCGTTTTTGTTGGGTCTGTAGGATGGGGCTCATAGTATAAGACTTCGTCGACAGATATGTGACGGCAGAATGTTAAATTAATGGTTTTCAATACCATTTGTCTTTTTGTTGGATCTACTGCTGACCGTTCACTGGCAAAGCAGGTCTTAGCGGTTCCTATTAGTTTGTGTGTCCATTTGGGGAAGTACCATTTTGACTGTACCAGACGATGCGTATGCAAGACACCATCGACAACTTTTCGTTCCACTACATCAGTGCCAATGATGGACGGTGTCATGGGGTTGGGGTATTTTCGCCACGCTGCTTGTGCTACAGTTTCCCACGGATGGTTAAATGTATGCTCAGACGTCCAGATTTTCATTATGCAAGATCTGTGTGCGTGTGTGTGTCTGTATCGTTAAATCGCCAAAGCCACCAAACCCTTGCTTCGCAGTCCACAGACAAGTAGTCTAAATAAAATAAAAAATATACACGAAAATGTTAAAAAAAAACTTCTTGTTCTACAACAAATTGAGTTGTTTTGGTTTAACACAAAATTAAATATTTATAGTTTTTGATGCACGTAATAACCTTCGACTTGACTGTAATTAAGAGAAGAAAGACTGGGAAGTCGCAAAAAGCACCCTTGAACGAATTTATCACAGTTGCAAAATTTAGTAGTTAGAAAGCAATATCATTGATTCTTAATTTACTCGAAATATCTATTTTCTCGTAACTAACACGAATATATTTTGCCTATTTCTACACACGTCTACAATTGCTATGTTGAAGTGGCACTAACTATTACTAATGAATGGCTTAGATACCACTATTAATATATTTACAAATTTTTACACTCGCTTGCATCTGTTCGGAATTTCCCATGAACATCCACAAATTTCCCTATGAGGTGCTTGAAATTTCCCAATAATTCTTATTGGTCCCTTTTTGTCCAATTAGTAAAATGAACGTTACTTGTGTCACTACGACATGAACGGATGTCAAAACAAACCCTTTAGGTTGGTACTATCTCAAGGCAAGATATATTCATTTACAGGTAGGGGCAATTGCCCAACAACAAAATATTGAGTACACTTACTGTCAAAATCAGTGACTAGAGCAACTCTGATTTTGCATGTTTCTAGTTCGGTACACTACCTGGTAATTATGTCATGATCTTAAGGTGGATTTAAAGGTAGAGTTTCAATCCCATGGCAGCCGGTTGTACGTATTGGATTGACCCGATGGAATCCTCCATCGGCAAGGGCTGCCGTCTCGGTGTAAAACACACTGCTACAACAACAAAGGTGGAGTTTCATTACACGCGGAACACGCATGCATACTAATGCATGCATGTCAAAAAAAAAAAGGTTTACGCTAAATTTATTCGGTCTTGAAATAATTCATACAATCCTATATTGTCCGGCTGCAGACCATAGGCTATTCTATTTCAATTACAATTAATAAACGAAAACACTTGTTTTTAGAAAAATTTGTGTTTTGCTTTGTAATATATTTAGTTGGTTTGTATTGTGTGAGTTAAGGCCAAAACAGAATCAACGCGTTGAGCTTTGTTTTTGAGCATTGTGATGAAAAATGCAACACTGTAAACTAATTCCACAAAAGCAACGCCCAAAAGTTAAACAATTTTTAACTTTGGCGCTTAAAAACACTTCTTCTTGTAAGGCAACACAAAATGACGGTCCATTTCACTCGTCAAAGTTGAAAATTCTTTAACTTTTGCGAGTTGTTTTGTTTTGGTCTTTATACAACAAATGCACGCATGCATGGTCTCATTTGTACAACAACCACAAATCATATGGTGAAATCTTTCCATCAAGCTGATAAAAGATGGTCTCATTTTTCATCGACGTTTTGCCAACACAGAAAAGAAATTTGTGTTCGTGTGTGTATACGTGTGCATACATGAGCAGAGAATATGCCAAGAAAGAAAATGACAACAAAGAGAATGCAAACAAAAATCTGACATTTTAATACCGTCAAAACTGACCGGTTGTTAACAACTGTTCACGTGAGACTACCATTTTGAATCCGCCTTGGCACACACGCATCTGATGGAATAAGTTAATCAACTTTAAACGCGTTTCAGGGCGCAAAACATATGATTTGAATAAGTTTACTGTTCAAAAATTTTTTTACAGTTTGTTAAATCGAGATTCTTTTATTAAAATCATTTTAAACAATGTTATTGACAATTTGCATCGAAATTGACGTTGGAATAGACATAAATATGCAGATTTTTTGAAATTTTTAAGGAGCAAAAGGCGCATGGTATGTAACTCAACCAATGTGGGCGCACAAGGCGGATTTAATAAGGTGGTCTCACGTAAATAGCTGTTAATACTCGGCCAGGTTTGACGGTATTAAGATGTCAGATTTTTTCTGCATTTTTTTGTTGTTATCTTCTATATGCGGGAAATATTCTCTGATCATTTACGCACACGTATACACACACGCACACAAATTTCTTTGTGTGTTAGCAAAACGTCGATGAAAACTTAGACCATCTTTTATTGTTTCACCGTTGATTGTCCACGACTGCAATTGCAGCTACTCTGTATAGAGTATTTGACTATGCGCAATCTGTGGACGCGCCCGTTAGCTCGCAGCTAAGATTCTCGTGATAACAATGAAAACCACACAGATCGAAGCTCAAAATTCCAGCCTGTGTCGAGCTCACAATTGTCCTGTGCAGGTCTAACTGAAAGGCGTTAAAATTTTTGCGTAATAATCCATAACGAATAACTTTCTTTTTAAATATACTTAGAAGCAAATTTTTTTGGTGGCTTGTAAACAATAGAATGAGCTATAAATAAAACAAATATCATTTAGCTGTAATTTCTATTTCGACGAATATGCCACTTGGTAACACTAGAGTTTAGCATGTCCGACTTTAACGATGAATGCTTGGGTTCATATCTCGGCGTAATAATAGACAATTATTTTTAATGGTGGTTGTTTTTGTTGTAGCAGTTTCTATCTTTCGCCTCCTTGATTCTGTTGAGTATCCAGATTCAGGAACTCTGCGATTAAGATGAGGTGCGTCCAGAGGGATATGGGTCTGGCTGGGCAGTTAAACAGGTGACTTGTGTAGTGTGGTCCCTGGTCACAATCAAGACATACATCCTGCACGTCGCCAGTAAACCTTGCTCTGTAGGAGTTGAGGCAGCTGCATCGGCCGGTTTGTAATTGAGCGAGAACTACCCTGGTTTTCTGGTGGAAGTTAATTTCTTCAGGTGCAATGGGAGGCTGACACTCAGCCGGTAGCTATTTACCGCATCTGCTGCCGTGTCTTCATGAATGTTGAATGTTTTCTACACCCGTTTGATTTGGAGGTTCTCTCTTGTAGCGCTGAACCTCACGCTCCAGATCATGTAGATCTACCATAAGGATTGTGGGAGGTGGATACCTATCCACAAGATAATGATTTGGATGGTCTCTGCGATAACAGCCTAAAAGGTATTGCTTAGACAGCATGTAGTTATGTCTTCGCTAGGGTAGGATCTTTGATGGAGGTGGTCCACATGAGAACTGAGGAGACAACCCGTCGTAGTTCGACATCCTGACATATCTGGCGGCATCTTGACATATCTGAATATTATTCCTCTGCGTGTCACAGAGCTGATGAGACCACACTGGCGCTGCATAACTTACCACAGACCGGCCAATTGCTTTTTACGTGGTCAATAAGTGTTCTTTGTCTGCACGCCAAGTGCTGCCGGCAGGTGACTTGAGGACCTTGTTTCTACTTTTGACTGTCACAAATTGCTGTGGCATGTGGGAGAATGTGTAAGAGTTGTCAAATGTGAAGCCAGGTATTTTGGGACACTTGTAGTGAACAAAGTGTATTAGTAGTTAACAAAGCAGTTGTTGTGCTATGCAGTCTTCAAAATCCATGCTGATGCCCGGCGAATAGTAATTTCCCGATAAGATTCGTGAGAAGTAGTGCCTCAAGCGTCTTGGTGCTGATGGGAGAAGGGAGATCGGTCTGTACGATTCCTTTAAACTCAGGTCCTTTCTTGGCTACAGTAGCGGGATTACTCTGTCCATCTTCCAGACATCGATAACTATAAGAGTGTTCAAAGACAGGATGAGGACAGTTGTAAGGTACTCAACTCCAGGTAGATCTAAATTCTTCAGTATCAGTGTAGAGATTCCTTCTGGGCCCAACGCCTTGGATGATTTGGCGCCACGGATGATATTCGTTACTACGCCCACGGTAAATTATATGGCTGTCCATCGGCATGGAGACCACGAATGGCTCTCCTCTTACCCCTGTCACTCTTGGGATGCACAAAAAATTGAAGCTTAGCTGACAGTTACTGGGCGCGTCCACAGGTTGCGGGTAGTGGAATGCTCCATACGAAGTAGCTGCAAAGACAGTCTCGGACCGTCAGCGGCATCGAGCGAAGTCTTAGTGAGGCTCCCGCTCTTGCACAAATACTGAGTGCCTATGATGCTTGATATAACAAGGCGAGTTATTGGAGCCTTTTAATAACCAATGACCACCCTGTTCTCACTGCGATCGGACCTTTGGACCGGAACAAGCTTGCTCACCTACAGGTGCTTAACGAGGATCGCCGCCTCGGTAAGGTGTAACACGTGCATGCAGTGGGTACATTTGCGATCTTGCTCTGACCTCACTTCACTACGGGAGTATAGTCATACTGGATATGTTGCAAGGTGCTTGGCGAACATAGCCAGCAGTGGGTCGCAAACGTCGTAGTCGGCTTCTGCGTCCTCGTCGTCGGACTATGTGACTCCACCGACCTCTCCTGTGCGGCAATATACGCAACAACAGCATCCCAGCCTCAATATTGCCAGGCCAGTGCCGGGAAATGTATAATTTTTGCAACTAAACTGCAACGGTCTCCGTGGCAAGATCGATAAGATTGTGTATTTTATGACTCGGAAGAACGTATTGTTCGCAGCGATCCCGGAGACAAAGTTTCAACTTGCACAGTTGTTACGGATACAATGTGCTACGTAAGGATCGCTCAAAGAATGGAGGTGGGAGATTGGCCTTCGTAATACACCATTCCGTGCAATATAGACCCATCTCGCCTGCGCCTGGCGCTAGTGACCCTTACATGGAGTGCATGGGGATAGCAGTCAGGTCCGGTATTGCCGAGTTAGAGCTATACAACGCATACATACCGCCGGTTGGTAGCTGTGCCCCAATTAATGGCCAACCTTACAACCCCGGCATAAGTGGGTTACTAGATGGCCATAATCGTCTGGTTCTAGGGGACTTCAATGCGCATCATATTTCATGAGAATCTCCCCTAGGTAACGACCAGCGTGGCATGGCTTTGGCAGAGCAGATTGAAGGTTCCACGTTTTGCATGGTGAATGAGGATTAAAGGGAGGTGCAGCAGCTCGCCAGACATTTCCATTGCATCCCCTGATCTCCTGAGTGACGTATCCTGACAAGCTGTCATCTCTTTGAGGTCAGACCACCTCCCCATAGTTCTCACCATCGACCGACCACCCGACTTCATAACCTCTGAGCGCCGGACATTTATCAATCAGAAAAAGGCCGATTTGGCTGGCTCTCTCAAGTATACCAATCGCCGCTTCAGTGCACTTCCACCGCCCTCAGATGTGATAGTTGCTGAGAGGAAATTCCGAGACATCATTAACGCAGCAACCGCTCGCTTTATACCAGCCGTCTGGAAATAAACAGGGTAGTCAACCAACATAGGCGGAATTTGTAGCTGGAACACTTGCAGCAATGTAAGTTAGGCACCGGTCTTAGCAAGCTGTGGTCTGTTGCTAATTCACACTCAAACCCCGGTAGACGGGATGACAGGACCTCAGTCGCTTTTGGCGAAGTAACTATGATTGATCCGAAGAGATGCGGCATGTTGTTCAACCGTCAATTTATTGTGCATCCCGAGAGTGACAGGGCAAAGAGGAGAGCCATCACAATTTACCGTCGGCGAAGTTACGAATGTCATCCGTGGCGTCAAATCATCCAAGGCGTTGGATGATTTGACGCCATGGATACCACGAATGGCTCTCCTCCTACCCCTGTCACTCTTGGGATGCACAAAAAATTGAAGCTTAGCTGACAGGTACTGGGCGCGTCCACAAGTTGCGGGTAGTGGAATGCTCCATACGAAGTAGCTGCAAAGACAGTCTCGGACCATCAGCGGCATCGAGCGGAGTCTCAGTGAGGCTCCCGCTCTTGCACAAATACTGAGTGCCTATGATGCTTGATATAACAAGGCGAGTTATTGGAGCCTTTTAATAACCAATGACCACCCTGTTCTCACTGCGATCGGACCTTTGGACCGGAACAAGCTTGCTCACCTACAGGTGCTTAACGAGGATCGGGACCTCGGTAAGGTGTAACACGTGCATGCAGTGGGTACATTTGCGATCTTGCTCTGACCTCACTTCACTACGGGAGTATAGTCATACTGGATATGTTGCAAGGTGCTGTGCGAACATAGCCAGCAGTGGGTCTCAAACGTCGTAGTCGGCTTCTGCGTCCTCGTCGTCGGACTATGTGACTCCTCCGACCTCTCCCGTGCGGCAATATACGCAACAACAGCATCCCAGCCTCAATATTGCCAGGCCAGTGCCGGGAAATGTATCATTTTTGCAACTAAACTGCAACGGTCTCCGTGGCAAGATCGATAAGATTGTGTATTTTATGACTCGGAAGAACGTATTGTTCGCAGCGATCCCGGAGACAAAGCTGCAACTTGCACAGTTGTTACGGATACAATGTGCTACGTAAGGATCGCTCAAAGAATGGAGGTGGGAGATTGGCCTTCGTAATACACCATTCCGTGCAATATAGACCCATCTCGCCTGCGCCTGGCGCTAGTGACCCTTACATGGAGTGCATGGGGATAGCAGTCAGGTCCGGTATTGCCGAGTTAGAGCTATACAACGCATACATACCGCCGGTTGGTAGCTGTGCCCCAATTAATGGCCAACCTTACAACCCCGGCATAAGTGGGTTACTAGATGGCCATAATCGTCTGGTTCTAGGGGACTTCAATGCGCATCATATTTCATGAGAATCTCCCCTAGGTAACGACCAGCGTGGCATGGCTTTGGCAGAGCAGATTGAAGGTTCCACGTTTTGCATGGTGAATGAGGATTAAAGGGAGGTGCAGCAGCTCGCCAGACATTTCCATTGCATCCCCTGATCTCCTGAGTGACGTATCCTGACAAGCTGTCATCTCTTTGAGGTCAGACCACCTCCCCATAGTTCTCACCATCGACCGACCACCCGACTTCATAACCTCTGAGCGCCGGACATTTATCAATCAGAAAAAGGCCGATTTGGCTGGCTCTCTCAAGTATACCAATCGCCGCTTCAGTGCACTTCCACCGCCCTCAGATGTGATAGTTGCTGAGAGGAAATTCCGAGACATCATTAACGCAGCAACCGCTCGCTTTATACCAGCCGTCTGGAAATAAACAGGGTAGTCAACCAACATAGGCGGAATTTGTAGCTGGAACACTTGCAGCAATGTAAGTTAGGCACCGGTCTTAGCAAGCTGTGGTCTGTTGCTAATTCACACTCAAACCCCGGTAGACGGGATGACAGGACCTCAGTCGCTTTTGGCGAAGTAACTATGATTGATCCGAAGAGATGCGGCATGTTGTTCAACCGTCAATTTATTGTGCATCCCGAGAGTGACAGGGCAAAGAGGAGAGCCATCACAATTTACCGTCGGCGAAGTTACGAATGTCATCCGTGGCGTCAAATCATCCAAGGCGTTGGATGATTTGACGCCATGGATACCACGAATGGCTCTCCTCCTACCCCTGTCACTCTTGGGATGCACAAAAAATTGAAGCTTAGCTGACAGGTACTGGGCGCGTCCACAAGTTGCGGGTAGTGGAATGCTCCATACGAAGTAGCTGCAAAGACAGTCTCGGACCATCAGCGGCATCGAGCGGAGTCTCAGTGAGGCTCCCGCTCTTGCACAAATACTGAGTGCCTATGATGCTTGATATAACAAGGCGAGTTATTGGAGCCTTTTAATAACCAATGACCACCCTGTTCTCACTGCGATCGGACCTTTGGACCGGAACAAGCTTGCTCACCTACAGGTGTTTAACGAGGATCGGGACCTCGGTAAGGTGTAACACGTGCATGCAGTGGGTACATTTGCGATCTTGCTCTGACCTCACTTCACTACGGGAGTATAGTCATACTGGATATGTTGCAAGGTGCTGTGCGAACATAGCCAGCAGTGGGTCTCAAACGTCGTAGTCGGCTTCTGCGTCCTCGTCGTCGGACTATGTGACTCCTCCGACCTCTCCCGTGCGGCAATATACGCAACAACAGCATCCCAGCCTCAATATTGCCAGGCCAGTGCCGGGAAATGTATCATTTTTGCAACTAAACTGCAACGGTCTCCGTGGCAAGATCGATAAGATTGTGTATTTTATGACTCGGAAGAACGTATTGTTCGCAGCGATCCCGGAGACAAAGCTGCAACTTGCACAGTTGTTACGGATACAATGTGCTACGTAAGGATCGCTCAAAGAATGGAGGTGGGAGATTGGCCTTCGTAATACACCATTCCGTGCAATATAGACCCATCTCGCCTGCGCCTGGCGCTAGTGACCCTTACATGGAGTGCATGGGGATAGCAGTCAGGTCCGGTATTGCCGAGTTAGAGCTATACAACGCATACATACCGCCGGTTGGTAGCTGTGCCCCAATTAATGGCCAACCTTACAACCCCGGCATAAGTGGGTTACTAGATGGCCATAATCGTCTGGTTCTAGGGGACTTTAATGCGCATCATATTTCATGAGAATCTCTCCTAGGTAACGACCAGCGTGGCATGGCTTTGGCAGAGCAGATTGAAGGTTCCACGTTTTGCATGGTGAATGAGGATTAAAGGGAGGTGCAGCAGCTCGCCAGACATTTCCATTGCATCCCCTGATCTCCTGAGTGACGTATCCTGACAAGCTGTCATCTCTTTGAGGTCAGACCACCTCCCCATAATTCTCACCATCGACCGACCACCCGACTTCATAACCTCTGAGCGCCGGACATTTATCAATCAGAAAAAGGCCGATTTGGCTGGCTCTCTCAAGTATACCAATCGCCGCTTCAGTGCACTTCCACCGCCCTCAGATGTGATAATTGCTGAGAGGAAATTCCGAGACATCATTAACGCAGCAACCGCTCGCTTTATACCAGCCGTCTGGAAATAAACAGGGTAGTCAACGAACATAGGCGGAATTTGTAGCTGGAACACTTGCAGCTGTGGCCTGTTGCTAATTCACACTCAAACCCCGGTAGACGGGATGACAGGACCTCATTCGCTTTTGACGAAGTAACTATGATTGATCCGAAGAGATGCGGCATGTTGTTCAACCGTCAATTTATTGTGCATCCCGAGAGTGACAGGGCAAAGAGGAGAGCCATCACAATTTACCGTCGGCGAAGTTACGAATGTCATCCGTGGCGTCAAATCATCCAAGGCGTTGGCCCCCGACGGAATCTCCACATTGATGTTGATGAACCTGGATTTACCTGGAGTTGAGTAGCGAATTTTGTGTGGTATCCAGTCATTTGTGGAATATAGGGATAATAAGTCGAAGCACCGTAGAATGAAACAGAGAGTTCCCCAAGGTGGGGTGATGTCTCCGGCACTGTTTAACCTCTACCTATCCTCCATTCCACCCCCTCCAGGTCCCCCACCCATTGTTGACATCTGCGATAGGTTGAACGTCTACCTCCACGAACTTGCCTCATATTTCGCTGCAAGAAATCTGAAGATATCTGACACCAAATTTTCAGCCACATTGTTCACTACTAATACGCGTGAGGTGAATACTGATGTGATTGTGATGGTCGATGGAGAAATGATTTCGACAATAAAGTATCCCAAAATACTTGGCGTCACATTTGACAGCTCTCACATATTCTCCCCAAATGCCACAGCAATTTGCGAAAAAGTCAAAAGTAAAAACAAGGTTCTCAAGTCACTTGCCGGCAGCAATTAGGGATGCAGACAAGGAAATCTTATTGATCACGTAAAAATCAATTGGCCGGTCTGTGGTAAGTTATGCAGCGCCAGTGTGGTCTCGTCTGCTTTGTGACACACAGTGGAATAATATTCAGATCTGTCAGAATACCGCCCTCCGAACTGCGACGGGCTGTCTCCTCAGTTCGCAGAGATGCGGTAAATGGCAACCGGGTGAATGTAGTCCTTGGAGAACGACCGCCTCCCATTGCACCTGAAGAAATTAATAGTTCTGGCTCAATTTTGTTCCGGCAGATGCAGCCGCCTCAACTCCTACAGAGCAAGGATTGATGCCGACGTGCAAGATTTGTCCTGATTGTAACCAGGGACCGCACGATACAAATCACCAGTTTAACTGCCCAGCTTAGTCGCAGAGTTCCTGGGTCTCAACACTCAACAGAATCAAGCAGACGAAAGATAGAATGCTACAAAATGCTACAACAACATTAGATTTCATTTCTTTTTTATACGTTAGTTAAACTTCGCCCCAAATGTATGTACAATATATTGCGTTTCTAATAGGTAGTAGTAACCGAATTGTGGTGAAAAATGCGCCCAATCTGAACCCCCAAAATAGTAAGCCCCTTAAATAATCTTCTAGAAAAACCTTGATTTGTTGTAGCAGTGTGTTATACACTGAGGCGTCAGCCCTTGCCGATGAGGGACTTCATCAGGTCAATCCGGCAACCGGCGAACATAGGATTGGTTGTTGCAGAAAAACCTTATCCACAATGTGTAGAGACATACACACGAGCAATGCCATGGCATTGACCCGATAAAGTTCCTCATCGGCAGGGGCTGACGCCTCAGTGTATAACACACTGCTACAACACCAACATACATACATGCGAGTACAATTAGCCTATATTAGTTCATTATGGTTTTGTTGTAAGGAAATAAACAAGGTTAAAACCAACAACAAAGGAAGATTCTATAAAACCCATATTTTTGTTTACGCTAAGCTAGTAGGTATATTCTTTGTTAAAAATATCAATAATAATGCATCAACGAGAGTATTTTTATAAATAATAGGGTAGAGAGTACATACAAACGCAATAGCTAGTATGTGCAGGTGTGTGTGTCCAATAGGAAAGCAATATCATCATGAGTCACTTTTTCGACTTTACTCATTGATAACATAGTTGAATCCAAATAAGCAAATTTGACGGTTTTTCAAGCATCAGCAAAACAACTTCATGGACGAGAAGATAATTAAATGAACATTGCAATAAGAGCAAAATGAAGAATGTGAGTGAAAACAGACACCACAATAAGAAGCAAATTCACATATCACCCCTCAACGGAAGAATATATGCAACAAGCAAATTGTTTTTGTTTTGTTTTATTTGAATATTAATTACAATTATGTTATTATCATAATAATATACTTAAGAAATGAATTAAAAATACAAAAAGCTCGAAGCGCACTAAGGCCTGCGGGCTTCCATTGGGGTTTTGTTCTGAATTGGGTTTTATTTCGTTATTATTTTTCTATTCGTGTAGTACATTATTTATTCCAGAATTTTATTTATTTAATTGCTATTTATCATTATTCTTCTATATAATAATTATCGAATATTTATGTTAAAAACATATACCAATTGGAGACATGTTCATTTCATCATTTAGAATAATCTTAAATTATTATAAATTTTATTATTTTTTACTGATAAGATCTCAAAATCACCAAAACGAATAAAATACGGGGAGGAAACAAATGATAATTTCCGAAATTGTAAACTGTAGTTGACACCTTTCACATTCCACTTTTTGTGACGGAAAATGGAGAGGCTCGTTGGAAACATTTAATGAAATTAAAGCAATATGTCAAAGGGACAAACAAAATATCCAATTGTATTAAAAAAAAAAAAAACAATTGTATTACGGTTCTGCAAACAACGCCAATTTTTTAAGGCGGCCAGACAGCAGCCGTCATTGTGAATGAATGATTAAGAGCTTAAGAATTAGCATTGACAGTTATCAGCATTTCCGGGACGACTGTTTCGGTCGGCATTCAAACGGATTTGGTCGGGGAATTCATTGTAAAGTTCAACCTCAGCTTCCTGGGCCAATGCATTCTTAGCTATAGTTTGAAATGCAAGTTCCACATTAATACCCTCCTTGGCAGACGTTTCAAAATAAGGAATATCATTTTTAGATTGACACCATTGTTGGGCTCTTCGTGTGGACACTTGGCGATTATCCATATCTACTTTGTTTCCCAACACAACAAAGGGAAAGTGCTCTGGATCACGAGGACTTGCTTGTATTAGAAATTCGTCACGCCAAGAATCGAGGTTCTTAAATGAATTTGGCGATGTGACGTCATAAACTAAAACACAACAATCGGCCCCACGATAGAATGCAACGCCCAGCGACTGAAATCGTTCTTGGCCGGCAGTATCCCAAATTTGCATTGTGACCACACGATCATCCACAGCCACTTCTTTTGTACAGAAATCAGCACCAATCGTTGCTTTGTATTGATTTGAGAAACGTTTGCTCACATACTGGTTCATTAATGACGTTTTTCCAACACTGCTATCGCCCAAAATGATAACTTTTAATAGGGACTTCTTACGTGTAGCCATCTTTTCACAAACCAATTAAATAAAAACAAAAGTTTTTTTACGTACTATATGATATCTGTGCAACGTAATTTTCTTTTCCTTTTTTTGGGATGGGATTTATCTTTTTTATGCCACACACACAAACTGCGCAGTTATTCAATATTTAGCTATAGCTTTATTAAATGTTTATCTTTTACTTTTTCTATTTATTTTTAGAATAGTTTTGCTTCCAGCAATTAATGATTTTAGTTACGCACGTAACTACTTTCGATTTAATGGAAAACCACTTTTTCTTCACAGCTAATCGAAAATACAAGTTTATGTGTAGTAATTACTTTTCTTTGTTTGTGTTTTGACTAGTGATCTAAAAGTCGATTTTCGACTAATCGATTCGACTTTTTCTGTGAAATAGTCGATGTTGACTTTTTCTGTGAGATAGTCGACTTTTAATGGTTCAAACATCGAACAATCGATTATAAAATCGGGTAATCAACTTTTGGTGATGTTGATTTCTTGTACAACGTCTCCTTAATACCATGTTTACACTTACCGCAAATCTAGATTTAGAAGTTTCGTGTTTTGCAACTAGGTTTCCCATACATTTTCAGGGCTCTATTAAATAATAGCCCGTTCACATTGCAATATTTATGATATGGATTTAACTAAATCCAAAAACAAATCTTGTCCTTTAACAAGCATGTGCATGTCACATACGCAATTCTTGAAAATACTTGCATAGTTTGGTTATTTGTTCGATTACTCAGTCATGAAATCGGGTTTATTTGGAATATAAAAATAAATCCTGCAAATATGTGATTTATTTTTGTATAGTAAAACCTGCAAAAAAGCGCAGAATTTAGCACTTAATCTCGAAAAAGTCATAAATCGAAATGGAAACGAATTTTAATTCCCCATGAAATATCCCCCAAAAACGAAATAAGTCCCCAAAATGCTCTGTAGAAAGCACAATCAACTATTTTTGAAGAGTTATTTCCTTTTTTGGGGATTTGTTTCATATTCATTTTTGGAGTTAATTCGTTATGAAATAACTCCCTAATCTCGAAATAAAAAAAAATTCCAAAATAAGTTTTTGGGGACTTATTTCATTTTGTTATAACAAGCAAAACGTCGTAAAGCGAGGGTATACTGAAAAAAATTGTGAAGTTATTAGTGGTCAAATGCGTAACAATGAGCAATCGAAGACAAGTCCCAAAATTCCGATAAACAATCATTTGCGGCGTATCGTGATATATTGCTATACATATATCCATGGCGAAACAATTAAAGGTGGTCTCATTTGTACAACAGCCACAAATCATATGGTGCATTCCGCAACTTTTCACCAAACTGTATACGTGTGCGTACATGAGCATAGCATATGCGAGAAAGAAGATAACGACAAAGAGAATGCAAACAAAAAAATGTCATTTTAATACCGTTAAAGCTGGCCGGTTGTTAACAACTGTTCGCCTGAGACCACATTTTTAAATCCGCTTGCGATATATATGAAAGAAAATATCTTTGACATAAAGCCAAAGGTGATTTTTTTACGGATTTCGGGCAGGGTATGAGAAAAAACGTAAGACAATTTATCCTCAAACTAAACTATATGGGTTCTGTAGGTATTTATAAGAAATGCATAGTTAAAAATGGCTTATTTAACTGAGATTTAGTGCTATTTTTGAATCCATAATGCGAGAACGCTTGCAGTGCACTGAAAACAAATTGTTGTTTATTCTAAATGCAAAAAAATTGCTATAAAAAGTTATGTTAGTAGCATGACATTTTTTTTTGGGTTTATAACGCGAAAAAAAAAAAATCGCGCGAAAGTTTACCATAGATGACTTTTGACGTTGAAATCGGTTCAGATTTACATATAGGTTAGGGTAGGTTTAAGTGGCAGACTGCCATCAGACTAACTTAGACGTTTTCGTCCATTGTGATAGTTCCTACAGTTGAACCATCCAGATCGCTTTAAAAATAACTTGCGAATGTTCACATCCGCTAAATCAGACAGGTTCTCAAAGAAATGAGAACTTAATGTGGAACTCTTTCTGACTACTATTGCGGGACACACACACATAAAGTGTTCTATAGTCTCTTCTTCTTCGATGTCCTCACAGCTTCTGCAAAAGTCGTTTCTGGCAACCTTTAGTCAGTCAGCATGTTTTCCGATTACACAGTGACCTGTCACGACGGACACAATAACTGAGACGTCTGTTCTAGCCAATGCAAAGCGGTAGACCTCTTCAAATCCAGATTAGGCCACATGGTTTTGGAATGCTCACAGCTCCCTCTTCGTGAACATCTATCTACAATTCGTTGTCCTTCGGGACTGATACTGAAAACTTAGCTTACATGTCGCTAGAGGCATACCCACAGATTCCAGTATCTCTGCAATGTGTAGGGTAATTCCTAGTCTCACAAGCTCGTCCGCTTTACAATTGCCTGGGATATCTCTGTGGCCCGGCACCCAGAACAGGTAAATTTTAAACAATTCAGTCGAGGGCGGTCTTTGTGTTCAGAAATATGTTCTCCGGTGATTTGATGGCTGTCTGAGAATATATAAATGCCAATAGTCGTAAAGACATTATATCTTAGCCATTCCACCACTTCTTAATTGCAAGGATCACTGCTTGATACACACTGCAGTGGCCGGGTAACCTTTCCGTATGACCAGTTCTAGATCTTAAGAGCAGTTCTAGACCCCAAGTCTATGTAAATTCTGTTATCATGGATATCGTAGTTCCAATCGGTTCTATCAGGAATAGTGGTACAGTACTTCTTATCAAAAAGCGGCTCAGGTAGGGTGAAATCCACACTGCCTGGAACATTGCCCGTAACCGCCACACGACCTAAACACCGCCACATCGCTGCAAGTTGTCTATCCACAATGTCTAGGGGCATAAGACGTAGGTTTAAATTCGGTGCATCAGATGGTGTCGTCCTCAATGAGGCTGTGATGCACAAACAAGCCATCCTTTGAATCCGGTTAAGTATTGGGCAGTAGGAGACTTTTGAAAGGCCGTCCACCAGACCACAACACCATATAGAATTATAGGTCTGGTAACTGCAGTATATACCCAGTGCATTAGGCACGGACTCTACCCCCAACTTTTGCCCACGGCTCTCTTGCAGGTGTATAGGGCAAGAGTTGCCTTTCTTGCCTTTTCCAAAATGTTGGATTTAAAGTTCAATTTCCTTTCCAGCAAAACACCCAGGTATTTTTCGCTTTCTGTAAATGGAACATTCTCTCCTCCTAAGAATACAAGTTTCACTGCAATTGCCACGTCGTCAGCATAAGCAACCACTTTACACGTTTTTCTTCCAGAGACAAAAATATATTGTTAATGGCTATATTCCAAAGTATAGGAGACAGTTCACCTCCTAGAGGTGTTCCTCTGCTGACTCATTTTTTTAGATCCACAGATCCCAAGCCTGCCGTAATGCATCTTTTAGTAAGTAAGTTATTAATAAACTTTCCTACTCATGATTGACGTCGGTATTACATTTTTGAAAGCACCTTCAATGTCAAGAAATGCTACCATTGCATATTCCTTGACAGCGAGAGAACCCTCTATGTAGCCGACTAGGTCGTGAAGGGCTGTTTCAGTGGACTTGCCTTTTCTATATTCCTGCTGCCGCGACAGGCGATCTACAGGGATCTTTGCTCTAAGATATATTTCTATCAACCTCCAAAGAGTCTTCAGCATAAAGGATGACAGACTAATAGGACGAAAGTCGTTCGCCTTCGTGCGGTAGGGTTTTCCTGCTATCGAAATGAAAATCCCACAGAGATGACATTTTGTTACAAGCAGAGTATATCTCCCTAAGCCAGGGAATCAGTCTATCAGACACAGCTTTTAATTCAAGGGGAGAAACATCATCAGGGCCAGGCGACTTAAAGGAGTCGAACAATTTCCCTAATAGCCTCCGACGAATGCATACCAGTGACAACCTCTTCTGGTGCAACGTTGTCCGTTGTAGAATTTCCCAGGAAATGTGTATCAACGAGTAGTTCTAGTGTTCCCTCACTAGCCATTGTCCGTACATTGTCTGACTTCGGAATATACCCCACCGTAATAGGTCTCGAGGATAGAATCTTCCTTAGTCTAGAGGCCTCAGATGTATTCTTCATGGAGCAGCATAATTCTACCCAGGTTTTAGTCTGAGTCTTTCTCAGCTCGCCCTTATATTTTCTTAGCTCAGCCTTATAGAACCAATCGCGTGGTGCTCTTGTGGCTTTTGCTCTGTTGAAGAGTTTTCTGCAGTCCTTCCATAGACCAACCAGCTCTGGGGTCCACCATGGCGGTCGCTGTTGGCCCCTTGGTCAGACACTAGGACATGCTGACAAAAGCGAGTCATTCAGGGACTTCATGATTTGCTTGACCACTATGTCTATATCCTCCGTAGTTTCCATTTCCTTTTCTGGTCTAAAAGGGAACGAATTGCAGAATTTGTGCCAATTCGTCTTTCTTCTGTTCAAAGGAGGGACTACTACTGCAGTATTTTCTCCAAGGCTGAAACTTATGTAATTATGATCAGAGAAGCTGTGGCCATCCAACACATCCCAGTCGCATATTCTTCCAATTATATCTTCCGATACAAAGGTAATATGTAGAACCTCCTTTTTGTTCTTGGTAACAAAAGTCGGTTTATCGCCTTTATTACAAATCGCAAGATTGCAACTTATAATATATTCGATGAGCAGCTCACCCCTTTAAGGTTTGAAGGCGGTATCTCTGTATCGTGTGCATATGGCACACGATATGGAAGCCAGTCAGCAATGAGACTTGCTCATTTACAGGCTGGTTACTACTAAATTTTCAGTGCTTAACGACAGAAGGAGAACAACATTTAGACTACCCTTTGCAAGAATCCCGGCTGTGTGTCTCCCATACCCCGTACCCTTGAGTAGTTTAAATCCCGGAATTCTTAGTCCACGAACCATTCCTCCAGAAGCTTATGGTTCCCTGATAAGAACCACGTCAAATTCCCCTGCCATCGAAAGGACCTTTATTGCTGCCGAAGCAGCCTTCAATACGAAGATGTATTTGTAGAAAGCGGACTTGGCACGTACATTTTCCCCACGGCTCTGGTGAATTTTTTGATCACTTCTAGATATTTTTCAAGCACATTTATCAACCGACTTTCCGAAAATTTTAAAGAATGTCTTCTTCTCTGATTCCTACTGTGTGTATAGAATTTTGTCGAAATCGGTTCAGATTTACATATACCTTGGTTGAATATATCTTGGTTGCAGCCAAGACATTTATGTCTTAACAAATAGTTGTATAGAGTGTGTGTCGAATGATAGCAATTTCCTATGGTGAGATGTAAAAATGACGTAGAGGGTTGTTTATTACACTGGTGAGAAAAAAAAACATTTTGCTGTACCAATCTACCATTTTTCCTAACACTGACAAATTTTGACGTTTATCAAAAATCAAAAATAAACAATATGTGCCCGCCACATAATTGTACAAGAAAAATCCAGATAATAATAATTATTTGCGTTATGAATATTTTTCAAAAATATTTTCCATTACTGTTAGCAGTTATTTTGAAAATGCGAACGTTACAATATGGAAATATTTTAGGTTTTGCTTTCGAAAAGAGGAAACCACGGCGAGTAAGACAAGTAATGTTATTTAAAAGACATCTGTATTAATTTTTTAGCGGGAGTAGCCATTACTTCGCACAAGACGAATGCAAATGCCAATTTGCTTCTATTTTATCTATTGTAGACAAGTCTGGCAACATCGAAACGAATCAGATGTACTGTTTTCGTATCTAAAACAATTTTTTTCATTTATTTTATCGGATTTACTTACTTTCGGGCATCCAATTGCAGACATTGCAATAAAGATGCCTGGTATTAAACCTCCGGACATGGAGTGTGATGTGGCAAAGGAAGAAGTGGCGTCTTCTTCAAAAACGAAACCAATTGGGTCCACTTGCGGCAAGTTAAATACAACAACAACTACAGCAAACTACGGCTTATGATCGTAAGAGGCAGCGCAAGTGCCCTTTCACCACTCAACATTGATAATTCCGATTTGTCGGAGAAGCTATCCAATCATCACCAACAGGAAGATAACCTGTACGGAATTCTCAGTGTGCTGGCTTATATAGACATTCAAAATGCCCCTTCTGTCAGGCAAGCCAATATGCCTTCTAATAAAGATGAACTAAACAAGACTAAAACAAAATGGTGCCCTCCAACATGTGTTTTTAATGTAAACATAAGAACCCTAGTTGATAGTCTGAAAACAAAATATCAGAATTTAAGTTAAAAATATCAACAAGAACAAAAGCAAGTTATACTTTGCTGATATTGAGGTTCATAAGTCCATGATGGCTCTTTTGAAGACCAAAAATATTCATTCGTTCTCTTTCACTCTGAATATATTAAAGCAAGTGTCATTAGTGCTTCGGGGTCTTTATGCAGATTCTGACACTAACAGTATAAAGGATGAACTGGACAAAATTGTTCCGGATACTGTAGCTGAAGTGTCCAAATTCAAAACAGCATCTTTAGTAAAAAATAACACCGAAACTGGTCTTTTCATGGTAACTTTACAACCAGTGAGATATGTCCCCAGCGTTGGGGACATATCTCACGCAATTATAGCTCCGAATTTAAATGTGTTAAATGCAACCAAGACCATTTACCAGGAGAATGCCAAAGAAAACTGGAGGACACTTCTGAGCCTTATTGTCAAAATTTTGACAATTTTTTGACCGTCCATCCAGCGAATTGGAAAGGAAAGGAAAGAAATGCAAAATCAGCAGAAGAAGAAAACACCGCAGTGATTAATGTTAATAAGATTGTTAATATGACCCTGACAACTCATGAAAAGTCATTTGCCAGCTTATTTAAGCCGACTGCTCCACAACAAAATCAGGGTACTTCTTGAAACCTGAGGAATTAACCTTTGAACAACAAATCAATGTTTTTCTAAGTGATTTCCAAAATATGCAAAACGAAGACGCAAAAACTGAATTTTTGCGTTTGTTAAATAAAGTTAAAATCCAATATGGATCTGGACCGTAGATGCCTAAACTTCCTTATTTTCAATGTACGCTCTTTAGTTGATAGGAGCAGGCAGCTAGAATTGAGCAAAGTGCTATTTCATAACAATATTGATATTGCCTTCATACAGGCAATTTTATACTTTCATTTAAAGAAAAACAGAAAGATACAAACTCAAGGATATACTTTTGTTTATGACTATTCAAACATTGGTACTGCGGTAATGATCATTCTTTCCAATATCAACGATATAATTTACATGACGTCGGTATTTTTGTTTCGTTACTACAAATTAAAGGAGTTCATAATAACATTTCTAGGAGATATCTGTTTGGATCTCTATATACCATGTATTTATAACACCCAAAGACTAGACGCGGATCTAAATAAGCTGATGCAGCTATATAGTAACTTTGATGGCTTCATTATTGATGGAGGCTTGAACTCGAGAAGTATTTCATGGGGAGATAGTGTGGATAATACAAGTGGAAAGGTCCTTACAAACTGGTTAGACGAGCACTCCTTAGACGTCGTAAGAATATGTGATGCTTCATCATCATATCCAAATGGTTTGTCTTTTCTCGACCATTTTCTTATCAGCACAGACTTAGCCGACCTCACATTGCAAAATGTGGTGCTTTCTTAAAATTAAAAATTGAATGTTCAGACATAATAATAGCTGCACCGCAGACCTTCACATCATATAGGAACACAAATTGGGATAGATTTCGTTGTGATCTAAATGTAAAATCCCTGCAACTTGACGCCTCCAACAAGTTGAAATCTGTCAAATGATGCCTTGGATTTGTTGATTGGTGATTTTAATAGGGCTATAAATTAAGTCCATGATTCACATACCCAGAAAATGTTATATAACAACAAGCAATTCCCACTCTCTGAAAAAGCAAAGAAACTTTTTAAAATCAAGCATCAGTGGCAAAAACAGCTGAAGAAAGTCTTTTACCAACGCGGTAAGAGAATCAGCAGTGAGTATAAGATCCTATTCAAACAAATACAATAGCTAAAAACAATAATAGCGTTAGAGCAAGCTGAGCATTTCAATAAAAGATTGACTGAAATCAAACCTGATCCATCCGCATTTAAGGAAAGTTATTCTATATCTGGAAAAAGAAAGTCGCCTTTTTGCCGGCAACGACAGTATTATCACCAGTGGAGATGAGATAGCAAGCGGTTTCCAAACGTTTTATTCCGCAACATTTTCTGAAACCAGCCCTGAAAGATCAGTCAATGATTTGTTCTCAAGGGTTTCATCTTGCATCGACCTTATTCCAGGCCACATATGCTCATTTAGTGGCAGTTTCAACTCTCTCGAAAATCCCGACGATTGCCATTTTACCAATTCTGGAAATATTATGTCCTTGATTAGAAATCTAAATGGGAAAAAATCTAGCGGTTGCGATGGCGTCTCGTCTTCTATTCCTTCTTGAGTCCACCCAGAGATTACTTATCATCATATATGCAAAAACTGTATAAACAACGACTATTTTTCTACTGTGTGAAAGGAGGCCAATACAATTCCAATAAGAAAAAAAAAACAGTTAGTGAAACTCCTGCTGATTTTCGCCCAATTTCTCTGCTGACATATATCGGGAAAATCTCCGAACATGTCCTAAAAAGGGAAATTGAGAAAGAAGTTACCATAGACCCTATCTCACACTATCAATTTTGTTTTAAAAAGGCACACTCCACCCAGCACGCTCTACTGAAATTCCAAAGTGACACAACCGCAAACCTGAGGAACCAAATTTGTACTGTGGCTATATCATTAGATATAGAAAAAGCTTTTGACTCAGTTTGTCATAAAGCAATTATTTACAAATGCATTTATCTATAAACTAAATTTAATAAACACGTAAGATCTACCATGCAGAAAGCCAAAAGAATTGCTGGAGAATTTTCCTAACTATTCAACAGCAAATATCTTACGCAACAAACAAAACTACTTGTTTATAAAGTGGCAATTAGATCAATGTTGGATTACGACTTTCCATTATGGTTCACGATGTCTCCAACGGTGGCCAAAGAGCTTGCAATTTTTGAGCGAAAAGTGTTGCGAAAGAGTGTCAATAAACACTAAAAAAACCGTACTAGGAAATTTTCTAACACCGTCATTTGTGATTCTGTGCACATATGCATAAGGACACCAAAAGTTGTACATCGAAAAACTTGCCACACATGAGAACATATTATTAAACCACATTTATGAACTAGAGAAAAATATATCTTGGTCTGACTCAACCTATCTTTCCCCTGTGGGTATTATCAACGAGAACTTTGACAATGAGACAGCCCATTATGCCATGCCGGATTTCTTTACAAAAACAGTACCTGGTTCGCATAGAGGATAAATATTATACGACCATCAATAAATCTAGTCAAACTTATTAATTAAGCTTTTTCTAGTCAGTTTTACACTTTTTTTACACACCAGAATTTGCCAATAACTTTTGTTAAATACATTCTGTGATATATGTACATGTTTAGAGTATTTCAATCTCAATTTAATCCAATATTCTACATATATGCAAAAAAAAACTATTGGTAAAAGTAATTGCGGATTTTTTAAAAGAAAGTATTTAAATGCATTTTTAATAAAACTTAGAATGAACTTTAATCAAATATACTTTTTTTACACTTTGTTTTCTAAAGCAAGCTAAAAGTAACAGCTGATAACTGACAGAAGAAAGAATGCAATTACAGAGTCACAAGCTGTGAAAAAATTTGTCAACGCCGACTATATGAAAAATCCGCAATTACTTTTTGGGCAACCCAATATAACACTGTTTTTTTGCATATGTGTAGAATATCGGATTAAACTGAAATTCTTTTTAAGATTTTAAAAACTAACTAACAGCTGTGTTATCAAGCATTTGACATTAGACTTATTGAATAATCAAAACAAATATAAAACATTTTTACTTAGCTGCTCGGATGACCTCACCTTATGAGTGCATCCTGCTAGCCCCTGGGCTACTCAATGCATTTCCTATGGTGACGAAAATTTCGCGAGAGGTGCATGCTGCGCTTTAAAGCCTAGTACTGACTTCGCCCGCATAACTGTCAAAGCGCATAATAAAAAAAGGGTGAACAAGAATATGCAAACACATTCCGTAGAAGTGGTACTGATTTCTATAAGCAAAATAGTAGTGATATGTCGCTGCGCCAATACAAATTTCGCTTCAATCAATTGCCAATGTAATTAAATGCTCTCGGAAAGGGCACCAATCAACTTTGTTTCAATGATGTTGTCTTTGTTGTGAGTTGTTGTTTGACTTTTGTTTTTGCAAAGAATAGAGTCCATCAGATTTCGCAATAATTTAATAGGCATTTTCGCTGCGAATAAAGTTAGTACTATGCTTAACGGAGAAACATCTCCACACAGAAAAAATATAGACATACATTTTACCGATTAAATATGGTATTGACTTATAAAAAACTTTTTCAAACAAGGTGTTAAACAAGTCATACGTTGAACATATTTTTAATTGTACAAATTAAATTATTTAGTAGTTTAAATTGTGTATTGATCAAGATTATGTTGTGGTCCATTGCTAAAAGACACGCTTTTATTATATACAGACACAAAATGGCGTGGGTAGACAAAAAAAGATGTCAAGAAATATAGGAAGTGTAGTTTTTTTATTCCCACATAAAATATACAGGTTTTTATATATTCCAAATAAGATATGGCACTATTGGCGTGCAGAGTGCACTTTAACCTCATGTCAGCCAATAAAACGTTCGCCGTGGCTGATTTGATGTGTAGACGCGCCGTCACCGTATAATGAATTGCTAAAAGTTATTTTTTTACTTTTATGGTTTATATTCGTCCAGAGACAAGTAGAGCGTTGTACAATATTATAAATAAATTTTAGAATATCAATTGAAATTTGCATAAAACAAATACTGTAAATTTTGGCGCTGTGAAACTTATGGCAGCGTCGTACGCGTTGTCTAAGTGTGTGTCATGACATAATTACCAGGTAGTGTACCGTAAACATCTGTCAACGAGTTTTGGTTGTGTGTGTGTATTACAGTTAAGAACAATTACACACATTAACAAAGAAAAATGGCTCGAACTAGTAACATACACAAAATCAGAGTTGCACTAATCACTAATTTTGACAGATAGTGCACTCAATATTTTGTTTTTGGGCAACTGCCACTACCTGTAAATGAATATATAAATAATCAAAATAAATGTATGTCCAAATGTACACTGATAGAAAAATGACGATACTTCGCCAATACCGTCTGGTATTATTTTGTTCGCGTCATTGTCAAAGATTTTTAATACCATTTGGTATCAATTCAATACCAGACAAAGGAGGCTATTAAGAATTGATGGCCTTACATTTGTATTTTCATTATTTCCAATGGTTTTTTGGTTCATTAGGGGGTAGAATAATCAATACTATGACGCTGAACGCCTAGGTTCGAATCCTGACGAGATCATCAGAAAAAAATTTTTCGCGGTGGATTTTCCCTGGCAACATTCGTGAGGTACTATGACATGTTAAACTTCTCTCCAAAGAGGTGTCGTACTGCGGCACGCCGTTCGGACTCGGCTATAAAAAGGAGGCCCCTCATTGATATGTGAGAAGCTTGCCCCTGTTCCTTACTGGAAAATTCATGGGCAAAATTTGCAAAAAAAATTGCATTTGATTTGGTACTACACTAAGTAACGGTCTGGTGATAAAACCAATAACATATGGGTATTGAAACCAATACCAATTCGGTAATAAGGCTAGTACCAAATGGTACTAATAATTTTATGTTTCATCCATACCATCCGGTATTGTTTTTGTACCATACGGTGTTGCTTTTCTATCATTACCGTATGGTATTGAAATGAGCACGTTTGGATAAACTTTTCTCTGTGCAGAAAAATCATGCTTAATTTTTTGAACAGAAACTCAAAAATTGTCTTTTCTTTGCAAGCGGAATGCTGTCCAACTCCATATAACGTATAAAACGTCGGCGAAACCTTGGCTAAAAATAGGCGGAAAAGTAGTACTCTGTTTAGAGTGAGGAAAATGGCAAACAAAATCAAAGTAGCAACACTTGAAACCATTGCCGGCATCATTTTTATGTGTTGTATTGTTTCAATGGCTGTTTTTCTTTATTAATTTGCGAAAAAATAAATTAAATAGAGACAAGTAAAAACGTGCTAAGTTCGGCCGGGCCGAATTTTCTTAACCCACCACCATGGGTCAAATCGGGAGATCGGTTTATATGGGAGCTATATCCAAATCTGAACCGATATGGCCCATTTGCAATCCCCAACGATTTACACCAATATAAAGTATCAAGCGTGTAGCTTTTCGCGTTTCACCGCTTTCGTGATTTCGACAGACGGACAAGGCTGGATCGATTTAGAATGTCGAAACGATCCAAAATACATATATACTTTATGGGCTCGCAGATCATTATTTCGTGGTGTTATAAACGGAATGACTAGGTTGGTATACCACCATCCTATGGTGGCGGGTATAAAAACGTATTTTGGTATGGAAACAAATTTAATTGCCGACAATTACAAATTTTCGTGACGATTATTCAGAAAGCAGAATAGAATACCAACCCTATCATAGAACACTTAATTTTTGCAGCGGGAATGTGAAAGGTTTTCGAAAATTGAAGTGAGGTGAAACACAGAACACACCCAAAATTGTGAAAAGTGGAAAAATTTAGGATGTGAACAAATAGAATGGACAAATTTCAAACGAAACAAATTAGAGGAAATAGTAGAATGCAAATGTGGTATTTATAACATATTAATATTATCTTATTTTAATAGTTTGTTATCCATATAGGGATATATTGACTTGGAAAACGGCACTGAGGACGGAAGGTAACAGATGTGGATCTAGATTTCGTGGTAATGTACGCAAAATGCTAAGATTGGTATTTATTAAGATTAATTTGAAATATCTACACCGAAAAAATGTTGACCTATATTTGACCGATTAAATTTGGTTTTGACTTATAAACAACTTTTCAAAAAGAGTGTTAATTGCTTTAATACTTTTTGACATAGAAATTCGATTTACTTTTGTATCACGACAAGTGATTGGTAAACAAGGCATACGTTGAACATAGTTTTGTTGTACGAATTAAATTGTTATTTAATAGAATAAATTATGCATCGATCTAGATTATATTATGTTCCCTTTCACTCATATCCGAAAAGAAGTGAGAATGAATCAAACATATGCTTCGCTTCTCTCATATACAGATACAATGTAGGTAGTGGTAGCGTGGATAGACAAATAAATACAAAAAATAATAGAAAATTTATTTTTTTTATCACTCCATAAAATAGAGATTATTTAAACATAATTGCAAAGATAACATATGTGGATCTCGTGGTACTGTACGCAAAATGCTAAGATTGGTATTTATTACGATTAATTTTATATATGCATATAAATTATTTTTTTATAATACTCTAATAATAATAGAAACGACAAGTTTTCTTCATTTTTCCGAAGCCTGGGTTCATAAGATAATACAATAAAATAATATTTATATTTTTTAGTTATATATTTGTTTATGCGCAATTTAATTCAATGAAATAAAAAGTTTTTTATTTTAGTGAAAAATATCAATTATTTATTTTTATTAAAGCAGTAAACAAGTTGCTTAAAAGAAAGGGCAACTTTCAATTATTTAGTTTATAGAGTTAAATATCAGTTTAATTGGACTTTTGGGCTTATAACAAATCCAAATTGCACAATTGTTAATCAATAATATATATTTTTTAATTGAATGCACACATTTCTTAAGTGAGCCTAATTTTTCTGTGAAACGATCTCTACTATATTATTTTTCTTTATTATAAACACAAAGTACAATTATTTACATTAATAAACATTTTGAACATAAACCTTTATCCCACTTGCCCAACCTTTGACAATTTCAGAAGTGGGATAGTTTAAAATAATTGTGTTTTTGTGACATTGAGAGACTTCAAAGTTTGAATATGAGAACGTGTTCGTAAATACGTGACATTATTGTGAAATTCATCTGTATCCGTCCAGAGTTTCCATGCTACTACTCCCACCGCTCTGCTCTTTGTATTTCAGGAGTTCGCTGGATGTCCTACTACAATATTTATCATGGTATCCACAATACGTTCCATGGTTTTGAGTAGAAAGCATGTAAGGCTAATAGATCTGTAGGCCTTTGGTGTCGCATACTTGCTTTGCTGGGCTTGGGTATAAGTAACTCCCTTGCTTATATATATTTCTTATATATGTACTATTAAAATAAAAGTGTTTACACTAGGAAAATACACCATATTTTCCCAGAAGTTCCGCTACGCCTTATCCACAATGTTTTATATACTGTTGGAAAAGAAATAAAAGTGTTCAGTATAGATACATAGTTTCATTTACAATCTAATACTTACCATGAAAGGTGAACGTCCGCCTATAATTAGTAGTATAAATCCTTAGCGAAATAATATGCGTTAAAAAATTCCATCGCTGCATGCATTGTAGATCGTATTTCATTTAAAAGATCCTGCAAACAGAGTTAAATAAAGACCGGTAAAACGGCAAATTAATGTGTTTTTTTTTATTTCTAATGCTTACTAAAATTTCAGGCCATTTCATACTATTTTGAGCAGTAGCGATGAGAATAAATTTCAGCTATACTCGTACCACTGCAGCATATTAAATATCTTCCTGCAATTGTATTCTGAGATGAGAAAAGGAAAGCATAATTTGAACTGAAAGAAGAGATGGTTATCGTGACTCGCCAAATTTACATTTGTCATTTTGTTTAATATTTTTTAACTGTTTAATTTTGTTCTTGATGCAGTCAACGACTCTTTGTAATACTGATTGTGCGACATGGGAATGGTTTTCCCCATCGCATGACTCTACTGCCTATGCATATTTGTTTTTATTATGAACACAGGCAGTCTCCAATAACGGCATAAAAGGTTCATGTTTAACAGACACAAAATGGTCCAGGTAAACATGTAGATTGTCCCACAGATAGAGAGAAATGTAAAATAAGAATTTGTGTCATTAATAAACCTTTAATGGTTTCTAAGGCATTTTATTTAGGTTTTCAAAAGTGGATCTATTGTCTTATACAACGTGAAGTCACAAATCAAATGTCTAATAACACACTCTTAGTTTTAAAACGAATGATGATTGCATGATTGACTAACAACGTGTTTAAAGAGCACCTTTATAATTGCTTTTAGGCTAGGCTTGGTATTATTCGGCTTGGTATTTAATCATCTCTGTTACAAAATCTGTCAACCTAAGTTTATTTTTAACAAAATATTGGGTTAAAAATTGTATTTGAATCAAATTTATTCTATAATATTCAAACTTCGGAAAATTGTAAACTATTTTAAACGAATATTTATTCAATTTGAATAATATAGATTTGTAGCAAGCGTTGAACTCAACATAACAACATGTTTATATTGTTGTTATATTCCTATATAAAACAATGTTTATATAGGAATATGTTATATTGTAATATTCCTATGTATATAAACATTGTTTTATATAGGAATATTTAACTTGTTAAAAAGAAACTTGGTTAAGTAAAATAAGATCCCAATTCCAAGTTAATGAACTGTTTGTCACTAATTTCAGACAAGTAAAACTTACTAAAATTTTAAAATTTTTCTTTTATTTAACCAAATAAGCGCTCATAAAGTGATCATAGCATGATGATACTCAAATAAATGGCATTTGGGAGCATATTATGAATATAACACAAGTAAAAGCGTGCTAAGTTCGGCCGGGCCGAATAGTACATATATACATACCCCTCTCCCGGCATCTCTTCTTAGGCAAAAAAGGATATAAGAAAAGATTTGCTCTGATATTATTATATTATTAAATGTTGGAGACCTGTGTAAAATGTCAGCTAATTCGAATTAGAATTGCGCCCTTTGGGGGCTCAAGAAGTAAAATAGAGAGATCGATTTATATGGGAGCTGTAGCGGGCTATAGACCGATTCAGATCATAATAAACACGTATGTTGATGGTCATGAGAGAATCCGTAGTACATAATTTCATTCCAATCGGATAAGAATTGCGCACTCTAGAGGCTCAAGAAGTCAAGACCCAAGATCGGTTTATATGGCAGCTATATCAGGTTATGGGCCGATTTGAACCATACTTGGCACAGTTATTGGATATCATAACAAAACACGTCGTGCAAAATTTCATTCCAATCGGATAAGAATTGCGCACTCTAGAGGCTCAAGAAGTCAAGACCCAAGATCGGTTTATATGGCAGCTATATCAAAACATGGACCGATATGGCCCATTTACAATATCAACTGACCTACACTAATAAAAAGTATTTGTCCAAAATTTCAAGCGGTGCTTTACTCCTTCGGAAGTTAGCGTGCTTTCGACAGACAGACGGACGGACGGACATGGCTAGATCGACATAAAATGTCGCGACGATCAAGAATATATATACTTTATGGGGTCTCAGACGAATATTTCGAGTAGTTACAAACAGAATGACGAAATTAGTATACCCCCATCTTATGGTGGAGGGTATAATTAAACTTTGTGTCCAAGAATCTAGGTGGTGATTTACCTCCTTAAATCGTGGCAGAGGGGGTGTGGCGCACAACTCTCATAAAGACGCCCTCCACCAAAAGGCTGTATGGGTTAAATTAAAGGCACATGGTTGTGGACTGCGAATCTGATATCTTTATTCTGCTCATATATCCACCTCACCCCAAAACAGTCGATCAATCATTATGACCTAACAACACTGCGTGTTTTATTTAATGTGTGGGGACACAAATAAATATAGGCCGCCATCCCCCTAAAATTAGGACGTTCAGCGTGATAGGAGGAGTTGCAAACCCTAACGTTAGGATTGCAACCATTTTAAGCTCATCGATAGAGAAGACCAAACGTCGTGCTGCTGGGCAACACATTTTTGTCCAATAGTATAGTAATAGTAATAATAGTAAGAACTATAGCCACCGGACCAAATATATAGACTGGCAATTAGTTCTTTACCACAGAAAATCGTTTAATGTGGCAATTTGATTTAATTTAAAAAAAGACTAAATGATGAATTTTTAAAGATTGCCATATAAATATTTATAGACAAGTACCATATGAGAACCAAAATTTGAGTATCAAAATTTGGGGCCTATGAGGGCCACCCACCCTCAAAACCCGTCAAGCGAATTTATAGACCAATCACTACAATATGGGTATCAAATTAACGGTATTTGAGAATATACAACAAATCTGATATCCAATAGTGGGACTAAGAGTTTCGTGGTCCACTCCACATCCAAAAAATAACTCAAATCGGACATATTTACCGACCATGGCAGTATGGATCTAAAATTAAAGATCTTTGGGCTTTCATTTTGGGACCAAGTCTCTGGGGTCCACCACAGCCCCAAACATGACTTTTACTTACTTGGGGTTTAAATAAGAGGTATATGAGAGTATAAAAATCCACAGGATTAAGAGTACTTTTCTCCAACATAGCATTATCGGGCGCAGCAGAGCGGGCCGGGCTCAGCTAGTACATATATAAAGAGAAGTGCATGTATAGAATCGGTCTCTTATTTTGACTAAAAACTATCCTACTCTAGTTGGGTCGGTATGTAAAGCATTACGATCCATAAAAATGTTCACTCATCAAACTTTTAAACTGCATTTATTTACTATTTACTTTTTAGCTTCGGTGTAAATATTCTAGGAAATTATTAATTTCTACTGCTTAATTAATGCAGGCTATATATTTTTGAATTTATTATTTTATTTGTGAAACCAACACAACAAGATATGCTCTTATATATGACAACTCGCTGGATAGGGCTCGCTTTTCTGCTCCTTCTTTCACTCTCCTATTTTATCTGAGCCCTATACTGGCACGGTCAGGAAATAAGTCCTGCTTTGGGGTGCTCTTATAGCCTTTTAGATATTCCGCCCAAATGTGGACATCATTTTCGTGCTCTACTCCCAAATACCTCTCATTTGAGCCTTATATTGCTGTGGTCGGTAATTATATCTGGTATGAGGGTATTATTGGGGATGAGGTGGACGCCCATTACCTTTCATTTGAGACTCATTTTGTCTTTATTGGTTAATATTTCCATTTGATGGGTTTTGGAGGTAGCGCGGCCCACTAGATTTCTCACCCTAAATGAGGATACGAAATTTCTGTTTTTGAGTTAAAAACAACCTAACTTTCGCTTAAATCGCCCCACCAATCTCCAAGACCTGGCGCTTTTGAAAGTATGGTAAGGGGAGAGTCCGCCCTTTATTTCATTCTCTTGGTTTTGGTGGTGGATTAGAGTAGCCAAACCTTTGCCCCGAAAGTGGATATCAGATTCATACACTACTCCCAAAAACCACATTTGAGCTACATATTGCTATAGTCGGTATATATGTGTGGTGTAGGACGAGTTTAAGAGGTGAGACGTCCGGTATATATGTGTGGTTTAGGACGAGTTTAAGAGGTGAGACGTCCGTGAAAAACTTGGCCATAAAACAGATATCAGAATTGAGCTCCGGGTGGGGGACCTCCCCGACCCCCCGAACAGTTTGGGTGAAATACATTTCATTTGGTATCCATATTGTTCTAATCGGTTAACATGTCCTTTCGGGTGGGTTTTGGGATGAGTCGTCCCCCTAGGTTAGTTGACCCCAACATTTTATACCAATTTCTTGTTTTTGGGGTACCTTAAAGCATATACAAAATTTCGCTTAAATCGGTACACTCATCTCTGAGATATGGCGTTTTTGAAAATGGGGGTAAGGGGGAGGGATCGCCCCCCTTCGGTTATCCAAAAATTTAGTACCCTAGTTTCGCCACCGGACCAAATATAGGCTGGCAAACTATTAACTGTTCAGTGTGAACATATGGCATCAAAAAGCTCTCTTCATCGAGCTCTATCGTTGGCCAAAGCCTTGGCTTGATTCCACGATATATGGGTTGATTCCAACTCTCTTTTCGTACAGCGGATCCACGTATTTTTCGGGCGTCCGCTCTTTCACTCTCATTACGGATTCCAATCTCGGCGTAGCATATGACTCAACCAATTCTTCTTTTGAAATACGGACTGGCCAGAAAACTCGAAGTATTTGACGTAGGCAGCGATATATGAAAACTTGGACTTACGGGAAGTTGCTTGTGTCAAGCTCCAAGTTGTAAAACCATATAGTAAAATAGATTTCACACCACTTGAAGATCCCGACTTTTGTATTATGTGAGATGTCACTGCATCTCCAAACTTTGTTGAGTTTAAGAAAGGCACTCTAGCCTTGTTCATACGTACCCGTATGTCTGCCTCGTTGCAGTTTCACCTTATATGCTCGAAGCGATGCGCAAATAGGCATATATCATTCCCGTAGTCAATGTCTCCGAGGAAGTCGTTAATATCCCAGCGTATGCCATAGGGTGCCTCAGTATTATTTGCTTCTAATACGTAGTATAACAAAATTAAAAAATAGCGTCGGTGACAGGATGCAACCTGGTTCGCTCCTTTGTCTATCCCGAAAGGTCGCATTCCTAACAGCTCCCTAATTAATGTCACGATTTTTTCTAGTATGCTCTTATTCAATAGCGTGCTCCACATTTAACTTCACGAAACTGTGTTAAAAGCACGCTCGATATCGATGAATAATTGTTATAGGTGTGTATTAAGTTCTGCAGACTGTTCAATAATTCAGGGAGTTAATGTGGTCGGCAAAAAAACGTCTTGGCCGAAAACCTGCCTGTTCCTTCCTCAAAATGCTGTTAAGTGCAAGCGAAATACACTGCAGAAGAAGACTTGTCATCACTTTATTTATTGCGTTTAGCAATGTAATACCCCTCCAGTTGTTACACTGGGTGAGGTGCCCCTTCTTTGAGATTGTGACCATGATCCCTTCTTCCATTTCGTGGGCACAGCGTTTGTATCCCAGGCCTCCCTGATTATTGGGTTATTGCTTTAGCTATGGGGTATGCCCCAACAACAGATCCGTAGGTATACAATCGGGGCCGGCTGATTTGCCGTTTTTGAGTGAGAGCACAAAGGCCTCAAATTCTTCGCAGGTGGGTGGGGCCGTAGATACATCCCTTTGTGAGTTTCGGCTTACAGGGGGTTTAAGATGGACGCAGTTTACGTCCTCGGTTGCTGGTCCCTCGGATCTGAAGAAACCGCGCCACCGCTCTTATTGTTGTCCGGGTGTTGTTAATTCCGATCCTTCCTCATCTTTTATTATTGCCGTTGGCCTTATATTGTTGCCGCTCATTTGTTTCACTGACTCGTAGCTACGACACATGTTTCCAATATTAGCTGCATTTTCGGCTTGCTCTGCCAGCATATTAATATATGTTCGCTTATCTCTGCGAACTAGGTGCTTGACTAGCGAGGCGGAGGCTCTATATTCTGTCTTGGCCGCGATTTTAGTTACACTTGATTTTGCTCGTAGCAGAGCGTTGCGTAGACGTTTCCGGTGTTTTATTTCCTCTATAGTTTCGTTGCTTATCCATAGTTTCTGAGATCGTCGAGCAATGCCTATGATAGAGGTGGCCGTCTCCGTACATGTTGCTGTTATGTCGGTCCATATATGGGTGCTATTTTACAGCTTCTCCGTTAAAGTTGCATTGTTTAGCGGACTGTTTCGGGATTTTTTAGGTTGAACTTTGTGCTTCTTGTTTGAGTCCCCTTCACGACGGCTGGGCGTAGACGTAAAGTGGCCACTAAGAGCATGTGTCACTTTCGATGTCGGCCCTCGTCTAGTTTTTACATCCATCAGCGAACACAGAAAGAGTTTGGTGATAAGTACGTGGTCGATTTGATTACGGGTGTTTCCATGTGGTGATTGCCAAGTATATTTGTGTATATTTTTGTTGGAAAATTTTGTGCCTTCAATAAGTTTATCGCCATTGTCATTCCTGGCATCGCCAAGTCCATGCATTCCAATGATTGATTGTAGATTATTGTTGGCATAAAAATCTCCCATAACAAGTTAAACGTCTCCCTTTGGTAGAGAGTTGGGAATAGAATTGATCCTTTGTGTCGTCGCCTTGGATTCGGTTGGCACGTAGCATTGTGCAATGGATATTTTACGGAAATTTGAATTTCATATTGCCGTCATGATGCATTCTGATAAAACATTGTATGATAGAAGAGCTCGCTTTGCTTTCGGCAACAGTATATGACCAACCCGTTTATTCGGTGGATCTCATTGCCTTAAAAAATAAGTTGGTAACCATCTTGAAGATCCATAGTTCCTGATTTTGGCCACCGTACATCACTTGAAACGAGGATGTCTAGGTTGTAGTGTGACATCTCGTTCTGGACTTGGTAAATTCTCGATGATTCTTAGAGAGTTCTAACGTTCCATGTTCCAATCATGAACCGTGTTCTGTATCCATAGATCGTCATCGGGAGGTTGTCAGTTCCATTATTTACAATGTGGTGATTTTTTTAGATGGATGGCGGATTGCACCTTCGCATCGGTGCCTAGTGCTGGGGCTGCCAGGGACCCACTAAGCCGGGCTTTCTTGATGGTTAATCTTCTGAAGATCTGCGAGGGTCATAGTTGGCCATTTCCTTTGGCTCATTCGCCGCCGACCCTATTGCACGAACCCATCATGATCGTTTTCGTATACGTGCAAGCGGGATTCCCCCTGCCTGTGCTAACTTATTGGTTCGCCTCGCATATTTTATTTCTGCGGTACTCGTCATATCTGATGAGCTTTCCCTCTGTAGTTGACACATACCGTCGTGTCCCCTTTCTTGTGTACGGCACATAGTATGTCAAGGTTCCAATAATCGTGTACTGATTTGAAAATTATAATATATATTAAAGCAAACTTACTAGAATATTTATTTTTAGAGAATATTTATCATAACCATTCAATTTTAAAAGAAAAACGGTTTTTTTTTAATTAAAAGATCATTGTTGGAAAACTTTTATTAATTATTTAAGTTTTTTTGCAATAACGTAGATAAAGATTATAGAACGGTATGCAACTCTGGCGATTTGGTTTTCATGAGAAGTGGTGTCCCAAACGAAAATTGAGACTAGTTTTGGCATTGGCGGTATTGTAGATTTGATAATTTGTTTCATATAATTCATACGAAATACTTTTGCATGGAAATAACAACGTTAAATATCAATTAAGTGTAAAACATTGGCCAACTTAATATGTACGGCTTAATTACTTATAGTTGTCTGATTTGTCCAACAACAGAGGTGTTTTATTTACCCGTTAAGCGGATTTTCTTGCTTAGTTTATATGTAGAAAAAAAATATTACTAAGCGCCTTGGCTTATCCCCGTCTATTATCGCCGTTTATTAAAACATATGGTGTCACATTCAATCGGAATGGAAAAACTAAAAGAGGATGAACGCAACATATTTATTCAATGATTAAACGTTCTGGAATGCAAAAATTTCTTAGGATTTTAAGTGCACTCAATATTTTGTTGTTGGGCAATTGCCAATACCTGGAAATGAATATATCTTGGTACAAACCAACATATTTAATTTTTTTGACATGCACGCATAAGTGCTGCGTGCGAATTATGTAACTCCACCTTCTTTGTTTCACAAGTGATATTTGACAATAATGATTTGTTTTTGTTTCCATACCAAAAGACCTTTTTTGTCTGCACTTAATGTTTTATATTTTTTCGGCAATGGTAGCCATAACGGTTTCAAGCGTTTATAAGCAGAGTACTGCTTTTTCGCCAATGTTTCGTCGAGGTTTTCCGAGAGCGTTCCGCGTGAAAAGCTGAACAGAATACCCGCTTAAGCTAGCAAATCCGCTAGAGTGGTAAATAAAACAGCGAATATAGAATTGGCCATTTTGCCATCAAGCTGATTTACAAAATTAACAAACACAAAGAAAAGCGTACAGGAAATATTCGAGGAAAAAAGAAAACAACAATAGAACCTTAACAAGGAATTTTAATAATGTCAAATTTGACCGGCTGATAACTGTTGTGCGCGTGAGACCACCTTGTTATTGAGCCATATTTATTTCTTCGTTATAGGTGACCATATGTTTGTTTTGTGGAAATTTCGGCAGAGTTGCGCACCAATCTTTGGCAACAATGTAAGGTGGGATAAGGGGGTATGAATATGTGTATTTTATTCGTGTCTTTGAAATGCGTTGGTAACTGCGAATGCTATACACACTGTAGATAACATTACAATAATTGAGTTCTGCCCAAGAGCATACATGGATATACTGCTGTTACACAAATTGTCTTTACATATGTAACATTTTTGATCATCGTATAGATTATCGTTGCATTTGAAATCCTTGAAAAATGGCTGTTTGCCTGTATAACAATCACGTTCCATAATTGTATTACCTAAATGAAAATATGTAGGTATGTTTAACCCATATAGTAGATGAAAAATAATGTTATTCATAAATACCGTCAACTATGAAGAGTCTTTTGTTACATCCAGTAGCATTTTCTTCACATTGTTTCACAAACCTCGTTTCGTTGCTTTTTATATTATTGCATGCCGCTATTGAGATATTTTTGCATTGGTAACATGATATCAAGTCCTTCTTTGGTGCCAGCATCGTTGCCACATTTAAGACATCTTTTAACTCTGTAAGTAAAATGGAACAAAGGTCCTATATAATTCATCGTGTTAGATGTTTAAATTATGCAGAGTTCCATATACATAGTTTGAATTTAAAATTTTAAGCAAAAGTTATTTTTTATACTGCGAAACACATCTCCAAATATTGATCAAATATCTATATTCATATTCTTGATCGTCATGACATTTTAAGTCCATACCGTCTGTCTATCTGTCGATATGGCAATTCGATCGAAATTATGGTGGAATACTTCTATTGCATCCCTTTTGAATTACCTTGGAAGGAAATCTTATATATATATATGTAGTAATAGGTCAAAGTGTTGTGCTTTGGTTTTTAAATTATTATACCGATCACCACAGGTTGGGAGTTATACTAATCCTATCATTCCATATATTCCTGATCGTCTTGACATTCTAACTTAATTAAGCCATGTTCGTCCGTCTGTCGAAATCAGGATAGCGGTCAAACGAGTAATGTTCGTTTAGGTTAGGTTCAAGTGGAAGTCTGCCATCAGACTCAGACGTTTTCGACCATTGTGATACCACAGGTACAGAAAAAGGAAAATGCCTTCTAGTTTCTACCGTTGAACCATCCAGATCGCCTTAAAAAACCCAATAACTTGCGAATGTTCACATCCGCTAAATCAAACAGGTTCTCAATGAAATGAGAACCTAAAGTGGAACTCCTTCTAACTGCTAGTGCGGTACACACACACAGAAGGTTTTCTATAGTCTCTTCTTCTTCGATGCCTTCACAGCTTCTGCAAAAGTCGTTGCTGGAAACCTTCAGTCTGTCAGCATGTTTTCTGATTAGACAGTGCCATGACTGTCATGACGGACACAATAAGAGACGTCTGTTCTAGCCAATGACAGCAAAGCAGAAGCCCACTTCAAGTCTAGATTAGGCCACATTGTTTTGGAATGCCCACAGCCCCCTCTTTGTGACCATCTATCATTCGTTGTCCTTCGGGCCTGGTCTTGAAAACTTAGTTTACATGTCGAGGCATACCCACAGATTCCAGTATCCGTTGAATGTGTAGGGTAGTTCCTAGCCTAGCAAGCTCGTCCGCTTTACAATTCCCTAGGGTATCTCTATGGCCCGGCAAACTGAACAGGTGAATTTTGAACTGTTCAGCCATCTCGTTGAGAGATCTGTGACAGACGAGGGCGGTTTTTGTGTTCAGAAATACGTTCTGCAGAGATTTATTGGCTGCCTGGATGTCTGAGAAGATATTTATAGCAATCGTCGTAATGACATTATATCTTAGCCATTCCACCACTTCCTTAATTGCAAGGATCTCCGCTTGATACACACTGCAGTGGTCGAGTATCCTTTTCGATATGACCAGTCCTAGATCCTTAGAGTACACTCCAAAGCCCACTTGGTCGTTTAGTTTGGAACCATCCGTATAGAAGTCTATGTAACTTCTGTTACCAGGGATATCGTAGTTCCAATCGGTTCTATCAGGAATAGTGGTACAGTACTTTTAATCAAAAAGCGGCTCAGGTAGGGTGTAATAAATAAATACTGCCTTGAACATCGGATATTGTAACAGGGATAACACAGTGTCTGTAGCCGCCACATGAACAATGAGAGAGCACCCTTAACCTCACGGCAGAGGTTGCTGCAACTTGGGTAGCCACAATGTCCAGAGGCATAAGATGTAGCATTAAATTCAGTGCATCAGATGGTGTCGTCCTCAGTGCGGCTGTGATGCACAAGCAAGCCATCCTTTGGAACCGGTTAAGTATTGAGCAGTAGGTGGACTTTTGAAGCACCGTCCACCAGACCACAAAACCATATAGCATTATAGGTCTGACAACAGCAGTATATACCCAATGCATGACACGCCGTCTAAGCCTCCAATTTTTGCCAATGGCTTCTTTGCAGGTGTATATGGCAAGAGTTGCCTTTCTTGACCTTTCCAAAATGGATTTGAAATTCAATTTCCTGTCCAGCAAAACACCCAAGTATTTTGCGCTTTCTGTAAATGAAACATTCTCTCTACCCAAGGAGACAGGTACCACTGTAGGCAACTTGTATCTCCTGCTGAAAAGAACTACTTCTGTCTTGCACGGATTTATACCCAGACCACTTTCGGTAGCCCACTTTGCTGTTGCACGTAGAGCTTCCTGAAGTATATCTCTTGGAGTGCTGGGAAACTTTTCCCTAACCGCAATTGCCACGTCATCAGCATACGCGACCACTTTTACGCCTTTTTATACCATCCACCATAAGATGGGGGGTATACTAATTTCGTCATTCTGTTTGTAACTACTCGAAATATTCGTCTGAGACCCAATAAAGTATATATATTCTTGATCGTCGTGACATTTTATGTCGATCTAGCCATGTCCGTCCGTCTGTCCGTCCGTCCGTCCGTCCGTCCGTCCGTCTGTCTGTCGAAAGCACGCTAACTTCCGAAGGAGTAAAGCTAGCCGCTTGAAATTTTGCACAAATACTTCTTATTAGTGTAGGTCGGTTGGTATTGTAAATGGGCCATATCGGTCCATGTTTTGATATAGCTGCCATATAAACCGATCTTGGGTCTTGACTTCTTGAGCCTCTAGAGTGCGCAATTCTTATCCGATTGGAATGAAATTTTGCACGACGTGTTTCGTTATGATATCCAACAACTGCGCCAAGTATAGCTCAAATCGGTCCATAACCTGATATAGCTGCCATATAAACCGATCTTGGGTCTTGACTTCTTGAGCCTCTAGCGTGCGCAATTCTTATCCGATTGGAATGAAATTTTGCACGACGTGTTTTGTTATTATATCCAAAAACTGTGCCAAGTATGGTTCAAATCGGTCCATAACCTGATATAGCTGTCATATAAACCGATCTTGGGTCTTGACTTCTTGAGCCTCTAAAGTGCGCAATTCTTATCCGATTGAAATGAAATTTTGCACGACGTGTTTTGCTATTATATCCAACAACTGTGCCAAGTATGGTTCAGATCGGTCCATAACCGGATATAGCTGCCATATAAACCGATCTTGGGTCTTGACTTCTTGAGCCTCTAGAGGGCGCAATTCTTATCCGAATGGAATGGAATTTCGCACGACGTGTTTTGTTATGATATCCAACAACTGTGCCAAGTATGGTTCAAATCGGTCCATAACCTGATATAGCTGCCATATAAACCGATCTTGGGTCTTGACTTCTTGAGCCTCTAGAGGACACAATTCTTATCCGATTTGAATGAATTTTTGCACCAAGTATTTCGTTATGATATCCAACAACTGTGCTAAGTATGGTTGAAATCGGTCCATAACCTGATATAGCTGTCATATAAACAGATCTGGGGATTTGATTTCTTGAGCTTCTAGAGGGCGCAATTCCTATCCGATTTGGCTGAAATTTTGCATGACGTATTTTATTTTTACTTTCAACAACTTTGTCAAATAAGGTTCAAATCGGTTCATAACCTGATTTAGCTGCCATATAAACCGATCTGGGATCTTGAATTCTTGACCCCTAGAGGTCGCAATTATTATCCGATATGCCTGAAATTTTGTACGACAGATCCTCTCATGACCATCAACAAACGTGTTTATTATGGTCTGAATCGGTCTATAGCCCGATACAGATCCCATATAAATCGTTCTCTCTACTTTACTTCGTGAGCCCCAATGGGCCCAATTCTTATACGAATTGGCTGAAATTTTACACTGGTCTCAAACATATAATTTAATTGTGGTCCGAACCGGACCATATCTTGATATCGTTTTAATAGCAGAGCAACTCTTTTCTTATATCCTTTTTTGCCTAAGAAAAGATGCCGGGAAAAGAACTCGACAAATGCGATCCATGGTGGAGGGTATATAAGATTCGGCCCGGCCGAACTTAGCACGCTTTTACTTGTTTCTCCTGAGACAATAATATATTGTTAAAGGGCATGCTGACATGCCCTAGTGCATGCATGCTGGTCGGTTTATCCCCTTTATTATGCCTGATTGCAACTTATAATATATTCAATAAGCAGCTCACCCCTTTCGTTGACATCCGAACTTCCCCATATCTGGTGATGTGCATAAGCATCACTTCCTATAATGAGGATTTTCTTCCCTACAGAAGCAGGGATTACATTCCCTTAGTCTTCCAAGTATCCCTTCAGGATCTGAGGGAATCCTTGGTATCCAAGCATGCGCCATTGGTCAAGAAGGAATATCTTCGTTCTTTACTAAATCTAGGGCTGCACCAGATCTGGCCAGATCTCACCAATCTTTTTTAGCGCATCACGATACATTTCAATTAAGCGTTGATCGCCGAAGGCAATTAGTATGTTTCGGTTTCGATACCAGCCTTCATCGTCACAAACTGGAGGAGACCCAGGAAATTCCGCAAGTATACTGATGACAGTCCATTGACTATCCCACTCCAATTATTCCTAGGTATGCAGCCCTGTTCTTCTCCCTTGTCGACAACTGCCATCACTAAACTGTCCCTAGCGACATTAGCAAAGGTTCTTGGACCCATCTTATTATTGTTCGGCCTAGTCACCTCCAGGTGACCGCAGCTTTTTGGCGGACTGCGGAGCAGTTTCCGAATCTATACGTGTAGTCTTTGGTGTAGCCTGTGCAGGGAATTCCCGAGCCCAATTTAGGGAATCTCTCTCCCTATCAGTAAGAGTCTTATGATCATTCGCAGCAAGCTTCTCAATAAATCTGAGAGCGATGCGCCTTCTATTATTCCAACCTCTTAAAGAGCGTGTTGGTTTGCTGAGGAAGGCCGATGGCCTAGGCAAATTATAGGCATGCGAAGAAGGAATAGGTTCGACGTTGTCTTTTATACTCAAACCAGGTGTCTTCGTCAAAAGCCCCTGCTGACCAGTGCAGTTGCTCCACCAGTCGAGGTTTCAGTAGCAGACAACATGCTATGGCCTGATACCACCACCGCAGCTGTTGGGTCTTTGGAGTCCATTCTAAGCCTACTCCCGGACTCCAGATCTGCCGCTCCACTGGAAACAGACGCAGATCATCAACCGCCTAATGGATACCTCTATCGAAGTTATCCATGAGTGACTTTAATTTTTCTACCAAAAATAATGACCTATTACTAGTTACAGAAAAATTCTTGTGGAGTGAAATAACAATACGTCCACTCCACCCAACGGTTCAAACAAGAATGACGTGCTCTGTTATAAAGTCTGCGGACCTCTTTCCCAATGTTGCGAATCTCCAAGGGTAGTAGTAGTCTGAGTAGTCTTCCGAATTTTAGCCAGCTGGTTTTCAACTTATTACGGAAGCTTGTCGGACTCGGCTTTGGCCGTGCTATTCTAAACTTAATGGAGCGATGGTCTGAGAATGAGTGTGCCATGGAGACCCTCCAATCCAAAACCTTTTCGATCAGATTTTCCGAATATATTGTCACATCTAAAACCTCCTCCCTAATTCTATTAACAAAGGTAGCGTTGTTAACAATATTAAGTGTTATTAGATCGTTAGTATTCAAGAACTCTGCCAGAGCTTGGCTCCGCTTATTAGTGTTGGTACTACCCCACGAAATGTGGTGAGAGTTCGTATTGCACCCTATTAGTACCTCATTTCTTGTCTGTTTTGCTTTCCTCACCAACCGTTGTAGCTCCGACGTAGATGGCGGTGTCGGAGTGTCGAAAGGCAGATTAAGTGATGTTATGTATGATCCACCGTCTCCCTGTCTCTCCCTTCGCTGTTGCATCCAAATACATAATGTATACATAACTAGCTGACCTGGGCCCGCTCCGTTGCGCCTTCTTTTACTTTATATGGAACAAAATTTTCCTTGGAATATTTATTTTCGACAATTAAAGAGCTTTTAGTGAAATACCATGCTACGTAAATGTATATCGCTTGACTAACAGTTTAACAATAGAAGTGCCTTTATCTGAATCCCATATGACCATTGTTGGTCTATGAATTTAAGTTTGGGTGTAAGGTGTACTCCATTCTTAAAATACTTTATTTCAGCCCGATATTCTCATGATATCTGATTTAGGGGTGCCTTCGGGTGTGAGGTGGCCGCCCAGATACATGTCCCTGAAAAAATATCAGCATCGTGCTCTTCTTTCAAATACTATTTATTTAAACCCCATATTGCCACAGATTTGGGGGAGTTTAAACGAAGAGGCGTCACCTAAACACATGGCCCGAAAATAGGTTATCAAATGCGTTTTCTAATCTCAAATACCTTTCATTAGAGCCACATATTTGCAAGGTCGAAAAATGTTTACCCTTTGCGGGGTGTTTTGGGGAAGGGGTGATGCCCTAAATACATGGTCCTACATTTGGATATCAAATTCGTATTCTACTCCCAAATACCTTTATTTTAGCCCCATATTGCGATTTTCAGTAAAAAATTGCTGTTTGTGGGGTATTTTGGGAAAGGGGTAGACCCCCAGAAAATTGACCCCGAAACTGGGAATCAATTCATGCTCTACCCCCTAATACCTTTCACTTAAGCTCCACATTGACATGGTCGGTAAATATGCCCGATTTGGGGGTGTTTTGGGACTAGGGGTGGTCCCCCTAGCACTTGGTCCGACAATTGGATATCAGATACGTTTTCTTATCCTAAATACCTTTCATTTGAATCCCATATTGTCGTGATTGGCCTAAATATATGTTTGGTAGGTTTTAGGGTGGGCCAGCCCCCCTAGGTACCCCATCCGAAATTTGGATACCAAATTTTTATTTTTAGGGTACTATATGAGAGTACACAAAATTTCGCTTAAATCGCACCACCCATCTCCGAGATCTGGCGTTTCTGAAAATTAGAGATATCAAAAAATTTAGTACCCTATTTTCACCATGGGATCATCATGCACCATCTGTGAAAATTTCAGGAAAATCGGTTCAGCCGATTCTGAGTCTATAAGGAACACACAAACAAACAAATCTACAAACAAACACAAATTGATTTTTATATATAAGACTAGCTGAACCCGGCACGCTCTGCTGCGCCCGATTATGCTATGTTGGAGAGAAGTACTCTAAATTTGAAAATTTCTGCATAATTGTAGTTGAAAATCTATTCCAATTTTCCTATGGATGTTTCTATACTCAAGTACCTCTTATTTAAACCCCACATTGCAATGGTCAGTAAAAGACTTTTTTGGGGTGTGAAAGTGAAAGTCCATTTCGTGCTCTATTCCCAAAGTCCTTTCATTTAAGATCCATATTGGCATGGTCGGTAAATATGTCCGATTTGAGGGGTTTTATAGTGGTGGGGTGACCCACGAAACACTTAGTTCCACAATTGGATATCAGATTCATTTTCTACTCTCAATACCTTTAATTTGAGTCCCATATTGTAGTGGTTGGTCTATAAATCCGTTTGCCGCGTTTTTGGGGTGGGCGGCTCTCCTAGCGATCCCACCCCAGAATTTATTACCAAATTTTTTGCTTTAAGATCCTTCCTATATTCCTATATTTTATTATTTTTTTATTCAAAGGACCGATAGGTTGTCATAACAAAGATACATGCTGATGATTGATTTTTACCACTCTGCCCTCTCTCTGCTCATGTTAGCATGTCTTTAATTGGATCAACTAAATCCAATTGGATCAAACAATTTCAGTTAAAGACTGCCAGATGACGCTAATTTAAATGTTAGTGCTTCTTGCTTAGAGTGGAATAATCATTCATAGACAACCACCATACCATATGACTACCTATTAAATAGTCATCATTTAGTCTTTTTTTATACCCCTCACCGAAGGAGTGGGGTATATTGGGTATATTCATTTTGTCCTTCCGTTTGGAACAAATCGAAATATCCATTTCCGACCCTATAAAGTATATATAACCTTGATCAGCGTAAAAATCTAAGACGATCTAGACATGTCCGTCCATCTGTCCTTCTGTCTGTTGAAATCACACTACAATCTTGAAAAATAGAGAGTGCGGGCTACATCGGACTATATCTTGATATAGCCCCCATATAGACCGATCAGCCGATTTAGGGTCTTAGGCCCATAAAAGCCACATTTATTGTCCGATTTTGATGAAATTTTGGACAGTGAGTTCTTTAGCCCCTTCGACATTATTCTTTAATTTGGCCCTGATCGGTTCAGATTTGGATATTGCTGCCATATCCCGATATCTCGATTTAAAGTGTGCATTTGTAATCCGATTTCTTTGAAATTTGACACAGTGACTTATGTTAGGCTTTTCGACATCCGGGTCGTATATGGTTCAGATCGGTTTATTTTTAGATATAGCTACTAAAAAGATCACTATTTTGTTATGCACAATTGAACAATTGAATTGTACTTATTAGTATTTGGTCCAAATCGGAACATATTTCGATATAACTGCTATAGGACATAAGGTATGAAATTTTCACCGAATTTTGATGAAAGGTGGTTTACATATGTCAAATAAGGTTACTATGTCAAATAAGGTTCAGAGCCTGTAGAGGTCGCAATTATTATCCGATTTGCCTGAAATTTTGTACGACGGATCCTCTCATGACCATCAACATACGTGTTTATTATGGTCTGAATCTGTCTATAGCCCGATACAGCTCCCGTGTAAATCGATCTCTCTATTTTACTTCTTGAGCCCCCAAAGGGTGCAATTCTTATTCGAATTTGCTGACTTTTTATACAGGTCTCCAACATATAATTTAATTGTGGTCCAAACCAGACCGTATCTTGATATCGCTCTAATAGCAGAGCAAATCTTTTCGTATATTCTTTTTTTTGCCTAAGAAGAGATGCCGGGAAAAGAACTCGACAAATGCGATCCATGGTGGAGGGTATATAAGATTCGGCCCGGCCGAACTTAGCACGCTTTTACTTGTTATATATAAGATTAATTAAACATTCCAATACAGTAGGGCAACATTAATTTACATTAATACATCGCTGATTAAATTTCTACCACGTCATCCATTTTCAGTTGCGTTTCGCATGTTTATTTCGTCCATTTATATATTCGCACTATCGATTTTTCTGTTTTCCAATTCACACTTTAAATTTATTTAAAATTAAAAATGAAAATATGATTGTGTGGGAGAGGAGCAAAAATATATATTTGGCCCATCATCTTGCTTTTTACAGAAACAGATACATATCGATTATGCTTTTAAATAACAATTTAAACTCGCACAATAAAAAATTTGTTTAACATTAATCTTTTAACCAATCACATTTCATGATTCAATGATAAATGGAATCGCAGTCTGCTCCCTAAGATGGGTATTCTGTTCAGCTTTTCACACGGAATGGTGTCAGACTTCATATAAAACAACGTAGGAGAAAACCAGTAAGGAAGTGCAAAAGTCGTTCGGTGCCGACTGCATAATACCCTACTCCTACGCTATAAGTGCAATGTGGGAGCTATATCCAATTCTGAACCAATTTTGATGGACCTCGGCTGATGTTTTCGAATGTGTAATTAAACAATCCGTATCAACTTTCGAGCAAATATGTTCAAACTGTAATAACTACAGTTGACAAGTGACAACCCAAAATCGGCCGAACATATATATGGGAGCTATATATATAAGTCTGAACTGATTTAGAGCAAATGTCGAGGAAAGCGTTGTGCAAAATTTTGACAAGATTGGTCAATCAATGAGCTTGCAGTGGCTCTTGGAGTGAAAATCGGGCTATATACATATACGACAGCTATATCAAAATCTCAACCGATTTCTATGAAATTAATGAAAGTAATGTCGACAGTTATAAGAAAATCCCTCCTGCCAAATTACGAGAGAATCGGTAAACAAATGAGCACTTTATTGAAATATTTCTCAAAATCGGCCGGATATATTTATGGGAGCTATATCAAAATCTGAACCGATTTCGAACAAACTTTATAGATATTGTGGATGTCATCGAGAAAAGCGTTGAACGAAATTTTGGGAAGATTGGTAAATAAATGCGCTTGCTGTGGCTCTATGAGTGAAAATCGGGCGATATATATAAGAGAGCTGTACCTAAACCTGAACCGATTTCCATGAAATTCACCATGAAACTTTGAGAGTCAAACGGCTGAACAGATTTTCTTGAAATTTTCACAGATAGTGCATAATGTTCCCGTGGTGAAAATAGGGTACTACATTTTTTGATATCTGAAGCGGACCCTCCCCCTTACCCTAATTTTCAGAAACGCCAGATCTCGGAGATGGGTGATGCGATTTAAGCGAAATTTTGTGTGCTCTCAAATTTCGGATGGGACACCTAGGGGGACTGCCCCACCCTAAAACTTGCCAAACATATATTTAGACCAATCACGACAATATGGGACTCAAATGAAAGGTATTTAGGATAAGAAAACGTATCTGATATCCAATTGTCAGACCAAGTGCAAGGGGGACCACCCCAAGCCCCAAAACACCCCTTAATCGGACATATTTACCGACCATGGCTATATGGGACTCAAATGAAAGGTATTTGCGAGTAGAATACGAATCTGATATCCAAATGCGGGACCACGTTTCTGGGGGTCCACCCCTTTCCCAAAACACCCCCCAAACAGGACTTATTTAGTGACCATGGGAAGATGGGGCTTAAATAAAAGGTATTTGAATGTAGAATACGAATCTGATATCCAAATATGGGACCAAGTGTTTGGGGGCCGTCTCTCACCAAAAACATCCCCCAAAAGGGACAAATTTACGACCATAGCCATATGGGGCTCAAATGAAAGGTCGTTGGGAGTAAAGCACGATTTTGATATCAATATTCGGGAAAAATGTCTATGGGGCCACGCCACCCCCACAACACCACCCAAATAGTAAGTATTTTCTGTTTATTGCAATATGAGGCTAAAATAAGAGGGTTTTTAAAGTGGAACACGAATCCGATACATATTTTCTAGGCCAACTCACTGAGCGGCCGCCCATCCGCCAAAACACCCCCCAAGACGGTCATGTTTACCGACTATGGAAATATGTGGCTCAAATTAAAAGTATGTGGGCGTAGACCACGTATCTGATATCAACATTAGGAACCAACTGTATAGCGGACGTCCCACCACCATAACAATCCCCAAATATGACGTATTTGCTCACCAAGACAATTTGGGTCTTAAAGAGAGTGGAACTAAATATTCATAGTTTTTAGGGCCAATACTCCAAACCGGACATATTTGGTGACTTTTGCAATAAGGAGTTCAAATGAGATTAGAAAACGAATTTGATATCCTATTTTGAGGCCAATGGCAATATGGGGTTCAAATAAATGATATATAGATATATGAGAATAGAGCACGTTGCTGATATATTTTTTCCGGGCTTTGTGTTTGGGGGATCACCCCTATCCCCAAAACACCCCTTGATCGGGCATATTTACCGACCATATCAATGTGGAGCTTAAATAAAAGGTATTGGGGGGTAGAGCAAGAATTGATACCCATTTTCGGGACCAAATTTCTGGGGGTCTACCCCTTTCCCAAAATACCCCACAAACAGCAATATTTTAGTGACCGTCGCAATATGGTGCTCATATAAAAGTATTTGGGAGTAGAATACGAATTTGATATCCAAATGTAGGACCATGTATTTAAGGCATCACCCCTTTTCCAGAACAGCCCAAAGGGAAAAAATTTTTCGACCATGCCAATATGTGGCTCAAATGAAAGGTATTTGAGATTAGAAAACGAATTTGATAACCTATTTTGGGGCCATGTGTTTGGGGGACGCCTGAAATGAAGTATTTTAAGAATGGAGTACACCTTACATCCAAACTTAAATTCGTAGATCACTAAAGATCATATGGGATTCAGAAAAAGGCACTTACATTGTTAAACTATTAGTCAAGTTAGCATGGTATTTCACTAAAAGATCTTCGAAAATAAATATTCCAAGGAAATTTTTGTTCCATATAAAATCAGCTAGTCGTAAATACAAATTAAAATGACAACGCTTGAAACCATTGTTGGCATCACTTTTGCTTGTTGTATTGTTTTCAATGGTTCGTTTTATCTTCTTGTTATTTCATTTATTTGCCAAAAAAATTAAAACCTTAAGTGAAGATAAAAAACGTCTTTTGGTATGAATATAAAAAAAACACAAAGGATTACTTTCAAATTTGCTCTTAGAACAATAGCTGTGTTTTACTTTAGTACTACATAGTGCAACGCAATGAAATTTGTTATACCCTCCACCATAGAATGGGGGTATATTAATTTCGTCATTCTTTTTGTAACTACTCGTCTGAGACCCCATAACGTATATATATTCTTGATCATCGTGACATTTTATGTCGATCTAGCCATGTCCGTTCGTCCGTCCGTTCGTCTGTCTGTCGAAAGCACGCTAACTTTTGAAGGAGTAAAGCTAGCCGCTTGAAATTTTGCACAAATACTTCTTATTAGTGTAGGTCGGTTGGGATTGTAAATGGGCCATATTGGTCCATGTTTTGATATAGCTGCCATATAAACCGATCTTGGGTCTTGACTTCTTGAGCCTCTAGAGTGCGTAATTTTTATCCGATTGGAATGAAATTTCGCACGACGTGTTTTGCTATGATATCCAACAACTGTGCCAAGTATGGTTCAAATCGGTCCATAACCTGATATAGCTGTTATATAAACCGATCTTGGGTCTTGACTTCTGGAGCCTCTAAATGTCGCAATTCTTATGCAATTTGAATGAATTTTTGCACGTAGTATTTTGTTATGATATGCAACAACTGTGCCAAGTATGGTTCAAATCGGTTCATAACCTGATATAGCTGTCATATAAACAGATCTGGGGACTTGACTTCTTGAGCGTCTAGAAGGCGCAATTCTTATCCGATTTGGCTGAAATTTTGCACGAAGTATTTTGCTATGATGTCCAACAACTGTGCCAAGTAAGGTTCAAATCGGTCCATAACCTGATTTAGCTGCCATATAAATCGATCTGGGGACTTGACTTCTTGAGCTTCTAGAGGCCGTAATTCTTATCCGATTTTGCTGAAATTTTGCATGACGTATTTTATTCTTACTTTCAACAACTGTGTCAAATAAGGTTCAAATCGGTTCATAGCCTAATATAGCTGCCATATAAACCGATCTGGAATCTTGACTTCTTGAGCCTCTAGAGGTCGCAATTATTACCCGATTTGCCTGAAATTTTGTACGACGGATCCTCTTGACCATCAACATACGTGTCTTGGTCTATTTTTCTTGAGCCCCCAAAAGACATTTAACACTCGCTCTAATAGCAGAGCAAATCTCGACAACTGCGATCCATGGTGGAGGGTATATAAGATTCGGCCCGGCCGAACTTAGCACGCTTTTACTTGTTTAAAAATTACATCTATGCAGGACAACCAAATTCTGGATAAATTACCACTGCGGGCTTATGTAGAACATCTTTCGTCAGGATTACCATGATATGTTTTTCACAAATTATAGTAGCCACACGCAGAAATCTTCTATTATGAATGGCAAAATAAAAGTAAACCAATTATTAATAGAATTACGTTTGCAAATCTCAATAAATTGACTTGACTTCTATGTCCATACATGTATTGCCAATTTCATTTATAAATTGTGTCCAGTATTCAAATTAAACATTTTAGCGACTATTCCGAAAGTATAATAGAATACCAACCCTAAGGCTTCTCATTTGCGGCCTATTTTGTGTCGCTGGACAATTATGTATGTTTTTGGGGGTTTCTTGGGGATGGTTAGAAAGAGATTCGTATTCTATATTTTAATACCTTTTATGAGGAATAAAAGGGACGCACTATTCCATCGCATTTGAAGTTATGGCATTTGCCAATCCAGGTAGTTTCGTTGTGGGTAAATTTTATTGTTGTGCTAATTAACCGAAACAATTTAAGCTTAAACGATTTTTCGAGTAAAAAGCCGTCCTCCACTACGGATGAAATTCCTTACGATTATACCATAAACGAAGACTAACGTTCAACATTAATATTCTCTTTGGCCACCGTAACGCAGAGGTTATCATGTCCGTCTATGACTCTGAACGCCTGGGTTCGAATCCTGGCGAGAACATCGGGAGAAATTGTCAGTAGTGGTTATCCCCTCCTAATGCTGGCGACATTTGGGAGGTACTATGCCATGTTCAAACTTCTCCCCAAAGAGGTGTCGTAGTGTGCACGCCGTTCGGACTCGGCTATAAAAAGGAGGCCCCTTGATCTTAAATTTGAATCGGGCACAACACATTGATATGTAAGAAGATTCCAAATTTGCAACTGCCTTTGCAGCGTTCACCTTTGGAAAATGATTCACACATCTTTAAAGAACAATATATATTAAGTTGTAGCGAATCATCTCTGGCGCGGTAGTCGTATGAAAATAAGTTAAAGTCTTTGTTTATGCATTCTTTTGTCTTCGTCTTATATACTCAAAAAGAGCTGAACCGATTACCTGGTATGTTCATGGAGAAAATAGGACACTTCATTAGGGCGCCCTCTCTTTTAACCTATTTTCTAAAAAAAGTCAAATCTCGAAGTTGAGTTCAAGTATTTAAGCGAATTTTGTACACCATTTTTGTAGTCCATGTAGGTCTTAAAGGTGCAGCACGCCGGCCAGCAAGTTAAAGAAAAAAATCTGGGTTTTCTCCAAATAAACAAAAGCTAAAACAACTTATTACTTACTTATTTTACTTTACTTCAATTGGCTATGACAGAATATTTCTTCCACTAGCCGAACGTAGAATAGCGTTCCAAGCGCCTCGATCTTCTGTGCTCATTCTAAAATCTCTGACACCAAGTTTCGAAGTGTCTCCCACAACTTGATCGGGCTTTTGGTCTTCCCGGTTTGCGTGTACCACCGTGTATGCCTTCGAAAGACCTCTTTGCTGGAGCTTCTTCATCCATTCTGACAACATGACCTAGCCAACGCAGCCGTTGTATTTTGATGCGTGTAATTATCCTACCGTCGTCATACAGCTCGTGGTTCATACGTCGTTTATATTCTCCATTAATGCAAACTGGTCAATATATTTATTTTACGAAGAATCTTTCTCTCAAATACTCCAAGCACTACCTCATTTGCTTTCACAAGTACCCATGCTTCAGAATCATATATCAGTGTCTTGTTTAGTGTAATCTTCGTCTGTCGAGAGGTGACCTTGTTTCTAAACTGGTTACTTAGTCCAAAGTAGCATCTGCTTGCCAGTATTATTCTTCGCTTTATCTCAAAACTGGTGTCATTCGTTTCGGTTACGGCGGTGCCGAGGTAGATAAAGCTACTGACTGTCTCAAAGTTGTGGTTCCCAACTTTCTCCATTTTCTTTATCTGCTCGGTTGTGCAAGGTATCTGGGAGTTGAAACCATCCATTTCGTCTTATCTCCATTTACTGCCAGACCCATTTTCACTGACTCTCTTTCGATTTTTTCAAAGGCTGCAGTTACTACTTCCGGTGACCGACCTATGATATCGATGTCGTCGGCATAGGCGAGTAGCATGTGTTCTCTTGTGATTAGTTTGCCATATCTATTCACATCTGCATCTCGTATAATCTTCTCCAGCAGAATATTAAAGAGATCACACGATAGGCTGTCTCCTCGTCTGAAACCTCTTTTGGTATTAAATGGTTCGGAGAGATTCTTTCCTATTCTTACTGAGGAACGCGTATCAGCAAGTGTCATCCTGCAGAGTCTTATTAATTTTGCAGGGATACCAAACTCAGAAATGGCTTGAAATACCTTTGAACGTAAAGCAGTATCGAAGGCGGCTTTGTAGTCAACAAAGACATGGTAGGTGTTGATTTGTCCTTCTCGGGTCTTTTCCAGGATTTGGCGCAGTGTGAATATCTGGTCCAGGTCTAAAGCCGCATTGATACGGCCCGATTATCTCATTGACTTTAGGTTTTAATCTTTCACACAGTACGCTCGAGAGTATCTTATATGCGATGGGGAGGAGACTTATTCCTCTGTAGTTGGCACATTCCGTCTTGTCTCCTTTCTTGTGTAAGGGACATAGTATGCTGAGGTTTCAATCATCGGGTATGCGTTCTTCTAGCCAGATTGAGCAGATAAGCTAATGCGTACGTCTTATCAGCGTGTCACCTCCGTTCTTAAATAGTTTAGCGGGTAACCCGTCGGCTCCTGCTGCCTTTCTGTTCTTCAGTCGGGTCACTGCTACATGGACCTCATTCTGACTAGGAGGTAAACATTCTATACCATCGTCAGGGATTGGTTCTGCGGTATCCTCTTCGCCTCCAACATCGGACACTAGCAGTTGGGTAAAATGTTCTTTCCATATCCTCAGCCTGTTATCTGTGTCAGTTACCAGATTTCCTTCTTTGTCTCTGCAGGAGGATGCGCCTGCACCAAAGCCATCGGTTTGATGTTTAATTCTTTGGTAGAATTTTCGGACTTCATTCTGACTCTTGTACATCTCAATTCGCTCACACTCACGTCTTTCCATTTCCTTTTTCTTTCTGCGGAATAGACGTTTCTCCTCTCTCCTTTTCTCCCGATACCTCTCCTTCATCTGGCGCGTTGCTACTGATTGCAGGGTTGCTCTATATGCCGCATTCTTGGCTTCAGTAGCATCTCGACACTCTTGGTCGTACCATGGGTTTCTTGGAAGAGGCTTCCTGTACCCAAGTATGGATTTCGCGGCATTTTCCATGGAGTGGGCAATAGTTTGTCACTACGCTATTATATCATCGGAACAAGGAGTGCTTTCATCAAGCAGTTGGGTCAGTGAAGTGGAGTATGCCTCTACCATTTGTTGTGTTTGCAGCTTTTCAATGTCCAGCTTCCGTGCAGTGTCAGATCGTACTTTCCTCGCCATGTTCAAACGAGGTAATTATCCGAATCTATAATTGCTTCACGAATCGATCGTACATCTAACACTCTGGATGAATGCCTTCCATCTATCACAACGTGATCAATTTGGTTTCTCGTGTTTTGATCGGGTGACAGCCATGTGGCTTTGTAAATATTTTTATGTTGCAATCTGGTGCTACTAACTACCATGTTTTTTGCCGCGGCGAAATCTATCAGCCTCAACCCATTACTGGACGTTATCTCGTGGAGGCTAAACTTTCCGACTGTTGGACCAAAAATGTCTTCCTTCCCTATTTTTGCATTAAAATCTCCCAGAACGATTTCAATATCATGGGCGGGGCAGCGGTCATATTCTCTCTCTAGGCGCTCGTAGAAAATATCCTTGGTCTGTTCGTCTTTGTCTTCCGTCGGGGCATGGGCACAAATAAGACTGATGTTGAAGAATTTGGCTTTTATGCGGATTGTGGCTAGCCTCTCATCCACCGGAGTAAAGCTGGAGACAAGGTGTTTCAGTCTCCGACTAACCACAAATCCACAGCCAAATTCATGCGTCGTGTTATGGCAGCTTAGTATAGTTCGTCACCGTTTGGTGTTGTAGTGACGCCATTCCCAGTCCATCGCACTTCCTGTAAAGGGGTAATATCTGCCTATGTAGAACATCTATCGTCAGGATTGCCATGATATGTTTTTCACAAATAAATGTGGCCACCCTCAGAAATCTTCTATTGTGAATGGCAAAATAAAACAAGTAAAAAGGCGTTAAGTTCGGCCGGGCCGAACTTTGGATACCCACCACCTGGGATATATATGTAAACCACCTTTCATCAAAATCCGGTGAAAATTGCATACCTTATGTTCCATAGCAGTTATATCGAAATATGATCCGATTTGGACCAAATACTAATAAGTACAAGTAATCGTTCAATTGTGTATAACAAAATAGTAACCTTTTTAGTAGCTATATCTAAAAAAAAACCGATATGAAACATATACAACATGGATGTCGAAAAGCCGAATGTGTCAAATTTCACTTAAATCGGATTATAATTGCGCCTTTTTTGGGGCTAAGACTTTAAATCGAGATTTCGGTCTATATAGCAGCTATATGCAAATCTTGATCGATCTATACCAAATTGCAGAAAAATGTGGAGGGGCTTAACTTAACTCTCCGTCCCAAATTTCGGCAACATCGGACAATAATACGTCTTTTATGGGCCCAAAACATTACATCGAAAGATCGGTCTATATGGCAGCTAAATCCAAATCTGGACCGATCTGAGTGAAATTGAAGAAGGATGTCGAAGGGCCTAACACAACTCACTGTCCCAAATTGCGGCGACATCGGACAATAAATGCGCTCTTTGTGGCCCCAAAACCTAAAACCGAATGCAGAAGTATGTCAAGGGGCTTAACTTAACTCATTGTCCCAAATTTCGTCGACATCGGACGATAAATGCGCCTTTTATGGGCCCAAAACCTTAAATCGAGGGTTCGGTCTGTATGGCACCTATATCCAAATCTGATCCGATCAAAGCCAAATTGAAGAAAATTGTCCTTCGGTGGTGGGTATAATTAAAACGAATTATATATAAAATTGCGTGTACCAATCCTAATACTTTTTATTTGACTTCTATGGCCACAGTGTTTAGCAAATTTTTTTTATAAATTTTACAAATATTTTTTCTTTTTTCCTTTTATTGTTTTGATAGGTTGGCAAATGTCGTTACCACCTTAAGCAAACAAACAGACTGGCACTGGAATTTTGTTTCCGTTTTATTTTTGCCCTGTCTTGTCCACCCAGCACTAAAAGCAAATATTAGCAAGTAAGAGCACATTAAGTTCGCCCGGACGAATTTTGGATACTCACCACCTCGGATATACATATATTGATAGATTGAGTATATTGACAAGGATGCCAAGCTCAATTAATTGTTGTAACATAATTCAAGCTCAAATTTTTACGAATTTTAATCAGATCTCGGTTGGTAATTTAAAATCTTTCAGAGTATATTTGAATTTATTTTGATGTTATGATACACAGCTAAGCCTGGCTAGATCATCAGAAAAAATTTTCAGGGGTGGTTTTCCCCTCCTAACGCTGGCAACATTTGTGAGGTACTATGCCATGTAAAACTTCCCTCCAAAGAGGTGTACCACTGCGGCACGCCGTTCCGACTCGGCTATTAAAAAGAAGCCCCCTATCTCTGAGCTTAAACTCGAATAGGACTGCACTCATTGATATATGAGAAGTTTACCCCTGTTCCTTAGAGGAATGTTCATGGTCAAAATTTGCATTTGCATGATACACAATTATATTAGAAACCTTCCATTTTCGGACAACCCTTCATGATTTTGCATTATGATCTACTTTATTCGTTATACTATAAATAAAACAAAAAAATGTTGTTGTTTTCGAACATTTAAATACCTACTTTGTGGTGTATGATCCTTTATCGCGTAAATGTAAAGGCTCTATTACACGGCATACAGTTGTTTTGTGACATGTCAAATTTAGCACATGTAGAGTTGTACTTGTCAATGATACAAACGAAACTAACATATAAAAATCACCTTTTAAAATAGCACATGGAATTTTTTTTTGATTAAAGCGTGTTTTATTCCTTCTGACAAAAACTTAAAGAAATCAGTTCTTTTTGTTGTCAGCCGAATGAAAGCAACAGCAAATTAAAAGTGTTTTATCTAATTTATAATTAAAACGGCTTTCTCACAACTTAAACAATTTTTACAAATAAAAAAATCTTTTGCTCAAATTTTTAGGTAATTTAATACGAAAGTAACATACAGGTGTGATAGCGAAAACGATGATTTACAATTTTGACAAAAATTTTCAATTATATGTGAATACTAAAAGTGACATGTCATAATATATCAACATGCCGTGTAATAACGCATTTACCAAACAATATATGTGCTTTAGAAATTCTTATTGTTTTTTCTTGTGCCTGGCAGCCATTTGTTTGTTGCTCTGATGATTTTTGTCACAATTGCAACTATTTGCAAGCCTATGTGTCTGCCTGGGATTATTGTCCTGTATACGTACAAAGTAATGTGCAATAGTGTGAATATTTGTGCCGACCACTGGTACACGAACATCGTATGCGGCTAGCGAAGCACTTTTGCAATTAAAGGTTTTACAACAAAAGAAAGGTCCTTTTATCTTAAACGAAGCTGCTAATGGGTTTTCAATACACAATGTTAGTTACGTTCATTTATACTACGTTTATGGCAAACGTTTGATATGTTAAAACGAAACGTTACACGGTTACAATAAAAGCAAACTTCGTGATAAAAGTATTTTGTTTAACGCAAAAATTTCTCAAACATTTTATTTTTTGCGTGTATTTAGCATCATGTCTTTGTAAATCCTAAATTCGGCAAATTTTTAAAAAAAATTTCAAAATTAAAAAAAATCAAAAGTTAAAAGCCAAAAATAGGGCGTTGATAATCCTCACCTACCTTAAAAATATTTCTTTTTCATGAAAGTTTTCGAAATTTTTTCCCAACATTTTGGGGATATGACTTGTAAATTTTTCCCACAGTTTTTCCTGCATGTCTCTTAACATTTACCAATGAACATTTCATTAAGGAATATGGACAAACTTCTCACACATCAAAGAGTGCTGTCCTATTCAAATTTAAGCTTTATGATAATGGACCTCATTTTTATAGTGGAGTCCGAACGGCGTGGCTCTTTGGCGCGACATTACCAGGGGGGATAACAGCATGTGTAAAAAGATTTTCAAAAAAAAGTTCAGACCATAGCTGTTTTGAGGAAACGACTTGTTTTCCCTTTATAAATGACTCATTTTTCCTTTACAGATTATAAGAGCAAAACTACTCGTTTGCCACAAAAACGAGTCATATAAAGCTGAATAAACACAGCTATGCAGAAAAAGTTTTCTTAAAAAATGTGCATCAGAACATTAATGTTGGAGTGTGAAAAAATTTAATTTCCCAAACTTTTCAACTCGTGTGAAATGTATTTAAAACATTTCATGTTTTTCAAAACGACATATGCAAAAAAAGTCATAAGTCAAAGCATAAGTCTTTACTTTTTTCCTTTTGAGAAAATTTTAAATTTTAATTAAATTTTAACTTCAACGAAATTTCTTATATTTTGTTTAAAATATCTAAAAAATTTTGTATTAAAAAAAAAAGATTTATTGTATTCTGGTCTTTAGAATTAAGTTTCATCATTCATTTAAATAAAGTTTTTAGAAAAAAATGGATTGTAATATTGTTTTTCAAACCAAAGTTTGAGAAATTTTGTATTAGAAAAAGTTTGGTTAACATTTTTTTTAGAAGAATTACATTGATATTTCGTCATTAGAAAAAATTGTTTTAAAATGTTAAAAAAATTTTGTTACATTTTGTCCTAAGAAAAATAGGTACGAAAGGGGCAAGGCCTTGGCAAAATTTTTTCTTTAGATAATTTTGTTCAATTTTTGTCTTTAGAAAAAAAAAATTATTGGCGTTCGGACTCGGCTATAAAAAGGACGCTCCTTATCATTGAGCTTTAACTCGAAAAATTTATTGACATTTTGTCTTTAGAAAAAATGTTATTGATTAAAATCGGGAGATCGGTATATATATGACAGATATATCAAAATATAGCCCGATCTAGACCATACTCAGTACGAATATAGAAAGACATAACACAACTCATTGTGCCAAATTTCAGGGAAATCGGGTAATAAATGCGCCTTTTGTGGGTCCAAGAACTTAAATCGGGAGATCAGTCTATATGGGGCTATATCAAGATAAAGCCCGATGTAGCCCATCTTCAATATTAACCCGCTTATAGACAACAACAAAAGAATCTGTGCAAAATTTCAGCTCAATATGTCTATTTTTAAAGACTGTATCGTGATTTCAACAGACAGACGGACGGAAATGAATATTTCGATTTGTTGCAAACGGAATGACAAAATGTATATACCCCATCCTTTGGTGTTTGGGTATAAAAAAGTTTGTTACTTACTAATAGATTCAATCGCCCAATCGCAAAGCCATTCAATTGTGGAATTTATGTATTAAAATTTATGTTATTTTAGATTGGATGTTCAATAATTAAAGAAAGCCCCTTACAAGAATTTTTTGTAGTTCATACTCCAACCAGGATTCAGTGATTATTAAACCATGTACTTTAACTATATGGGAAGCCATCGCCTATGATGCTGAACGCCTGGACATCAGAAAAAATTTTCAGCGGTGTTTAACCCCTCCATGTGCTGGCGACATTTGTGAGGTACTTTGCCATGTTAAAACTTCTCGATGTTCGGACAGATGCTGCATAATGATCCCGTGGTCAAAATAGGGCAATAAATTTTTTGACATCTGAAGGGGGGGCGGACCCTACCCCTTACCCTAATTTTCAGAAATACCAGATCTCGGAGATGGGTGGTGCGATTAAAGCGAAATTTTGTGTGCTCTCTTATAGTACCCTAAAAATAAAAATTTGGTACCCAAATTTCGGATGGGGTACTTAGGGGGGCCGCCCCACCCTAAAACCTACCAAACATATACTTACCCCAATCACGACAATATGGGACTCAAAGAAAAGGTATTTAGAATAAGAAAACGTATCTGATATCCAATTGTGGGACCGAATGTTAGGGGGACCACCCCAACCCACAAAAACACTCCTAAATCGGACATATTTACCGACTATGGCAATATGGAACTCAAATGAAAGGTATTTGCGAGTAGAATACGAATCTAATATCCAAATGTGGGGCCACGTTTCTGGGGGTCCACCCCTTCCCCAAAACACCCCCCAAACAGGACTTATATACTGACCATGGGAATATGGGGTTCAAATTAAACGTATTTTAGTGCAGAATACGAATCTGATATCCAGAAGTGGGACCAAGTGCTTGGGGGCCGCCCATCCCCCAAAACACCTCCAAGCCGGTCATGTTTGTCGACTATGGAAATATGGGGCTCAAATTTAAGGTATTTTGGAGTAGACCACGTATCTGATATCAACATTAGGGACCAACTTTCTATAGGATGTCCCACCACCATAACAACCCCCAAATAGGACGTATTTGCTCACGAAGACAATTTGGGTCTTGAAGAGAGTGGAACTAACTATTTATAGTTTTTAGGGCCAATACCCCAAACCGGACATATTTGCTAACTTTTGCAATAAGGTGTTTAAATGAGATTCGAAAACGAATTTGATATCTAATTTTGAGGCCAATGGCATATGGGGTTCAATTAAATAATATACAATATATAGATATATGAGAATAGAGTACGTTGCTGTTATATTTTCCTGGCTTTGTGTTTGGGGGACCACCCCAATCCCCAAAACATCCCTAAATCGGGCATATTTACCGACCATGTCAATGTGGAGCTTAAATGAAAAGTATTGGGGGGTAGAGCATGAATTGATACCCACCTTCGGCACCAATTTTCTGGGGGTCTACCCCTTTCCCAAAATACCCCACAAACAGCAATTTTTTACTGACAATCGCAATATGGGGCTCAACTAAAGGTATTTGGGAGTAGAATACGAATTTGATATCCAAATGTAGGACCATGTATTTAGGGCATCACCCTTGCCCAAAACACCCCCCCATTTTTCGATCATGCCAATATGTGAAAGGTACTTGAGATTAAAAAACAAATTTGATAACCAATTTTTGGGGCCATGTGTTTGGGGGACGCCTCATCTTGTGAACTCCCCTCAAAACTAATGGCAACATGGGGTTTAAATAAATGGCATTGAGAGAGAGCACGATGCTGATATTTTTTCATGGCCAAGTGTCTGGGGGACCACCTCACCCCCGAAAACACCCCTAATTCAGATATCTTGAGAATATCGGGCTGAAATAAAGTATTTTAAGAATGGAGTACATCTTACATCCAAACTTAAATTCGTAGACCAACAATGGTCATATGGAATTCAGATAAAGGCCATTATATTGTTAAACTGTTAGTCAAGCGATATACTATTTTCGTAGCATGGTATTTTACTAAAATCCCTTTAATAGTCGAAAATACATATTGAAAGGAAAACTTTGTTCCACATAAAGTAAAAGAAGGCGCAGCAGAGCGGGCCCGGGTCAGCTAGTTATTTATAAAACTGCTTGCACAAATCTTAATAAATTTTATTTGCCTGCTATGCCGGAATGTGTTTTGCTAATTTTATTTATAAATTTTACAAATATTTTCTCTTTTTTCCTCGTATTGACCTGACAGGTTGGCAAATGGCGTTACCACCTCATGGCCAGAAAACAGATTTGCACTGCAAAGCTTTCGACACGGTTGATCACCTGAATTTGTGCATGAAATTACGGAATTTTTTTTAACTTCACATCAACGGCAACGAGTCTGATTATGTCGTATCGGTGCGATAGACGGCAGTCTGTATACGCAGGGAATATATTATCTAACCCCTAGTTCGTAACCAAGGGGTTTCCCCAAGCCTCGATTATAGGTCCACTTCTTTTTTTATTGTATTCGAACGAATTGCCTCGTCAACTAGCACACGGTCAGATTATGATGTATGCTGATGATGTGCAGATTTTTCAAAGCGGCTTTGTGGACAATGTAGACGACAGCAAAAGTAAACTTAACGCGAACCTACATTGCGTCTAAGTCTAAGTCCAAATATTTGGTTGTTCACAAAACAAGAATTTCAATATGCGACAACCGGATATTTACGTTAATGGTCAGAGGATTGATTATCGGCCGATATCAATTCTGTGTTATCTTTCGAAGGTTTTAGAGAAAATTCTTCATGGACAGATGTCGGTATATCTTCACCAAGAGTCCCTGTTGTCCGAAAGACAGTCCGGCTTTCGTTCTGATCATAGTTGTATTACTGCATTGGTTGAAGTGACTGAATCGATCAGAAATGACATTGATGAGAACAAAGTTGGCTTGCCGGTTCTTTTGGATCACTCCAAAGCTTCCGACACGGTTGATCACCTGAATTTGTGCATGAAACTACGGAATTTATTTAACCTCACATCAACGACAACGATTATGTCGTATTTGAGCGATAGACGGCAGTCTGTATACGCAGGAATATATTATCTAACCCCTTGTTCGTACCTAAAGGGTTACCCCAAGGCTCGATTATAGGTCCAGTTCTTTTTTTATTGTATGCGAACGACTTGCGTCGTCAACTAGCATACGGTCAGATTATGATGAATGCTGATGACGTGCAGATTTATGAAAGCGGCTTTGTGGACAATGTAGACGACTGCATAAGTAAACTTAACGCGGACCTACATCGCGTTTATGACTGGACGACTGCAAATGGTTTGTTGTTAAATCCAAGTTAGTCTAAATGTTTGGTTGTTCACAAAAACAAGAATTTCAACATGCCACAACCGGATATTTACGTTAATGGTCAGAGGATTGATATTGTATCTAGTGCGAAGAATTTAGGCGTGTTTTTAACAGTTCTTTGAGCTGGTCCGATCATGCTAACATTGCAGCCGGGCAGACTTATGCAAAGCTTCGTGCTTTATGGATCACACACACTTTTACACCCATAAGTATCCGAATTCTTCTGGCGAAAACATTCCTACTTCCAGGTTTGAAAGATGGTTGTGAATTTTTTTCGAATTGTGATTCTTCGAGCCTCCGAAAATTGAATGTAGCTTTTAACAGCATGGTCCGTTATGTGTATGGTTTTAAAAGGAGTCAGCCTGTTTCACAATATGTAGATTCTCTATTTGGACTAAGTTTCAACAATCTTCTCAATACCAGATCATAAATATTTTTACATAAGATTATTGTGGAAAAGAAACCCAGATATTCGTTTGAGAGACTGAGATTTGCCCAATCTGATGGAGGAAGAAAGTTAATACCTTTTAGAAGATGGAGTCTTAAAAGAAGGCGCAGGAGAGGGGGCCTGGGTCAGCTAGTACAAATATAAAACACATTTGTATAAGATAAGTTGTAAAACAAAGTTTATTTCTAAAACCACTTTGACATTTAAATTTACGGCATTTGTCAGTCAAGGTAGTTTCGTTGGGGTAGATTTCTGTTTGTTGTGCTAATGACCCTGGTCGCTACCTCAGAACATATGTAATGGAAAAGTATTGCTAGTGTGATAACCGTTGAACTTAGAGCTTAAACCCCGTTTACTCTGCTCATTAAATCTGGATTTAAGCCTCTCGTCAGCTAATTTTATAAAGGGAAAACAGATGATCGAGTCGTTAAATCCTGATTTTAAGAGCAGTGTAAACGGGGTTTTGGTTTCGTAGATTTAATTCGGGAATAACTTCGATACGCAATGGAAAGATGAGCCGCCACACCTAAGCTGATTGATGGTTGTTCTGTAGTGTCATTTGTCTTTCTTATGATGATAATGATGGCCTCCTTTACCAAGAGGTTGGTGTGTGGTTCGAGTAACCTCTGATTTTTTTCCATAGCATAAAAAAAAATTCGATCATTAAGCTCGTCTCGAAAGAGAAATAAACATATGTATATACACGCAAAACAATAAAACGTTTGAGACATTTTTACGAGAAACAAAACGCTTTTATTACGAAGTTTTTCTTTTATTATAACTACACTGATAGAAAAACGACGGTACTTTGCCAATACCACCTGGTATTATTTTATTCGCGTCATTGACAAAGATTTTTAAAACCATTTGGTATCATTCAATACCAGACAAAGGTGGATATTAAGGACTGACGGCGTCACATTTATATTCTTGTCATCGCGCCAGAAGTGTTATTGAGCTTTGTTGATTAAATATTGTTGCAATTATAAAATATTTTTTTAAAAAATAAATAAAATGTTTTAATACAATTTGAGTGCGTTAAAACCTGTTCAAATAATCGAAATGGGTAAAAATCGAAATTGCAAAGATTTTAAGGACATTCCACATTACAAAAATGATAGTCCATTGTGTGGAAAACGATGCTGTGTTGGTGTATCAGAATAAAAACCACTTCTGGGAATCGGTGAAAATGGAATAAATTGCTGAATACGGAGAATTGAGATTGGTCGGGTGAAACTTTACTTTTTGTAATTATTAAAATAAATAATCGAAATAAAATTAGATTGAAACTATCTTGAATGTTTTTTTTTTATTAGGGGGTGGAATAATCAATTACAGTTTGGTACTAAAACCAATAATGGTCTGGTGCTAAAACCAATAACAGATTGGTATTAAAACCAATACCAGCTCGGTAATTAGGCTAATACTAAACGGTACTAATTATGTTTTATGTTTCATCCATACCATCCGGGAGTGTTTTTGTACCATACGGTGTCGCTTTACTATCAATACCGTATGGTACTGAAACGAGCACGTTTGGTATCAACTTTTCTCTGGGTGTATGTGACGTTTTGTTTCAACATATCAAACTTTAGCCATAAACGTAGCATTATTGAATGTAACTTACTTTGTTTTTGTAAACCCTTTAGCAACTACGGTAACCGTATAAGTACCTTTCTTCTGTTGTAAAACCATCAACTATTTAATGGCAAAAGTGTTTCGATAGCCGCAAACGATTATTCGTTTACCGGATTAATAATTATATTCTTGTGTCTCTCCTACTAGAGGGAATATTTAAGCGTATGAGACCAGTAATGGAAAAAAGTGATAGGCGGATGGTAAACTCGGAAATTGACAGTTGTAAAATTTTCGTCATAGTACGTCCTATGACAAAAATCATTAACGCAACAAGGAGGGCTTTTAATATAACTGTGTATCATAACATCGAAATAAATCCAAATACATATACTCTGGAAGGGTTTGAATTACCAATTTGGATCTGCTTATAATTGGTAAAAATTTAAATTAGAATCATGTTACAACATTAAATTGAACTTGGGCATCCTTTTCAATACGCACAATCTATTTTAAAATCTAAAACAATATACATATACATGAGCATGACAAATTAACCCCTGTAGTGTACAGCAAACAGCTGAGTAAAATTTTTCACTTAAATCAGAGTTGCACTAATCACAACTTTTGACAGATTGTGTACCCGATCTTAGAAATTGTTACGAAAATCTTTCAGAACATCAGAAACATCTGGTTAATTTCAAAAACTCCCTCAGATACGTTCACATCGGTTCAATTTGTTGAAAGGGTTGAAGAATTGGAAAACTCATACCAGTGTTATGGCGGAATTGTGTTATCCACGATTTGAGACAACGGTTGAGTACTACTATAGCATGTTGGCTATCGGTCATCGTGGTGCTCTAGACGACAATTAAATGTATTATTAAAGGGTTATATGATGAGGTTTTACGGAGAACTCTATCCGCAATATCATTCGTTAACTGTTTGTATATATTTAAATCGCTACAGGGGATAATGTCAGTGTCGAGAAATAAGATATATGCTCAAAATTCACAAATGCGACAAAATGTGCCGGTAAAGATAAATTTTGAACGTAAAACCAGAGAGGGCACAAGTGACAATAAATCGAAAAGTTACTGTAGTGATCCGTTACCAGAAATGGTAACCAATGACGTGAAATTAAATGATTTAAATTTCATTGCAATGATCGATTCGGGAAGTGCGCAAATCAATACGTAGGCGAGAAACAGCACTTTGAATTTGTGCCGTGTTGTAAGTAACTCCATTGACCTGTGAAGTTATAATTGGATTGGACATTATGGTGAATGACCGAGTGGTTATTGAAAACGGGCTGTGCCAAGTGTATTCTTTAAAGGATAATAATATTCGGTGTGGTAAACATTCGAAAGACAATGAAAGGCAAGAACTGTTTCGTTTATTGAACAGTTATTACAATTGTTTCGGCCATTTAAACATACTTGGAAAATGTAATGCAAAAAAGATGGAGATATCGGTAACATCGCCCAAAACGGCCGTGAGAAAACCATATGATATACCGACTCCAAAACAACAAGTGAACGACCAAGTAGTGAACGATATTTTGGATTTTGACACTATCCGTCCGTCATCATCGTTATTTACTTTAATTGGCTATGACAGAATATTTCTTCCACTAGCCGATCGTAGAATAGCGTTCCAAGCGCCTCGATCTTCTGCGCTCATTCTTAAATCTCTGACACCAAGTTTCGAGGTGTCTCCCACAACTTGATCTTTCCATCGGGCTTTTGGTCTTCCCGGTTTGCCTTCAAAACACTTCTTTGCTGGAGCTTCTTCATCCATTCTGACAACATGACCTAGCCAACGCAGCCGTTGTATTTTGATGCGTGTAACTATGCTATCGTCGTCATACAGCTCATGGTTCATACGTCGCCTATATTCTCCGTTAACGCAAACTGGTCGATATATTTTACGAAGAATCTTTCTCTCAAATACTCCAAGCACTGCCTCATCTGCTTTCACAAGTACCCATGCTTCAGAACCATATAACAGCACGGGTAGTATCAGTGTCTTGTAAAGTGTAGTCTTCGTCTGTCGAGAGATGGTCTTGTTTCTAAACTGATTACTTAGTCCAAAGTAGCATCTGTTTGCCAGTATTATTCTTCGCTTTATCTCAAAACTGGTGTCATTCGTTTCGGTTACGGCGGTGCCGAGGTAGATAAAGTTACTGACTATCTCAAAGTTGTGGTTCCCAACTTTCTCCATTTTCTTTATCTGCTCCGTTGTGCAAGGTATCTGGGAGTTGAAACCATCCATTTCGTCTTATCTCCATTTACTGCCAGACCCATTTTCATTGACTCTCTTTCGATTCTTTCAAAGGCTGCAGTTACTACTTCCGGTGACCGACCTATGATATCGATATCGTCGGCATAGGCAAGTAGCATGTGCATTCTTGTGAATAGTGTGCCATATCTATTCACTTCTGCATCTCGTATAATCTTCTCCAGCAGGATATTAAAGAGATTACACGATAGGCTGTCTCCTTGTCTGTAACCTCGTTTGGTATTAAATAGTTCGGAGAGATTCTTTCCTATTCTTACTGAGGAACGCGTATCAGCAAGTGTCATCCTGCAGAGTCTTATTAATTTTGCTGGGATACCAAACTCAGACATGGCTTGAAATACCTTTGAACGTAAAGGAGTATCGAAGGCGGCTTTGTAGTCAACAAAGAGATGGTAGGTGTTGATTTGTCCTTCTCGGGTCTTTTCCAGGATTTGGCGCAGTGTCAATATCTGGTCTAGGGTGGATTTACCAGGTCTAAAACCGCATTGATAGGGCCCAATTATCTCATTAACTTTAGGTTTTAATCTTTCACACAGTACGCTCGAGAGTATCTTGTATGCGATGGGGAGGAGATTTATTCCTCTGTAGTTGGCACATTCCGTCTTGTCTCCTTTCTTGTGTACGGGACATAGTATGCTGAGGTTTCAATCATCGGGTATGCGTTCTTCTAGCCAGATTGCGCAGATAATCTGATGCATTCTATACCATCATCAGGGATTGGTTCTGCGGTATCCTCTTCGCCGCCAATATCGGACACTAGCAGTTGGGTAAAATGTTCTTTCCATATCCTTAGCATGTTGTCTGTGTCAGTTACCAGATTTCCTTCTTTGTCTCTGCAGGAGGATGTGCCTGCACCAAAGCCATCGGTTTGGTGTTTAATTCTTTGGTAGAATTTCCGGACTTCATTCTGACTCCTGTACATGTCAATACGCTCGCACTCACGTCTTTCCATTTCCTTTTTCTTTCTGCGGAATAGACGTTTCTCCTCTCTCCTTTTCTCCCGATACCTCTCCTTCATCTGGCGCGTTGCTACTGATTGCAGGGTTGCTCTATATGCCGCATTCTTGGCTTCAATAGCATCTCGACATTCTTGGTCGTACCATGGGTTTTTTGGAGGAGGCTTTCGGTACCCAAGTACGGATTTCGCGGCATTTTCCATGGAGTGGGCAATAGTTTGCCACTGCGCCATTATATCATCGGAACAAGGAGTGCTTTCATCAAGCAGTTGGGTCAGTCGAGTGGAGTAATGAGTAATGATCCGAATCTATATTCGCTCCACGGATCGATTGTACATCTAACACGCTGGATGAATGCCTTTCATCTATCACAACGTGATCAATTTGGTTTCTCGTGTTTTGATCGGGTGACAGCCATGTGGCTATGTGGATATTTTTATGTTGAAATCTGGTGCTACTAACTACCATGTTTTTTGCTGCGGCGAAATCTATCAGCCTCAACCCATTACTGGACGTTATCTCGTGGAGGCTAAACTTTCCGACTATTGGACCAAAAATTTCTTCCTTCCCTATTTTCGCATTAAAATCTCCCAGAACGATTTTAATATCATGGCGGGGCAGCGGTCATATTCTCTCTCTGGGCGCTCATAGAAAATATCCTTGGTCTGCTCGTCTTTGTCTTCCGTAGGGGCATGGGCACAAATAAGACTGATGTTGAAGAATTTGGCTTTTATGCGGATTGTGGCTAGCCTCTCATCCACCGGAGTAAAGCTGGAGACAAGGTGTTTCAGTCTTCGACTAACCACAAATCCGCAGCCAAATTCATGCCTCGTGTTATGGCAGCTATAGTATAGTTCGTCACCGTTTGGTGTTGTAGTGACGCCATTCCCAGTCCATCGCACTTCCTGTAAGTCGGTTATGTCTGCCTTGTACTTCTCTAATACATCCGCCAGCGCGTATACTGCACCTTTTCTATAAAGAGTGCGTACATTCCAGGTGCAGATCCGCAAATCATGATCCTTTTTTCGTTTGCGTGTGTCATCAACGTTGGGGGGTCCGTTTTTACTTTCCTTTGTTTTTCATAGTAGTTATATGTTTTCCGGGGGCGGGTTACTGGCCCAGCGCCCCAACCGCATGGGTTTGTGGGATTGCATGTATCCCTCGTTGTGGCGAGCCGCTTGCTCCAAGATCCGACGCTCGCCGCCAGCCGCCCCTAACCTGGGAACAGACGCTGATGTTGGCCATTGGTTATTTGAAGGCGCCAATAACTCGCCTTGTCATCTCGAGTATCATTGGCACTCAGTATTTAGTTAAGAGCCAGTGCCACCTCACTCCTCACTGAGACTCTCCTCTGGAAAATCGCTGACTGTCCGCGGCCGCATTTGCAGCTACTCCGCATAAAAACGGAGCTTTCCACCATTCGCAACCTGTGAACGCGCCCGGTAGCTTTCAGCTAGATGAATGGTCAAAGCGGTACACATCGTTCATCGAGTGCCTTTCGTGCTTAATAAAGCGCCGTGTACCTTCCAGAAGATGATGAAGAAGCTAATTGAGCCGATAAGGGGTACAATTGATAGCTTTGTCGACGAAGTTATTGTTGCGTCCCATAATCGTCCGACGAGAGGAGTAAACTCTGCGGATATCGACATGTTTTTAAAATTTTTCGAGAATTATGCCCACATTGCTGCTCCAATGACCAGATTGACGTTACATTCGTTTTGTCAGACGAATGCGAACATGCATTTAGAACTCTGACTGGAGCGATAAAGCAAAAAAGAACCAAGAACTGCACACAGATGCGTGTAGCATAGGACGTGCCGAAATTCTCATTGAAGATAACGGGTCGAGAAGACCAATTGCATATTTTAGTCGTATGTGCAGTGATTAGGAGAGGAAATACCAGTTTCTGATTAAATCACTCAGACTGTACAAAAGAAGAAGAACCAGTGAGGAGAATGATCTGTTGGTCATTCCAAATGGTTTGCGATGGAGAATTGTTCAACTATGGGATGAATATCACACGGGTGCCGTTTGAAATGAATCATATGGACCGCTTGCGTCCTTCCATCAAAAGGGATTGTTGATGCACTGACTCGGTGCTCTGCGACTATTCCTATTCGATCAACGAAGACGAAGCCGGTGCTGGACGCGCTTAACCAGGTGACACTAAACTTTGGTTTGCCAAGACGAAAAGTGACTGATCGAAGAACAGCTGTCATATCGTCGATCTTTGCCGATTATTGTAAAGAGAATGATTTTCAACACATCAAGGATCCAGTACGGACACCCCGAGCGAATGGGTTGGCCGAATGGGGAACCAAACTATTTTGTCTTTCCTTGGGACTTCAGCGAATTCCAGGGACTGGGACAACGAGCTCAGACCTGTCCAATGGAAGACCAAAACGTCGGTCAATGCTACGACTAACTATTCGCCTATTGATCTTATTTTCGATCTTCAACCACCAGACATCAGTGGTAACAAACTTTTGTCTGTAGTTGCCGATGATAAGGAAACTTGATGCAAAGTAAGACATTCAATTACAGAAATCGCGAGAGCACCGCGAAATTAACGTAGATTCAGCACTATGGCCAGCAGTGACCGAATGAAGCCATGGTGTACCTTATTACCTGAGGTTGACGAAGTGTAGCAAGGAAATGGCTATCATGAGGACCATTCCGAAGAGCCCTTGTAACTCGAGGACGAGTTATCTTCAGGTTGGCCGAGTTGTCATCCGTTTTTTTATGACGGCTATCCTTATGAATTACAAATGACGGCAACTCTGGAAAACTGTCAAATCTGATGAATATGAGCAACAGCATGGGAGTTTTATTTTAGTCGTTAACGGAGAAGCATCTCAACAGAGCTCTGCCATCCTATTTTTATACCCTCCACCATAAGATGGGGGTATACTAATTTCGTCATTCTGTTTGTAACTACTCGAAATATTCGTCTGAGACCCCATAAAGTATATATATTCTTGATCGTCGTGACATTTTATGTCGATCTAGCTATGTCCGTCCGTCTGTCTGTCGAAAGCACGCTAACTTCCGAAGGAGTAAAGCTAGCCGCTTGAAATTTTGCACAAATACTTCTTATTAGTGTAGGTCGGTTGGTATTGTAAATGGGCCATATCGGTCCATGTTTTGATATAGTTGTCATATAAACCGATCTTGGGTCTTGACTTCTTGAGCCTCTAGAGGGCGCAAGTCTTATCCGATTTGAATGAATATTGGCACGACGTGTTTCGTTATGTAAATCGGTCCATAACCTGATATAGCTGCCATATAAACCGATCTTGGGTCTTGACTTCTTGAGCCTCTAGAGTGTGCAATTCTTTTCCGATTGGAATGAAATTTTGCACGACGTGTTTTGTTATGATATCCAACAACTGTGCCAAGTATGGTTCAAATCGGTCCATAACCTGATATAGCTGCCATATAAACCGATCATGGGTCTTGACTTCTTGAGCCTCTAGAGCGCGCAATTCTTATCCGATTTGAATGAATTTTGACACGACGTGTTTTGTTATAATATCCAACAACTGTGCCAAGTATGGTTCAAATCGGTTCATAACCTGATATAGCTGTCATATAAACCGATCTGGGATCTTGACTTCTTGAGCCTGTAGAGGTCGCAATTATTATCCGATTTGCCTGAAATTATGTACGACGGATTCTCTCATGACCATCAACATACGTATTTATTATGGTCTGAATCGGTCTATAGCCCGATACAGCTCCCATATAAATCGATCTCTCTATTTTACTTCTTGAGCCCCCAAAGTGCGCATTTCTTATTCGAATTGGCTGACATTTTACACAGGTCTCCAACATATAATTTAATTGTGGTCCAAACCGGACCATATCTTGATATCGTTCTAATAGCAGAGCAAATCTTTTCTTATATCCTGTTTTGCCTAAGAAGAGATGCCGGGAAAAGAACTCGACAAATGCGATCCATGGTGGAGGGTATATAAGATTCGGCCCGGCCGAACTTAGCACGCTTTTACTTGTTCTATTTGCCTTTATTAAACACACGTTACAATTATTTGAGTTAATAAACATTTTTAACTCATAAGTACCTACTTTAGAATGGATATTTTTAGCGCAAAATATTATCAAATAATTTACGCTTCGTTCCAATACTGACTGCTGGCTGAAAGACCGTTACTCAATGAAATAAATCTTTTGAGCGTATGCCTTTCTACGGTCATGCGCTCACGCTCACGCCAAATGAAAGAGACACAAGAGTCAAATTTGTAATACCAGGTTCGGTTAAAAAAATATGTAGTCCTTTTAATAAAAATCTTCAAAAGTGTTTTCTACACATTTTTATACCCTCCACCATAAGATGGGGGTATACTAATTTCGTCATTCTGTTTGTAACTACTCGAAATATTCGTCTGAGACCCCATAAAGTATATATATTCTTGATCGTCGTGACATTTTATGTCGATCTAGTCATGTCCGTCAGTCTGTCCGCCCGTCCGTCCGTCTGTCTGTCGAAAACACGCTAACTTCCGAAGGAGTCAAGCTAACCGCTTGAAATTTTGCACAAATACTTTTTATTAGTGTAGGTCGGTATTGCAAATGGGACATATTGGTCCATGTTTTGATATAGCTGCCATATAAACCGATCTTGGGTCTTGACTTCTTGAGCCTCTATAGGGCGCAATTCTCATCCGATTTGACTGAAATTTTGCACATAGTGTTTTAGTATCACTTCTAATAACTGTGCTAAGTATGGTTCAAATCGGTTCATAACCTGGTATAGCTGTCATATAAACCGATCTTGGGTCTTGACTTCTTGAGCCTCTAGAGAGCGCAATTCTTACCCGATTGAAATGAAATTTCGCACGACGTGTTTTGTTATGATATCCAACAACTGTGCTCAATTCTGTTCATAACCTGATATAGCTGCCATATAAACCGATCTGGGATCTTGACCTCTTGAGCCTCTGGAGGTCGCAATTATTATCCGATTTGCCTGAAATTTTGTACAACGGATCCTCTCATGACCATCACATACGTGTTTATTATGGTCTGAATCGGTCGATTGCCCGATACAGCTCCCATATAAATCGATCTCTCTATTTTACTTCTTGAGCCCCCAAAAGGGGCAATTCTTATTCGAATTGGCTGACATTTTACACAGGTCTCCAATACATAATTTATTGTAATTGTGGTCTAAACCGGATCATATCTTGATATCGCTCTAATAGCAAAGCAAATCTTTTCTTATATCATTTTTTGCCTAAGAAGAGATGTCGGGAAAAGAACTCGACAAATGCGCTCCATGGTATAGGGTATATAAGATTCGGCCCGGCCGAACTTAGAACGCTTTTACTTGTTTTATCTAAATTTAATTGAGAAACTTATTACTGTTCAGTAATGCTTGTTACGTTATTTCATCTTTAAGAAAATGATGTCGGTAAGCTTGAAGATGCACTTGTTTTTAAAGTGTAATAGTAGAGAGATTGATTGAAACAAACCTAGAGCAAACAAGAAAAAGAACGAACAAGTAGCGTGCCGAACGACGACACTTGAAACTTTTATGAATTTGGTTTGTTTACTTTAGTTAATAGTGTACTGACCAGACTTTCGGGTTAAAGCCTCCGGTATACATTCCAGTGCCCGGCTTCATATACCTTCCTGTACCCGACTTCCGGTACAAACACTTTAAAAACGCAGGACAACATTTTAATAATTTCATAATTTTTTTTTATATTTGGAGAATGGTACACGATGGCGGAGTTTAGTAAATGTTTTATTTTTAGATTACATCGGCAAGTGACTGTAAGCCCATATCCTTCTCTACAAATTTCTAGATCATTTTATACCGCTTAGATCAAAAAATCAAAAGTTGTAGAGCTAAAATTATCAAGGTATGCTAGGCCGAATGTTATTAAGCTCAATCATGGCTGTGTTTTATTTTAGTACTTTATAGTGCAGTGCAATGAAATTTGTACGGCATTCACAAAACTTAATGTATACTTGAAATAGGTTTATTTGACAGATTTCCTTTATAGAACTGTCAAATAAACCTTGTTTAGGGCTTCATAAGTTTTGTGAATAAGGCCATTACAATTTTAACCATCGTTTGTGTAGTTCGATTATATCTATGCCTTTCTATTACACCCAATGAACGTATCATTTAACACAAAAAGTTTTCAACTTTTAGAAAATTTGCATATCTTACCTGCAGATTCCACCTTGTTTAGGGCGAACAGGAAGAAAATAATAAAATCAAACCTCATCATCACCAGCACAATTTTTAATTAAAACGTATTATCAGAAGCTCGATCAGATTGCTATTGAAATGTGAGTATATACGTCAAGACTGATTCACAAACACTGAGTTCAAGTACGTAAGTAATGGCACTTTTAGCTTGCATCAACAAACCACAAGTCCAAGAATTCTATATTTTTATGCTATTTATTTCAAATAAACTAATACAAATGCCAATGCTTATATAAATAGGATGATTTGTCAACAATCTTTTTATGAGTATTCCTTGATATCCCAACAGCTTATTAGTCAAGAGATTTCTTCAGAAGTTATCTTCAGATTGTAAGCCAAAGCATCTCTTTATACTGTACTCCACCACTATGATACAGAGTATTGGAAGATTGTGCTTTTGTTTGCAATGCTAACAAGAGCTGCACCGATTGTTAAGTAAATACATCGAATAAATTGGAAACACTTCCTGATTACATTTTGCCATATACAATATGCCGTCCGTCCGCCTGTCAGTGTTCAAGACACATTTCGAATTTGTAGATCCGATTGTTACAAAATGTTGGGTTTTTTTTGGCTCAGTAACGAACACTGTGCTGTGATAACCGCAGTTTTAGTTAGATTTTTACACAATGTTGCTTGGAATGCTTTGATCAACTTCCCAATATGTGTTGCGAATCTTATCAAAATTATTTTAGATTTCGATTTCTTTCCTGAACGAAAGTTTATGAATTTAAAGAAGGCGCAGGCTATAATCTTGCGTTGGTATGTTGTATTTGAATCGTATTAATTACGAAAACGCATCTATGATACAATTACCACATTAACCAAGCTCGATTACCCTGCTTATTAGCTGTACTTTTTCCAATGTCTGTCATTACACAAAAATAAATGCATCGGAATAAGTACAGCTAATAAGCAGGATTGTCGAGCGAGTGGTAATTGTATCATAGATGCGTTTTCGCAATTAATACGATTCAAATACAACATACCAACGCACGGCCCTTCTGAGAATCGATGGATATGGAATCAATTGCTGAATACAAACAATTGAGGTTGGTCACGGTGTAACATTACTTTTTGTAATTATTAACATTAATAATCAAAGTAAAATTAGATTAAAATTATTTCCAATGTTTTGTTTTGGTTTATTAGGGGGTAAAATAATCAATAACAGTTTGTTGCTAAAACCAATACCAGTTCGGTAATAAGGCTAGTACCAGACGGCACCAATAATTTTATGTTTCATAGGGTATTGTATTTGTACCATACGGTGTTGCTTTACTATCTATGGTTTACTATTGATATAAACTTTTCTCTGGGTGTACGAAACTTTATATCGTCAGTTTTGAAATGTTATCGAATCCGTATGTAAAATTTTGTAAAACTAGTGGGCCCAGTGGCTCTCTCATTGAGCGTGAAATTTAATCACCGCAAGGATGTAAAATTTTGAAATATCCAAGAGGAACGACCTGTACAATCTTCGGCAAGGATGTTGAGGGGTTTAATACAACTCAAATATTCAAATTTTCAGCCAAATTGGATGAAAATGCGTATTTTATAGATTCAATACCTTAAATCGGGACATCGCTCTATATGAAAGTTTTATCCAAATATGGTACGATCCTTGGAGAGGTCTAACAAAACTCTCAAAATTTCAGCGAAATCGGATGAAAAATACGTCTTATATGTTATATGGGATCAAAACTATAAATCGGGAGATCAGTCTATATGTAAGATAAAATAAATTTTTTTATTTTTTAGTTAAAAATTCTATAATTGATAAAGGGAAATTTTTTGTTCCACTTAATCAGCTTAATAATAATTGATATTTTTTGCATTAATAAAAATCTTTTTATTTTATTGGATTAAATTGCGGATAAAACATATAAAATATTGCTTTAAACTTTTTTTTTTATTTTTTTTTATTTTCTAAGAGAAAAAAAATTTAGGGTGGGGACACTCTGCCCTGAATGGGGATATCGAATTCGTGCCATTGAAGCCTATGACGCTGAACGTGTTCGAACCCTGGCGAGAACATCGGACAAAGTGGTGTTTATCCCCTCTTAATGTTGGTGACATTTGCGAGGTACAATGCCATGCATGGTCATTTAAAAATTTTTCCCCAAAGAGCTGATGCACTGCGGGACGCCGTTCGGACTCGGCTATAAAAAAGGTCCCTTATCATTGAGTTTAAACTTGAATCGGAAAGCTTTCGTTGATGTGTGAGAAGTGTGCCCCTTCTCGGTTCCTGGTGGTAATGTTCTTCCTAGGATAATGATCTCATTAGGGGAGGGATGGCACCTCAGACATTTCGACTCAAATATGGATTGATTTGATTAATGGATTAATTTGAGCCACATATTGCCATGGCCGGTAAATATGAACAGTTTGGAGGGTGTTTGGGGCCGCACTTTGCACTGAAAATAGATATCAAATTCGTTCTTTATTCCCAACCGAAATTAAGCTCAGTTTAGGGGGTGCTTTAGGGTATACCCCAAAACAATTGGCTCCAAAATTGAATATCAAATTCGTTTTCTACTCTCAAATACCTTTCATATCTTTAGGAGGAAAAGCGCCACCTAGACCGCAAATATTAATGTCATATTCACAATATGGGGGTGGGCGACCTCCAATTACTTGGACCTAATGTTTTATGTCATATTTGTAATCTACTACCCAATCATTTTCATTTGAGTCCAATATTGACATGAACTTCGAATATATCTGTTTAGATGGATTTTGGGATTGGGGGCCCGCTGGGTACTTGGAGGAATTTTAATATCATATTCGTTTTCTGGTTTCCAATACCTTTCATTTGATACCCTTATTGTGCCCATCGGACCATTTTTTGATGTGGATGGTGTTTTTGGGGTAAGGGGGAGGATCCGCCTCCACCCGAAATCTAAAAATTGTATTGCCTATTTTTCCTTTCAGACAAACGTTCACAATCTATGAAAATTTTAAGAAAATCGGTTCAGCCAAGCATCATGTAGTCATGATGGGGCGTGACCCCTATACTTCGACCTGATATTGTATGCCAGATTCGAAATCTACTCCCGAATGCCTTTCATTTGAGCCCCATATTGAAATAAATATCCAATATGTCTGTTTGGGTAGTTTTGGGGTTGGGGCGGCCCAACGGGTACTTAGACTCAAAATTTAATACCGTATTAGTATTTTACTCTCTAATACCTTTCATTTGATACCTATATTGTCCCGATCGGTCAACTTTTGATTTTGGGTTGTGTTTTTTTCAAAAGGGGGAGGGTCCGTCCCCCTTACGATATCGAAAAATTATATGGCCTATGTTTCCTTCCAGACCAACTTACACAATATGCGAAAATTTCGAGAAAATCGGTTCTGCCGTTTTTCAGTCTATACGGTACAAACAAGCCGAGTTCCGTATTCCCGTGATTGGCAAATGTACCCATTTTGGGAATTTTTGTGGGGGTGGGGCGACGCCCTATACTTCGACATGAATTTGTATGCCAGATTAGTTATCTACTCCCGCATACTTTTCATTTGATACCCATATTGTCCTTATCGGTCCACTTTTTATTTTGGGTGGTGTTTTTAGGGTAACGGTGGAGGGTCCGCCTCCTTCTGTTATCAATAAATTATAAAACCTATTCCTACTTCCTGACAATATTTGTAATCTACTCCCGAATACCTTTCATTTGAGTCTCATATTGTCATGATCGTCAAATAAACCTATTTTAAGGGGTTTTGGGGCTGGGGCGGCCCCCCAGGTACTTGGACCCAACTTTTAGTATGAAATTCGTACTCTACTCTTGAACACCTTTCATTTGAATCCCATATTGTCCCGATCGGTCCACTCTTATTTTTTGGTAGAACTTTTGGGGTAAGGGGGAAGGAAGGTCCGCCCCCTTCCGATATCAAAAAATTATATAGCCTATGTTTCCTTCCAGGCCAACCTACACAATCTGTGAAATTTTTCAAGGTAATCGGTTCAGCCGTTTTGAGTCTATACGGAACAAACACAAATTGAATTTTATATATAAGATTAAAGTGAATAAATACCAATTTTGCTATTTTGCACACAATACCACGAAATCTAGATCCACATGAAGGAATACTGCATTTGTTATCTTCCGTCATCAGAGTTGTTTTCAAAACCAATGTAATCTCTTTAGGGATAACAACATATTAAAATAAAAAAAAAAAAACAATATTTATAAATATCACTTCTACCTTCTGCCATGTCCTCAAATTTATTTCGTTTGGAATGTATCTTTTTCATTTGTTCACATCCTAATCTTTACTGTTTACAAGTAACACTTTTTATAATAATTTTTATCATCATAACACTTTTTAAAATATATTGTTTGTAATTAACAATTATTATTTAGTAAATTATTTTATAAAGAGATGAGTAAAAACCACTTTCCATTTTTCTTGATTTTGATAGAAAGTAAATTATATATTTGGCTCATTCGCACTTCTTCGCATTACATATGTGTGAAGGAGGTCACTACAGAACGCAGAAATAGATACTCACAATTTGTAGTTAAATAACAATTTAATTCGTACAATTAAAAATATGTTTAACGTATACCTTTTTTACCAATCACTTGCCATGATACAAAAAAAAAATCGGATTTCGGTGTCAAAAATAATTAAAGCAATTAACAAACATAAATTTCATAGGCTGAGCACATATCTATCATATGCCGTTTAAATTATTCGATTAGGTTATTCGGTTCAACGCTTCTGTGCGGCGCTTTATAACTGCAGAAATAAAATATACACAAAAAATAAAACGACAATTTTTCAATTAAAAATGTAATTGAAAATAAAAACATTTTTAATTAAAAAATTCTTTGAATCAATAATCATTTATTTGAATCGTAATTTTTTTTCAATTACGATCGTTATTGAAATTTAAGGGAGTCGCCCACGCCCTTAACTCAGACCGCATCGATCTGAAAGTCTTCGGTTTACCAAGTTTATTGACGGCAGTTCTCTGGCCTTCACCGCCAAATCGTCTGCCCTTTTATTACCCCTTATTCCGTTATGGTCTGGGAACCAAACGATGCGGATCATGTCATTCTCAGAGAAGGCGTTAATCTCAATATTACACTGCAAGACTGTTCGTGACCTTACCGTCCTGTTGTTATTGCCCTAATGGCAATTTTACCGTTCGTAAAGATATTCACACTCGATATCCTCGCGTTAGCACCACACCAACTCACGCATTCCGTGATTGCACGGATCTCCGCCTTCAGGACCGTATTATGGTCAGACAGTCTAAAACAGATCTCAGTCCCAGGGTTCTCAGTGTAGGCCCCTAGGCTGTCCCCTAGCTTTGATCCATCCGCGTAACACGATCTTCCAAATGGCAATACTAGGGTCCCGTCAATCCAAGACTGTGCTGCTGGCAGCAGTGCCTCACACTCGACCAACATTATTTAATTTTATTTATTTAAATAATGTTTTTGAAAGAATGTAAATTTCCCGGCCGACACGGTATAACTATGAGCACCACACAGGCTGAAACTTTGAGCCTTGAACGACTTGTGTGGTATCCATCATTATCACGGGAAGTTTAGCTGAAAGCTACCAGGCGCGTCCACAGGTTGAGGATAGTGAAAATCTCTGTTTTTATGCGGAGTAGCTGCAAATGCGGCCGCGAGCAAACGTCGGATCTTGGAGCAAGGGGCTCGCGACAACGAGGGATACATGTGTGATCCCATGCGGTTGGGGCGCTGGGCCAGTAACCCGCCGCCGGAAAACTGGATATGTGGTTAGTCGGAGACTGAAACACCTTGTCTCAAGTTTTACTACGGTGGATGAGAGCTAGTCATAATCCGCATAAAGGCCAAGTTCTTCAACATCAGCCTTATTTGTACCCATGCCCCGACGGAAGACAAGGACGACCAGACCAAGGATATTTTCAACGAGCGCCTAGAGAGAGAATATGATCACTGCCCCGCTCATAATATTAAAATCGTTTTGGGAGATTTTAATGCAAAGATAGGGAAGGAAGACATCTTTGATCCAACAGTCGGAAAGTTTAGCCTCCACGAGATAACGTCCGATAATGGGTTGAGGCTAATAGATTTCTCCGCGGCAAAAAACTTGTTAGAACTTGTTAGCAGCACCAGATTTCAATATAAAAATATTCACAAAGCCACATGGCTTTGTGAATATCAAAACACATAGATGGAAGGCATTCATCCAGCGTGTTAGATGTACGATCGAACCTGGAGCGGATATAGATTCGGGTCATTACCTTGTTGCAGTACAAGCAGGTGCGACATTGAAAAGCTGCAAACATAACAGATGGCAACGGCATACTCCACTTGACTGACCCAATTGCTTGATGAAAGTGCTCCATGTTCCGATGATATAATGGCGCAGTGGCAAACCATTGCTCACTGAATGGAAAATGCCGCGAAATCCGTACTTGGGTACCGGAAGCCTCCTCCAAGAAACTCATGGTACGACCAAGAGTGTTGAGATGCTACTGAAGCCAAGAATGCGGCATATAGAGCAACCTGCAATCAGTAGCGTATAGAGAAAATGGGAGAGGAGAAACATCTATTCTGCAGAAAGAAAAAAGCAATGGAAAGACGTGAGTGTGAGCAAATTGAGATATACAGGAGTCAGAATGAAATCCGGAAAATCTACCAAAGAATTAAACATCGAACCGATGGCTATGATTCAGACACTTCCATCTGCAGAGAGAAAGAAGGAAATCCGAAAACTGACACAGATAACATGGTGAGGATATGGAAAGAACATTTGCCCAACTGCTAGTGTCCGACGATGGCGGCGAAGAGGATACCGCAGAACCAATTTCTGATGATGGTATAGATTGTTTACCTCCTAGTCGGATTGAGGTCCAAGTAGCAGTGACCCGACGGGTTATCCGCTAAACTATTTTAGATCGGAAACGACACGCTGATAAGGCGTATACATCAGCTTGTCTGCGCAATTTGACTAGAAGACATGCCCGATGATTGGAACCTCAGCATACAATGTCCCTTACACAAAAAAGGCGACAAGACGGAATGTGCCAACTAGAGAAGATTAAGTCTCCTGTCCATCGCATACAAGGTACTCTCGAGCGTACTGTGTGAAAGATTAAAACCTTAAGTCAATGAGATAATTGGGCCCTATCAATGCGGCTTTAGACCAAACCAGACATTCACACTACGCCAAAACCTGGAAAAGACCCGAGAAGAACAAATCAACACCTAACATCTCTTTGTTGACTACAAAGCCGCCTTCGATACCCCTATACGTTCAAAGGTATTTCAAGACATGTCTCAGTAAGAATAGGAAAGAATGTCTCCGAACCATTTAATACTAAATGAGGTTTCAGACAGAAAACAGCCTATCGTGTGCTCTCTTTAATATCTTGCTGGAGAAGATTATACGACATGCAGATGTGAATAGATATGGCACACTATTCTCAAGAGAACACATTCTACTCGCCTATGCCGACGACATCGATATCATTGGTCGGCCACCGGACGTAGTAACTGCAGCCTTTGAAAGAATCGGAAGAGAGTCAGTGAAAAGGGGCCTGGCAATAAATAGAGATAAGATGAAATGGAGATAAGACGAAATGGATGCTTTCAACTCCCCAAACGCCTTGTATAGCCGATCTTACTTTACTTATTTTTAATGGCTATGACAGAATATTTGTTCCACTAGCCGAATGTAGAATAGCGTTCCAAGCACCTCGATCTTCTGCACTCATTCTAAAATCTCTGACACCAAGTTTCGAGGTGTCTCCCAGAACTTGATCTTTACATCGGGCTTTTGGTCTTCCCGGTTTGCGTGTACCACCGTGTTTGCCTTCAAAAGACTTCTTTGCTGGAGCTTCTTCATCCATTCTGACAACATGACCTAGCCAACGCAGCCGTTATATTTTGATGCGTGTAACTATGCTATCGTCGTCATACAGCTCGTGGTTCATACGTCGCCTATATTCTCCGTTAACGCAAACTGGTCGATATATTTTACGAAGAATCTTCCTCTCAAATACTCCAAGCACTGCCTCATCTGCTTTCACAAGTACCCATTCTTCAAAACCATATAACAGCACGGGTAGTATCAGTGTCTTGTAAAGTGCAGTCTTCGTCTGTCGAGAGGTGGCCTTGTTTCTAAACTGCTTACTTAGTCCAAAGTAGCATCTGTTTGCCAGTATTATTCTTCGCTTAATCTCAAAACTGGTGTCATTCGTTTCGGTTACGGCGGTGCGGAGGCTTTCTCCATTTTCTTTATCTGCCATCCTTTATCTAATACCGTCCATTTCGTCTTAACTCCATTTGATGCAAGACCCATTTTCACTGACTCTTTTTCGATTCTTTCAAAAACTGGAGTTACTACTTCCGGTGACCGACCTATGATATCGATGTCGTCGGCATAGGTAGCATGTGTTCTCTTGTGAATAGTGTGCCATATCTATTCACTTCTGCATCTCGTATAATCTTCTCCAGCAGGATATTAAAGAGATCACACGATAGGCTGTCTCCTTGTCTGTAACCTCGTTTGGTATTAAATGGTTCGGAGAGATTCTTTCCTATTCTTACTGAGGAACGCGTATCAGCAAGTGTCATCCTGCAGAGTCTTATTTATTTTGCAGGGATACCAAACTCAGACATGGCTTGAAATACCTTTGAACGTAAAGGAGTATCGAAGGCGACTTTGTAGTCAACAAAGAGGTGGTAGGTGTTGATTTGTCCTTCTCGGGTCTTTTCCAGGATTTGGCGCTGTGTGAATATCTGGTCTATGGTGGATTTACCTGGTCTAAAGCCGCATTGATAGGTCCCAATTATCTCATTGACTTTAGGTTTTAATCTTTCACACAGTACGCTCGAGAGTATCTTGTATGCGATGGGGAGGAGACTTATTCCTCTGTAGTTGGCACATTCCGTCTTGTCTCCTTTCTTGTGTACGGGACATAGTATGCTGAGGTTCCAATCATCGGTTATGCGTTCTTCTAGCCAGATTGCGCAGATAAGCTGATGCATACGCCTTACCGGGTAACCCGTCGGCTCCTGCTGCCTTGTTGTTCTTTAGTCGGGTTACTGCTACTTGGACCTCATTCTGACTAGGAGGTAAACATTCTATACCATCATCAGGAATTGGTTCTGCGGTATCCTCTTCGCCGCCAACATCGGACACTAGCAGTTGGGTAAAATGTTCTTTCCATATCCTCAGCATGTTGTCTGTGTCAGTTACCAGATTTCCTTCTTTGTCTCTGCAGGAGGATGTGCCTGCACCAAAGCCATCGGTTTGGTGTTTAATTCTTTGGTAGAATTTCCGGACTTCATTGTGACTCCTGTACATCTCAATTCGCTCGCACTCACGTCTTTCCATTTCCTTTTTCTTTCTGCGGAATAGACGTTTCTCCTCTCTCCTTTTCTCCCGATACCTCTCCTTCATCTGGCGCGTTGCTACTAATTGCAGGGTTGCTCTATATGCCGCATTCTTGGCTTCAATAGCATCTCGACACGCTTGGTCGTGCCATGGGTTTTTTGGAGGAGGCTTTCGGTACCCAAGTACGGCATTCGCGGCATTTTCCATGGAGTGGGCAATAGTTTGCCACTGCGCCATTATATCATCGGATCAAGGAGTGCTTTCATCAAGCAGTTGGGTCAGTCGAGTGGAGTATGCCTCTGCCATTTGTTGTGTTTGCAGCTTTTCAATGTCCAGCTTCCGTGCAATGTCAGATCGTACTTTTCTCGCCATGTTCAAACGGGTGCAACCAGGTAATGATCCGAATCTATATTCGCTCCACGGATCGATCGTACATCTAACACGCTGGATGAATGCCTTCCATCTATCACAACGTGATCAATTTTCTCGTGTTTCTCGTGTTTTGATCGGGTGACAGCCATGTGGCTTTGTTATATTCTCTCTCTAGGCGATCGTAGAAAATAGCCTTGGTTTGCTCGTCTTTGTCTTCCGTCGGGGCATGGGCACAAATAAGGCTGATGTTGAAGAATTTGGCTTTTATGCGGATTGTGGCTAGCCTCTCATCCACATGGGTAAAGCTGGAGACAAGGTGTTTCAGTCTCCGACTAACAACAAATCCACAGCCAAATTCATGCCTCGTGTTATGACAGCTATAGTATAATTCGTCACCGTTTGGTGTTGTAGTGACGCCATTCCCAGTCCATCGCACATCCTGTAAGGCGGTAATATCTGCTTCTCTAATACATCCGACAGCGCGTATACTGCACCTTCTCATGAAGATTGCGGACATTCCGGGTCCAGAACCGCAAATCATGGTTTTTTTTCGTTTGCGTGTGTCGTCAACGTTGGGGGGGGTCCGTTTTTACTATTCCTTTGTTTTTCATAGTAGTTCTCAGTTTTCCGGGGGCGGGTTACTGGCCCAGCGCCCCAACCGCATGGGTTTTGTGGGATTGCACACGTATCCTTCGTTGTGGCGAGCCGCTTGCTCCAAGATCTGACGCTCGCCGCCTGCCGCCCCTAAACTGGAAACAGACGCTGATGTTGGCCATTGGTTATTTGAAGGCGCCAATAACTCGCCTTGTCATCTCGAGTATCATTGGCACTGAGTATTTAATTAAGAGCCAGTGCCACCTGACTCCTCACTGAGACTCTCCTCTCGAAAATCGCTGGCTGCCCGCGGCCGCATTTGCTGTTACTCCGCATAAAAACGGACCTTTCCACTATCCGCAATCTGTGGACGCGCCCGGTAGCTTTTAGCTAAGCTTCCCGTGATAACGATGGGCACCACACAAGTCGGAGCTCAAAGTTCTAGCCTGTGTTGTGCTCATAGTCATCCTGTATCAGCTGGGCGTATAACTTGTATTATTTACAAGAAATAAATCTAATAGGAACTGATGGCCACGTTGCCTCCTGAATGCAATGAAATTTTTCATCCATTTACTCATATGAGACTATCGTCGGCCATTTTGTGATAAGAAATTATGCAGGAATATACTGACGAATTTCCGTCTGTGTATTCGTCTGTTTTTCCACTAAGGCGATACATTTGGAGACGACCTCTGATCGTGTTTCCTTGCAGCCTTTAGTCGGTTTATATCCTGACGTGGTTGTCCAGTTCATATACATTCCAGTAATGGGACAACATTTGTCGGCGCATCAAAAATAATTGCAAAGGTATTTATTTAGACATCCCAGAGCGCGATATCGGCAAACAATTAACATCAAAAAGACCTGGCATTTTATTCCGCCCGGAGTCCCCCTTTCTTTAAGTTACTCTTGTTTTAAGTTTTTATACCCTCCACCATAGGATGGGGGGGTATACTAATTTCGTCATTCTGTTTGTAACTACTCGAAATATTTGTCTGAGACCCCATAAAGTATATATATTCTTGATCGTCGTGACATTTTATGTCGATCTAGCCATGTCCGTCCGTCCGACCGTCTGTCCATCCGTCCGTCCGTCTGTCCGTCCGAAAGCACGCAAACTTCCGAAGGAGTAAAGCTAGCCGCTTGAAATTTTGCACAAATACTTCCTATTAGTGTAGGTCGGTTGATATTGTAAATGGGCCATATCGGTCCACGTTTTGATATAGCTGACATATAAACCGATCTTGGGTCTTGACTTCATGAGTCTCTAGAGGTGCAGTTCTTATCCGATTTGAATGAAATTTAGCACGACGTGTTTTGTTATGATATCCAACAAGTGTGCCAAGTATGGTTCAAATCGATCCATAACCTGATATAGCTGCCATATAAACCGATCTTGGGTTTAGATTTCTTGAGCCTCTAGAGTGCGCAATTCTTATCCGATTCGAATGAAATTTAGCACGATGTGTTTTGTTATGATATCCACCAGCTGTGCCAAGTATGGTTTAAATCGGTTCATAACCCGATATAGCTGTCATATAAACAGATATGGGGACTTGACTTCTTGAGCTTCTAGAGGGCACAATTCCTATCCGATTTGGCTGAAATTTTGCATGACGTATTTTATTCTTACTTTCAAGTACTATGTCAAATAAGGTTCAGAACGGTTCATAACCTGATATAGCAGTCATATAAACCGATCTGGGATCTTGACTTATTGAGCCTGTAGAGGTCGCAATTATTATCCGATTTGCCTGAAATTTTGTAAGACGGATCCTCTCTTGACCATCAACATACGTGTTCATTATGGTCTGAATCTGTCTATAGCCCGATACAGCTCCCATATAAATCGATCTCTCTATTTTACTTCTTGAGCCCCCAAAGGGTGCAATTCTTATTCGAATTGGCTGAATTTTTACACAGGTCTCCAACATATAATTTAATTGTGGTCAAGACGGTATCTTGATTTCGCTCTAATAGCAGAGCAATTCTTTTATATATATTCTTTTTTATTGCCTAAGAAGAGATGCCGGGAAAAGAACTCGACAAATGCGATGCATGGTGGAGGGTATATAAGATTCGGCCCGGCCGAACTTAGCACGCTTTTACTTGTTTTTTCTTATTATTTTATCTTTCCAGCAAGATGAGTTCCATCGCAAAGCCCAAGCATCCTACGAACTTCGTTTGCAGATAATGGCGGAAACTCCATAGACTTCGAAACTTCGCTGTTCCACAATGTTGCATGCGCATTCGTCGCCCACTCCCTTAACTCCGACTGCGTCGACCAGAAAGGCTTCGGGTTAACTAAGTTTATTGACGGCAGTTCTCTGGCCTTCACTATCAAATTGTCTGCCCTTTCATTTCCCCTTACTCCGTTATGGCCCGGCACCTAAACGATGCGATTTACCATCACCAGAAGAGGCGTTAATCTCCTTCTTACACTCCAAGACTTTTCGTGACCTTACCGTTCTGGTTGTTATTGCCCTTATGACAATTGTCGGTTTAGTACCACACCACACCGTGATCGCCCAGATCTCCGCCTGCAGGGCCTATTATGGTCAGGCAGTCTAAAACATATCTCAGTCTTTGGGTTCTCAGTGTAGACCCCCGGGCCCACTCTGTCCTCCAGCTTTAATCCACCCGTATAACATGATTTTCCAGATGGCAATACTAGGGTTCCGCCAGGCCAAGACTGTGTCGCTGGCAGCAGTGTCTCGCATTCGACCTCAACTTTCGTCTCAGGTATCCGATCGGAAACCTCTTTCCTATAGTCGCCGCGATGGCATGAACTCCTCCCATCCTCTATCCATTCTCCCATTGCTTTAAATCTCATAGCTGCAGTGGCTGCCTCACATTTAATCTATTGGGTTCCCAAAAAGTAATTGCGGATTTTTCATATAGTCGGCGTTGACAAATTTTTTTACAGCTTGTGACTCTGTAATTGCATTCTTTCTTCTGTCAGTTATCAGCCGTTATTTTTAGCTTGCTTTAGAAAAAAAGTGTAAAAAAGTATATTTGATTAAAATTCATTCTAAGTGTTATTAAAAATGCATTTACTTTCTTTTAAAAAATCCGCAATTACTTTTTGGGCAACCCAATATATGTCAATGGGCCGGATATCTAGAATAATCTCCTGTGCCCTAGCCCTCATCGCTCCGCCTATGCCAAGACAACTTGTTCTCTGAACTTGTTGTATGGTCCTAACATTGCACTTTTTCTCCATAGTAGTCCACCAAACTACTGAGGCATTGGTGTAATCACGCTCCTGTAGAGCCAGTGGACTATCGTCAGATTCAAGCCCCATTTGGAGCCTGCGGCTACATAGTGCCCAACATCTGTGCGACTTCTCAGTACGCTCCTGAATGTGACACTTCCAATTAAGTTTCCTATCCAAACATTTGGCCTTGTCAGATATTGAAATCGTTTTATTAAGGAAATGTGGTGCGTCAAATTGGCCCACCTTCGTCTTCCTCGTAAACAGGCATATTTCAGTCTTCTCTGGGTTAACATTGAGATCCCTGGGTCTAGTCATTTGCCATATGCAAGACCCTTCTGCATAGTTGGGTCGAATCCTTACCCCTTATAACATCGTCTGCGTAGCAGACGGGTTCAAACCCCTCTTCAGTTAGCATCCGTAATAGGTCATTTATGGTGGTCACCCATAGGAGTGGCGATAAAATGCCCCCATGTAGCGTGCCCTGTGCCACTTTCTCCCTTATATTTATGCCATTGGACACACAATTTATCCACCTGTTCCTTAGCATATGGTTTATCAAGTCTCTAAGGACCGGGTCCACCCGGTACTGGTCTAAGAATTGGATCAGTATATCGGTCCGCACATTGTTAAAAGACCCCTCGATGTCAATGCATACCGCCAGTGTGTACGCTTTGGCATCGAAGGATTCTTCTATTTTATGCACAACCTCGTGCAGAGCAGTCTCCACCGACCTTCCCTTGACATAGGCATGCTGTTTGTATTTGAGCAGTTCGCTGGATGTCCTACTCATGGTCTTCACAATAAGTTTCATAGTTTTGAATAGAAAGGATGTAAGGCTTGTAGGTCTGTAAGCCTTTGGTATAGCATAACTTGTCTTGCCGGACTTGGGTATAAATACCACCCTTGCCTCCAGCCAGGCATTCGGAGTATACGCAAGTTCTAGGCACATATGCATAGTGGCCAGATGCGGCGCCAGATAGTCGACCTGCTTTTGTAGTAACGCCGGAAATATTCCATCAGGTCTAGGAGACTTATGGTTTGAAGCTCCTCAAGGCTTCTTTAACAATAAATTCTGTTATGATAAATCTTCGATTAACCTCATTATTCCAAGATTCTGGTGTTTCCGTAAGTCGCTTTGTATCCTGTGGAAAATGCGTTTTCATCAAAAGCCTCAACACGTCCTCTGTTGTCTCTGCTCTCACTCCCATGCCGTCTACTAAAGTTTTTGAGAGAAACTTTTTCATCTTGGTGGTGTCATTAACGCTATCGTGCTGTCCGTGCTATTCTAAACATAATGTAGCGATGGTCAGAGAAGGAATGCTCCATGGAGACCCTCCAACCCTGAACCTCATCGATTAGATTTTCCGAACTTATTGTCACAGATAGCGGTGTTTCCAATATTAAGTAGTATTAAGTCGTTAGTATTCAAAAAATCTGCCGGGGCTTGTCGTCGCTTATTAATGTTGGTACTAACCCACGAAATGTGATGAAAATTCGTAACTCACCCCATTTCCTGTCTGTTTTGCTTTCCTCACCAACCGTTCAGCTCCGACGAAGGGGAGATAAGTACAAAGGCCATCATAATCAATGTTAGTGCAGTTCTTCAATAAATTTATTGCACCAAAGAATTCATTCTTCGAAATCGACATGGACCCAATATCTATGCTACTATGGGGTTAATAGAACTCATTTAGAGAAGTGGAAATTTTGATTTAAGGGTTCAGCAAAGAAGTCTACAGTTTCATTACCCGTTTGTGAAGTTCTTTCATTATATGTGGTTAGGTTAGGTTTAAGTGGCAGTCTGCCATCAGACTCACTTAGACGTTTTCGTCCATTGTGATACCACAGGAACAGAAGAAGAAAGATGGCTTCTAGTTCCTACCGTTGAACCATCCAGATTGCTTTAAAAAGCCTGATCGTATACCCCAAAGCTCATCTGGTCGTTTAGTTTGGAACCATCCGTATAGAACCCTATATAACTTCTGTTATCAGGGATATCGTAGTTCTAATCGGTACTATCAGGAATAGTGGTACAGTACTTTTTATCAAAAAGCGGCTCAGGTAGAGTGTAATCCATACTGCCTGAAACATCGAACATTGTATCAAGAATAACACAGTGTCCGTAGCAGCCACATGACCAATGAGAAAGATCCCTTAACCTCACGTCAGTGGTCGCAGCCATTTGTCTAGCCACAATGTCCAGAGACATTAGATGTATCATTAAATTCAGTTCATCAGATGGTGTCGTCCTCAGTGCGACTGTGATTCACAAGCAATCCATCCTTTGGATCCGGTTAAGTATTGAGCAGTAGGTGGACTTTTGAAGCGCCATTCACCAGACCACAACACCATATAGCATTATAGGTCTGACAACTGCAGTATATACCCAATGCATCACACGCGGTCTAAATCCCCAACTTTTGCCAATGGCTCTCTTGCGTATAGGGCAAGAGTTGCATTTCTTTCCTTTTCCAAAATGTTGGATTTAAAGTTCAATTTCCTGTCCAACAAAACACCCAGGTATTGTGCGCTTTGTGTAAATGGAACATTCTCTCCACCCAAGGAGACGGTTCCACTGTAGGTAACTTGTATCTCCTGCTGAAAAGAACTACTTCTGTCTCGCACGGATTTATACCTAGACCACTTTCGGTAGCCCACTTTGCTGTTGCACGTAGAGTTTCCCCTAACCGCAATTGCCACGTCTTCAGCATACCCGACCATTCTTCTTTTTCTTCAAGAGATAATAATAAATTGTTAGGGCTATATTCCAAAGTAGGGGAGACAGCACCCCTCCTTAAGGTGTTCCTCTGCTGACCCATCTTTCATTATATGTAACTGAAGAAGGAATATCAGATAACTGCCTTTTAGAATTTACAAATGACCAAAACGCATTTGGATTAGATTTATTTTCCGATTCCTTGTTAAGAATAAATTGTTTACATATATAAATATTTATTAAGAAAGTTGAATTCTCGTTTGCAGTGAATAAATTTTTCCGATTGCAAGAGAGTTAGATTTCACAAACCTTTTTTGAAATTTATTTCGCAGATTTTTTTTTTTTTTTTCATACTTCTGTTACGCCAAGGCTACTTGTAAGAATTATCCTTACGAGGCACATGTTCGACAAGAATATTTGCAACTTATTTTAAAAACATGTCATTACATTGCTGCGTAGAAATCCCTGGAAACAATTTAATCCAATGAACAAAAAGAATAAGTCAGCGGGAGTAAAATATCTTTATACATATCTATAAATTGAAGTCCAGGATTGCATCTGGAATAGGATCTTTATTTATTATAAATTCAAGAATAAGCTCAGCTCTGATTTAAAAATGACGATTTATCAGTCCTTAGTTCACTCACATTTATCTTATTTGCCGATGATATATGCAGCAAAAGATGCAACGGCCCCTCGATCTTTATAATCGGCTCAAAATACAGTATTGAAAATTGTTTTTAACCTACAGCGAAGATATTGCACTTCTGACCTTTTTAAAAATTATGCTGTTAATGTACTTCCAATTAAAGCTTTATATAAACAATAAATAAATTTAAATGTTTTTAAGCGCATCAGGGGTGTTGGGTCGCATACTGTACAATTTAAATCAAATTTTAATATCACACATCGAATCACAAGACAATCAAGCAATTTAGCCATTGCTCGTTGCCGACAAGAGCTAACCGAACAACGCATTGTATATATTGGTCCCATAGAATATAATTTGCTCCCAGTATCATTAAAAGAAATTACAGAATATTCATGCTGTAGCCAAAAATTAAAAAAAAATATTTGATTGAGAATATTGAAATATTTCTATCATTGTAAAACTTACTATTTTTTTTTTTTGGACATTTGTCTTGAATTAAAAAAAAATGTATATTATATATTGGAGACATAATTTGTTTTTTGCCAGCTTGCCTCTATAAAGCCTTTTAGGCGCTGTATATATTTTATATGAAAATAAAGGAAAAAATTAAAAAAAAAAAAAAATATATATATATATATATATATATATATATATATATATATATATATATATATATATATATATATATATATATATATATTGCATAAATTAAAATTTGAAGAATCATTATTCAAAGAGCATTGCATATAAACAAGATAAAGGGGATTTTGATGTATATTAGATAGGGAAAGTGGAGGTAAAGACTTATTTGGTTGTAATTTACAATCATCTGACACAAATACAAGATCAAGATGTATATTAGATTAGGAAAGTGGAGATAAAGACTTATTTGGTTGTAATTTAAAATCATCTGACACAAATACAAGATCAAGAAAACGTTGAAGTTTATTAGAAATGTGATTAATTTAAAATAAAACCCATGGCAAGAATTAAATCAACAAAAGAAATTTCATAATCCTTAATAGCATTTATAAGATCCAAAAAATCGCTACTTTCACAATGAGCCCATCAGATATTTGACAGATTAGAATCACGTAAGACACACATAAATGACTTACTAACATCCTCATCTAAGCGCAAAATATTTGAAACATGTTTATAATATATACTACCGGGACTACCGGGTGATATATATGAAATACACAAATATAAGTTAATATTGTAACCAGAAATACATATTAAAAGTTGATCAATGAAGCCATAATCAATATTATAAAGCGACGACTTGTACATATTTTACACAGCATCAAGAACACCAATACCTCTCGAACAATCAACATCACGGTATTTTCTATAAACAACATACAAGTTTGGATCAAAGAATTCGGAATTAAAAATGTCTTCATTAAGCCATATCTCAGCCAAAACAACAACATCGAAATAGCATTGATATAATAATTCAAACATTTGCTTAGGTTTGTGTGCATTCCAGAAACGTTTTGATAATAAATAGTTAGCCCATGACTGACTCTGGCTAATTTTGTTGACTATGCAATGGGTTTGTCCGAAAAATTATGAAGAGACGTACCTTTATACCCATAGACCAAAGATTTGGATCCAAAATGTTATTATAATAATATGAAGAAATGGCAAATTTAAAGTTGACCCTTTTTAAATTAGCAGTATCAGCATTTTTTTCCCTAATTTATAACATTGGATATGTTCTCTGGCAATATTAGATAACCACATATTCATTATTTGATCAGTAGATACACTTGGCTTGAAAGTTGATAAATGTATCCATTTATTCGATTTAATAATCGCTAAATCATATGGGACAGAGTTAGCACCAAATACAATGTTACGCCTTGCACGCCTACGCCTCTGAACAGCAACCCTTTTAGACGTGTTAGCTGTAGGTTGGACATCAGCATCAAACATGTCGTTGTTAACGTGTTCGGTATAAAGAAATCTTCATCAGTATGGCTCTCCACATCACCACCAGCGTGTTGTGACGTCGCCGAAGAACAATACATAGCGGGAATTATTATTTTCTTATTTCAATTGTTCTTTTTACGATTTTAAAGTTGCAAGGCATACAATAAACCCTTGAACGTTGCTCTCTTGTGTATTAGTTTTTTGGTGATTTGTTTGGCTCTCTTGACTGGCATTATCCATAACTTTTTATTTGATCTTGATTAACCGAGCCGACACTGCGTTTCTTATTAGTTCATATAATACTTTAACTTCATTGGACAAAGAGAAAGATGAGAAATTAAGTTTGGTATAACTTTGAGATAATCGTTGCAATTAAGAACAATATTCGGATTTTGCATAACCACTTCGCCGAATTTATCTTCAATTTGTACGAATTAGATGTAATCTTGCTCTGCATAAATGGCAAGCAATAAATATAGATTTAAGCGCATTGACACATTTCGCGCACAGAGTGTTAGTAGGAGCCATTGTAAACAATCGAACAGCAACAGAGTCAGTCAAAGACTGGTAAATTTAGTTAAGTTGGAGTTAAGTGGATCTAAAGCTGGAGTTGAATACCACGCGGAGCACTTAAGCGTTCTTAAACAATCAGATGCGCCCATATGCGTTCTTTGGGTTGAGTTACATTGCTAACAATGTGGTTTAATTTTAAAATCATAAAAGAATTTCTTTAAGTTACGGACTGCAAAACAATTTTTGAATAGTAGGCATATTCAAATCATATGTTTTGCGGCGAGAAACATGTTCAAAGTTGAGAGTTGGTGAACTTATTCCGTTAGATTCGTGCGTGCATTTGTTGTGTAACCCTATTTGTAACTCCGCCTTTACTTTCCTCCAAATTTTTAGTGGAAAGGTACGCGAACAGACCTATTATATGTAGATCTACCCATGACATAATTATCAGGAAGTTTGCCGTAAACAGCTGAGTAAAATTTTTTCTCGCCAAGTGTTTTGGTTGTGTGGTGTGTATTATAAGAACCATAACACACACAAACACCGAAAAATAGCTCGAACTAGCAACATACACAAAATCAGAGTTGCACTAATCACTGATTTTGACAGATAGGTGTGCCCTCAATATTTTGCTGTTGGGTAACACCCACTACCTGTAAATGAATATATCTTGGATCGGGCCATATCCATATCTAGCTAGCAGCTCGAAATTTGGCTAAATACTTCTCTTTAGTAAACTGAAAAATTGATACCATATCAGGTTATTTCGATACCATACGTTATTGATAGTGAAGCAACCCCGGTTGGCAACAAAACAATACCACCTGGGGATAAATTCTCTGTCTATGAAAACATTAAATGAAAAAAAAAACATTTTCGTATTCATACGAAAAGATGCTGACAAAATGTCTTTGTTTTTGTAACGTAAAAAAACTTCATTTAAAAGAGAATTGAGCCCCTGGTATAAGCTGGCATTACTAACATGGGTACTTTACATAACCTCGCCGAGTTTTGTTTCGAGAGATTAAGCAGGGTATTCTATTCAGCTTTCGGAATAGTTGCGAAAAACTTTAAACACATATAATAATTTAATTAAATATAATTAACTGCATGTTTTGTGCTAATACAATCTTACCTTTATATTACTCTTAGATTAATTGTTTTTAAGTGATCCTTTTAAGCCATTCGCGCAAAAAGGCTTTTATTTATTTCACATGTTTTCCGCTTATATATTTGTATTTGTCTGGAGTTTAACGGATTTCCGCAGGAAAAGAAGATCAGAATACAAACCCTTACTCAACAAAAATTGCTTACATGATTTGGGCTTTTCAGCTTGTTGATATTTGTCGCCAAATTACTTGATATCAAACGATTAATTATCATCGTATTTAGCGAATTTAATATATAATTTAATTTACGGTAATTACATACGCTAAAACTATCCACCATCATTGTCAAAACAAACAAACCTATTGTGCTATGCGGCTATATTAACTCGCTCTTGATAAACGACAAAGTTTCCGCCTTTATTGCAGTTGATAGACTTTAAAAACTGAACTGTTGGCCTTTTTTAGGGTTCCCGTATCGAGGCATTTTTGAATATTGACAGTTTTTGGCGCTGTTAATTCTTGTTTTGCAAAACAAATAAAAGGAGGATATATCATCTATTTTTCTGTTGTGCCTTTTGTGCAAGGTTCCTAATAAACACAATGCCATATGAATAAGCTTTGACTAAGAGTTGAAGATAAATAAAGAAGATTAATATCACCCTACTATTCATATTCAGATTCCTATATCGTTCCTCTCAACATGCTCTAGAAAATCCTTTCAAGAGTATTGCTTCTCGAGAACACTTTTAAGCTAAATGAACTGGTCCACACTCAAAGAGAGTACACTTTAAGAATGTTGGTTCTACATGTAATACTCCTGCATAGTTAAAATAAAAGAAAAACAAGTAAGAGCGTGCTAAGTTCGGCCGGTTCGGTTATGCTATTGAAGCTACATTAAGTTATAGTCCATTAATGAATTGAATGCTGAACATTGTAGGAGTCATTGTGTAATATTTCAGTCCATTCGGATAAGAATTGCGCCTTGTATGGGCTCAAGAAGCAAAATCGGAAGATCGGTTTATATGGGAGCAGTATCAACAAGCTATAGAACGATTCAGACCGTATGTTGAAGGTCATGGCAGAAGCCGTTGTACAAAATATCTACCAAATCAGATAAGGAATGCGTCCTTTAGAGGCTGAAGAAGTCAAGATACAAGATCGGTTCATATGGCAGTCATATAAAACCATGACTAGCACATATGTTGGAAGTCTTAACAAAACACGTCATGCAAAATTTCAGCCAAATCGGATAAAAATTGGGCCCTCTAGTGGCCCAGGAAGTCAAGAAAAAAGATCGGCTATATCAAAACGTGGACCGATATGGCCCACTTACAATTCCAACCGACCTACACTAGTAAGAAGTATTCGTGGAAAATTTCAAGCGGCTAGCTTTAGACAGACAGACAGACGGACATGTCTCGATCGACTTAAAATGTCATGAAGATCAAGAATATATATACTTTATGGGGTCTTGGACGAATATTCTGAGGAGTTACAAACAGAATGAAGAAATTTGTATACCCTCATCGTATGGTGGAGGGTATAAAAAAGAATAAACTTTATAAGAAATACAAGAAAAGTGGTTCACATCTAGACTATACAAATTATTCAGTTATAAGATTGAGGTATACAAACTTGAATAGACGGCAGTATGGCTTTTAGATTACAAAAATGAAAAGTGAAATGATGTCGAATCCGAAATCTTTCTATGGTTTTATAAACAACTAGCCGAACCGGGCCCGTTCCGCTACGCCTTCTTTAACTCTCCAATATCTTTTAGGGTTGGGACACTTCGCCCTGAATGTGTATATCAGATTCGTTCCACTGTGGCCTATGTCCGCCTATAACGCTGAACGCCTGCGTTCAAATCCTATCCTGCAAAATTTCAGCCAAAAATGGGAAAAAAATTGCGCCCTCTAGTGGCTCAGGAAGTCAAGATCCAAGATCGGTTTATATGGCAGCTATATCAAAGCGTGGACCGTTATGGCCCACTTACAATCCCAACCGACCCACACTAGTGAGAAGTATTTGTGCAAAATTTCAAGCGGCTAGCTTTACTCCTTCGAAAGTTAGCGTGCTTTCGAAAGACAGACAGACCGACGGACATGGCTAGATCGACTTTAAATGTCATAACGATCAAGAATATATATAGTTTATGCGGTCTTATACTTATATTTTGAGGAGTTACAAACAGAATGAAGAAATTAGTATACCCCCATCGTATAGTGGAGGGTATAAAAAAGAATAAACTTTATAAGAAATACAAGAAAAGTGGTTCACATCTAGACTATACAAATTATTCGGTTATAAGATTGAGGTATACAAACTTGAATAGACGGCAGTATGGCTTTTAGATTACAAAAATGAAAAGTGAAATGATGTCGAATCTGAAATCTTTCTATGGTTTTATAAACAACTAGCCGAACCGGGCCCGTTCCGCAACGCCTTCTTTAACTCGCTAATATCTTTTAGGGTTGGGACACTTCGCACTGAATGTGTATATCGAATTCGTTCCACTGTGGCCTATGTCCGCCTATAACGCTGAACGCCTGCGCTCAAGTCCTGTCGACAACATCGGACAAAATTTAAAGCGGTGGTGATCTTAATGCTGGCGACATTTGCCATGCATGGTCATGTAAAAAATTCTCCCCTAAGAGGTGTCGCACTGCTGCTCGTCATTCGGACTAAACTATAAAAGTTTAAACTTGAATCGGAAAGCTTTCGTTGATGTGTGAGAAGTGTGCCCCTTCACTGTTCCTGGGTAAATTTTTACTCCACTCCCAAATACCTTTCTTTTGTGACCTATATAATAGTATTTCCAGTTTAGAGAGACACTTGGCCCTTAATGTAAATATACGCTTCGTACTCTACTTTCAAATACATTTTATATGAGCCCCATAATAGCATGATTGGTAAATAAATTCTGTTTAAGGGTGGGATGGACCTCGGGGACTTTGTCCCGAAAATGAGTATCAATTTCCCGAAAATCAATCAATTGAAATATGAAATAGGCTTTAAATAATATAGAGGTGTTTTCAGGTGGGGAAATTCCCCAAACACATGGCTCTTCAATTGGATATCAAATTCGTTTTTTCTCTCAAACACCTTCCGTTTGAGTTTTTTTTTTGTCGTGTTTGGCCTATATACCCATTTGGCGGATTTTGGACGACCCCCGAGGCACCCGACTCCAACAATATTTTGTTTTGACTGTGAGAGTGCAAGAAAATTTCGATTAGGGAAAATTAGGGAAATGAGAAGTGTCTTTTAGGGGGAGGGATGGCACTCAGACATTTCGACTCATATATGGATATCAAATTCGTGCTGCACTCCAAAATCCATTTAATGTGAGCCCCATATTGACATGGTCGGTAAATATGAACTGTTTGGAGGGTGTTTTGGGGCTGAGGCGGCCACCGGCACTTTGCCCTGAAAATAGATATCAAAATCGTTCTTTACTCCCAAATGCCGTTGATTTGAGCTCCATATTGTCATAGTTGGAAATAAAGTTCAGTTTAGGGGGTGCTTTAGGGCGTACCCCAAACACTTGGCTCCAAAATTGGATATCAAACTCGTTTTCTACTCTCAAATACCTTTCATTTGAGTCCCATATTGTCTTAATGGGTCAATCAACCTGTTTGACTTATTTTTGGAAGGAAAAGCGCCACTAAGACTTGAACACAAATTTTAATGTAATATTCGTAATCTACTCCTAAATACCATTCATTTGAGTCCCATATTTTAATACGACCCAAATTTGAATACGATATTCGTTTTCGAGTCTCCAATACCTATTGTGCCTATCGGTCCACTTTTGGGTTTGGATGGCGTTGGTGGGGTAAGGGTTGGGACCGTCCCCATTCGATACCTAAAAACTGTATAGCCTATGTTTCCTTCCACAATCTCTGAAAATTTTAAGAAAATCGGTTCAGCCGTTTTTGATTCTACGAAACAAACAATAAAATTGAATCCCATATTGTCATGATGGGTCATATGCCTATTTAAGGCGTTTTTCGGGGGTAGCGTGACTCCCTATACTTCGATCTGATTATGTATGCCAGATTCGTAATCTACTCCCGAATACCCTTCATTTGAGGCCCATATTGACATGAACGTCCAATATGTCTGTTTGGGGGAATTTTGGGGTTGGGACGGCCCGATGGGTACTTAGACGCAAAAATACCATATTCGTATTCTACTCTCCAATACCTTTCATTTGATACCCATATTGTTCCGATCAGTCCACTTTTGATTTTGGGTAGTGTTTTTAGGTAACGGGGGAGGGTTCGCCGCCTTCCGAAATCAACAAATTATAAAGCCTATTTCTCCTTCCTGACCATATTCGGAATCCCATATTCGTAACTCACAATACCTTTCAGTTGAGCCCCATATTGTCATGATCGTACCAAAACCATATTTTAGGGGGTTTTTGGGGTTGGGGCGGCCCTCCAGTTACTTTGACTCAATTTTTAATACAAAGCTCGCACTCTAGTCCTGAATATCTTTCATTTGAGTCCCATATTGTCCCGATCTGTCCACTTTTATTTTGGGGTAATGGGGAGGGTCCACCCCCCTTTCGATATCAATAAATTATGTAGCCTATTGCTCTTTCCGGACCACTTCCCACAATCTGTGAAATTTTCAAAGAAATCGGTTCAGCCGTTTTTGAGTCTATACGGAACAAACAAACAAACACAAATTCAATTTTATATATAAGAAGATAAACGTCGATCTAATGGGTTTTCAAAGGTATTGAAATACGTCAAGCTGTTGCAGATTTTGATTTTGGGATATCAAATATTTTTGCATAATTTTTAACACCACTTGGTATTATTTTATTCGCATCATTGGCAAAGATTTTTAATAGCATTTGGTATCACTTTTGGAGGCCACCATAGGGCAGAAGTTAACATGTCCACCTATGACGCTAAACGCCTGGCTTCAAATCCTGGCGAGACCATCAGAAAAAATTTTCAGCGTTGCTATTCCCCTCCTAATGCTGGCAACATTTGTGAGGTACTATGCCATGTAAAAACTTCTCTCTAAAGAGGTGTCGCACTGCGGCATGCCGTTCGGACTCGGCTATAAAAAGGAGGCCCCTTATCATTAAGCTTAAACTTGAATCGGACTGCACTCATTGATATGTGAGTAGTTTGCCCCTGTTCCTTAGAGGAATGTTCATGGACAAAATTTGCATTTGTATCAATTCAATACCAAAGCTATTAAGAATCGACTGCGTCACATTTGTATTCTTGTCACCGCGCCAGAATTAATGTTGAGCTTTGTACTTAAAATATAGACGCAATTATAAAATATTTGTAAAAAATATAAAAATAATAAAATTCAATTTTAGTGCGTAAAAGCCTGTTCAAATACTCGAAAGCGGTGAAAATCGAAATTGTAAAAATTCTAAGGACATTCTACATCAAAAACATGATAGTCTCTTGTGTGGAAAACGATGCTGTGTTGGTGTATTCATATGAAAACCACATCTGGGAGTCAATGGATATGGAATTAATTGCTGAATACAAAGAATTGAGGTTGGTCACGATGGAACATTATTTTTAGTAATTATTAGCATAAACAATCGAAATAAAATTAGGTTAACATTATTTTCAATGGTTTGGAATAATCAATAACAGTTTGGTACTAAACCAATAACGTTCTGGTGCTAAAACCAATAACAGATTGGTATTAAAACCAATACCAGTTCGGTAATAAGTCTAGTACCAAACGGTACTAATCATTTTATGTTTCATCCTTACCATCCGGTATTGCTTTTTCACCACACGGTGTTGCTTTACTATCAATACCGTATGGTACTAAAATGAACACGTTTGGTATCAAATTTTCTCTAGGTGTAGAGGTATCGTAAAGTTTAAGGCTTTACCCAAACTATTTGAGCAAATGATTACAAATTCATTGTTATTCCAAATATGTCCTATATGTTGTTGAAATTGATAAAAACGTACTTAGTTGAAAGGTCACAAATGGTTAAATTTGGCAACGCGATTTCTGTAAAATCAACGTAAGATCTGGTGTTCCCCAAGTGTGCCATATTGGACCGTGTTGTTTAATTTGCTAATAAATGACCTGCGTAATATAGTACGCCATTCTAAAGTACTTGTGTATGCGGATGACGTGAAAATATTATTTTACCATAATATCGATGCATGTCAGAGTTTACTGCAGTCAGATCTCAATAATTTCTACAACTGGTGTAACAATAACCTACTGGAACTGAACATAAGAAAGTGTAAACATATGATTTTTTCAGACTGAATTAAATGGACTGAAGTTACTACTTTGATGACCACTTAATTGAATCAGTAACTACTATGAATGATCTTTGGATCCTTTTAGATCACCGACTGGACTTCCGAGAGCAAATTTCTCCTATTCGAAATAAGGCATATAGAAGTTGGGGCTTTATTCAAACCCTTAATTACAAAACAATTATATATTTCTTTTGTACGTTGTATATTAGAGTATAGGTCTATAATATGGGATCCAGTTTATACCATTCATTCAAATCGAATTGAATTTGTTCTGAAACAATTCTCATTATTCTACCTTAGGAGTCGCGGTTAGAACCAACTTAATTTACCAAAGTATGACCAACAAAATTTACCAAAGTATGACCAACATAATTTACCATCCTTATCGATCTATCTGAAAGCAGTGAATCAATAAAAAGAACATTAATATTATACTTGAACAATGTTTAAGCCTCAATAATATTGTTACGTTTTTACTGTAGACGTTTTAATTTCAATTAAAACAGTCCATTTACAATTACTTTACTTAACAATAATTTATCGATCTACTTATTTGCTTTACAACTTCTGTTTGCTGATACGTTTACAATACGCGTTCTCAGATAAGACTGACTTGTGTTCCGTTACGCCACTGCGTTATATACCTCTTGCTGTCCACATCGATGTTTCGTGCAACCAAACGAAAGAAACACAAAAGACATTATTTTGTTGTTGTTTGTTTGTGAAGTCATATTCAGTATGTAAACTTATAAATCGTTGTTACTAAAATCTAGTATTTTTTGTACATACGTATTTAGTTAATTATTCTGTAAGAACTTTTGTACTCTAGATTTAAGAAATAAATAAACAAAAAAATAAATAAAATGGTTATACAAAATGATGTGCCGGCCTTTCTAACTCATATAGATTTTCCGAGATTGCAGAAACAGATATATTCTCTCGCACTCCCGAACGATATCTTTCTCTTTTGTTTGCCTCTTTAAACTCTCGTGTTTTTTACGTAGAGCCTTCCAAGGGCAGAATTTGCAGTCTGACTTGCAAAAGTTCGGGAAGGCTGTTCTCAATCTCCGGTCTTCTGATTTTAAGGTGACAGCATCCAATTTTTTGTTTTCAACAATTAAACGGTTCTCCTTGACCAGTTTAATTAATAAATGTTCTTCTTTAGCAATGAAGTTTTTTCCCCTTGTTCTTTTTTGAATACTCATGTGAATTTTCTTTTAAGTAAAAAAACTGATTGCTGCGTAATATTGCCACATCTTCTAACTTTTCCGCTTTAGGTTTGGCATTCTATTCTACTTTCGGAATAGTCGCGGAAACTTTTAATTGTTCCCCGAGCGGAATTTGACATTTATGTTTTGTTTTTATTTTCATACCAAAAGACGTTTTTTATCTGCTCTTATGGTTTTCTTATTTTTTTTTTTCGTAAATATATAAAATAACAAAAAGAAAAAAAAAACCATTGAAACCATTAAAAAAAAAACAATTAAACAACGTTTTTTCATATGCAGTTTGACAGCGTTCCGCCTGAAAAGCTGAACAGAATACTCAACTTTAGGTGGGTATTAATATCGGTTTTTACAGTGAAACTCCATATAAAAAAATAGTAAAAACAAGTAAAAGCGTGCTAAGTTCGGCCGGGCCGAATCTTATATACCCTCCACCATGGATCGCATTTGTCGAGTTCTTTTCCCGGCATCTCTTCTTAGGCAAAAAAAGGATATAAGAAAAGATTTGCTCTGCTATTAGAGCGATATCAAGATATGGTCCGGTTTGGACCACAATTAAATTATATGTTGGAGACCTGTGTAAAATGTCAGCCAATTCGAAGAAGAATTGCACCCTTTGTGGGCTCAATAAGTAAAATAGAGAGACCGATTCAGATTAGTAGAGCCTTCCAAGGGCAGAATTTGCAGTCTGACTTGCAAAAGTTCGGGAAGGCTGTTCTCAATCTCCGGTCTTCTGATTTTAAGGTGACAGCATCCAATTTTTTGTTTTCAACAATTAAACGGTTCTCCTTGACCAGTTTAATTAATAAATGTTCTTCTTTAGCAATGAAGTTTTTTCCCCTTGTTCTTTTTTGAATACTCATGTGAATTTTCTTTTAAGTAAAAAAACTGATTGCTGCGTAATATTGCCACATCTTCTAACTTTTCCGCTTTAGGTTTGGCATTCTATTCTACTTTCGGAATAGTCGCGGAAACTTTTAATTGTTCCCCGAGCGGAATTTGACATTTATGTTTTGTTTTTATTTTCATACCAAAAGACGTTTTTTATCTGCTCTTATGGTTTTCTTATTTTTTTTTTTCGTAAATATATAAAATAACAAAAAGAAAAAAAAAACCATTGAAACCATTAAAAAAAAAACAATTAAACAACGTTTTTTCATATGCAGTTTGACAGCGTTCCGCCTGAAAAGCTGAACAGAATACTCAACTTTAGGTGGGTATTAATATCGGTTTTTACAGTGAAACTCCATATAAAAAAATAGTAAAAACAAGTAAAAGCGTGCTAAGTTCGGCCGGGCCGAATCTTATATACCCTCCACCATGGATCGCATTTGTCGAGTTCTTTTCCCGGCATCTCTTCTTAGGCAAAAAAAGGATATAAGAAAAGATTTGCTCTGCTATTAGAGCGATATCAAGATATGGTCCGGTTTGGACCACAATTAAATTATATGTTGGAGACCTGTGTAAAATGTCAGCCAATTCGAAGAAGAATTGCACCCTTTGTGGGCTCAATAAGTAAAATAGAGAGACCGATTCAGACCATAATAAACACGTAAATTTCAGGCAAATCGGATAATAATTGCGACCTCTAGAGGCTCAAGAAGTCAAGATCCCAGATCGGTTTATATGGCAGCTATATCAGGTTATGGACCGATTTCAACCATACTTGGCACAGTTGTTGGATATCATAACAAAATACTACGTGCCAAAATTCATTCAAATTGAATAAGAATTGCGCCCTCTAGAGGCTCAAGAAGTCAAGACCCAAGATCGGTTTATATGGCAGCTATATCAGGTTATTGACCGAATTGAACCATACTTGGCACATTTATTGGAAATCATAACAAAACACGTCGTGCAAAATTTCATTCCAATCGGATAAGAATTGCACACTCTAGAGGCTCAAGAAGTCAAGACCCAAGATCGGTTGATATGGCAGCTATATCAGGTTATGGACCGATTTGAACCATACTTGGCACAGTTGTTGGACATTATAACAAAACACGTCGTGCAAAATTTCATTCCAATCGGATAAGAATTGCGCACTCTAGAGGCTCAAGAAGTCAAGATCCCAGATCGGTTTATATGGCAGCTATATCAGGTTATGAACCGACTTGTACTTTATTTGACATAGTTGTTGAAAGTAACAATAAAAAACGTCTTGCGAAATTTCAGCCAAATCGGATAGAAATTGAGCCCTCTTGAAGCTCAAGAAGTCAAGTCCCCAGATCTGTTTATATAACAGCTATATCAAAATATACAAAATATACAAAATACTACGTGCCAAAATTCATTCAAATTGAATAAGAATTGCGCCCTCTAGAGGCTCAAGAAGTCAAGGCCCAAGATCGGTTTATATGACAGCTATATAAGGTTATGGACCGATTTGAACCATACTTGGCACAGTTGTTGGACATTTTCAATTTCATTCCAATCGGATAAGAATTGCGCACTCTAGAGGCTCAAGAAGTCAAGACCCAAGATCGGTTTATATGGCAGCTATATCAAAACATGGACCGATATGGCCCATTTTCAATACCAACCGACCTACACTAATAAAATTTCAAGCGGCTAGCTTTACTCCTTCGGAAGTTAGCGTGCTTTCGACAGACAGACGGACGGACATGGCTAGATCGACATAAAATTTCACGACGATCAAGAATATATATACTTAATGGGGTCTCAGACGAATATTTCGAGTAGTTACAATCAGAATGACGAAATTAGTATACCCCCCATCTTATGGTGGAGGGTATAAAAATATTCGTTAAACATCCGTACGAGGAAATCAAATTTGTTTACAGGAGGTTAATGCCTACGATTCAATCGGGGAGACAGTTAACCATATTGGAAATCCATGTGTCAGCACGTTTTTGATGGCCACTTTGTACCGCAGTAACTTTGTGGGTTGGAGAAGTGTTTGTTATTAAGTACACATATACGAAAATGATCCAAGTAATCTTTTTGTCTTTTACAATGTTGTTCGAGCGTGCGAGATAAACTTTAACATCTTGTGGAATGTTATTACAAGATATTTAATTTTTGTAATTTTCATTTCTCTTTCGAGTCGAGAAGTAAGGCCAGAAGATACCACAACACCAACCATAGTGTGACGCGTTCATCTTTCGACACTTTTAGGTTTGAAGGCTTTATGATTAGCTTACACGAACTTCGGCATGTTGTACGTACCGGATTGACCCGATGAAGTCCTTCATCGCCGAGGGCTGCTGCCTCAGTATACAACACACCGCTACGACAACAACAACAAGGCTTTAACCTTTTACCAACACTAACAAAGCTCGACACTCTGTCTGCTGGCTCTTCTTTTTCCAATGCATGTGTTTGTATGTGTAAAGGTAGACTTTTTTCACGCAACTACCCTGCAAGCATTTTTGATCGCCATATAATCTTCCGCGAATCTCATAGATGAATGTTATGATCGCGGACCAGCTTTTCTAAGAGTCGTAGACGAACCCCCGTCGTGCGGTTTTGTATCCTAAAGACGAGTCTTCTAAAAAAAAGTGTACCTCGAATCTTCCATATGAGTTGCTAACCAGTAAGTCAGAAGAGAAGATCTAAGAATCGCGGTAGGCTCGGGTGGAAGAGTAAAAAATTTGTGTTTGGAAGACTAATAAAATTCACTTCTAGAAGAGTTGGGCATTTCTCGCCTGTATAACAAATAAGTGTAATATTTGTTAAATATTATTCCGTAAGAGTTGCACGTTATTTGTTCTAAAAATACATTAGTTTGTTCATGTTAAAAACGTAACAACTCCGAGAAGACTTAAAGAAAATGTGAGTTTTACACGTCATACTCGTCATATTAAATACTACCAGTCGTTATATATTCCAAATGAGAATTCTGTTTGGTGTTGTGAAAGTTGTCCACTCAAAACAAAATATCGAACATTATAATTCAATACAAGTCCTAAACGCACAGGAGTCTTTTGAAGGCAAACACGGTGGTACACGCAAACCGGGAAGACCAAAGTTGTGGGAGACATCTCGAAACTTGGTGTCAGAGATTTTAGAATGAGCACAGAAGATCGAGGCGCTTGGAACGCTATTCTACGTTCGGCTAGTGGAACAAATATTCTGCCATACACAATTAAAGTAAGCACAAGTCCTAAACGCACCACGAATAAAGATAAAAGCAATCGCGAAGAGTTAGGTGAGGTTTGGGTGACAGTCTGCCATCAGACTCACTTAGACGTTTTCGTCCATTGTGATACCACAGAAACAGAAAAATGAAGATGCCTTCTAGTTCCTACCGTTAAACCATCCAGCCCAACAACTTGCGAATGTTCACATCCGCTTAATCAGACAGGTTCTCAAAGAAATGAGAACCTAAAGTGGAACTCCTTCTGACTGCCAGGGGGACACACGTTTAGACAGTAACATGTCATGACTGACACATTGAGTGAGACGTCTGTTCTAGCCAGTGACAGCAAAGCGGTAGACCTATTCAAGTCTAGATTAGGCCACATAGTTTTGGAATGATCACATACCCCACTTTGTGACCATCTACCATTGTTATCCTTCGGGCCTGGTCCTGAAAACTTAGCTTACATGTCGCTAGAGGCTTACCCACAGATGCCAGTTTCCCTGGAATGAGTAAGGTAGTTCCTAGTTTCGCAAGCTCGTATCGCTTTACAATTCCCTGGGATATCTCTGTATCCTGGCACCTGGTCCTGTAAACTTAGCTTACATGTCGCTAGAGGCTTACCCACAGATTCCAGTTTCCCTGGAATGTGTAAGGTAGTTCCTAGTTTCGCAAGCTCGTATCGCTTTACAATTCCCTGGGATATCTCTGTGTCCCGGCACCCAGAATAGGTGAATTTTGAACTGTTCTGCCATCTCGTTGACAGATCTGCGGCAGTTGGAGCGGTTTTATGCTCACAAATACGTTCTCCAGGGATTTAATGGCTGTCTGAGACGGTATTTAAGCCAATCGTTGTTATGACATTATATTGGGTTGCCCAAAAATAATTGCGGATTTTTCATATAGTCGGCGTTGACAAATTTTTCACAGCTTGTGACTCTGTAATTGCGTTCTTTCTTCTGTCAGTTATCAGCTGTTACTTTTAGCTTGCTTTAGAAAAAAAGTATAAAAAAAGTATATTTGATTAAAGTCCATTCTAAGTTTTATTAAAAATGCATTTACTTTATTTTAAAAAATCCGCAATTACTTTTTGGGCAACCCAATATCTTAGCCATTCCAAGACTTCCTTAATCACAAGGACCTCCGCTTGATGCACACTGCAGTGGTTGGATAACCTTTTCGATATGACCAGTTCTAGATCTATAGAGTACACCTCAAAACCCACCTGGTCGTCTAGTTTGGAACCATCCGCATAGAAGTCGATGTAACTTATATTACCAGGAATATCGTCGTTCCAATCGGATCTATCTGGAATAGTGGAACAGTACCAAAAAGCGGCTCAGGTAGGGTGTAATCCGCCCTGCCTGGAACATCGGATATTATATCAAGCATAACGCAGTGTCCGTATCCGTCACATGATCAAAAAGAAAGGTCCCTTAATCTCACAGTAGTGATCACAGCCATTTGTCTAGCCACAATGCCCAGAGGCATTAGATGTAGCATTAAATTCAGTGCTGTGATGCACAAACAATCCATCCTTTGGATCCGGTTAAGTATTGAGCAGTAGGTGGACTTTTGAAGCGCCATCCACCAGATCACTACACCATATAGCATTATATGTCTGACAGCTGCAGTATATACCCAATACATGACACGCGGTCGAAACCCCCAACTTTTACCAATGGCTCTCTTCTAGGTGTATAGGGCAAGAGTTGCCTTCCTTTTCCAAAATGTTGGATTTGAAGTTCAATTTCCTGTCCAGCAAAATATCCAGGTATTTTGCGCTTTCTGTAAATGGAACATTTTCTCCTCCCAAGGAGACGGATGATACTGTATGCAACTTGTATCTCCTGCTGAAAAGAACTACTTCTGTCTTGCATGAATTTATACCCAGACCACTTCGGTAGCCTACTTCGCTATTGCACGTAGAACTTCTGAAGAATATCTCTTAGAGTGCTGAGAAACATTCACCTAACCGCAATAGCCACGTCATCAGCATACGTGACCACTTTTACACCTTTTTCTTCCAGAGGCAATAATATATTGTTAATGACTATGTTCTATCTTTATACCCTCCACCATAAGATGGGGGTATACTAATTTCGTCATTCTGATTGTAACTACTCGAAATATTCGTCTGAGACCCCATAAAATATATATATTCTTGATCGTCGTGAAATTTTATGTCGATCTAGCCATGTCCGTCCGTCTGTCCGTCCGTCCGTCCGTCTGTCGAAAGCACGCTAACTTCCGAAGGAGTAAAGCTAGCCGCTTGAAATTTTGCACAAATACTTCTTATTAGTGTAGGTCGGTTGGTATTGAAAATGGGCCATATCGGTCCATGTTTTGATATAGCTGCCATATAAACCGATCTTGGGTCTTGACTTCTTGAGCCTCTAGAGTGCGCAATTCTTATCCGATTGAGATGAAATTTTGAACGACGCGTTTTGTTATGATATCCAACAACTGTGCCAAGTATGGTGCCAAGTATGGTTCAAATCGGTCCATAACCTGATATAGCTGCCATATAAACCGATCTTGGGTCTTGACTTCTTGAGCCTCTAGAGTGCGCAATTCTTATCCGATTGGAATGAAATTTTGCACGACGTGTTTTGTTATTATATCCAACAACTGTGCCAAGTATGGTTCAAATCGGTTCATAACCTGATATAGTTGCCATATAAACCGATCTGGGGTCTTGACTTCTTGAGCCTCTAGAGTGCGCAATTCTTATCCGATTGGAATGAAATTTTGCACGACGTGTTTTGTTACAATATCCAATAACTGTGCCAAGTATGGTTCAAATCGGTCCATAACCTTATATAGCTGTCATATAAACCGATCTTGGGTCTTGACTTCTTGAGCCTCTAGGGGGCGCAATTCTTATTCAATTTGAATGAATTTTGGCACGTAGTATTTTGTTATGATATCCAAAAACTGTGCCAAATATGGTTCAAATCGGTTCATAACCTGATATAGCTGTTATATAAACAGATCTGGGGACTTGACTTCTTGAGCTTCTAGAGGGCTCAATTTCTATCCGATTTGGCTGAAATTTCGCAAGACGTTTTTTATTGTTACTTTCAACAACTATGTCAAATAAAGTACAAGTCGGTTCATAACCTGATATAGCTGCCATATAAACCGATCTGGGATCTTGACTTCTTGAGCCTCTAGAGGTCGCAATTATTATCCGATTTGCCTGAAATTTTGTACGACGGATCCTCTCATGACCATTAACATACGTGTTTATTATGGTCTGAATCGGTCTATAGGCCGATACAGCTCCCTTATAAATCGATCTCTCTTTTTGACTTCTTGAGCCCACAAAGGGCGCAATTCTTATTCGAATTGGCTGACATTTTACACAGGTCTCCAACATATAATTTAATTGTGGTCCAAACCGGACCATATCTTGATATCGTTCTAATAGCAGAGCAAATCTTTTCTTATATCCTTTTTTTTGCCTAAGAAGAGATGCCGGGAAAAGAACTCGACATATGCGATCCATGGTGGAGGGTATATAAGATTCGGCCCGGCCGAACTTAGCACGTTTTTACTTGTTTTATATTCACAGATCCCAAGCCTGACGTAATGCATGTTCTAGTAAGTAAGTTATTAATAAATGTTAACCCAGAGAAGACTGAAATATGCCTGTTCACGAGGAAGACGAAGATGGGCCAATTTAACACACCACGATTCCTCAATAAGACGATTTCAATATCTGACAAGGTCAAATACTAAGGTGTGATCTTGGTCATGAAACTGAATTGGAAGCTTCACATTCAGAAGTGCACTGAGAAGGCTCACAGATGTTGTGCACTATGTAGACGGGCATTAGACTAGAAATGGGGCCTGAATCTGAGAATAGTCCACTGGCTCTACAGAAACGTGATTAGACCAATACTAACTGACGCCTCAGTTGTTTGGTGGACTGCTATGGAGAAAAAGTGCAATGTTAGGACCATACAACAAGTTCAGAGAACCTGTTGTCTTTGCATATGCGGAGCGATGAGGACCACGCAGGGCACTGGAAACTATTGACATACAGATTAAGTGTGAGTCTATGAGACTTAAGGCTATGAAAGAATGGATTGAGAATAGGAGCAGCTCATATCATCGCGGTATAATCGAGGCGACGATAGGAAAGAGGTTCGCGATCGGATACCTGAGACGACAGTTGAGATCGAGTGCGAGGCACTGCTGCCAGCGGCACAGTCTTGGACTGACGGAATCCTAGTATTGCCGTCTGGAAGATCATGTTACACGGATGGATCAAATCTAGAGGACAGAGCGGCCCTGCGGGTCTACATTGAAAACCCAAGGACAGAGATCAGTTTTAGACTGGCTGACCATAATACGATCGTGCAGGCGGAGATCCGACCTATCACGACATGCGTGAGGTGGTGTGGTGCTAAAGCGAGAACGTCGAGTGTGAACATCTTTAGGGACAGCAAAATTGCCATAAGAGCAATAACAACCAGGACGGTAAGGTCACGAACAGTCTTGCAATGTAAGAAGGAGATTAACGCCTCTGAGGATGGCAAAATCCGCATCGTTTAGGTGCCGGTCCATAACGGAGTAAGGGGGAATGAAATGGCAGACGATTTGGCGGTGAAGGCAAGAGAACTGCCGCCAATTAATTTGGTTAACCCTAAGCCTTTCGGGTCGACGCAGACCGATCTAAGGGAATGGCCGACGAATGCGCATGCAACATTGTTGAACAGCGAAACGATCGGTAGGACGCCAAAAATCCTACGTTTTATATGTTTTACCATCAGCATTATTTATTGTGCTGTTTGCGTAAAAAAGTGTTAAAAATTGTTATTAATTTAAAAGACAGTGAACGAAAATGCATTGGAAACTCGTTTTTTCCTATTGGTCCAAGTTGACGTTTCGTCCGCGCTTTTTATGAATGACATATTTCCATTTCATGAAGAACTTAATATCGCAAATGAAAATTACAGATCTTTTTTCACTATTTGGTTTGTATGGGGTTTCACTGTGAAATTTGAACTCAATTTTCACCTTTAAGGCCAAAATCATTTTTTATTTCAAATTTTTCATTTCTATTTCTCTTTCGAGTAGGGATATAAAAGTCGACTTTCGACTAATCGATTAATCGTCTTTTTGTGTAAAAAAGTCGAATAATCGTCTTTGAAATCAAAAAAGTCGAAAAAAGTAGTGGATTTAGTTTCAATTCGATTTTTGTCGCCGACGGCTTCGACTATTTTTTTTAGTTGTGGTTGCAATAGGTACAAACGTGATCTTTATAGGGGAAAAATAACCCCAAATGGAACGTTTAAACATACCACCCAAAATCAATAGTGGATATACCGGCACAATATGGGTATCAAGTGAAAGGATTTGAAGAGTAGAATATGAATATAATTTTACAACTTGGGTTCCAGGTCTCATGGGGCTGCTCCAACCCCAAAACTCCTTCAAACAGACCTAAAAAATTGAGCAGAAATTTGGCACAGATATGTCTTTTTTGCTGCACGCAGGTTTAGTTCTTGAACGGGCCAAATGGGTCCATATTTGGATAAAGCTGCTATATAGACCGATCTTCCGATAAAAGATCTGATCGCTGAAATTTGAAACAGTGAATTTCTTTAAGCTTTTGATATCCGACCCAAATATGGTTCAGATCGGACTATATTTAGATATAGCTAAAGATATAGATATAAATAAAGAGTCCATAATTTTATTTATCACCCGATTTCGGTGAAATTTGCACCGAACAGTTGATTTAAGCCTCCCAAAATCCGACCTTAGAATGGTTCAGATCGGACTATATTTAGATATAGCTGCCATATCTGCCGATAAAGGGTCTGAACCCCTAAAAGCTTTACTTTTTCTCCGACATCCGACCCAAATATAAATCAGATCAGACTATACAGATATAGCTTTCATACAGACCGATCTTCTAATTTAGGGTCTTAATTCCAAAAAAGCAGATTTCTTGCCTGATTTCGCTGAAATTGTTATTTGTATATGAGTTCTCGGAATCTAAATAAAATATGATCGTAACCAGACCCTATTTATATATAACTATGGATAAACTAATGGAGTTATAATGAAATAGGATAATTATTGTATCCTTGGTGGTGAGTATCCAAAGTTCGACACTGTCGTTTTTACTTGATTTATTTATATTAACAAACCATACCCCAATGTGAAATTTCGATTCCAAAAATAAACAATAGTGAAGAAAAAGTGAATGCGATAGATATTAATTGCGATTCAGTACTCACAAAGTACCAATACTCAAATTTAAGAGTTTGGTAAATGTGAGCTGTAAAAGTCAAATTAAGGATTTTTTTAAAAATGGGAATTTTGGACTTTGGGATTTGATGTGAAGTTCGGAGAAAATTGATTGGAAATTAATTTTCGATTCAGAGTTTTTTTTTTATACAAATGAATTTGCTTACGACTTCAAACGTAAGAAACCGATCTTAACTTCTCAAGATCTCAATGGAATTCCTATCTGATGTGAATAAAATTTTAGTTCCAGTTAATAAATGAATGAAGTTCAAAGAACATAGTAAATCCTTAGTATATAACGGTCAATCAAATTTAGAAATGGTATTAGTATTAGTATATAGCGCTCCTGTAATTTATTCAAAACAAGTTACGAAAAGCAAAAGACGGGCGGTACCAGCTACATATTACCCTACACCTACTCTATAAGTGAATTTGATAGAAAAACAATCAGTTTGAATTTTCGAGAAAATGTGTTCTGATTGCATTTTGATAAAATTTAACAAAAGCGTCAACAGTCATAAGACAAACGTGCTACAAAAGAGAAACTGGCTATCGTTCTGGAGTAAGTCTAATTTAAAGTTATGTTCTTGTGGAAGTGCATATTTTAATCCATTTTATAATTGTAAATATTTCAGAAACGTTTCAATCGATAAATTTATATCTAACAAGTAAATCGTGCTAATTTCGGCCGGGCCGAATCTTATGTACCCTCCACGATGGATCGCATTTGTCAAACATGACCGATTCTGGCCATACTTGGAACGTATGTTGGAAGACATAGGAGAAGTTGTGGTGCAAAATTTCACCCAATTCACACAAGAACTGCTCCCTCTAGGGGCTGAAGAAGTGCAATAGGTTAATATGGCAGCTATATCAGGTTTTAAAATGAAAAGTCATTGTGCAAAATTTCAACAGAATCGGAGAAGTAATGCGCCCTCTGGAGGCTCATGCAGTATAATCGGCAGATCGGTTAATATGAGAGCTGTATCAGGTTATGATATAACCATTCGAACCATACTTGAAACATCTATTGAGTGAAATAGAATAGAATACGACATACGACATTACAGTTCAATCGAACAAGAACTGCGCTCTCTAGAGGCTCAAAATGTCTAATCGGGAGTTGGGTTTATATGGGAGCTATATCAAAACATGGACCGACACGGTAAATAGGTACCGGGTGAATATAGTCCTTGGAAAACGACTACCTCCTATTGCATCTGAAGAAATTGACCTGCCCCTGCAAACCAGAGTAGTTCTGGCTCAATTACGATCCGGCAGATTCAGCCGCCTCAACTCCTACAGACTAAGGATTGATGCCGACATATAGCATCTATGTCCCGATGGTGACCAGAGACCACACGAAACACGTCACCTGTTTAACTGGTCAGCCAGACCCGCTCGACTCAGGCCCAGATACCTCACCCCATTTCAGTCGCAGAGTTCCTGAATGTGAACACTCAACAGAATCAAGCAGACGAAAGATAAAACACAAAAAACTGCTACAGCAACATAAGAACAACTAAATTTTTTTCTTTGATAACAAGCAGCTACATAAAATTTATATTTTAAACTTACATATGAATATGAAACACCCGAAAACTCTATCGGTCTATTTAAATCCTTTTGCTGGATCAAAACTTCGATATTATCAGCAGTGAAATGGTCAGCTTTCATTGCTGGTACAGCGTCGGAAAATTGTGTGCTGAAAAATATTACAAGATTAATAAATTTTCTACACTAAAGCCTAGTACTGACTTTGAGTTTTCGCCCGAACAACTGTCAAAACCCACTATAAAAAAAATTTTTGCGAAACGACTACGAACTTTTTTCAAATAAGCAGTACTTAGTTCATTTTACGAAATGATTTTAACATGTTTCAACATAAATGTACGTTCCTATTAAATTGCATATGCCCGAAATTCGAAGAGCGCCCTGTCCCCTCTCCTCCACGTACAACAAGTGCAAAGGTCTCAGATCAGGTATCGCATTCAGTGATTGCCCTCGATATCAACACCGCCACAATACCCTGTACCTTCTCCATCATCCTCTCCAGGGCCCGATGACACAGTAAGCACCCAAAGGTGCATATCGGTCAAACCACAACAGTGTACATCCAGTGAACCCTGATCTAAGTCCCCAACTTCTTCCCATAGAGTTGCAACATGACTAAAGAGCATTAAGCCCTGGTTGGACTCTTAACTCGCCATACGTCCCTTTTCTTTTCCACAACACCAGCTGTGTCTTTCTGGGGTTATTGCCAAGCGCTAGACAACTTCCTCAGCGCGCCTTGAACGAGATTCATGATAGCAGAGAGAAAGCGACTGCCAAACCATATAACTATGACATCAGCATAGGCAAACAACTTCACCCTTTCCTCCTCGAAGTACCTGAGAATTTCATTGAAAACCAAGAGTCACAAGAGAGATAACAATCATCCTTATCGAACCCTTTGCCTTTGAAGCATTGATTATTCTGCCCTTCAGCATAGCATGAATCTATTGTAGTAAGCCAGAGTAGGGGGACTCTCAGCGTTGTTTTGGTAGTAAACAGTTGTATGTAGACATCACTTAGAAGGATTTAGAAACAGACGCTGCTGTATGTTTGGCAGCACAACATGAAGCAATACAAAGATGCGTATCAAGCGGGGCTAGACAACATTTATGCTGACACGGTGACAGTTGCGGTGGACAGCTACCTTGGAAAAAAGACCACCACCCATTGCGCATAAAGAAATATAACCCGATCTCTCGATAATATGGCTAAAATTTTGTGCATAGGTGCCAAATATGGTCCGAATCGATCCATTAGCTCACATAAAAACCGATCTCCCGATTTTATTTCTTGAGCCTCTATAGGGCCGATTTTGCTGAAATTTTGCATAATGTATTCTAGTATTGTCTTCAATATCAAAACCATTAATGGCCCGAATAGGTTCTTAACCTAGTATAGCTCCAACAGCACAGCAATTTATATCCACTATCCTCTGTTTGCTTTTCAAAAAAAGTACCAGGCACAGTACTTGACACGTGCGATCCATGGTCGAGGGTATATAAGATTCTGCTCCGCCGTTCCCATGGTTCAAAGAAGCTCTTTGCATCTTCTTACCAGTCTCTATTTCACATAGTTCGACGCCAGAGCATTCAGCCGCGCTGATATGTAGTCATACCCGCCGCTTATAACATGTCGCCAAGCCTCATCTTTATTCCCCAGGAGAAAATAAGGATGTCCAAAGTGTTCCCATGTTATTTAAACCAATCCGTATATCAAGAAGGACACTGTCAATGCACCGATTACTACCTTCATACGTTTCATGTATGAGTCACAAACGTCAAACCCAGGCGTGGTAGTCCAATGCTATCAAAGATCCTCTTCAGGGTACGGTGAGATAACTGTCTAGATGGGCGAGGGCAAATGGGCTTGGCATAATGTTCAGAAGTAGGACGTATGACGAGTTCAGGGGACTATTCCTTAATAGAGTGAAGCTGTATGGGCATTATTCTTGACCATAAAATGAGTGCGCAACTCAATAGACAGGAGTCATGGCGCAACATAACAGAAAGAAGTTGGGAACATAGACCAGGAGCGGTCCGCTGGATGTACTTTGCTGTAGTTTACTTATCTTCACTTATGAGCGCTTGGTGTGGCACCGGGTCGTGGAGTGGGTGAGTCTACTCAGTATGGTGGAGAAGGTACAGGGTATTGCGGCAATGCTGATATAGGAAGCGAGGAGGAGTGCTCCGAGAGCAGCACTGAATGCGATACTCTGAGACCTCTGCCTTCTGACTGATGTAGTCAGGGACATGGCACTATTCGGATTAGGGGCATTCGTTTGTTCTACGAAAAGCCGACGACGTGGCATTGGCAACGCAACGTATTGTGTATCGGGCGAATCTTTCTTCAATGGCGAGTTGGAGTTTGTCATTCCGCAGATGTAGCTTTGGGCTGGAAGCGTCCCGAACTTCTCCGGTCCCTTTTTACAGGGATTGGTCCAAGCCCAAGATTATCCAGAATAGCTCAATATACGATATTTTACAATGTTGCAATCAACATGTTGAAATCATTTCGTAAAAAGAACTGCTTATTTGAAAATTTCATTAGTCATTTCGCAAAAGTTTTTTATAGCGCGTTTTGACACTTGCTCGAATGAAAACTCGAAGTAAGTACTAGGCTTATGAGAAAAAAGTCCGCAGGCATTTCACACAAATTTTTTTATAGTGCATTTTGATGGTTGCTCATGTGAAAAGTGGAAGTCGTTGTTAGGCTATACATAAAAAACTTTTTATTTCCTTGGATTAAATTGCGTAAAGAATATGAAATATATTGCTTAAAAATATACATATTTTTTATTAAATCATCAATTATGAGCCTCTCTTCATTGTCGGGGGCATGGCTCGTAAATAGTTAAATAAAATTATATACATATAGAAAAAGAATCTTAATATATATCAACCTTAGCATTTTGCGTACGATACCACGAAATCTAGATGCACGTATTATATTCCATCGTCAGCGCCGTTTTTCAAGTCAATATAATCTCCATATGATAAAAAAATTTAAAATAAGATAATATTAATAATATTTATATGTTATATATACCACGTTTGCATTCTACAATGTCTACCAATTCTATTTGTTCACATCCCATTGTAATTTTTTCGTTTTTCACTATTTCAGCGTAACATTTTTCACAATATTTATTTTCTTCCAAATTATAATTAAATATATTATTTTTTATGGAGAGACAAAACAACCACCCTTTTGTTTTTCTTGAAATTTTAGTGTTCTTTGGCCTTCACTACCAAATCGTCTGCCCTTTCATTCCCCCGGCACCCAAACGATGCGGATTGTGCCATCCTCAGAGAAGGCGTTAATCTCCTTCTTACACTCCAAGACTGTTCGTGACCTCACTACCCTGGTTTTTATTGCCCTTATGGCCATTTAACTGTCCGTAAAGATGTTCACACTCGACATCCTCGCATTAGTACTGCACCACCTCCCGCATCTGCCTACAGGATCGTATTATGGTCAGGCAGTCTTAAACAGATCTCAGCCCCTGGGTTCTCAATGTAGACTCCCAGGCCCACTCTTTCCCTTAGCTTTGATCCATTCGTGTAGCATGATCTTCCTGATGGCGATACTAGGGTTCCGACAGTCCAAGACTGTGCCTGGCACTCGACCTCAACTATCGTCTCAAGTATCCGATCGGAAACCTCTTCCCTTCCTTCCAGGTTTCCTATCGTCGCCTCGATTATACCGCGATGATATGAGCTGCTCCCATCCTCAATCCATTCTTCCATCGCCTTAAGTCTCATAGCCGCAGTGGCGGTCTCACATTTAATCTGTATTTCAATGGGTCTAGAATAATTTCCAGTGCCCTGCGTGGTCCTCATCGCTCCGCCTATGACAAGACAACATGTTCTCTGAACTTGTTGTATAGTCCTAACGATGCACCTTTTCTCCATAGCAGTCCACCAAACAACAAAGGCGTCGGTAAGTATTGGTCTGATCACGCTTCTGTGGAGCCAGTGGACTATTCTCGGATTCAGGACCCATTTCGAATCTACGGCCCGTCTACATAGTGGCCAACATCTGTGCGCTTTCTCAGTACGCTCCTGAATGTGACACTTTCAATTAGGTTTTCTATCCAAGATCACTCCTAAGTATTTGACCTCGTCAGATATGCCTTATGCAAGACCCTTTCGGCCCTACTGCATAGTTAGTGCAGATCCTCACCCCTAAGAAGTATGATCACATCGTCTGCATAGCAGACGGGTTCAAATCCCTCCTCAGTCAGCATCCGTAATAGATTATTTATGGTGGTCACCCTTATATTTATGTCATGGGATCCGCAATTTATCCACCTGCATCCGGTTCACTCGGTACTGGTCTTAGGATTGGATCAATGTGTCGGTCCGCACATTATTGAAGGCCCCTCGATGTCCATTCATATCGCCAATGTGTACGTCTTGGCATCGAAAGATTATTCTATTTTATGCACAACCTCGTGCAGGGCAGTCTCCACCGACCTTCCCTTGACATAGGCATGCTTTTTGTATTAAGCATGAGTGACTTAAATGGTCTGAAGCTCCTCAATGCTTCCTTGACCTTACATTCAGTTTTGGTAAACCTTCGATCAACCTAATTATTCCAAGATTCCGGTGTCTCCGTGAGTCCCGTCGTATCCTGTGGAAATTAGGTTTTCAACATGTCCTCCGTTATTTCTGCTTTCTCTCCCATGTTATCTACTAACATTTCAGTTTGTACATGGGTTTATGAGAGAAACTTTTTCATCTTGGCGGCGTCATTAACGCTATCGACCTGGTCACAGAAAAGCTTCCAGGAGGCACGGTTTGTCGCTCTGGTAATCTTATTTTATTCTTTGAGACGTGCGTAATACACATTCCTATATAATTCGGATTTCTGGTAAAGTCTGCAGACCTCTTTCCCAATATTGCAAATCTCCCAGGTCATCCAGGGCTTTTCTTGGGCTGATTTCCTTTCTCGAAGAGGACAACTATCTTCGAAAGACTCCACGAGTGCAGTCGTAATCCTGTTGACATTGTCGTCAATGTCTTCTATGCTTGGACAATCTAAATTATTTTGCCCAAATATTCTTCTCTTCCGAATTTTGGCCAGTTGGGTTTCAACTTTTTATGGAAGCTTATCGGATTCTGCGCTGGCCGTGCTAATGTAGCGATGGTCTGAGAAGGAATTTTCCTGTTGCTCTCCAATCCTGAACCTCTTCGATTAGATTTTCCGAAAATATTGTCACATCTAAAACCTCCTCCCTTCCAATATTAAGTGTTATTAGGTCGTGCCTCCTGGAAGCTCTTCTCCGAAGAGGTTGATAGCGTTAATGACGCCGCCAAGGTAAAAAAGTTTCTCTCAAAAACCCATGTCCAAACTGAAACTTTAGTAGACGATATGGGAGTGAGAGCAGATCAACAGAGGACATGTTGAGGCTTTTAATGAAAACCCATTTTCCACAGGATACGACGGGACTTACGGAGACACCGGCATCTTGGAAAAATGACGTAGATCGAAGGTTTATAACAACGGAATTTATGGTGAAGGAATCCTTGAAGAGCTTCAAACCATTTAAGTCACCCGGATCTGATGGGATATTTCCGGCGTTACTACAGAAAGAGGCAGACTATCTGGCGCCTCGTCTGGCCAAAATTTTGACAGCGTGGCCAGCGCTTTCATATACTCCTTTCTACTCAAAACTATGGATCGTATTGTGGACACCATGATAAAGAGTATGACATCCAGCGAACTGCTCAAATACAAACAGCATGCATATGTCAAGAGAAGGTCGGTGGAGACTGTCCTGCACGAGGTTGTGCATAAAATAGAAGAATCGTTGGATGCCAAAACGAACACACTGGCGGTATGCATTGACATCGAGGGGGCTTTTAACACTGTGCGGACCGACATACTGATCCAATCCTTAGACCACTACCGGGTGGACCCGGTCCTTAGAGACTGGATAAACCATATACTAAGGAACAGGTGGACAAATTGTGTATCCAATGGCATAAATATAAGGGAGAAGTGGCACAGGGTGGCATTTTATCGCCACTCCACCATTAATGACCTATTACGGATGCTGACTGAGCAGGGATTTGAATCCGTCTGCTACGCAGACGATGTTATAATACTTCTCAAAGGTAAGGATCCGAACGAGCTATGCAGAAGGGCCGAAAGGGTCTCACATATGGCATATGACTGGGCTGGACCCAGAGGTCTTAATGCTAACCCAGAGAAGACGGAAATGTGCCTGTTCACGAGGAAGACGAAGGTGGACCAATTTAACGCACCACGTTTCCTCAATAAGACGATTTCGATATCTGACAAGGTTCAATACTAAGGTGTGATCTTGGACAGGAAACTGAATTGGCAGTGTCATATTCAGAGGCGTACTGAGAAGGCTCACAGATGTTGGGCACTATGTAGACGGACCGTAGGCTCGGGACCTGAATCCCAGGATAGTCCACTGGCTCTACAGGAGCGTGATTGGACCAATACTTACTTACGCCTCAGTAGTTTGGTGGACTGCTATGGAGAAAAAGTGCAACATAAAGACCATACAACAGTTTCAGAGAACGTGTTGTCTTGGCATAGGCGGAGCGATGAGGACTAGATTAAGATCAAGTGTGAGGCAGACACTACGGCTATGAGACTTAAGGCGATGAGAGAATGGATTGAGGATGGGAGCAGCTCATACCATCGCGGTATAATTGAGGCGACGATAGGAACCCTGGAAGGAAGGGAAGAGGTTTCCGATCGGATACCTGAGATGAACCTTGAAGTCGAGTGCGACGCACTGCTGCCATCGGCACAGTCTTGGATTGACGGAACCCTAGTATTGCCATCTGGAAGATCATGTTACACAGATGGATCAAAGCTAGAGGACAGAGTGGGCCTGGGGTTTACATTGAAATCCCAAGGACTGACATCTGTTTTAGACTGCCTGACCATTATACGATCCTGCAGGCGAAGATCCGGGCAATCACGGAATGCGTGAAGTGGTATGGTGCTAACGCGAGGACGTCGAGTGTGAACATCTTTACCGACAGTAAAATTGCAATAAGGGCAATAACAACCAGGACGGTAAGGTCACGGACAGTCTTGCAGTGTAAGGAGATTAACGCCTTCTCTGAGGATGGGAAAATCCGCATCGTTTGGGTGCCGGGCCATAACGGTGTAAGGGGAAATGAAAGAGCAGACGATTTGGCGGTGAAGGCCAGAGGACTGCCGTCAATAAACTTGGTTAACCCGAAGCCTTTAGGGTCGACGCAGTCCGAGTTAAGGGAGTGGGCGACGAATGCGCATGCAACATTGTGGAACAGCGAAACGATCGGTAGGACGGCGAAAATCCTATGGGGGGATCCAGATCGTGAGAAGACGAGGCTATTACTGAAAGGAAGCAAGAAGGAGGTCAGTATAGTGATTGGTATCATAACGGGCACATAGGACTACGAGCTCACTTATGTTAAATCGGTGCGGCAAGTGATAGCATGTGTACGACATGCGGGGAAGATGATGAGACGTTGGAGGATTTCCTTTGTCATTGCCCATCTTTCGCGTCCAAAAGATACCGGTACTTAGCTGGACACAATATCAGACATGAACCAACACAGGGGAGTGGCATTGAAAACAATTAAGGATTTTGTAAGTAGCACGGAATTCCTAACTTAAAATTTTCTTTTTAGAGGTTACTTTATAGTTTTAAAGAGCACAAGCCGATTACTAGCTTAGGTGTATGTCCATAGTGGCATGGGGCGGATTAATATCTGCACCCCTTTTTAACCTAACCTAATAATATTGGGAAAAATTGGACAGAAAACTTTCCCTTCAGTATTAACAATCAGAATGTCGAAAAATTTTAATACTACGAGCGTGTGGGTCGAATGATAGCAATCTCTTATGGTGAGATGAGATATAATAATAATAATTACTTGCGTAATGAATATTTTTTAAAAATATTTTCCATTACTGCTAGCAGTTTTATATTGCAAATACGAACGTTGAAATATGGAGATATTTTAGGTCTTGCTGGGTCTTGCTTTGGAAAAGTGGAAAACACGGCGATTAAGACAATTTATGTTATTTTAAAGACATCTGTATTAAATAGTTATTTCCCAACTTTATGAAGTTTTGTACATGGAACCTTCTTCACGAACCATTACTTCAGGAAAAATTAATGCAAATGAATATTTGCTTATATTTTTTTTTTCTATTGTTTACATTAAAATGATCATGACATAATTACCAGTGTACCGTAAACAACTGAGTACAATTTTTTCTCGCGAGGTGCACTCTCTGTCAACGGGTTTTGGTTGTGTGTGTGCATTATAGTAAAGAACCACTACACACACAAACAACGAAAAATGGCGCGAACTAGTAACATACACAAAATCAGAGTTGCACTAAATACTGATTTTGACAGATAGTGCACTCAACATGATGTTGTTGGGCAACAGCCACTACCTGTGAATGAATATATCTTGGTTGTGCGCAAGTGGAGCGGACGTATTGTTATTTCACTCCGCAAGAATTTTTTTGTTACTCGTAATAGGTCATTATTTTTGGAAGAAAAATTTAAGTCACTCATGGATAGCTGCGATAGAGGTATCCATTAGGCGGTTGATGATCTGCGTCTGTTTCCAGTGGAGCGGCAGATCTAGAGCCCAGGAGTAAGCTTAGAATAGGCTCCGAATATCCATTAGCTGCGGTGGTGGTATTAGGCCGTAGCATGTTGTCTGCTGCTGAAGCCTCGACTGGTGGAGCAGCTGCACCAGGCTCCACTAGCCGACAGACGACTGGTCAGCAGGGGCTTTTGAAGAAGACAACTGGTTCGAGTCTAAAGGACAAGGCCGAACCTACTCCTTCTTCGCCTGCCTATAATTTGCCTACGCCATCGGCCTTCCCCGGCAAACCAATACGCTCTTTAAGAGGTTGGGATAATAGAAGACGCATCGCTCTCAGGTTTATTGAGAGAATGATCCTAAGACTCTCACTGATAGGGAGAGAGATTCCCTAAATTGTACTCGAGAATTCACTGCACAGGCTACCCCAAAAACTACACGTCTAGATTCGGAAACTGCACCGCAGTCAGCCAAAAAGCTGTGCTCACCTGGAGGGCATCCCATACCTAAAAGAACTAGGGCGAACAACAGTATGACGGGTCCAAGAACCTTTGCTAATGTCAACAGGGACAGTTTGGTGATGGCAGTTGTCGATAAGGGAGAAGAACAGGGCTGCATACCTAAGAATAATTGAAGTGGGATAGTCAATGGACTGTCATCAGTATACACCGATGTTCTTGCGGAATTTCCTGGGTCTCCTCCAGTTTGTGACGATACAGGCTAATATCGAGGCCGATACAGACTAGTTGCCTTCGGCGATCACCGCTCAATTGAAATGTATCGTTGTGCGCTAAAAGAGATTGGTGAGATCTTTCCAGATTTAATCAAGAAGGAATATATTCCTTTTCGACCAATGACGCATACTTGGATACCAAGGATTCCCTCAGAGTCTGAAGCGATACTTGGAAGACTAAGGGAATGTAATCCCAATCTTTCAACCACCGACTGGAAGATTGGTAGATTGGATGAGGCTGATGGTGACCGGAGACATGCAGTATTCGTACTAAACTCCGGCTGTCTCGCAGACCTCAACAAGTCTGAAGGGGTTGTATCCTACGGATTCAACAAGTTGAAACTGAAGGTCTATAGAAGCGGTGGGTTTGGGAAATCGGGAGACGACTCAGCAGTTGTTGCTGAACACTTGCCTGAGGAACTATCGACTACATCGCTAAAGTCTGGCGGATTGCAGGAGACCGAAAATCCCCCTCCCCAATCGAGACAGTAGGGGATGGCATCGAAACGGGACCCGACAAGCCCTGTGTGAGTGAGTCACAAACAGTGGTGAATCTTGACTATTGTCCGGTTTCTACAGATAAATATCCGCCATTGTAAGGCCGCTTCGGCGGCACTAAAGGTTGAATTACAAGCTGTGTCTGATAGACTGGTTCCTTGGCTTAAGGAGATATACTCTGATAAAGGATGGCTTTTTTTCGCATCACCATCTGTTGCACTAAATTTAATGCTACATCTTATGCCTCTGCACATTGTGGCTACCCAAAATGCAGCGACCACTGCCACGAGGTTAAGGGAGCTTTCATGTAGAGTCATGTAGCGGCTACGGACACTGTGTTATCCTTGATACAATATCCGATGTTGCAGGCAGTGTAGATTACACCCTACCTGAGCCGCTTTTTGATAAAAATTACTGCACCACTATTCCTGATAGAACCGATTGGAACTACGACATCCCTGGTAACAGTAGTCACATAGACTTCTATATGGATGGTTCAAAACTAAACGACCAGGTGGGCAATGGGGTGTACTCTAAAGATCTACAACTGGTCATATCAAAGAAGTTACCCGACCACTGCAGTGTGTATCAAGCAGAGATCCTTGCAATTAAGGAAGTGGTGGAATGGCTAAGATATAATGCCATTACGACGATTGGCATAAATATCTTCTCCGACAGACAGGCAGCCATTAAATCCCTGGAAAATGTATTTCTGAACACAAAAACCGCCCTCGACTGTCGCAGATCACTCAACCAGATAGCTGAACAGTTCAAAATTCACCTGTTCTTTCCACTTTAGGTTCTCATTTCTTTGAGAACCTTTCTGATTTAGCGGATGTGAACATTCGCAACTTATTGGACTTTTTAAAACGATCTGGAAGGTTCAACGGAAGGAACCTTCTGGTCCTGTGGTATCACAATGGACGAAAACGTCTAAGTGAGTCTGATGGCAGACTGCCACTTAAACCTAACCTAAAATGGAACTCTGCTTTATAAACGTCAAAATTTGCTTTGCTTCTGTCAAAAATTTTACTAGCCCCTGGGCTACTTAAAAATTATTCGCCACACTAAAAGTCATATATTTATAAACCCTATTATTTGCTATCAATAGGCCCACAGCCTTTACATGCTAATTGTTTCCATAACAAATGAAAAAGTATTTACTACTCCAGCGCTTAGATCTGAGGGAGTATTGCAAGTTTATTTGAGGAGAGGAGTCACAGATTTTGTTAACTCGTTATGGTCAAGGAAGATGACATAGTTCTTCAGTTTTTTCTGATACCGAATGTAGGCAGTCACTCTGTCTTAAGGTAAAATTCCCATTTGTGGTTGTTCGAGTTTCGTCTTTAACACCTTACAACGTATACATTTCTCTCTACAGAAGATAACCTGTCGGGACCCAAAATGTTTCTCTTACATCACGTATAACCTTTGAAGAATTTTGATGGCAATTAAATTCAGGAGTATCTTTGAGAATTAGGATGCAGAATAGGTCTTTTAATATAGTCTGGCAGAAAAGTCGCATTTTCCAAACATTCATTCACTCGCATAACATCTTTATCGTAGATGTACGGATTTAAAGTTTAAAGTTCACTTGATTTGGGTATTGGTTTTCTCGATTTTAATGACATGTGTTCTTCATAAAAACGACAAAGAAGGCTTCCTTTACGAGAGGGGCGAGGTTAATAAAGCATTTCAGAAACGCTATTTTGTTCTCAAAGGAAATCTGCTTTTTTATTTCGAGAAAAAAGGAGATAAGGAGCCTTTAGGACTTATAATAGTAGAGGGTTGCACAATCGGTAAGTGGATGATTAAGTGAAACTATTTTTAAGAACATTTGTATTTGTCATTTCACAGAGCTTTCTGAATTTCTCGGCATATCATTTGCTCTGCGTATGTTTCTTCTTCTACCGTTAATTCCCCGTGACCCATTACTCCGTTCTCACACTTTTGACGGAAGTTTCCGAAATATCTGTTGATCCATACTAATTTTCTTCGAATTTTCGGATATTGGATATTCGATTAACAATATTCTCAATTATATCTGCATAACAAAAGACCTGACCTTTTCGGTTGTTCAGCATTCTTTAAGCCAGTCAGCTTCTGAAAAAAGGAGAATTTCTGGGCCAATTTTCCACAAACCTTCTGAATCATATTTCACTGAAAATACAACTCTTGTTGCTTTATCGACTTTGTTTTTAAAAATATTGAAAACTCTAAAATTTCCGAAACCCTGTTTGCAACATTTTGCATATACATATTTTCGATTGTGAGATGTTATCCATTGGATAACTGTGGGGAAATCACTCCATAGAAACACCTCGTCGAATACTTTCTTGCAATTTTGGTAAGGAGTGAAAACGTAGAAGAGCACATGATGCCTTTCCGGCTTTAAATGATAGTTTTGTCTTGTTTGGAAGAGTAATTCTACAATATGCAACAACTGCATTGCTTGTTCACTCGCACCACAAAATATTGGGTTGCCCAAAAAGTAATTGCGGATTTTTCATATAGTCGGCGTTTTATCAAAAATGCATTTACTTTCTTTTAAAAAATCCGCAATTACTTTTTGGGCAACTCAATATATGAAGATAAATACTTGTAACCGTCAATTCGTCGAAATAAAATCTTGGTATCCGAACATTCAAGTTCTTTCAGTTCATCAATCCAACTTTTAAAATGCAAATTTATAAATATTATCAGGTAAAATTTCATCCCACCCGATTCTCGTTGACCAAAAATCCAAAGAGATCGAATACGGACATGTTTACAAATAATAATTTTCTTTTTGTAGGACTCCATTTGCAGCTCCTCTTCTGGAACCTTATAAAATTTCAAAACAAATACAAACTCATCAGATTGTGGTTTTCAATGCACAATCCAAGAATACGCTGCACACCTTTTCCAACATTAAGAGAATCGCAGATAAAAGTTATTCCCAATTTAATTGCACGAAATTTGAGTGTGTTATCATATTGTGCGTCTGAAATCCACCAGCGTGGTGTATTTTCTTAACTGCTTCTATAACCTCAACTTCTTCTTCAGTATCAAAATATTCTACAAAGTGTTTCTCAATTATTCCCTCAATTGCTCTTGGATATATATCATGACATATGTAATTATAAAAATATATATCTTGGATATATGTCACGAAATTTCATTGCATTTTTATTTTTTACGAACTGAGCCATGGTCGGCGAACAAGTAGCTCCAACAGTCATTCTTTGCATGGAATATGTTTTCAGTGGGTTTTTCGAATCTCCATCTCTCCAAAGAAAGGGCTGTGCATCTTGATCATATTTTTATAACGACCTGATGAAAAATCTCAAGGATACGGCTAACAGAACTTCATAAGGAGCTAATTTATATCCGGACTAGATAATGGGGCCCAATTGAGTGATATATTTCCAACTTCAGCGGCGGCATTGGGATTCACGATGCCGAAATTTGGGAAATAAAACGTCTTCCATGACCGAGTGCTGGTTGCCTCGAGTGAAATAATTCTGCTGTAACCCCATTTTGACGGAGAAGTTAATTTTGAGTATATATTCTCTTTCAAAGCTTGGGTATTTTGAAGTCTTTTTTCTACAGTATTTAACCATTTAAGGCCATTCCAAAAGAATCAGGAAAATGCGAGAAATCACTCCTACACAACAACCCAGACTCAAATCTGTCACCTACGCGCTTTGTGTTGTTCTCTAAAATATCCTGGGCTCGACAATCATCATTCGAATCAGTACACCAAACTTTTCGAGACCAGAGTAATTTCTCATTAAAGTCCTCAATTCGATTTCATCACCCATTTCTTTTTCATCCCCCTTAACATGACATGAAACATATTTAGTTTTATCAACCGGGCCATAAACAATCCATCCAAATCTCGATTTCGGAGTTATTGGACCAGCAGTCGACAGAACCTTAAGTACCTCAATCAAAACTGTCAAATATTCATGCCCCGGACTTATAATCAACTTTGGTTTTAATTTTTGTATATTTATGTAATTTACACCCGAAAGATTTAAAAATGTTGTTTCTTTAGAAATTTCATTGGGTTGAAACTCTGAACTGACAAGTTAAGTATTGGAGATATATATATATATATATACATTCCTCAACGTATATTCCGGCTAATCTTATCCCGCTCTATCCCGCTGATCCTTAATGCCACAATCTGTCTTTCTTCGCTTATTACATGTTTGTATATCCACTGTAGTTCCAATGTAACTTTTCGTCCAGTAACTTCAAGCCTACGAACTAACTTCTCGCCAAGCCTTTGGCACGGCGTCATAAATGACGACGTGTGTCATAAATGAAAAGTTTCATTGGGACGTAATTAATTTTTTTTTATAATTGCTATGACAAAAATCATTAATATCTGGTAATGGCAGTTGACCAACAACAAAATATTGAGTGCACTATCTGTCAAAATCAGTGATTAGTGCAACTCTGATTTTGTGTATGTTACTACAATAGTTAGCGCCATTTTTCGTTGTTTGTGTGTGTTAACTTAACTTTAATGCACTCACACAACCAAAACACCTTGACAGATAGTGCAATTCGTGAGAAAAAATTGTAATTAACTGTTTGCGGTACACTACCTGGTAATTATGGGAACCAAGATAAATTCGTTTACAGGTAGGAGCAGTTGGCTAACAACAAAAAACCGAGGACACTATCTGCCAAAATCAGTGTTTGGTGCAACCCAGTTTTTAACTATGTTTTTAACATTTTTCTTTGTTTGTGTGTGTGTCATGGCTCGTAACTATAATACAAACACACAACCGAAAGTTATAAAAACACGTTGACAGATAATATACTCCGGGAGAAAAATTTTACTCAGCTGTTTGCGGTACACTTCTTGCAATGAATTTATTTGACACCATCCATAATGGGAAAATAAAACAACTCTATTGATTACTGCGAAGTTGTTTGCAAATTGTAAATGAGATGCCTGTTTTGTGTTAAAAATAATAAAAAAAATTATGTTGTACGCCTTGTCGCGTTCAGTGTTTCATATGTAAACAAATTGACGCTGACTTTTGATTCCTTGATTAGACTCTTACCTTGTATAATTTTACCATATTACTTTTCAAATGAACATACTGAAAACAGATGTTATTAAAAACAAGAACAACACAGATGTATTTTACCTGAGATTCCATAGAAGTTGAAATTCTATAACGTCTTCCTACGAATGAGTGTTTCTTCGTTGGTCTGCATAGGTCAAGACTCTATGTAAGATTTGGTGTCTGCATAAGGAACTCTTTCGGAGAAATTCAATAAAAGCCTCTTATCATGAAGATTAATGAGAAGAATTTGTGCGTTTTTGCAACGACGCCACCGTACGACAAAGAAGGCTTCCTTTACAAGAGGGGCGAGGTTAATAAAGCATTTCAGAAACGCTATTTTGTTCTCAAAGGAAATCTGCTTTTTTATTTCGAGAAAAAAGGAGATAAGGAGCCTTTAGGACTTATAATAGTAGAGGGTTGCACAATAGGTAAGTGGATGATTAAGTAAAACTATTTTTAAGAACATTTGTATTTGTCATTTCACAGAGCTTTCGGAAGAAAGCGACCAGTATTGGTTCGAAATTGCATTCAATGGAAATCGAACGTATATTTTATCGGCTGAATCCCAAGAAAGCATGGAGTCCTGGATGAAGGCTTTGACATGTGCTGGTTATGAGTATAAGAAACTAATGGTCGATGAATTGCAAAGGCAACTGGAAGAAATTGAAGGTTCTCGCAACAGTAAGTATATTGGGATGTGTTATGTACGTATAACTAAAGCAAAAATTCCAGAGATTTCCACGGATTCGGTTACGTCTACATCTGGCGTTTTGACGCCTAAACCGCCGCCACGAAGAACGAACCCATTTAACAGGCCCGCACCACCTGTGCCTAGCGGAACAAATGGCAATAATGTCAATGAGGCAAATATGGCGTTTATAAATGGTCATTTTGGGTCCTCTTCACAACGTAATGCACAATTGAGTAAGTTTTCAACATGAATGTCCTGTTCAAAATGGTAGGACATACATACATGATGATTTTTCTGAAAATGTTTGACTGCATATCTAGATATGTATACAAACTTTGCCTTTACTTTATGTTTACTCTCTTTGTTTGATTTTGTTATCAAACCACTCTAATTCCTATAAAGATTAATTAATTAATAATGTTTATTAAAATAGCATTTGTTTTCAACACATATGCCAAGATGTAAATAATAACATTGGCCCAATGTACTGTCCCGGCACGAGATAACTATGAGCAGCGAAAAAGCTGGAACTTTGAGCTCCAATCTGTGTGGTGTTCTACGCTATCACGATAACCTTAGCTGGTTGTTGATCTCACTGAGACTCCGCCGCAACCTGTGGATGCTCCCGGTAGCTCTCAGCTAAAAATACCACACAGATTGGAGCTCAAAGTTTCAGCCTGTGTGATGCTCATAGTTATCCCGTGCCGGGTCGCGTTCTTATATTGATTATGTTCGTAGGCATTTTGCAATATTTATAATAGGTATACAACTTAGTTTTTTTTTCGCTCTTGATTTTGTGCTTTTTAGGTCACGTAAAACCCGAAAAGGTACAACCTAGTATTGTTAGGGTTGCAATAATAGTAGTAGTTGTTGTAGCCACATTTGCATGTAGAGTTGGCGGTCCTCGCCAAACTCTTGTAGGAGTGCAAGCCCTTTCCGGTTTATATGACCGATCGCCGCAGGAACATAATGGCCATTGGTTATTTAAAGGCGCCAACAACTCGCGCATCATAGGTACTCAGTACTTAAGTAAGAGCCGGTACCGCCCGGCCAAAGTTCCAACTTGTGTAGTGCTCATAATTATCCCGTGCCGGGATAGGTGTAGTAGTTTTTGTTCTTGTTCTCGTCGTCATAGTAACAAATTTGCATGTGGAGGTAGCGATCCTTGTCAACCGAGCCAACTCGCTCCGATTCGTAGGAGGGATCGACAGCCATAGGTATATATCAGTATATAAGCAAGAGCTTGTGCCACCCGTCCTCTCACTGAGTCTACTGGATACCGCTGATTCTGAAATTGCAATCTGTTCGGTGCTCATAGTTATCCCGTGTCGGGTTGTTGTAACAGGTTCGCTCTAATTATAGAAATTGGTTCATTCTGATGTTATTCCGATTCGTCTCCATATATAGCTCCAGAAATCCGGCCGCTTCATATCGAACGGTCCCTAGTAGTTCTACAATTAGATTAGATTTTCCGGACATGTTAATAGGTGATTGGTGTCTTGTGGTGCTGTCTTGCATGAAAAGCAGATATTAGGTTTGGGATTGTCTAACATCAAGCGATGCGAGTTAAATGTAGCAAGCTTAACTCGTATCGCCCGATGTTCGGATCGCAATTGGGTCAGAGCAGTCCTGATGGTTTTTTGCGGGAGATTTTCAGGTTACGACTCATAAAAAAATACGTAAATTTCGTTCGCTTGTTTTTTTTATGACTGTGTGTTTTGTCTCTTTCTATTAATGAATAACTAAGTTTCTTTGAAATATCAAGTTTCTTTGAAATAAATCAAGGAATATTCGCATAGTGGGGAGCGTCTTTGGTATAGATGGGCATCAACACCCGTCCTACCATAATTTCCTATGCCCCGGACAAATGAACAGAACCACATGTACAGTGTGAGCAACTAGGTTAGGCATTGTTATCATTCCTCAATGGTACTTAAATTAGTTGATGTATATAAATAATGGTCATCGTTTTTCACTGTGAAAATGTGCACTTTGTAGGGCGCACCTCCGACTTCGAATATTTCGTTTGACCCAACGACCACGAATCTGAAGTCCGTCTTTGGGGCAAAGCCCCCTGGACTGAAAAATTTCCTATAAAGTTGATTCGATGCAAATCCTTCACATCAGCATTAGAGCTCAGGTGTTTTAAATTCAATTAGTGTCCGATGAAAGTTTAAGCACAATGATTAGGGAACTCCTTTTTATAACCGAGTCCGAACGACATGTCGCAGTGCGACATCTCTTTGCGTTGAAGTTTTTACATGGCATAGTCCCTCACAGATGTCGCCATCATTAGGATGGGATAACCACCGCTGATAATATATTGCGGTGTTCTCTCCAGGAATCGAACCCAGGCGTTCAGCGTCATAAGAGGACATGCTTACCTCTGTGCTAAGGTGGCCTCTTTTCTACGCTGCTCCTCTAATTTCCGACAACTAGTTTCGAGATTTTTTTCTCGACTTTATCATTCTATTGGAGTTTTGGTCTTCACTTTTTACATGTGCCACAATGTTTACCCCTTCAAACACTCTAATAACTACCTCGTCTGTTTTTCAAGAACCCATGCTTTACAATCATTTATAGTACATATAGTATCAGTGTATGAAGTAATTTTCATGTCGTGAAATGGCTTTATTTCTGAACGGTTTGTTCAATCCAAAGTAGCATCTGTTAGCCAATATTACTTTTTATTTCAAAATTTTCAAGAACCCATGCTTTACAATCATTTATAGTACATATAGTATCAGTGTATGAAGTAATTTTCATGTCGTGAAATGGCTTTATTTCTGAACGGTTTGTTCAATCCAAAGTAGCATCTGTTAGCCAATATTACTTTTTATTTCAAAATTGTTGTCATTCGTTTCGTTTTCGTTCGGTGCCAAGGGAGATAAAATAGGTTACCATCTCAAATTTTCTTCGTTTGGTCGTTCTTATCCACTTTGCTCTATCTCCAATTACCGCCAGACCCACTTTTACTGACTTTTACAGACGATCTTTACAAAGGCTGGTGTTCGACCCATCACATCTGCATCTCGTATAATCTATTAAATAGATCACACGATAAGCTGTCTGTCCGAAACCTCGTTTGATATTGAACAGTTCGGAGGAGTTCTTTCCTATTCTTTTCTATTTCTACATCAAACCAATGGTTTAAGTACAGACGCATCATTCTGCAGAGACAAACAAGGAAATCTGGTAAAAGATTCAGATAGTATGCTTAGAATATGGAATAAGTATTTATCCCAGCTGCTAGCATCAAATTGTGGCGCCCTTGTTGTTGTAGCAGTGTGTTGTACACTGAGGCGACAGCCCTTGCCGATGGAGGACTTCATCGGGCCAATCCTGTACGCACAACCGCCTTGGGATTGACCAATCTGCGATCACATACCCGATGATTGCAATCTCAGCAGACAATGCCCCGTCCAAAAAACTTGACAATAGTGACCCCTGGTTGTTGTTGAATCACATTTGCATGCCTTTGCACTATTGCCTTTGGCGCTTCAAAGGCGAAATTGATTAAAAAAGCGCTGAAGAACGAAGACAAATTTACGGCGGTACGCCAAATATTAGAATGAAGAAGATAAGGAGCCAACATCCATGACAATAATGGGGACCAGACGGGCTGAAGAAGTTCCCTCCAATCTCCTATTGCAAGCATCTATTGCAGTCAAAAATGGCGAAAGGGCTATGTACCTGAAAATAATTTAGACAGGAAAAAAGGTGTTAATTTAGCCATAATCCTGACAAGTTGTTTACCTAATTTTAAGTGTCAATTAATAAAAACAAATTTTAATATTATTATTACTATCAGCCTTTAAGGGCTTAACCCATTGCTATGTCCAAGATACTATAACATAAATAACATGCAGATGCTTTGAGGCTAATCAATAAAAGTTTCAGGTATTTTGAAGAGCAGAGGGTGAAAGTTGGTGCTTGTAAGGATAGCGCTATCTTGGTGGGTGGCTGATGTCCTTATACTATTACCGACATGTTTTAAGGTGCATATATGATTCTGTCTATATTGGAGATGGCTAATGGGATTGGCATAAATCCCAGAAAACTGAGCTGGAGCTGTCCATCAGAAGGACGAAACTCGGTGTGCACAGGGGAACTGTCCTGGATAGGGTGGAACTGCCAATCTCACCAAAGATAAGGGTATTAACCTGTCAATGCAATGGCCGACTTCCACATCGCATTGGCTCCATAAAAAGCCGGACTCCTCAGAATTTCCGGAGATGAGAAGTTAGACGGTTGAGCACTCATTGTGCCACTGCCCTGCAATTACGGAGAGAAGCACAAGATTATGGTGAAAACCTTCTTATCTGTATGGATACTTTAAGCTACATAGATTCACTCGCCGTTCTTGACTACTGTGGAGGCTTAATATGACAGGTTAAAGGGAACTTCGTCAGTCCGATTGGCTACATTATAGTTATAGAAATTGGATAGTGATTGAGGTTGCCAGACGCGAGCTATTCAATATAATATAACCCAATTTTAATAACCAGCAAAGCAGCAATCACAAAATCCAAATTTACACAATTTTTATTTTGAAGTTTACAATTACATTGGGGGTTTGTAAGGCAAATTCAAAATTGTTTTGACATTTGCAGTTCCATCAGCTGTGCTGATGCGGTCACCTTATTAAATACGCTTTGCCTCGAAGATAATAAAAAAGAAAGCAATGCTTTTTTATGTTGTTTGTGACCAAAGATGTTCAATACAAGACACGGCGTATTTATCAGCTGCCCCCACAACCCACCTGATTGAACTTGATATGTCAATTAATTTTTCAATACGCCTTACAAAATGTATATACCTTGTTAACAAATTTTGACATCTCAAATTTCCAAAAACATGCTTTGTTATAGCAATTCACCGATTCGGCCACCTTATTAAATATGCCTTGGTTCAATAGGTATAGATCAGAGAGCTGCATGAGGCCCAAAATTTGGACCTCAATAGCCACTTTGGCCAAAGCAATTGCCTGTTACGCATGCAACCGTAAAACAAAGTAAGCTAGAAACACACGCACATTTACAATAGAGTGAGAGATGTGCGTGGGGACGTATTTTTCAATTTGGTCGTCGGGCAGCGTGTGTTATTTTCAAATAAGCACCACTCAGATGAGCGTCATATTAAGCCAAAACAGACAGAGGATTAATACATCAAGTGTTGTTCAGTGGCATTAATATGGTTTAGTCAGTTAAGGTTGGAAAAGGGGTAGGGATTTTAATCCGCTCATGCCACTATGGACATACACCTAAGCCAGCAATCGGCTTGTTGTGCGCTCTAAATACTAAAAAAGTAACCTCGAAAATCTAAGCTCGGAATTCGGTGCTACTTACAAAATCCTTTATTATTTTCCATGCCACTCCCCTTAGTTGGTTCATGTCCGGTATTGTGTCCCCACCTAAGTACCGGAGACTTTTAGCCGCCGCGAATGCCGGCCAATGACATATGAAATGCTCCAACGTCTCATAGTCTTCACCACATGCCCTACACATGCTATTACTTGCCTCACCGATTTTGCATAAGTGAGCTTGTAGTCCTATGTTTACCGTTATGATACCAAATGCTATACTGATCTCCTTCTTTCATCCTTTTAGTAATACCCTATTCCTCACGATCCGGATCACTCCATAGAATTTTTGCCGTCCTACCGACTGTTTCGCTTTTCCACAGTGTTACATGCGCGTTCGTCGCCTCCGCCCTAAACTCGGACTGCGGCGACCAGAAAAGCTTCGGGTTAACCAAGTTTATTGACGGCAGTCCTCAGGTCTTCACCGCCACATCGTCTGCTCTTTCATTCCCCCTTACTCTGTTATGATCCCGCACCAAACGATGCGGATTTTGCCATCCTCAGAGAAGGCGTTAATCTCCTTACATTCCGAGATTGTTTGTGATCTTACCAAACTGGTTGTTATTGCCCTTATGGCCATTTTACTATCCCTAAAGATGTTCACAAGCGATGTCCTCGCGTTAACACCATACCACTTCACGCATTCCGTGATTGGAGGATTTGAGCCTGCAGGACCTTTTATGTTCAGGCAGTCCAAAACGGATCTCATTCCTTGGGTTCTCAATGTAGACTCCCAGGTCCAATCTATTCTTTAGCTTTGTTGTTGTTGTTGTAATTGTAGCCATATTTTTATGTGGAGATGTGGATTCTCGCCAAGCTCCTTACCCCTAAGAAGTATTTAAAAATCGTGGACGGGTTCAAATCTCAAATCATCATCTTGTGGATAGATATCCACCACCCAGAAGCCTTAAGGTAGATCAACAAGATCTAGAGTGTGAGGTTCAGCGCTACAAGACAGAACATCTAGATCACGCGGCATATCAAGCGGATGTAGACAATATTCAGACACGGTAGCAGATGCGGTGAATAGCTTCCGGTTGAATATCGTCCTTGGAGAACGACCGCCTCCCATTGCGTCTGAAGAAATTGATCTCCACAGGCTAACCGACGTGTCGACGTACAAGAAGTATGTCCTGATTGTGACCAGGGACCACACGACACACGTCACCTGTGTAACTGCCCAGCCATACCCACTCAACTCAGACCCAGATACCTCTGGACGCACCCTATCTTAATCGCAGAGTTCGTGGATCTGGACACTCAACAGAATCAAGCAGACGAAAGAAAGAACACAACAAACTGTTACAACAACAACAACCTGTTCGCAGAAAAGCTTCCAGGAGACATGTTTTGCCGCTTGGCTTATCTTACTGTATTCCTTGAGCCGTGCGTAGTACGCATCCCAAAGCCCCCGAGTCTTAACTCGATTAAAATGAGTGGAATATCGTTAAAACTCAAATAAGTGTACTACTTCCGTCCAACTTAGATGAATTTTGGTAAATCGATTAAGCTTCGTAGATACTTATACACTTTACGGTTCGTCAGAACTGAACCGATTCTATTCTTAGGGTGAATTAAGCCATTTTGCGTTTAAAACCCAGAAGTGTCCCTATTATTTTTCACACTTTAAATTTCGATATTGTTTTAAAATGGCTAACAAATAAACAAAATTATAAGCCATCGACCTCGCTCTCATTTTACGCGATTTATAATCCTTTATTTGTCTGTATGTCACTATTTGTTTGCATATAACCGAATATCGTCGTAACATTCATAGATTATCTAGCCGTGTCCGCCCGTCTGTCTGTCTGCGAAAATCACTCTAAAGTCTGCAATTCAAAGATGTCCTATATCTGGACAGAACACTCTTAATACCGATTTCTATGTTCATAAAATCATATTTTTGCCTCGATTTCAACGGTGGTTTCTTCGGAAAGACTAAATGAGCCTATAAATGCGCATTTACTACCTACTTCCGCCGTAACAGTGACCTGCATGAACCCCTCAACATCTGAGCATGAATCAAATCTGACTTTATTTGTAGCTGTCATATAGCCCTATTTTCCGCATTTCTTACCCAGAAAGCTAAAATTAAAAAAATGGAAAAAATCCCTTGATACCCGTACCAGTTGCAGTCAATATCAGAACTTACGATTTTTTTCTCTGAAATTTGAAACATTACGACACCATGTAACGGTTTTAGGCCCCTCATCATCCATGGTCTTATTTTGCACAAATACGCAGAAACGAGAACACGTAAAATAATTTTGAGTTAATCACTGTGATTTTTTCAGTAATTTACTTGGTATTTATATTTTGGAAAAACTTACCAAAAATTGAGGTTAGCCTACCAACCTACTAAGAGAATAAAAAGCTACCAATTTTGGTAGGAACCTACCTAAAACGGCAACACTGGTCTTGACGTACCATCAAATACTTTTGTGCTCCACTATGTCGATATCTAAAGGTCTATTTGTTTTTTGAAACGTCAAGCAAAAATAGAACCAATTTAAAATGTCTCTGTCTAAGAAATAGTCTTTCTTCGGCTCTTCATGAACATAATGTGTACTATCATAAAGACTTCGTGCACCATCACTTCAATAATATAAATCCTCAAAATATTGTTCCTTATTTTCCCGTCAACAGAGATAAGACAAAATTTTAGAACTTTCTCTTGTTTGCGCATGGGTCACAATAGCTGCACATTAACATCTGTTAAATAAGAACTCAACCAATATATACAGTAACTGTGGAAAATACACCAGAGAAAAGCGTTTCTAGAAAATGGAGGTTTGGATATTCTTCGTATACCTAACCATAAAAATATTGAACCATAGGGGGTATACTAATTTCATCATTCCGTTTGTAAAACTTCGAAACATGCGTCTACTACCCCATAAAGTACATACATTCTTGATCGTCATGACATTCGAAGTCGATATAACCATGTCCGCCTGTCCGTCTGTTGAAAGCACGCTAACTTTCAAAGGAGTTAAGCTTGAAATCTTGCACAAATACTTTTTATTAGTGTAGGTCGGTTGGGCTTGTAAATGGGCCAAATGGGTCCATATTTTGATATAGCTGCCATATAAACAGATCTTAGCTCTTGACTTCTAGAGCTTCTAGAGGGCGCAATTCTTATTCGATTTGGCTGAAATTTTACAGGTGGTATTTTGGTATCACTTCCAACAACTGTATGGTCTAAATCGATTGTTAACCTGATATATCTTGATCTTGTATTTACTATAAGATTAATTGAAGTTAAATAAATAAATATATATTTTGGGGATAACATCTTTGGGCCTTATGATATTAATAATTTTTCGGTTAGTTGGATGTTAAGTTATATCCATTTATACCAAGAACCCAAAATTATTGTTAGAAAATGTCATTGCGCCCAAAAGTCGGTCATGTCGCCCAAAAGTGTGCAAAAACACCTAACATTGGAAGATATTGGGCGATATGACATTTGTCATTTTGGGCGAAATAACGCTTCGCCGGGCAATCCCAAGGCAGCCGGTTGTACGTACCGGATTAACCCGATGGAGTTCTCCTGATGCATTTATTTAAAAGAAAGTAAACTTCAGTCGAACTTGTAAATGGTTAACAAAACGGTTTAAATACAATAGAAGCTTATTAAAAGTATTTTCATAATTTTCGGACCAGCCTAATACATTTTTGTATGTGTATGTTTGAAAGTATCAAATTTATCATTAAGTAAACCTTATTGACTGCCCTTCATGTATTGAATTTCTATTGGAGGGCGCTCAAAAAAATACACGCAACAACAATTGTAAGCTTTGGACGGATTAACCGTATTTTACAAAATTTTTCGATGTACCAAACAACAACACAGAAAAGATCAGTACAAAACAAACTTTTGAGTTGAACGGAAAACGGGAGATTTAGCAAACAGTAGTACAATACCATTGTATACGTATCAACGCAAACAATAAAATATGTTTTATGGTTTCTTTTGTTAATTCTGCCCGTTCGCGTGCCCATTAAAGCATTTCTTATCAAGCTAATTGCACTTTAATATTGTGCAGATCGATCATGGAGAGATTTTTTCATATAGAATTTTGTTGTTGTTTATTTCCAAGAAACGGTTATAAAGAATTTTCTGTTGCAGGTTACGATACTAGTCCTATTGCGCCACCAAGGGGTATACCACCAACATCACATTCGAATACCAGCGGGATAAGTACGGCGAGAAGTGAGTTCTATGTTTCATCCCAGCCATCGGTGCCGTCTGCTCGCCAACAACAGCAGCAGTTTCCAAATTCCCATCACCAGCAGCATAATACAAATTTAAATACAAACTTAGCCTCTATAGCAGTCTTCAAGCCGGCTGTAATCGATCTTCAAAATCATAATAGGGCGCTGAATTTTGATGATATTCATGAACAATTTCGACAAATTGTTATGAAAGACGTACGAGCGTATCAGGCACAAAGTGAAATTAAGAGAAGACCCCTAATTGAATTGTAATAAACTAATGGCTACATACATGTATAGAATTATCAATTATCGTATACATTGTATTCAAAATGCAGTTTTTACTGCATTCTATCATATTGTGCGACATGCTTATTTTTAAACTATTTATTTACCATTTTCGAAGTCCATACCCCTAATAATTTATATTCTAAAATTTACAACTAACAAAAACGAAAATTACTGTTCTATTCATTTTTGCCATCATGTTTGGTTGCAAAATAGCCTCATATTTGTGTTACATTTTAATAAAACAGTTTTTCCTATTGACACAAAATAAAGTTTCTGAATACTATATATAAGTAAATAAAATTATATTGAACTTTTAGTTAAACTTTTAGCCTTACCCGATAAGCACGATCCTCAAAAACAAAAAAATGGAATTGCTAATTTTAGTTGTTATAGCGGGAGAAATCACTGCAGTTTGTAGTAAAAATCGAAAAATCGCTTGCGCCTTTAAGGTCAGAAAATGTATTTCCCTTTTTGGTAGATTACTACCAAAACTGGTAGGTTGATCTCAATTTAGTTAGATTTTTCCAATATATAGATAACAAAAAATTACTGAAGGATTCTTCGGGGATGACACAAAATCGTTTCTTTGTATTCGAGATGAATATATGCATGATTTCAAATTATCAATTATATTTCAAATATCCGATTAAATAAAACCATTTTTTACGCCAAAGAATCGAGATTAAAGTAGCAATCAACATCATCTGAGATGTGCATCACTTTTTAAATTGACTGCAACAGGTACGTGCGTCATTTGATTGATCCAAATTTCATAAATTCTGGTTAAAAAATGAGTATTTCTATGCATAAATGGTTAAATCCAGAGATCTGTATATGTGGTTGCAATCTTTGAATATACTTTAGCGTGATTTCAATAGACAGACGAACATAACTAGATTATCTATGAATACGAATACGTATTCAATTACGTTCTGGCAGATGCAGCCGCCTCAATTCCTACAGAGCTAGGATTGATGCCGACGTGCAAGGTATGTCCCGATTGTATCCAGGGACCGCACGATACACGTCACCTGTTTAACTGCCAGGCCAGACCCACTCGACTCAGACCCAGATCCCTGTGGACGCACCCCATCTTAGTCGCAGAGTTCCTGGGTTTGACACTCAACAGACAAAAAGATAGAACACAATAAACTGCTACAACAATAACATCTATGAATACGACGATCTGTAGAATTTTATACCGTATAGATTTGGAAATGAATAATTCGATGTGTTGCAAATGAAATGAATAAATGGCTTAATTCTTGGTGATGGGTCTAAAAAATATACGGCATTTCTGGGCTGTACGACAGTTGGTAATTTTTTTTTTTTAATTTTGGTAGGAAATAATTTTCTTCAGTAGCAACACTGGTCGGGACCTAAAACCCTCATAAAGGGTATATGATGTAAATTATGTACAATATGGTTAAAGCAAGTGCAGTAGAGTTGGGTTAGAGTAAACACCTCTTTCGGGTAAACTATTTTTGGTCCTAGGAAATATGTATGTATGTATAAATAATTTTAAAGAATTCACTCAATAATGATAAGTTTTGTAGTAAAATTAATGTAATAAGCCGTATTTTCTAGCCTGGGTAAAGGAAAATTTTCAACTTAGCCACATTTTCATGTGGAGGTGGCGATCCTCGTCGAGTTCTGTAGGTGAGCAAACTCGTTCAGGTCCAAAGGACCAATCGCCGCGGGGACAGGCTGGCCGTTGGTTATTTAAAGGCGCCAATTACTCGTCTTGTCCTATCGAGCATCATAGGCACTCAGTATTTATGCAAGAGCCGGTGAAGCCCGCCTCTCACTGAGATTCTCCGCTCGATTGGTTATTTAAAGGCGCCAATAACTCGTCCTGCCCTATCGAGCATCATAGGCACAGAGTATTTGTGCCGCCCGGCCTCTCACTGAGATTCTCCGCTCAATACCACTGACTGTCCGCGAATACCGTTGCAGCTACTCCGTATGGACCATTCCACTATCCGCAACCTGTGGACGGGCTTGGTATCTCGCAGCTAAGCTTCTCGTGACAGCAATGAACACCACACAGATCGGACCTCAATGTTCCAGCCTGTGAACAGGTGCAACCGGCGCATGGAGTGGGTGTATATCCGATCCTGCTCTGTCCTTGCGCCACTACGGACCATGGTCGCACTGAATATGTGGCAAGGTGTTGTGCGAACATAGTCAGAAGTGGGTAACAAGCGTTGTCATCGCCTTCGGCCTCCTCGTCGACGGACTATGTGACCCCTCCGAACACTCCAGTGCGAAAATATACGCAATAGCAACAGCCCAGCCCAAATAGGTGTTTTATTTACCCATTAAGCGGATTTTCTCGCTTAGTTTGCATGGAGAAAAATGCTTTATCCGTTTAGCTAAGAGGCTAATCTAATCGCCGTTTATTACAAGGCGGATTTAAAAAGGTGGTCTAACGCGAACAGCACACAAATTTCTTTGGGTGTGTTGGCAAAACGTCGATCAGCTTGATGGCACGATGGCGGATTGCACCATATGATATGTTCATGGTTGAATTAATAAGGTTGGCTCACTTGCCCAGCTGATGGAATTGTCCAACTCCAGAGTTGAATCCCGTTTACACTGCTGTTTAAATTCGGATATAATGGCTCGATCATTTGTTTCCCTTTATACAATCACCTGACGAGAGCCTTAAATCCGGATTTAATGAGCCGTTTACACTTCTGGGTTTTAGTAATCTTGTTCACATGTATCTACTCGGGGTGGAAAACAATTAAGAATTTGTGGATACATAAATAAGAGAGAATTTGTGTAAAAATATAAATAAAAATACTTCTAAAATATTCGGTTCCCCAAAAAGTAATTGCGGATTTTTTAAAGGAAAGTAAATGCATTTTTTATAAAACTTAGAATGAACTTTAATCAAATATACTTTTTTTACACCTTTTTTCTAAAGCAAGCTAAAAGTAACAGCTGCTAACTGACAGAAGAAAGAATGCACTTACAGAGTCACAAGCTGTGAAAAATTTTGTCAACGCCGACTATATGAAAAATCCGCAATTACTTTTTTAGCAACCCAATAACATCATCGGGTCCTTTTCGTTAGGCTGTCGGGAGTCTCCCATCCCTGCACTGCCGGAGGTCTCAATATAATAAATAAAAAAAACTTTCTTTCAAAGCAAGCATTTGCAATAAATCTGTACGAAGTAATAACTATTGTGGTAGAACGTGTTGTGCTTTTGGACTTGCAATTGCAACAACATTGTTTTGAAACAAGTGGAAGATGCTGGGAAAGACTTTTGGAAAGTTTTGCTTATTTTACTTATACCAATGAAAATACTACAAAATCCAATTATATTTACAAACAAAAGATGCATTCGTTTTTTTTAAATATTTTTTTTTTCATTATATTTTTCAAACTACCTCCAACGAAACTACCTTGAGTGGCAAATGCCGTAAATTGAAATGTCAAAGTGGTTTTAGGTTAGGTTAAGTTGAAAAGAGGGTGAAGATATTAGCTGTGTTCGGGAACTCAAAAATTTGTTCAAATCGGTTTCTTAAGTGTTTTGTTGGTATCATCCTCTTCTGAGATCTACGCTAAAGCCAACACCGTTCCTATAAATTTGTTAAGCAGGGAAGATGCTGCCATTAGATTGAGTGGGTTTAGCTGGGAAGTTAAACAAGTGACGTACATTGAGATTCAATGATAACAGTCTACGTAGCCACCACATGACCAAAAAGAAAGCTTCCTTAACCTCACATCAGTGGTCGCAGCAATTTTTCTAGGCACTATATCCAGAAGCGTTAGGTGGTTAGTCCGAGGTTCCTTTGTCAGCACACCAGGCGCTGCCGACAAGGGACGTTGAGAACGTGTTTCTACTTTTATGTACGGCATGTAAAGCAGTTGTAGTCCTATGCAGCCTTCGCAATGCATGCTGATTCTCGGCGAATGGAAATTGTCCAACTTGAGAACTGGGAGGAGTAGCCCCTCAAGCATCTTTGCTACTCTGTATGTACGACTCCCCCTTGCTCGTATCCTTTCCAGGTTTCAGTAGCGCGCATGTCCCCTTATGACACCTATATGTCCCGGTATGACACCAAATGCTATACTGACCTTCTTTTAACTTCCTTTCTGTAATTGCATCTCGTTTGTCGCCCAATCCCTTAAATCGGACTGCATCGACCCGAAAGGCTTCGGGTTAACCAAGTTTATCGACGCTAGTTCTCTGGCCTTCACTGCCAAATCGTCTGCCCTTTCTTTCCCCCTTACTCAGTTAAGGCCCGGGACACAAACAACGCGGTTTGTGCCATCCTCAGAGGAGGCGTTAATCTCCTTCTTACACTGCAAGACTGTTCGTGACCCTACCGTCCCGCTTGTTATTACTCTTATGGCCATTTTACTGTCCGTAAATATTTCCACATTCGACGACCTCCCGTTAGAACCACACCACCTTACGTATTCCGTTATCGCCCGGATCTCTGCCTGCAGGACCGTATTAAGGTCAAACAGTCTAAAACAGATGTCAGTCCCTGGGTTCTCAATGTAAACTCCCAGGCCCACTTTATCTCCTAGCTTTCATCCATCTGTGTAACGCAATCGGCTTGTTCTGACCTTTAGAGCGCACAACAAGCCGATTACTGGCTTAAGTGTATGTCCATAGTAACATGGGGCGGATTAATATCTGCACCCTCTTTTCAACCTAACCTAACATGATCTTCCATGCGGCAATACTCGGGCTCCCAGTGCCTCGCACTCGATTTCAAGTGTGGTCTCAGGTATCTGATCAGAAACCTTTTCCCTTCCTTCCAGGTTTCCTTTGTTGCCTCGATTATACCGCGATTGTATGAGCTGCTCCCATCCTCAATCTATTCTCCCATCGCATTAAGTCTCATAGCCGCATTGGCTGCCTCACATTTAATCTGTATGTCTATGGGTCGGATAGTTAGAATAGTCTTCGGTGTTCTCTGAACTTGTTGTTGCAATTTTTCTCCATAGCAATCCACCAAAGTACTGAGGCGTAAGTAAGTATTGGTCTGATCACGCTCCTGTAGAGCCAGTGGACTATCGTAGAATTCAGGCCCCATTTCTACAGAGTTCCCAACATGTGAGCCTTCTCAGTACGCTTCTGAATGTGACACTTGTAATTCAGATCACTCGTAAGCATTTGATCTCCTCAGATATCGAAATCGTTAACACTAAGACCCTGGGTCTAACCCAGTCATATGCCATATGCATAGCTGGTTCGAATCATTACCCTAAGAAGTATAACATCGTCTGCATAGCAGACGGGTTCAAATCCCTCCTCAGTCTGCATCCGTAATAGGTTTTTTATGGTGGTCATCCAAAGGAGTGGTGATTAAATCCCCCCCTGTGCCACTCTCCCTTATATTTATGTCATGGGACCCGCAATTTATTCACCTGTTCCTTAGCATATTGTTTATCCAGAATCTAAGGTCCCGGTCCACCCGGTACTAGTCTAAGGATTGAATCAATGTGTCAGTCCGCACATTATTAAACAATAATCGATGTCAATACAAACCGCCCGTGTACGTCTTGGCATCGAAGAATTCTTCTATTTTACGCACAAACTCTTGCAGGGCAGTCTTTACCAACCTTCCCTTGACATAGGCATGCTGTTTGTATTAAAGCAGTTCGCTGGATGTCTTACTCCTTATCATGGTATCCACAATGCGTTCCATGGTTTTGAGTAGAAAAGACGTAAGGCTTATAGGTCCGTAGGCCCTTAGTTTTGCATAACTTGCCTCGCCTGGATTGCGAATAAACACCACCCCTACCTCCTGCCAAGCTTTCGGAGTATATGCACGTCCTAGGCACGCTGTGAAAATAGTGGCCAGATGATGAACGCCGGAAATATTCCATCAGGTCGGGGTGACTTACATGGTTTGAACCTCCTCAAGGCTCAAGTCTTAACCATAAATTCCGTTATGATAAACTTTCGATCAACCTCATCATTTCAAGATTCCGGTGTCTGCGTGAGTCCCACCGTACCCTGTGAAAAATGCGTTTTCTTCAAAAGCCTCAACATGTCTTCCGTTGTTCCTGCTCTCACTCCAATGTCGTTTACTAACGTATCAGTTTGGACATGGGGTTTTGAAAGAAACTTGTGCATCTTGGCGGCGTGATAAACGCTATAGATCTGTTCGCAGAAAAGCTTCCAAGGGACTCTGGCAATCTTATTGCACTCCTGAGGCGTGTGTAATACACATCCCAATATACTTCCGTTTTTTTACGACGTGCTGTGTTAAAAAGTCTGCGAACCTCCACGGTCAGCCAAGGTTTAAATGACTTCCTTTCTCGAAGAGAATAACTATGTTCGACAGTCGTAATCATTTTAAAATTGTCGTTAATGGCTTCTATGCTCGGACAATCTAAATTATATTGCCAAACTCTTCTTCTGAGTAGTCTTCCGAATTTTGATGTCGCTAAGTTTCGATAACACACAAATAAAAAATTAAAATGTTCCGGAAATTATCAACCATTTTTTGTTGCTAGCGACAATGATTTTAGCTAATGACTTCCATCCTGGAGGCCAGAAAAAGCCTTTGTGCACAATGATATTAAAGGAATTTGATAGAGGAATATCATACCAACAATTTGGTGTATAACTTGGGTCCAGGACATGCCAAGTTCTCCCGAATTATTTCCAGCCTGGAGGCCAGGAATGGAGTTAATTCAAAAAAGATGATTTGATGTATAACACTTGGCTGAATAGAGAGAATTGGCCTTCATAAAAACAATGATCGGGCTACATAACCTTTTGTTCCTAATATGAAAAGTTTTATTATATTAAGGTTGGTACTACGTTTCTTTTAATGTAATACGAGACCGTTTTACAAAGGTTTTTCACAGAATAAAAAATGTATATTAATATTGAAACAATAAGAACAATGAATTATATATGAACTGAGTTTACAATACCTCCTCTCAATTGGACAATTTCAATAAATTTCGAATTGTAAGAAACGATGTAGCATCCAAAAGTTTTGTTAAAAAAGTCAGCGATTTGTTTTTTAGTTGATACAGGATTTATAACTAAATTTCCTTTCATTATATGATCCTTTAAAAAATGATAACGTATATCGATATTGAATACATATGTATAGTAAAATTGCCATAAGTGCAATACCAATCAGGACGGTAAGGTCACGAACAGTCTTGCAGTGTAAGAAGGAGATAAACGCCTTCTCTGAGGATGGGAAAATCCGCATCGTTTGGGTGCCGGGCCATAACGGTTAACCAGAAGCCTTTCGGGTCGATGCAGTCCGAGTTAAGGGAGTGGGCGACTAATGCGCATGCACATTGTGGAACAGCGAAACTGTCGATAGGACGATAAAAATCCTATGGGGATCCTGATCGTGAGAAGACGAGGCTATTACTGAAAGGGAGCAAGAAGGAGGTCAGTATAGCTATTGGTATCATAACGGGACACATAGGACTACGAGCTCACTTATGTAAAATCGGTGCGGCAAGTGATAGAGTGTGTAGGGCATGCGGGGAAGATGATGAGACGTTAGAGCATTTCCTTTGTCATTCCCGGCTTTCGCGAACAACAGATACCAGTACTTAGGTGGAGACACAATATCAGACATGAACCAACTTAGGGGAGTGGTATTGCAAATAATTAAGAATTTTTTAAGTAGCACGGAATTCCTAACATCGATTTTCTTTTTCGAGGTTACTTCATAGTTTTTAGAGCGCACAACAAGCCGATTACTGACTTAGGTGTATGTTCATAGTGGCATGGGACGTATTAATATCTGCACCCTCTTTTAACCTAACCTAACCTATATCGATGTTTGAAACGCTTACATTCCATGTTCTTCGCTATTGGTATACACCCAGCATTGTCTTCAAATATTTTAATTTGATAGTCTTCTCCAGCAATTTTTAGATCTGGAAGTATACCACGAATCCATAATCCTTCAGATACTGATTGACCACGAATCCATAATCCTTCAGATACAGAATTTCACTACTTTTATTACATTGATATACTAAATTTATATCTTTTGTAGTTTTAGCGTAACGAAGTTGTTGAAATCTTTCCATATTGTCAACAAAATAACATAAATCAGGACGAACACTAAACATAATGTTCATAAGAGATCCCAATAACATATTTCATATTTGAATAGACAACTGAAGTCCTTTCTCCATTTGCTGTTCTTACATAATTACACTCAGTTATTCCAAATTTTTCTATAACACTAGTTATTAAAGATTCTTGAGACATTTTTAATTTTCTAGTTTGCTGATTATAATCCAGTTTGATTCCTAAGTAGCGATGCTTTTTTACGCAATCCGGCAGTTCAAAGTTTTTCGATAATTCCAATTTAACATCATCTATTTCTTTCACATTACTTCCAATGATTAGGATATCATCTACATATAACAAAATAAACTACAAACCAAAAATACAAAGTTTAGATAAATCTGGCTTATAACTAAACCACATTTCAGCTGGTGTTTTTAAATTCATCAGTGATCTAGTAGAACTGCGGTTCATTAAATATACACTAGTAAGCACTGTTTCGCACCAAAGCAATTTCGGATTATCAGATTCCAACAACAAAGCTTTTACTCGTTCGACAATCGTACGGTTCATCCTTTCGGCGACACCGTTTTGTTGTGGTGGTACTTCCGACTTTCTCTTCATTGGGTGAACCATTGTAAAATGCGTATCAATAAACGTAAGGAAAAATCTTGAGCCATCCCATGCAGTTAGCTACATAGGACCACACACATCGGAATGGATATTATCCAGGGATCTAAAAGACTTATTCCGCGTTCCATTATATAGTTCTCTACACTGCTTGCTCGATACACATACATCACACCGGAAACAATATATTTTAAAACCAGCTTGTTCTGACCTTGATAGATGATATGACTAAGTCGTTTGTGCCAGAGTGCACTTTCTTCGGCTTTGCTTAAAGATGCAATTGAATTATAGTTACATTTCATTCTTACTTCGAACAAATTACCACACTTCTTTGCTTTTAAAATCTCCTCACTGTTTCGCAAAACTAGGGCGTATCTTTTGTTAAATTCTACTTTTAATCCAGATTCCTCACAGATCGTAAATTTTCTCTAAATTCAGGACTGAAGACATCCTTCAAATTTATTTGAACACCCGTATCACTTAAGGCATCGATTTCACCAACCATTGACACGCATACATGGTCCTCATTCTTAGCAACTCTTATATACTTAGGACTCCATAATTTCTTCAGATTTCTGAATATATCTTTGTTTTTGACAAAATAATCCGTTGCACTAGAATCCAGAGCAAACACAATATCATCCATATTCTTAAACGATGAACGATGCTCTTTGTAGCTATTTTTGCTTCTGCAATATTTTTTCATGTGAGCATATTTTCCACAGCGATGGGATTTTCCATTAAAAAGATTCTTCAAATTATACATGGACTGGGAAGCTGTTGTTTTCTACAAATGTTCATCATCATTGCGGTTTTTCTTCTTCGACTGCTCTTCCAATAGCTTGGATTTAACACCTTCCAATGTAAAATCTTCTATGGTCAAATTCTTAAAAACAGTAACAATGGTGTCGAAAGATTCCGGTAAAGTCAAGAACAATTGGGATACAAGATACGGCTCTTCTGGCTTAGCACCAGGGCTTATTAGTTATCTGAACAGGGAGTCAAATTTGGGAAAATCTTGATTGTGGCACTCACTTTCTCTCAATTTGTAGTTAGCTAAATCTTTTCTTATAATGGTTTTATTTTGACAAGACTTACAGGAAAAATTCTTAATTAAACCATCCCACATTTTTTTCGCGGTTGCCTTATCTCTTATGTATCAAGCTAACATCTAACTTGCGGAGTTGACATATTTATAGCTTCAAGGCATCCTGATGCAGCCAAATGTTTCTCTACACGAAACTTCCAATTCTCAAAAATGTATCCGCACAATTGCATACCGCCAGTGTGTACGTTATCGACATGTATCGAGAGTAAGTTTTTTGCGTGCTGGCTTATTTCTGTTAATTCACGTTTTATAAACAAACAAACTTTCATAAAAACTTGTAAAACGAAAATTTACATTCATCTTCGAATTTTTTATGTGAAATATACAGTTCATCTTTATAAAGGGTGATTTTTTTGAGGTTAGGATTTTCATGCATTAGTATTTGACAGATCACGTGGGATTTCAGACATGGTGTCAAAGAGAAAGATGCTCAGTATGCTTTGACATTTCATCATGAATAGACTTACTAACGAGCAACGCTTGCAAATCATTGAATTTTATTACCAAAATCAGTGTTCGGTTCGAAATGTGTTCAAATTTTGACAAATTTTGTTCAGCGATGAGGCTCATTTCTGGTTGAATGGCTACGTAAATAAGCAAAATTGCCGCATTTGGAGTGAAGAGCAACCAGAAGCCGTTCAAGAACTGCCCATGCATCCCGAAAAATGCACTGTTTGGTGTGGTTTGTACGCTGGTGGAATCATTGGACCGTATTTTTTCAAAGATGCTGTTGGACGTAACGTTACGGTGAATGAACACATTTCGAACCGAACACTGATTTTGGTAATAAAATTCAATGATTTGCAAGCGTTGCTCGTTAGTAAGTCTATTCATGATGAAATGTCAAAGCATACTGAGCATCTTTCTCTTTGACACCATGTCTGAAATCCCACGTGATCTGTCAAATACTAATGCATGAAAATCCTAACCTCAAAAAAATCACCCTTTACAATTCCATCCTGTTCTTCATTTTTAAAAATCTGCAGCATCATGGCACCTTCTGCTTCTCTTTTAATCTGTGGTGCGTGTGAAAAAAAACATTACTAAAACATGCGGCTCCGTCAGCTGCTATGATTGTCAAAGCTGGTTTCATTTAAAGAATTGTTCACAGCTAAAGGATGACTCTTTAGATTTTCTTGTAAAAAACTCTGGACGAATTCGTTGGAAATGCCAAGGATGTCAATCACTTAGTCGCTGTGATGATAGCATAGACAACCTTTCGTATCTGAACTTAATTGTTTTCTATACCACTCCCCTAAGTTGGTTCAAGTCTGATATTGTGTCTCCACCTAAGTACTGATATCTGTTGGACGCGAAAGCCGGGCAATGACAAAGGAAATGCTCCAACGTCTCATCATGTTCCCCGAATGCCCTACACATGCTATCACTTGCCGCACCGATTTTACATAAGTGAGCTCGTAGTCCTATGTGTCCTGTTATGATACCAATAGCTATACTGACCTCCTTCTTGCATCCTTTCAGTAATAGCCTCGTCTTCTCACGATCTGGATCCCCCCATAGGATTTTTGCCGTCCTACCGACCGTTTCGCTGTTCCACAATGTTGCATTCGCATTCGTCGCCCACTCCCTTAACTCGGACTGCATCGACCCGAAAGGCTTCGGGTTAACCAAGTTTATTGACGACAGTCCTATGGCCTTCACCGCCAAATCGTCTGCCCTTTCATTTCCCCTTACTCCGTTATGGCCCGGAACCCAAACGATGCAAATTTTCCTATGCTCAGAGAAGGCGTTAATCTCCTTCTTACACTGCAAGACTGTTCGTGACCTACCGTCCTGGTTGTTATTGCCCTTATGGCCATTTTACTGTCAGTAAAGATGTTCACAATCGACGTCCTAGCGTTAGCACTTCACGCATTCCGTGATCGCCCGGATCTCCGCCTGCAAGGCCGTATTATGGTCAGGAAGTCTAAAACAGATGTCAGTCCCTGGGTTCTCAATGTAAACCCCCAGGCCCACTCTGTCCTCTAGCTAGGATCCATCCGTGTAACATGCTCTTCCAGATGGCAATACTAGGGTTCCGTCAATCCAAGACTCTGCCGATGGCATCAGTGCTTCGCACTCGACTTCCAGGTTCATCTCAGGTATCCGATCGGAAACCTCTTCCCTTCCTCCAAGGTTTCCTATCGTCGCCTCGATTATACCGCGATGGTATGAGCAGCTCCCACCCTCAATCCATTCTCCCATGGCCTTAAGTCTCATAGCCGCAGTGGGTGCCTTGTAGCATACAACGGTCAATTTCAATTTCTTGAAAAGCCAGTACATGTTGATCAAGTCAATGAGCAGACAAGTTGGCATTGGCACGCTTATTCGGCTCGGCCTTATTGCTCGTCGGTGGGTATGGGATCTTGCCATTGTCAAGCTCGAAAACGCTACCATAAAACTTTAAAAAGAATTGTCTATAAAGCGTGCAAGTTAAGCTAAGATGGGGACGAAATAGCAACGCAAGAAGTAGAAAAGAGAAAGAAGAAAATCGATTTTGCAGAGCCTATTGTATTCAGGTTATAGTTGTAGCAACCTGAAAAGTCTATGCCCACCCATCCATGTTACCTGGTATCCACCAATATATCCCTGGTAACCCATAACCAAAACCTCCCCTCTACGCTACTGCGGTGCCTTCAGGAATCAAACATAAAGAAATTGCTTAGCACATATCTATCGATTTCATGATTTTATTCGACATTGTAACCGATATTAATTCAAAAACAGACATATTCATTTGAAATTCACAAACATTTTTCTTTAAACCCTTATATATATATATACAAAAGATAATAATAAAAAAACCAAAAAAAAAGATAAAAAAAACAAACAAATCAAAATAACTTGCTTAACTGCTGTTGTTAACTATATGGCTAAAATTTAAAACGAAATGATTAACAGTGACAGAGGTTTGTTCGTAGGTGTCTGTTACGATCGACTGAAATTTTAAACAAAAATGTTAATGCGCATATGTTCAATATGCATAAGAAAGCAAAAGCAAATAAAAAAAAACGCAAGGCAAAATGATCGAAGTTCAATGACCTGTTTCCGGACGGACAGGTGAAATGGCAAATGTATTAGTGTTATTCTCTGTTTGGTCTTATTTGCTGCTTAAAATTGTGTCATAATTTCAAAACATAAAACCCAATGCAATAATTACAACAACAAATGAAAAAGTAAAACGATTCTTTTGGTCACATCAACTGGTTTACCATAGGGAAAACAACAAAAACAACATTCACGTTTGTACGGCTATGCATTTATGTACTGAGAGTAAGGGACCACCATTCAAAAACAAGTGAGCATATTAAACTGCAGCCAAGAGCTTGCTATATGTTTCAATGCCTCTAAAGCTGTAAGGAGAAAATAACAAGGCATACACAAAAGGAAAAAAACCCTTGAACGCCTACGTGAATGTTATTTTCGAGTCCTTTTACCAGGATTTATAAAATGTTCTAATTATTTTGATCTATTTGAAATTTATTGCAGCTGAAGTTGTGACCAAAGAAATATATTTTGAATTTATTCAAAATAAAAGAGAATCTTCATTGAAACCACCACTGCTCTTCAATATTCTAACGGTCTGCTCAAATGATTGGCACAACTAGTCCATGCAGCCACAGCATTAATGACAGCAAGTGGTGTTTTCAAATAAAGCAACAACAACAACAAAACAAAGGAGTAAAGAAACCACTTACTTGTCGTTTAGATCCCACGATGAAAGGCCTTTCAGCAGGGGTATGCGGGGCAGGGCTATTTGCACTTCCCAACACTGGTGGATGTTCTTATAACTTACTAGATTTGTTGGTTGTTTTATTTATTGTCTCTTTTATGTGACTTGTTGTTGTAGTCTTTGGGTGTAATGTTTTAATATGATTTTCTTTTTCTTTATTAGTGTTTCACTTTTTCTACATTTTTTAAATATATCCTTTTTTTCTCCGACCACTTGCGTAATTTTTACCCTTTAAAATTTTGGAAACTAAATAAATTTTAGAGACACTATAAAGTTGTTAAAAATGTTACTTTTTCTCCAAAGAACCGATTTAAAAAAAATGAATATAAATGGAAGCGGTTCAAAATCAAACAACACATACGAACAAATAACATGAGATTTTCATGCATGCAAAGCAGACTTCTGCTTGGAAAAAAAAATTCAATTTCTTTCTTTTTCAGGTTCTTACAGTTTTCAGGCTATCAAAGCAACGATCTTTTTTTTCTGATTCGCACTATAAAATAGGTCACTTTTAAGGCTGCGAATATGAGCAGGAACACACTATTTTTTTTTTTTGTTTGGGGTTATATAGCACACAAAGGCGGTCAGGGCTTCGCCGCAGTCCCCGAATACTTCCTCTCCACTCCCCTGACCACGGACACAACGCGGGGAGTAGGAACGAGTTAATTTCACGACGCTGAGTAACAGACTGATGGGTTCCGTGTAAATGGGATGCAATGGTACTCCAAGTCAAGCCAGGGACTTCGTTCGCCTCAAAAGAGAAACCAAATCGACCAAAGAGAGTTAGAAACCTTTGTAGGTTTTTAATCGGGAAATGGTTAATGCGGGTTTCATATGCGGCAAATCAATAATTGAAATGACCGGAAATAAATTATGATTCAATGGTAGTTTGGCTCAAAAATTTATCCAAACACCCTAATTGGAAAATTTAACATAAGTTAGAATAAAATTCCAACAATGGATAATTAAAGAAGTTCCGAAAACTGAGCGGTTTTCATAAAAAAAAACGGATGACGTTTCAATAAAAAAAATTCACAGCGGTTTTATTAAAAATTGACTCAACAAACAACGATCGTAGCTTTATGTACACTTGTTCACTCTGGGAAAGCTTGCCAAAGATGAGGCAGATGGCTTCTCGGCCAGGCCCTTTTCTACTCTCGCCAAAGCATCAGAATTTCCCAAGCTCTTAGCAAAGTTTACAACAAAAAAGAAATGGCCCGACATATACCAATGCAAAACAAACTCAATATGTCGCGGAGAAAAGGAGATAACATCATTGCCTAGGGCATAAAGACTCAATGGCATAGCATAGATATAACAGCGATTAAATGTAATGTGCGAAATCACAGGTATAATCTAGGGAGCTATTTGCCAAACCAAGCCACCAACACCATAACACAATCAGTCTGGCCACAAACCGGAAAAGGAACAAAAAAGAAAAGAAAGATTTAAACCAACACAGCCACAAGCGCCACTACATTTACCCCCCCGCCAAAATCAGGTTTCGGGGAGGAAAAAAACTCGAAAGCTGATCACGCTTGTGGATGTTCATTGCCTTATATCCTTCGCATGATAATTACCAAGGGATCGTCCTTGTAGATCCTCAAGTTCGTAATAGTAATTGCCCAGTTTCCTACGTATCCGGGCTTTAACAAAAGTTGGAGCCAACTTGGCATTGTACCCCTGCTCAAAGTTGCTTTGGCGAAAATTTCTCCGGAAAACCTCTTGACCAACTTCGTAGGAAACCTGTCTGGACCGAAGGTTATATGCCCTTTCATTGCGCTCAAACTGCTTCCTCATGAAATCCGAAGCCTTAGCACGAATAATATCAAATGAGTCCGAACGATTGAAATTGACAGCCCTATCATCTAACATGCCCAAGTTTCTTAATAATTTATAAGAAGCACCATTGGTCACCATATGCTGACCGAATGCCATGAAATAAGGGGAAGTACCAACGGAGGAGTGAACTGTAGACCTAAGTGCACATGCAATTCGACTCAGATTCTCATCCCAATCCTTCTGGTTAGGATTTACATACGCCCTTATCGCAGAAATAACTGATCTGTTCACTCTCTCAGACGCATTTGCCTGGGGAGAGTGAACCGCAGTATAAACATGAGAAATGCCATAATGTTGCAGAAGTTTATTGAAATTATTCGCCCTAAATTGGGTTCCGTTGTCGGAAACAACAACCTCGGGGACGCCAAAAGTGTGAAAAAGATACTCCTCCAGGAACTTGACAACTATATCGGCCGTAAACTTCTTAACAGGATGGATAAAACAAAATTTCGAAAAATGGTCCAACGCCACAAAAATTCCTACGTTACCGGTTCTGGACCTAGTATACGGTCCTAAAAAGTCCACATACAGCCTCTGGAAGAACCTATGAGTGTCCCCTGCCTTACCCATCGGTGGTCTCATAATGTAATTCGGGTGTTTAGTGGATTTGCAGATCTCACAACTGTTAATGTAATTTCGGACATCATCGACCAAATTTGGCCAGTAGTAATATCTTCGGATTCTCTCCAGTGCCTTATTAATTCCGCAATGAGATGAGAAGGGGTCATCGTGGTGCTTTCGCAGGACCTCAGGAACTAAACCCGATGGAATCCAAAGTTTCCATGCCAAGTCGTCAGTTGTTTGTTCCCCGCGTGCGTGCTCTGTCCTTCTATACAAAAACCCATCGATTATTTTTAAGTCAGGTGTATGATCGATATTAGCTTGAACCCTTCTTAACAAGTCTTTGTAGTCTTCGGAGTTAAAGTGGGTAGAATTCAAATCTACAAAAACCCCACTGTCCTTACCTATCTCGGACAAACACAAGACCTCGGACAAGTCATCAGAGTTGACACGGGAGAGCGTATCAGGAACTATATTTTGCGTACCCTTTCGATGTTCAATCTTAAACCGATAGCCTTGTAGTTTCAAAGCCCATCTGGCCAGCCTTGTGCTTAGGTCTGTTTGGGACATGAGCCATTTTAATGATGCGTGATCAGTTATCACAGTGAACTCATGCCCCTCGACATAAGCCCTGAATTTTTTTATACTCAGCATTGCTGCCAAGCATTCTTGTTCGGTGACACTGTAGTTGCGTTGGGCTTGGTTGAGTTTCTTAGACATAAAAGCTATCGGAAACTCATCACCCTCCGCATTCTTCTGCACCAATACACTTCCTATTCCTGTTTTGCTAGCATCGCAGTGTATGTAAAAAGGCTGCGAGAAATCAGGACTATGCAAAACAGGGGCTGAACTCAAGATTGACTTTAAATCCTCAAAAGCTTTCTGGGCATCATCGGTCCACGCAAATTTTCTTTTTGCCTTTAACAAATCTGTTAAAGGGGTTGACAGGGCAGCATAGTTCCTAATAAATTTCCGGTACCAACCCGACATACCAAGAAAACGTCTGACCTGTTTAACAGACCTCGGTGTCGGAAATTCTGTAACGGCGGCAACTTTATCTGGGTCTGTTCGGATAACCCCGTTTCCCACAACATGGCCTAAATATCGGACTTCAGTCACGCAAAATTTACTTTTCTCGACATTTATGGTTAAACCAGCGTTTCGTAGACACTTAGCCACTTCCATTAACACAGCAATATGTCGCTCAAAGGATGCCGATACCACAAGAAGATCATCCAGATAGACAAACACTTCAGATCTGAGGTCCGCAGGTATCACCCGGTCCATGAGCCTGCACATGGTCTGTGGCGCATTGCATAGACCGAAGGGCATGACTTTGAAATGATACAGCGGCCTCCCAGGTACCGTGAATGCTGTCTTATCTTTCGATGAGTCATCAAGTGGTATTTGCCAAAAGGCATCTTTGAGGTCCAAACTACTGATAAATTCCGCCTTGGGCAGACGGCTTAAAATGCCGTCGATATGTGGAAGCGGATAAGCGTCACCTATTGTCAGAGAGTTTAGTTTCCTGCTGTCGAGACACAATCTATTTTTGCCAGGTTTTCTATGTAGCACCACTGGAGAAGACCAGGCACTAGAGGATTCTTCTATCACCCCCATGGCAAGCATTCGGTCCAACTCTTCATAAATCAACTTCTCAATCGCCGGAGAGACTGGGAAGTGCCGTTGTTTAACTGGTTTTGCATCACCAGTATCGATGGCATGGCATAAAACAGTAGTCTTTCCCAGGCCCGCCTTCGCGAATGAAGGGAAAAGACCTATCACCCTTTGCATCTCGAACCGCTGCTCGGAGGTCAACACACTATCACCCAAAATCTCACAAACGTCAGGGAAAAGATTAAGCGAACCTATGGCCGGTAACAAAGACGGTGGTAAAAGGTCATATAAACGCCAAAAATCGATCCCTAAAATCAGATTCTGCGAGAGAGTAGGTACAATGAAAAGCCTTATGTCCATTTTTCGACCGCGAAATTCAATTGAAGTCTCCAAAATCCCTAAAACCTTTTGAGCTTTGCCATCGGCAGTGTTCACTGTGGTGTGAAGAGGTTTGTATGGAATATCCGAATGTAACATTCGTGTAGCCGCATCAGAACCTAAACAGGATACGGAAGCGCCAGTATCGAGGAGACCCATCATATTTCTGCCTAACAACTGAACTTCAGCATAGGGTCTTACATCTCCAGGTCTGTCTAGGACAGAAACAGAGAAGATTTTCCTCACAGATTTAATCTTTTTCCAAAAAGTTTTCATTCTAATACTCGACCTACTAGGCCTGTAGTCTTCACCAAAAATCCTCTTTCTGACTTCATAATAATTCCTAAGTCTCTCATGGAAAGGAACCAAAGGATTAGGACCTAACCGTCGTTCTAACTCAGGGTTATCTGTACAAAGTAATGCCTTTTCATTTCCATTTCCTGTGTAGTTAACACCATCATTTCCATCGTTAAAGCTGGGTGATTTATTTTCAAGTCTGGGTAAATTATTGTCATATCCGGTTAAAGTACTGTCAAAATTGGGTAAAATATCCTCACACCCTATTTTGTTTCGAGGCTCGTTCGAGCATGACTCGTTTTGGCTGCACCCTTTGGTGCCATCGCTGAATAGTTTTTTGGATTCGAGCTGCATTTCCTACAGCTGGGTTTGTATGTCTGTGGTGCCCCACACCCATAACAAAATATGGTGCGTTCTGCCAAACAATCTTGGTAACGGTGTCCCGCCCCTCGGCAATTCCAGCAAATCAAACTAATTTCTGCTATATCCTCATCAGGTGGCAGCAACTCTAATACCGGTGTCTGTTCAGGTTCGATATCAATCTCGGATAACCGCTTTTGGAGGTGACCCACCTTACTACCAGAAACACCATGCCTTTTATAAACGTCCTGAATGAAAAATTCGCGGCGGCGGCAAATCTCACGAAGTTGACCGATAGATTCTATTTTCATATTTAAAATTTCGTGCTGGATTTCTGGCAAAAGATTACGTCTCAAGATCTCAACCAGTGTTTTACCACTCAAAGGCTGCTCCAATCGATCCACGAGGTCGATAACCGATTCGTAAAAGGAGTCAAAAGATTCATGAGACTTTTGTTTCCGGTCTCGGATCATCTCCCTAATATCTACATCCGTACGCGAATCCTTATACTGTTCACGCAGTGCACGACAAAGATCTGGCCATTTAACAATATCTACCGTCTTGTGGAATCGCCAAAACCAATCGTTGGCTTTCCCGTCAAATAACGCACTAGCATTGCCACACAACAAATGAAAATTGCCACCTAAGGTTTGGTTTGTCAACGCTTCAACCCTATAGATAAAACTGTCGACCGGCAAACAGTTTGAGCTTCCATTAAATTTCATCTTCCAGTTAAACATAATTTGGCTAACCTTATCGGGTCGGATACATAAATCAGGCACGGTGACTGATCCTGCAGAGTACGGGCGATTAGTACCAAGCCTAGCATTAAAAGAATCCTGACCACCACTAACATTCGGCCGATTATTTGATGATGAAGGCAAACCAAGGAGCTGCTCAAGTGTGCGCTGCTCTACATCAGGTAATGTATGCATTCGTGGTGCTCTGTTAGCATCCGGTGAAGTCGTGTTCAAGGCATGAGAAGAATTTATATCCACTCTGTTCAATTGAGGTGGATTACTCTGAATGTGGCCCATTTGGAAGGCATTCGAACCCAATCTAGACAAACTGGTCTCAACACTCTTATCAACCAAAGTCGAGATTTGGCTGGACAAAGCGGACAAAAGTTGGGATTGCTGTTCAGAAACAATCCTAGATACCATACTCTGAATGTCATTCAAAGAAAATTCAGACATACCAAGGGTCGTACTAGAGGAGGTATTAGAAGGTTTTCCCTGTGAAACATTAGTCGCATTTCCTGATTGACTAGATGTAGATGGGACTAAATCGGTTGATCTCATTGAGTCAAAATTCTTGGCTTTCGATGAAGATCTAGTAGCTACAGGTGATGAAGCAGGCTTAGGCGCCGACGGAGTAGGATCTTTCGTAATTTTCTTACCACACACTGGGCAATTAGGATTGGTTTTAATGTGATTGCTAACACAAGTCTTGTGAAATAAATGCCTGCAAACAGTTTCGGTCAAAACGGACTTATCTGGGACAGTAGCATTGCACACGCCACATTTTGGACCGTTTTCCTCACTAGCTAGCGCGGTAGGCAAATCCTCATTACTACGTTGGAGTACCATTTTGAAAAAAAAAACCCAAGACAACAAGAGAAGAAAAATCGAAGTAAAATCCTTCACCAGACGACTTCACGAAAAGTAAAAAAAAAAAACCCAAAAATATTTGAATTTGAAAAGCTAAAAATATTCAGAAAAATATTTCGCTTTTTATTATTCAAAAACAAAAACAAAAGTATGGAAGTCAAAATAAATCCCAAAAAAAATAAAAAATGTAACTCTTAAAAATCAAGAGAAAAAAAATATTCCAAGACGGAAAAAAAATCTAAAATAAAAAAGAATAAATAACCAAAAATAAAGCAAAAAGAAAATAAAAAACCAATAATGGAAAAAAAAAATCTAATAAAAATCGAAATTTCCAAAACCCAAAATAATCATGAAATTATTTGATTCCTTTAGGCGACCACCAGTAGAAAGGGAGAACAAAATATAAAATATATCTAGGCTCTAAAAAAAAAAGAAATTCCCCAAAAGAGAAAGTTAGATCTAAAAGAAAAGATAAGCTTACGTTGGTTGCAAACGTAATCGAAAACATTCACAAATTCCAATACGTAAATTAGAGAGAAAATATCTTAAGAATTTTAAAGTCTAGGTCAGTATTAGACAGAGGTCCAAAATCCTGAATTCGCCAAACAGCAAAATACAAAAGATACCTTCATAAAGATACAAGGCCGTGTACCCCTATAACTGGTAGTATTCGACAGCACCACTGCATTTAACGAAATACAAATTCCATTGAAATTGAGATACACAGAAGAAAATTGAAAAATTGGAAAGGATGGGAATACACAAAAAGATAGAAAAGGAAAATAGGAGCTGAGCGATTTTGCCAAAATATAAAAAAAAATATTTTGAAGTTTAAAAAAAAATAAATTAATTTACGAAAATCAGTTTCAAAACGCTCTGGCCCCACGTTGGGCGCCAAAAATTTTATAGCCTCACACTTAATTTGTATGTCAATGGGTCGGATATCTAGAACAGTCTCCAGTGCCCTAGTGGGCGTAGTCCTCATCGTTCCCCCTATGCCAAAACAACATGTTCTCTGAACCTGTTGTATGGTCCTTATGTTGCACTTTAGCAGTCCACCAAACTACAGGCGTAAGTAAGTATTGGTCTAATCACCTCCTGTAGAGCTTGTGGATTATCCTAGGATTCAGGCCCCATTTCAAGCCTACGGCCCGTCTACATAGTGCCCAATATCTGTGAGCCTTCTCAGTACGCTCCTGAATGTGACACTTCCAATTCAGTTTCCTGTCCAATATCACACCTAAGTATTTGACCTTGTCAGATATCGAAATCGTTTTATTGAGGAAACGTGGTGCGTTAAATTGGTCCACCTTCATCTTCCTCGTGAACAGGCATATTTCAGTCTTCTCTGGGTTTACATTGAGACCTCTGGGTCCAACCCAGTCATATGCGATATGCAAGACCCTTTCGGTCCTTCTGCATAGCTTAAAAGTATTATAACATCGTTTGCGTAGCAGACGGGTTCAAATCCCTCCTCAGTCAGCATTCGTAATAGGTCATTTATGGTGGTCCCCATAGGAGTGGGTCCCCCTTATATTTATACCATGCGACACACAATTTCTCCACCTGTTCCTTACCATATGGTATATCCAGTCTCTAAGGACCGGGTCCACCCGGTACTGGTCTAAGGATTGGATCAGTGTGTAGGTCCGCACATTGTTAAAAGCTCCCTCGATGTCAATGCATACCGCCAGTGTGTACGTTTTGGCATCGAAGGATTCTTCCATTTTACGCACAACCTCGTGCAGGGCAGTCTCAACCGACCTTCCCTTGACATAAGTATGCTGTTTGTATTTGAGCAGTTCGCTGGATGTCATACTCTTTATCATGGTATCCACAATACGTTCCATGATTTTGAGTAGAAAGGATGTAAGGCCTTTGGTGTCGCATAACATGCCTTGCCGGGCTTGGGTATAAACACAACTCCTGCTTCTTGCCAGGCTTTCGGAGTATATGAAAGTCCTATGCACGCTGTGAAAATTTTGGGCAGACGAGGCGCCAGAAAGTCTGCCTCTTTCTGTAGTAACGCCGGAAATATCCCATCAGTTCCGGGTGACTTAAATGATTTGAAGCTCCTCAAGGATTCCTTCACCATAAACTCCGTTGTTATAAACCTTCGATCAATGTCATTTTTCCAAGATGCCGGTGTCTCCGTGAGTTCCGTCGTATTGTGTGGAAAATGGGTTTTCATCAAAAGCCTCAACATGTCCTCCGTTGTCTCTGCTCTCACTCCCATATCGTCTACTAAAGTTTCAGTTAGGACATGGGTTTTTGAGAGAAATTTTTTAACTTGGCGGCGTCATTAACGCACGTTTTGCCGCTCTGGTAATCTTATTGTATTCCTCGAGCCGTGTGTAATACACATTCCAATAAACTTCCGCTTTTTTACGACGTGCTCTGTTAAAAAGTCTGCGGACCTCCTTCCCAATGTTGCGAATCTTTTCGGTCATCCAGGGTTTTTCTTGGGCTGATTTTCTTTCCCGAAGAGGACAACTATCTTCGAAGGATCCCACCAGTGCAGTCGTAATCCTGTTGACATTCTCGTCAATGTCTTCTATGCTTGGACAATGTAAAGGGTGATTTTTTTGAGGTTAGGATTTTCATGCATTAGTATTTGACAGATCACGTGGGATTTCAGACATGGTGTCAAAGAGAAAGATGCTCAGTATGCTTTGACATTTCATCATGAATAGACTTACTAACGAGCAACGCTTGCAAATCATTGAATTTTATTACCAAAATCAGTGTTCGGTTCGAAATGTGTTCATTCACCGTTCAGCGATGAGGCTCATTTCTGGTTGAATGGCTACGTAAATAAGCAAAATTGCCGCATTTGGAGTGAAGAGCAACCAGAAGCCGTTCAAGAACTGCCCATGCATCCCGAAAAATGCACTGTTTGGTGTGGTTTGTACGCTGGTGGAATCATTGGACCGTATTTTTTCAAAGATGCTGTTGGACGCAACGTTACGGTGAATGAACACATTTCGAACCGAACACTGATTTTGGTAATAAAATTCAATGATTTGCAAGCGTTGCTCGTTAGTAAGTCTATTCATGATGAAATGTCAAAGCATACTGAGCATCTTTCTCTTTGACACCATGTCTGAAATCCCACGTGATCTGTCAAATACTAATGCATGAAAATCCTAACCTCAAAAAAATCACCCTTTAAATTATCTTGCCCAAGTCTTCTTCTGAGTAGCCTTCCGAATTTTGTCCAGTTGGTCTTCAACTTATTCCGGAAGTTTATCGGATTCGGCGCTGGCCGTGCTGTTCTAAACCTAATGTAGCGATGGTCAGAGAAAGAGTGTTCCATGGAGACCCCCCAATCTTGAACCTCATCGATCAGATTTTAGGAACATATCGTCACATCTAATACTTCCTCCCTAATCCTATTAACAAAGGTAGCGGTGCTACCAATATAAAGTGTTATTAGGTCGTTAGTATTCAAGAACTCTGCCTGGGTTTGGCCCCGCTTGTTAGAGTTGGTGCTACCCCACGAAATGTGGTGAGAGTTCTATCGCACCCTATTAGTACCTCGTTTCCTGTCTCACCAGCCATTGCAGCTCCGACGCGGGTGCCGGTGTCGGAGAGTCGAAAGGCAGATAAAGTGATGCCAGGTATGCTCCACCGTCTCCCTGTGTCATCACTGTTGCATCCGACGTTGACAACTCTGGGGAAAATATATAATTCAATTTTTATGACAAATAACGCAAGTCTTCGGGCGAGTACCAGTGTTAGCATAGAATAATTGGTAGTTCATATGGTTCAATCCAGATACTTTGTTCCTAACTGTGATATAAATGTTGATGTTTTTAACAATTTTTTACTACTTCTAATCCGTATTCGTCAAAATTTTATAATTATATCAATAATAATAATTTTCCCTCTGTTTTTCGTTTGGACGAGTTTAGTTTTAGAAATGTTGACGACTTGAGGGTTTGTGACGCTTCATATAAAATTAGGTCGAATGCCATTGGAGTTGATGCAATACCTATTAGATTTATTAAAATAGTTTTTCCTGTCATCAGGCTACATTTACTTCACGTCGCTAACACTATTATAACTACTTGTGACTTTCCTTTGTCTTGGAAGCTAGCGAAAGTTGTACCGCATCGTAAAAAGAATATAACCGTCCAACATCGATATTGCCATCTCTTTCTAAATGTTAGAGATACGGTTGAAAAATCAGATATCTAGTTATTTAGATGAGAGAAATCTTATACATTCATGTCAATATGGATTTCGGAGGCATCACAACACTACGTCACTTATTTCACATCTGACTGAAAATGTCAAACAATGCCTTGATAGAAAAATGCCTGTGTCCTCGCAATACTCGATCTGAATAAAGCATTTGATTCTATTGATCACACAATTTTGCCTTCAAAACTATTGGGTTGCCCAAAAAGTAATTGCGGATTTTTTAAAAGAAAGTGAATGCATTTTTAATAAATAAATATACTTTTTTTACACTTTTTTTCTAAAGCAAGCTAAAAGTAACAGCTGATAACTGACAGAAGAAAGAAGGCAATTACAGAGTCACAAGCTGTGAAAAAATTTGTCAACGCCGACTATATGAAAAATCCGCAATTACTTTTTGGGCAACCCATTTTTTCACATAGGACTAGCAATCTCATTCGATCGTTTTTACATAATCGTTTCCAACTCTTCCCATGTTTTTAACGGTGTTCCACAGCGATCTATTTTAGGTCCGCTTCCTTTTATGTTATACGTTAATGACATCCATAAATGGATTCGGCACTCAGTGCTGAGTATATATGCCGATAATATTCAGCTATTTGCATCTAGCAACGCGGAACCCATTGAAGTATGCCTAAACCAGTTGAATGAGGACATTGGTCGAGTCTGTGAGTGGGCAACTTTAAATGGAATCCTCATGAATATCGAAAAAACTGAACGCAATATTCCTTTATATAACCTGACAGTACAGAATTCTGCTATTGATACAAAGAAGTCGGCTTCACTTCTTGGTTTTGATTTGGACTCATCGTTGAAATTCACATCACATATTTCACATGTCATTTCTAAAATAAATTTTTTTCTTAGAAGATTGAATAATATAAATTTATTTCTTCCAGTGCATATTACAAGTTTATAAGTGCATTCTCTTAAAATAACACATATTTTATACGGCTTAGAAATTTATTCAGGAGTAAGCTCTTATCCTGTTTTCATAGTAAGCTCTTATCCTGTTTTCATAGGATTTTACGTTACGTCTATGGTAATCACTGCCGCAGCGATTGCCAACGTTTCACCATTGAATTTCTCGGACGCTCATTCGATCATTACATAAGCGTTAGGTGTCTATATTATCTCTTCTGCATTATTAAATATGGACAGCCCTGTTATTGGTTTAACACTATCAACTTTCTAACTAGTAGCAGAAACTCCCACATGCTTATCGAACGTTACAATAGATTTTATCATAATCAGGTTTCACGGCTGTGGAATTCCTTACCGCAAAATTTAAAAACATTTGCTGTATGTCCTTCAGCATTCAATTTTTTACTTTTTTTTTGTTTATGTTTAAAAAATTCGCCAATTCGATTGTATGTTCATGTGTTTAAATTCTAAATATTTATATATAGTTCTTTTTTTAGTACGTGTAATGAAACTTCCGTCCTATCAATGTATTGTATGTTCCACTAAGGAAGTTTGATTGATTAATTACAAATAAATAAATAAATATGTATTCCAAAATTGCACAATACCAGTTTTATCCGTGGAACCCATAACCTAATGTAATTTGAGGCCGTTTTACGAAGAAAATAATATTTATTGGTAATGTTTGTTCAAAGGTTTTTTTTCACAGAATAAAAAATGTGTATTAATATTGAACAATTGTCTAGGAAACAAAAAAATCTAATGCAAGCCTACTTATATAGTATAAACAAAAACAAGAACAATGTATTATATATGTACTGCGTGTGTGTATACGTGTGCGAACATGAGCAGAGAATATAGAAAAAATAACAAAACGAGAATGCAAACAAAAATCAGACATCTTAATTCTGTCAAACCTGGTCGGCTGTTAACAACTGCTCGCGTGAGACCACCATATTAAGACCGCCTTGGCCATGGAAGAAACATTTTTTATTTATTTTATTTTATTCATGCATTCACAAATACTTCATTTTTTCCACCCCGTGTTAGTAAATTGAGCAAGATCACAAACACTAACAAACACTTAGTTACAATTAGAAGTTTGGCGATCGCGTTTATTTTACGTAAGAAAACGACTTGTTACTCAGCGACTGTGGTTGTGCTCTTTTTGGGCGTCGTGAAATGTAAATTTTCCCTAGGTGAAACAACAAGTTAAAGCGAAACGATAAGTTTTTATCAATATGTTTCGCTTATTTTTTTTATAACCGAATATGCTATCAACCTTTAATGAAAAAATCATATATATTATGAAAATTCTTAAGGAAAGAAAATGTATGAATATGATCGTTTGTGAAAAAAGTTCTTATTTTTATGAACCTTTGCTTTATACATGTTAAGAAACCTTTCATAATATTAATAATTTTTATCATATATATAAGAATTATATTATTGAGATATGTCCACGTAGGTATGCAATGAAAATTGTCTCATTTAAAAAAAAAAAATTGATGGGGGAATTTACCAAGTCAAGTTCAAGTGAACTATTTAATGTATACATGGAAAAGGTTCAGCATTTTGGCACCATTTCGCGTTTGTTGTCTATTTTTGCTCACATGTTTCCGTTTTGTACAAAAGTTCTTATATTTATGAATCTTTGTTTTATACAAGTTAAGAAACCTTTCATAATATTATTAATTTTAATCATAAACTAGCCTACCCGGGCCCGCTCCGCTGCAACTTCTTTCACTTTATATGGTACAAAAGTTTCCTTGGAATATTAATTTTCGACAATTAAAGATCTTTTAGTGAAATAATTTTTTCCACCCCGTGTTAGTAAATTGAGCAAGATCACAAACACTAACAAACACTTAGTTACAATTAGAAGTTTGGCGATCGCGTTTATTTTACGTAAGAAAACGACTTGTTACTCAGCGACTGTGGTTGTGCTCTTTTTGGGCGTCGTGAAATGTAAATTTTCCCTAGGTGAAACAACAAGTTAAAGCGAAACGATAAGTTTTTATCAATATTTTTCGCTTATTGTTTTTATAACCGAATATGCTATCAACCTTTAATGAAAAATCATATATATTATGAAAATTCTTAAGGAAAGAAAATGTATGAATATGATCGTTTGTGAAAAAAGTTCTTATTTTTATGAACCTTTGCTTTATACATGTTAAGAAACCTTTCATAATATTAATAATTTTTATCATATATATAAGAATTATATTATTGAGATATGTCCACGTAGGTATGCAATGAAAATTGTCTCATTTAAAAAAAAAATTGATGGGGGAATTTACCAAGTCAAGTTCAAGTGAACTATTTAATGTATACATGGAAAAGGTTCAGCATTTTGGCACCATTTCGCGTTTGTTGTCTATTTTTGCTCACATGTTTCCGTTGTGTACAAAAGTTCTTATATTTTTGAATCTTTGTTTTATACAAGTTAAGAAACCTTTCATAATATTATTAATTTTAATCATAAACTAGCCTACCCGGGCCCGCTCCGCTGCACCTTCTTTCACTTTATATAGTACAAAAGTTTCCTTGGAATATTAATTTTCGACAATTAAAGATCTTTTAGTGAAATACCATGCTAACTTGACTAACAGTTTAACAATATAAGTGCCTTTATCTAAATCCCATATGATCTTTATTGGTCTACAAATTTAAGTTTGGATGTAAGGTGTACTCCTTTCTTGAAATACTTCATTTCAGCCCGATATTCTCATGATGTCTGATTTAGTGGTGTTTTCGGCGGAGAGGTGGTCCCCTAGAAAAAATATCAACATCGTGCTCTTCTCTCAAATACCATTTATTTAAACCTCATATTGCCATTGGCTTAGGGGAGTTTACACGATGAGGTGTCCCCCAAACACATGGCCCCAAAATAGGTTATCAAATTCGTTTTCTAATCTCAAATACTTTTCATTAGAGCCACATATTGGCATGGTCGAAAAATTTTTCCCTTTGGTGGTGTTTTGGGAAAGGGGTGATGCCCTAAATACATGATCCTACATTTGGATATCAAATTTGTATTCTTCTCCGAAATACCTTTATTTGAGCCCCATATTGCGATGGTCACTAAAAAATTGCTGTTTGTAGGGTATTTTGGGAAAGGAGTAGACCCCCAGAAAATTGGTCCCGAAAATGGGTATAAATTCTCGCTCCATCCCCCAATACCTTTCATTGAAGCTCCACATCGACATGGTCGGTAAAAATGCCCGATTTAGGGGTGTTTTGGGGATTGGAGTGGTCTCCCAAACACTAAGCCCGGAAAATATATCAGCAACGTGCTCTATTCTCATATAACTATATATCATTTATTTGCTATTGCCCTCAAAATTGGATATCAAATTCGTTTTTTTAATCTCACTTAAACTCCTTATTGCAAAAGACAGCAAATATGTCCGGTTTGGGGTATTGGCCCTAAAAACTATGAATATTTAGTTCCACTCTCTGAAAGACCCAAATTGTCCTGGTAAGCAAATACGTCCTATTTGGGGGTTGTTATGGTGGTGGAACGTCCGCTAGACAGTTAGCCCCTAATGTTGATATCAGATACGTGGTCTACTCCCACATACTTTTAATTTGAGCCCCATATTTCCATAGTCGGCAAACATGACCGGCTTGGGGGGTGTTTTGGGGGATGGGGGGCCACTCAGTGAGTTGGCCTTGAAAATATATATCGGATTCGTGTTCCACTTTAAAAACCCTCTTATTTGAGCCTCATATTGCAATAGTCGGAAAATACTTACTATTTGGGTGGTGTGGTGGGGTGGCCCCATAGATACTTCTCCCTAATATTGATATCAAATTCGTGTTTTACTCCCAAAGACCTTTCATTTGAGCCCCATATTGCTATGGTCGTAAATTTGTCCACTTTTTGGTGAGAGGCGGCCCCTCCAAACACTTGGTGCCATATTTGGATATCAGATTCGTATTCTACATTCAAATACCTTTTATTTAAGCCCCATATTCCCATGGTCAGTAAATAAGTTGTGTCAACCTGGTTGTGCACAGAGACTTTGACTTGGGTTTTGTTATCCCAAATCATAGCCTTTGTGAAGCGGATCCGGTACTTGGGTGTTGGCTGCGGCTTAGCTCGCCGGATGGGGAGGTTCTTTTCCGCTAACGGCTGTACATTTAAATTTGTACCGGTTTTTCAAAAATTAGTGTTAAAAAAAAAAGATGGTCAAATATACTGATAAAAAAAATCTGATTAGTGATAATTGTCTGTGGCCCGTTTGTTTAATTCTGATGTGGGTTACATCTTTTCATGGGAGAGTTTAGATGTTATTTTCTCCCTGGCTGCCCACCCCATATGACTTATTGCCATCCATGGTATTTTCTGCGCCATATTATATTTGAAAATACCCCAAACTTTAAATTTCCATTTCACATTGAATAACCGTTACATTTTCAGCCTATGGTAAATTATTCAACACATATTAGTTCCTTTTACAAACTACATAACATAAATTATTTTTTTATTATTATAAAAAAAAATTTTATATAAAAGTTTACATTTGTTTTAATAAATTTTTAAATATTTTAATTGGGCTTAAGGAAATAGATAAGATGTTCTGTTTTTTTATTATATATATACAAATTTTGTCTCAATAAGGTTTTTCTTTGTTTTAAATATATATATTTTTGTATATTCTTATATATATTGTACATATATTAATTAGTTTAATAATGTTTTTTTTTTTTTAATTTTTCTCTTCGTTCTGTCCTCTTTTATAATGACTTTTCAAATTTAAATTTTAATTCAAATATAATTATTTTTCTTTTCAAATTTGTGATACTTTATATGAATTATATGTGTATGTATTTATGAATATGTATATATATATATATCAACACACCTATGCACAAGTGCACACATAAATATGTATATACACATATATAAACATATAATTAATTTTTTTTATTTATTTATTTTAGTGATTAATTTACTTTCGTTTTTTTTTTTATTGCTTCTGAACGTTATTCTTATTCTTACTTTGTACAAACATTTATGTAGTTTTGTAGTTTTTTCTTTTCTATATACCTGTATATATATATATATATTTTTACTTCTTTGATAAATATGTTGGCGCCAAATTTGGTTAAGAAATGATAATAATATCGTATACCATTTCTTAAGCAAATTTGGTTTTAATTTCTTTTTTTCTTGATTTTTGTTAATTCTTCTTTGATTTCTCTCTATAATTTTTTCTTTTTTTACCTTTTTTTAGATCTTTTTAACTTGTTGTACACAATTAAGTTTTGCTTTTCGTTAGATCTAGTTTCGTTTCGTTTGTATCTAGTTAGTCAAGTTAGTTAATATATAGGACGGCACAATGGGATAAATGGCATTAACACAATTATGTAAGTAGGTATACGAATACTTTCGTGTCTTACTGTGCGAGTGAAATCTTTCGCAATCATTCCAGCTCTGGCTTCAATGCATGCGTCCCACAATGTCATCTGGTCCCACTAACCATGTTGAAACTTGGCCCCACTTTCAGAACTGGTCGTACTGTACCGACCAAAAAAAAAACACGTGCGTCGGCCAAATTAGAGATGGCGCACCTATGTTGTCCCTATGCCAATTAAAAAATATATAGCTATAAGATAATTCGCAAATCCTCAAGACAGAGTACATATTCTAATGACCATGCCTTGTTCTGTCTAACCGAAAACGATGTCTTAATCTGCGTTTCACGTGTGCAACCGTTTACATGGAAATTACTGGGAAATAATTGTAGTGACATTTACTGCAACTAGCAACAAAAAGGGTAAAAAAAAACTTCGTATTTCATGTAAATTACTGCCGAATAATTAGCTATTTAAGCTTACTTAACAATCATGTCACAATTTCTATAAAATTTACACAAAAAAAAAAAAACAAAAATCCGTCAGAATTTCATCGCACATGGTCATTTGGAACAATTCGACTCCCTATACAAAACAACAAGCACGATATACTTTCTTACCTTTGAATAATCTTTCAAATCCAAAAAAAAACTTATCGCACATTTGTCAATAATTTAATTAATTCTAACGAAAACTTTTCAATTGAATCACTTATAAAATATCTCTTCTCAACGTAATATTTAAACACTCCAATTTGGGTGGAGCTAAAACGTGTGAGTTGTATAGATGTCCAAACGAAAAAGAACATGTGCACGCTTACGTTCCCTCAAATCAGTCACATTTCAGTAAAATGAAATGACTGGAAAAAATATGTCTCTGGAAAAATGATCAAACTCTGACTCTCTCATGGCAACCCCTCTCTCGAAAGTGATAGTTTGCCAGACCCTGGCCGTTCACATACAACCCTGTTCTGCTGCACAGATGGCAAACCCTGTTGTACGTCCCACGCTCATGTATAGGTTGTGCCACTGAAAATCACCATTGTGAATGTCCATAAAATAGAAAATGTCAAAAGAAAATAGAAAGGACACACGAAATGACAACACAACAGATATAGTGGTCGTTACAAAGCCAGCTATTTTTATGTAGCCAGTGAAATTAAAATAGCTGGGAAAGGCTCAAACTAAATGCGTGCTAAAAATGTTAATTGTGGTCGTTATTTGTCATTGTTGCATGTAGATATCAACCAAAACAAATACCCAAGGTGACAAAAAAAATTCCAAGGCAAAATCCTAACGTACACAAGCAAAAGGTAAGAAAATTGCAAATGAAAAGAAATAATGTACATTTTAAAGTAAAAGTCTATCTCTTACAGAAAGATATGCCAAACATGGAAATCCATTTGTGAAACAAATATCTTAAAAACAATTACAAAAGTTTGTTGTCTGTGTTGTGGAAGTTTCCTGTCGCTGACAAAATGTTGAAATCTAAAAGCCTCTTTGCCTTTATATTGCCTAGTGGCAACAAGAAGTATGTTTCACAAATGTCCCTTGAGATTGGATTTTCTATGAAAGTTAGATACGAAAACAAATGGCCTGCCGTAAAAGCCTGTATAAAATGTGTGCAAAATAATTACGAATGGACGCTGGAAAGTCTATGACAAATTGTCAAATCACCTCATTACTGTGTGTGCCTAATTGGGTGCAACTACCGTCCCTGCCTATTCATTGGCATAATTCCTGTATTGCCCCAAAAATATGTTTGTAGGTAGCAGGTAACAAAATCTATGGGTGAATACCATCTAACGATGTCCATACAAAATGATGCACACGCATGTCTGTCCGTCAGAGCTAACAACACAATCAAACACCTAAGGATCTGTAATGAGAAGATAAGTATATTTTTTGAAATTCATCTATTGCAATATTCTAATTCGTTTTCTCCTCTTTTCAGGTATTCTTTCTCATACATTTTCTAATATATTTCTTTCATTTCTAAATTTCAGGTCAATAATGGGCAACATAGGAAACATCTAGTATGCTGCTATGATCTGACATCTATAAAATAATTGCAACCTAATTATGGCAAGAGCCATAGGTAAGAGTTACTAATACTCATAGCTATAAAGTCTAGTACAGCGTAGCTTTAAGTTAGGTGTAGGGTTTGTTTAGGTCTGTCTATTGTTTCAAATGTTGAGCGTGAATTATTCCGATTAGTTTTCCATTTAAATTCTCAATTTCATATTGGCAGTTTCCAATAGGTCTTCTTATTCGACATTTGAGCCACTGTTTGCATAGCTTTGCATTAATACCTTTTGAGAAATTGCTTTGGACAAAATTTTTTCTAAAAACTTCTTGTCCAGGTTTGAATTGTACATTTTTGGATCTCTTGTTGTACGTCCTTTCATTTCGCACATAAGCCTCGTGTAATTTTTCTTTTATTTTATCTGTGAGCAATTGCATTTGTGCCGCTTTTGGTAAAATTTGTGTATCGCCATCAGAAAGTGCTCCTAATTTCCTTAAGATTTCGTAGGCATCCGCATGTGTGATCATATTATAGCCTGTAAGTGCAAAATAGGGTGTTACGCCTGTTGATGCGTGAACTGTCGTTCTTACTGAGCATTCAATACGAGATAGATTTTCATCCCATCGTTTTTGATCAGTTTGTAGGTAGCTTCTAATACTGCTAAGTATAGTTTGGTTTACCCTTTCACTAGCATTTGATTGCGGTGAGTGTATTGCTGTTCTCATGTGCCGTATTCCAAATATCTTAAGCATATTTTGAAAGGCATCAGATATAAATTGTTTTCCATTGTCTGAATGGATTATTTCGGGGACACCAAATTTATGAAAAACTTCTTCTATGAGAAATTTATTTACAAATTTAACCGTGGCCTTAGGCATGGCTTTTAGTATGACAAATTTTGTCTTGTGGTCCAATACTATAAATATAAAGGCTTTTCCAGAGCAGGTACGTGGATAAGGTCCTAGAAAATCTACATAGATTTTCTGGAATGGTCTTGTTGTTGTAGTTTCTTTTCCCATTGGTGGTCTTAATGTTTGCCTGGGGTGTTTTGTCTCTTTGCAAGTGTCGCACATGCTTATGAAGGTTTTTATTTGAGATACCATCAATGGCCAATAGAAAAATTGCCGTATGTCATAAAGTGTTTTTGCTATACCACCATGAGATGTGTTTTCGTTGTGTGATTTTCGTATCACTTCATCTGTTAGATTCTCAGGTAGCCAGATTCGCCAGCAACCCTCTTCTGTTTGGGTTTCTTCTCTGTTGAATTTTACTCGTTTGTACACAACACCTTCTGATACTTTCAGATCAGGTAGTCGATTTTTGTTTTGCTCAACGGTGTCGATTAATTTCAAATATTTCTCGCTTTCAAATTCCTTCGAGTTGAAATCAATTATGCCTGTTCGCTCAAATTCGACTTCTTCCATATCAAGTCTGGATAGCATGTCAGGTACCACATTTTTAGTGCCTTTTCTATGCTCGATGGTAAATTTATATCCCTGGAGTTTTAAACTCCAGCGTGCTAAACGGCCATTAAGGTCATGTTGCCTCATGAGCCACTGTAAACTGGAGTGGTCAGTTATGACAGTAAACTCCATGAGCTCAACATATTGCCTGAAGCGTTCAATAGCCAACAAAACTGCAAGGCATTCCTTCTCGGTAGTAGAGTAGTTTCGTTGTGCTGAATTTAATTTCCTTGAGAAGTACTCTATTGGGCGTTCTTCATTATCATTGTCCTTCTGAAAAAGGACGGCACCCACGCCTACATTTGATGCATCGCATTGTATAAAAAAGGGTTTATCAAAGTTAGGGCTGGTTAAAACAGGACTAGAGATCAGACGAAATTTCAATTGCTCAAATGCAGCTAAAGCCTCAGGAGTCATGGAAAATTTGGGCGATTTCTTGAGTGTATCGGTCAGTGGAGCTGTTAGTGTAGAGTACTCATAGATAAATCTACGATACCAACCTACAGTCCCTAAAAATTTCCTGACATCCTTTGCGCATCTGGGTGGCTTAATATTAGCAATAGCCTCAACCTTGCTAGTGTCTGTCTTCAGTTTTCCGCCCCCAACAATATAACCTAAATATCGCAATTCTTTATGGCAAAATTTTGATTTTCCCATATTGATTGTCAGTCCTGCTGCCGTTAACTTCTGTCCAACCGTCTTGAGCATTTGCATGTGTGTTTCGAAATTGGGTGACACGACAAGCAAATCATCTAGGTATACGAAAATTCGGTCTCTCAACTCTGAAGGAATCACTTTGTCCATCAGGCGGCACATCCGTTGAGCAGCATTGCACAATCCAAAAGGCATTACTTTAAACTGGTAATGTGGACGGCCTTGTACTGTGAATGCTGTCAACGGTCGGCTCGATTCCTCCAGAGGAATTTGCCAAAATGCATCCTTCAGATCTATCGCTGAAATGAAGTGTGTGTCGCCCAACCTCGCTAACAATCCGTCGATGTTAGGCAGTGGATATGCGTCCTTGCGAGTAACCTTGTTTAACTCTCTAGCATCCAAGCAAAGACGGTTTTTACCTGGTTTGACCACAAGAGTAACACGATTATTCCACTCTGCATTTTCCGCTATTTCAATTACATCTAACTCTAACATTCTATCAAGTTCGTCGTACATAAGTCTTTGAACAGCAGGGCTCACTGGAAAATATCTCACTTTTCTAGGGGCTGCATCCCCTATATCGATTATATGACGCTCAACGTGTGTCTTACCTAGTCCAAATTCGGAATAGCACCTAAAAGACCGTTTTACATCTTCTAACACAATCTCCTGCAAAGGCGATAGTTCATGTATTGGTGTATTCTCAACCGGACTATAATCGATCTCATTAATCATATTGTCAAAACAAATTCGTATGCCTAATTCATTCCAAAAGTCATATCCTAGTATTAGTTCTTGTCTTAAACTCGGGACTAAATAAAACAACATCTCGCTTTTCTTATCACCGCATTCTACAGTAAGTTTTACCTTGCTAATAATTGTTTGTTCCTTGCCGTCTGCTATCTTGACCTTTGATTTAAAATTGATTAAACTCGAACCTATCTTTCTAACATTCTCTAAACATGAACTTCCTAAACAACTAATTGAAGCACCACTGTCCATCAAACCTTTAAATTCATGCCCATTTGTAAGGGACAAGGTGTTTTGTAAAGCGGTGGCACTTCTCTGCATATTGCTGCGGCTTGAACTCGCCGGATGTGGGTTCTACTTCCGCTCATATCCTCTTACAAATATTTCAAAGTGCCATAAGGTGTCAAACAAGGTTGTTCTCCTTAAAAATTTAAACACGAGACACTAGACGGTTACAGTTTGAATTTAAAATTATAAAGAAAACGGACAGACATTCTTCAACGAGAGTTTATTCTACAGAACAGCACAGATGTGAAATTGACATTAAGATTGGAATCAGGTGTCGAAGATTCCTTGGGCATCCCACCCACGATATAGCCAAGAAGTGACTATCCTAATGAGATGTCTATAGCCCTAAATGTACCTATTAATAAACATCTCCCTTTAATGATGCAAAACTCTCCTCCTTTTTATACAACTACATACTCAACCTTTGCCTGGGGAAAATCAAAACATTTTTGTTTTAGTCTTTATGATTATTCACATAATTTGTATTAAAAAAAAATGAATTCATATGAATATGTGAATTCAATGTGTTTATAACATTTTAAACAATAACTTAAAACTAATACTTATATTTAATTATGTAAATTTCTATATATTTTTTTTAATTAGTTCTATAGCATGCTCTTTCAATTGAAATAACTAAAAATTGTAGAATTAAATGATCATCGCCCTTACAGGCGAAAAAAAAAACTTGAAATAGTCCTAAAATTTTGTTTAAATTCAAATTATTTCCTAGCAACTTCTCTATATTATTTTTCTTCTTTCAATCGTAAATTTTTTTTATTTTTTTTTAATCGTGAATTCTTTCTTTTTCTTCTTAGTTACATCAGTCGAAACAATTTAACATTTTTTTGTACATGCATATGTACATATATAATTTTTTTCTTTCTAACTTTATATAGTTTCTGTAGTTTTCATTAATTTATTATTTTCTTCCTTTTTATAATATCTTTTATGCTATTGCTTTTTTAAAATACTATTCAAGAAATTTGACCGATATGTATTAAAATATTGGTTTCCACGTTTTTCTTACGAATTCCATAAAGTGGGGTTAACAACGTTATGTCACGTGTTCGGTAAGTAATATATATACTTTTTTTGGAAATTTCATTAATTGAAAAATGGGGTTTTTCCAGGTTTCCTCCTGTTGTGTCTTCTTCTTATTTCGACAGTTCATTCACAATATAGTCATAACCTACATGGTTTTTGTACTCACTATTTCAGGTTCCATAAGTGTGGTGAATAAAAAGAGTCCTCGGGATATGTGGCAGATGGAGCCAGTGGTCGTACACACAGCACTCCACGATTTGTTGGTCCAATATATCGGCAAAACCACAATACCCTACATGGTGAAAGTATTCCAGTCCACGTAAATTTATTTAACAAAAGAGAAATTAGTGGTTCAAATCTTACCCGAGGTATTAAATGAAATAGGTACTGATAATCTCTCCCTGCGGAATGCCAGGGTTTGGGGGTTATGTCTCACAACCGAAATTCAGACACGATTTATGTGATCCTGAGATACGAAATTATTACACCAAATTATATGCTAAAACGTTGTAATATAGCTACCTTTTCAAATTCGTTGTAATCACACAAAAAAATTGATTCACTCACTGAAGAGTTATAATACTCAATAATAAAAATTATCTGACACCAACTTCTCAGAGATCACAAAAGACTGCACCGCACTATGTATGACTTAATAATGACATGTGCTCCATTCTCACCTAACCAACTTGGTAGCATGGCACTTTGCCCTTGAAAGATGACGTTGAAAGTCACACATACTTCTAAACGTTAAACAAGTACAACAAGGTTCTGACTCCGGAGTCCTAGACAAATCTCATGCAACCCTGTGCTCAAAAGAATCAGTCTAAAATAGTCGGTATCTGTGATTGTGCAATCACATACAACGATCACGCCTTGATCCAGGACCAATGCTGATCTCAACTCAAGAAATAAAAATAAATAAATTGAAATCTGAAATCCAAGAAAATGTTGGCAACAAGCGTAGTCCATCAACTGACATTCGTTAATGGCCTCCCAAATTCGATGATATCCTAGATGTCAGTCTTGTGCAGGGCATAATGTATGTGTATTCAACCAGCCTAACTATCGGTTCTTGGCGGCCGTCACAAAGCCAAATTTTATTGCGAATGCAAAGGAGAAATAAAAATTGGGAATCTTATTCGGACGCAGTCAGTCCCACATAGAAAATACTACTCATACACCGCAAAAAAAATCGGGGAATTTGTATGAAGTAAAACAAAAATGATCGAATGTCCTCACCTAGCTAAAGCAATATATCATCTTCCCATGGAAATCGTGAAATACGTTAGTCGGCCTATATCAGTACAAATCGTGAACCATCATAAAAAAATAAAAAAAAAATTTCCAAAGAAAGAGTTTCGACTAAACGTCTTGTATTCATCACCGTGCCATCAGGCCTTTTCGTGTAAAATCGTAAAAAAAATAAATAAAAATCACGAAAATCTGCACGTCCTTCCTGAAATTACGTATTATCGCCACGTCTAAATTTCGATCTTCACGTTCAGAATTCGCAGGAGACAATTCAGCAGGAGACAAAGCCGTAAGAAGACAAAATCCCAATGAGACTTTCGATGAAGACGAAAATAATTATATGCAAAAAAAATTGCTGGGCAGCCAAGGAATTTATGGGAACATAGTCTGTCTAGTGTTTAAGGTGTTGTCCGTGTATAACGCCAATCAACTGACCCTTCAGATCCTCCACCTCAAACATATTCTTGCCAACCAGTCCCCTTATCCGGCACTTAAGCCAAGGTTTACACAACTTGGCATTTATACCTTTGCTAAAATTACTCTGAATAAAGTTTTTTCGATATACTTCCAGCCCAACCCTGAAGTGTATATCTCTAGCCCTTTTATTGTAGCCTCTCGCGTTGCGGTCATAAGCCTCATGCAACTTCTCAGTAATCGTCTGATTCAGTAATTGCATCTTATCTGCTTTGTGTAGAACACCAACACTGCCATCAGATAATGCACCAATCTTCCTCAGAATCTGGTAGGCCTCCGCATGTGTAATCATATTATATCCAAACAGCGCATAATAAGGAGTTAGACCAGTAGATGAGTGAATTGTCGAACGTAGAGAGCACTCTATTTTCGACAGACTTTCATCCCATCTATTCTGATCACTACCCAGAAAACTCCTTATACCGCTTATAATAGATTGATTCACTCTCTCACTTGCGTTGGCCTGTGGAGAATGTATCGCAGTCCGCAAATGCCGTACCCCATAAACATTAATCAGTTCCTGAAACATCTCACTGGTGAATTGCTTACCATTGTCGGAGTGCAACGTCTCAGGGACTCCGAATTTGTGAAATACCTCCTGGGTAAGAAACCTAATCACAGATCTCGATGTAGCCTTGGGAATAGCCTTCAACAGAACAAATTTAGTCCTATGGTCAAGCACTATGAAAATATGAGTGTTGCCACTGCGAGTCCGAGGATAGGGTCCAAGGAAATCGACATATATCTTCTGGAATGGGCGCTCCGTTCTAACCTCCTTTCCCATTGTAGGACGAAGAGTCTGCCGTGGATGCTTATTCTCCTTGCAAGATTGACAGTCTGCAATAAACTTACGTACATCCGTCGATAATGTCGGCCAGTAAAAGTACTGTCTTATATTCGTCACAGTCTTACCTACTCCACCATGGCAAGTGTTATCCTCGTGTGATTTTCTTATAATATCGAGAGTCAGAGCTTTTGGGATCCAAATTCTCCATCCCTCGTCATCATTTTCAGATTCACAATGATTGAAACCGGATTTCTTATACACCAGTCCGTCGTCAACCCTTAAATCTGGAAGTGTTTGCTCATTCTGTCGAATAGTATCAACCAGCATAAGATACTCGGGACCTGTGAAGGCAGGTGAATTAAAGTCAATGATGGCGTTGCTTCCAAAAGACAACTCCTCCATGTCCAATCTCGATAACATATCAGGCACTACATTCTTAGTACCCTTTCTGTGCTCTATCGAGAAACTATATCCCTGAAGCTTCAGACTCCATCGTGCTAGCCTGCCATTCAAATCCTGCTGTCCCATCAGCCATTTCAAACTCGAGTGATCAGTAATGACCGTGAACTCCATCATCTCAATGTACTGGCGGAACTTGTCTATGGCTAACACGACGGCCAAGCACTCCTTCTCAGTCGTGGAATAGTTTCTCTGAGCCGAATTTAACTTCTTCGAGAAGAATTCAATAGGATGTTCGTCCCCATTATCGTCCTTCTGAAACAAAACCGCTCCAACACCCACGTTGGATGCGTCGCATTGAACGTAGAAAGGTCTCTGGAAATCCGGGCTGATCAGAATTGGACTAGAAACAAGTTTCTCCTTCAGCCTTTCAAAAGCAACCGTGGCCTCAGCAGTGAAACAAAATTTAGATGACTTCTTAAGAGTGTCGGTAATCGGTGATGTCAACGTCGAAAAATCCGGTATGAAACGTCTGTACCAACCCACGGTTCCCAGAAACCTTCGGACATCCCTAGGAGTCCTAGGAGGAGTTATCTTGGTTATTGCATCGACTTTTGTCGGGTCCGCTTTAAGCTTACCATCGCCAACAATATAACCAAGATATCTCAACTCCCGATAACAAAATTTCGACTTCAGCATATTAATAGTAAGGCCTGCCGAAGTCAATCTCCTACCCACAGTCCTAAGCAGTTCCATATGCGAACCAAAATCGGATGACACTACCAGCAGGTCATCAAGATACACGAAGACCTTCTCCCGTAGCTCCGATGGAATAACGCGATCCATTAAGCGGCACATCCGTTGTGCAGCATTACATAGTCCAAAGGGCATTACCTTAAATTGGTAATGGGGTCTCCCTTGGACAGTAAACGCTGTTTTAGGCTGGCTCGACTCCCCTAAAGGGATCTGCCAAAATGCGTCTTTTAAGTCGATTGCGGATATAAAATATGTATCCCCCAATCTACTTAAAAGACCATCAATATTCGGCAGGGGATAAGCGTCCTTTCTCGTGACTTTATTAAGCTCACGTGCATCCAGACAAAGTCTACTTTTGCCTGGTTTAATAACTAATGTCACGCGATTGTTCCAGGCAGCATCAACGGCTGGTTCAATTACATCAAGGGCCAACATCCTGTCAATCTCTGCGTAAGTCAATTTTTGAACTGCTGGGGAGATCGGGTAGTATCGCATCTTCCTCGGTTCCGCGGTGCCTGTGTCTATGATATGTTCCTCCAAAGTCGTCTTGCCCAAACCATGCCTACTGAAACAACGAAATTCCAATTTCACCATCTCAAGAACCACCTTCTGCTCAGGGTTCAAGTCATGTACTCGTGCATCCATCTCGTCATGCGCCACCAGTTCGTTTATAGCCGTGGTACCAAATGAAATAGTTATACCAAACTTTTTCCAAAACTCCATTCCTAGAATGAGCTCTTGTGATAACTTTGGTACTATGTACAGGTCCATCAGTTGTGACCTGCCATTACAAGTCAAATTTGTCCGTATTTTACCAACTATGTCCAATCCATGCCCATCTGCGGTATTTATAATAGAGCGAAAATCATAGATCTCAACGCCCATTCTTGCAATGTTCTCAAAGCAGTTTTTACCTAAACAGGAAACGGAAGCTCCACTATCCATCAGGCCCTTTAATTGTACGTTGTTGATGGTTACGTCCAAATATGGTCGTATGTCTTCCCCGACTGCTATACTGGAAACATACAAAGATCTTCTTTCGGCTTTCCGGACATTGAATCTGTGTCTCGCCTTCAATACCTTCCGAGTAGGTTCTTGAAAGTCCTTAAATATTTCCTCACGTTTCTTTTTGTAATTAGCTAAACGTTCTTCATACGGAACGATGGTCATCAATTTCTTCTCACATCTCTGGACCCTTGGTTCAATTTGTAACTCAAGGTGTTTGTCTAAATTCGTGTGGAAAATCTGGGTAATTTTGTGGTCATCAAGAAGCTCTTGTGAACCACTGGTATCAAAATTTATTGGGGCGGTTTCGCATCTGGACATGATGGCCCCGTCCTCATCATGCCTTTTCGATGGTTTTCCTTACAGCGTGAACAATTAGGTGTGGTCACATTTTCGAACCCACATCGGTAACAAAAGATGGCTCTCTGTTCGGATTCGCAATCTACAAATGTATGCCCTGACTTCTTACAATTCCAGCATACTAATGTCCTGGCCGGGTAAGCATTCATTTTAAGAGCCTCCAATTGGAAATCTGGCTCAGGTATGTGGAACAATTTGTCATAATTCCAGTCCGCCACTTGCTGTTCCAATTCATTCACCCTACGTAGCTGCTGGGGCGGCCTATATGAGGTACGCTTAGAAAGGTTCCTCTCAGCTCTCCTACACTCCTCCAAAAGGTGATCTAAGTTAATAATATGCATCGGAAATATGAGTTGTGCCAAGCCATCCTTAAGGTTATCCTTAACCATTCTAACCAATTCATATTCCGGTATCGACCTACGCATCTGGTTATTCAAATTCATAATCTCCTGGATATAGACATCAGCGCTCTCATTGTAGGATTGTCTCCTCTCCATTATCCTACGCTGAATTTCATAATCGCTCTCAAAGCGTTGGAATTTTTTCTTGAGATTATATCTCAAATAATCCCATTCGCAGCGGGGATTTTGGCGCCTAAAATTCCAGAACCATTCATATGCCTGCCCAGATAAAAAGTGGTGAAATCCCTTCATGAGAGTTGGCCATGGGCAGTTCATATCCCCTCTTATCGTCTCAATTCTGAAAATGAAATCCTCGACGCTAGTTGTCCTATCCTGGCCGTCGAAACGAATACCCCATTTCTCAAGATTCCATTGCTCCTGAGGTCTTTGAACATAATCAACAGCTTTTGCTGTAGTGAAATTGTTAGTCAGTGGAGGTGGTGCTCTATAAAAAGTCTGTTGCGGTGGAGGTGCATCATATCTTCGGTGTGAGATCGGTTCATTGGTCGGTGGCAAATAATTTCGAGGAAAATTATGCTGAGATCCGTTCTCAAAATCACCCTCAATTGTCTGATTCTGCAACCGGTCATGCGTCTGCGTATTAAATGAAATCGCCGTGTCCTGTCTCGGCAACGGAGGTGGTGGGAAATTGAAATTCACCGGTGGTGGAACTCTTGTGCCCCTTGGTTCGTTCATCATACTTGCCGAAGCGCCGGACCCCTCTCTCTCAGACCTGATAGTCTCACGAACAATACCCGGTATCATCCTCTGTAGGTTCTCATTAACTTCCTGCATTGCCCTTGCCTGTGCCGCACCCACAGATGCCGCAACATAATCCTTCAAGGACAGCCCACTCCCATTGACAATTATATCGTCATGCCTAGCCGGGTTCGGAGCAGGATTATCCCTTCGCGCAAGAAATTCCCTCCTTATGTCTATTGCGGTATTACTACTGTAATCCGGAGAAAGTATTGTAAGATTCATTGGGGAGGAAGTAGTCTGAGGACCTAAGGTCATGTCCGCCTGATTATTTACTACCTGGACATCCGGTGCTGTCAAAGAGTCCAAAGGTCTATTGGATCTATTGTCACCTAATCCTGTGCCTGATGGCCTTGTCGTCGTATTTGTAGACGCAGATGCAGTCGTCGTAGTGGTAGAAGTAGTCGTCGTAGTGGTACTCATTGTGGAACTTGTAGAGGACCCAGATCGTAATTTCATCTTATTAAGAAACTTCATAAAGAGTCTAATATCTTAAACCGCCAGAAAATAGAAACTCCAATAAGGGGGAAATCGTAATTCATAAGAAAATAGATCTAGTATTTTCGGAAAAAATTGTAAAACATTAGAGACGACAAAAACTGCAATAACTATATTTCCAAATGTGGATATTCCTTTTCACTATTTATAAGCCTGGACAGAACCCAAAATGCCTAATTATTAAATAAAACTATATGACATTAACTTATCGATGCCTACACTATTCTTATGTCCTATTACAAAAAAATATCTTTAACTTATAGACAGCTAATTTAACTATTACCAATATAGAAATTTTGGTCCTAGCACCTGTCTTTCTACTACCTGGCTTTAATAAATTTAGATCTAATTAGTCTAATTTATCGTCTTCAAAAAAAAAATTTAAACGTTATAACGAAATCATAAATCAAAAGAAAAACGTGATGTATAAGGAAACCGCTATTTCCAAGTTATTCGAATAGAAATTTATCACTTCTATTAAAAAAAAAATCTCAAAAAGAAATTGAAAAATTTAAGTCAAAAGAAAACTACATGTATTTCCAAAAAAAATGGTTTTGACCATGATCTCTTAAAGTACTAATATATGCATGTCACTTCCATGCATTAATGCTTCAATATCCTTCGGTGTTGTAATTCTTCTTTCTCTATACAACCATATCTATTTTTGAGTATTTTTTACGTATAATATATTACTTTCTTTATTTCTTTTGTTTCATATGTCTGTGAATAATTAATATTAATAGTTTTTTTTTTACTTTCTTATTTTTCAGATAATATATGCGTATGCGGTTGAGCTTCTGTAGTTGCTTTATAAAGAGGAGATTGTATATAATGTCAATTTTCTATAATCCATCTTTTTATGCTAACCTCATTCTAACTAAAACTCTAGCAAGTAGAAATCGGCATAAAATAAAACTATATCATATCCATGTAACAATTAATAAAGAGATTTATTCATAAATCTGATCAATTGTACCATATGTACTGTATCAAGCATCTTTATATTGGAGCTGGTTCATTCCTCCAAATTCAAAGACATTCCGTCTTCTTTTTTTTTTTTGCCAAACCACTCGTTGAAGAATTCGGATCGACGAGACAAAACATACACAGACGAAAACTATATCCTATATTCTAAACCTAGACTAATCTAAAGTCGAATTATTTGACAAGAAGGTCGTCTTAGTTCAGTTAAAGTAGCAAATAATTCATGGACTCAATGGTCTTCAGATTATGACTTACTTTACTGGACCAAAACCACGTAGTTGCCAAACAGTTCTCCACTATCTGAGTCTACCCTGTATCACTGTCGCAACACAGGCATGGCTATATAATGACCTTCCGGGACTTACAGGTTATCGGGTAAAGTCAAATACTGGATTTGCAGTGGTGTTAAGGGGCAAAATGTTCAATACATAAATACCTAGAAACAATCCACTATGTCGAGCGCCATCTTATAATTTGATGTTACCAATTTCTTGGAAACCAAACCATAAGGGCGGCCCCACGTTGGGCGCCAATTTGTAAGGGACAAGGTGTTTTGTAAAGCGGTGGCACTTCTCTGCATATTGCTGCGGCTTGAACTCGCCGGATGTGGGTTCTACTTCCGCTCATATCCTCTTACAAATATTTCAAAGTGCCATAAGGTGTCAAACAAGGTTGTTCTCCTTAAAAATTTAAACACGAGACACTAGACGGTTACAGTTTGAATTTAAAATTATAAAGAAAACGGACAGACATTCTTCAACGAGAGTTTATTCTACAGAACAGCACAGATGTGAAATTGACATTAAGATTGGAATCAGGTGTCGAAGATTCCTTGGGCATCCCACCCACGATATAGCCAAGAAGTGACTATCCTAATGAGATGTCTATAGCCCTAAATGTACCTATTAATAAACATCTCCCTTTAATGATGCAAAACTCTCCTCCTTTTTATACAACTACATACTCAACCTTTGCCTGGGGAAAATCAAAACATTTTTGTTTTAGTCTTTATGATTATTCACATAATTTGTATTAAAAAAAAATGAATTCATATGAATATGTGAATTCAATGTGTTTATAACATTTTAAACAATAACTTAAAACTAATACTTATATTTAATTATGTAAATTTCTATATATTTTTTTTAATTAGTTCTATAGCATGCTCTTTCAATTGAAATAACTAAAAATTGTAGAATTAAATGATCATCGCCCTTACAGGCGAAAAAAAAAACTTGAAATAGTCCTAAAATTTTGTTTAAATTCAAATTATTTCCTAGCAACTTCTCTATATTATTTTTCTTCTTTCAATCGTAAATTTTTTTTATTTTTATTTTTTTTTAATCGTGAATTCTTTCTTTTTCTTCTTAGTTACATCAGTCGAAACAATTTAACATTTTTTTGTACATGCATATGTACATATATAATTTTTTTCTTTCTAACTTTATATAGTTTCTGTAGTTTTCATTAATTTATTATTTTCTTCCTTTTTATAATATCTTTTATGCTATTGCTTTTTTAAAATACTATTCAAGAAATTTGACCGATATGTATTAAAATATTGGTTTCCACGTTTTTCTTACGAATTCCATAAAGTGGGGTTAACAACGTTATGTCACGTGTTCGGTAAGTAATATATATACTTTTTTTGGAAATTTCATTAATTGAAAAATGGGGTTTTTCCAGGTTTCCTCCTGTTGTGTCTTCTTCTTATTTCGACAGTTCATTCACAATATAGTCATAACCTACATGGTTTTTGTACTCACTATTTCAGGTTCCATAAGTGTGGTGAATAAAAAGAGTCCTCGGGATATGTGGCAGATGGAGCCAGTGGTCGTACACACAGCACTCCACGATTTGTTGGTCCAATATATCGGCAAAACCACAATACCCTACATGGTGAAAGTATTCCAGTCCACGTAAATTTATTTAACAAAAGAGAAATTAGTGGTTCAAATCTTACCCGAGGTATTAAATGAAATAGGTACTGATAATCTCTCCCTGCGGAATGCCAGGGTTTGGGGGTTATGTCTCACAACCGAAATTCAGACACGATTTATGTGATCCTGAGATACGAAATTATTACACCAAATTATATGCTAAAACGTTGTAATATAGCTACCTTTTCAAATTCGTTGTAATCACACAAAAAAATTGATTCACTCACTGAAGAGTTATAATACTCAATAATAAAAATTATCTGACACCAACTTCTCAGAGATCACAAAAGACTGCACCGCACTATGTATGACTTAATAATGACATGTGCTCCATTCTCACCTAACCAACTTGGTAGCATGGCACTTTGCCCTTGAAAGATGACGTTGAAAGTCACACATACTTCTAAACGTTAAACAAGTACAACAAGGTTCTGACTCCGGAGTCCTAGACAAATCTCATGCAACCCTGTGCTCAAAAGAATCAGTCTAAAATAGTCGGTATCTGTGATTGTGCAATCACATACAACGATCACGCCTTGATCCAGGACCAATGCTGATCTCAACTCAAGAAATAAAAATAAATAAATTGAAATCTGAAATCCAAGAAAATGTTGGCAACAAGCGTAGTCCATCAACTGACATTCGTTAATGGCCTCCCAAATTCGATGATATCCTAGATGTCAGTCTTGTGCAGGGCATAATGTATGTGTATTCAACCAGCCTAACTATCGGTTCTTGGCGGCCGTCACACATTCAATTTAACATTCATATATGGACGAATGTCGTTTTCGATGTTCAGACAGGCAGAAGCGATTTCATGTCGTTCTTTCTTTCTTCGTTCATATCCTTTTCTGGCCTTTAAAATCCTTTTACTTGTGCCAGGTACGAAATCTTTAAATATTTCCGATCGGATTCTTTCATAACGCTCCAAACGATCATTATAAGGTATTATGGCTTTGAGTTTTCGTTCATGGTTGTGTGAACAGGTAGGCTTTTGAATATTAATTTGACCAGGTGTTCTTTTGGCTGATGTAGGGGTTAAATTGTCAAAATCGGGTTGATTGTCGATTGTATTACCTGTGGTGAGACAATAACTTTGTATATTCAAGTGTTGTTCATCTGGACACTTTACAGGTGGTTCGGCTTCTACTGAGCTGTCTCTCCGCTCGAACATGTGGGCCCAGTTCGCAGCATGTTCTTTACCTGGTTTCCCGCGCAGCGAGGACACTTTGGTGAGGTCACGCCGTCGAACCCACATTTGAAACAAAATATTGCCCTTTGTTCAATAGGGCAATCAATAAAAGAATGTCCAGGTTGCTTGCAATTCCAACAAACTAGTTGTTTGGAATTATGCATCATTGCCTCGACTTCATGTGTGTCTACATTAGGTAGAAATTCGGCTTGCATCTCATTCACTCTTCTGTAGTTTAGGTGTTGTTGTGGTTGGCAAAAAGATAAGCGTTTTGCTACTGTTCTCTCGGCTCGTTTACATTCTTCCATTAGTTTATCCAATGACTCAATATTCTTTGGGTATATGAGCTGAATAAGACCATCTTTCAAGTTTTCTTTTATGACTCGAATCATTTCGTATTCCTGTATGGGAAAACGCATTTGGTTTCGCAACTTAATAATCTCCGAAATAAAAATATCAGCCGACTCGGATAGCATTTGTCTTCTTTCCATAATTTTCCTTTGAATTTCGAAGTCACTTTCGAAATTTCTGAACTTCCGGACAAAATGATATTTAAGTTGTTCCCATTGGCAAAAAGGGTTTTGTTGCCTGAATTCCCACAACCAATCGTGAGCTCGTCCACTCAGTAAATGGTGGAAACCTTTTACGAATATGTCCCATGGACAATTATAATCAATTCTTAGGGATTCTGCCCTGAAAACAAAATCTTCCACACTCACAGATTTTGATGAGCCATCAAACCGAAGTCCCCACTTTTGCAATTGCATTGGTGTGATTGGTTTATAGCCCATGGCAAAATTTTGTGTGTGATTGTAGTTGTTGGGATGAGGTACATTTCCATATTGGTCATTTTGCCTGTAACTGTTGTCGTATATTGCTCGGTTTGGTAAATAATTTGTGTTATTTGGGTAGAATTGTTGTTGTCGATATGAAAAATGTTGTTGTTCTTGCTCATGGCGAGTAGACTCATGATCATTATTACGGCTGCTTGGTAAAGGAATATCTCCTCGCTCATCTAACGAATTTCTAATCGCTCTTGGTATCATAACTGCCAGGTTCTGTTCTATGGAACGCATAATGCTAGCCTGTGCAGCTCCAATAGATGCGTCTACGTAATCACGTACGCTTATACCGTCAGTATTTGCTTCACCAGAAGGATTGGCATTCTCAGGTAGAGTAGGCATTCGATTTTGTTGTGACATTCTGGAGAATTCTCTTCGGATTTCTCGTGCTGTCAGACTGCTGTATTCTGGTGTAGTAATAGACTCTAATGAACTTAAAGAAGATGAGGTATGAGGTCCTAACTGTCTAAGTGATTGATTTCGATTTGTCTCGATAACAGTACGATTCGGATCAAATCTATCTGTGTTCCTATTCGGGGTGTTGTTCAGAGAATCTAGATTAACGCTTGTGTTTGGAATATTATTAAAATTCTGATTTTGTAAATTTCTGTTAGCAATGCGAGCTGAGGATCTAGAGCCTGTTCTTTCTGTCATTCTATAATTCAAAAATATTTAAACGTTTCCCGCAGGGAACTATTAACTTCGTTTGTATGGCAGTGTAAACATGCAAAAAAAAAATATGTCTGGTTTATTGAAATGGTATTAAGAAATAGGCCATTTCTATGTGGTAATCAAAATTTTATAATTGAGATATATTCGTTTTTTTATGGAAATTGTTTTAGAATCTTTTAGACAATATACACATATATTATAGTAAATTAGTATTATACATGTATTCTATAAAAACAACACTAGAAAAAACAAATATGTAGATAGTATTAATTAATTATATATTTTTTTCTTTTTCAGATAAGGACAATATACATAGGTGTGATGGCTGAAATCTTGTAACGGATCAAGTGACAATGGAGAATGGTCTAAAAATATGTATTTGGCTTTAAGAATTATTTTCAATTTAACACTTTCAAATTAAATTTAAAAAATTACTTTAAGCTGAAATTTAAGATGTAAAGTAACAAATTTCATTCAATTTTCTTCAATAAAAAACAAAGAAATCTAATCAGATTTAAGCAAAGATGTCTTATTGGAATTTTGGGATATATTAGCAATTGATCAAAAATCGGTACACTGAAAAAAATTACTTTGTATGGAATACCTTCTAAATCGCATCATTCTATTTAAAAACAACAACAAATGTAATATCTAGCTTTATAGCATCAGAGTACATGATTCCTGCCTTCATAACAGTCTGATTTGATTTAGTTGGCGACTAAATGGTTGGATTAATTCTAATAGTCGTTGCAACACAGGCATGGCAATATTTTGCCTTCCGGGACACCGCTAATAAGAAAAAGAATCTTTCCCATAAGTTTGGATTATTTATCTTAACAAAATTTTAATTAAATGGATGGTGTTGGGTAGCCAATATGCAATAGTAGTAAAGGCAGCCCCACGTTGGGCGCCAAAATGTGTCAACCTGGTTGTGCACAGAGACTTTGACTTGGGTTTTGTTATCCCAAATCATAGCCTTTGTGAAGCGGATCCGGTACTTGGGTGTTGGCTGCGGCTTAGCTCGCCGGATGGGGAGGTTCTTTTCCGCTAACGGCTGTACATTTAAATTTGTACCGGTTTTTCAAAAATTAGTGTTAAAAAAAAAAGATGGTCAAATATACTGATAAAAAAAATCTGATTAGTGATAATTGTCTGTGGCCCGTTTGTTTAATTCTGATGTGGGTTACATCTTTTCATGGGAGAGTTTAGATGTTATTTTCTCCCTGGCTGCCCACCCCATATGACTTATTGCCATCCATGGTATTTTCTGCGCCATATTATATTTGAAAATACCCCAAACTTTAAATTTCCATTTCACATTGAATAACCGTTACATTTTCAGCCTATGGTAAATTATTCAACACATATTAGTTCCTTTTACAAACTACATAACATAAATTATTTTTTTATTATTATAAAAAAAAATTTTATATAAAAGTTTACATTTGTTTTAATAAATTTTTAAATATTTTAATTGGGCTTAAGGAAATAGATAAGATGTTCTGTTTTTTTATTATATATATACAAATTTTGTCTCAATAAGGTTTTTCTTTGTTTTAAATATATATATTTTTGTATATTCTTATATATATTGTACATATATTAATTAGTTTAATAATGTTTTTTTTTTTTAATTTTTCTCTTCGTTCTGTCCTCTTTTATAATGACTTTTCAAATTTAAATTTTAATTCAAATATAATTATTTTTCTTTTCAAATTTGTGATACTTTATATGAATTATATGTGTATGTATTTATGAATATGTATATATATATATATCAACACACCTATGCACAAGTGCACACATAAATATGTATATACACATATATAAACATATAATTAATTTTTTTTATTTATTTATTTTAGTGATTAATTTACTTTCGTTTTTTTTTATTGCTTCTGAACGTTATTCTTATTCTTACTTTGTACAAACATTTATGTAGTTTTGTAGTTTTTTCTTTTCTATATACCTGTATATATATATATATATTTTTACTTCTTTGATAAATATGTTGGCGCCAAATTTGGTTAAGAAATGATAATAATATCGTATACCATTTCTTAAGCAAATTTGGTTTTAATTTCTTTTTTTCTTGATTTTTGTTAATTCTTCTTTGATTTCTCTCTATAATTTTTTCTTTTTTTACCTTTTTTTAGATCTTTTTAACTTGTTGTACACAATTAAGTTTTGCTTTTCGTTAGATCTAGTTTCGTTTCGTTTGTATCTAGTTAGTCAAGTTAGTTAATATATAGGACGGCACAATGGGATAAATGGCATTAACACAATTATGTAAGTAGGTATACGAATACTTTCGTGTCTTACTGTGCGAGTGAAATCTTTCGCAATCATTCCAGCTCTGGCTTCAATGCATGCGTCCCACAATGTCATCTGGTCCCACTAACCATGTTGAAACTTGGCCCCACTTTCAGAACTGGTCGTACTGTACCGACCAAAAAAAAAACACGTGCGTCGGCCAAATTAGAGATGGCGCACCTATGTTGTCCCTATGCCAATTAAAAAATATATAGCTATAAGATAATTCGCAAATCCTCAAGACAGAGTACATATTCTAATGACCATGCCTTGTTCTGTCTAACCGAAAACGATGTCTTAATCTGCGTTTCACGTGTGCAACCGTTTACATGGAAATTACTGGGAAATAATTGTAGTGACATTTACTGCAACTAGCAACAAAAAGGGTAAAAAAAAACTTCGTATTTCATGTAAATTACTGCCGAATAATTAGCTATTTAAGCTTACTTAACAATCATGTCACAATTTCTATAAAATTTACACAAAAAAAAAAAACAAAAATCCGTCAGAATTTCATCGCACATGGTCATTTGGAACAATTCGACTCCCTATACAAAACAACAAGCACGATATACTTTCTTACCTTTGAATAATCTTTCAAATCCAAAAAAAAACTTATCGCACATTTGTCAATAATTTAATTAATTCTAACGAAAACTTTTCAATTGAATCACTTATAAAATATCTCTTCTCAACGTAATATTTAAACACTCCAATTTGGGTGGAGCTAAAACGTGTGAGTTGTATAGATGTCCAAACGAAAAAGAACATGTGCACGCTTACGTTCCCTCAAATCAGTCACATTTCAGTAAAATGAAATGACTGGAAAAAATATGTCTCTGGAAAAATGATCAAACTCTGACTCTCTCATGGCAACCCCTCTCTCGAAAGTGATAGTTTGCCAGACCCTGGCCGTTCACATACAACCCTGTTCTGCTGCACAGATGGCAAACCCTGTTGTACGTCCCACGCTCATGTATAGGTTGTGCCACTGAAAATCACCATTGTGAATGTCCATAAAATAGAAAATGTCAAAAGAAAATAGAAAGGACACACGAAATGACAACACAACAGATATAGTGGTCGTTACAAAGTCCAGTTTGGGGAGTGTTTAGGGGACCCCAGAAACGTGGTCCCACATTTGGATATCAGATTCGTATTCTACTCGCAACTATCTTTCATTTGAGTACCATATTGCCATGGTCGGTAAATATGTCCGATTAGGGGTGTTTAGGCGGTTGGGGTGGTCCCCCTAGCACTTGATCCGAAAATTGGACATTAGATGCGGTTTCTTATCCTAAATACCTTTCATTTGAGTCCCATATTGTCGTGATTGGTCTAAATATATGTTTGGTAGGTTTTAGGGTGGGGCAGCCCTCCTAGGTACCCCATCCGAAATATTGATCCCAAATTTTTATTTTTATGTTACTATATGAGAGCACAAAAAATTTCGCTTAAATCGCACCACCCATCTCCGAGAACTGGCGTTTCTGAAAATTAGGGTAAGGGGGAGGGTAAGAACTCAGTAAATACTTTGCAAAGTGAAGCCATCGATAGACCAATAAAATTTACGCACTTTTTTGAACGAATTCTATTCCTGGCCTTCACGTTGGAAATAGTGTTTTGACGAACAATGTCAAAATTAAATTTGGGAAACTTTGTTCGGGACTTGGCATGTCCCGGACTCAAGTTATGCATCAAATTGTTGGTATGATATTATTCTATCAAATTACGTTAATATCATTTTTGTCACTTTGTCACTCCCTGTGAAGTTAGAAAAATTTTTGTTCTCCAAAGTTAGCGACGTCGTTAACTTCATAAACTGGCGAGCCTGTTAAGCTGAGTATTCTGTTCGGCTTTTCAAGCGAAATGCTGTCAAACTCCATATAAAAAACGTTGGCTAAAAATAGGCGGAAAATTAGTACTCTGTTAATAGTAAGGAACACTCAAACCATTGCCGGCATCATTTTTGAATGTTTTGTTGGGTTAAATGGTTCGTTTTTCCTTTTTTATTTGCGAAAAACTAAATTATATAAAGAAAATAATAAGTGCAGATAAAAAACGTGTTTTAGTATGAAAACAATAACATTTAACTGTTGTCAAATTTCGCTTGCGGAACAATTAAAAATTTCAGTGACTATTTCGAAAGCAGAATAGAATACCAACCTTTAGACTCACGATATATACATTTACAGGTGGTTGCAGTTGCCCAACAACAAATTATTGAGTGCACTATGTGTCAAGATCTGAGATCAGTGTAACTCTGATTTGTAGTACATTACTAGTTCGCGCCATTTTTCGTCGTTTGTGTGTTATGACGAGAGCCTTAACTCCACATTTAATGAGCGGTGTACACGGGGATTAATTTGGGATTTAAAAATAAATCCTGCAAAAATGGGATTTATTTTTGTATGGTAAAATCTGCATCAAAACACAGGATTTAACACTTTAATCTCGAAAAGGCTATAAATCCGGATTTAGTGGCCAGTATAAATGTACATTTGGTTTGGTTTTTCACACTTTTATTTTTATTTTATTTTATAATTTATGCGTTTCTAATCATAAATCGTTTGATCTATTGCCTGCTACACATGATAATGCAAATAAAAACTAGAATGTGAATTAGAAAGTGTCCAGAATCTTGACTTTCTCAAATCAAATTCTCACTGCACCACCATCGCCACAGGGTTTTATCTTTAGCTGAGTACAATTTTTTCTCGCGATGTTCACTATCTGTCAACGAGTTTTGGTTGTGTGTGTGTATTATAGTTTAGAACTGTAACACACAAACAACGAAAAATGGCGCGAACTAGTAATATACACAAAATCAGAGTTGCAGTCAATATTTTGTTGTTGGGAAACTGCCACTACCTGTAAATGAATATATCTTGGTTTTATCGTTGATTGCGTTGTTGTTGGGCAAGTGAGCCAACCTTCTTAATTCAACCATGAACCTATCCTTCTTTAGTGAACCCCGAGCGAAACGGTGTTATCGCAGGGATGATAATTTTGATACTTTGGTACTTTTTCTGATACTGTTTATTGGCATTTTGGCAAAATGGCGATTCATTAAAGAGGAGAGTGAGAGAGCAGAGCGCGTCGTAGCGTCGTCCATTTGTTTGAGTTCTTTGGATTTTGCTTTTATTTGTTTTCAAACAATATTGTATCGCGATAATTTCGAAATAAAAGGTACGTTTGTAGAATGTAAACTAGAGACTATAAGTAAATTGAAATTCATAATCCTACGTGGCCAGCGCTTGTGAAAATTTTCATGTGCAAAAAAAATTGTTGCGGCGTCAGTACATTCCACCTGGTTTTTATTTCTACTTAAATCCTCGAAGACAGCCGGTTGGTGATTTTGTGTTGAAATTGTAAAACACTTGGGAATATCGCAAATGGCGTTCCTTTAAGAGTTATTAATTTTTTGTGGGCACTACGCGTAATGTATTCTTCATTTTGTCTTCTTGTTTAACCACATATACATCTTCCCTGCGACTCTCCATATACCCATTCCATTAGGCTTGGTCAAGTCGTCCAGCGCTACATTGTAATACTATCAATAGACACCAACACTAATACATGTCCAAGAGTACATTGTTTTTGTTGGATTAGCTCAAATTGTTATGTTGAGAAAAGACGAATGGACGCTCTCAATCGATGGGGCTGGCTGTTCGCTTGTGAGACCGGTGTTGAATAGTTTGCTTTGTTTTAATTTGCCAAGAATTTGTCATCGTGTGCGCTAACTGGATGGTAAAAGTGCGACTTATGGTCGAAGCAAAGAAGGGGAAAAGGGTATGTTAGGTGTTGAGGGTATATCGAGACCAAGCTACAAACACCAGAACAACTAAGATATAAACGTATTTGTTCGTCGCTGCTACTACTTAACATTTTCTTTGTATTTCTTTTGCTTCGCTTTTTTTTGCAGTAATTTCATTTTTCTAGTGTAATGTCGGCCAAACGCAAAGCAGGTGGAAATGGAAATCCCAGCAAAAGACGTCCCAAAAAGAAGGAGTCTGACTTCGAAGACGACGTAAGCGAAGAGTCTGAGGAGGAAGGCCAATCTTCTTCCAATCAAGTGGAAGTTCTGATACCGAGTGATGAAATGGAACCCCCTGCTAAACTGCCAGATGATTTGTTGGCATCCATGGAGAAAACTCCGGGGCATATGTTAATTGCTGGCATGGTTACATGGGACCTGACAGGCAAAAGAGATCGCAAAAATGTTGTTAAAGTTCGCCCAAATTTGTACAGCTTTCATCGTTTTACCGACGAAAAGGTAAGAGCACAATTTTTACTTAAACATTGTAGTTGTCTTGTAATATGGGAAGCCTTAGCATCGTTTGCTTTTTTTAGGGGTTAAAGGGGGATAAAAGAAAAAATGTCAGTGTTAACGTTATAACGGTAGTGGCTTTCCCATACATTTTATTTAATATACTATCTCTTCGCCTATGAGCGTCCAAGATCATTTGTTTGGTGAGGAGTTGCCGCAGGAATAAACACCAAACCAATGCCCTATGGGTCTATTTACCAATTTAGGCTGAACTGTATTTTACGGGGTAGTTGGCAAAAAAAAACTTTATTTTTTGCATATCCCACTAAAATGACCCCAGGAACACGAATAGGTGCCATTATTAGTTGTTGCTGTTGTAGCCACTTTTGCATGTGAAGGTGGCGATCCTCGCATAGCTCCTATAGATGAGTAAACTCGTTCCGTTCTTTAGGACCGATCGTCGCATGAACAACAAAATGGTCATTTGTTATTTAAAGGCGCCAATAACTCGCCTTGTCATATAGAGCATCATAGACACTCAGTATTTTAGCAAGAGAGGGCCGCTTGACCTTCCACTTAGATTCTACTTGATACTGCTGATTGTCCGCGACTGCAGTTGCAGTTACTCAGTATGGAGCATTCCACTTCCCCAACCTGCGGAAGCCTTCCCCAGCTCCTATCTAAGCTTTTCGTGATAACGAAGAAAACCATTCACATTGGAGCTCAAAGTTCCTGCCTGTGTGGTGGTCATAGCTGCGCCATAACGGGTTGTTGTTAGAATTTGTGTTTGTTTGATTTTTTAAATTAAATTGTGAAGAATACAAAAAAAGTTTAAGGTGTATTTAAATGAAATAAGTAGGAAATGCTCCCATAAGTTTGAAATTTTAGAAAAAACTACGAAAATTCAACTGTTATTGTAGACTCTTATCTCTATTCCTTCTGTGTGTAACACACAATTGTACTAAGTTATAATATCTTGTATTACAGTATTAGTCTTGGGTATAAAATCTGTTTACCATCTAAGGTGTATTTTTGAAATTTTTTCCAATGTTAAGAATTAAAAATAATTTTTAAATTGAGTTGAAAAGTTGATCCGCTGGGTCAGTGTACCAGTAATCGGCAATCCCATGGCAGCCGGTTGTACGTACGCATAACACACTGCTACAACAACAACCAGTAATCGGCAGTTTAAGGAATTTGTATTTTTCAATCCATTCTCCTTCCTATTACAAATGTTCAACTGAAATTTAGGTTTTATAATTCTATTTGTTTTGTTTTCGATGTATTTGAATAAAATTTCAATTTGTTTTATTAATTTTGGCAAACTTTAAATTTTTTTAAAAAAGTGCTTTTTCACCATTTTTCGGCATATAGTATTCTGGTAGATTAAATAGAAATTGTTAAAGAAAATTACTGAATCACTTATTTTAAAACACAAGCTTTACATTTACTCACATACTCAACGCAAAAAACTAGCAAAAATAAAAAATATATGATCGCTCAACCCAAAAATTAGATACCCACAACCATAGATATATTTCTCATCTGGAGATCGGTATGTATAATAACTATATTCATCTAAGATTGGGTGTGGACCGTTTTGGGAAATGATATATATAAAATCAATGTTACCTATTTAACCAGAATTCATGTATGTCGGTTAAAATATAAGCCATTTATGAGTCTAGGAAATTCAATCGAGAGATAAATCTATATAGAAGCTATATCCAAATATTGGCCGATAGGGATCATATTCGACGCGAATGTAGAGGGTATCATACACATCTCTCCCTACAACGCATTGATTACATTTTTAACGAAATCGGCTATAAAATTAGTTTTTTATAAGCTCAAAACCTTAAACAGAAGATCTGGACCATTTTCGAATAAAAAGAGATGTAACATGACACATTTTTGGAAATTTCGAAAAAATTGTGTAAAAAATATTCCTTTATGAGCTGAAGACGTTAAACTGGGGACAGCATAAAGATGTATATGGAGTCTCTATAATCGAGCTGAACCTAACAAAGAATAATCTGGACCAAATTTCAGCTTTTATTTTTAAGAGGCTGCAGCGTGGTTATATCATTTAAGGAACATGTTTTCATATTTTCTCGCCTGGATTAAAACCAGGAGATTTATTGGTTTGCCTAAAAAGTAATTGCGGATTTTTTAAAAGAAAGTAAATGCGTTTTTAATAAAACTTAGAATGAACTTTAATCAAATATATAATTGCCATTTTGTTCGATAACCTTTTGCCATCTTCCGGGCAAATCTAGTATTCCACGCTCATAGAACTTCTGGCCTTTATCTGCAAAAAACTGAACCAAGTGCGATTTTATAGCCTCATCATTGCCGAAAGTTTTACCATTTAAGGAGTTCTGCAAAGATCGAAATAAATGGTAGTCTGATGGTGCAAGGTCAGGGCTATATGGTGGATGCATCAAAAGTTCCCAGCCAAGCTCACTCAGTTTTTGGCGAGTGACCAAAGATGTGTGCGGTCTAGTGTTGTCCTGGTGGAATATGACACCTTTACGATTGACCAATTCTGGTCGCTTCTCCTTGATGGCTGTATTCAATTTGTCCAATTGTTGACAGTAAACATCCGAATTAATCGTTTGGTTCCTTGGAAGCAGCTCAAAATATACCACACCCTTCCAATCCCACCAAACAGACAGCATAACCTTCTTTTGGTGGATATCAGCTTCTGGTTCACCATGCTTGGACCATGATCGTTTTCGACTAACGTTGTTGTAAACAATCCATTTTTCATCTCCAGTTATGATTCGTTTTAAAAGCGGATCGAATTCAATGCGTTTAAGGTGCATATCACAAGCGTTGATTCGGTTTGTTAAATGAATTTCTTTCAATACATGTGGTACCCATATTAAAATTGACGCCAAACAAACAAATGTAAACAAAATTTCTCGCACTTTTTTTTCTAAAGCAAGCTGAAAGTAACAGCTGATAACTGACAGAAGAAAGAATGCAATTACAGAGCCGTTGAAAAAATTTGTCAAACATTATGTTTTTTACATAATGTTTGCGACTGTTCCCCTTGATTGTACATTATCATTAAAAATTATTTATGATTGAAAATTTAAAATTTTCAACGCTTTCTTAATTCTTAAAGCTGATTCTTCCATTCATTTTTTTATTAAGAACATGTACTGTCGCATTTGTTGATTGACATCTCTCACTAAAAACGTAATTCTGGCGTAGTCTGTAATATAAGCTCAGATATGTTTGTTTACAAGGAAAGCCAGTATTATTGACTATTATTGGCCTTTTTTTAATAAAAAGTTTTACATATCTTATTTAGTTATTTAAGTTTAATAAACATAAGTGCCGACTACTGGTACATGCCGCAATTACACTATCCCTATTCCGGTTTTTGAAAAATTGTTTGTTTCTTTAAAAACAATATACTGATTAAGGCAATATATTGGCGATGCTTTCATTAAAGGCAAAAATTGAAAGAAAATTTCTTGAATGGCACAACCTCAGTAATTTCTTTTTTAAGATGAATATTCAATGAATTTCTCTCTAAAGTCTAGTTTTTAATTAACAAGCGGTAAGTTTGTAAAAAAAAAAATAAAAAATGCTCTCTTAATAATGAGAATATAAAATTTCATCAAAATCGGATAAACAAAACGATGGTCAGGTGTTAATGCACATCTCTCATATCACTTAGTGCTGTCCGATACGGGCTTTAACGTAATGATATAAATAACTATCTTCGTTTTGTAGCCAAGCCGAGCCAACAGATTTTCGTAGAGAAGTTTCAGATGACCGAAAATCTTGTAAATGGAGCTAGTATTAGTAATGGGATAAATACCGATGAAAATATTTTTCTATGTTCCCGTATGACATGCTTTGTTCTATCCCACCCCATTCCATAAAGTGAATGTTAATAATTTCCAAAAATTAAATAAATTCATTGTTTAATTTTAGTATCGTTTTGCGGCTAGTAGTTGCTCGGCTGCACATTCTATACTCATCAACATGGATCGTATTGCTATGGCGTTTGGACGTAATCCATCTGGGCAATTGGGTTTGCCTGACACAAAATTATGCGAAAAACCCACAATTATTCCGGCATTGGAAAATGTGAGTGTGGTTCAAGCTGCAGTGGGACGACATCATTCACTTTTCCTAACCGAAACGGGTAGAGTGTACGCTTGCGGTGAAAATAAGTCGGGACAATGTGGAATTGGCAACGCGACACCAATAGTGCCAACACCAACATTAATTAACTATAGTGGACCACCCATAATACGCGTAGGATGTGGAGCTGATTTTTCAGTAATATTGGATATCAAAGGAAATTTACATACATTTGGCTTGCCAGAATATGGACAGTTGGGTCATAACACTGATGCCAAGTATTTTGTAAATGCCAATAAGTTGTCATTCCACTTCGAAACGTCTCCGAAAAAGATTGTTCTCTACATAGAAAAGAGTAAAGATGGTCATGTCACACCAGTTGATAACGTGCAAATTGTCGATTTTGCCTGCGGAAACAATCACACGGTAAGGAAATTACATCGCTGTTGCATATTCTGCAGAAAAAACTAAACATGAATTATTTCATTTCCAAAGGTCGCTATCGATTCGAAGAAACGTGTTTACAGTTGGGGCTTTGGTGGATTTGGACGCCTTGGACATGCTGAACCAAAGGATGAAATGGTTCCACGTCTTATTAAATTCTTTGACATTCAGGGCAGAGGTGGTCGGAGCGTTTATTGTGGCGCAACATATAGCTTGGTGGTTAACGAGTTGGGCGTCCTCTTTCTGTTTGGCCAAAATAAGAAGACGGGAGAAGCCAACATGTATCCGAAACCGGTACAGGATTTGTCCGGATGGAATATTACCGCCGTTGGCTGTGCCAATACTTCAATTGTAATCTCAGCCGACGATACTCTAATTGCTTGGGGTGCCTCTCCCACATACGGTGAGTTAGGTATTGGTGAATTCCAGAAATCTTCCACAGTTCCTAAGGAAGTGCCCAAAATGGATAGCATGAAAATACCTCAAGTAGCCATGGGTTACTCACATACAATCCTTTTGGTTGATACTGATCACGAAGGTACGAAAGCGAAGTACGACAAACTACCAGAATACACCATCGATGATTAGTGGTATCGAAAGAAGACTACAAATATACAAATTTTTCGTTATCTTTGCCAAACAAGCAATTCGTATTACATATAAACATCATCTATGAAAACTAAGGGGAACGAAGAGCATCAATGCATTTAAAAAAATGCTACATGAGTGTATACCATTAAATCATGTCATGAAACACAAATTCAATAAAATCAGTTACTTTTATACATATTACCCGGAATACTTTAAACTCCCTCCTTTATGTTTTGAAAAATTCTCTCTTTTGTAACGTTCCATTTCGTTCTGGCGTAAAAATAATTGCGTTTTTTAATTGTGTCCATTACCTATTTATGAAAATGAATTATATATTTTATATTATTGTATTCTTGTATTTTTAAGTATGTGAGTACCCCTAATATAAGCGGCATTCATTTATAATGCATCTTTGCACTAAGCATACCAGTTCAAAACATTATTGTCAATATTTATAATTTCTTTTTTAAAAATTCATATTCAGTATTCACGTTGCATTGTCACTTACTACTTAATTTCAATTCATAGTTTTTTTTAAATATATATGTATACAGTTCGATATTCATTGATTAATATTACAAATAATAAAAAAATAAAACGTTAGTTTTAGTTACAAATTGAGGTATTTTTATTCGCCCCGACGGAATCTCTACACTGAAGTATCTCGATTTACCTGGAGTTGAGTACCTTACTACTGTCCTCAACCTGGGGCCTAGTTCTCGCATCCGCTAACGAACGAGTTTTTGTTCGAAGAATAATTCCGTTCCGTAAGTACAAATTGGAGCATGGCTTATGATCTAATTTGTCAAAAACGGGAAGAAAAGTCCATACGACGAGCCTATTTTGCCATCTCAAAGGTAAACAATGCAAATGGAAAAAAGTTATTGTTACTAACAAAATAAATAAAACACGTTTTAAACAATATTGTTTTTAACGATATGTTAATGTTTTTTACAACAAATTGTTTTTTCGGTCAGGCACAAGGAGAACAACAGCCAAAGTACAATTGGATAAAGTCAAAACCTTTTGCTTGAAAGTGTCCTGCTGCCTTAAATTTAGTGGTTATATGATTCAAACTGTTGGTTTGGTCATATTTATGGATAATTTGCTTTACCGAATTTGGCTTAAGCACAGAGTTAATTTTTGTCCAATTTAAGGGACCAAGAATGTGAATATATTATAATTATTGTTTTATTTTATGAAATAAATGCGTCGATGTCCTATTTTAGTGTAGATTCTTGAAAATAGACAATTATTTGTTATTTACGATAGGTAAATTGCTGCGGGAAAAAACTCGCACATTTCTATTCTATTCCAATAATTAATCGATAACGGATGCGATTTTCCAAAAAATGCGAAAGTCGATCGTAATAAGTCGATAGCGGATGCAAGAATTAGGCCCCTGCATTTGAAAACTTTCAGTCCCTGATGTCCGGAAAATGGGCAGAGTGATCCCACTACTGAAGCCTGGGAAGGACCCGAGTTTGGGGGAGTCGTACAGACCGATCTCCCTTCTCTCACCAGTAGCAAAGACGCATGAGGGACTACACCTGCATCAGCATGCATTTCGATGGCTGCGTAGAACTACAACTGCTTTACATGCCATCACCGTACACCAAAGTAGAATCAACGTCCCCCAATCCCATGACAGCCGGTTGTACGTACCGGATTGACCCGATGGATTCCTTCATCGACAAGGGCTGCCGCCTCAGTGTACAACACACTGCTACAACAACAACAACAACGTCCCCTCAAGTACCTTGTCGGCAGCACTTGGTGTGCTGACGAAGATATCCGCACCCTCTTTTCAATCTAACCTACAATAGCCGGGTAGATGTTATTAGCGGTGTTTTATTTACCCATTAAGTTTGTATAGAGGAAAATGCTGTCCCCGTTTAGCTAAGTGGCTAATCTATCGCCGTTTATTAAAGGATATGGTGTCATGATTCAATTTGAATGACAAAAGTAAAAGAGGAAGAACGCAACATATTTATTCGGTGATTAAACGTTCTGAAGTGACAAAATTCCTTAGGATTTAAATAAAATCACATTTATGAACCCCGAGAAATATTTATTTAAAATTAAAATGACTTATTTGTTTGTTTTGTTGTTATTTGATTATTTCGGATGTGGTGTCAATGCTGCCAACGTTAAAGTATAAAGCATTTAGAGGGAAGAGCGTTTTATTTATCCATAACCTAGCGGATCCGCTAGACAGCAATTTCCATTTGTGTTGTTTTGTTTTGCCACAAACATATGTTCAAATCAACTCTGATTTGCAAAAAAAATCGGTAGCCATTTGAAAAATTTCGATACGACAGCTATCGAGTTCGGCGCAAAGATTTTGGAAATTATACAAGATATTCAGATTGCTTTGTCTTCTTTTCTAGTAAGCCTTACAGTTTAGGATTAAACATGTGTGAAACTGTCTTTTTTACTTGCGGTATGATGATTTAATTTTGCAATTTGTTCATTAAGGTGGGTACTAACATAAGTTTTCACAGCGAAACTACATATAAAAACATAGTAAAAAAATCTGTGAAAACAATTTCGTTTGCTTTACTAGGTTCTATATTAAATGGAATTTTGCGTTCATTAAAAGCGTGGACGAAAAGTTTTTCAACTTGGGCCAAAATGATAAAAAAGAATTTTCGTAGCACTCACGTTGCATTACCGTTTATTTTCTTTTAAATAAATAACAATTGTGTGCAAATATAGCTCTTTCACTATTATTTTTCGTGATAAAAAAGGGATAAAAGAAAAGATTTGCTCTCCTATTAGAGCGATATCACGATATGGTCCGGCACGGACCACAATTCTATTATGTGTTGGAGACCTGTGTAATATGTCAGCCAATTCGAATAAGAATTTGGGGGCTCAAGAAGTAAAATAGACAGACCGATTTATATGGGAGCTGTATCAGGCTATAGACCGATTCAGACTATAATAAACACGTATATTGATGGTAAAATGAGGATCCGTCGTACAAGAATTGCGCCTTCTAGAGGCTCTAGAAGTCAAGACCCAAGATCGGTTTATATGACAGCTATATCAGGTTATGGACCGATTTGAACCATACTTGGCGCCGTTGTTGGAAGTCATAGCGAAACACGTCGTGCAAAATTTCATTCCAATCGGATAAGAATTGCGCCCTCTAGAGGCTCAAGAAGTCAAGACCCAAGATCGGTTTACATGACAGCTATATCAGGTTATGGACCGATTTAAACCATACTTGGCACAGTTGTTGGAAGTCATAGCCAAACACGTTTTTGAAAAATGGACTTTTATGATGCCGGGTAAAATCGGATAGGATAGAGTGATTTTCATGATTTTTTCTATTTTTTTTAAAGGATAATTTTAAAAGTATAGGAAAGTTAAAAAAAATTAAAATTAAAAAAAAAAATCATTAAGTCTTTTTGAATCGATTAAAGTTAAATCATCAGAATCAGAACGTGGTTATGAGTCGATCGGTATACTTATCAGTGGGTCTATCTCCCTTCCTTCTGGGTGTTAAAAATAAATGAACTAAGTTTTAATACCTTTTTTGAAAAATGGACTTTAATGATGTCGGGTAAAATCGGATAGGATAGAGTGATTTTCATGATTTTTTCTGTTTTTTGTAAAAGGAGATTTTTAAAAGTATAGGAAAGTTAAAAAAACATCGATTGTACGGTCCATTTAAATTAATGTTTGAAGAATATTTCATGCAAGTGTTGACCTTGACTACGCCTCAAATGTTCCATCCGCTTAGTCCAATATTCAAATGTTCTTTTCAACATTTCGGCCGGTAACTCACGAATAAATGCTTCAATGACAAGCGGGCTTGTCTGTATAGACATGAGCTTTGACATAGCCCCACAAAAAATATTCTAAAGGCGTTAAATCGCATGATCTAGGAGGCCAATTGACCGGTTCCGAACGTGAACTCGCCTCTCAGTAAGTCCATTGTTATGCGTGTTGTGTGGCATGTGACACCGTCTTGTTTGAAACCATATGTCGTACATGCTAAGCTCTTGAATTTTGGCCAAAAAAAAAAAAAGTTGGATATCATCCCACCGTTGCGATCACCATCCACAGTTACGTTACGATTCGTATCATCTTGGAAGAACTACGGTCCAATGATGCCAAAAGCCCCTAAATCGCACCAAACTGTGACTTTTTTCTGGATGCATTGGTAGCTCTTGCAATGCTTCTGGCTGATCTTCACTCCAAGATCTACAATTTTGATTATTTACGTACCCATTGAGCCAAATAGCTTAATGGAAGAAGCGCGCGATGAACTTTCTCTACAGAGCAAGCATTTTGATAATAAAATTCAATAATTTGCATGCGTTGTTCGTTTGTAAGACGATTCATGGTTAAATTATAGACCAAACTGAAAATGTTTGACTGTGAAACAAAACACGTAACGTCCGTGAGCTATTTAGACCAGTGTTACCAAAAAGATAATAGGTAAAAAATCAACCTATAAAACGAATGTCTTTTTGCCGGTGTTCAAGCTTGTGGTATCGGCAACAATTATCACAATTGATCCCCACGGTTGAACTCATCTAACACATTCTGGAGTTCTTTCATTGTTTTAGCTTTCCCATCTTTTAATTTGAGCTCAGCGCTCGTTGTTTTTCAGAGTTTTTGTTGGTTTTGCACAACATATATGCGGGAAGTTCAAGGTTTTGCTCCATAGGGACGTAACCTCTACAGCAATTAGATCGATCATCTCTCTCCGTTCTTTGGTAATAGACTTAAGAAATTTGAAGCGTCCAATGAAGTGGTTTTTCAGGGGGATGCGACTCAGTTCACTTACTGGTCGATCAACAATTGGCACGTTGCATCTTCTTGATCTTGCTTCAAACTGGGCTAGGTTCATTGTTCAGGTTTCCTAGTTATTCTACGTGTTAAAAGAGAGAATCACATTATGTATTGTATTCAATAACTTGAATGGAAAATTACCTTGCCGTTATTCAGGTTTGTCTGAAAAGCGATCAATGAACACCTATTTATACTACGTACTTTAGAAAATTTTTCTAATATGTATTTATGAATGGGCGCATCTTATATAAGTTGGCTATATACCTGAGTTGGCATGTGTACGTTGCAAATTTTTCAAAACTTCCAAATTAATGACCCCTAATTAATGTGATTCCTTCTGTTTGTAATCGTTCCATCTGTTTGTAACTCCTCGATATATTCGTCTAAGACCCCATAAAGTATATGTATTCTTCATCGTCATGACATTTTAAGTCGATCTAGCAATGTCCGTCCGTCCCTCAGTCTGTCGAAAGCACCCTAACTTTCCTTCGAAATCCCCTTGAAATTTTGCACAAATACTTCTTATTACTGTAGGTCGGTTGGGATTTTAAATGGGCAATATCGGTCCATGTTTTGATATGACTGCCATGTAACCCGATCTGGGATCTTGACTTCTTAAGTCACTAGAGGACGCAATTCTCAGGTGAAATTTTGCATGACGTGTTTCGTTATGACTTCTAACAACTGTGCCAAGTATGGTTTAAATCGGACCATAACTTGATATAGCTGCCATATAAACTGATCTTGAATCTGGACTTCTTTACCCGATAGAGGGCGCAATTCCTAACCGATTTGGCCCAAATTTTGCATGAGGTGTTTTGTTATAACTTCCAACAACTGAGACAAATATGGTTCACATCGGTCTATAACCTGATATAGCTGCCATATAAACCGATCTGGGATCTGGACTTTTTGAGCCAATAACTGCGCTATGTATTGTTCAAATCGGTTCGTGTTTTGATATAGCTGCCATATAAGCCGATCTTGGATCATGACTTCTTGAGCCTCTAGAGGGCACAATTCTCGTTCGATTTGACTGAAATTTTTCACATGGTGGTTTGGTATCACTTCCAACAACTGTGTTAGGTATGATTCAAATCGGTTCATAATCTGGTATAGATGTCATATAAGACGATCTTGGATCTTGCTTCTTGAGCCAATAGAGCGCGCAATTCTCATCCGATTTGGCTGAAATTTTGCATGGGTGTTTTGTTATGACATCCAATGACTGTGCTAAGTTTGGCGCTAATCTGTACGTAACCTGATATTGCTGCCATATAAACCGATCTGGTATCTTGATTTCTTGAGCCACTAGAGAGCGCATTCTTATCCGATTTGGCAGAATTTTTGTACAACGGCTTCTCTCATCATCTTCAACATACGTGTCTAAAATGGTATGAATCGATCATTAGCTTGATACAGCTCCCACATAAACCGTTCTCCCGATTTTGCTTCTTGAGCCCCTACAAGGCGCAATTCTTATCCGAATGAACTGAAATATTACACAATGACTTCTACAATGTCCAGCATTCATTTATTGTCCGAATCGGACTATAACTTGATAAAGCTTCAATAGCATAACAGTTCTTCTTCAATATTTATTGTTTGCCTTAAAAGAGATACTGCGCATAGAACTCGACAAATGCGATCCATTGTGGAGGGTATATAAGATTCGGCCCGGCCGAACTTAGCATGCTCTTACTTGGTTAGGTATTTTTATTGATTTCTCCTACATCATACATAGTTTTTATGATTTCATATAAATTGGTATATAGATATCTTTTTAAAATACAAAAACATAATTATTCAAAGTATTTATGCAATTTATTTGTTTTTGCGCGAGAATTCTTTGTTTACCTTGTTGGTAAGTTTGTATGCAATGTACCTGCATTATACTTGGCTCTGAAATTTCTGGACTACTTATGTTTTCAAGGAATTCGTATAGAACACTGTAGGCCTCTATGGCTTGAGCTAGTAGGGGTCTTCATATGATTCTTCAGAATCGCTAACAATAAGGCCCATCTACTTTGAGAAGTCATACATTGATGGTCTAGGCGTTATAACAGTGTTTGGTTGTATAACAGCAGCATAATTATATATATAACTAGCTGACCCGGGCCTGCTCCGCTGCACCTTCTTTTACTTTATATGGAACAAAATTTTCCCTGGAATATTTATTTTCGACAATTAAAGAGCTTTTAGTGAAAAACCATGCTATGAAAATAGTATATCGCTTGACAAACAGTTTAACAATACAAGTGCCTTTATCTGAATGCTGTTTGTGGGGTATTTTGGGAAAGGAGTAGACCCCCAGAAAATTGGTCCCTAAAATGAGTATCAATTCGTGCTCTACCCCCCAATACCTTTCATTGAAGCTCCATATTGACATGATCGGTAACTATGCCCGATTTAGGGGTGTTTTGGGGATTGGAGTGGTCCCCCAAACACTAAGCCTGGAAAATATATCAGCAACGTGCTCTATTCTCATATAACTATATATCATTTATTTGAACCCCATATTGGCATTGCCCTCAAAATTGGATATAAAATTCGTTTTCTAATCTCATTTAAACTCCTTATTGCAAAAGTCAGCAAATACGTCCGGTTTGGGGTATTGGTCCTAAAAACTATGAATATTTAGTTCCACTCTCTTTAAGACCCAAATTGTCTTGGTGAGCAAATACGTCCTATTTGGAGGTTGTTATGGTGGTGGAACGTCCGCTAGACAGTTGGCCCCTAATGTTGATATCAGATACGTGGTCTACTCCCACATTTCTTAATTTGAGCCCCATATTTCCGTAGTCGGCAAACATCACCGGCTTGGGGGTGTTTTGGGGAATGGGTGGCCGGCCACTCAGTGAGTTGGCCTTGAAAATATATATCGGATTCGTGTTCCACTTTAAAAACCCTCTTATTTGAGCCTCATATTGCAATAGTCAGAAAATATTTACTATTTGGGTGGTGTTGTGGGGGTGGCGTGGCCCCATAGACACTTTTCCCGAATATTGATATCAAATTCGTGCTTTACTCCCAAAGGCCTTTCATTTGAGCCTCACATTGCTATGGTTGTGTTTGTCTCCTTTGGGGATGTTTTTGGTGAGAAGCGGCCCTCCAAACACTTGGCCCCATATTTGGATATCAGATTCGTATTCTACATTCAAATACCTTTTATTTAAGCCCCACATTCCCATGGTCAGTAAATAAGTCCAGTTTGGGGTGGACCGCCAGAAACGTGGTCCCACATTCGGATATCAGGTGTTTTTGGGGGCTTGGGGTAAGGGGGAGGGTCCGCCCCCCCTCAGATATCAAAAAATTTACTACCCTATTTTACCACGGGGTTATTATGCACCATCTGTGAAAATTTCAAGAAAATATTGTAAGATGTGATAGTAGTCCAATTCCAATGAATACAATTCCACCTATGCGTCCAAATTATACCTAATCAACTTTTGCAAATGTCATATCTTATTGTTTTATAGGCAAAAAGTGATATGGCAACCCTTAAAAGTTTATGTTGAACCCTGTTTACACTGCTCTTTAAATCCGGATTTAATGGCTCTATCATCTGTTTTCCCTTCATAAAATCAGCTGACAGGAACCTTAAATCCGGATTTAATGAGCAGTGTAAACGGGGTTTTGATTCTATGCCAAGGATACTCCAAAATGTCTTTATACATAAGGACAAACCAAAATGGTACAAAATATTTAATTTAAAACGAAGATACATAACAATACATTGTGAAAAGAAATTAATTATGCATATGTATATAAATATTTTCTATAAAATAATATTTTTTCCTATCAGAAAAATTTGCAAATTCTTCGAAATTTTATGTGATAATACTAAATGAGTAAAAAAACAAACTCAACAAAGAAAAAATTAAAAAAAAAATTATTTTAGTTTTTTAGCGCAGTTTTACACAATGCGCGTATAATTATTTGTCAGGGGTATAATGGGTGTTTTATTTAACTATTAATCAGATTTTCTCGCTCAATGCTGGTACTACGTTTCGATTGCGCAAATCATTGTTCGGTAGTTTGACAAGGTTATCACAATTGGTTTTTTGGTATTCTTTGACCAAAATATTGCCATTTACATATTAAAAATAATATGGCACCAACCAATTTATCAGCTGTTTACGTGCATGTGTACACACAAATGTAAGTGTGTGGATCTTTCTGAAATTCATGAATGTGTTGTATTTTCAACAAACACCCACCCCTTCGAAATTAATAAATAACGAAACCCAAAATTAGTAAAAAAGAAACAAATGCATCTTTTGTAAAAATAATTTGATTTTGTAGAATTTTCACTGGTATAAGTTAAATAAGCACAACTTTCCAAAAGCCTCTGCCAGCATCTTGCACGTGTATCAAAATAATGTTCAAATTGCAGGATCAAAAGCACAACACGTTCTTTCACAATTGTTATAACTTTGTACAGATTTATTGCAATAGCTTGTTTTGAAAAAACATTTATTTTTTTTAGAAGTATATTTATTTATATTTATCAACAAATACTTTCTTATTAATGCATCCACAAATACTTAATTTTTGCCACCCCGAGTAAGTACACAGAAAAAATGAAAATCTTGATTGAATTAAGAAATTTGTATATTCAATTAAAAATTTTGCTGTAATCGGTCCTATAAACAAATTTGTATTATCAATAAACGAGTTTTTAATTTGCATTTATGACAAGCTGGATAATTCAATTAAAGCGGTTATCTACTTAATAAGACAATTTATTGGGAAATTTTGTATGCTTTTAAAAACACGTTTAACTGACCTAATAAAAATAAATAAATAAGCATTTTTTTCTTCAGTCGATTAAATGCTGAAAAAAAATTAAATATTACTGCATAAAAAATATTTTGTCTTTTTATTAAAAACAAAAAACTAGTGTTACAAGTGGAGAGGGCCTTAATGGTAGAAATATATTGATTTCATTGGTTAACAAAATCTTTTAGTTTATTCATTGTAGTGTGGACACTGTGTAGATGACGAAAAATTCCCAGTCAACTTTTCAACTGTGATTTCATTTTTGACTGCTGCCAATGAGGCTTCAAACCAAAGTCATTAAAAAGCATTATGCGCAGGTAGATGAAATTTTAGAAAAGGGATTGGACTGTAATTCGTTCACTTGGGCTTTTACTATACATCATAGAATTTTCATCGCCATTGTCATCTCTGTAAAGAGTCTAAAGCCTAGTACTGACTTCGACTTTTCAAACGAACAACTGTCAAAACGCACTATAAGTACAAGTGGTACTGAGTTCAACGAGTAAAATATTAGCAACATGTCGCTGCATCAGGATAAATTTCGCACAATTTTAATTGCAATTAAATGCTCACGAAATTGGCCGAATCAACTCTGTTTCAATACTGTTGTCTTTATTGTGTGTTGTTGTTTGACTTTTGTTTGTGTCCTGACAAAGAAAATAGTCCGTTGGATTTCGCAATAATTTAATAGGCATTTTCGCTGTGAATGGAGTCAGTACTAGGCTTAAAGTAGAAATTATTTCTTTATTGAAAAAATTCGTAAAGCTTTTAGTGATAAAAATCTCGAAGAATTGATCCACATGAAGGGTTGTGTCTGTTGTTGAATATAAAGATACCTAAGTTATATATGGATAATTAAATATTCCAATACAATAGGGCAACATCAATATACATAAATACATACATACCTTATTTAATTTATACACCGTTCTCCATCTTATGTGCGTTCCGCATGTATAATTCGTCCATTTATGTATTCACATATTATCGATTTCCTGTTTTGCACATAATCAGTTTATTTTATTTAAAAATTATTGAGTTTTATGAAGTGGTTTAAACATTTTCACTTTCTAGATGTTTTTTTTTGCCAAATTTATTTTTGTCTAACCGCGCTAATAGTTGTCTTCTATTGAATTACATCAGGAATGCAAAAATATAAAATATGATTGTGTGGGCGAGAAGCAAGATACAAATATTTGAACCATTTGCACTTTTATTCGCATTAACTGTGTGTGAAAGAGGACACAAAACCATCTTGCTTTTTGTAGCAATAGATACATACCGTTTATGTTATTATATACAATTTTAATTCATGCAAATAAAAATTTGGTATACATTAGACATTAAACAATCAGATGTCATGATTCAATAGCAAACGGAATTTCAATTTCAACAATTATCAAAGCAATTAATAACTTTGTTAAAAATATTTTTATAAATCAATACCATGTTAAATTGGTCAAATTTAGGTCAATATTTTTTCTGTGTGAGCAAGATCAGTGCCACTAACAAACCCTTAAGACGGGTGCTATATTCGCTTTTTGCGATATTTTTCGCCGATTACTTTTTTTTAGAGTTTAGAGCAAAAAAACTTGCTTATTTCATTCAGCAGGACATTCCCTCATTATTTACTCTAAAATTGTAAAAAATTGTGATTTTATTATTGATGTTTATGAAGTGTTTCGAAAAGTAATCGCGAAAAGTAATAGCTGCCATATAAACCGATCTTGGGTCTTGATTTCTTGAGCCTCTAGAGGGCGCAATTCTCATCCGATTTGACATAAATTTTGCACGGGGTGTTTTGGTGTCACTTCCAACAACTGTACTAAGTATGGTTCAAATCTTTTCAGATGGTATAGCTGTCATATAAACCGATATTGGATCTTGACTTCTTGAGCCAATAGAGCACGCAATTCTCATCCGATTTGGCTGAAATTTTGCATGAGGTGCTAAGTATGGCGCAAATCAGTACATAACCTGATATAGCTGCCATATAAACTTATCTGGGATCTTGACTGCTTGAGCCTCTAGAGGGCGAAATTCTCATCCGATTTTGTACAACGGCTTCTCTCATGACCTTCAACATACGTGTCTAATATGGTCTGAATCGATCAATAGCTTGATATAGCTCCCATATAAACCTATCTCCCGATTTTGCTTCTTGAGCCCCTACAAGGCGCAATTCTAATCCGAATGAACTGAAATATTACACAATGACTTCTACAATGTTCAGCATTCATTTATTGTCCGAATCGGACTATAACTTGATAAAGCTCCAATAGCATAACAGTTCTTCTTCAATATTTATTGTTTGCCTTAAAAGAGATACCGCGCATAGAACTCGACAAATGCGATCCATTGTGGAGGGTATATAAGATTCGGCCCGACCGAACTTAGCACGCTCTTACTCGTTTTTTTATTCAATTATTTAATACTAGTCTTGTTTTTTGTTTATTAATTTTTTCATGTACACATTTGCGAATATGTATTTCATATATATTAACGATTCAATTAAAAACATTCACACTATAAGTTCACAGTGGCTTTGGAGAAATTGCCAATTGTGGCACAACATTTTATTGATTCAGAGAAAAACTGTTGAAAAGAAACCTAAGTGTTAAGTATAGATACACGATTTTATTTTAGTCTAATTCTCACCAACAAAAAGTGTGCCACAGGCTGTAGTTATTAGTATAAATCCTTTGTGAAAACATCTGCGTAAATACATTCCATAGCTGCACAAAATGTAGATCGCATTTCAATTTAAAAAGTTCCTGCAACCAAGTTAAAAAAACCGTTAAATTAACAGAATATTATTTTTTTAATTCTCATGCTTACCAAAATTTCGGGACGAATCGAACTCTAGATCTGTATGTTCTCTTCTTAGCAAAAGTGATGATAACCAATCTCTGCGAAAACGCTGAAGTTGACACAAAATAAATTTCTTCCTATAATTTTATTCAGAGTTGAAAACGAAAAACATTATTTCCGCAAAAACAAGAGATGGATTTCATTTCTTACCAAATTTATTATTTTATAATTGTTTACATTTTTTATACGATGTAAATTTTTATTATTAAATCGAATTATTAGATTCATATCACATGTTTTCACTTTTGCTTATTACAGTCCCATGGCAGCTGATTGTACGTACGGGATTGACCCGATGGATTTCTTCATCGGCAAGGGCTGCCGCCACTGTGTATAACACACACTGCTACAATAACAACAAATTTCCAGGACTTTTTTCGAAGAATACCTACATTACTCTAGCTGTATTCGGGAAATCAAAAATTTGTGCAAATTTGCACAAAAAAAATTATGCCGACAATGATGTCAAGCGTTGCCACTAAATTTTCTTTTTGCCATTTTCCTCACTATAAACACAGTACCACTTGAACTCACTGCTGCAACAACAACAAATTTCCAGGACTATTTCGAAGAATACCTACATCACTCTAGCTGTGTTCGGGAAATCAAAAATTTATGCAAATTTGCAAAAAAAAAAAATTGATGCCGACAATGATGTCAACGTTGCCAATAAAATTTCTTTTTGCCATTTTCCTCACTTTAAACAGAGTACCACTTGAACTTAAAATAACAACATGTTTATATTGGGTAAATAAAAACGTTGATTGCAAAAGGAATATTTAACTTGTTCAGAAGAAACTTGGTTAAGTAAAATAACTTCCCAAACCCAAGTTTATGAACTATTTGCCACTAATTACAGATGAGTAAAACTTACGTAAATCGTGCAATTTCTTGCTTATTTTAATCAAAATTTAGCCAAATTAGATTAAAATTGGCAAACTAATTTGAACTAAGTTTTTTTACTTTATTTTATGTGCACCATTTTCCTGATTGTAGGAACTGTGGTTGTGCTCTTTATGGACGTCGTGAAATGTAAATTTTCCCTAGACGGAAAACATGTTATAACGTAACGAACACTTTTCGTCAAAACCGAATAAAGTAACAACACTTAGTTTATGTGTGTGTCGCGTTACCACATCATGGGAACAAGCAGACATACACTGGAAACTTTTTTGCGTTTTATTTTTGCTATTAACGGCTTGTTTGTCCAGTACTTAAATAAAACACCACATCATGGCAACAAGCAGACTTACACTGGAAACTTTTTTGCATTTTATTTTAGCCATTGTCTATCTAGTACTAAAATTAAGCACAACAAATGTCTATTTGTCTATACCCCCTTGGTATAATAAGAAGGTAATGTCATAAGACCAACAAAAACGATATCAACGATACAACCCTGTGGTTAGGGTGTATGGTGGCGCAAATTTCCACTAGGCTGTCAAACTTCTGTACACTATCAAATTAGCATTCTAGTTATACCCTTCACCACTACTGTGGTACAGGGTATTATAATTTATTGAATTTGTTTGTAACACCCAGAAGAAAGAGAGATACACCCATTGATAAGTATGCCGATCGACTCAGAATGACTTTCTGGTTCCATTTAGCTATGTCCGTCTGTCTATGTTAATTTGTGTACAAACTACAGGTCGCCATTTTCATCCAATCGTCTTTAAATTTGGTACAGGCATGTTTTTCGGCCTAGAGATGAAGCCTATTAAAATCGGAAAAAATCGGTTCATATTTATATATACATATATTTAGATATAGCTCCCATATATATGTTCGTCCGATTTGCAGTAATAATGCAATGAAATGGTCATTTGTTAATGGAACGATACTCTCGAAATTTGGCAGGAAGGTATTTCTTTCGACATTACTGATGAATTTCATAAAAATAGTTTCGGATATAGATATAGCTCTCATATATATATATATATATATATATATATATATATATATATATATATATATATATATATATATATATATATATATATATATATATATATATATATATATATATATATATATATATATATATATATATATATATATATATATATATATATATATATATATATATATATATATATATATTCGAACCGAACACTGATTTTGGTAATAAAATTCAATGATTTGCAAGCGTTGCTCGTTAGTAAGTCTATTCATGATGAAATGTCAAAGCATACTGAGCATCTTTCTCTTTGACACCATGTCTGAAATCCCACGTGATCTGTCAAATACTAATGCATGAAAATCCTAACCTCAAAAAAATCACCCTTTAGCTGCCATATAAACCAATCTTGGGTCTTGACTTCTTGAGCCTCTAGAGTGCGCAATTCTTATCCGATTGGAATGAAATTTTGCACGACGTGTTTCGTTATGATATCCAACAACTGTGCCAAGTATGGTTCAAATCGGTCCATAACCTGATATAGCTGCCATATAAACCGATCTGGGGTCTTGACTTCTTGAGCCTCTAGAAGGCGCAATTCTTATCCGATTGGAATGAAATTTTGCACGACGTGTTTCGTTATGATATCCAATAACTGTGCCAAGTATGGTTCAAATCGGTCCATTTCCTGATATAGCTGCCATATAAACCGATCTGGGGTCTTGACTTCTTGAGCCTCTAGAGTGCGCAATTCTTATCCGATTGAAATGAAATTTTGCACGACGTGTTTTGTTACGATATCCAACAACTGTGCCAAGTATGGTTCAAATCGGTCCATAACCTTATATAGCTGTCATATAAACCGATCTTGGGTCTTGACTTCTTGAGCCTCTAGAGGGCGCAATTCCTATCCGATTTGAATGAATTTTGGCACGTAGTATTTTGTTATGATATCCAACAACTGTGCCAAATATGGTTCAAATCGGTTCATAACCTGATATAGCTGTCATATAAACAGATCTGGGGACTTGACTTCTTGAGCTTCTAGAGGGCGCAATTCCTATCCGATTTGGCTGAAATTTCGCAAGACGTTTTTTATTGTTACTTTCAACAACTATGTAAAAAAAAGTACAAGTCGGTTCATAACCTGACATAGCTGCCATATAGACCGATCTGGGATCTTGACTTCTTGAGCCTCTAGAGGTCGCAATTATTATCCGATTTGCCTGAAATTTTGTACGACGGATTCTCTCATGACCATTAACATACGTGTTTGTTATGGTCTGAATGGGTCTATAGGCCGATACAGCTCCCATATAAATCGATCTCTCTATTTTACTTCTTGAGCCCACAAAGGGCGCAATTCTTATTCGAATTGGCTGACATTTTACACAGGTCTCCAACATATAATTTAATTGTGGTCCGAACCTGACCATATCTTGATATCGTTTTAATAGCAGAGCAACTCTTTTCTTATATCCTTTTTAGCCTAAGAAGAGATGCCGGGAAAACAACTCGACAAATGCGATCCATGGTGGAGGGTATATAAGATTCGGCACGGCCGAACTTAGCACGCTTTTACTTGTTTTACACTTTTCTTCTAAAGCAAGCTAAAAGTAACAGCTGATAACTGACAGAAGAAAGAATGCAATTACAGAGTCACAAGCTGTGAAAAAATTTGTCAACGCCGACTATATGAAAAATCCGCAATTACTTTTTGGGCAACCCAATATTTTGATGCGTGTAACTATGCTATCGTCGTCATACAGCTCGTGGTTCATACGTCGCCTACATTCTCCGTTAACGCAAACTGGTCCATATATTTTACGAAGAATCTTTCTCTCAAATACTCAAAGCACTGCCTCATCTGCTTTCACAAGTACCCATGCTTCAGAACCATATAACAGCACGGGTAGTATCAGTGTCTTGTAAAGTGTAGTCTTCGTCTGTCGAGAGGTGGCCTTGTTTCTAAACTGCTTACTTAGTCCAAAGTAGCATCTGTTTGCCAGTATTATTCTTCGCTTTATCTCAAAACTGGTGTCATTCGTTTCGGTTACGGCGGTGCCGAGGTAGATGAAGTTACTGACTATCTCAAAGTTGTGGTTCCCAACTTTCTCCATGTTCTTTATCTGCTCGGTTGTACAAGGCTTTTTGGGAGTGGAGACCATCCATTTCGTCTTATCTCCATTTACTGCCAGACCCATTTTCACTGACTCTCTTTCGATTCTTTGAAAGGCTGCAGTTACTACTTCCGGTGACCGACCTATGATATCGATATCGTCGGCATAGGCGAGTAGCATGTGCTCTCTTGTGATTAGTGTGCCATATCTATTCACTTCTGCATCTTGTATAATCTTCTCCAGCAGGATATTAAAGAGATCACACGAGAGGCTGCCTCCTTGTCTGAAACCTCGTTTGGTATTAAATGGTTCGGAGAGATTCTTTCCTATTCTTACTGAGGAACGCGTATCAGCAAGTGTCATCCTGCAGAGTCTTATTAATTTTGCAGGGATACCAAACTCAGACATGGCTTGAAATGCGTTTGAACGTAAAGGAGTATCGAAGGCGGCTTTGTAGTCAACAAAGAGGTGGTAGGTGTTGATTTGTCCTTCTCGGGTCTTTTCCAGGATTTGGCGCAGTGTGAATATCTGGTCTAGGGTGGATTTACCAGGTCTAAAACCGCATTGATAGGGCCCATTTATCTCATTAACTATAGGTTTTAATCTTTCACACAGTACGCTCGAGAGTATCTTGTATGCGATGGGGAGGAGACTTATTCCTCTGTAGTTGGCACATTCCGTCTTGTCTCCTTGCCAGATTGCGCAGATAAGCTGATGCATACGCCTTATCAGCGTGTCGCCTCCGGTCTTAAATAGTTCAGCGGGTAACCCGTCGGCTCCTGCTGCCTTGTTGTTCTTTAGTCGGGTTACTGCTACTTGGACCTCATTCTGACTAGGAGGTAAACATTCTATACCATCATCAGGGATTGGTTCTGCGGTATCCTCTTCGCCGCCAACATCGGACACTAGCAGTTGGGTAAAATGTTCTTTCCATATCCTCAGCATGTTATCTGTGTCAGTTACCAGATTTCTTCTTTGTCTCTGCAGGAGGATGTGCCTGCACCAAAGCCATCGGTTTGGTGTTTAATTCTTTGGTAGAATTTCCGGACCTCATTCTGACTCCTGTATATCTCAATTCGCTCGCACTCACCTCTTTCCATTTCCTTTTTCTTTCTGCGGAATAGACGTTTCTCCTCTCTCCTTTTCTCCCGATACCTCTCCTTCATCTGGCGCGTTGCTACTGATGGCAGGGTTGCTCTATATGCCGCATTCTTGGCTTCAGTAGCATCTCGACACTCTTGGTCGTACCATGGGTTTTTTGGAGGAGGCTTTCGGTACCCAAGTACGGATTTCGCGGCATTTTCAATGGAGTGGGCAATAGTTTGCCACTGCGCCATTATATCATCGGAACAAGGAGTGCTTTCATCAAGCAGTTGGGTTAGTCGAGTGGAGTATGCCGCAACCAGCTTTTCAATGTCCAGCTTCCGTGCAGTGTCAGATCGTACTTTCCTCGCCATGTTCAAACGGGTCCGAACCTTTGCTGCAACAAGGTAATGATCCGAATCTATATTCGCTCCACGGATCGATCGTACATCTAACACGCTGGATGAATGCCTTCCATCATTCACAACTTGATCAATTTGGTTTCTCGTGTTTTGATCGGGTGACAGCCATGTGGCTTTGTGGATATTTTTATGTTGAAATCTGGTGCTACTAACAACCATGTTTTTTGCCGCGGCGAAATCTATCAGCCTCAACCCATTACTGGACGTTATCTCGTGGAGGCTAAACTTACCGACTGTTGGACCAAAAATGTCTTCCTTTCCTATTTTCGCACTAAAATCTCCCAGAACGATTTTAATATCATGGGCGGGGCAGCGGTCATATTCTCTCTCTAGGCGCTCGTAGAAAATATCCTTGGTCTGCTCGTCTCTGTCTTCCGTCGGGGCATGGGCACAAATAAGACTGATGTTGAAGAATTTGGCTTTTATGCGGATTGTGGCTAGCCTCTCATCCACCGGAGTAAAGCTGGAGACTAGGTGTTTCAGTCTTCGACTAACCACAAATCCGCAGCCAAATTCATGCCTCGTGTTATGGCAGCTATAGTATAGTTCGTCACCGTTTGGTGTTGTAGTGACGCCATTCTCAGTCCATCGCACTTCCTGTAAGGCGGTTATGTCTGCCTTGTACTTCTCTAATACATCCACATGCACCTTCTCTATAAAGAGTGCGGACATTCCAGGTGCAGATCCGCAAATCATGGTCCTTTTTTCGTTTGCGTGGGTCGTCAACGTTTTTACTATTCCTTTGTTTTTCATAGTAGTTCTATGTTTTCCGGGGGCGGGTTACTGCCCCAGCGCCCCAACCGCATGGGGTTTGTGGGATTGCATGTATCCCTCCTTGTGGCGAGCCGCTTGCTCCAAGATCCGACGCTCGCCGCCAGCCGCCCCTAACCTGGGAACAGACGCTGATGTTGGCCATTGGTTATTTGAAGGCGCCAATAACTCGCCTTGTCATCTCGAGTATCATTGGCACTGAGTATTTAATTAAGAGCCAGAGCCACCTGACTCCTCACTGAGACTCTCCTCTCGAAAATCGCTGACTACCCGCGGCCGCATTTGCAGCTACTCCGCATAAAAACGGAGCTTTCCACCATCCGCAACCTGTGGACGCGCCCGGTAGCTTTCAGCTAAGCTTCCTGTGATAACGATGGGCACCACACAAGTCGGAGCTCAAAGTTCCAGTCTGTGTGGTGCTCATAGTCATCCCGTATCGGCCGGGGTGTTCCGCTTGCAGGGATATGAATATAATAGGGAACGTGCCATATGGTCGGCAGCGGTAGAGCAAAAGGAATGACAAACGGTGGCGCCAGCAGATCTTCAGAAGAAAGCCCAGCCTAGAGGGTGTCGATGCAGTGGCCCAATCCTCGATCCATCTTAAAAGAATACAAAAACAATGAATTTGATTATGCGGTATCATCAGTCAACAAAGAAATAAAAACCTAAAGTGAAAATCATCCTTTGCCATTGCGGGACGCACACAGCAGATTTTCTATAGTTTCTTCTTCGACGTTCTCACAGCTTCAAAAAGATTATCGGATATGGCAGAAATAAAATATGCGGGGCGAACCAAATAGTCAACACAATCGGGGGTGTTCCGCTTGCAGGGATATGAATATAATAGGACCGTGCCATATAGTCGGCAGCGGTAGAGCAAAAGGAATGACAAACGGTGGCGCCTGCAGATCTTCGGAAGAAAGCCCAGCCTAGAGGGTTGCTGGCCGGCCCAGCACCAGGTGTCGATGCAGTGGCCCAATCCTCGATCCATCTTAAAAGAATACAAAAACATGAACAAGAAATACAGAAACTGACAACTCCCCAATGACGACCTATGGATTCAAAACATGGTTTATGATTGGAACAAGGAACATAAGAACTCTCTCAGAATCATCGAGACTTCACCAAGTCCAGAACGAGATGTCAAACAACAACCTAGACATCCTTGGTTTGAATGAAGTACGACGGCCGAAATCCGGTGGCGATCACTTAATTTTTTCAGGCAATGAAATCCACTGAATAAATGGGGTCGGTCTTTTATTACCTCCATAAGCAAAGCGATCTCTTTTCTTTCATACAATGTCATATCTGAGCGCTCAATGACGGCGAGATTAAATTCAGATTATGCGAAATATCTATTGTACAATTCTACGCGCCAACTGAACCCGATGCCAAAGGATCAATTCTATTCCCAACTCTCTACCAAAAGGAGACATTAAAGTTGTTAGGGGATTTCAATACCAACGTGGGCAATAACAAGAATAATCTACAATCAATGGAAATGGAAATGCAAGGACTTGTCGGTACCAGGAATGACAATGGCGGCAAATTGTTTGACTTCTGCGCAAGAGCAAGCCGAAAATGCAGTTAATATTGGAAACATGTGAGGCGTTTACGAGCCAAATAAGCGGCACCAATATAAGGCCAACAGCAGTAATAAAAGATGAGGACGGATGAGAATTAACAACGCCCGAAGATCCCAAAGAAGGGTAATCTCAAGCAGTGTAAAGAGGGATAACATTGCTAAACACAATAAATAAGGTAATGTTAACCCTACTGTTTCAGCGTATTTTGCAAAAACTTGCAGAAGGAACTGGCGTGTTTCCGGCCAGGACTTTTTTGCCGACCTCATCAAATTCTTGCATATAACCATTGAACAGTCTGCAAAACGTAATACATCTATACCATTTCCTATACCTATCATCGGCTTCGAGCGTGCTTTTGACACAGTTTCGCGAAGCTTTGTTGTGTCGAACACGCTGTTTAACAAGGGCATTCTAGAGAAGATCGTGTCGCTAATTAGGGAGCTGTATAGGAATGTTTAAATTTCAGCCCGTTTCAATGGAAAAGGGAGCTGTCCTTTCGGGATCGATAAAGGAGTGAAGCAAGGGTGCATCTTATTGCCGACGCTATTTCGATTCTACTAGATTCCGTCTAAGGGTTGGTATTCTATTCTATTCTAACAATAAATTTTTTATTGTTCCGCGAGCGCAATTTGACAGCAACCAAATGTTTTTGTTTCCATACCAAAACACGTTTTTTTAACTGCACTTATTGTTTTTTCAATTTAATTTTTTTCGTAAATAAATGAAGAAAAACGAACCATTGAAACCAATAAAACATACAAAAATGATGCCACTTTGATAATTTTTGCCATTTTCCTCACTATAAGCAGAGTACTACTTTTCCCCTATTTTTAGCCAACGTTCGCCGATGTTTTTTTATATGGAGTTTGACAGCATTTCGCTTGAAAAGCTGAACAGAATACTCAGCGTTAGAGGTGACAAATGCTGAGGAACACTACGGCCTTCGCTGGGGTAAAAACGACATCGACTTCGCGGATCATATATGCCTCTGCGCATTGCTTTGAGCACATAAAGGCAAAATTGGTACGTTTGAATGAAAAAGCGGCCAGAGTAGGTCTGAAAATAAACATAACTAAGAGCAAGTTGATTAAGATAGGAACAAAAATCTAACTGCTTACTATAAATGTTCATGTCATTGAAGATGTTGACAACTTTTCCTATCTTGGCAGCAAAATTACTGAGGACGGAGGATCAGAAGCAGACATCCGCGAACGTATCAACAAGGCTGGACATGTCTTTCTTTAACTCAACAATGTTTGGAGGTGCAGTGACATCTCACACAATAAGAAAGTCAGAATTTTCAACAGCAGTGTGAAATCTATTTTATTAACCCACGCATTCATTTTCTGCGTCCCTTATGTAATTCAAGAAAACAAGTGGTTAAAGAAAAAATTGGCTAAGAAAACATCTAAAATTTAGCAATTTTTGAAAAATATAAATTTATAGTGTAAATTTGAAGAGTGCAAAAATCCCTAATAATAAAATGTAAAAAGAAGAATTGAATGCATGCGAAATGAGCCCGAAGATGGAGAACATTGTAGAAATAAAATGGGGTATGTAAGTGTGTAATTTTGTGTTGGAATATTTAATTATCCATATAAAAATTAAGCTTCCTAATATTGATTGACGGAGACACAACAACCTTACAGCACCCCTACATGTGGATCAATACTTCGAATTATTATATGCGAAATGCTAAGGAAACATTATGGCGTCAATAACTCACCTTGTCGTATCAAGTATCATAGTGTTACATTTGGGTTTGGTTGGTTTTGAGGTTACTTTAGTTTAATGTCCGTTATTTTAAATTTCAAATTGTAACAGTTTTTTTATTCTAGGGAATACTGGAAACAATGTGCGATGACGTAGCACATTGTTTCCAGTATTCCCTAGAAATTCTTTATTGTTCTTGGTCACTTATTCGTAATAATGTCTGTTCTTTTCTTTTGGCTGCAACCCTAAATTAAATGTTCAATAGATGTAAGTTAATGTGTCTGTCAAGTATGTGTGTTTGTCTTTGTCAATGCTGGTCAGCTTTAGCAGAGATCAAGAGAGGACCTATCGCGAAGTTATCAGATTTGGTATTCTCGAAACACCGATATGGCCAGCAAGAGGTATATAACTCAGTGGCGTATCGTTACACGAGTCAGTCTTATCTGAAAGCGCGTATTGAAAACGTATCAGCAAACAGCTGCAAGTAGATCAATAAATCATTGGGAAGTAAACTAATTGTTAAAGAATTCTGTTTAAATTAGAAGTAAAACGTCTACAGTAAAAACGTAACAACTGGTGTTAGAAGTGAAATTGCGAAATAAACTTCTCCAATGAAATTCGCCGATCTACGTGGGGAAGACTTGAAGAAAGAGCTTAATAAAATGGAGCTAGCAACTTCCGGCAATAAGTCGGAACTACAAAAACGATTTTTAGAGGAATTTGAGCGCCGTAAAATTGACACCAACGAATATGAGCTCGACAGTAAGGATGATTTTGATGTATCGATAAGAGGTGATGCTAGCGGCGAGGAAGTTTCGAAAATAGCTCCAAGTGGTGTAAATTTAGCAGCAATGCTAGCTGATATAAGCAAAATTATGGAAGAAGATTTCAGAAAAATAATGGAAGACAATTCTAGAAGAATGGAAGACAATTCCAGAAGAATGGAAGAAAAACTCAATGAATTGGCGAGAATCCTTCAATTCTAAACGAGAAACTTGAGAAGATTTCTAAAACTATGGAAAAAAAGAGAAGAAAATGTAGAAGGCCAAATTAAGGAACTTGATAAGAAATTCTTGACGTATGATGAGAAATTTCTAAACGTAGAGATGAAATTGTCGGAATTGGAAATCAAGGGCGGTCCGGTGCGCATTATCGATAGTACCTCTAAAATCAAGACTCCGGTGTTTCACGGATCAACAACCTTCGATGTCTTCAAATACCATTTTGAAACGGCAGCCTCAAGAAATTCATGCAACGACAAGGCAATAGAACTCCTGCTGGCATTGAAGGGAAGTGGTGCAGAGGTAATACAAAGTATTCCCGCTGCCGCTAGAAACAATTACGAAGAAGTTATAGCTGCACTTCAACGTAAGCACGGGGAAGGAAAGGTTGTTTTGAAGCTGACTATCGCTGGTATATCCGTAAACTATGAGTTTATAGGGTAGACGAAGTTATAATTTGTGCCGATTTTATGATTGCCTTTGGCCTTAACTTGGATGACCTGATCTAACATGGAAGTACCGTTGAATGTTGTTTATGACGAGAATACCCATATTAGACGTCTAACTACGAACCATCCGGAGATAATACCTTCAAATGCCGAAGCAATAATATGGGTGCCAATGAATGGAGAATGTCAAGCCGGTAATATGTGAGTGGTTGAACCAGCAGAAACCATGAACAACAACATCTTAATATCAAATGCCGTGGTAACGACGAGCGGCTTATCCCATGCGAGTCCTGAACTTGTCAAACAAGCATGAGAAAATTGACGAATTTTGCGTTGTTGGGCAATGTACAAATGTAGCAGTTCAGCAAATTCATTCTTTAAGGAAAAAAGCATATAAATGATCACGTCAAGGTTTGGACAAGCAGTCTTTCTCCTTCTGATAAGAATAAGGCTAAGCAATTGCTTTTTAAACACATATCCGCTTTTGCCTTTACAAATGAAAATCGAGGCAGAATATCGGCAGTAAAACATGAAATAAATACCACAGAAGCAAGTGCGATAAAACAGGCTCCAAGAATTGTTCCCCTGGCAAAAGGGGAGGAAGTCCAGAAGCTAGTAGCAAGCGGTGTTATAGAACCACCATCAAGCCCATGGTGCTCCCCAGGGGTGCTGGTAAATAAGAAAGACGGAAGCACTCGACTCTGTGTGGATTAAAGAAAGCTCAACGCTGTCACTTAAAAGGACAGCTATCCACTCCCGAGAAGTGATGATACGATGGACACTCTAGCCGGGAGAAAATGGTTCTCCACCCTTGATCTGCAGAGTGTTTACTGGCAGGTAAAGATCGCAGAAGAAGAGAAGGTGAAAACCGCATATGGCGTTAATGGCGGTCTCTGGCAATTCAATGTTATGCCATTCGGACTCTGCAACGCCCCGGCCACATTTGAGAGGTTTATGGAGCGTATATTGAAGGAAGCCATGCTTTATATAGCTGGTCGATATCATAGTCATGGGAAACCCTTTGACGAGCATCGTAAGAAATTGAAGTATGTGAACTTGCGAAAAGTGCAACTTTTTCCAGCAAGAAGTAATATATCTGGGACATCGTGTTATGGCGGAGGGTATAGTAACGGCCGTACTATGTCTAAACCTGAAAGAAATTACTGCGTAACCAGAAGGGAGTTGCTGGCAGTTGTAGAAGCCATAAAATACAACCTATCTATATGGCCAGCACTTACTGCCAAGGACTGACCATTGAGCTCTCCGAAGGTTGCTCCAGTTCAAAAATCCAGAAGCTCAACTAGCTCATTGGCGGCTTCAAAGCTACGATTTCAACATCGAACATAGAAAGGGAGGCAAACACGGTAATACTGATGCACTGTCACGCAGACCGTGCAAGACTGAATGCAGGCATTGCTCAAAGGCTGAATCAAAGGAAAGCGTCGTGGATATTAGACCGCTGACGATTGAAGCTGGTGAGGATTGGGCAGTAGATCAGCGAAAAGATCCCATACTGGACAAGATAATTCTGTCAAAGGAAGAAGACAAAAGACCAACTCGAAAGGAAATCGCTCCTGAAATCATATTGGGCTCAATGGGACAGTCTGTTTTTTATGAATGGGTGTCTGTACCGAAAATGGGAAGACCAGCCGAAATCGTATTATCGTGCCAGATTTCAAAATTAAGGATGTATTAGCAGAGTTCCACGACGGCTCAAGCGGAGGACACCTTGGAATAACGAAAACAGCCGAAAAGGTGAAACAGCGATTTTACTGGTTTGGATGCCAACAATCCTTTGCCGAATGGATAGCCAATAGCGAAAGGTGCATGAAAGCTAAAGGTCCAACAGGGAAAAGTCGAGGTAACATGCAACAGTGTAATTCGGCAGCACCGTTTGAAAGGATAGGAATGTATGTGGCTGGCCCATACCCAATTAGCGACTCAGGAAACCGTAATGTCCTAGTCCATGGACTATTGCAACAAATGGCCAGAGGTTTATGCCATCCCAAATCAAGAAGCAAAAAAAATTGTGGAAGTTGTCAGCAAAAATTGGATATGTTGCTACGGGGTTCCATCGGAGATTCATTCTGATCAGGGCAGAAATTTTGAATCTGCAATTTTAAAAGGAATGTGTGACTCATATTAAATCATGAAAACAAGAACAACGCCTCTACATCGGCGATCCGAAGGCATGGTGGAAAGGTTCAATCGCACCCTGGAAGAACACCTACGACGTGGTAGATAATGGTCAGAAAGACTAGGATATGTCGCTACGGAGTTCCATCGGAGATTTATTCTGATCAGGCAGAAATTTTGAATCTGCAATTTTAAAAGGAATGTGTGACTCATATTAAATCAGGAAAACAAGAACCACGCCTCTACATCGGCGATCCGAAGGCATGGTGGAAAGGTTCAGGCACCCTGGAAGAACACCTACGACGTGGTAGATAATGGCCAGAAAGACTAGGATGTGCACGTACCGAAATTTTTGTTGTCATATAGATCTGCGATACACGATTCCAGATCTCAGATTTAGGCGAGTTAAAGTTGCCTGGTGATTTGATATTCGGTGCTAAACCAAATAGCTTTGAACACTACGGAACAGATGTTCAGGACACCTTTCGTGAAGTCCCTTTAGTTTAATGTCCGTTATTTCAAATTGTTACAGTTTTCTTATTACGTCATCGCAGATTATTTCCAGTATCCCCTAGAATTTCTTTATTGTTCTTTGTTGTTGGTCTCTTACTCGTAATAATGTCTGTTGCGTTTCTTTTGGCTGCAACCCTAAATTAAATGTCCAATAGATATAAGTTCATGTGTTTGCCTGTCAAGTATCATGTTATGTATGTGTGTTTGTCTTTGTCAATGCTGGTCAGCTTTAGCAGAGATCAAGAGAGGACCTATCGTGAAGTTACCAGATTGGGTATTCTCGAAACATCGGTGTGGCCAGCAAGAGGTATATAACGCAGTTCCATAAATCATTGTGAAGTAAAGTAATTGTAACAAACCGTGCTTTAATCTACAAACACAGTCTACAGTAAAAACGTAACAATAAGCACACTGTATTTAAGCAAGAAGCGGTGCCGGTCGGCCTCTCACTGAGACTCTCCACTCGATACCGCCGAAAATTGTGTCCTTTTGCTGATATTTCAACTTCCTGTAAACTTTGGTCGAACCCATATATTTCGTTAACAAAGACAGCAATAAAACGAAATGCAATGACGGTTGAAAAAATTTATTTGGATTTTTACATCATCTACATAGTGCCCACACAAATTTAAAAAAAAAAACAAGTAAAAGCGTGCTAAGTTCGGCCGGGCCGAATCTTATATACCCTCCACCATGGATCGCATTTGTCGAGTTCTTTTGTGTTAGGCAAAAAAGATATAAGAAAAGAGTTGCTCTGCTATTAAAACGATATCAAGATATGGTCCGGTTCGGACCACAATTAAATTATATGTTGGAGACCTGTGTAAAATTTCAGCCAATTCGTATAAGAATTGCGCCCATTGGGGCTCACGAAGTAAAATAGAGAGAACGATTTATATGGGATCTGTATCGGGCTATAGACCGATTCAGAACATAATAAACACGTTTGTTGATTGTGATGAGAGGATCCGTCGTACAAAATTTCAGGCATATCGGATAATAATTGCGACTTCTAGGGGTCAAGTCAAGATCCCAGATCGGTTTATATGGCAGCTATATCAGGTTATGAACCGATTTGAACCTTATTTGACACAGTTGTTGAAAGTAAAAATAAAATACGTCATGCAAAATTTCAGCCAAATCGGATAGGAATTGCGCCCTCTAAAAGCTCAAGAAGTCAAATCCCCAGATCTGTTTATATGACAGCTATATCAGGGTATGGACCGATTTCAACCATACTTGGCACAGTTGTTGGATATCATAACGAAATACTTCGTGCAAAAATTCATTCAAATCGGATAAGAATTGTGCCCTCTAGAGGCTCAAGAAGTCAAGACCCAAGATCGGTTTATATGGCAGCTATATCAGGTTATGGACCGATTTAAACCATACTTGGCACAGTTGTTGGGTATCATAACAAAACACGTCGTGCGAAATTTCATTCCATTCGGATAAGAATTGCGCCCTCTAGAGGCTCAAGAAGTCAAGACCCAAGATCGGTTTATATGGCAGCTATATCAGGTTATGGGCCGATTTGAACCATACTTGGCACAGTTGTTGGATATAATAACAAAACACGTCGTGCAAAATTTCATTCTGATCGGATAAGAATTATGCACTCTAGATGCTCAAGAAGTCAAGACCCAAGATCGGTTTATATGGCAGCTATATCAGGTTATGGACCGATTTAAACTATACTTGGCGCAGTTGTTGGATATCATAACAAAACACGTCGTGCAAAATTTCATTCCAAACGGATAAGAATTGCGCACTCTAGAGGCTCAAGAACTCAAGACCCAAGATCGGTTTATATGGCAGCTATATCAAAACATGGACCGATATGGCCCATTTACAATACCAACTGACCTACACTAATAAGAAGTATTTGTGCAAAATTTCAAGCGGCTAGCTTTACTCCTTCGGAAGTTAGCGTGCTTTCGACAGACAGACGGACGGACGGACGGACATGGCTAGATCGACATAAAATGTCACGACGATCAAGAATATATATACTTTATGGGGTCTCAGACGAATATTTCGAGTAGTTACAATAAGAGAATGACGAAATTAGTATACCCCCCATCTTATGGTGGAGGGTATAAAAAAAATATTTTGTTAACCAATGAGATCCATATAGTTGTAATAGTAATTAGTTTTTTGTTTCCAATAAAAAGACAAAATATTTAAATGTAATACATATCAGTTTGCATCCGCAATTAATAGACTGAATTAAAAAATAGTTTATTTATCGGGAGAATACCAATTATTTATTTTAATTAGGTGTGGTTTTGAAAGAAGAAACTGTTTTTCAACAAATTGGTTTATTGAGATAATAATCGCTTTAATTGAATTATTCAGCTTGTCATCTATGCAAATTGCAAAATCGTTTATTAATAATACAAATTCGTTTATAGGTTCGATTTCAGCAAAACTTTTAATAGAATAATTAAATTTCTTACTTAAATCAAGACTTTAATTTTTCCTGTGTAGCGTGAAATTTCCAAACTGGAATCATCAAGGTCAGCGAAGAAGGTGACGCCCGAGAAACACATAGATCCGCTGTACGAAAAGAGAGTTGGAATCAACCCATATATTGTGGAATCAAGCCAAAGCCTTGGACTTAGGCTATATATATATTTATGCAAATTGTATGACATCCAGATTAGGTGAGTTGTTGCTGTAGGCTATTGTTGTTTATAAATTCAGTCATACGTTCTCCAAGGATTAAATGGTTAATTGCACACCTGCGTTGTTCTGTTCCATATGCAGCTGTAATGGTTGTTGCGGTTATAATTTGTCTAAAACCCCATTATTAAGTACCGTTTCCTTCCCGGACGTAGTTCTATGTTATTTTGTTCAACACGTGAAGCCCTATCACCTAAAAAAAGATTTGTCAAAACCAACTTAAGTTGTTCCTTCTGAACTTGCGGTAAACAATTTCCACAAAGAAATATTCAGACAACGTGTTTGTACATAACTTACTCTCTTTTAAAAAAAAACTATAACAACGCATTCAATTTTTAGTTTCGCAAAGACTTGATTTATTTTGTGTATATATAATTTTCTTTTTTGTTTGTATATCATATTTTAGTTTCAAATAGTCGTTTAACATTTCATTTCACGATGATCTCATGCTACTGAAATGGAAATGAAAACTTTAAGGAAAACAGAACATATTTCATGAAAAAAGAATAGTAACAGATAATTTGTAACATATACGTAGTACATATGTAATGCATGTAAATATTCAATATTCTATGTGGTACAGTCAATATTTATGGATATTTTTTTATTCCTGGCTTTGTATGTGTCCAGGTTTTCTCAATACAATAATACTACACAAATAAAACGAAATTATACTCGTACATATTTATTTGTTTGTGGGGGTTTCATGTGGGACATTTGCTTTATTTGTATTTGGTTGCATTACTATTTATCATCTCGTATTTCTTTTTTTTTTTTTTGTTAAAATTTAAAATTTTTTACGAGACTCTAAAAAACACATTTTATTTATTATTTTAACTTAAAAACCTTTAACTTTTTTCTTGTCAATTTACATTTTCTAGTTGATTTATTTTTTACTTTTCTTTTCGTTTTGGCTCTTGTTCTCTATGTAAGGAAACCTTATATTGAGTAAATTTGTTATTGCTTATTAAGTCCTTGTTAGTTAACGAATAGTTCTTTGTTTCTGCATTGAATTATTACCTGTATTTGAACAAATTCTTCATATAAATATTGTAGGTTGTATGGAATAGCATTTTTTCATTCAAATAAAAGGTACCTCATAAACTGCAAATGACGGGGTGGTTTATTTATTAATCTAAGTGTTTTATCACTCTGAAGGGCTTATTAATTAATATGCTAAATTAAAAACCGTTGTCTTTCGAAATTTTAAAAATTTATGTTAACCGTTTTAAGAACCGATTACTTTAGAAAATGTCTTAAATAGAATAAAAAAAAAAACTTGGAATACACTTATAAAATGTAGCGGAAAGTGATCCCCTATGTTCCATGAAGCATCCAAGGAATAAGAAGTTCAAGTGGTTTGTATCTATTAAAAAAAATAAAACGTCTGGGATTTCTTCGGGGCAAACAAAACTGTTTAATTATAGTTCTTTTTTTTATAGTAACTGTGCGAAATTAACCTCAATCGTTGAACGGTAGTCGCGAGTTTACCACATTAAGATGTTAAAGTCACTTCTGTTATGGTTAAACTTTTATTAACTTCGTCTGTGGTAAATAATGGATCTTTAACTCACAAAATTTCTTTCAAGCCATAAATGCTTCGTTACAGTAAATGATGATTCTTTTTGTTTGTTTATTTCTTGTGTGTCTTCCATTTTGGCAGGGAATATAGCTAAGAAGGACTAATTTTTGTTTTTGCACTGGGTAAAGGTCAGTTTGCCAGCAGGCTGTTTGTGCGGATGTAAACTAGGAAAGTCAATTTTTTTCAAACTAACTTTATTTATTGTAAACTCTTTAGCAGCTTCGCCCACGATAGAAAGACCTGTCTTTTGTTGTAAAACCAAAAACTTTCTAATAGCAGAAGTGCTTTGATGGCCGCCAACGATTATTTGTGTATGGGACTAATAATTATTCTCTTGTGTCTCTCCTAATAGAGAGAAATAGTGAGTTTTTGAGCGTAAAAATCAGTGGTTTTCAAAAATATTCACACAGTTGTCCACAACATTGTACGTATACAAGAAACCCCATGCAGGCCCATCGGCCTGTATATAATGAAATTGTGTGCTCGTCACTGGTATTGACACATTCTCACACACAACATTTTTTTAAAAATGTTTAAAATTCAAATTGTTTAAAAAAATTGCTGCGTCAATATAAACTCTCAAAATTATGAATAATAAAATTTTATAGAAATCGGTCAACGGGATTTAAAAAGATTTATTGAAATTTATCTACAGAAAAATTTGTAGGAAAATATTGTTTGGGGCAGATACACGTAGTAAAAACGTTTACATATGTGTATGTGAAGTGTAATATCTGAAAATGCACAAATGTATTGAAATTTTGGGTTTAAAAAGTAATGTTGAGGTTAGATTGTCTTTGGAGAGTTTTTCGCTAAAATTTAGTCTTTAAAAAGTTGATTAAATTTGAGTCTTAAAAAAAATTTTATTGAAATTATTTTTTAAAAGTGTGTTTAGAAAAACATTAATTAAATTGCTGTCCTTAGAAATATTTAATTAGATTGTTGTTCTTAGAAAAAATTGTAAAGAAATTTTGTCTTTAAAAAAATTTCGAGGGGAGTACGCTCCGTGTTGAACATTAAGCAATGTTACGCTGAAATTTTTTCTTTAGAAAAATTTTATTAAAGTTTGTTTAAAATTTAGTTTTTACTATGAATTTCATTACAATTTTTTCTTAAGAAAAATAATTCCAAGGCTGCCCTGGCCTTGACATTTTACAAAATTTTACTGAAATTTTTGGTAATTATTGGTAAAAATTCATTCATTCGTGCTACAGAATTAATTTTTCCGAAAAAAAATCTCAAAAAGTCACCACCCTAATGTACATAGGACAAAAAAGTTTTTAAAATATTATAAACTTGCAAGAATATTGATGAATGTCTTCATCATTCAATATATATGTCTTCATCATTCTTACCGCAATCTTACAATAAACTAAATATCAGTGGGTGTTGACTTACTTTTGATACTAAGTAAGAATGAGGTCAGTATAGCTATTGGTATCATAACGGGCACATAGGACTACGAGCTAACGTATGTAAAATCGGTGTGGTAAGTGATAGCATGTAGATGAGACGTTTGAGCATTTCCTTTGTCATTGCCCGGCTTTCACGTCTAACAGATACCGGCACTTAGGTGGGGACACAATACTAGACATGAACCAACATAGGGCATAAAATAATATAAAATATTTATTCCAAAAATATTAATTTTAATCTAATTTAGTTAAATTTTGATTAAAACAAATAAAAGGTGCAAAATTTTAGTGAATTTTACTCATCTGTAATAGTTGATAAACTTGGCTTTGGGAAGTAATTTTACTTAATCAAGTTTCTTCTCAACAAATTAAATATTCTTATAGAAAACAACGCTTTTATTTACCCAATATAAACAAGTTGTTATGTTGAGTTCTACGCTTGCTTGCTTTATTAAATTTGAAGAATAAATTTAACAAATATTCGTTCAAAATAGTTTACAAATTTTCCGAATTTGAGTATTATTGAGAAAATTAAATTGAAATACAAGTTTTAACTTAAAATTTTGTTGAAAATGAACTTAGGTTGACAGATTTTGTAATAGAGATGATTAAATCCATTTACTTTTCAGTAATTCCAACCCTATCTTTAATGAAGGTGCTTTTTAAACACGTTGTCTGTCAGTCGTGCAATCATCAATCGAACGAAGGCGTAGAATATCATAATTCAAGAGCGTTTGATTTGTGACTTCACTTAGTATAGGACAATAGATCTATGGTAGAAACTCTAAATAAAATAAATAAATAAATAAAATGACCAAAGTAACGCGAATAATGATATTCATCTCTTCTTTCTGTTCTCTCGTCTCAGAACACAATTACAGGAAGAAATTTAATATGCTGCAATGGTATAGTGGAAGTTAGTTCTAATCGCTACTGCTTAGAATAGCCCAAACATGCAGCGGACATGGCCTGAAATTTTGGTAAGCATCGGAACTTAAAAAACCTAAAAATTATTATGGTCTTAATTTAATTTTCTTTCGAAGGAACTTTTAAAATTGAAATGCGAAATACAATGTATGCAGTGATGGAATATTTTAACGCAAAGGATTTATAGTACTAATGACACACGGACGTACACTTTTTCCACCTTCCATTGCCGTTAAATTTTAACAGATTAAATAGTTAGTTAAATGTGATTTGAAAAGAATAAAATGCATTATACGGCCTTCTACTGACTGCCAAATTTAAATTGGCGGACATGGTTAGATCGACATAAAATGTCTTGACAATAAAAAATATATATACTTAATGGGGTCTGATACGAATATTTCGAGGAGTTACAAACAGAATGATGAAATTAGTATACCCCAATCTTATGGTGTAGGGTACAAAAATAAAACAAGTAAAAAGGCGTTAAGTTCGGCCAGGCCGAACTTTGGATACCCACCAGCTCGGGTATATTTGTTAACCACCTTTCGTCAAAATCCGGTGAAAAATGCATACCTTATGCCCCATAGCAGCTATATCGAAATATGTTTCCATTTGGACCAAATACTAATAAGTTCTAGGCATTGTTCAAATGTGTATAACAAAATATTGGTCTTTTTAGTTGCTATATCTAAAAATAAACCGATCTGATCCTTATACGACACGGATGTCGAAAAGCCATGAGTCGCTGTGTCAAAGTTCATTAAAATCGGATTATAAATGCGCCTTTTATGGGGTCAAAACTTTAAATCGAGATATCGGTCTATATGGCAGCTATATCCAAATCTGAACCGATTTGGGCCAAGTTGCTGAAAAATTTTGAAGAGTCTAACACAATTCACTGTGTCAAATTTCGGCGAAGTCAGACAATAAATGCGCCTTTTATGGCCCCAAAACCTTAAATCGAGAGGTCGGTCTATATGGCAGCTACATATATCCAAATCTAGACCGATCTAACCCAAATTGAAAAAGAATGTCGAAGGGCCTGCAAAATTTTGTAAGGCTGGGACCAAAATTGTGGCTACAACAGCTTTAAAAGGGCATATCAGAGGAAAGATATATATGGGAGTTATATATAAATCTGATCCAATTCGGATGAAATTTTGCACACGTACTAAGACGTCAATAAAAATCGTGCCAAATTTTTTAAAGATCGGACCAAAATTGTGCCTTCTACAGCCTTAAAAGACCATTTCGGATGAAAGATATATATGGGAGCTATATATAAATCTCACCCGATTCTGATGAAATTTTGCACACATTGGGTCGTTACAAAAAGCACTTCGTGCCAAATTTGGTCGGACCAAAATTGTGCCTTCTACAGCCTTAATAGGTCAAATCGGTTGAATGTTATATATGGGAGCTATATCTAAATCTGAACCGATTTAGATGAAATTTTGCACACGTATTAAGACGTCAGATGAAACATATTATGCTAAATTTGGTAAAGATCGGAATTAAATTGTGGCTAATACAGCTTTAAAACTGCATATATATGGGAGCTATATCTAAATCTGAACCGATTTTTATGAAATCAATAGCGTTCGTCCTTGGACCAAACAAGAGACTTATGCAAAATTTTGTTAAAATCGGACAACAAATGCGACCTGTACCTTGATTACAAGAATACATAGCTAAGGACATAGCTAAATCGAATCAGGAAGTGATTCTTAACCGATCGGTATACTTATCAATGGATCTACCTCGTCTCCTTCTTAGGGTTGTACACAAATGCACAAATCTATAATACCCTGTACCACAGTGGTGGTGAAGGATATAATAAGAAAAAATCAAATTGATGCTGTGAGAAGCAGCGAATCTATGGGACTTCGTAATATGGCGGTTATAACCCTTTATAATTCATCTACAAATTGCAACATTTGTCCAAATCCAATAAGAATTGAATAACAAACTACAATACATACTAAGCATTGCGTTTTTGAATGCTAATATACAAAAAGTAATGACTGAAAATACGACATTTTAAGGTTTTTTAAGAACATGTTTTTGGGGCGACCCGGTAGCCGAGTTGGTAGCGTGCTTGGATTACCAGTGCAGGGGTCGTGGGTTCGATTCCCGCCAGAAGACTTGGTCTGTCGCTACTGTGGTATCACAATGAACTTAAAATTATCTAAGTGAGTCTGTAAAGGACTGTCACTCTTATCTAACCTAAGAACAGGTTTTGGAATATGTTTATTAAGATTTATTAGCAATAAAAATTTCATTACAGCAATTATTTTCAAATGAGTCAAAAATTTGTCATAGGCTCGAAAAAACGAATTATTTCTTGTGATTTAGTTAAAATTAGACCAAATAGAAAACCATATTTGCAAAATACTTGTACATTTTAATTTACAACAACAATTTATTTCAGATGAGTTAATTTTATCATACACGATTGTTTACCATGTGTAAAGAATGAAGAAAAAATTAATGTGACAAGTATTCGTTAAACTATTCAGGAGTTCATATGATCGACCCAAAATGTATTTAGCGCTATACGAATTTCAATTTTATTGAAATTTAGTTCATTTTAACAGAACCATGGGGTCACTTTTTTTGTGTGTATTTAGATCGTACAACAAGCCGATGACTGGCTAAGGCGTATGTCCATAGTGGCATGGGGCGGATTAACATCCGCACCCTCTTTTCAACCTAACCTAACCTAACTTTAATGGTCATAGTATCAATCACCAGATATAGTTGGATATGACGGATTCAATTTGATTTTTTTCTCGGGTTGTTGGATAACAAAAGTTTGTGAACGAAGTCCCATCGTTTTTCATAAAAGTAGTTTACTTGTCGAAACATTCGTTCCTTAACGAAGCATCTCCAACAAATAAGGGAATAAAAACACGTTGCTTTGAGCTTAAATTAATTATTTAAATTAGTGAAATTGAAACAAAAAATGTAATTCCGAATTCTCTAAATCATGACAACAATTCAATTGTTGCAAACATTCAATTGCCAAAACTTTTAAACCAAACATTGTATTAAATTAGGTTAAAGCACCCATGTTCAGGTATATTGCCTTATTCTTTCGAACTCTCGTGAATTCGAGAGTTGGATAGAGGAACAATGGGAGATCGACTTATTGTATGTGGAAAATCATGACGATCAAGAAAGTGTATAATTTACAGGATCGTAAATCGATATTACGAGATGTTCACAACTGAACTAATCAGTGTAGTATAACTCTCATTCAATAGTGGGGGGCGTAAAACGTTTAACTTCTTAATAAGATACATACACTTGATAAAGATTACATATAATCTGCACTCAAAAAACGTTTGGGACATTTTGTGACAAACAAAATATTTTCATTTTATTGCGATTTTTTTTATTGTAACTGTTTAGTGTTGCGATTCAGCATTTCAAACGTTAGGTATAAATGTAGCACTATTGAATGTAACTAACTTTGCTTATTGTAAACCGCAGCCTATGGTAAAATTACCTTTCTTTTGTTGTAAAAGCTCTTTAATGGCAAACATATTTCGTTAGCCAACTAGCATTATTTGTTAACCGGACCAATAGTTTCTCTTGTGTCACCTACTACAGAAAGAGTGCGAGTATTTGAGCGTATAGGCGAAAATACTCACAATATTGGGCATTACGGTGTACGTAAATATTCCAAAGCAAGCCAATGGGCTTGCATATAATTGCAATTGTGTGCTCTTCACAGGTATAGACACATTCTTTATATCGACTGAGCGAAGAGCGGTCAATATGTTGATTAGCTCGGACGAGTGCGGATGGTAAAATCTGAAAATTAAATTTTTTTGGTACCTAAAAATAATGGTCCAATGACAAATATCATTAGAGCAACAGACAAACGGCTGCCAGAAAATTTTTAAAAAAATTGTGTGTCGAAATAAATCCAAATTATTTTTGAAAAAGTTTTAATTACCGATTGAGATCTGTTTATAATTGGAAAACATTTAAGCTTGAATTATGTAACAACATTAAATTAAAGTTGGATTCCTTTTCAATATTCAATACGTTAAATTAATTTATAAATAAAGAAAAAATAACTGAAAACCCTTAAAATGATGTTTAATATACCAAGAATGAAAGGTATTGTCAGATTTTTGCGTATTTTAAACGTGAACAAAATCCAACGTTTTTCAGAAAAGAAGTGTAGTTGGCGCACATTTCCTTTATGTCAAACGAATTATTTCTTGCGTGTATGGAGAAAAAGCAAGAGGTTGGTTTTTAGAGCATCTTTATTCGCCGAAAAATATCAGCAATAGTTGAAAAGTATTTAAATATTTTTAATGTTTTGATTAATCAAAGGCTATTCTCTCTGATATTATAATTAGAGAGAATATCCTATGAAAATTGCATTGTCAAGGATGTGGTGAGCCTTGGAGAAAATATATTTGTAAAAACATTGGGAAACTTTTTCATCCTCGATGGCAAAAATTTTCAGTTTGCTTTATATATGGCAACTTTGAAAGAGAGAAATTCGTTGAAACATTACATCCTTCCGATTAAAGCTTATTTTAAAGATGGCGCCATTCACTAAGCCGCCCGAAATGTATTAAAGTCCAAATAAATTATTGCAAAGAGGCCAAAAGATCTTCTAAATAATTACATCATAATATGAAAAGAAGTGCATTTCTTTAAAGCTATTTTTCTTGATGCAGTTTATAAGGCTTCAATAAGAACATTTAAAATAATAAAAAATACTTAGGAGGTAAGTATAAGTTCTATTGTTTTAGCCGCATTGTGGGTAATTATTCCAGCCAATATTTTAATTTTTTAATAATTATTTATTATTTCATAGTGTAAACATATTTCTAAAAATTTGCATTTAATTGAAATTGTGTTTTAAATAAATAGTAAGTAATGCTTTACATAAATAATACGTTATCGCAAAAAATGTATTTTCAACTGCCTTACGTTATCTTATGTGAGTCATGTGACACAGATATTGGAGGGATTTTTATAACGAGTTTAAGAAGTCAAGAGACTGAATCGATCGAATGGGAAATTATGAATTCTCTTATCCCTACAAAAGTTTTTCTCCAACAGCTTTTGTTTTTGAGATTAAGCTTAGGCCGATAATTTAGGAGTTTTACTTAGATTTTCGTTTTTTTTGCATTAAATAATATTTGTCGTATTGGTGGGCTTTCGATATAATTTCGTAAAGAAGAATTCAAATGATTTTGACGGCGAATCTATTTTAGAAAAAAATATAAGAATCCTATATCGAACTTTGTTAAATGACATATCAGCAGTACTTTAACATAGAATTTATTTTTATATTTCAGTAAGGACTTAATTATATATTCCAAACATATATTCACCACAAATGTAGCGAAATCTATTTGGAATATCTGACTCTATTCTTTTCCAGAACACTAACAAAAGTCAAACAAAAACATAAAAAGACAACAGTATTAAAGTAGAATTGATTGGTGCACATTTCGTGGGCATTTAATTACATTTGCAATTAAATGCAGCGAAATATAAATATACACATCGACAAGTCGCTCATAGTGCGTTTTGATAGCTGCTTGGACGAAAAGTCGTAGTCAGTATAGGTTAAATATCATCCTAGACCACCAGGTAGCCATTAAATCTTTGAGAAACTTATTTCTGAATACAAAAACGACCAGGGCTATCGCAGCTTGCACTGCATAAAAGTTTATCGTATTATGTAGTAAAAATTTAACCAAAATTGGTATACAAATTGTATTACGTTTTATGAAAATGTTCTCTTTTGTAATGAGATTTTGTTAAACTACGGTAACATATCCTATTTATCAAAGAAATTGCAAATAGTTTATATACTTAAAATGGGTGTGGAAATTGCCTAAAAATTTTTCTCTATAACCAGTTTAAAAATCTTAAATTAACGTTCAAAAATACTTCAGGAAGGGACAATTACATCGAAAAGTTGTAATCTGTGATACGCTAAAAAAATTTTGTATGGAATACAAATTTTATACGGAAAACAATTTTTTTTTAGCAAATTTTAACTGAAGCTTATTACATTATATTTTGAGGACATGGCAGTATGGAGTCCACCACGTTGTAAAAACAAGTTTAGTATAGAACTTTTTAGTTAGTGGGGAATGAAATATGGTACATGCTATCATTAAAAAAATGTAAATGCACTTTAAAGACATTTTCATTAACTTGTTGTAGAAGATATACTCCGTTACGAAACAATCAGCATGTTTTGTTATGACGTTTCTCATAAATTTTCATTAACGAAACTAATTTAGTTTTTAGGGATTTCTTACACATATTAAAAGAAAATTCACTTGTATTTAGTCAACTGTTTATGGTTTAATTCGTATTTTTCATATGATCACAATAATCCTAATTTAATATTTTTTAATAGCATTTCAGCGAAGTAGATGACAACGTCTTGTCAAAAAAATGTGTGTATGTCTTTGAATGTGTATGTGTGGATATGTTTTGTCTGCCTTTGTATGTGTTTGTATATTTCGACAGTTGTCGCGGTTAGTGGTTTTTCCTTAAAATTTAATTTCGGCCAAATGTGTGTCCTTGTATGAGAGTGAGTATGAGTATGTGTGAGTGCTCGTTGTGTCCTTACAATCATCGTATCGGAGAGGATAGGATTTTTTGTGATAAGTGTGACTATATAACCAATTAAAGATGTAGAAGGAAAATGAATAAATTATCGTAGCAGTCTGCTTCAGTTTCTTAAAGGTGAATAATTCGGAAAAATTAATTATTTTACTAACAAATAGCATTTAATTTTCACTGGAGCATAAATATTTTTTCATAACGCCTTTTATCAAAAAGCATCCAATTTTTTTTTAAGATTTCTGGTGCACTGTATGCAATTAAACGCAGGAAGCGTCATTTCAGGTAATCCTATTAAAATTATTTTTATTTGTTTATATATGTTTAACTCATTGTAAATAAAAGCTTAATAGTATAACACAAATTAGCATTAGCTACAAAGGCTATGAGATAGTATTTTTAATTATTTTATAGGTACTTGAACAATTAAATTTTTTGTTTTCATTTTAGATATTTTGTTTTTTTTTACATGGGTTTTAGTAGCAGATAAATATCCGAAATGGCAAGAACAAGGGTTAAAAACGCGCCAAAGAATACGTTTAATAATTCATCTTTAAAGTAAATAATTTCGCCATTTCGTTTGTAACACCTAGACCCCATAAAATATATATATTCTTGATCGTAATGCCATTTGAAGTCGATCTAGCCATGTCCGTTCGTCTGCCTGTCGAAAGCACGCTAACTTTAGAAGGAGTTAGAAGTTAACTTTCGAAGGCGCTTGAAATTTTGCACAAATACTTCTTATTAGTATAGGTCGGTTGCGATTGTATATGAGCCAAATTGGTATAGCTACCATATAAACCGATCTTGGGGGTTGACTTCTTATCCGAACCGATCTCCCGATTAGACTTCTTGAACTTGTAGAGGGCTCAATTTTTATCCGGTTTGGCTGAAATTTTGCACATATCAATTTGGTACTACTTCCAACAACTGTGCCAAGTATGGTCTTAATCCATCCATAACCTGGAATTGAAATTTTGCATATGTCGTTTTGGTATGGCTTCCAACAACTGTTCTAAGTATGGTCTAAATCGGTTGATAACCTAATATAAATAGCTCCCATATAAACCAATTTCGCATTTTGACTTTCAGAGCCTGTGGAGGGCGCCTGAAATTTTGGAGGTGGTATTTTTCTATAACTTCTAACAGCTATGACAAGCACAGTCCATATCGGTCAATAACTTGATATAACTCATATATATTTGAAAAAGTCAATCAAAATACTTGACAAATACTATCCATTGTGGAGGGTATATAAGACTCGGCCCGGCCGAATTCACCACGCTTTTACTTATTTCAGATAATTTTGAGTGCAACTTGAAAGTGAAATGCAAGTGTTATAAAATTATCTTTTTGATTAAGCGCAATTTAAATAAATTTAAAAAGGTTAAATCCTAATAAAATGATAAATATCCATCCCAAAGTAGGTATTTAAATGTGCGAAAACAACGGAATACAGCAGATCATCATACAAAACCATAATGGAGTTGGGCAAAAACGAAAAATGCCTTTAAAATAATTTCGAAATAAACTATGGAAGAATTTGAATTACCAAATAACATCTACTTATAATTGGTGAAATATTGAGTATTGAAATAACAAGTAAAAGCGTGCTAAGTTCGGCCGGGCCGAATCTTATATACCCTCCACCATGGATCGCATTTGTCGAGTTCTTTTCCCGGCATCTCATCTTAGGCAAAAAAGGATATAAGAAAAGAGTTGCTCTGCTATTAAAACGATATCAAGATATGGTCCGGTTCGGACCACAATTAAATTATATGTTGGATACCTGTGTAAAATTTCAGCCAATTCGTATAAGAATTGCGCCCATTGGGGCTCACGAAGTAAAATAGAGAGAACGATTTATATGGGATCTGTATCGGGCTATAGACCGATTCAGAACATAATAAACACGTTTGTTGATGGTCATGAGAAGATCCGTCGTACAAAATTTCAGGCATATCGGATAATAATTGCGACCTCTAGGGGTCAAGAAGTCAAGATCCCAGATCGGTTTATATGGCAGCTATATCAGGTTATGAACCGATTTGAACCTTATTTGACACAGTTGTTGAAAGTAAAAATAAAATACGTCATGCAAAATTTCAGCCAAATCGGATAGGAATTGCGCCCTCTAGAAGCTCAAGAAGTGAAGACCCAAGATCGGTTTATATGGCAGCTATATCACGTTATGCACCCATTTAAATCATACTTGGCACAGTTGTTGGGTATTATAACAAAACACGTCGCGCGAAATTCCATTCCAATCGGATAAGAATTGCGCCCTCTAGAGGGTCAAGAAGTCAAGACCCAAGAGCGGTTTATATGGCAGCTATATCAGGTTATGGACCGATTTGAACTATACTTGGCACTGTTGTTGGATATAATAACAAAACACGTCGTGCAAAATTTCATTTCAATCGGATAAGAATTGCGCACTCTAGAGGCTCAAGAAGTCAAGACCCAAGATCGGTTTATATGGCAACTATATCAGGTTATAAACGGATTTGAACCATACTTGGCACAGTTGTTGGATATCGTAACAAAACACGTCGTGCAAAATTTCATTCTGATCGGATAAGAATTGCGCGCGCTAGAGGCTCAAGAAGTCAAGACCCAAGATCGGTTTATATGGCAACTATATCAGGCTATAAACGGATTTGAACCATACTTGGCACAGTTGTTGGATATCGTAACAAAACACGTCGTGCAAAATTTCATTCTGATCGGATAAGAATTGCGCACGCTAGAGGCTCAAGAAGTCAAGACCCAAGATCGGTTTATATGGCAGCTATATCAGGTTATGAACCGATTTGAACTATACTTAGCACAGTTGTTGGATATCATAGCAAAACACGTCATGCAAAATTTCATCCCAATCGGATAAGAATTGTGCCCTCTAGAGGCTCAAGAAGTCAAGACCCAAGATCGGTTTATATGGCAGCTATATCAAAACATGGACCGATATGGCCCATTTACAATACCAACCGACCTACACTAATAAGAAGTATTTGTGCAAAATTTCAAGTGGCTAGCTTTACTCCTTCGGAAGTTAGCGTGCTTTCGACAGACAGACGGACGGACGGACAGACGGACGGACATGGCTAGATCGACATAAAATGTCACGACGATCAAGAATATATATACTTTATGGGGTCTCAGACGAATATTTCGAGTAGTTACAATAAGAGAATGACGAAATTAGTATACCCCCCATCTTATGGTGGAGGGTATAAAAAGAATAGACTTAGACATAAACATGACGCTGAATTAATTTATAATTAAAGAAAAACTAGAAAACCGAAAAACATGTCCTATATATCAAGATCAAGATCAAGGTACTGTCAGAGTAAAGAACCTTTATATTCGTCACAAATTCTTGCAAGAATTTATTTATTAAGAAGACATGTACTTTCATACTAAACAAAGACCAACGTTTTTCAGAAAAGAGGTTTACTTGGCGAAAATTTCCATTATGAGAAACGTTTTATTTTTTTACGTGTAACTAACGCAAATAAAATCTAAATTTTATTTTTATTTTTTATTTATTAAATTAATTTTCGTAAAACAGGAAAAAGAGATTTATTTTTAAGAAATACATCCTATTTTAAAATTTTTATGTTATAAATTAAGGGTTATCGCACGACAAATTCGTATGAAATTGGTATTAAAACGCATAAGAAGTTTCCTTATAATTATGTTTAAAATAAGCTGAAATTGAATTCAGATATCCAAACTCAGATATCAATTTGATTTTATTACACTCACATATACCTAAAATAAGGAATTGTGTATAATAAACGGTAAAAAAAAATCTTAAGCGCCAAATCACGGTCAATTTTACTCCCATTTAGTTAAATTTTAATTTCTTTGGGCTTCACTTTTTTTGAATGTTTGAGACTAGGAACAACTTTACAGAAACAGAGGAATAAATATATAATATAAAATTACGTAGCCCAATCAAACTTGAAGAGGTATTTAGCTTGACTGCCGTTGGCTACAGTAAAATATTTGGATGAGTTTTTATTGAAGATAAGATAAAATCTTACATTTAAGGTGATTCGATAAAAAAAACCTCACGCACAAAATGATTTCAAAATTTTTCTTTCTCCATTTTGGGCAATTTTTTGAAGTCACCGTAAACAGTTTCAAAATGGAACACAAGCTTTAGAGACACATATTGTATATGTATGTAATTGTCATTGGAGAGAATTAATCTCAGTGGGAGGTTGTCCTTGTTGCGGCAGAAGTGATATAAGTATAGAATAACTTTGATCGCATGCTCACAGCATTTGGGATTCATCTTTTTTCTAGTGTATCTTCAAGCATTTGAGAGCTTTTGGGTAGTCATTCAAAATCTTCAAGGCGTGCATTGCAAATGTTTGGGATCTGGTTAAACTTAGCAAAAGGGAATTCACTCCTCTCAGTGAAGTGACGGAACACACAAGTTAGGTAGAAGAGAAGCTTCATGTCGTCTCTCCTGAGACGATCTGCGTTTTGCAATTTCTGAAAGCAGTTTTTAATTCGCACAAGGAAGTAATTTGCACAAAGAAGTACTCGATGTTCATCGAGGTGCTGTGGGTTTACCTTTCTCATCGAACATTTACTGCAGTCGAACTAAAACGCATCTCTTTTAGCCATATTCACGATTGTTGTATCGACAACAATCATCGCAATTGTGCACACGGGCTGAACTCATCTAACATATTCTGGAGTCCTACTTCGATTGTTTGAGCTTTCCTATCTTTCAATTATAGCGCAGGCAACTTAATTTCTTTGGATTCATTTTTGAGGACAACGTCTAGATATACGACGCTCTCAAGGTATTTGCCGTCAAAATGCATGCTCCACTTCTCCAGATAAAGTGGGCTTATCAAGTATTCCTTCACTCGAGCAGCTTCCTTGTATATAGCCTTGTGAATTCCTGACGGAAATGGGGTTCGAATTTTAATACCCCCAGCGAAAAGCTGATGGCAGACTGTTGCTGCTGGGTGGGACGACAACTTTGAGCTTGAAATAATGCGCTTTGCAATGTCTGTTGAGTTATGCTTCATTTTCCTCGTTGATGTTGCATTGTAATCCTCCCAGGTGATACTTTCGGAACAATCAAGTATCGCTGAGTTGGTAAGTATGGAAACAGTCGCTTCCATTGCCCTCTTTCGCTTGGATGGGTGGATGGTATTGGCACCAGCAGATTTGTAACTGGAATAGCCAACGCATCCTCTGCTCTCGAATTGTAGTTTGAAGAAGTTACCTTATTCTTTGAACACCAATTCGCCTTCTACCTTGGTTATGTCAAACAATTCTTTTAATACATTTTTTGTTTTTTCTGCATGCAACGAGTCTTTCAGAAGTTTTGTTAGTTTTACACAAATGGCTTGAACGGATTATGCGGGAAGTTCAATGTTTGTTATATGGCATTTAGAGCGACCCTCTCTTTCCGTTCTTTGGTAGTGCGCTTAAGAAATTTGAAGCGTCCAATGACGTGGTTTTTCAATGGGATGCGACTCCTTTTACTAAATGGGCTACATTCTTTATCCACCTATTTATGCAACCCATTTCACTTTCCTTTCCTACTTAAATTGAATGTAATAACAGTGGCTATAATACACGATGCCCAAAATTAAAATGTGACTGTATGTGTGAAATAATCTCTTTAAGTATTTTTAATTCTCTCTCTTTGAAAATTCTTTATCCATGGGCTAGATTCTTTATCCACCTATTTATGCAACCCATTTCACTATCCTTTCCTACTTAAATTGAATGTAATAACAGTGGCTATAATACAGCGATGCCCAAAATTAAAATGTTACTGTATGTGTGAAATAATCTCTTTAAGTATTTTTAATTCTCTCTCTTTGATAAAATGAACTTAAAACAAGAAATTCCAAATAATGTTTATACTTTCCAATCGTTTAATCAATTAAAATCATTGTTTTTAAAACAAAAACGGAACAAGATGCGTATGCCCTTGCGCATGTTCATTTGTTGCTGTCCCAAAATAGACTGAAACAAAGAGAATAGAAATACGTGCGACGTGCCATGAACACAACCGTAAAGGGCTTGGCATCGCTGCTATAATAAAAAAAAACCCAAAAAGTATGTAAACCGATTTAAGGCTTGACACATTTTTCCGTGTTGGATTCGTATGATGCTACATTCAAATTTGACTATTATGTCACTCTGTTACGCAAAGAAAAATTCATTTGAGCTACGTACCTGCAAGCGAGATTTTCGGTAACGGTTTCAATTTCGCTAAGAATATATCAGGGCATTTCTTTGGCTGAGTTTACATGGCACATCTGATGTATGGTCATTGAAATAGTATTGGTGAATACAAGGGTGTATGCATCGTGTGTACACATAACCATCAGTCATGGCTGAAAAATCAAAATCATTTGATTTTTTTCGATGAATGACATCTATCGATTACCGTTTACAAAGAAATGTAAAATCATTAATTGACAGGTATTGAAAAACACGTTCTGTGACAAATAAAGTTAGGATTTTAAAGTTAGCCATTTTTCGTTGTTTGTGTGTGTTATGTATCTTAATTGTGATTTTCACCTGATTTTGCTGTTTTACAATAAAAGGTAGAAAAGTGAAATTGTATGATTTGTACGGAAAAGATGTCATCCATTAGGGACATCCCATGGATATTGTTTAAAATAAAAAAGTATACAAAATGATCTGATGATGATCTGTACGATCGTATGGTATCCCATAAATTACTGTACCGTGAATCATTATTTAAGTATATTTTGATTTAAAACCAACTAGTACATATCTTTATCTGCATGCCTTTACTGTGTTCCATATGCCATTCTGGACTTTCTTTCGTGATATTTTAGAATTTTTGAACGATTTTATTCTTTGTACTATAGTTTGCAAGATATTCTGTGACTAACTTCACCCATCGGACAGCACACATTGGTATGTGGAAAGTTTGCCCCTTTTCATTAAGGAACGGAATGTTTATGGGCAAATTTGCTTCGTTTTCTCTTTCGCCCCTTGAGGAATCGTGGTGATTGTCATGCGAATGATTTATCACAATTTTGTAAATTCTCATCATAAAATTTCTGAATTAAGCAAAGAAGTAGGAATTTAAACAAAGGGAAAATGGAAAATGTCAAATAAACCTACATACATATTTCAAATCTACATTAAGTTTTGTCAATAAGGCTGTAAACATATGAAACTTTTATGTCAATTACTTACTTTACAATTATAGAAAGTAGTATTCATCATTGATGTGCTATCATCAAAGTCAAATTCAAATATTATTTGGGAATCCCCCTTTTCTGTTTTATTTAGTAAAGGAGGCTTTGCCCTTGACAGCAAATATTTAATTTCATTGAAAATATAGTTTTTGTCAAAATGGGTCGTAAGCAAAACGAGGTTTCTGATGAGGTAAAAGTTTTGATAATAAAACACCACAGGAATGGTTTAACTCAAAAAACTATCAGTGAAATATTAAATAGACCACGATCTACTATACAATCCATCATCAGAAAGTGGACAGAAACGAAAACTGTTGACAATAAACCAAGATCTGGTCGACCAAAAGCACTTTCAGTTGGAGATGTGCGTTGGCTAGTGCGGCAAGTTCAGAAAACTCCGAAGACAAATGCGACCATTCTTCGTAAAAACACTATGGAATATTTAGGGAAGGAAGTTACTACACAAACAATTCGAAATACACTCAAAAGGCATAGTTACAGAGGAAGAACTGCACGTAAGAAGCCCTTTATAAATAAAATAAACCGAGTGAAAAGGCTAAACTTCGCAAAAATGTATGTAAAACAGCCCGAATCATTTTGGAAAACAGTCATTTTTGCAGACGAGAGCAAGTTTAATCTTTTTGGGTGCGATGGAAAGGTCATAGTGTACAGAAAACCAAATACAGAGCTTGAAGAACGAAACACAGTTGCTACTGTAAAACATGGTGGAGGTGGTTTAATGGTTTGGGGGTGTATGGCGGCTTCAGGAGCGGGAAATCTTGAAATTATTAATGGAGTAATGGATCATAAGTATTACATTGACATTTTAAAGAGGAATTTAAAAGATAGTGCTGTAAAACTTGGGCTTGGTAATAACTTTCAATATTATCAAGATAATGACCCCAAACATTCTGCTTTAAATACCAAGATGTGGATGCTGTATAACTGCCCCAAAGTCATTAAAACTCCTCCTCAAAGTCCCGACTTGAACCCAATTGAACATCTTTGGGAACATCTCGAACGCAAATTGAGAACGCGCAATTTTTCGAGCAAGAGTCAAATGCAACAGGTGATAATGGAGGAATGGACTAATATAGACCAAAATATAACCGCTAAATTAGTCCAATCGATGTCAAACCGTTTAAAAGAAGTTATAAGACGCGGTGGTCGAATAACAAAGTATTAATTTTTTTAAATTATGTTATTTATTTTTTTGTTTTTTTTTGCAATGATGAATACTTTTTTTGTTTAATTTTTTGTGTTCAGCTGTAAAATGGCCCTTTTTGTTCCAATAAATACTATTTTTTTCTTTAAAAACAATGAAATTGTGTACATATATATCACACAAGCACTACTGCATCATTAGTTTAATATGTTTTTATTCCAATTGTCTTTTGTAGACTTATTAAAAAAAAAAACATTGAATGATGAATACTTTTTTTGACCGCTGTATTTCAAATCTACATTAAGTTTTGTCAATAAGGCTGTAAACATATGAAACTTTTATGTCAATTACTTACTTTACAATTATAGAAAGTAGTGTCGGATGTCAGAATAGAAGCCCCTGGGTGCTTAACCCTCACCAATGCGTCTGACACATTGTGTATTTCAGCTTCGTTAACACTTCCCTAAAAAAGCCGGTATGCAGCTCTAACGAAATCTTTGATATCATAAGAAATGGATTGACATATTCTTAGCTGAATTTTCGGTTTGCTTTGTATTACAGGTTGACATTGTAAGCATCGGAGATTATTTTGGGGATCATTTCAAGAAAACTAATGCTCCGATGATTTTTTGTACCACGTAATGAATTTATTTGTAAAAAAGGCTTAATTTTTAAAAATGAAGAACGCATATCAGCAAAGAAGTATGTAAGATTGGGCAAACAATTTATAGGTTTTATTCACCATGTGTTTGATACCGAAAATTTCGATGGAGCTGTGAACCGGGCTTTAACTTGAATTGGGCACTCTTGATAAAATGTAATGTTTGAAGGAAAAATTGGGAAGAGGTCCGCAGATTTTTTAACAGAGCACGTCGTAAAAAAGTGGAAGTTTATTGGGTTGTGTATTACACACGGCTCAAGGAATACAATAAGATTACCAGAGCGGCAAAACTTGCCTCCTGGATGCTTTTCTGCGAACAGGTCGATAGCGTTAATGACGCCGCCAAGATAAAAAAGTTTCTCTCAAAAATTCATGTCCAAACTGATGCTTTAGCAGACGACATGGGAGTGAGAGCAGAGACAACGGAGGACATTTGAGGCTTTTGACGACAACGCATTTTTCACAGGATACGAAGGGACTTACGGAGACACCGGAATCTTGGAATAATGACGTTGATCGAAGGTTTATAATTACGGAATTTATGGTGAAGGAAACCTTGAGGCGCTTCAAACCATTTAAGTCACCCGGACCTGATGGAATATTTCCGGCGTTACTATAGAAAGAGGCAGACTATCTGGCGCCTCATCTGGCCAAAATTTTCACAGCGACTTGCATATACTCCGAAAGCCTGGCAGGAGGGGTGGTGTTTATACCCAAGCCCTGCAAGGCAAGTTATGCGACACCAAAGGCCTACAGACCCATAAGCCTTACATCCTTTCTACTCAAAACCATGGAACGTATTGTGGATACCATGATAAAGAGAGTAGGACATCCAGCGAACTGCTCAAATACAAACAACATGCTTATGTCAAGGGAAGGTCGGTGGAGACTGCCCTGCACAAGGCTGTGCATAAAATAGAAGAATCGTTGGATGCCAAAACGTACACACTGGCGGTATGTATTGACATCGAGGGGGACACCCTGATCCAATCCTTAGACCAGTACCGGGTGGACCCGGTCCTTAGAGACTGGATAAACCATATGCTAAGGAACAGGTGGATAAATTGTGTGTCCCATGAAATAAATATAAGGGAGAAAGTGGCTCAGGGCACGCCACAGGGGGGGCATTTTATCGCCACTGTTATGGATGACCACCATAAATGACCTTTTACGAATGCAGACTGAGGAGGGATTTGAACCCGTCTGCTACGCAGACAATGTTATAATACTTATAGGGGGTAAGAATTCGAACGAGCTATGCGGAAGGGCCGAAAAGGTCTTGCGTATGGCATATGACTGGGCTATATCCTCAATAAGACGATTTCGATATCTCGTAAGGTCAAAAACCGTTCGGGCCGTAGGTTCGAAATGGGTCCTGAATCCGAGGATAGTCTACTGGCTCTACAGGAGCGTGATTAGACCAATACTAACTTACGCCTCAGTAGTTTGGTAGACTGCTATGGAGGAAACGTGCAACATAACGACCATACAACAGGTTCAGAGAACATGTTGTCTTGGTATAGGCGGAGCGATGAGGATCACGCCCACAAGGGCCCTGGAGACTATTTTAGATATCCGACCCATTGACATACAGATTATGTGTAAGGCATCCAATACGGCTATGAGACTTAAGGCGATGGGAGCAGCTCATACCATCGCGGTATAATCGAGGCGACGATAGGATACCTAGGAGGAAAGGAAGAGGTTTCCGATCGGATACCTGAGATGAACCCTGAAGTCGAATGCGAGGCACTGCCATCGGCACAGTCTTGGATTGACGGAACCCTAGTATTGCCATCTAGAAGATCATGTAACACGGATGGATTAAAGCTAGAGGAAAGAGTAGGCATGGGGGTTTACATTGAGAACCCAGGGACTGAGATCTGTTTTAGACTGCCTGACCATAATACGGTCCTGCAGGCGGAGATCCAGGCGATCACGGAATGCGCAAAGTGGTGTGGTGCTAACGCGAAGACGTCGAGTGTGAACATCTTTACCGACAGTAAAATTGCCATAAGGGCAATAACAACCAGGACGGTAAGGTCACGAACAGACTTGCAGTGTAAGAAGGTGCGGCAGGTGATAGCATGTTTATTGTTTTCTTTTCTGTCAGACAACACGCTGGGGATGTACCCTATGAATGCAGTGCATTGCGTTGGCGAGGGGGAATTAGGAATTTGAGGGGGGAATGGGGGGGGGGGAGGAAAGGATGCAGTGCTTATTGACATTTGTCTTAAATCTTTGGATGTCAAAGTGGGTGGGAAAATATTAGCCGGAAGTCGATTCCCCATACGAACGGTTCGGGCGAAAGAAGAATTCTCTCTATAATGCATTGTGCGGTCCGCTGGCCAATCAATTACAAACGGGTGTGAGTTCCTGGAATGTCTAGTATCCCTGACATACATCCTTACATCAGGAATAAGAAGATGAATGTCAGACGAACACACACCATGAATGTACCGATAGAACCACACCGCCACGCCACACCCACATTGCGACGATGATGCAGGGAGGCAATAGAGTTGGATACCCCATTGTCCCCATTCAACGCCATCGCTCTCTCCTGTACACGGTCCAGTAGCTCCAGGGATGATTTTGAAGCTCCAACCCATACATGTGAGTTGTATTCCATTGTAATTCTTACACCGTTTCAGGAAGCCTAAACACTTGAATGCTTCTTTCGACACTTCAAATACATGTTTAGCCCAACGGACATCACTCTGTATTTTCATTTCCAGAACATCAAGAGCTTTTTGATTGCTCAACATCTACACAGTTGATAGACAATGATGATCGTAATGGGTCAGCGAATCGTTTGTGTGACAACAAGCAGCACTGAGCCTTCAGCGCATTAAAATCTACTCGATTTATTCGACCCCACTCAGAAATGGCCAGCGAATCCTGGCAGAGTGTATCGTCCATAACCCGCCTCTTGTCCTCAATCTCTCGGAGACTCGGCCTATGGTCGAATGAGTACGAATGACAGAGATTACAGTCATCCGTAAATGAGTAGATCGGATTCGATGTCTGATCTAACAGATCGTTGATGAAAATAAGAAAAAAAGAAGGAGAAAGGACAGAGCCTCGGGGTACACCTGCGGTCAATTTATGCTCATTGGAGGAGAACCAATCTATAACGACTCGAATAGTGTGATCTCTGAAAAGGCTCGAAATAAATCGAACGAAGCCATTACCTACACAAAATGCGACAAGCTTTGATAGTAGTGCATCGTGCCAGACCCTATCAAATGCCTTGGAGAGATATCCAAAGCCACAACCTTATTCTCATCACACTGGTGGATTGAGCGACTCCAACGTTCCGACAGAAGTGCCATGAGGTCGACCGTAGAGCGATTTCTGCGGAACCCATACTGTTGGTCGCTAAGAAGGTCATTAGAATCTAAATATCATTACAAGATGGTGATTAACCATGCTCTCCATGATCTTGGAAAGAGCGGAGCATATCGCAATTGCCCGATAATTCCCAAGGTTGTTTGCCTCACCCTTCTTGGGTATTGACTGAACGTTCGCAACCTTCCACTTGCGTAAGACAATTGTTGATATGCCAACCGGGCCCGGGGATGTATTTACGTCTATATTCTCGAGAACTCTTTTAACTCCACGAGTTCGAAAAAATATTTGGTGCATGACGCCAGACACATTTCGATTGAGGGAAGTGATTGATTTCTATCCGGCAGGGAAGAGTTTCCTGCAATTATATTAGCCAACACATTAGCCTTATCAACCGGTCAGTGAACGTTTGATCATCCTTAACAAGAGTTGGAATATATGAAGAACTACCCTTTACTCTTTTCACGAACGATCAAAAACTCTTACTTCCTCGTGTAGAGGCAAGAACCTTAATACGCAGACGCTGTTCGTAAAGAAATTTCTCGCTCCTCCTCCACATTGGCACACGAAGATCTTGCCTGCTTGCGCAGCAGTTCAGTATTGGCATTTTTATCCAAGCGCCAGTTCCTGAATGCTACCTCTTTCGATGTGACATCATCTCTGCATGTCTGGTTAAACCAACTTTTGTCGACTGATTTAGCCGTTATTGTCTTAACTGGTATAAATTTGTAGAGCATGCGGGGAAGATGATGAGACGTTGGAGCATTTCCTTTGTCATTGCCGAACTTTCGCGTCTAACATATACCGGCACTTAGGTGGAGACACAATACCAGACATGAACCAACTTAGGGGAGTGGTATTGAAAACAATTAAGGATTTTGTAAGTAGCACGGAATTCCTAACTTAAAATTTTCTTTTTAGAAGTTACTTTATAGTTTTAAGAGCGCACAACAAGCCGATTACTGGCTTAGGTGTATGTCCATAGTGGAAGGGGCGGATTAATAGCTGCACCCTCTTTTCAACCTAACCTAGTGTTTTTTTTGTTTAAGAGAATTTTAGCGATAAAAAAACAAACACTTACGGTTTGTTTCGCATGCCAATTAAAAATTAAGTTATAACCTAATTTTTTAGTTATATGCAGGATGCACTTATAAGGTGAGGTCATGCGAACAGCTGAGTAAAATTTTTATATATATTTTAATTTTGCAGTAAATCTAAATGATAAAGGCTTGATAACACAGCGGTGATTCTTTTCTAAAATCTTAAAAAGAACTTCTTCTTGATCCAATATTACATACATAAGCAATAAAACAGTGTAATAATGATGAAAACATACAAATATAAAGCACATTTGAAGAAGATAAGTTGTAAAAGTAATTGCGGATTTTTTAAAAGAAAGTAAATGCATTTTTAATAAAGCTTAGAATGAACTTTATTCAAATATATAATTGTCATTTTGTTCGATAACCTTTTGCCATCTTCCTGGCAAATTTAGTATTCCACGCTCATAGAACTTCTGGCCTTTATCTGCAAAAAACTGAACCAAGTGCGATTTTATAGCCTCATCATTGCCGAAAGTTTTACCATTTAAGGAGTTCTGCAAAGAACGAAATAAATGGTAGTCTGATGGTGCAAGGTCAGGGCTATATGGTGGATGCATCAAAAGTTCCCAGCCAAGCTCACTCAGTTTTTGGCGAGTGACCAATGATGTGTGCGGTCTAGCGTTATCCTGGTGGAATATGACACATTTACGATTGACCAATTCTGGTCGCTTCTCCATTTTTCATCTCCAGTTATGATTCGTTTTAAAAACAGGTCGAATTCATTGCGTTTAAGGTGCATATCACAAGTGTTGATTCGGTTTGTTAAATTAATTTCTTTCAATACATTAAAACTGACGCCAAACAAACAAATGTGAACAAAACTTCGCGCACTTTTTTTCTAAAGCAGCTGTTTCTAAAACAGCTGATAACTGACAGAAGAAAGAAAGCAATTACAGAGTCACAAGCCGTTGAAAAAATTTGTCAACGCCGACTATATTACTACTATATTACCGACAATTACTTTTTGGGAAATGGTTGCATGAAAGGACAAAATTAATCGGGGAGATTATACCACTGTAAGAAAATAAGAAAATGATGCAAGTTTAAAATAGCGTTCTGCGATAAATGTTGAAACACTGCTTTCTATGTTTTTCTATCGCATTGACACATGAATGCAACAAATGTAATGAGACTGCCACAGCAATGAGCACATATTGGCACGATGGAGCGTCGATAAAAGATTCTTCTAAAATATCCTTTTTATATTCAATTTTATGGATTTTTCAAATTGAAGTGCAAACTTTTAGATATATTAGACTTCAGCAATGAAACGCCCAACTTGTGGGTCATTATTTGTTTGAAAAAAGAATAAGCTTTTAATTGTTTTTTTACTTCTTCTTGGATACACTTTTTTTTTAGTTTAAGAGGACACACATGTTCTTATATGGTATTTACATTTATATTCTCTGCTTAGTTTCGTTAAACATTTTTTTACGCACGTATGTATGTATGTATTCCAGTAAATAAAACATCATTCTAATATATATGTATGTATATATGCTATTATTAAAATGCGTTCAATAAAACAGCATTAATGATTAGTTATGAAATAATTTAGTTATTTTGCATGTTTTTGTTTTTTCAATTACCACCAAATGCCATTTTTGTTAGTGGTAGTAGTGGAAAATTTTGTTTTAATTGTTCTTCTTTAAATATTGTTAAAGCGTAATTATTGCTTGTTTTACATTTGAAAAAAGGAACCTGATGTCTTAGATGTGTTACCTATTTAATTTATTTTCATTGGTTGTTTATTAAAAAGCTTGATTTTTTTTTTGTCTGTTAGTTTAGTTTGTTTGTTTTATTGCAAAAGTTTCGAGATAAAATAAAAAAAATTTTCATTTTCGGTTTCGTTAAGGTATAGACCTGCTATCCAAATTTTAAATGGTTGTTAATTTCCATTTGAAATATTGTTTTTTTTTTTTTTTAATTTCATTTCCGCTTTGTTAAGATACGAGTATTCAAATAATTTTGGTTTTTGAGTATTTAGTTTAAGGCGTTGTTTTTGTTTTTCAGCTAATTTACAATGTATATGTATAGATGGGTATGAAAGTATGAATGTATGAATTGGTATGTGTGCGAATTTTAAGTTCACGCATACATGCTCAGTTTCAGTATAGAATAAGGCTATTCAAGTAAAATGTTTGCATTCATTTGCACTTTTGTTTGCAAACTTTGTGATAATTTATCTTCTTTTATTTCTGTTAACTCAGGGGGTAAAATGTCGTTTTTATTTGCTTTTCTGTTTCAAGAATTTCGTAGACTTATACATATGTGTAAGTATTTATGTTTGTAATACTAGTCTTAAATTTTGTGAAAGGACTCGCTAATGTTTCTTAACATATGTATGTACATATGTATAAACAGACCATTGATTTAATACACACTTACTACAACATACACGAGAAATTTACATAAAAACGTTGTTTGATTTCATTTTCTTTCTATTACAAATAATTTGCTAAATATGTATTAGCATCTGTAAGTGTGTGTACGTGTAAATCTATATAAGTAGGTTTCTAGATAGGTTTGCTAATAAGTAAATATGCATTTTAAATGCGTTTTTTTCCTTAAGAATCACAATAGTTAAAGTTCAAGGGATAGTCGAATACATTGAGATTTCAAATTATTATAAATAAATATTAGGCTCATTTCAGCATTATCAGCATGACATTCCTTAAATAGATTTAGGCGGCTTCAAGTCGACTACAGGTCATACTTTAAGAGCCAGTCTCTCATTTTCTGGTCAAAATTGATCGTATCGATTTGGATATAGCTCCCATAGATATGATCGTCCGATTTGGACTTAAATTGCAATAATGTGGTAATGTGTTAACCGATTCACTCAAAATTTAGCAGGAACGACTCTCGACATTACTGGTAAATTGCATACAAATTGGTTCAGATGTAGATATAACTCCTATATATATATATTTCACCCGATTTTCACATCTAGAGTCATAGCAAGAACATTTATACACCAATCTTTCCAAAATTTTGCCCAACGCTTTCTTCTAAACCAACCATTGTGGTCGAAATCGGTCCAGATTTAGATGCTGCTTTCATATATATATTCATCCGATTTGGACTTATATTGCAATTATGTGGTCACTTGTTAACCGATTTTCTTATGGCTCTTGATATTACCGGAGGCGACAGGCTGATAAGGCGTATGCATCAGCTTGCCTGCGCAATCTGTCAGAAGAACGCATACCCGATGATAGGAACCTCAGCATACTATGTCGCGTACTCAAGAATGGCGACAAGACGGAATATGCCAACTACAGAGAAATTAGTATTTCAAGCAAAGGTATTGGTATCCCTGCGAAATTAATAAGTTTCTGCTGGATGGCACTTGCCTGCCGGAGAAGAATATACGAGATGCAGATGTGAGTAGATGTGGCACAGAAGAACACATGCTACTCGCCTATGCCGACGACATCGATATCATAGGTCGGTCATCGGAAGTAGCAACAGCAATCTTTAAAAGAATCGGAAGAGAGTGAGTGAAAATGGCTCTGGCCATAAGTGGAGATAAAGGCGAGTATTCTGTTCAGCTTTTCAAGCGGAATGCTGTCAAACTCCACATAAAAAAAGCGTCGGCGAAACCTTTGCTAAAAATAGGCGGAAAAGTAATACTCTGCTTATAGTGAGGAAAATGGCAAAAAACTATTATAGTGGCAACACTTGAAACTATCGCCGGCATCATTTTTGTTGGGTTTTTTTTGGCTTCAATGGTTCGTTTTTCTTTATTTATTTGTGAAAAATATATGAAATGAGAAAAACATTAGGTGCAGTTAAAGAAACGTGTTTTGGTATGGACACAAAAACATTTCATTGCTGACAAATTCCGCTCGGGGAACAATTAAAAATTCCTTAACACGAAATGGTTGGTTTCAACTCCCAAAACGCCTTGTACAACCGATCAGATAAATAAAATGGAGAAAGTTGGGAACCACAACTTTGAGATAGTCAGCAACTTTATCTACCTCGCCACCGCCGTAACCGAAGCGAATGACACCAGTTTTGAAATAAAGCGATGAATAATAATGGCAAACAGATGCTACTTTGGATTATGTAAGCTGTTTAGAAACAAGGTCACCTTTCGACCGGCGAAGATCACCCTATACTACCGATGTTGTTAAATGGTTCTGAGGCATGGGTGCATGGAGTGTTTGAGAGAAAGATTTTTCGTAAACTATATGGAAAAGTTTGCGTTAATGGAGAATATAGGCGCCGTATGAACCACGAGCTATACGACGACGATAGCATAGTTACACGTATCCAAATACAACGGCTGTGTTGGCTAGGTCATGTTGTCAGAATGGATGAAGAAGCTCCAGCAAAGAAGTCTTCTGAAGGCAAACACGGTGGTACACGCAAACCGGCGCGACCAAACGCCCGATGGAAACATCAAGTGGTGGGAGACACCTTGACATTTTGTGTCAGCGATTTTTTAATCAGCGCAGAAGATCGAGTCGTTCGGCTAGTGGCATATTTATTTTGAATATGGTTGTTCGAAATTTGATACGTTTTGTTTTATAACTCATCTGGAAACGTCCGTCGAGTTGCATCAAAATTGGTTCAGAATTAGATATAGCTCCCAATTTGCACTTATAGGGTGGGTGTAGGTATTATATAGTCGGGATCGCCCGACTTTTGCCTTTCCTTACTGATTTTATGGATGATGTCGTTTGCCAGGTAGTTGTCAGATGTGTGATTTTTTTTACAAAAGACATGCATTCTTGCTTTCGGTAATAATAGCTGCTTTTCCAAAACCACCCTCTATTATTATGTCTAGGTTTCTTAGAACGAAGTTTACCAAAAGTTGCTGTCAAATGACATGTATTTACCATGTGACATGACATGTCTGAAATTTGTACACATTGTCTTTTACATATGAAACGCGCTCTATTCTAATCTGACAGGTGTAAGGAAAATCATATAGATAAAGAAAGTGCAAGCACATATGACAAATACATGTCGTTTGACAAAATTTGAATGGTTTTAGACCGGTACTATGTACGTGATTCACATTAGTTTTGAAGGAATTATAAGTTTTGAAGGAATGAAGGCTCTAGTGAGATTGAGAAAAACATATCGTGGGGCAAAAATCCCAGCAGATCGCCTATCTCAGCAACAGCATGCATATAGTAAGCGCAAGTCCACTGAAAAAGCCCTTCACGACCTAGTCGCCTGCATTGAAGGCTCTCTCACTGCCAAGGAATACACAATGGTAGCATTTACTGACATTGAATGTTCTTTCAATATTGTAAAACCAACGTTAGACATGGGGAGCTAGAGTTTCTAGGCATGAATACTAACGTAAGAAAAATTTTTAACAGCTTACTAACTAAAAGATGCATTACGGCAGGCTTGGGATCTGTAGATCTACAAAGATGGGTTATGATGTGTACTGTCTCCTCTACACTGGAAGAAAAGGGTTTAATAGAGGTCGCGTATGATTTTCACGTATAAGATAACTTGGCTGTTGCCATTAAGGGAAAGTTGCCCGGCATTCTTAGAGATATACGTCCGGAAGCCCTACGTATGACGGCGAAACTGGCTCAGGCGTAAATCCGTCTAATAGGGAAGTTGTTCTGTTCAGCAGGAGATACAAGTTACCCTCAGTGACACCTGTCTCCTTGGGAGGAGATCCATTTACTAAAAGCGAAAAATACCTGAGTGTTTTGCTGGAGAGGAAATTGAACTTATAATCAAAGATTTTGGAAAGGGCAAGAAGCCAGCCCTCCCGCAATGGAGACTCCAGATAGTGTCCTGCGGAGGGAAACAATGTCGGAAAAGGAACAAAGAAAGGACGCACGTCCTCTGAGTCTTCATGGAGGACTGTGACTTCCAAAAGGAGGCCACAGCTATCACGGTAGGGGAAGATGGTTGCTGATAATGGTAAGGACCGCCCTCTTATGCCAGAGTGGTAAGGAAGTACAACGGAGATGAGCTGACTTATGCAGTTATCAATATCGGCAGTGCATCCGGTAGAATTCCACCAGATCATCGCTCCCAAGTGGAGGATCTGGTTGCAAATTTTGCCCATGTACATTCCACTAAGGAACAGGGACAAACTCCTCACATATCAATGAGTGCAGTCCGATTCAAGTTTAAGCTCAAGAAAAGCCCTGGATGACCGGAGAGATTGATCCAGGGAAAGAGGTCCGCAGACTTTCTAACAGAGTACGCCGTATAAAGCAGAAGTTTATTGGGATGTGTATTACGCACGGCTTAAGGAATACAATAAAATTACCAGAGCGGCAAAACGTGCCTCGTAAATGCACGTTAATTACGCCGCCAAGATAAAAAGGTTTTTCTCTAAATCCCATGTCCAAACTGAAACGTTAAAAGCCTTTCGTCCTTTCTACTCAAAACCATGGAACGTATTGTGGAAACCATGATATAGGGTTAGTATACAAACAGCATACCTATGTCAAGGGAAGGTAGGTGGAGACTATCCTACACGAGGTTTTGCATAAAATGGAAGAATCATTCGATGCCAAAACGTACACACTGGCCGTATGCATTGACATCGAGGGGGCTTTTAACAATGTGCGGACCGACACACTGATTCAATCCTTTGACCAGTATCGGGTGGACCCGTTCCTTAGAGACTGGATAAACCCATGGCATAAATATAAGGAGAAAGTGTCACAAGGCACACCAGAAGGGGGAATTTAATCGCCACTCATATGGGTGACCACCATAAAAAACCTATTATGGATGCTGATTGAGTAGGGATTTGAACCCGTCTGCTACGTAGACGATGTTATAATACTTTTAAGAGCTAAGGATCCGAACCAGCCATGCAGAAGGGCCGAAAGGGGTCTCAATGTTAACCCAGAGAAGACTGAAATATGCCTGTTCACGAAGAAGGCGAAGGTGGGCCAATATGACGCATCACGTCAATAGAACTATTTCGATATTTGACAAGGTCAAATACATAGGTGTGATCTTGGACAGGACACTGAATTGGAAGTGTCACATACAGGAGCGTACCGAGAAGGCTCCCAGATGTTGGCACTATGTAGACGGGCCGTAGGCTCGAAATCGACGCTGAATCCTAGGGTAGTCCACTGGCTCTACAGGAGCGTGATTAAACCAATATTTACTTACAGTTGGACTGTGGACTGCGATGTAGAAAAAGTGCAACGTAAGGTTAATACATCAGATTCAGGTTGTCTTGGCGTAGGCGGAGCGATGAGAACCACGTCCACTAAGGCACTGGAGACTATTCTAGATATCCGAACCATAGACATACAGATTAAATGTGAGGCAGCTACTTCGGCTAAGAGACCTAAGGCGATGGGAGAATGGATTGAGGATAGGAGCAGCTCATACCATCGCGGTATAATCGGAGCGACGATAGGAAACCTGGAAGCAATGGAAAAGGCTTCCGATCAGATACCTGGGACGATACTTGTTGTCGAGTGCGAGGCACTGCTGACAGCTGTACAGTCTAGGATTGACAGAACCCTGTTTTTGCCGTCTGGAAGATCATGCTACACAGATGGATCAAAGCTAGAAGACAGAGTGGGCCTGGGGATCTACATTGAGAACCCAGGGACTGAGACCTGTTTTAGACAGCCTGACCATAATACGGTCCTGCAGGCGGAGATCCGGGCGGCTACGAAATGAGTGAGGTTGTATGGTGTTAACGCCATTAGTGCAATAATAACCAGGACGGAATGTAAGAAGGAGATTAACGCCTTGTCTGAGGATTGCAAAATCCGCATCATTTTGGTGCCGGGCCATAGCTTAGTAAGGGGGAATGAAAATGCAGATGAATTGGCAGTAAAGGCCAGAGGACTGCCGTCAATAAACTTGGTTAACCCGAAGCCTTTTGATTCGATGCAGTCCGCTACAAATGCATATGTAACACTATGAAACAGCAAAACGGTCGGTAGGACGACCAAAATCCTATGGGGAAATTCAAATTGTGTGAAGACCAGGCTATTGCTGAAAGGACGTATAGCTTTCGAGGTCCTAACACGAGCTCACCTGTGCAAAATCGGTGCGCCAAATGAATGCACGTGTGGGACATATGGGGAAGATGATGAGACGTTCGAGCATTTCCTATGTCATTGTTTATTTACATATATTTTTCACAGCGCAGAACAAGTCGATTACTGGTAGAGGTTAATGTCCATAGTAACATGGGCGGATTCATATCCGCACCCTCTTTTCAACCTAATCTAACCTAACAGCATGCCTTTGAAAATGTGGCTAGAAAAATTGCTGCGACCACTGCTGTTAGGCTAAGGGAGCGTTCTCTTTGGTCATGCGGCGGCTACGGACACTGTGTAATCCTGGATACAACGCCCGATGTTCCAGGCAGGATTATAAATTGCCGGAACTGCATTTTGACACAAAGTACTGTACCACTATTGTTGATGGAACCGGCCCCAAACCCCACCTGGCCGGATGGATCCAAACTGGATCCATCGGATTGACCCGATGGAGTCCTCCATCGGCAAGGGCTGCCGCCTCAGTGTACAACACACTGCTACAACAACAACAGAGACAATAATACTAAACAAGTAAAAGCGTGCAAAGTTTGGCCTGGCCGAATCTTATATACCCTCCACCATGAATCGCATTTGTCGAGTTCTTTTCCCGATATCTCTTTTTAGGCAAACAAAGGATCAAAGAAAATAATTTGCTTTGCTATTGAAGCTATATCAAATTATGGTTTGTTTCAAACCAAAATTGAACTGAATGTCGGAGATCATAGTAGAAGTCATTGTGTAAAATTTCACGCAAAATTTCAGCCAAGTCGGATAAAATCGACTTTAAATGTAATGACGATCAAGAATATACATACTTTTTGGGATCTTTGACGAATATTTCTAAGGTGATAAAATTAGTATACCCCCATCCTATGGTGGAGGGTATAACAAGTAAGAGCGTGCTAAGTTCGGCCGGGCCGTATCTTATATACCCTCCACCATGGAGATTTGTTGTGCTATTGGAGATATATCAAGTTATAGTCCGATTCGGAATGAATTGAATGTTGAAGACCACAGTCCATAAGTATAAGAATTGAATCTCGTAGGGGCTCAAGAAGCATAATCGGGAGATCGGTTTATATGGGAGCTGAATCAGGCTATAGATCGATTAAGACCATGTGGGACACGTATAGTTAAGGTCATTGTACAAAAATTCAGCAAAATCGGATTAGAATCAATTTATATATCGGATCAATTTATATGGCAGCTGTATCAGGTTATATACCGATTTGAACCATACTTAGCACAGTTTTTGGAAGTCATAACACAAAACTTCCTAAACAATTTCAGCCAAATCGGATGAAAATTGCGCTCCCTAGTGGCTCAAGAAGTCAAGCTCCTAGATCGGTTCATATGGCAGCTATATCAGATTATGGACGGATTTGAACCATATTTAGTAGAGTTGTTGCAAATTTTCAAATTTCCAAATTTCAGCCAAATCGGATGAGAATTGCTCCTTCTAGAAGCTCAAGAAGTCAAGACCTAAGATCGGTTTATATGGCAGCTATATCAAAACATGGACCGATTTGGCCCATTTATAATCCCAACCGACCTACACTTATAAGATATAGTTGTGTAAAATTTCAAGCGTCTAGCTTTACTCCTTCGGAAGTTAACATGCTTTCGTCAGACGGACGGACATGGGTAGATCGACTTAAAATGTCATGACGATCAAAAATATATATACGACGATCACATATATATATATATTATGAGGTCTTAGACAAATATTTCGAGGTGTAACAAACGGAATGACGAAATTAGTATACCTTCATCCTATGGTGGAGGGTATAAAAACGCATCGTGCAGAAATAATGTACATTGTAAATATTATCTGCAAATTTAAGGCCCATACTACGAGTATATATACTTTTCGAGGTAATTTTTCAGTTTCTAACTTGATGTTAAGATAGAGTAACTTGATAGATTGAAAATAAAACACGGCAATATATATCGGAACTCTACCTTTAAGTAACATACCGTTAGTGAGTTTCATTGCTAAATTTCACCCTTCTATACACGAAGAAATCCTTAGGTTCCTTTTCCAACTTTGTTTAGCTATATCAACCAACTTCATGACGTAGATCGTCAAGGCTTCTATCAAACTGTTTTAGTGTTGTACAGCAAATTTTGAGAGATATGAGCAAAAATAGTTAAAATTTCGCTTTTTCAAATGTGAAAATGACATAAGCAACACTCAAATAGTTGTAAGTTCCCTTATTACGCTGTATCGATAATATCTTGATATAGATCTTGGCAAATCGTCTTGAGCATTAGGTAACTGGATATATATGCTAAATAAAGGCCAGGTCAGAGCATATGTGGATATAGCTGCCACATACACCGATCTCCCGATTTATAGTCTTTAACACCTAGACGCATTTATTACAAGGTTTAGAAGAATTTTTGAAGAGTGAGTTGTATAAGACTCCTCGATAGCCGTGTCAAATATATCCCAAAAAAAAAAAATTGGCTATATGTATGTAGCCGTCATATTGACGATCCGGCCAATAAACGTTTTGGGTTGATAAAAGACCCATTTTTCAATCAAAGAAATTTGGATAAAACGTATATCCATGGTCGGCCCGGATGAATTCAATGCGTGTTAACTTGTTTGATGAACACTTTCGAACCAATTTCGGGTATAAATTTTAAAAATTAACGGAATTTACGAAAACATTTTAAAAAAGGGCCAAATGTTGACAATCTAATTATATTTTTTTTTGTTTTTATTTCGAAAACAACAATTGCGTGGTCGACATTTTCTTTAGATCTAGCCTTTCGTAATAATCGGCCGATTGGTAGCCCTCAAAATGTTAGAGAGATGAAAGGTGGTCAAATGAAGGGCGATATCAAGATGGGGGTTGTAACTTATGAGGTTCCCTGGAACCTCATTGGCAATGTTTGTATGTCGAAGGGTTAATGGCACATGAAACATAAGCTTGTATACCTCTGGCTGATTTTATATCCGTTATACTTTCATTTCGAATATCGCCTGAAATCTGTTTATATCCATGGTTGCTGTTAAAGAGCATAAGTTTTGAATATGCATGTCTGGAAACAATTTAAATATGAATCTAATATATAGGTTCTATGTATGAGTGTACTATGTATACATGTATATTTTTTAATTTTTAAAAACTAAGTTATTGAGTTTTACTTCATAGAAAGGACTAGATATTTTGATTGCATTTTTGTGTTCCAATTTACAATATATGTATGTATGTATGAGTTACAGGTTTTGGTCAATGCCAGAAAAAAATCCAAGTGTTTACAGATGTTAGGTTTAAAAAGACTAAATTATTTTAATAATTTTATTTTCTACATTATGGCTCGTATGCCACTTTGGTTGCCAATACTTAGTAATACATGCATAGGTAGCTCCTACTTAATTACATAATTCATAATTAGCTTAGTTAGTTAAGTAACATTTTGTGTTTATGTACATTTCAAGACACTTTTACTGAACCAAATTTTCTGCGAAGTTTTTTGGGAATGTCCCCTGTTAGTCCTTCTTTAAACACATACATAAATTGGCATTTCTCTCTGTGGTGTTGAGTAGCAAAGACACATTTAACATTTATGAAAGGAAAAAGACGAAATAGTTGTGAAAAGAGATGTTTGGTTCAGACATAGATTTTCACAGTTGAGATTTACAATGAACGAATTGGAGAGAATAGAGCTACGGGGACAGCCAGGAGCATAATATGCATCGCTTTCATTTTCAGCACTCCCGTTTTGCCGATTCTACTTAGTATAAATAGTGTGATGAAGCCTGAGCGCGATATTGTTTCGGTGTCAATTTAATTAATTTTGGATTGAAGGCTCCCAGTTGCGCCTCATTTGTGGACGAGGGTGCCGGTGGCACTGGATTCGAACGAAAACGAGTCCTTAGGAATTTCTGCATAGAACGCAATCGTATGAGGGGGGCGCAGGGCGATTGTCGCAGGCTATTATGATTGAGAGCCCAATAAATAATGGGACTCAGGGCGGAATACATGTAACCTATTCAAATAGAAAAAACAATTATATAATTATTCTCTGTAGGTGTATTACTATAACATTAACTACATTTCCGCTTAATTTAGAATGGATTTAGGAAAAGAAACAGGTTTGATTGTAGCAACAAAACTTAGAATTGAATAAGCACTACAAATAACTTAAAAAAATATATAATAAGTAAAGTCAGACAAACAAAACTTGTTAACACTTTCCACAACATAAATTTCGGCACACATTACGCACCACTATCTTCTCATGACCTCAAGAAAAGGAATTGGAAACTGCGGAGGATAAAGTCGCAAAGGTCAGGCGTGTGGCTTGCTTGTGCCAAACCAAGGGGCAAACAGCGACTACGATGTTGGTCCCCAGAATTGGTTGGGGACCACCATGTGGCTTTCGCCCTTTAACAGGGCGTAAGCTTAAAAGGGCTCAACACAAATTTTGGGTGGAATTCTGAGCATCGTGGAAGAAATATCTGAGGCCTAGATGTATCCTAGAACTACTCGTTGATATACATTTTGGTGGAAACACTCCCCAACGGACAACGTGGCACTAGGAGAGGTTGTTGGGGATATTGTCTCTGAGTCGAAAATCATTTGGGCCATAACAGGTTTTGACTTCTTTAAATCATGAGGCCCTGATGACGTATCAAAGGTTGAATTACAAGCTGTGTCCTATAGAGTGACTCTTTGGTTAAGTGAGATATACTCTGCTTGTATCAGCATGTCGTATATACCTGTGGGATGGAGGGACACAAAGGTTATTTTCATTCCAAAAGCAGGAAAACCTTACCACACGAAGGCGAAAGATTTTCGTACTAATAGTCTGTGTACTGAAAAAAGGGTATCGTATAATGTAGTAAAAAATTACCTAAAATTGGTATACAAATTTTTATGCGCTTTATGAAAATTGTCTCTTCTATTGTGAAATTCTGCAAAACTTTTTCTATTTTTTAAGAAATTGCAATTAGTTCTTATTTTTAAAGTGGGTATGGAAATTTCGTAAAAATTCTTCTTTTAAAAAACACAAATTCTCGATTAAAAATACTGGTGGAAGGGAAAATTACATCCTTAATGGTAGTTTGTAACATACCAGAGAAATTTTTGTATGGAAAAAATTTAATTTTGCAGCGAATTTTTACTGAAGCTTATTACGATATATTTTGAGGACATGCCAGTATGAAATTCGCCACGTTATTAGAGCAAGTTTAAGACCAAGTTTTTATAGTTAGTGGGGAATGACAAATGGTATACATGATCCTTAAAATATGTACATGCACTTTTAAGACATTTTCAATAGCATCTTTACAAAACAACCAGCATGTTTTGTTATGATTTTAATAAATTTTCATTAACGATTTTTTTTTTTAAAGATGAATGTATCTTGAATTTTCTGTTATGCGTGGGTTTTTTTATTTGTGACTTCCCAGTGAGCAATTTTTGCCGAGCGCTCTGAAGTCAAAGTTTTTTCTGATGTTTTCTGATATTTTATAAGAAAATTTGCGATTTCCCAAATTTCCCTTAGAAATTTATCCGATTTTCGGCCAGGTTTCTTTCGACCATTTCTGCACATTTTGCATTAGCTTAGAGTTTTTTCTGAATCTCAGCACATTCTCGGACTTGGTCAATTTATTGTATACCGATTGGGTTTGCACCGAAATTATGCATATAATCGTAAAGAATTTGTTATTTCGTATTTCCGAGCATCAGCCGACAGTTTTTTCAGAATCTCTGCACATTTTCGTATTAGCTTATTTTTGGTTTGTATACCGGCTTTGTTTGTTTTTGATTTGCAACGTGCAACGTTCGCACGAGGCAAAGTCGATTAGAAGCATTCGGACAATAAAGTTGGAAGTTTTATTGTGGAAATAAAATTAAAGTGTAAAATAAACAAATGAATAATATTTAATGAATTGATTTGTATTTAATTAAATTATATTTAATGTCTTTTAATTTGTTTTTTGTTATATTATTCTAAACAAACAGTTAAAAATAAAACAAATTAAAAAATAAAAAAAAAATTAATTTTAGAAAAAATTTTGAGATTTTCTGATTATTTTCTAAACATACATCCGAAAACACTCTGAATTTTCTAAGATTTTTTCTAGATAAAAGTAAAAACTTTGAAAAATATTCGGTCTATATGTTCAAATATATGGAGAGTATCTAATTATTTTCTAAACAAACCTTAAAAATTTTACAGAGGCTTCGGTATTTCTTCGGATGTTATTTTAGATCACAGTAAACTTTTCGGGGGAAATTCTGACAAAATACGAGAAATTTTCCGATCCGATGGAATGTCCGAAACTGTTTAGAATTTTGGATCAAACATCAATAAATGTTCTTATTCTCTGGTCAATTTCGAATGTTACTTAAGAGTTTTGTTTGAAATTGTCACGAAAATCTAACAAAACATCGAAAATATCTGAGCAATTTCAAAAATTCCCTTAGAGTTTTTTTACGAATTCTTAAAGATTTCGTTACGCAACTCTGATGATAATTACGAATTTCCCCTGACAAAACTTTCAGAAATCGTGTAAACCGCCCATACAACTTTCGTTAGCAATTCGCAAAAAATTCGGAATCATAATCGGAAACTTGTGCAGAGATTCTGTCCGAATTCGTAACGAACTTGCCAACAATTGCTCACTGGGTTATTTTATTTGCCCGTGTCTGTGTCCTTTAGAAGAGTGTTTTTCGTATGTCTTTTGTTGTTGGACACGCGTGTGTGTATTGTGACGTGCCGATCGTTGGCTGTTACTTTGTTATTTGGCAGTTTCCTATATTACCTGATAGAATACGGTTGGTTAAAGAGCACCGGAAAAGAATGTGGCTAGATGAAAAATGAATAAATTGTTGTAGCAGTCTATTTGATTTTTAAATAATGAATAATTGAGAACGAATTTTAATTATTTTACTAACAAATATATATATATATATATATATATATATATATATATATATATATATATATATATATATATATATATATATATATATATATATATATATATATATATATATATATATATATATATATATATATATATATATATATATATATATATATATATATATATATATATATGTATATAAATAAATTGTTATAATTATGTTATAAAGTGTGATTTTTCAGGAACTATAGGAAAATTTTTCCCAAAAAAAAAACAAATAAAATTTTGAAAAATGCATGAAATATTTATAGTATTTGAATCGATAGTACGGTCCATATAATTTAATCTTTAAAGGTTATTTTATGCAAATGTTGACCGTGACTGCGCCTAAAATAGTCCATCCGTTTAGACTAATTTTGGCATACTATTTCCAACATTTCGGCCGGTACCTCACGAATAAATGCTTCAATGTTGTTTTCCAATCCGTCAATAGAATTGAAATAAAATGTTCACCGATCTCGCCTCCCAATAAGCCCATTGTTACGCGTGCTGTGTGGCATGTGGCTCCGTCCTGTTGAACAAACAAAAGTTGGATATCATCTCTCGATAGCGCTCACCATTCACAGTTATGTTACGATTCGCATCATCTTTGAAGAAGTACGGTCCAATGATGCCACCAGCCTATAAACCGCACCAAACTGTGACTTTTTCTGGATGCATTGGTAGCTCTTGCCACGCTTTTGGCTGATATTATCTGGAGCTTACCAACTTTACTTGCCACTATGTGGTTACAGCAACTTTAGGTTGGGTTACAAATTGGTGCGTTCACAGCACCTATTTGTGAACCTTAAGCGGAGGGATGTCATCAAGAAGGCTGAAGACAATGCTACGATGATCGGGGAAGCTGTGACCAACTAGAACTTCACAGTCACATACCTTTCCGCTGATATTCTCTGATACAAAGCTAATATTCTTCCCCCTATTTCTAGTCGTAGAGATTGTTTTATATCTTTTATCATAAATCGATAAGTGGAAGTGGATAAGTGGAATGGTGTTCTTTTTCCCCGCAGATGCTGCTGTTACCATTAAATTTAGGAAGCAGGCCTGCCAGATTAATTTGGTGGAAAATCAGCACTTTTAAGGAAAAAATTGACATTATCGTCACTCCAATTGGAAATAATCGGAATATTGTTTGAACGTATTGTAGTATAGCTTAGTAAATAAGAATCAAGTTCGGTGGAACTTTAGATATCTAACAATATGGAAATTTCTTACGAACATTCAGTTAAGGAACAGGCTAAAGTTCAAGCTCAATCATTTAGATACTCACCACTGTGAATATATTACTATCCCGGGTAAAAATATGCCTTCGTGCGACATTTGTAGTAGGTCTGTTTTGCACATATCTGTTTTGGAGGTCTGATTGACACCTATATACAAGAGAGGCCAATTGCAATCCAATCTTGCAAATTTCGTCGAAAAAACCTTGGGAGCTCGGTTATTATAATAGCTATATCTAAATATGGTTCGATTTAGACGTTTTAGTGTATTTGTACCAAATTTTCGCAATATCTTGTCAAAAGAAAAACATTAAAATCAAACCCAATTAGCCCAAGAAGTCTAGTCTTGAGATCGGGTTATGGCAGTTATATCTTGGTGCCGTCCGAATTGGACTGCAATTAGTACAAGTATAAAGAGTTTAAATAGAACTTGCAAATGCAAATTTTGCCCATGAACATTCCACTGAGGAACAGGGGCAAACTTCTCACATGTCAATGAGTGCAGTCCGATTCAAGTTTTAAGCTCAATGATAAGGGGCCTCCTTTTTATAGCCGAGTCCGAACGGCGTGCCGCAGTGCGACACCTCTTTGAAGAGAAGTTTTACATGCCATTGTACCTCACAAATGTTGCCAGCATTAGGAGGGGAAAACCACCGCTGAAAATTTTTTTCTGATGGTCTCGCCAGGATACGAACCGAGGCTTTCAGCGTCATAGGCGGACATGCTAACCTCTGCGCTACGGTGGACTTACTTTTCCAAATACCATCATAGGACTTTATGGCAACTGGGCATAAGTATGGTCCCATTTTGACTATATTTGGCATACTTAGAGCTTAGGAAGTAAAATGTGAGATTTGTTAATATGCGCGCTACATAGAGAAATAGTCTGAGAGTAATACAGGCCCATCAAACTTAACCTGCCTATTGTAAAAAACCTTATCTGTGCCAATTTTCGTCTCAATATATTAAATTTGTAGGATTTCAGGAGACGGACGGACATGGCTAGATAGTTTTATAATTCAACGACGATCAATTATGTATTGTTTGTATTGTCGGAAATGGATGATTTGATATCTTGAAAATGAAGTGATAAATTTGATAAATAGTTTTATCTGGGGTGGAAAAAATTAAAAGTATTTTTAGAGTAAAAATCGGCACTTTGCTATTACTGAAGCAAAAACTGGGCAAAATGCTGAAAAATTGTCAAATTTGGCAGACCTGATGTTAAATGTTATTTTAGGTTCTAAGGTAATTTAAGGTTTAAAAACACCTACTATGAGAAGGATGGAAGAAGGGAATTTTTCTCAAGGAAAGCCAAAGTCAGACTCTAGATTTTCCACGTCTGAATCAGTATTGCCAGAATTGACCTCAAATTTCGAATCTTTTTTTGCCAAAAATATTCCAATTTTGAATGGTGTAAAGCTAATTTTGGGTTTAAAAGTTTTTTAGATTTAAAGCAATTTTAGGTTTAAAGGTAAGTTTAGGTTTTAAAACTCCTGCCATCAGAAGGATTGTGGGAGTTTTTCTCAAGAAACCGAACCAAAGTCAGGATATAGATTTTCCACGTCTCCATCTTTGTTGCCAGTACTTTTCGGTCCATTGTTCCCAAATTTCGAATCTTTTTCCTCAAAAATCCTAAATTGCAAGTTTGTTTCTCCATAAAAACCCAAACAATTTTTAATGGTTATTTATAAAAATAAACCAAATATTTATACCCCACACCACTACTCTGGTACATGGTATTAAAACTTAGTGAATTTGTTTGTAACACCCAGAAGGAAGAGAGATAACCCATTGATAAGTATACCGATCGGCTCAGAATCACTTTCTGATTCGATTTAGCTATGTCCGACTGTTCATGTTAATTTGTTTACAAAGTACAGGTCGCAATTTTCATCCGAACGTCTTAAAATTTGGTACAGGGATGTTTTTCGGCCTAGAGACGAAGCCTGTTGAAATTGGAAAAAATCGGTTCAGATTTGGATATAGCTCCCATATATTGGGTTGCCCAAAAACTAATTGCGAATTTTTCATATAGTCAGTTATCAGCTATTACTTTTAGCTTGCTTTAGAAAAAAAGTGTAAAAAAAGTATATTTGATTAAAGTTCATTCTAAGTTTTATTAAGAATGCATTTACTTTCTTTTAAAAAATCCACAATTACTTTTTGGGCAACCCAATAAATGTTCGTCCGATTTGCAATAGTAATGCTGTAAAATGGTCATTTCCTAACCGATTTTCTCAAAATTTCGCAGGAAGGATTTTCTCTTGACTCTCGACATAAAATTTCATGAAAATCAGTTCAGATTTAGGTATAGCTCTCATATATATATATCGCCCGATTTTCACTCCTAGAGCTACAGCAAACGGATTTTTTGACCAATCTTGCCAAAACTTTGCACAACGCTTTCTCCGATGACTACCACATAATTTAAGAAGTTTGTTCGAAATCGGTTCAGTTTTCGATAAAGCTCCCATATATGTGTTCGTCCTATTTTGAGAAATTTTGCAATAAAGTGCTCATTTGTTAACCGATTCTCTCGACATTTTGAAGGAAGGATTTTCTTATGACAAGTTTTTATTTGAATTAATTTCACATTTTTTTTTACTGACGGCCAAACTCACTGCACAGAAAAAATATTGACTTTAGTTTGATCAATTAAACTTGGTATTGATAATTAAAAAAAATTTTTAACAAAGTGATTAATTGCTTTGATAATTTATTACGTTGGAATTCTATATTCCATTGAATCATGACATGTGATTGGTAAAAAAGAAAAATTTTTAGTTACACTAATTAAAATTGTTATTTAATAGCATAAACAGTATGTATCTGTTTCGGCAAAATGCACTATGGTATTTTGGTATATTTGTACATATCAATTCCAAACGAAAGTGCCAATGAGACAAATATATGTACATATGTACGCATACACCACTGAATTGTTATTTAATAGCATAAACAATATGTATCTGTTTCTTCAAAAAGTGATATGGTATTTTGTTCTCTTTCACACATATGGATTCCAAACAGAAGTGTCAATGAGACAAATATATGTATAGGCGCATACACTACTGAATGCAAACCCAAATTTCTTACTTCTCGGTTTGTTCATGTCCTAATGTAATTAAAGAAAACACGTGGCCAGACGAAAATATAAAAATGTACATAGTGTACAATGTATTTACAAATGCCTAAAATTCAACAATTTTGAAATACAATAAATTAATAGAGCGTATTGAAGCAGTGCAAACAAAAAAAAATCTAAGATGTGAAAATATAAATGCAAGAATTTCATTGCGAAACGCAGCCGAAAATAGAGAGCATTGTAGAAATTGAACAATATATTTATTTATATTAATGTTGTATTTAATTATCTTTCCTGAATTAAAGCATCTTAATATTGACTGACAGAAGCATAACTCCCTAAATATATCTCTTCGTGTGGATCAATACTTCGAGAAATTATACGCGAAAAACTATCCATTACAATTTATTTCATTAAAGAGACAATTCCTTTATTATTTATTCCTGTACACAATGTTCTTTTATTGATTTTGAAGCAACATTTTCAAAAAAGTTGATATTGGCCGCAATAAAACAAAAGGCAATCACTACTAAAAAAATTGACATGGTATTTTCGCCATCTGGACTGCGCCCACGCAACAATATGTATATATAATACAACAACAATATATAAAATCAAAGACTTTGCTGAGTTTTGAGATCCATGTAGTTAGCCTTTGTTGTACCAATAAGATCCTCTACCTTTGAAAAAATCATTTTTTTTTGTTTTTAATATTTTAATGCAAAACATTTAATTTATATTATTTTTGTTAGTGACCACTGTTGCTCTATAATCTCTTACGTGATTTTTGCAAAAATCACGTAAGAGATTATAGAGCAACAAAACATTACAAAACATTTAATTTTTCATTCCCAATTAATCGACTGAAGTAAAAATTGTTTAGTTATTATTTGGAAAAAATTATTTATTTACTTGAATAAAGTCAGTTAAATGTTTATTTTTGAAAAAAAAATTTGAAATCGGTCCTATAAAAGAATTTGTATAAACGACTTTGTTATCAACTCATTTTAGATTTCCAATAAAATGAGTTGATAACTGCTTTAATTGAACTGTTCAGCTGGACATAAAGTCCAGTCGTGTAGTAATAATACGAATTCCTTTATAGGACCGATTTCAACAAAATTTTTAATTGAATTAAGATTTAGATTTTTTCTGTGTCCAGATGTTGGTCACAAGAAGCCATGAATACACAATTCTTGAAGTTGTAAAAAATGGATAGCGTTGTAGGGTTTTTTAGCATTATACATCCAATGCAAGTCAAGATTTTTGTGCCAATTTGGAATGGAAAGATAGTTAACGATATGATGCAATAACAGGCGATAACAAGTCCTTTGCACGGCATTGTTAAAAAAAGAGGAATATAATTTCTCATTGCTACAGTTGATATGTTTTATTTTAGTTCTTTTAAGTGCAAGTCAGATGTTGTGGTTAGAAAGCAAGGTTGTCCTGGATAGTTATCGATATAATACGATAACCGATAATAATATTAATCGTGATTTGCAATATATTAAAATAAAGCAAGTATATTATTGCTGTATTTTTTATCGATATTTCCTCTTCCAGCTGCTGTTGTTGAAGCACCTTCTGAGTATTCCTTCTTTGTTACTAGTTCACATAAAACCGCGCACCATAACCTTACTAAATGATATAAATAAATAACACCTTATACAAGGCTTATCGGTTCCCATCACCATGTCTTTCCTCCTTTTTCATCGAATACGAGGTAAAGATCGTATCCACACCAAACAATCTGCTCGACTTTAGCGATGTGCATGACAGTGCGTAAGGTACACCTTCAGCACCAACTGCGAGGTGTAACCTGCTTGTGACTCCCACTGCTTATATGAAACATTAACCACAACTTGTTGGATCGGCCGGATACGCCTCCTTTAGACTTGTTTAGGTATTTGAGGCAGCAAGAGTTTAATACGCATATTGGATCTCCCAATAGGTGGTCAATATCATGGTATTGAAGTACCTTAGTATCTCAAGTATGAATTCAGTATTTCGGAATTTTTTTATTACGGAATGTAGACCAATACGGAAGTTTAAACTTTAATCCAAGATTCGGCAAAATCGAGCGATAACCCTGTTATATGAGCTTTAGATATGATGGATTGAAAGTTTTTTTTTTATAGATTGGAATGTTAATACAACGTCGAACAGAGAAGATATAAGGAAATCGCTTAAACGTCCTTGAGCTACATATGGTTTTTTTATTAGCATGACGGGAATAACTAGGTTAATAAAAATAGAATAACAAATTAATTGGAATTTAAATCATAATAAAATTAAACAAATGGAGGGAATGATATGTATGTAATCAACCTAGATTTTTTAAATGTTATTTATCAGACTAGCAAAAAATCATAATTATTTTATTATTTTGCGGCACATAACATTTTATTGCCAGGACACTATGCTTTGTTGTTTTTTTTTTCTTAAACAATTCATTGGACTGCCCAGAAATCGGTCATAAAGATCATAAGTATTACATTGACATTTTAAAGAGGAATTTAAAAGATAGTGCTGTAAAACTTGGGCTTGGTAATAACTTTCAATATTATCAAGATAATGACCCCAAACATTCTGCTTTAAATACCAAGATGTGGATGCTGTATAACTGCCCCAAAGTCATTAAAACTCCTCCTCAAAGTCCCGACTTGAACTTAATTGAACATCTTTGGGAACATCTCGAACGCAAATTGAGAACGCGCAATTTTTCGAGCAAGAGTCAAATGCAACAGGTGATAATGGAGGAATGGACTAATATAGACCAAAATATAACCGCTAAATTAGTCCAATCGATGTCAAACCGTTTAAAAGAAGTTATAAGACGCGGTGGTCGAATAACAAAGTATTAATTTTTTTAAATTATGTTATTTATTTTTTTGTTTTTTTGCAATGATGAATACTTTTTTTGTTTAATTTTTTGTGTTCAGCTGTAAAATGGCCCTTTTTGTTCCAATAAATACTATTTTTTTCTTTAAAAACAATGAAATTGTGTACATATATATCACACAAGCACTACTGCATCATTAGTTTAATATGTTTTTATTCCAATTGTCTTTTGTAGACTTATTAAAAAAAAAAACATTGAATGATGAATACTTTTTTTGACCGCTGTATGTAATCAACCTAGATTTTTTAAATGTTATTTATCAGACTAGCAAAAAATCATAATTATTTTATTATTTTGCGGCACATAACATTTTATTGCCAGGACACTATGCTTTGTTGTTTTTTTTTTCTTAAACAATTCATTGGACTGCCCAGAAATCAATTAAGCGGAAACGTCTATGTGTTGTGCTGTATATGCATCCAACTTACCCAGTAACAAATTAAAATATCTGGATGATTTATTGCAGTAGTGATTGTATCCCAGTATTCTGTAAATTACACAAAATACATGTGGTGTCCAACAAGCTATGAAAATTAATGCCGAACCAATTAGCATATTAGCAAGGTGTCTCCTGGACCGAAGTGTAGAAGTTTGTGGTAAAGGTATACCAGGTGTGGCAACTCTTCTGCCTCGTGCAGCTGCACGTTGCGTTCGCTGTCGTTGCGAATGTTCACGAATTTCACGCATAGCTCTGAAAAAAAATATACATTAGTAAAAAGTATCCGTACAAAGTTCCAATGAAAGAAGCCTCATAAATGAAACGTTTAAAATAGGTATTACATTTTACGGAGGCCACCGTAGCGCAGAGGTTAGCATGTCCGCTAATGACGCTGAACGCTTGGGTACGCATCCTAGCGAGACCATCAGAAAAAATTTTCAGCTGTGGTTTTCCCCTCCTAATGCTGGCCACATTTGTGAGGTACTTTGCCATGTAAAACTTCTCTCCAAAGAGGTGTCACACTGCGGCACGCCGTTCGGACTTGGCTATAAAAAGGAGGCCCCTTATCATTGAGCTCAATTCGAAGCTAAGCAAATGTTCCAGAATATGTAACTGCACACTAGTCATTTATTTTTAGTCAGTTTAATTTTGCTGTTTCAGTAGATTTACCATACTGAAATCAGTGAAGATCGACTGATACAGCAATGTAAAGTTAAAGTCATCTTATTTAAATGTCGTATTACTGTTATCAAAATAAAGCTATAACTGTGAACAAGGAATCCTTTTACAAAGTCTTGTTGAAAAGTGTTATTCAAATCAGTTTATATACGGGCTGAAAATGGGACAACGGACACGACTGCTATTTTAGCAAACATAGGACTGTGTTCTTTTATCAAACATTTTGATCTGCTATTTAAAAGCTTATTCAATTTATGAGAAGAAAGGCTTGTCTGGATGGACGGCTTTGTTCCATGGAACTATGCATTTGTGTTGTTCTCTAATGTTCATGATAGTTCTGTCTCGCCACACATATGAGTGATTGCCAGGTAAGAGAGCAACAATACTGTACTGATGATAGTATTTGCTACGCTTGAAACGTTTACCAATGGCGTATTGTCAGTGATGAAATCTATCTGTTGTCTTGTAATTTCTTTTCAATTTCTGTTGTCTTGCAATTTCATTCTTTTCAATAAAATCTTTAATTTGTTGGTGATGTTCATTCTTATGGTCGGATTAGCTTGACTTACACCACCTTGGGAAGAATAACGTACATTCAATTCAATGACCAGCCCTAACAGGCAAATAAAAGAAGTAAACAGACGGATATTTATATTTCAATAACGATTCACATTTCTTTACGATTGTATGAATCAATGGTACACAAAATGAAAATTTCCTTTACGCTAGCGTCCATGCTCAATTCACACGTATTTACGTTTATACCCGTACCCAGGATGCATTTATATGGTGAGGCAATGCGAACAGCTGAGTAAAATTTTTATACCCTCCACCATAGGATGGGGGTATACTAATTTCGTTATTCTGTTTGTAACACCTCGAAATATGCGTCTAAGACCCCATAAAGTATATATATTCTTGATCGCCATGTCATTTTAAGTCGATCTAGCCATGTCCGTCTGTCCGTCCGTCCGTCTGTCTGTCGAAAGCACGCTAACTTTCGAAGGAGTTAAGGTAGCCGCTTGAAATTTTGCACAAATATTTTTTATTAGTGTAGGTCGGTTGGTATTGTAAATGGGCCAAATCGGTCCATGTTTTGATATAGCTGCCATATAAACCGATCTTGGGTCTTGACTTCTTGAGCCTCTAGAGGGCGCAATTCTGGTTTGATTTTATTGAAATTTTGCACGAAGTGTTTTGGTAGCGGTTCCAAAAACTACGCTAAGTATGGTTTAAATCGGTATATGTTTTAATATAGCTGCCATATAAACCGATCTCGGGTCTTGACTTCTTGAGCCTCTAGAGGGCGCGATTCTCGTCCGATTTAACTGAAATTTGCATGTAGTGTTTTGATATCACTTGCAACAATTACGCTAAATATGTTTTAAATCGGTACATGTTATGATGCAGCTGGCATATAAACCGATCTTGGGTCTTGACTTCTTGAGCCTCTAGAGGGCGCAATTATTATCCGATTTAACTGAAATTTTGAACGTAGTGTTTTGGTATCACTTTCAACAACTGTGCTAAGTATGATTCAAATCGGTTCATAATCTGGTATAGCTGTTATATAAACCGATCTTGGAACTTGACTTCTCGAGCCAATAGAGCAGGCAATTCTAATCCGACTTGGCTGAAATTTTGCATGAGGTGTTTTGTTATGAGTTTCAATAACTGTGCTAAGAATGGCCCTATCGGTACAGAACCTGATATAGCCATATAAACCATATAAACCGATCTGGGATCTTAACTTCTTGAACCTCTAGAGGGCGCAATTCTCATCCGATTTGGCAGAAATTTTGTACAACGGCTTCTCTCATGACATTCAACATACGTGTCTAATATGGTCTGAATCGATCAATAGCTTGATACAGCTCCCATATAAACCTTTCTCCCGATTTTGCTTCTTGAGCCCCTACAAGGCGGAATTCTTATCCGAATGAACTGAAATATTACACAATGACTTCCACAATGTTCAGCATTCATTTATGGTCCAAATCGGACTATAACTTGATATAGCTCCAATAGCATAACAGTTCCTATTCAATATTCTATGTTTGTCTAAAAAGAGATACCGCGCATAAAACTCGACAAATGCGATCAATGGTGGAGGGTATATAAGATTCGACCCGGACTTAGCACGCTCTTACTTGTTTATTATACCCTCCACCATAAGATGGGGGGTATACTAATTTCGTCATTCTGTTTGTAACTACTCGAAATATTCGTCTGAGACCCCATAAAGTATATATATTCTTGATCGTCGTGACATTTTATGTCGATCTAGCCATGTCCGTCCGTCTGTCCGTCCGTCTGTCCGTCCGTCCGTCTGTCCGTCCGTCCGTCCGTCCGTCCGTCCGTCCGTCCGTCCGTCCGTCCGTCCGTCCGTCTGTCTGTCGAAAGCACGCTAACTTCCGAAGGAGTAAAGCTAGCCTCTTGAAATTTTGCACAAATACTTCTTATTAGTGTAGGTCGGTTGGTATTGTAAATGGGCCATATCGGTCCATGTTTTGATATAGCTGCCATATAAACCGATCTTGGGTCTTGACTTCTTGAGCCTCTAGAGTGCGCAATTCTTAACCGATTGGAATGAAATTTTGCACGACGTGTTTTCTTATGATATCCAACAACTGTGCCAAGTATGGATCAAATCGGTTCATAACCTGATATAGCTGCCATATAAACCGATCTGGGGTCTTGACTTCTTGAGCCTCTAGAGTGCGCAATTCTTATCCGATTGGGATGAAATTTTGCACGACGTGTTTTGTTAAGATATTCAACAACTGTGCCAAGTTTGGTTCAAATCGGTTCATAACCTGATATAGCTGCCATATAAACCGATCGTGGGTCTTGACTTCTTGAGCCTCTAGAGTGCGCAATTCTTATCCGATTGGAATGAAATTTTGCACGACGTGTTTTATTATGATATGCAACAACTGTGTTGGGTATGGTTCAAATCGGTTCATAACCTGATATAGCTGCCATATAAACCGATCTGGGCTCTTGACTTCTTGAGCCTCTAGAGTGCGCAATTCTTATTCGATTGGAATGAAATTTTGCACGACGTGTTTTGTTATGATATCCAACAACTGTGCCAAGTATGGTTCAAATCGGTTCATAACCTGATATAGCTGCCATATAAACCGATCTTGGGTCTTGACTTTTTGACCCTCTAGAGGTCGCAATTATTATCCGATTTGTCTGAAATTTTGTACGACGGATTCTCTCATGACCATCAACATAAATGTTTATTATGGTCTGAATCGGTCTATAGCCCGATACAGCTCCCATATAAATCGATCTCTCTATTTTACTTCATGAGCCCCCAAAGGGCGCAATTCTTATTTGAATTGGCTGACAGTTTACACAGGTCTCCAACATATAATTTAATTGTGGTCCAAACCGGACCATATCTTGATATCGCTCTAATAGAAGAGCAAATCTTTTCTTATATCTTCTTTTTGCCCAAGAAGAGATGCCCAAGAAGAGATTTTGCCAAAAATCTAAACGGCAAACGCTTCTAAAGACAAATGTGATTTTTTATACCCTCCACCATAGGATGGGGGGTATACTAATTTCGTCATTCTGTTTGTAACTACTCGAAATATTCGTCTGAGACCCCATAAAGTATATATATTATTGATCGTCGCGACATTTTATGTCGATCTAGCCATGTCCGTCCGTCTGTCTGTCGAAAGCACGCTAACTTCCGAAGGAGTAAAGCTAGCCGCTTGAAATTTTGCACAAATACTTCTTATTAGTGTAGGTCGGTTGGTATTGTAAATGGGCCATATCGGTCCATGTTTTGATATAGCTGCCATATAAACCGATCTTGGGTCTTGACTTCTTGAGCCTCTAGAGTGCGCAATTCTTATCCGATTGGGATGAAATTTTGCACGACGTATATTGTTATGATATCCAACAACTGTGCCAAGTATTGTTCACATCGGTCCATAACCTGATATAGCTGCCATATAAACCGATCTTGGGTCTTGACTTCTTGAGCCTCTAGAGTGCGCAATTCTCATCCGATTTGACTGAAATTTTGCATATAGTGTTTTAGTATCACTTCTAACAACTGTGCTAAGTATTGTTCAATTCGGTCCATTACCTGGAATAGCTGTCATATAAACCGATCTTGGGTCTTGACTTCTTGAGCCTCTAGAGTGCGCAATTCTTATCCGATTAGAATGAAATTTTGCACCACGTGTTTTGTTATGATATCCAACAAATGTGCCAAGTATGGTTCAAATCGGTTCATAACCTGATGTAGCTGCCATATAAACCGATCTTGGGTCTTGACTTCTTGGGCCTCTAAAGAGCGCAATTCTTATCCGCAATTCTTGCCTGAAATTTTGTACGACGGATTCTCTCATGACCATCAATATACGTGTTTATTATGGTCTGAATCGGTCTATAGCCCGATACAGCTCCGATATAAATCGATCTCTCTATTTTACTCTTTGAGCCCCCAAAGGGTGCAATTCTTATTCGAATTGGCTGACATTTTACACAGGTCTCCAACATATAATTTAGTTGTGGTCTAAACCGGATCATATCTTGATATCACTCTAATAGCAGAGCAAATCTTTTCTTATACAATTTTTTGCCTAAGAAGAGATGCCGGGAAAAGAACTGACTAATGCGCTCCATGGTGGAGGGTATATAAGATTCGGCCCGGCCGAACTTAGCACGCTTTTACTTGTTTAAGATCTCAAAACGATGTTTTATTTGATCCGATAATCCACACATAAACACAGTGTTATAATGATGAAAATAAAACTGTAAACACATTTGAAGAAGATATTTCTAAGACCGCTTTGACATTTGCCAATAAAGGTAGTTTCGTTGGGGGCTAGATTTTTGCTGTTGTGCTAATAATGCTACCTATTGTACCATGGTCCGTACCCGTGCACATGTTCACTCGTTGCTGTCTCAACATTGACTGAAACAACGAGAATACGAATACGTGTGATTCGCCACCAACGCTACCGTAATGGGCCGGGCATCGTTGTCTTACACGTTCAACACCTCCTTCTGTAAGCCCTACTTTTGGATATCAGAAGGCAAGGCCTTACCTTTTTGGACATGCCTTGTTATATATATATATAGCAAGGAGATTATAATGCCTTTACTCCTGAAGTTTCCCGCTGGGTAATGGAGCACAAAATGAAAATTAAATTGTATGCGACAGTTACTCTCCGACAATAATATGTATATGAAAATATATGTTTAAATTTTCCTTTCATATCTACCGTTTAATCAGAAACAATGGGTTTTAAAATGGAAATGAAACAAGTAAAAAGGCAAATTCGGCACGGATATTGAGTGGTCTAATATAAGTCACTGTTGAATTTTGTATTTTGTGGCCTAAAACTACTCACTCTTTGAAATTTCAGAAATTTATCGGCAGATCGCTGGAAGCTATTTCTAAATATTGTCCGATACAAACCCACTGTTTCAAATTTCAACGAAATCGGGTAATAAATAGAGCGTTTATGGGCTTCAGACCCTTTATCGGCAGACCGGTCTATATGGCAGCTTTATCTAAATAAAGGCCGATTTGTGCCATATTTGAGTCGGATGTTGAGAGGCTTAAAACTGCGGACTGTTCCAAATTTCAGCAAAATCGGGTAATAAATAGAGCTTTTATGGTCTTCAGACCCTTTATCGGGAGATCGGTCTATATGGTAGTCCGATCTGAACCATATTTGTGTCAGTTGTCGGGAAGTCTTAAACTACTCACTGTTTCACAATCGGATGAAAAATAAAGTTTTTATGGGCATAATACTCCTTATCGAAAAATCGGTGTATATAGCAGCTATATCCTAATATGGTTCGATTTACCCGGTTTAATAACTTAACCAGCGTGCATCAAAAAGATGTATCTGTGCCAAATTTCAGCTCAATATCTCAATTTTTGAAGGCTCTAGAGTGATTACAACACACGGACATCGTTAAATCGTCTTAGAATTTTACGACGATCCGAAATATATATACTTTGTAGGGTCGGAAATTGGTATTTCGATGTGTTGCTAACGGAGTGACTAAATGAATATACCCCCTATGAATATAAAAACGATGCGTACATCCATGCGCATGTTGCTGTCTCAACAACGACTGAAACCAAGAGAATAAGAATACATGTAAAATGAACAAGTAGCGCAAAGGTTAGCATGTGTGTCTATGACGCTGAATGCCTGCGTTCGAATTCTGGCGAGAATATCAGAAAGAAAATTATCCCCTCATAATGTCGGCGATAGTTGTGAGGTACAATGCCATGAAAAAACTTCTTTCCAAAGAGGTGTCGCACTGCGACACACCGTTCGGACTCAGCAACAAAGAGGAAATTCCTTATCATTGAGCCTCGAACTTGAATCGGACAGCACTCATTAATATGTGAGAAAGTTTGCCCCTTGTTTCTTAATGGAATGTTCATGAGCAAATTTGCATGTGAATTGAGCATCAATTCTAGCGCATTGGCGTAGCTAGACATTTTTCATGAAGGTGCTACAATGTAACCAAAAACTATAAAAAACTAAAACTTAAAAACAAATTTACTCTCACAAAATTTGTTTGGACCAAATGTGCCTTTCACAGCTCGAACAAATTTTGTAAGAGTCATTGATGAATTTTTTATAGGTTTAAATTTTTTGTCCAATTGTTTTTGACGAGTTAAGTTAAACTAAAAAAAACTGGGTGTTAATGAAATTACAATAATATAATATTTTGTAACGGTAAACACTTCTTTTTTTTTATTAGAGAAAAAATAAATGCATTTATACAATATTACAATTCCTAATAGTTATTTTTAGTTTTTTGAAATTTATGTGTTGGTTATAAATGTTTTGACCAACAGTATATATTGAAATACGTTCGATATGGAGATAACGCAGCACAATTCACTGTTCAAAATTTCGGCAAAATAGGGTAATAAATGGGTCTAATATGGTTGCAAGGGAATAATTCGAGAGATCTATATTCAGCTTTATTCAAATCCGAACTGAGAGAATGTATAGTAGTTTAATTTATGCAGCTCACCGTACTTAATTGCAGCAAAATCGGCTGATAAATACGCCATTTGTGGGTGAAAGGCTCTCACTCGGGACATCGGTATGCATAGGGTCTATACTTAAAAATGTTCATTGTGTCAAAACTCAGCGAAGTTGGGCAATAAATGCGGTTTTTATAGGCCCTGGAATGGGGGCTTTATTAAGATATGGTCAGATCTAGACAATAGTCCGCACGAATGTCTTATCGCAACTCAATGTGCCACATTTCAGGGAAATCGGGTATTGCGGCTTTTGAAGGAGACCCAGTTTTAGGTATATCAAAAGAAACAGAATAACTTCCTGATTCTAATTAGCCATGTCCGTCTATCCGTCTAAGTACTTTTGTATAAAATTATCCCAAAAATTTGGTATAGGTGACTTTTGAGACCTAGAAGTGAAATTAAAAGAAATCGGTCTGTCATTACACAAAAACATATGCATTGGGAAAAGTACAGCTAATAGACATGGTTGTCGAGCGTGGTTAATGTGGTAAATACGATTCAAATACAACATACAAACGCGCGGCCCTTGAAACCATCACACCTAATATGGTTTAAAAATCTTCTAACCAAAGACGAAACGCATCCCATAGTGGTTGGTGTGCCTCTTTGGCTTTAATTTTCCATTTGAAAAGAAATTCTCCGATCATGAAGCTCGTCTCGAAAGAGAAACAAACAGAAATCGGTTTAGATTTATATATAGCTGCCACTTAGACCTAGAAGTGAAATTGGAAGAAATCGGTTCGATATAGCTGCCAAAGATATATAGCTGTCTGTTTACATTGAAAAAACCATCGATTTGTAAGTTTAATTGTTGTTTTACTGTATAATATATAAATGTTTTTAAAATAAGAATATTGGTCGGTGGGATTTGATAAGTTTTCTTTTCAAATATTGTTGTCGGAAATTCTTTTAGAGGCAGTTAATATTATGGCAGCTTTTGCAATTATGCCAAACTATTTGTTATAGCAATGTAAGCCTTAAATTTTCAATAAATTATTCAGCTTCTCAATTCCATCCACTTCTCATTGTTTTGCAAATATATTTCGCAAACGACTTTCGTCAATAAATAAAAATTTCTTCAACTGTTTATTTGAAGAATCGGAAGATTTGAAATTCTGTGTTGGAATACAATTCTATATTGTAAATACTAAAGAAAATTCCTGCTACAGATTGGCTCCCCCCCTTTCATAGCTACGCCAATGCTCTTTCGTAAAGGAAATTTTAATTTTGTACACCACTAGCATAAATCCAATTCTAGGGATAACTAATACCCAAAATGCCAGTTCAATTCATGTTTTAAATAAATTGCCCCATTAGTAATGAGATACCTTAAATATGACATCATATGTTGTGCGTCTAATAACTTACCTCGGAGATATAGGATTTTTTGATTTGATAATATTGCGACTGGACATTGCACCTCTCGGATTCAAATTCTGCATTTGTATATCACCCCCATTGGAAGTGTCATCTGTGGTACCACCACAGCCGGCTGCCTGATGTGCGTTTGCTATGCCCGTAACAATCACCATGTGCGTTTGACGTCTTAATATTGGCATCGGAAGTGGCAGTTCGCCATGTGCTGCTCGAGCAGTCAACGACAGAGCGCATAATTTCCGCCGAACGCCGTAATGATTGAGGAGCACACCAATGCCAGGTAAAATGAAAACGACGAGGGTATGAATAAGAATGAATATAACAAAAACAGGATTGGCACCGGGATCCGAATGACAACTAATGCTAACGTTCGGAAACTCTCCAGAACTCGTGGTGGGAGTCGGCGGGAGGATGGTGAACAATGTGGCCGATGGCAGCAGTGATGGTGATGATGTCGTTACTGGGTCCGCGGATGAAAATGGCGAAGGTGTTGGCAACGGTGCCGAAGATGGGCGGTGTGTTGCATTCTTTATAACAACCGTTTTTGCAACAATTTTATAGATAAACAAAAACGGCACACTTACAATGGCTGATGTCATCCACGATATGAGCGCCAAAGAAACATGTAAATAACGACGCTGACGTAGTTGGGCCAGACGTGGATGTTTAACTGTTGCATAACGATCTAGAGATAGCAAAAAGAATGATAGCGTACTGGCAGCAACTGGTGTGGCCTGTAAAAGAAACATAAATCGATATGAGGATGTGAATATATTTGAATGGACACACAAGTATCGATATATATCAGATTTCACGACGTCCATTTGTCCGTTCGTCTGTCTGCATTCACGCTGCAGCTTTTGAAAATAAACATATTGAGCTAAAAAAGTCGAAAAGTTAAAAAAAGTCCTAAGAAGTCGAAATGGATAAGTTCCAAGTCGATTTTCATCGCCGACTGCTTTGGTTGCAGTAATTGCAAAAGTTTTCAGGATAAATACCAAAAAAACTGGAAACGGGTCGAAAAGTGGACCTATAGGTATCAAATGAAAGGTATTGGAGAATACGAACATATTTCGATATAACTTACTTTGGTAAAAAAAAACTAATTGGCCAGTCTATATATTTGGTGCGGTGGCAATAGTTCTTACCGTGTGAAAGTCTTGAACAAAAAAGTGTTGCCCAGCAACATGTCGTTTGGTCTCGTCTATCGGTGAGCTAAAAATGGTTGCAACCTTATCGTTAAGGTTTGCAACTCCTGCTTTCACGCTGAATGTTATAATTTCGGGGCTATGGAGGCCTACACTTTAATTAAATCATAAAGTGTCCCGTTAGGTCATTATAATTGATCGACTGTTTTGCGGTGAGATGGTCCGCTAGATATACGAGCAGAATAATGATACCAGATTCGCAGTACACAACCTTATACCTTTAATTTAACCTCATATTGTAACGATTGGTGTATACAACCGTTTGGTGGAGGGCGTCTATATGAGGGTTGTGCGCCACATTGCCACTTGAGCACAAATTTGAATGATGCACTCAACTCAAAAAAATCTATCACTTGATTCCCCATTGGCCAAATAACCTATTGGAGGCGATTTTAGGGGGTAAAACACCACCTAGGTTCTTGGACACAAAGTTTAATGTCATATTCATAATCTGCTCTCAAATGCCTATTGTTTGAGTTTCATCAAGCTATGATTGAGTAGTATTCCCATTTGAGGAGCTTATCGGGGATGGGGCGACTATCAATTACTTGGACCTCGTTTTTTATGTATTATTCTTAGTCTACTCCCGAATAGCTTTCATATGAGTCTTTTATTGATATATACGTCCAATATGTCTATTTGGAGCAGTTTTCGGACTTGGGCTACCCCATGAATACTTAAATCCAAGTTTTTATACCATATTCGCTTTCTACTCTCCAATATCTTTCATTTGATACCCATATTGTCCCTATCGGTCCACTTTTGATTTTGGGTGGCGTTTTTGTGGTAACGGGGGAGGATTCGCCCCCTTCCAACAAATTACATAGCCTATACCTCCTTCCTGACCATATTCGTAATCTACTCGTGAATACCTTTCATTCGAGCCCCATATTGTCGTTATCGTTCAATAATCCAATTTGGGGGGTTTTTGGGTCGGGGCGGCCCCCCAATTACTTGGACTCATCTTTTAATATGGAAATCGTACTCCACTCTTGAATACCTTTCATTTAAGTCCCATATTGGCCAATCGGTCCACTTTTAGTTTTGGGTGGTAGATTGTCCCAATCGGTCCACTTTTATTTTTGGCTGGTACTTTTAGGGTAAGGGGGAGGGTCCGCTCCCAATGCGATATCAAAAAATTATATAGCCTATTGCTCCTTCCGGACCACTCCCTACAATCTGTGAAAATTTCAAAGAAATCTGTTTAGCCGTTTTTGAGTCTATACGGAACAAACAAATTTACAAACCCACAAACAAACAAATAAACATACAAACAAACAAACACAAATTCATTTTTATATGTATATATTGGGTTGCCCAAAAAGTAATTGCGGATTTTTTAAAAGAAAGTAAATGCATTTTTAATAAAACTTAGAATGAAATTTAATCAAATATACTTTTTTTACACTTTTTTTCTAAAGCAAGCTAAAAGTAACAGCTGATCCGCGGAAAAATCCGCAATTACTTTTTGGGCAACCAATAGATAGATTTGTTATTTTACCTGTACAAAATCAATAACTTTGCACAATTGCAGTGGAAGTGCTTTAGTCTTTCGATTCATTGCTAGATTTAAGAGTGTCACCGGAGCCGATATGCCCGTCACCAACAAGTCTGCAATACACACAGCCAGCAGCAAGGGATTACGTAGTCTCACCGATGACGCTGAACATAGTGTGAGCAGTAGTGTGGCGTTTCCCAGAACTCCTCCAAATACCACAAGTCCATATGAAATAGCCATGAAAAGCAGAGTAAGTGATGGAATGCTGTGGTCATCGCGATCTCCGTCATACGGGCTGAGGAATGTCAAATTATCGTAGTTGTCGTAATCAAAAGAACTACCAGGATTTGTGAGTGGTTGACCATTTGCAGCATCTTCCAGTGATTGCTGGAAGGCTGCAAGATTAACAAAATCCTTGGCGTTGCTCCCAACGCTTGCATCTAGGATAGCATTTGTCTTTATTGTGGCGTGTTCCGAAAACTGCGAGTCCAATACGCTCGCATCAAATGCCACCTGTTGCTGTTGTTGCTGGTTCAAATGGTGATGATATGTATGCTCCCACCATTGTTGTAAATTATTGCTATACATTGTACTCTTCAACTATTGTGTCTGTGACCTTCCACCGTCCGTCCGCATTAAAAGCCACCACCTTTGCTCTTATTTCATATTCTCTGTGCCACCAACGAACTCCTTCATGCTGAAGACAAAGTCCTGCAAAGAAACGGAAAAGAAGGAGGCAAAACAATGATAAGTATACGAATGCTCCAGTAAATGTTGTTAAACGCTCTCTTGTAATATATGGAAAATGGGAAACTAAAACTATTATGCACAACAGCCAGTCATAGTTGAAAAGTTTCCAGGCCATAGTGTGCACAACGCAAGTCAAATGTCATTAACTTTCTGCCCAGAGGGCCAAGCAAATGGACAATAGTTTTTAATATTCAATTTTCAAGATGCCCTTGTTCCAAACTAAACCAATTTCAACGGCAGTCACCAGAGTGAGAATAGAAAGGATGCAGAAAAGATTGTTATGTGGGAGTTGGCACGTCAAAGTACCGTCAAGTGCAAGAACTGAGAAGGACTCTTGAGTTAAATAGAAAGAGGTAATTTTAACCAGTAGTCGAGAAGAAAATGACTTCAGTTATGCTGACAGGTTTGATTATTATTTTTTTTTAAGATTAAAAAATATTATTAAAACCTGAGGTGGGTCAAAAAGGACACACAGAATTTAAGTGATAATGTGCATACATTGCAGATTTGGTCATGAACATTCCATTAGGGAACAGAGGCGAACTTCTCACATATCAATGAGTGCTGCCGGATTCAAGTTTAAGCTCAACGAGTCCAAACGGCGCACTATGTGCGGAAATGGGAAAATGTTACCAGAATTCAAAAAAAAAAAACCCCACAAAAGTGCTCCCATTTGATGACATTTAAAACACTTGTAGAAGACATTTTGTATTGTCAAATTTTGACATTAAGGTACCCGGAAGTGACAATTCGGGTTCTCTTAAAAAATAAACCATTTTTAGCATCGTTTACGTTATAGGACTTTTAACTTTTGACATACAAGACCAAATTGCTTAATTTTTTTTATACCCTCCACCATAAGATGGGCGGGATACTAATATCGTCATTCTGTATGTAACTACTCGAAATATTCGTCTGAGACCCCATAAAGTATATATATTCTTGATCGTCGCGACATTATATGTCGATCTAGCCATGTCCGTCCGTCCGTCTGTCTGTCGAAAGCACGCTAACTTCCGAAGGAGTAAAGCTACCCGCTTGAAATTTTGCACAAATACTTCTTATTAGCGTAGGTCGGTTGGTATTGTAAATGGGCCATATCGGTCCATGTTTTGATCTTGGGTCTTGACTTCTTGAGCCTCTAGAGTGCGCAATTCTTATCCGATCAGAATGAAATTTTGCACGACGTGTTTTGTTATGATATCCAACAACTGTGCCAAGTATAGTTCAAATCAGTCTATAACCTGATATAGCTGCCATATCAACCGATCTTGGGTCTTGACTCCTTGAGCCTCTAGAGTGCGCAATTATTATCCGATTTGCCTCAAATTATGTACTACGGATCCTCTCATGACCATCAACATACGTGTTTATTATGATCTGAATCGGTCTATAGCCCGATACAGCTCCCATATAAATCGATCTCCCTATTTTACTTATTGAGCCCCCAAAGGACGCAATTCTTATTCGAATTGGCTGACATTTTACACAGGTCTCCAACATGTAATAATATAACAATAGCAGAGCAAATCTTTTCTTATATCATTTTTTGCCTAAGAAGAGATGCCGGGAGAACTCGGCAAATGCGCTCCATGGCGGAGGGTATGTAAGATTCGGCCCGACCGAACTTAGCACGCTTTTACTTGTTTTGTATCAAAATATCTCTTCGATATAAACAAAATGAAGTCTAAAATGTATGCCTTATTATTCATTATTTAGAGAGATATTGGCTATCATATACCTCGTCGTCTTAAACAAAGGCAACGCCTTTAACATCTGAAATGAACTTATTATTGTTAAACGTTAGCTTTACGCAGATCAATTTATCTCGCTTTGTACCTATGTTGGCTTTTAGATATAAAAAAAGTGCAAATATTCCAAAAGTTAGTGTGTAAAACAAAAGCAACGCTTTATACCTTAAGTATAGGTAAAGCATTATTTTCACCAATATAAAAAAGCGTTGCTTTTGTTTTGCACGACACTGTTTATGTCACCCGATTTGTACTAAAATTGCTTTGTTATGCACATCTGCCATCCAATCTCCAGGAATTTTGAAAATTTTGACGAAATTTATAATTTTCGTAGGACTCTTAATATAGCCGTTGATTTTATAGAAAACGATTCGGATTTAGGTATTGCTCCCAAACAAATATTACAAATATTCCCGAAATTGTGCAGATTGTTTTCTTTAGCATCTAATACTAGCGTGCTAAGTTTGGTAGAAATTGGTTCAGAATTAAATATAGCTGCCATGTAAATATACCACACAAATTTCACTTATGGATCCATAACAGAGAACATATTGCTACCATTCGCTTTTATAATGGACTCATATTTTCGTTGTTTTTGACTTGCCTTCATTCAACAACAGCAAGCCGCAATGCTGTTGTTCTCAAATGCATTCATTGTTTTGATGATTGCTTCTTTATGCATTTTTTTTTTAATTGCCGTTACACCACAAGCAACAAAATTAAAACTGACACACTAAAAATAAGAGATGATTCGCACCATTTGGTCTGTATTTGTTGACATTTTGGTATGGTGCTAAAAATGGATTACGAAATTTTAGGAAAATTGTAACTCCCTTACCACAACAGCACCGCCCAAAATTGGACCGATGGGAACAATATGGGACTCAAATGAAAGGCATTCGAGAGTAGAGAACGAATATCATATTGAAAACTGGGCCCAAGTATCTGGGGGGCCGTCCCAAACCCAAAACTGCCCCAAACCTAAAACCGCCCGCCGCATTTTGGACGATCATGCCAATATGGGACTCAAACGACAGGTATTCGAGAGTAGACTACGCATATGATATTAAAAATGTGGCCCAAATAATAGTAATAGAGTATCAATAAGCCCTCTCCATCTAGCTTTATTGTTGGCCAAGGCCTTGGCTTGATTCCAAGATACATGGTTTTCTTTCAAATCTCTTTTTGTACAGCGGATTCATGTGTTTCTCCGGCGTCCCCTCCTTCGCTGTCCTTGGGGGTCCTGTCTAGTACATTTCTCTCTTTATCCACCCAACCAAGCATATGACCCAACCAAGTAAATTTTTTCTTTCGGATTTCTACATCGACAGGGGAAATGTTTGTTCTTATTTACAAATCTTCATTTAAAATACGGCTTGGCCAGAAAATTAGAAGTATTTGTCGTAGACAGCGATTTGAAAAACTTTTATTTTGCGGATAGTCGCTTGTGTTAAACTCAAAGTTGTATAGCCATATAATAAAATAGATTTCACACTACTGTTGAAGATTTTGATTTTTGAATTATGTGAGATGTCACTGCATCTTCAAACTTTGCTGAGTTTAAGAAAATCGCTTCTAGCGTTGTTGAACGTTTTCAATAAGTTTTTTAATAGATCTAATTAAAAAATTTATTGCAAATTTCGAAATATTTTTTTTGAATTAGATCAATATAACAACTAATCAAAGATGTGAAAATTTTTAATCTTTTTTAAATTAGATAAATTAAAGAATTAATTGGAACTTTCAAAAACTATCAATTATTTTTTTAATTGAATATGCAATTATTTTAGGTTAGGTTGAGATGAGGGTGCGATAAATAATCCGCCCCATGCCACTGTCGACTTACACCTAAGCTAATTATCGGCTTGTTGTGTGCTCTAAACACTAAAAAGCAACCTCTCAAAAAAATTTATGTCAGAATACAGTGCTACTTACAAAATCCATAATTGTTTCTCTACCACTGTTGCCAAGATAGGAAAAAAGTCGACTCTTAAGTTGGATCATGTCTGCACTCATAGAAATTTGTTAGTAACAACAGCAAAATTGTTTGCTGAAACAACAGAAAGTCTGCTGAAAATGGGACAGCAGTAATTTGTTGCTAAAACAGTAAACATTTTCTGCTGTTTGCAAATGGTAAAAAGTGGGTGGGTCATCCGGTTGGACTAGACTCAAGATGTGCGCTTTCGGGGAAGCACGGAACTCAAAAAGTACTTCGACAGAAGAAGGTAGTGAAGCATCTAAGGAGAAATAGCCCACACCACAAGAGTCCAGCGTCCTGAGGAAGAGTTGTTCTACAACTTTCTCACCTGCCCATGGAATAGTACCGAAGCTCATTATTACAAGATCTAAAGAATCTTGTGAGAATTAATTCCTGGCGGAATCGAAAGACAAGGCTAACGCAACAGAGGTGGAAGTTCTAAATCCTGAATATGGTCCGGTTTCTGCAGATAAATCTTCACCATTGTAAGGCCGGTACTAAAGGTCCTCCCGATGGCAGGGGGATTTGACGTGGTTTTTCCAAGAACCATGGGTGTGTGGAGGAATGGTTCGAGGACTAAGAATTAAGTTAACATGTCCGCCTTTGACGCTGAACGCCTGGGTTCGAATCCTGGCGAGGCCATCAGAAAAAAAATTTTCAGCGTTGGTTTTTCCCTCCCAATGCTGGCAACATTTGTGAGGTACTATGCCATGTAAAACTTCTCTCCAAAGAGGTATCGTACTGCGGCACACCGTTCGGACTCGGCTATAAAAAGGAGGCCCCTTACCATTGAGATTAAAACTTGAATCGGACTGCGCTCATTGATATGTGAGAAGTTTGCCCCTGTTCCTTAGTGGAATGTTCATGGTCAAAATTTGCAATTTTTGCAAACCAGAGTAGTTTTGGCTGAATTACGTTCCGGCAGATGCAGCCGCCTCAACTCGTACAGAGCAATGTATGATGTATGTCCCTATTGTGACCAGGGACCACACGATACTCGTCACCTGTTTAACAGCCCAGCCAGTCCAACTCGATCAGACCCAGATCCCTCTGGACGCATCCCATCTTAGTTGCAGAGTTCCTGGAATTTGACATTCAACAGAATCAATCAGACGAAAGATAGAACACAACAAACTGCTACGGGTGGCTGATGAAAGCCGCTACCAAAAAAAAAATGTAATAACTTTTTTTCTATTTAATAATAATAATTTAATAATTAATTTAATTAATTAATTAATTAATTTAATTAATAATAATTTAATAATTAATTTAATAATTTAATTTAACATGAATAAAAGAAAAATGTATTCCATACACCGAAAAAAAAATGTAGCAATATTCATCATTGTAGCAATATTCATCAGCCACCCTGTACAACAAAGTATCGGGGGATATAAATGGAAGAAAATGCTACTGGGATGTGTTGGATGACCAGTGGCAACTAACGAGGCTATAGACATAATGGTCAAGCGAATCGCGAATCAGGGCAATCGCTTCGTTGTATCAGCATGTCCTAGTGCCAAGCCAAGGGCCAAACAGCGACCGCCATGGTGGACCTCAATGCTGGTTGGTCTAAGAAAGGACAGCAGAAAACTCAAGAGCACCACACGATTGCGACATATATAAGCCTGAGATAAGAAAATAAAAGGGCAATGGACAACGTGGCGCCAGAAGAGGCTGTCACTGATATGCATTCGTCGGAGGTTATTACGGAAATTGTGTCTGAGTCGAAAATATTTTGGACGATAAGAAGTTTCGCCAGGCCCTGATGATGTATCAGCGGTTGAATTACAAGCTATGTCTGATAGACTGGTTCCTTGGCTTAGGGAGTACAAGTGGTCGCGTATGCTGATGACGTGGCAATTGCGGTTAGGGGAAAGTTTCACAGCACTCTAAAAGATATACTTCAGGAAGCTCCATGTTCAACATAAAAGTGGGCTACCGAAAATGGTCTAGGCATAATCTGATGCACTGAATTTAATGATACCTGCGTTAAACTCGACATTCGTGTCACCTGTCTCCTTGGGAGGAGAGAATGTTCCATTTACAGAAAGGGCAAAATACCTGGGAGTTTTGCCAAATTCAACATTTTGAAAGGGCAAGAAAGGCAACTCATTTATGAAAGCCATTAGCAAAAGTTGGGAGTTTAGACCGCGTGTCATGCATTGCGTATCCCGTTTCGATGCCTTCCCCTCCTGTCTCGATTGTGGCAGGGGATTTTCAGTCTCCTGCAATCCGCCTGTGGTCGATAGTTTCTCAGACAAGTGTTCAGCAACAAGGCTCGAGGCCTGCGAAACGGCCGAAATTTAGTACGAATGCTGCATGTTCCCGGTCACCATCAACCGGGAATCCTTGGTATCCTAGCATGCGCCATTGGTTGAGAAGGAATATCTTTCTTCTTGACTAAAACTAGTGCTGCACCTGGCCAGATCTCACCAATCCTTTTTACATTTCAATTGAGTGTTGTGCTGAACCCTGCAGGGGTCCAACCATTAAAATTATGAGCAGATAGTATAGAGGGGACATTTTCACGCTGCTCTGTGCTTCAGCAGAATGTATTGATACCGTCGGAAAGCTGGGATGTCGTCTGGGATGCAAAGCTCGACCTGATGAGAAAGATGGACATCCACCAGCTCATTAAGGTAACGGTCTTTATCAAGGGATGAGCCAGCAAATTAACGACGGAACGCATGTTGGGAGGAGAATGAGGAGAGAACTCTCTTTGTGGTGGGCATTGATGAAGTCTCCGTGACAAGTTTGGATAAGATTATAGGCATGGCGTGCTATGGGGGCAAGGCTGTCTTTTTCAAAATTGGGAAGACTATGATAGGCAAGGATCCTCACATTGAGACATCAGACCGTGCAATGGCAGGTGACTCAATACCATCTAACGAACAGGGGGCCAACGACGAAATCATCACCGACTCTATCAGTATTGGGAAGACTAGGATAAGCAAAGATCGTAATATTAAAACATCAGGCAGGGACAAGAGACTCAATACAATAAATAGGGATCCGAAGATGAAACTATCACTGACATTCTCAGGTTACGGAAGACTAGGATATACAATGATTCTAATATGGAAACATCAGGCAGTGCAATGACGGGAAATTCAATGCAGCCAAACGAACAGGGAACAGCGATGAGACCAACACCCACAGCCAAGAAGTCCATTTACTGGAGGACCAGGAGAACAAGATTTACATTGCCTTAATTCAAGAGCTATGGACGACCCGGAACAAAGTTTCTGGACTGAACCACATCAACTACCAATTATTCTATGCCAACACTGGTACTCGACCGAGAAACTGCGTTATAAGTCATAAAAATTGAAATTTTATATTTTACGCAAAGTTGTCAACTTCGGATGCAACAGTAATGAGACAGGGAGACGGTGGAGCAAATCTGACATTACTTTATCTGACTCTCGACTCTTCGACACCGCCACCCACGTCGGAGCTGCAATGGCTGGTGAGGAAGGCAAAACAGACAGGAAATGATATATTAAAAGGGTGTGTAGCGAGCTCTCACCACATTTCGTGGGCTAGTACCAACATTAAGAAGCGGTGCGAAGCCCTGCAGAGTTCTCGAATACTAACGACCTAATGACACTTAACATTAGTAATACAGTTACCTTTTTTTAATAGGACTAGAGTTTAAGATGTGACAATATATTCGGAATATCTAACCGATGGGGTTCAGGATTGGAGAATCCCGATGGAGTTCTTCTTCCCTAACCATCGGTTCATTAGGTTTATAATAGCACGGACAGCGCCAAATCCGATAAGCTTTTGTAATAAGGGTTATTCAAAGATAGTTATCCTCTACGAGAAAGGAAATCAGCCCAAGAAAAACCCTGGATGACCGGGGACATTCGCAATAAAAAGGGATATGAATACAAAGTCTCTGAGAGTAAAGGCAACGGAGGACATGTTGAGGCTTTTGATAAAAAGACATTTCCACAGGAATCGAAGGTTTTCAACAATCTGCAGGCCAACACACTGATCCAATCCTAATACCAGTACCGGGTGGGCCGGGTTCTTAGTTAGTGGATAAACCATAATCTAAGGAACAGGTGGATAAATTGTGGGTCCCTTGAAGAAAGTGGACTAGGACACCCCACATTGGGGCATTTTATCGCCACTCCTATGGGTGACCACCATATAAAGGGTGATTTTTTTGAGGTTAGGATTTTCATGCATAAGTATTTGACAGATCACGTGGGATTTCAGACATGGTGTCAAAGAGAAAGATGCTCAGTATGCTTTGACATTTCATCATGAATAGACTTACTAACGAGCAACGCTTGCAAATCATTGAATTTTATTACCAAAATCAGTGTTCGGTTCGAAATGTGTTCATTCACCGTAACGTTGCGTCCAACAGCATCTTTGAAAAAATACGGTCCAATGATTCCACCAGCGTACAAACCACACCAAACAGTGCATTTTTCGGGATGCATGGGCAGTTCTTGAACGGCTTCTGGTTGCTCTTCACTCCAAATGCGGCAATTTTGCTTATTTACGTAGCCATTCAACCAGAAATGAGCCTCATCGCTGAACAAAATTTGTCAAAATTTGAACACATTTCGAACCGAACACTGATTTTGGCAATAAAATTCAATGATTTGCAAGCGTTGCTCGTTAGTAAGTCTATTCATGATGAAATGTCAAAGCATACTGAGCATCTTTCTCTTTGACACCATGTCTGAAATCCCACGTGATCTGTCAAATACTAATGCATGAAAATCCTAACCTCAAAAAAATCACCCTTTATAACCTATTACAGATGCTGACTAAAGAGGAATTTGAATCCGTCTGCTAATCAGACGATTTCATAATACTTCTAATGGGTTAAGGATCCGTACCATGCCGAAGGGCTGAAAGGATCTTGCAGATGACATACAGCTGGACTAAATCTAGAGTCTAAATGTCATGTCATTGCCCGGCTGACATGCCCGACTTTCGCGGCTAAAAGATACCGGCAATTAGGTGGAGACACAATACCAGACATGAACCAGCTTAGGGGCGTGGCATGGAAAACCAGTAAGCATTTTGAAAGTAGCACGGAATTCCTTACTTAGATTTTCTTTTTTTAGTATTTAGAGCACACAACAAGGCGATTACTGGCTTAGGTGTATGTTCACAGTGGCATGGGGCGGATTAATATCTGCATCCCCTTTTCAACATAACCTAAGCTAACCTATCCGATAGGAAACCTCTTCCATTTCCTCCAGGTTTCCTATCGTCGCCTCGATTATACCGCGATGGTACGACCTGCTCCTTTCCTCTATCCATTCTCTAGTCGTCTTAAGTCTTACAGCTGGAGTGGCTGCCTCATACTTATCTGTATGTCTCCAGTATCCTGGGGAGCGGGGACCACGCTTCACCTATGCCAAGTTCTCTGAACCTGTTATATTATCCTTACAATGCACTTATCTTCATCGCAATCCACCAAACAACTGAGGCGTAAGTATTGTTCTAACCTCAGATTTAGGCTGAATTCCGAGTTTCTAACATCTGCGAGCCTTTTCAGTACACTGATGAATATAACTCTTTCAATTGAATTTCCTGTCCAAGACTACTCCTAAGTATTTCACCTTGTCAGATACCGAAATCGTTCCAGTAAGGAAACGTGGTGCGTAAAATTTTAGTTAATGTTACATAGATGCATCAAAACTAGACAAAGTAGGCCTTTGGGTCTACAATGAGAACCCAGGAACTGAGATCTGTTTTCTACTGCCTGACCAATTAAGGGCGTGGGCGACGAACGAGCATATATATGGTTAGTAGAACGGAAAAAATTCTCTAGGAAGATCCAGATCGTGAGAAGACGATGGTATTATTGAAAGGAAGTAAGAAGGAGGTCAGTGTAGCGTTTGGTATTATAATGGGACATATATGACTAAGAGCTCACTTATGCAAAATCGGTGCGGAGATGGGGAGGATTTTGAGACGTTGGAGCATTTCCTATTTCATTGCCCGCCTTTAGCGGCTAACAGACGTGGACTGGTATGGAAAACAATTAGGGATTTTGTGAGTAGCACTGTATTCATTTCCAACATAATATAACCTAATCTTTTGGAAATTGCTAAAATTATGCATTTAATGCAAAATTATGACTCCCAATACGTCAACACATAAATTAATATTGGGTTGCCTAAAAAGTAATTGCGGATTTTTTAAAAGAAAGTAAATGCATTTTTAATAAAACTTAGAATGAACTTTAATCAAATATATAATTGCCATTTTGTTCGATAACCTTTTGCCATCTTCCTGGCAAATTTAGTATTCCACGCTCGTAGAACTTCTGGCCTTTATCTGCAAAAAACTGAACCACGTGCGATTTTATAGCCTCATCATTGCCGAAAGTTTTACTATTTAAGGAGTTCTGCAAAGATCGAAATAAATGGTAGTCTGATGGTGCAAGGTCAGGGCTATATGGTGGGTGCATCAAAAGTTCCCAGCCAAGCTCACTCAGTTTTTGGCGAGTGACCAAAGATGTGTGCGGTCTAGCGTTGTCCTGGTAGAATATGACACCTTTACGATTGACCAATTCTGGTCGCTTCTCCTTGATGGCTGTATTCAATTTGTCCAATTGTTGACAGTAAACATTCGAATTAATCGTTTGGTTCCATGGAACCAGCTCAAAATATACCACACCCTTCCAATCCCACCAAACAGACAGCATAACCTTCTTTTGGTGGATATCAGCCTTTGAAGTGGTTTGAGCTGGTTCACCATGCTTGAACCATGATCGTTTTCGACTAACGTTGTTGTAAACAATCCATTTTTCATCTCCAGTTATGATTCGTTTTAAAAGCGGATCGAATTCATTGCGTTTAAGGTGCATATCACAAGCGTTAATTCGGTTTGTTAAATGAATTTCTTTCCATACATGTGGTACCCATATTAAAATTGACGCCAAACAAACAAATGTAAACAAAATTTCGAGCATTTTTTTCTAAAGCAAGCTAAAAGTGACAGCTGATAACTGACAGAAGAAATAATGCAATTATAGAGTCACAAGCCGTTGAAAAAATTTTTCAACGCCGACTATATTACTACTATATTACCGACAATTACTTTTTGGGCAACCCAATAATAATAATTAACAGTTACCGAAATCAGGTATAGTGCGAGGTAAAAAGGCTTTCATGCTCCACATTTTGTAAATGCCTATACAATCAGTACGTAAATGCATTTAAGGCAGTGGGTGTATAAGGCAGGTATTCCTAAAACTGTACCGATTGCAAGTAAATTTCATATGTATTGTTATTGGTGCCAACATACTACATGTTATTGTCTTATGACATGTCAAATTTTGTTATTGTTAAAGTTGCACACATAGTGTGATGCGAATAAAACTAACACACGACAATCACTTTTCAAAGAAGCACTGTTATTTTTATACCCTCCACCATAAGATGGGGGGTATACTAATTTCGTCATTCTGTTTGTAACTACTCGAAATATTCGTCTGAGACCCCATAAAGTATATATATTCTTGATCGTCGTGACATTTTATGTCGATCTAGCCATGTCCGTCCGTCTGTCTGTCGAAAGCACGCTAACTTCCGAAGGAGTGAAGCTAGCCGCTTGAAATTTTGCACAAATACTTCTTATTAGTGTAGGTCGGTTGGTATTGTAAATGGGCCATATCGGTCCATGTTTTAATATAGCTGCCATATAAACCGATCTTGGGTCTTGACTTCTTGAGCCTGTAGAGTGCGCAATTCTTATCCGATTGGAATAAAATTTTGCATGACGTGTTTTGTTATGATATCCAACAACTGTGCCAAGTATGGTTCAAATCGGTCCATAACCTGATATAGCTGCCATATAAACCGATCTTGGGTCTTGATTTCTTGAGCCTCTAGAGATCGCAATTATTATCCGATTTGCCTGAAATTATGTACTACGAATCCTCTCATGACTATCAACAAACGTGTTTATTATGATCTGAATCGGTCTATAGCCCGATACAGCTCCCATAAAAATCCATCTCTCTATTTTACTTCTTGAGCCCCCACAGGGCGCAATTCTCATTCGAATTGGCTGACATTTTATACAGGTCCCAACATGTAGTAATATAATAATAGCAGAGCAACTCTTTTCTTATATCTTTTTTTGCCTAAGGAGAGATGCCGGGAGAAGAACTCGGCAAATGCGATCCATGGTGGAGGGTATGTAAGATTCGGCCTGGCCGAACTTAGCACGCTTTTACTTGTTTCGATTAGAGTGGTGCTCTAATTCTTCTGGCAAAAACATAAAGAAATCTGCTGTTTTTGTTGTAAATTGAATGAAAGCAACCCCAAATTAAACTGTTTTCACAACTTTAACAATTTGTAGCCATAAAAAATCATCTTTTGCGCACATGCACAAATAACATACCCTTTTTCGGGGTACGGCCTTCTGTAAGCCCTTCTTATGAGAAGGGGATGCCTTATGGTTTTGGAACGCCTTGTTAAAAAGTGTCTACAAAATAAGGCCTTTTAGAATCAGCTTTTACTCTTGAACTTTCCCGCTGGTATATTAATATTTTTAATTTTATCTCATTTTAATAGTGTTGAGATTATATTGACTTGAAAAACGGCGCTGAGGATGGAAGATAACATATGAGAACCTAGATTTCGTGGCATGGTACGCAAATGCTAAGATGATATTTACTATGACTTATTTTAAATATGTCTATAAATTAATTTGTATAATATTCTTAACAGACCACGTCCCCGACAATGAAGATAAGCTCATAATAGAAACGACAATTTTCCTTTGCTGATGTTCTCGCCAGGATTCGAACAAGGGCGTTAAGCGTCATAGGTGGACATGCTATCCTCTCAGCTACGGTGGCTCCAGTTTGTCGAAACCGTTTGAAAAATTAAACGAAACGAAACTGGAAGTTTGCCTGAAAGCAGTTTGGTATGTTATACTGAAGCACTCGCAGATAGGCATAAGGTGCCAAAGAGGGACCAACTGCTTTATTATGCGTACAAATGTAAGGTGTTAGTTGTTGGAAAAAGAACTCGACCAAGAGTTCTAGAGAATGTTCACAAATTTTCAGTTCTTTATAAAGCCAATATAAAAGTTTGGTAACTAAACAAATATCTTAAGTATTGTTTTGTTTCCGAAACAAGAGATCATTGGATGAAAACTGGTCTAAAAGATGACGGTGGCCTTGGTAATAGTTGGAAATTTGTCAATTCTGCAGTTTTACAAAATAGCTTTTATAAATTGCCCTGCTCAGAAAATGAATATAACCGGAATTAAAAATAGGCTTAAAAATGTATATGTTTCAGATGTCGATATGACATATGCATCCGATAAAGTAACAGAAATGTTTTGTCTCATTATGGAAATTTAGATATGACAAATGTTACAGATAAGATGAATCTGCTTATGATATTTCAGATGAATATCTATGCATGCTTCCGTCATTTTCATACCCTCCACCATAGGATGGGGGGTATACTAATTTCGTCACTCTGTTCGTAACTACTCGAAATATTCGTCTGAGACCCCATAAAGTATGTATATTCTGGATCGTCGCGAAATTTTATGTCGATCTAGCCATGTCCGTCCGTCCGTCCGTCCGTCTGTCTGTCGAAAGCACGCTAACTTCCGAAGGAGTAAAGCTACCCGCTTGAAATTTTGCACAAATACTTCTTATTAGCGTAGGTCGGTTGGTATTGTAAATGGGCCATATCGGTCCATGTTTTGATATAGCTGCCATATAAACCGATCTTTGGTCTTGACTTCTTGAGCCTCTAGGGTGCGCAATTCTTATCCGATTGGGATGAAATTTTGCACGACGTGTTTTGTTATGATATCCAACAACTGTGCCAAGTATGATTCAAATCGGTCCATGTTTTGATATAGCTGCCATATAAACCGATCTTGGGTCTTGACTTCATGAGCCTCTAAAGTGCGCAATTCTTATCCGATTGGAAATTTTGCACGTAGTATTTTGTTATGATATCCAACAACTGTACCAAGTATGGTTCAAATCGGTTCATAACCTGATATAGCTGCCATATAAAACGATCTGGGATCTTGACTTCTTGAGCCTCTAAAGGTCGCAATTATTATCCGATTTGCCCGAAATTTTGTACGACGGATCAACTCTTGGCCATCAACATACGTGTTTATTATGGTCTAAATAAGTCTATAGCCCGATACAGCTCCCATATAAATCTATTTTACTTCTTGAGCCTCCAAATGGCGCAATTCTTATTCGAATTGGCTGACAGTTTACACAGGTCTCCAACATATAATTTAATTGTGGTCCAAACCGGACCATATCTTAATATCGCTCTAATAGCAGAGCAAATCTTTTTTTATATCCTTTTTTTGCCTAAGAAGAGATGCCGGGAAAAGTACTCGACAAATGCGGTCCATGGTGGAGGGTATATAAGATTCGGCCCGGTCGAACTTAGCACGCTTTTACTTTTTCTATTTAAAATTATAATAAATACTAACAAGTAAAAGCGTGCTAAGTTCGGCCGGGCCGAATCTTATATACCCTCCACCATGGATCGCATTTGTCGAGTTCTTTTCCCGGCATCTCTTCTTAGGCAAAAAAGGATATAAGAAAAGATTTGCTCTGCTATTAGAGCGATTTCAAGATATGGTCCGGTTTGGACCACAATTAAATTATATGTTGGAGACCTGTGTAAAATGTCAGCCAATTCGAATAAGAATTGCGCCCTTTGTGAGCTCAAGAAGTAAAATAGAGAGATCGATTTATATGGGAGCTGTATCGGGCTATATACCGATTCAGACCATAATAAACACGTATGTTAATGGTCATGAGAGAATCCGTCGTACAAAATTTCAGGCAAATCGGATAATAATTGCGCCCTCTAGAGGCTCAAGAAGTCAAGACCCAAGATCGGTTTATATGACAGCTATATCAGGTTATGGACCGATTTGAACCATACTTGGCACAGTTGTTGGATATCGTAACAAAACACGTCGTGCAAAATTTCATTCCAATCGGATAAGAATTGCGCACTCTAGAGGCTCAAGAAATCAAGACCCAAGATCGGTTTATATGGCAGCTGTATCAGGTTAAGGACCGATTTGAACCATACTTGACACGTTTGTTGGATGTCATAACAAAACACGTCATGCAAAATTTCATTCCAATCGGATAAGAATTGCGCCCTCTAGAGGCTCAAGAAGTCAAGACCCAAGATCGGTTTATATGGCAGCTATATCAGGTTATGAACCGATTTGAACCATACTTGGCACAGTTGTTGGATATCGTAACAAAACACGTCGTGCAAAATTTCATTCCAATCGGATAAGAATTGCGCACTCTAGAGGCTCAAGAAATCAAGACCCAAGATCGGTTTATATGGCAGCTGTATCAGGTTAAGGACCGATTTGAACCATACTTGACACGTTTGTTGGATGTCATAACAAAACACGTCATGCAAAATTTCATTCCAATCGGATAAGAATTGCGCCCTCTAGAGGCTCAAGAAGTCAAGACCCAAGATCGGTTTATATGGCAGCTATATCAGGTTATGAACCGATTTGAACCATACTTGGCACAGTTGTTGGATATCGTAACAAAACACGTCGTGCAAAATTTCATTCCAATTGGATAAGAATTGCGCACTCTAGAGGCTCAAGAAGTCAAGACCCAAGATCGGTTTATATGGCAGCTGTATCAGGTTATGGGCCGATTTGAACCATACTTGGCACAGTTGTTGGATGTCATAACAAAACACGTCGTGCAAAATTTCATCCCAATCGGATGAGAATTGCGCACTCTAGAGGCTCAAGAAGTCAAGACCCAAGATCGGTTTATATGGCAGCTGTATCAGGTTATGGACCGATTTGAACCATACTTGGCACAGTTGTTGGATGTCATAACAAAACACGTCGTGCAAAATTTCATTCCAATCGGATAAGAATTGCGCACTCTAGAGGCTCAAGAAGTCAAGACCCAAGATCGGTTTATATGGCAGCTATATCAAAACATGGACCGATATGGCCCATTTACAATACCAACCGACCTACACTAATAAGAAGTATTTGTGCAAAAATTCAAGCGGCTAGCTTTACTCCTTCGGAAGTTAGCGTGCTTTCGACAGACAGACGGACGGACGGACGGACGGACGGACGGACGGACAGACGGACGGACATGGCTAGATCGACATAAAATTTCACGACGATCAAGAATATATATCCTTTATGGGGTCTCAGACGAATATTTCGAGTAGTTACAAACAGAATGACGAAATTAGTATACCCCCCATCTTATGGTGGAGGGTATAAAAAGAATATAGATTATTATTTTAGCATAAAATTCATCCGAGCATCCCGGATAATCGAGATCCGACTTTATATAGACATATATTTATATGTGTCTGCAGAGTGCGAATTCAAGGAGTGGTATGCGATGTGCCATGAAAAATAATAAGAATGTCGACCCAGGAGAACCTATGAATGCTTCAAAATATTTTGTCTTTAACCCTAAGAAACAAGTTTTCTGATATAAACAAATACTCTTTGCAGATTTTATAACAATTTTTTGTAAGATTGCAGGGAACAGTTTTACCTTTTGAACTTCTAAACAATTGTTAACGCATTTTCTACATATTTATTTACATTTGTGACAATTTTAGACGTACATTATTGGTTTGAAAGCTAAAATATGATTTTAATAGCTATTTTGTTTTAGAAAATTTGATAAAATTGAGTTTCGAAACTTCGCGGTGAAATATACAACTTCTCAAAGTATTCCTAACATATGAAAACAAAAGGCAAAATTTGCCGTTTTTGCAAAAAAAAACTTTGCTTTCCTTTTCCAGCAGACTATCCGTTGTTTCTCCAAATATTTTTGTTGATTTAGCCAACAAACTTCTCTGAGTGTAACTTTTTTTGCAATATTGTACACAAAACTTTGAAGCCGAGATGCAACCATGAGCCCTAGAAGTTTAGATTACAAATATATGCTATGTTAGATTTAAAAGAGGGTGCAGATATAAATCCGCCCCATGCTACTATGGATATACACCTAGCCAGTAATCGGCTTGTTGTGCGCTCTAAATAAAAATAAGAAAGTAACCTCGAAAAAGAAAATCTTGGTTAGGAATTCCGTGCTACACTAAACCCTAGAAGTTTAGATTAGAAATATAGGTTGGGTTAGGTTGAAAAGAGGGTGCATATATTAATTCGCCCCATGCCACTATGGACATACAAAAGTGAGCTCGTAGTCCTATGTGTCCCGTCATGATACCAAAAGCTGTACTGTCGAACGATGCGGATTTTGCCCTCCGCAGGGAGGCTTTAATCTCCTTCTTATACTGCAAGACTGTTCGTGACCTTACGTCCTGATTGTTATTGCCTTATGGCAACTGTCAGTAAAGATGTTCACACTCGACGTCCTCGTGTTAGCACCACACCACAACACGCATTCCGTGATCAACCACCGAATACTCTGTAAGAAATCTGGAGAATATAAAAACCAGCAAATATGTTCAAACTGTTATAACTACGGTTGACAAATGGCAACATTATTGCAAATTATCCAAAATCTGACGAACACATAAATGGGAGTTATATCTAATTCTGAACCGATTTCGACCAAAGTTTACTGATATTGTGGTAGCCGTCGAGGCAAGCGTTGTGCAAAATTTTTGGCAAAATTGGTCAAAAAATGTGTTTGCAGTGACTCTTGGAGTAAAAATCAGGCGATATACATAAATGACACCTATATCTAAATCTGGACCGATTTCTATGCAATTTAACAGTAATGTCGAGAGAAATAAGAAAATCTTTCATGCCAAATTTCGAGAGAATCGGTTAACAAATGAGCACTTTATTGCAATATCATCGCAAAATCGGCGGACGAACATATATATGGGTGTTTTATATAAATCTGGACTGATTTTTTGTCAATTTCAATAGGTTTCGTCTCTAGGCTGAAAAACGTGCCTGTACCAAATTTTAAGACGGATGAAAAATTGCCACCTGTAGTTTGTACACAAATTAAAATGGACAGACAGACGGACATAGCTAAATCGAATAAGAAAGTGATTCTGAGTCTATCGGTATTCTTATCAATGGGTCTGTCTGTCTTTCTTCTAGGTGTTACAAACAAATGCGCTACGTTAGGGTATAATGAAGTTGTATTACATCTGATAAGAAGAATCTAAAAATACAAACTTTAAAAAAATGTTTTCCAAATTCAAGCTAATTTAGCTGATAGATGCAAAAAGGCCTAGAATAATCTCCGCAATACCAAATCAGAAAGCGAGACATCTTTCAAAAAGTCTTGGAAATAAGCAGCAAAAGTTAAGTTTCTTGCAAAATTCGAAGCAGCAGAAGGTTAACATTACAAATATAAGGAAATGTTTTTGTTGTGTATGTAAAAGATGGCAGGAAAAAAAACAGTAAAAAGGTTTCTTAAAAGTAAGAGCAACTTTCAAATAATTGGTGTATGGATTGAGTAACTAACCACTTTAATTGGATTTTTGAGCTTATCATATTTCCAAATTGCAAAATTTTTAATCAAGATTACAAATTCTTTTACAGGACCAGTTTGAGCAAATTTTTTAATTGAATGCACAAATTTCTTATATGAACCTAGTTTTTTATTTTTTCTGTGTTGTATGCCTAATAAGGGACTTATCCCAGCTTATTATCGCCGTTTATGAAATATATGGTGTCATTATTCAATCAGAATGACAAAACTAAAAGAGAAAGAATGCAACATAGTTATTCAATGTTTCAACTTTCTGGAATGCAAAAATTGTTGAGGATTTTAATAAAATCACATTTATGAATATTGAGAAACATTTACTTAAAATCCAAATGACTTGTTTTTTGTTTTTTTCCGGATGTGTATAGTAAAGGTAAAAGTTGAAATGCAGAGCATTTAGAGAAAAGAGTGTTTATTTACCCAAATTAGAAATCCTTTTGACATTGTCCTCAATATCTTCTATGCTTGGACAATCTAAATTATCTTGCCCAAGTCTTCTTCTGGGTAGTCTTCCGAGTTTTGTCCACTTGTTTTTCAACTTATTACAGAAGCTTATCGGATTCGGCGCTGGTCACGCTATTCAAAAACTAATGTAGCGATGGTCAGAAAGGAGTGCTCCATGGAGACCCTCCAATACTGATTTCTTCTCTAATTCCATTAACAAAGGTAGCGATGCTACCAATATTAAGGCCAATTATGATTAAATTTTGGTTGTAGTCATTTTTTTGGAAAAAATACTGCGTCCCTTCAATATTGTCCGCCAATCAATTCGATCACAGTTTAATAATTTTTTGAGTATACAAATTATAAAAATATCTTACCTGCGTTTGATGATCGAAGGGTGCTTATTTGTTTCCATTTGAAAATAGCTAGGTTTTGATATAGGAAGCGCAAAAAAGCATACAACTATATTACGCCTGACAAAATTATTTCGCAAGAAGAGTAGCAGAAACTAATGAGAATTGGGTTAGGTAAAAGTGGCAGTCCTTTACAGACTCACTTAGACAATTTTAAGTCCATTGTGATACTACAGTAGAGACAGACCAAGGCTTCTGGCGGAAATCGAACCCAAGACCCTGCACTGGTAATCCAAGCACGCTACCAACTCGGCTACCGGGGCGCCTTAATGAGTATTAAGTCTTGTTACTGAAGTCGGTATTGTCTATATGATACATTAAAGAAAACAAATGGCGCGAAAATGAACAAAAAATTGTCAATGCCAGTAACCCAACCACAAGTCTCCGGATGATTATCGAACACTGGAAAATAGAGGGATAGTGTATTGGTTGCATGACATTCAAAGGCGTTCAGCCACAAAAGATGGCAGCTAATGTTGCTGACATGTAATGTAAGAGTGGGTCGAAGAACAAATGAAATTAAATTAGGTTAGTCTAGGTAATAGTTGCAATTCTTACAACCTCTCGTATGCTGTGTTTTATTTTAGTAGTGTATAGTGCAAATCATTAATGTTTTCGCCTGATATCGATAACTATCGAGTAAAACATTGCACTGAAATTCTATTCGGAACATCTGACTTGCATTGGATAGACCAAAACTAAACAAAGCAATAGATACGTGTAAAATATAGTCCATTGTAATACCACAGGAGGGACAGATCATAGCCTCTGCTGGGAATAGGCAATAAAGAGTAATACATTTAAACTATACTGTGTTAAAACCTTACGGAATTTTGTGTTTGTATATTGACACACTTTAATATAAATGATGCAAACACCTACACACTTTCATAATATTCTTGATGTTCCTAGCTGTGGGATGGTTTGAAATGAGCCATGGCCATTAAACAGCAAAGACTCGTTCGACATGCAACGAAGGCAAGTATACTTGCCACGCAAACAGAGACTTCTGCTGTATACTTCCACATACAATTTTTATAGAGCACACAGACAGAGAGCAAGGACACGAGAGCAAAATGCCACCACCCTTAATGACACCTATTGTGAGCGCTAATAAAGTTACGGACGTAGTAGTAACCGGTTGACTGGCTCCTGACTGCATGGCGGTTTGCCCTGTGATGTTTTCGTTTGGCTGATTAAAATGACTGGAGCGAAAGGACGAATGGACCTACAATGACTAGTAACCGCAAATATGGGGTATAGCAGATGCTAAGTAATTAAATCAATTTTCGGTTGATGGAGAAATTTGGGACTCTTACAATATTAGACTTATTCAATCAGTATGATGGGGCATTACAAAATACGTCCTTTAAGAAAATTTTGAATTATTGACAATAAAATATTCAGAGGAAACGAAAATGTGATACGTAGTATTTGTATGCGCAATAACTGCCTCTGAATATAATCCATTCGTCTATTATTATGAGCGTGACCTCGTTATGATTTCGCTGCGATGAAGTTTTAGAAAAAAAACAAGTAAAAGCGTGCTAAGTTCGGCCGGGCCGAATCTTATATACCCTCCACCATGGATCGCATTTGTCGAGTTCTTTTCCCGGCATCTCTTCTTAGGCAAAAAAAGATATAAGAAAAGAGTTGCTCTGCTATTAAAACGATATCAAGATATGGTCCGGCTTCGACCACAATTATGTTATATGTTGGAAACCTGTGTAAAATGTCAGCCAATTCGATCAAGAATTGCGCCCTTTGGGGGCTCAAGAAGTAAAATAGAGAGATCGATTTATATGGGAGCTGTATCGGGCAATAGACCGATTCAGACCATAATAAACTTGTATGTTGATGGTCATGAGAGAATCCGTTGTACAAAATTTCAGGCAAATCGGATAATAATTGCGACCTTTAGAGGCTCAAGAAGTCAAGATCCCAGATCGGTTTATATGGCAGCTATGTCAGGTTATGAACCGATTTCAACCTTATTTGACACAGTTGTTGAAAGTAAAAATAAAATACGTCATGCAAAATTTCAGCCAAATCGGATAGGAATTGCGCCCTCTAGAAGCTCAAGAAGTCAAATCCCCAGATCTGTTTATATGACAGCTATATCAGGTTATTCACCGATTTCAACCATACTTGGCACAGTTGTTGGATATCATAACGAAATACTTCGTGCAAAAATTCATTCAAATCGGATAAGAATTGTGCCCTCTAGAGGCTCAAGAAGTCAAGACCCAAGATCGGTTTATATGGCAGCTATATCAGGTTATGGACCGATTTAAACCATACTTGGCGCAGTTGTTGGGTATCATAACAAAACACGTCGTGCAAAATTTCATTCTGATCGGATAAGAATTGCGCACGCTAGAGGCTCAAGAAGTCAAGACCCATGATCGGTTTATATGGCAGCTATATCAGGTTATGGACCGATTTGAACTATACTTGGCACAGTTGTTGGATATCATAAGAAAACACGTCGTGCAAAGTTTCATTCCAATCAGATAAGAATTGCGCACTCTAGAGGCTCAAGAAGTCAAGACCCAAGATCGGTTTATATGGCAGCTATATCAAAACATGGACCGATATGGCCCATTTACAATACCAACCGACCTACACTAATAAGAAGTATTTGTGCAAAATTTCAAGCGGCTAGCTTTACTCCTTCGGAAGTTAGCGTGCTTTCGACAGACAGACGGACGGACGGACGGACGGACAGACGGACGGACATGGCTAGATCGACATAAAATGTCGCGACGATCAAGAATATATATACTTTATGGGGTCTCAGACGAATATTTCGAGTAGTTACAAACAGAATGACGAAATTAGTATACCCCCCATCTTATGGTGGAGGGTATAATAAGCACATTCGAAAATATATTACAATGTTCCACATATAACATTCTAATATATTGTATAATATACTTGGTTGCCCAAGCTCAAGATATATCACTAGAGCTACGCTTAAGCTCATAGCTGCTGGTAATTTGCATGGTCTTCAGTTTAATAATACCCTATAAAGTGTATATAATGGCTTGGTATAAAAAGGACCTAACCTCCACTATAGGATGGGGGTATACTAATTTCGTCATTTCGTTTGTAGCACCTCGACATATTCGTTTAAGACCCCATAACGTTTATATATTGTTGGACGTCATGACATTTTAAGTCGATCTAGCCAAGTCCGTCCGACAGTCCGTCTTTCTGTCGTAAGCACGCTAACTTTCGAAAAAGTAAAGCTAGGCGCTTGACATTTTTGCACAAATACTTCTTACCAGTGTAGGTCGGTTGGAATTGTAAATGGGCCATATCGGTTTATGGGATTTTATTTTGGCTAAGTCCATGATGGCAGTCCCTTATTAACGCAAACAAACTGTAAACATTAAGCAACTATAATTGTTAGATATTTCAAAAAAAGAAATTTTGACCAATTTTTACGAAAAACCATCTACATTCTGCTTAGATGATGTCGCTTATTTCTTCTTCGAACTTAGTTAAAATCGATCGAAAATCCGATTTTGATGGAAAAGATGTCCGGTAAAAATTGCATCCAACTATTGTCGTATATGCTTATAATTTCTTCGAGATAAAATAAGACAAGGTGGTAGAACTAAAAGTCAGATTTCTACGTTATTGCAGTTGTAAACTTTGTCTTTCTTTGCTCACTAATTGAGGTCAAATGACCCAGCGGCAAACGTAAGTGTAATATAAAACTTGCCTTAATACTAATACTATTTTAACACATTTCACTTAACCTGGTTATTAAGCTCGTGTTTCACAATGAAAATTAATATTTTTTACGACTACTTTTTGTAGATAATAGATTTTGAAGCAAAAAGACTTTCTGATTTCATTCGTTAGGGCATTCTCTTTATTCTCTTAAAATTTTAGTAAAAATGTTGTGTTATCAATGATATTTTTGTAGTTTTTCAAAAAGTTATCGTAATAAACGAACTTCATTAAAGATTTTCGTACATAACACATAAGGAAGTCATTATTTGCAAAATCTTTTCTTTGTAAAAAGATTTTCTTGGAAGAAAATCAAAAAGTAAATGTAAAAATGTTTTAAATAATATTTCACTGTTCTCAAATCAACGGTCATAGCCAACAAAACTTACCAATTTCTACTAGAATTTTCGTCCCTTTATCACTATGAGCTCCGTATCAATTGAATTAAATACTGTATTGTGAATTATGGAATTCCAAGAAACAACAAGAAATGGCTTTATTTTAAATATTTATTTTTTAATGTAAATTAATCTGCGTGATTATTTCGGGGTTTTAAAATTATGTTTCCGAGTCCATAACATTTTTTAATTCAAATAATTTATAATTAAATAATATTAATTATTTTTGGGAAAAGGTTTTCGGACTAGCAGCAGGTGCGATTTTATGCCCAAATCATTGAATCCACCTTTCTTCACTAAATGGTCATAAAATATTAAGAAACTTATTATTCTTTTGTTGTATGGGCCTAGGAAATAAAAGCTTTTTTTTCAAACATTTTTAAAATTCAAAATATTAAAAAAAAATTACTACGTCAATATATTATCTTAGTTATGAATAAATTAAATTTCATTAAATCGGACAACGGAATCGACGGTCAGGCGTAATGGGTTAAAATTTTGTCTTTAAAAATATTTATAGAAATATGTCTATAGAAAAAATTTAAGAAAATACTTTTTGGGACATTAAAATTTAGTTTTTACTAAGAAATTCATTACAATTTTAAAGTAATTTTAAGGCGGCCACGGCTTCAGCAAATTGTTGTCTTTGTAGAATATTATAAATATGAAATTTTGTTAGATTTAACGAATCTTGTGAGGATGAACTGGTGAAATCGGAAGACGAGGCTAACACAACAGTTCTGAATCCTGTCTATGGTCCGGCATCTACAGATAAATCTCCACCATTGTAAGGCCGCTTCGGCGGCTAAAGGTCCTCCTGATGGCAGGTTGATTTGACGTGGTTCTTATCCAGGAGCCATGGGTGTGTGGAGGAATGGTTCGTGGACTAAAAATTCCGGAATTTAAACTACTCAAGGGTACGGGGTATGGGAGACACAGAGCCTGTATTCTTGTAAAGAGTAGTATAAATATTTTTCTTCTTCCGTCGCTAAGCACTGAAGATTTAGTAGTAGCTAACCTTGAAATAAACATTAATGGCTGGCTTCCCTATGTATGACACACGATTCAGAGATGTCGCCTTCAAACCTTAAGTCGCTGATTGAAGCCGCTTTTGTAGGGAAAAAGAGCCTCATTGTAGGAGGTGATACTAATACACATCACCATATATGGAAAAGTTCGGATGTCAAAGAAAGCGGTGAGCTGCTTAATCATCACAGCTGCACTGAGGACGACACCATCTGAATACAATATCCGATGTTCCAGTCAGTGTGGATTACACGGTTTTAAACAATACGTACGGTTTCAAACTTTACGTACGGTTTCAAACAATACGGCTTTAGACTGTACTCTAAAAATCTAGAACTGATCATATCGAAAAGGTTACCCGACCACTACAGTGTGTATCAAGCGGAGATCCATGCAATTAAAGAAGTGGTGAATTGGCTAAGATATAATGTCATTACGACGATTGGCATAAATATCTTCTCAGACAGTCAGCCAGCCATTAAATCCCTGGAGAACGAATTTCTGAACACAAAAACCGCCCTCCACTGTCGCAGATCTCTCAACGAGATGGATGAACAATTCGAAATTCACCTGTTCTGGGTGCCGGGCCACGGAGATATCGCAGGGTATTGTAGAGCGGACGAGTTTGCGAAACTAGGAACTACCCTACATATGTTTTCAGGACCAAGTCCAAAAGGCAACGAATGATAGATGGTCATAAAGAGGGGGCTGTGAGCACTCCAAAACTATGTGGTCTAATCAAGACTTGAAGAGGTCTACAGCTTTGCTGTCATTGGCTAGAACAGACGTCTCAATCACTGTTTAATCGAAAAAAACATGCTGACAGACTGAAGGTTGCCAGCAACAACTTTTGCAGAAGCTGTGAGTACATTGAAGAAGAAGAGACTATAGAACACCTTCTGTGTGTGTCTCCCACACTAGCAGTCAGAAGGAGTTCCACTTTAGGTTCTCATTTCTTTGAGAATCTGTCTGATTTAGCGGATGTGAGCGTTTGCAAGTTATTGGGCTTTTTAAAGCGATCATAAAGGTTTAACGGTAGGAACTAGAAGGCAATAGACGATAACGTCTAAATGAGTCTGATAGCAGACTGCCACTTAAACCTAACCTACGATTACTTTTTGTATATAATAAATTTTAAAGCAAAAAGTCTTTCTAATTACATTCATTTGGGCATTCCCATTATTATTTATGGAAACATTTTATTAAAAGTTTTATGTTGTCAGTGATATTTTTGTAGTTTTTCAAAAAAATTATAGTAATAGTAAAAAAATGGGTATTTCACTGTGAAACGCAATCTAAATACTCACCTTTTTCGTGGAATTTCGTTAAAGATTTTAGTACATAACACATAAGGAAATCATTATTCTCAAAATCTTTTCATTGTCAAAATATTTTTTTGAAAGAAAATCAAAAATTCAAAAAGGAAATTTTAAAACGTTTTAAATAATATTTCACTGTACTCGAATCTACGGTCAAGGCCAACGGAACAAACAAATTTGTTTGTTGTGAATTAATGAATACCAAGAAAAAACAATATGCTTTTAATTGAAATAATTATTTTAGAATATAAATTAATCTGGGTAATTATTTCGGGGTTTTCAAATTGTGTCTCCGAATTCTTAAAATTATTCATTTCACTGCTAATGTAATTTAAATAAACAGCTCACGCACGTTTCGTGTTTTGTTTCACTGTCAAACATCTTCTTTGGACTATAATTTAACCATGAGTCGTCTTACAAACGAACAACGCTTGCAAATTATTGAATTTTATTATCAAAATGCGAACTCTGTCAAGAAAGTTCATCGCGCGCTTCTTCCATCTTACGACGAAGCTCATTTTAGGCTGTAAGTAAGCAGAATTGTTGATTTTGGAGTGAAGATCAGCCAGAAGCATTGCAAGAGTTACCAATGCATCCACAACAAGTCGCACTATGGTACGGTTCGGGGAACATTTTTGTGTAATGACAGACATTCTTTCTGTGACAAATTCCACTTCTTCCGTACCACACATGATTTTGTGCATCTGTTGTAAGTTGTATTGATGGCTTCGAACGCTAAGACATGGGCAATGGCTCGCGCTGTTGTTCCGTGTGCCCTGGTTCGAATCCTGGCCGTGCTCTGCCGAATTTTTCATTTTTCAATTTTTTTTGCAAGTTAAGGCGAAGATTATTAAACTTTACAATCTCTGTTTGTTTCTCTTTCGAGACGAGCTCAATGATCGGAGATGCAAATCGAAAAGGAAATCCAACGACTGCAACACACACCAACCACTATGGGACGTGTTTCGTCTTTGGTTAAAAGACTTTTCAACCATATTAGGTGTGATGGCTTCAAGGACCGCGCGTTGGTATTTTGTATTCGAATCGTATTTACCACATTAACCACGCTCGACAACTCTGTCTATTAGCTGTACTTTTTCCCAATGCATGTGTTTTTGTGTAATGACACACTTTTTACGGAGACAATTACACTACTTCCATGGGGCACTTGATTCTGTGCATCTGTTGGAAGTTATATTGATGGCTTCGAACGCTAGACAACGGCAACGGCTCTCAACAACTTGAAAAACTTCAATTAAAATAAAAAACAAAACGAGAATTAAGAGAAAATTCATATAGAATTATGTTCTAGAAAAAATTTTGTTGTATGATTGTCTTTCGGAACAATTTAAAAATTTTTTTTTTTCGAAGATTTTGATAACTTTTCGTTTAAAACAATCGCAAAAAAAATTAAAAAAAATTGAATCAACCCATTAACGACGAAAATACCCAAGAATAGAGCTGCCTTAGAAAAATTCTAGCTCGAGTTAGGAAAGAATTGTCGTAATGAAATTTAGATTGGTGTAAAGTGGACGACTGAAACCACCTACAACAAATTTTCTCGTCATGTTTTGGTGGAAAATTGGCTTGTCCAAAGTCGGCAATTTTGTATCCTAAAAATTAAAAAATTAATTTAGTGCAAAATCCTACTCCTTTTGACAGCAGGTGTGATATTATGCCAAAATCATTAAATCCAGCTTTCTCTGCTGAGTGGTCATAAAATATTAAAAAACAAGTAAAAGCGTGCTAAGTTCGGCCGGGCCGAATCTTATATACCCTCCACCATGGATCGCATTTGTCGAGTTCTTTTCCCGGCATCTCTTCTTAGGCAAAAAAGGATATAAGAAAAGAGTTGCTCTGCTATTAAAACGATATCAAGATATGGTCCGGTTCGGACCACAATTAAATTATATGTTGGAGACCTGTGTAAAATTTCAGCCAATTCGTATAAGAATTGCGCCCATTGGGGCTCACGAAGTAAAATAGAGAGATCGATTTATATGGGATCTGTATCGGGCTATAGACCGATTCAGACCATAATAAACAACGTTTGTTGATGGTCATGAGAGGATCCATCGTACAAAATTTCAGGCATATCGGATAATAGTTGCGACCTCTAGGGGTCAAGAAGTCGGTTCGGCACGGGGGTCAAGAAGTCGGTTCGGCGGTTTATATGGCAGCTATATCAGGTTATGAACCGATTTGAACCTTATTTGACACAGTTGTTGAAAGTAAAAATAAAATACGTCATGCAAAATTTCAGCCAAATCGGATAGGAATTGCGCCATCTAGAGGCTCAAGAAATCAAATCCCCAGATCTGTTTATATGACAGCTATATCAGGTTATGAACCGATTTGAACCATACTTGGCACAGTTGTTGGATATCATAACAAAACACGTCGTGCGAAATTCCATTCCAATCGGAGAAGAATTGCGCCCTCTAGAGGGTCAAGAAGTCAAGACCCAAGATCGGTTTATATGGTAGCTATATCAGGTTATGAACCGATTTGAACCATACTTGGCACTGTTGTTGGATATCATAACAAAACACGTCGTGCTAAATTTCATTTCAATCGGATAAGAATTGCGCACTCCAGAGGCTCAAGAAGTCAAGTCCCAAGATCGGTTTATATGGCAGCTATATCAGGTTATGGACCGATTTGAACCATACTTAGCACAGTTGTTGGATATCATAACAAAACACGTCGTGCAAAATTTCATTCTGATCGGATAAGAATTGCGCACGCTAGAGGCTCAAGAAGTCAAGAACCAAGATCGGTTTATATGGCAGCTATATCAGGTTATAAACCGATTTAAACCATACTTGACACAGTTGTTGGATATCATAGCAAAACACGTCATGCAAAATTTCATTCCAATCGGATAAGAATTGCGCACTCTACAGGCTCAAGAAGTCAAGACCCATGATCGGTTTATATGGCAGCTATATCAAAACATGGACCGATATGGCCCATTTACAATACCAACCGACCTACACTAATAAGAAGTATTTGTGCAAAATTTCAAGCGGCTAGCTTTACTCCTTCGGAAGTTAGCGTGCTTTCGACAGACAGACGGACGGACGGACGGACAGACGGACGGACATGGCTAGATCGACATAAAATGTCACAACGATCAAGAATATATATACTTTATGGGGTCTCAGACGAATATTTCGAGTAGTTACAAACAGAATGACGAAATTAGTATACCCCCCATCTTATGGTGGAGGGTATAAAAAGATTTTTTCGTTGTAGGGGCTAAGGAAATAAAAAGATTTTCTCCTTTCAAAAATTTTTAAAATTCAAAATATTAAAAAAAAAAATTGCTACTTTGAAAATCGAACAACGGAATCAAGGTTAGGCGTAATGGATTAAAATTTTGTCTTTAAAAATATTTTTAAAAATTTTTCCGTTTCTTTGTAGGGGTGTACGTAATACGTAACATTTCTAAAGTAAATCGTCTTTTCTGATTGAATTATTGTGCTAGTATGTCTACGTCTTTAAAATTTGGTGTATGCCCTGTTAAAGTGCAATGTACTGCAAGTGCAATTTTAATAATCTTGTTTTGGTTGTTCCTACATGTGTCATTGGACATAAATTTGCTTCAACCCCGTTACATTCAATCTTTTGAACTACATTTGATTTGTCCTCTATTTCATCTTTGATTTAGTCCTGCTGAATAGACTATTTAATGTGTTGTGGCTTTTTAAGGCAAACTGGTATTTTCCCTGTTGTATATTTTGGAACTGGCAAGCCTTTCCGAAAACCCTCGTTTTCTTGAAGATTTTTGGTATTGGTTCCCTTTTGTTGTTCTCTGTTCCGGTCAAAATTGCATCCAACTATTGCCGCATCCAACTGTTGCCGTACATGGCTATATTTTGCATATGTCTTTATAAGTCCTAAAGTTTTCCTGATTTATTGGAGATAAAATAAGAAAAGATGATAGAACTAGAAATCAAAAATACAAAGAGATTTCCACGTTATTGCAGTTGTAATTACGTCAATATAAATGCTCTTAATTATGAATGTAGGGAATTTCATCCAAATTGGACAAGGGAATCGAAGGTCAAGAGTAATGGGTTAAAATGTTGTCTTAATAAATATTTATTGGAAATTGTCTAGTGAAAACATTTTAGGAAAAGTTTTCGTTTGAAAAGCTGTTTCTTTTAGAAAAAATAGTTTCGATGATGCCCGGGCCTGAGCAACATTTTGCCTTTGGACAAAATTTCATTGAAATTTTACCTTTCAAAATTGAAATTTTGCTTTTGTTTTTGTTTCTATTTGAGACAGAAAAGCATAATAAAAAAAACTTTAAAAATGTTTAAGCAAAATGTAGTGTCGCAAAATGCATTGAGCAGGCACAAAAAAATTATTGTCATTTTATTTTATTTGACTTTGGATAAATTTTCACTGAAATATAGTCTTTAGAAAAAAATCATTAAAATGTATTCAAATTTAATTCAAATTTTGTCTTTAGGAAAAATAGCAATAAAACTTTGTCTTTAAAAAAATAATTTCGAGGGGGTCCGGCCCTAGCTTTAATCGTGCTTTCGACAGACAGACGGACGGACATGGCTAGATCGACTTAAAATGTAATGATAATCAAGAATATATACACTTACGGAATGACGAAATTAGTATATCCCCATCCTATGGTGGAGGGAAAAGAACACATAGGCTTTCTTTATGGACTTATCTGCTCTTTTGATACCGCGGAACTCTTTATTGTATACGCCAGCGAGAATGAGACTACCTACGAAAGTCATGAATATATTGCGACTTCTATATTACGACACAACGAGTCAGGTATGGTACGGTTCATTATTATCTGAGCCTTCGGTGGTCACTCCGGGCGTATACTAAGTCAAGGATGTGTATTGAGACAAGGGTGTGTACTAAGTCCAGTTCTGTTCGACTATATCTGAATAATCTACATGAGGTTCTACCCACTTGTGTTCGATTAGGGGAGGTTGAAATTAGGCTGTATGCGGAATATATTGTTTTTTTTTTTTTTATCGGACTCATTTATGAAATTACAGTCGATGATTAATGCTCTATAAAGATACTGCTCTCATTGGAGTTTAAGTATACATTTAACGAAATCTAAGATTGTCATTTTCAGAAGGGGTACTAGAATTGGCGGCAATTTGGCAATTGTATTGTTTTACTGGACCCACAGAAGTTATCAATGATTATAAATACGTCGGTGTGAATCTCACTTACTATATGTTACATGTTGAAACTGGGCTTCCTAGTATGTATTTGGCGACGCTAAGGCTGTACTTTGGCTATATTAATAAGGTTCTCCCTTTACCTAGTAAAAGGTTTGTCGATTCATCGGAGGAAATCATTGCAACTGGTTGTCAAACGAATGGTTTGTATAAACTCGATACACCTACACAGAATGTTGTCCAAAAAAAATCATTGATTTATGGCATTGCCTGTATGCTGTGATAATTTGAAAGTGTTTTAAAAGGCTTGGTAAAAGGTGTTCAGATTCCAGAAAATTCTTTGGCATTATATACGTTGTGCGCAGAAGAAAGCAACATCGCAGCAGTTTTCCAACAGAAGAGTCTAGGGCATCTAACGTTTTAGAAGTCATACACTCAGAAGTTTGTGGACCAAAAGAGGTCAAATCCAACTTGTCTTCGTGGCGTACATAGATAACTTCTCTCGAAGACTGAAGGTCTATTTTTTAAAAGTAAAAATTAAGTCGTAAACTGTTTCTGTGAGTATAAGGCTGAAGTTGAAAACCAGATAGGAGCTAAAATTAAAATAACAAGTATAGCTGAGTATATTAATAATGAAATGACCGCCGAGTTAAACAAATGTGGTATAACACATCAAACTAAAGTTCAACCCACTCCGGAGCAAAATGTACTTACGGATAGAATGATTCTCAACTTGATAGAAAAAGGACGTGCAATGATGTGTAATGCTAATTTTTGGGCTCAATTGTGCAAACTACACCATTAATTGATCACCACACTAAACCTGCATCGTGGTTATCGTCATCACCACAAAATAAACTTAAAGTTGGGGATATGGACACACAAGTGTCCGTGTGATCAGAATAATCATGTTACGGAAGTTCAAGGTGCCAACGCTCATACTCAAGGTCATAATGGTGATACTCCTCGTAGAAGCAAACGCCTAGCTGAAGAAAAATAAAGTATTGGCCACAAGAAATTTGGAAAGGTCAGAAGAATTCTTAAGTTTTGATGAGGGTACCCAAGGCAGAGGAAAAGAGAGGTGGATTGAGGCAATTGAGGGTGAGCCCGGTTCATTTAAGAGAATTATACCTGGACATTTTTCGAGAAACCACCTGCAGCAAATGTTGTTAAATACTTTCTAAAGTGGATCCGTGTATTTATACACAAAGAAATGAAAAATCTATGACGTTTTTGGTTTATATGTCGACATTTTGCTGTTAAGCAATGCCAAATTATATGGTGACAAATGTATCTTGGAATTGATGTCCCAATTCAAAAAGCCTTTACAAAACAAAGAATGTGACAATTAATTGGATCAAGCAGAGTACAACGACAGTAAGTTAGCACAGTTTAATATGGAAAATTTCAATCCCGTATCGACCCCAATGGATCACAACGTTAAACTTTCCAAGGAAATGTCTCCAAAAACACCTGCTGAAGTTAAGGAAATTTCGGAAATACCATATCAACAAGCTATTGGTAGTTTGCTTTTTGCTTCACAATGCACAAGACCAGATGTGTGCTTGGTGGAAAACAAGGTTAGTAAATTTAACAAAAAACAAACATATAGATATTTGAAAGCGACGAAAGACACAAAAAATGCGAATCTGATCACATATTCTGATTTTGATATTCACATATGATATTGATGAAAGAAGATCGGTAACTGGATATATTTATATTCTTCAAGATGGACCGATATCTTGGGGTTCAAAACAACAAACAAATATTGGTCTTTCCACAACTGAAGCTACGGTACAGGAAGTTTTATGACTCAAAAATTTAAATGCAAAACTCAACCCACAATCTCGAAAAGAACCGTCGGATATATATTGAGATAATCAAAGTGCTACATATTTGGCATCGACTAATAAGTATTTGGTGAGATCAAAATATAAAGACATAAATTTATCAAAAACAGTACCAGCTAACAGGCACAAATTTTGCTGAAAATAAATGGGCTTAAAAGTACAATAAATTTTGTTCAAGTGAGGATGTTAGAAAAGTATTCATTTAAAAACGTACTTGTGCGAACAAAATAGACTAGGTTGAAAAGAGGGTGCGGATTGTGCACCCTAAATACTAAAAAGTAATCTCGAAAAAGAAAATCTAAGTTAGGAAATCCCTGTTACTTACAAAATCCTTCATTGTTTTCCATGCTAGGCCTCTTAGCTGTTTCATGTCTGGCATTGTGTCCCCAACTAAGTACTAGTGTCTGTTAATCGCGAAAACCGGGCAATGACATATGAAGGAAATGGCTTCAAATATTTTTTCAAAATTTGGAAACGGTCATGTGACACATTCCCATCTTGTTCTTTTTAATTTTCTTATGCATTCACTTAATTTTAAAGGCCAAGTACATTGAATTAAATTATTTGATGTTATGTACATAATTACGTTGTTTGCAATCTTTATTAAAAATTATATATTTTTTGTATAAGCTTAATTTGCATATTTTCTTGATACTTAGTGTTGAAATAAAATGCTCCAACATCTCATCATCTTCCAGACATGTCCTACACATACTATCACTTGCCGCATCGAATATGCACAAGTGCGCTCGTAGTCCTATGTATCCCGTTATGATACCGAAAGCTATACTGACCCACTTCTTACTTCCTTTCACTAATAGCCTCGGCTTCTCACGATCCGGATCTCCCCATAGGATTTTCGCCGTCCTATCGACCGTTTCGCTGTTCCACAGTGCTACATGCGCATTCCTTGAAAACGCCCTTAACTGAGTGAACCCGGCTTCGGGTTAACCAAGTTTATTGACGGCAGTCCTCTGGCCTTCACTGCCAAATCGTCTGCTCTTTCAATCCCCCTTACTTCGCTATTTCCCGACACCCAAACGATGCGGATTGTGGCATCCTCAGAGAAGGCCTTAATCTTCCTTTTACACTACAAGACTATGCGTGACCTTACCGTCCTGGTTATTATTGCTCTGATGGCCTGCTTACTGCCCTAAAGATTTATACGCTCCATGTCCTGGCGTGAACACCACATCACCTCACGTATTCCGTGATCGCCCGTATCTCTGCTTCCAGGATCGTATTGTGGTCAAACAGTTGAAAACAGATCTCAGTACCTGGGTTCTCAATGTAGACCCCAGGCCCACTCTGTTCTCTAGCTTGATCCATCTGTATAGCATGACCTCCCAGATGGCAATACCAGAGTTCCGTCAATCCATGATTATGCCGCTGGCAGCAGTGTCTCACACTGGAACAAAATAAGTAATCTTTTGAATTTGTAATTTTTTTTATACCCTCCACCATAAGATGGGGGGTATACTAATTTCGTCATTCTGTTTGTAACTACTCGAAATATTCGTCTGAGACCCCATAAAGTATATATATTCTTGATCGTCGTGACATTTTATGTCGATCTAGCCATGTCCGTCCGTCTGTCCGTCCGTCCGTCCGTCCGTCCGTCTGTCTGTCGAAAGCACGCTAACTTCCGAAGGAGTAAAGCTAGCCTCTTGAAATTTTGCACAAATACTTCTTATTAGTGTAGGTCGGTTGGTATTGTAAATGGGCCATATCGGTCCATGTTTTGATATAGCTGCCATATAAACCGATCTTGGGTCTTGACTTCTTGAGCCTCTAGAGTGCGCAATTCTTAACCGATTGGAATGAAATTTTGCACGACGTGTTTTCTTATGATATCCAACAACTGTGCCAAGTATGGATCAAATCGGTTCATAACCTGATATAGCTGCCATATAAACCGATCTGGGGTCTTGACTTCTTGAGCCTCTAGAGTGCGCAATTCTTATCCGATTGGGATGAAATTTTGCACGACGTGTTTTGTTAAGATATTCAACAACTGTGCCAAGTTTGGTTCAAATCGGTTCATAACCTGATATAGCTGCCATATAAACCGATCTGGGGTCTTGACTTCTTGAGCCTCTAGAGTGCGCAATTCTTATCCGATTGGAATGAAATTTTGCACGACGTGTTTTATTATGATATGCAACAACTGTGTTGGGTATGGTTCAAATCGGTTCATAACCTGATATAGCTGCCATATAAACCGATCTGGGCTCTTGACTTCTTGAGCCTCTAGAGTGCGCAATTCTTATTCGATTGGAATGAAATTTTGCACGACGTGTTTTGTTATGATATCCAACAACTGTGCCAAGTATGGTTCAAATCGGTTCATAACCTGATATAGCTGCCATATAAACCGATCTGGGATCTTGACTTTTTGACCCTCTAGAGGTCGCAATTATTATCCGATTTGTCTGAAATTTTGTACGACGGATTCTCTCATCACCATCAACATAAATGTTTATTATGGTCTGAATCGGTCTATAGCCCGATACAGCTCCCATATAAATCGATCTCTCTATTTTACTTCATGAGCCCCCAAAGGGCGCAATTCTTATTTGAATTGGCTGACAGTTTACACAGGTCTCCAACATATAATTTAATTGTGGTCCAAACCGGACCATATCTTGATATCGCTCTAATAGAAGAGCAAATCTTTTCTTATATCTTCTTTTTGCCCAAGAAGAGATGCCCAAGAAGAGATTTTGCCAAAAATCTAAACGGCAAACGCTTCTAAAGACAAATGTGATTTTTTATACCCTCCACCATAGGATGGGGGGTATACTAATTTCGTCATTCTGTTTGTAACTACTCGAAATATTCGTCTGAGACCCCATAAAGTATATATATTATTGATCGTCGCGACATTTTATGTCGATCTAGCCATGTCCGTCCGTCTGTCTGTCGAAAGCACGCTAACTTCCGAAGGAGTAAAGCTAGCCGCTTGAATTTTTGCACAAATACTTCTTATTAGTGTAGGTCGGTTGGTATTGTAAATGGGCCATATCGGTCCATGTTTTGATATAGCTGCCATATAAACCGATCTTGGGTCTTGACTTCTTGAGCCTCTAGAGTGCGCAATTCTTATCCGATTGGGATGAAATTTTGCACGACGTATATTGTTATGATATCCAACAACTGTGCCAAGTATTGTTCACATCGGTCCATAACCTGATATAGCTGCCATATAAACCGATCTTGGGTCTTGACTTCTTGAGCCTCTAGAGTGCGCAATTCTCATCCGATTTGACTGAAATTTTGCATATAGTGTTTTAGTATCACTTCTAACAACTGTGCTAAGTATTGTTCAATTCGGTCCATTACCTGGAATAGCTGTCATATAAACCGATCGTGGGTCTTGACTTCTTGAGCCTCTAGAGTGCGCAATTCTTATCCGATTAGAATGAAATTTTGCACCACGTGTTTTGTTATGATATCCAACAAATGTGCCAAGTATGGTTCAAATCGGTTCATAACCTGATGTAGCTGCCATATAAACCGATCTTGGGTCTTGACTTCTTGGGCCTCTAAAGAGCGCAATTCTTATCCGCAATTCTTGCCTGAAATTTTGTACGACGGATTCTCTCATGACCATCAATATACGTGTTTATTATGGTCTGAATCGGTCTATAGACCGATACAGCTCCGATATAAATCGATCTCTCTATTTTACTCTTTGAGCCCCCAAAGGGTGCAATTCTTATTCGAATTGGCTGACATTTTACACAGGTCTCCAACATATAATTTAGTTGTGGTCTAAACCGGATCATATCTTGATATCACTCTAATAGCAGAGCAAATCTTTTCTTATACAATTTTTTGCCTAAGAAGAGATGCCGGGAAAAGAACTGACTAATGCGCTCCATGGTGGAGGGTATATAAGATTCGGCCCGGCCGAACTTAGCACGCTTTTACTTGTTTTTTCTTCGTATGTCACGTATGTCAATAAAATATTTTCTTAATTGTTATTTCAAATCGTTCAACTGAAAAGACGTACATTGTTTTTGCTCTGCTAAATTTTAAGTGAGGATTCACTAATAGAAGGTAAGGTCACAAGCGAAATCATACAGTGGATAGGCCCCATGAACATCATTAAGGATGTCAAATCTGCCGATTGGATATGTTATCATATACGAGAAAACGTAAACAAAGGGTGAATGTAAAAAAGAGAACAAGTTGACATTGACAAGTACTGCTAAAAATTAAAAAAATTGTGTGTCGGCTGATCGCTTAACCTTATTCAATGAATTCTGATTTTAACACAAGTGAATTAGGGGGTTGAGAAGTCAAATAGGGTGATCGGTTGATACCAAAGATATATCCGGTAATTAGTGAAAATTATTTAAATACATAAGAGGGATGAATAATGTCATTCCTTAGAGTATTTTGTTATTTGTATGTGATTATGATTGCAGTTTGCCACTAAAACCTAAATATTTGTTCTTTTGTAGCCCTAATTGTGCCTCAAAATATAAAATCTGTTGTACACACAAGATACAAGTATGTGCTTTTTAAAGTATTCTGCTGTCTAGGCTAGCTACTTTTAATCAGGAGGGTTTTTACGTTCATGCTGTTGATAAAAATACACAGGCACATGCCAAAAGGAAACATACAAATATTGAGATACGCTTGTTAGATTGTCTATTTTTAGCACGAGCCAGTCAAACGCCAAAAGGCAAAATGCCGAAAAGCCATTAACCTGTTGAGTTTTGGTCGGTTAGATACCTAAAGTTATGCGTGCGAAGATACAGGCGGCATTATGCTTTCTCTTCGTGTGAACCTCAAGTTCTGTGCGTGTGCTGCGCAACAGAAGACTATGACACTGTGTTAGACACCTTAATCGATTGCTTCCGAAAGCATTAACAGAAATTGTGAATAATTTGAAACGTTATTTAATTAATACAGCCCGCATGTCTAGTAGCACTATTACAGAGTTTGGCATTTATAAGTATGAGTATGTGCATGCATACAGTCAAATGTTAATACATGTTTATCAGCGATGTCCAATATGAAAATGAGACTGTATGTGTGAATACTGTCTTTAAGTATATTTATACCCAACACCATTGGGGTTTATTCATTTAGTCATTCCGTTGGCAACACATCGAAATATCAATTCTCGACCCTACAAAGTATATATTTCGGATCGTTGTAAAATTCTAAGACAATTCAATGATTCAATGATATTGAGCTGAAATTCAGCACAGATACAACTTTTTGATGCACGCTGGTTTTGTTCTTGAACGGGCTTATTCGGACCATATTTGGAAATAGCTGCTATATAGATCGATGTGCCGATATAGATTTTAAAACCATAAATGCTTTATTTTTTTATACAATTTAGCTGAAATTTAAAGAAGTGAGTAGTTTTAGGCCTCCCGACAATTGACCAAATGTGGCTCAGATCGGACTATATTTGGATATAGCTGCCATATAGACCGATCTGCCGAAAAATGGTCTGAAGCCCATAAAATCTGCATTTATAACCCGATTTCGTTGAAAATTGAATCAGTGAGTTGCTTTAAGCCACACGTCTTCTTTTGACACAAATATGGTAAAGATCTGACTGTGTTTAGATATAGCTGTCATATAGGCCGATATGCCCATTAAGGGTTTGAGGCTCCCTTACGGGAAATGGGATAGGTCCCAAACCTGTCACTGGATAGGTCCTCTGATGATAGGGACCAGTCCAAGTTCTCGTCCCCTAACATGGAAAAAACCTATCACTTTCATACGGGTTTGTTGCTCGAGGTGACGAATTGCCACCAATCTAACGCCGTAGGATAGGCCCTGGGACCGTTCTCAAAAGATGAATATACTTTGTATTTTTAAGGGAGATAACATTAGTAAGCAAATATCTTTAACGGATAAGCAATTTTGAACAATAATTAAGCGACTTTTAAAAAAATAATTAAGAATCATAAGTTAAGACAACTAATTCTCCAGTTTAGGAACGGTATATTTGGGGCAATTGACTACATTTACCGAAGGGTCATAACAGCTTAATTTATTACCCTATTTGGATGAAATTTGAAATAGTGGCTTGTTTTAAGCTTCCTGACATCCGACATAAATATCAGACTATATAGATATAGTTGTCATATAGACCGATCTTGCGATTTAGGGTCTTAATCCCATAAAAAGCAGATTTATTGTCTGAAAATGTTACTTGTATATGAGTTCTCGGGACCTGAATAAAATATGATCGAGACCAGCCCCTATTAATATATAACTACGGATATAGTAGACGAGTTAGAATAAAATAGGATGAAATTATATCCTTGGTGGTGGGTATCCAAAGTTCGGGAGTGTTTCTAAAATGACAGAGAATTACATTGCTTTTCAAAAATTAAGAAACAATTTCGAATTGGGTTGGTTGTTAACTCCAAGAGGTTTGCGATAAAGCAACAGGGGCGATACATTGCTTTTAGTGTTTACCGACACATTGACAAGAAAAACACTTAAAAATATATATCTTAAGTTTATGCGAATGTTCAGACAATACAGGCAGGGCATGATGTTAGTGAAATCCTGACCACTTGAAGCCGTTCGACTGTTTTCATCACTCTATATTTTCATATATTTCTCATCGTTATGCCTTACTCGACGGAGTGGAATTCATAACTCATTTTTACTGCCACTACATTTGTACTGCTTTGGTGCTATGTTGCCTCATAATTTACGAAACAATTTCAATTTTTCTTCTTTTATTCGATGTCTGGGATCATTAATTAAGAAATATATATATTTTTAAGCTCTTTATTTCATGTTTAATACGCAATTTAATCCAATGAAATAACAAATTATTCAGTCATGTGAAAAATATCAATTATTTATTTTTATTAAAACAGTAAAAAAGTTTCTAAAAGAAAGGGCAACATTCAAATAATTGGATTAAGAAGTAATTACCACTTTAATTGAATGTTTGAGCTTATCATAAATCCAAACTGCAAAACTGTTAATAAATAATACAAATTCCTTTGTAGGGCCGATTTCAGCAAATTGAATTGAACCAATTTTTTAATTTTTTTGTGTATTATAGATGGCCTGTAAGTTGCAACTTTGTAATGGAGTATTTTACTTGTCGAATAGAATTTTGGTTATGTAAAATAACTGACCATATTCAAGTTTACGAACTATTTGACACTAACTAAAGATGAGTAAGAATTATTTAACACTTGAAATGTTTCATTGTTTTATGCAAAATATAACCAATTTATATTAAAAATGACTTACTTAACTGGAATGAATATTTTAACTATTTTTATAAACCACCTTTTTCTGAGTGTAAGTCTTGTTAGGTTAGGTTAGGTTAGACAGCGACCTGTCATGTCGAACACAATGACTGAGACGTCTGTTCTAGCCAACGACAGCAAAGCGGTAGACTTTTTCAAGTCTAGATTAGGTCACATACTTTTGGAATGCTCAAAGCCCCCTCTTTGTGACCATCTATCAATTGTTGTCCTTCGGACCTGAGCTTACATTTCGCTGGCATATCCACAGATTCCTGTTTCCCTGGAATGTGTAGGGTAGTTCCTAGTCTCGCAAGCTCGTCCGCTTTACAATTTCCGGGGATATCTTTCGGCCCGGCACCCAGAACAAAATTTCTATCAGGAATAATGGTACAGTACTTTTTTATCAAAAAGTGGCTTAGACACAGTGTAATTCACACTGCCTGGAACATCGGATATTGTATCAAGGATAGCACAGTGTCCGTAGCCTCACATGACCAAAGAGAAAGCTCCCTTAGCCTCACGGCAGTGGTTGCAACAAATTGCTTCGCCACAATGTCCAGGGGCATTATATGTAGCATTAAATTTAGTGCATCATATGGTGTCATCCTCAATGCGGCTGTGATGCACAAACAAGCAATCCTTTGGATCCGGTTGAGTATTGAACAGTAGGCGAAGCGTCGTCCACCAGACCACAACACTATATAGCATTATAAGTCCGACAACTGCAGTATTTACCCAGTACATGACACGTGGTCTAAACCCCAACTTTTACCAATGGTTCTCTTGCAGGTGTATAGGCCATGAGTTGCCTTTTTTGCTCATTCAAAATGTTAGATTTGAAGTTAAATTTTCTGTCCAACAAAACTCCCAGGTATTTTACACTTTCTGTAAATGGAACTTACTCTCCTCCCAAGGAGATAGGTGCGACTTGTATCGCCTGCTGAAAGAACTACTTCTATCCTGCACGGATTTATGCTTAGACCACTTTCGGTAGCCCACTTCGCTTAGAGAGCTTGGAAACTTTCCCCTAGCCGCAATTCCCACGTCTTCAGCATTTTTCTTCTAGAGACAATAATATATTGTTAATGGCCATATTCCAAAGTAGAGGAGACAGTACACATCCATGAGGTGTTCCTCTGCTGACCCATCTTTTTAGATCCACAGATCTCCAGCCTGCCGTAATGCATCTTTTAATAAGTAACTTTCTTACGGAGAGATGATGCTTAGAAACTCCAACTCCTTCATTATTGATGATAGTTTTACATTATTGAAAGTACCGTCAATGACAAGAAATGCTACCATTGTATATTCCTTGACAGCGAGAGAACCCTCTATGTAGCCGACTAGGTCGTGAAGGGCTATTCCAGTGGGCTTACATTTTCTATATGTATGCTGCTGCCAAGACTGGCGATCTCCAGGATCTTTGCCCTAAGATATGTTTCTATCAACCTCTCAAAGTCTTCAGCTTCAAGGATGACAGACAAATAGGACGAAAATCGTTCGCTTTCGTGTGGAAAGGTTTTCCTTCTTCCGGAACGAAAATAATCTTTATGTCCTTCTATCCTACAGGTATATATGATATGCTGATACAAGCAGAGTATATCTCCCTAAGCCAAGGAACCAGTCTATCAGACACAGCTTGTAATTCAACCAGTGATACAGCATTAGGGCCTGGCGTCTTAAAGGCCTCGAAACTTCTTATCGCCTAAATGATTTTCGGCTCACAGAGCTGCAGAATTGCACCCAGGATTTGTTTCGAGACTTTCTCAGCTCGCCTTTTTCTTTTCCTAGCTCAGCCTCATAGATGTTTTAATCGTGTATGGCCTTGTGACTTTCGCCTTGTTGAAGAATCTTCTGCAGTCCTTTCTTAGACCAACCAGTTCTGGGATCCACCATGGCGGTCGCTGTTTGGCCCATGGCTTGGCACTAGAACATGCTAAAACAAGCGAGTCATTCAGGGCATTCGTGATCCGCACGACCATTATGTCTATATCCTCCTCCGCCTTCACTTTCTTTTCAGGTCTTGAGGGGATAGACGGGCAGAATTTGTGCCGAAATTTATCCCAATTCGCCTTTCTTTTGTTTAGCCGAGGGACCACTTCTGCAGTATTTTCTTCAAAGCTGAAACTAATATAACGATGATCAGAGAAGCTGTGTTCATCCAACACTTTCCAGTCGCATATCCATGCGCTTATATCGTCCGATACAAAGGAAATATTTAGTACCTTCTAATGCTCCTGGTAATAAAAGTAGGTTTATCCCCTTTATTACGAATTGCCAGATTGCAGCTTATAATATTTGCGATAAGCAACTCACCCCTTTCGTTGATATTCGAACTTCCCCATATCTGGTGATATGCATAAGCATCACTTCCTGCAATGAGGCTCTTTTTCCCTTTTTTCTAGCGGCTTCAACCAGCAATTTAAGGCTTGAAGGTGGCATCTTTGAATCGTGTGCCATATATAGAGAAGCTAGGCATTAATGAAACTTGTTTATTTCAAGACTGGCTACTACTGAATCTTCAGTTCTTATCGACGAAAGAAGAAAAAAATTTTAGACTACTTTTTACAAGAATACAGGCTCTGTGTCTCCCACTCCTCGTACCCTGGAGTAGATTAAATCCTGGAATTCTTAGTCCACGAACCATTTCTCCACACACCCATGGTTCCTGGATAAGAACCACGACAAATCCCCTTGCCATCCGGACGATCTTTAGTGCCTCCAAAGCGGCCTTATAATGATGGAGATTTATCTGCAGATATCGGACCATAGTCAGCATTCAGAGTTTCCACCACTGTTGTGTTAGGCTCGTATTCTGAATCCACCACGAGTTCATCCTCACAAGATTCGTTAGATCTTGTCATGATGAGCTTCCGTACAAACCTTGAGCCCAACCAGTCCAACCGGATGACCCACCCAAACAGGGCTTGTAGGATCCCGTTGCAGTGCCTTCCCATCCTGCTTTGATCGTGGCAGGGGGATTTTAAGTCCCCAGAATCCGCCAGACTTTAGCGATGTTGTCGATTGTTCCTCAGGCAAGTGTTCAGCAACAACTGTTGAGTCGTCTCCCTAGTTCCCAAACCCACCACTTCTATAGACCTTTAGTTTCAACTTGCTGATCCGTAGGATACACCTCCTTCAGACTTGTTGAGATCTGCGAGACAGCCGGAGTTTAGTACGAATACTGCATGTCTCCGGTCACCATTGGCCTCATTCAATCTACCAATCTTCCAGTCGGTGGTTGAAAGATTGGGATTACATTCCCTTAGTCTTCCAAGTATCGATTCAGGATCTGAGGGAATTCTTGGTATCCAAGCGTGCGCCATTGGCCCAGAAGGAATATCTTCCTTCGTGACTAAAGCCAGTGTTGCGCCTCAGATTTCACCAATCTCTTTTAGCCCAAAACGATACATTTCAATTGAGGGTTGATCCCCAAAGGCAATTAGTCTGTATCGGACCCATCTTACAATTGTTCGCCCTAGTTATTTTAGGCATGGGAAGCCCTCCACATGACTTCAGCCTTTTGGCTGACGACGGTGCAGTTTCCGAATCTAGACATGTAGTCTTTAGAGTAGCCTGTGCAGCGAATCCCCGAGCCCAATTTAGGGAGTCTCTCTCCCTATTAGTGAGAGCCTTAAGATCATTCGCGCCAGGATTCTCAATAAATCTAAGAGCGATGCGCCTTCTATTAGTCCAACTTTTTAAAGAGCGTTTGGTTTGCCGGGGAGACCGATGGCCTTGGCAAATTATAGTCATGCGAAGATAGAATAGGTTCAGCCTTGTCCTTAAGACTCGAATCAGGTGTTTTCGCCTGTCGCCTGTCGGCTAGTGGAGCAGGGGGTAGCCGCGCCACCAGCCTGCCGCTCCACTGGAAATAGGCGCAGATCATCAACCGCCTAATGGATAATACTATCGTAGGTGTCCTTGAGTGACTTACATTTTTTTTTTTACAAAATAATGACCTATGACCTATACTGACGCTAGCACAGAGGTAAGTTTGCTCACCTATGACGCTGAACGCCTGGGTTCGAATCCTGGCGAGACCATCAGAAAAAATTGTATGCAATGGTTTTCCCCTCCTAATGCTGGCAACATTTGTGAGGTACTATGCCATGTAAAACTTCTCTCCAAAGAGGTGACGCACTCCTATAAAATGAAGGACCCTTATCATTGAGCTTAAACTTGAATCGGACTGCACTCATTGATATGTGAGAAGTTTGCCCCTGTTCCTTAGTGGAATGTTCATGGGCAAAATTTGCATTTGCTTTAATTACAATTTAACATGGGCAGACGGACAGAATGGCAAGGTAGATCGAATCAGAAAGTGATTGTGAGTCGATCGGTATATTTATCAATGGGTCTTTCTCTCTTCCTTCTGGATGTTACAAACAGATGTATAAAAAAAATACAACCCTAAGCCTTTATACTTACAAAATTAACTCTATTTTACCAGATATTTATGAAGAAGAAGCATTAGACAAATATCTCGCCGACAAATATCTATTCCATTCATATTTCATGGAAACCATGAATGAAAATGGTCATTCATATTGCAAAACAATTTTACTGCCTGTCCCTAATTCATATGCAAATTTACTCATGAACTTTTCGTTAGGGAACAGGCGCAAACTACTGACACAAGAGTACTGTCCAATTCAAGTTTAAGGTCAATGGTAAGGGACCTCCTTTTTATAGTCGAGTCCGAACGGAGTGCCGTAGTGTGACACCTCTTTGGAAAGAAGTTTTTCATGGCAAAGTACCTCACAAATGTCGCCAGTATTAGGAGAGGATAACCATCGGTGAAAATAAAATTTTTTCGAATGTTCTCGCCAGGATTCGAACCCATGCGACCCGCGTCAAAGGTGAACAAACTTATCTCTGTGCTACGATGGCCTCCCCACTCATTCAACGTCGATCAAATTAATGACTCCACCCATTCTAACAGCTGTTTCATCATTATGAAGTCAGCTGATTTTGATATACAAGCAAACGAAAATCACTTCCACTCAAAGATGTTTGGACTGGCTGTTAGTTTTTCGTGGAAGGAAATGTGTCTACCATTGATATTGTCTTACATTACAACTGTAAACTAGAATAGTTACGTAAATGAGCCGGTAGGTAGTTTGACGTAAGCCCTGCTTCCAACTAATCCCCCATACTATGTAGGTTAATTTATTTTCAGTCAGTCGTACATAATTCTGTGTATGTTTGTAGGAGAATATGGGTTCTCCATTATGGCTTCCGCAAAAACCTAACTGCCTAAAAGGTCAACTGTTTTATTAAATTACAAATTAATTCGTAAACGAAGGAAATAATAAATAAAGATGGCGAAAGAAAAAAAAAGAACAACGAAATTAAACGATATTAATCATGTTCGCTAATTGTTGTCTAACAGATAGAATAAAATAATACATCGGACAGCAAAGCTATTGTGTGCCGGTGGGGAGTATATGTGTTGATAGGGGGTATTTTGAATGGTTAACTGTTGTGGTGTGAAAAATTAATAGGGGAGTGAGAGATATTGTATTCAGAGGAGTGGGGCAAACAATGGATACCTGTTAGGCTTGCCAGATGCCCAAAGCAAAAATTCAAGGCATCAAATGTTTTAAGCAGGAAATTGTAGGGACTTTAAGAAAAAAAAAGTAGAATTCTATTAAAACAAGATTAGCACGTTAAGCCCACCGGTAATGAGCAAAAGCAGATCCAGTGTGGGCCACAGGACTCACTCCACCGATCTGGAACTTCCTACCAGGGGTAAAAAAATATCCCTTGGATGTTTAGAAATGAGATCCATCAACATATCGCCGGTCATTTCAGCAGGCTAGCATGAAATTCACCAAGTTGGTTAAATCAATTCGACCATATCATAACCGACCGTATATAATGTTTGAACGCCTACCATACATTGCAGAGGATGAGGATGCCCAGGAAGACCAGAACTGATCTGGTCCAATTAAGATCGAGGTGGTGTAGCAAACTATACTCTAGCCGTTTGAGGTTCGACGATACTATCAATAATATCAGCCCTGCACGTAGCGGAGGACCCCAATCAAATCGCCTATTAACATGCGCGGCGAAATGAGCTATTTTAACTGCATAAACTGAGGATCACTCCAATCGATCTGGGGACCATACCCGGCTCGAAATAGTCTGAGAGAAAGAGTGGCAACGACAACAACTCACTGTCAAACACCTACAAATTATTTAAATTTCTATGGATAAAATAATCGCTCGAAATGAGTACAACATTTATGGTAAAGTGCCACATTTATTTGTTAGTATAAAAAGCAAAAATTTTAACTTTAACAACAGAAAATTGGACAGCAGCAAATTTTTCCTGAAACAACAAAGTTTTCTGCGGTTTTCAGATGGTTAAAGGTGGCTGAAGCTTAAAAATGTCGTAAATATTTTAAACACTTTTATATATTACATCTTTTTTTTTAATTTTAAGCGTATATGGCGTACGTTTTTATGTTTTCTACCATTTGATAAATTTTTCCGATTTGCAATAACTGCGGATATGATATCTACTAATAGGGTTAGGATTGGCTTAAGTGGCAGTCTGTTGTCAAACCCACTTAGACGTTTTCGTCCATTGTGATACCACAGCAATAGGAGGAAGGAAGATGCCTTCTAGTCCCTATAGTTGAACCATCCAGACCGCTATAAAAAGCCCAACAACTTGCGAATGGTCACATCCGTTAAATCAGACAGGTTTCCAAGGAAATGAGAACCTAAAGTGGAACACCTTCTGACTGCCAGCGTGGGACACACGCACACAGCAGTGGCCAAATTCTCGCATCCGCAATCGACTGGTTACGATAGAGTTTCACATTTTTTGGTTTTTGGATTCCGTTATCGATTGATTATTCTATTCGAAACTTCGAGGAGAAATGTGCGTGTTATTGCCCAATTCACCAATTGGAGGCCACCATAGCGCAGAGGTTAGCATGTCCGCTAATGACGCTGAACGCCTGGGTTCGAATCCTGGCGAGACCATCAGAAAAAATTTTCAGCGGTTGTTTTCCCCTCTTAATGCTGGCAACATTTTTGAGGTACTATGCCATGTAAAACTCTCAAAGAGGTGTCGCACAGCGGCACGCCGTTCGGACTCGGCTATAAAATGGAGGCCCCATATCATTGAGCTTAAACTTGAATCGGACCGCACTCATTGATATGTGAGAAGTTTGCCCCTGTTCCTTAGTGGAATGTTCATGGGTAAAATTTGTATTTGTGTTGTACCTATCGAAATCAACCAATTTTCGTCTATTTTCAAGAATTCGGCCGGGCCGAATCTTGGGAACCCACCACCATGAATTCTGCTAATAATGTATACAAAATAAATTTTTTTGAAGGGATTATTTTTTTTCTACATACCAAATTTCTGTCAAACCAGCAAAAGTTAAAGCTTCTAGGAACCGGACAAGTATGATCGAGAGACTGCTTTACATGGGAGCTATATCAGGTTATTGACTGATTTGGACCGTATTTGGCACAAAGGTTGGAAGTCGTAACAGAACACCACATGCGAAATTTCAGCCAAATCGGACAATAAAAGGGCTCAAGAAGTCAATATCAGATTATAGACCGATTTGGACCGTACTTGACACAGTAGTTGGAAGTCATAACAGAATTGCAAATCAGTTTATATGGGAGCTATATCAGATTATAGGCCCATTTGGACCGTACCTGGCACAGTTGTTGGAGGTCATAACGGAACACCACATGCAAAATTTCAGCCAAATCGGACAAAAATTGCGGCTTCCAGTGGCTCAAGAAGTCAAATCTGAAGATCGGTTTATATGGGAGCTAAATCTGAACCGATATGGCCCAATTGCAATACCTCTGGCGGATGACTCATCAAATCGATGTTTTGAGTGCTCAAAAATGCAGTTGTTTCGTATTTTTTTCAAATTGTGTGGGATCGAACCCGAACAAATTTTTTTGACTGCCAAATGTTCATGCAATATTCAATGTATGCTGGTCCCACTAATACCTAAGCTTGTCTCAATCTTATGATAGGTCACATGACGGTCTTGCAATATCAGCTGGCGGACAGTATCAATGGTTTTTGGAACAACAAAAAATTTTGGACGACCTTCACGAAATTCGTCTTGAAGTGAACTACGACTTCGGTTGAATTCACCATACCATCGACAAACACTGGTCCTTGATGGAGCTTCATCGCAAAAAAATTTAATTAAGTTTATCGATGTACTGTTGTTGAGTTAATCCATGTCGAAAGTTGTAAAAAGTAATCGCAAGAAAAGGTCCACGATTTAATTCCATTTTTTGGGCGACACAAATAGCGCTCGTATGTCAAAACATTCTGAGTACGTATAACAAAAAAGTCAAGCCTTACGATAGAGCTGCCAGTTGGCAGAATACAACACAAGGGTTGGCCAATTCAGAAATATACAATAAAAGGCTACCCTCGTATGTGTCCCAGTGGAGGTTGCAGTCAACGCATTGCACACCGAGTCAAAAAAGGAATAAGTTTGGACACTGTTAGATTTAAGGGAGTTTCACGATTGAGATGTTGACCAGTAGGCAAATGGAGATGTGTATTTCAGTGGATGTTTACATTCCATATGTTTATTTCATATAATACTCGTATATACATATACATAGATATAAAAAGCACAGAAATGAGCTACAAAGCAAATAGCTACGCCAGTAATGGTGAAATTAGCAGAGCAAGCGAGTTTGAACACCTTTCGAAATATATACCGATCAGAGAATTGCAAGCGTCATACCTAAAAAAATGGATGTCAAAACATAACGCAAACTGAAATTAACTCAGCAACAGGCCTCAGCACACTCTTATGAGTCATATGAATACAGGTCATGCCATTCGTTTACATTGGATTGGATGTTGTTCGTTTCAAGGATTCGTCATGAAACATTGTTTGACTACATCCATTTCGTCAATGGCGTTGTTGTAGAGAAACGAATGAGACACAACACCCCTGAAATGACATAAAAGAGCAGAAACATTCAATCAAATTATATTAATGATGCTGTGGTGTTGCTTTAGATACGATCAGGGATGACAAAATTGTAAACTTGTAGTTTTGTTGATACTTTTAAACAGGGTTAGAGTTGAGAATATTGGAAAGGTCGCACATAAAGTTAATGTTTCTAAAGGGTTCCGGTTGGTTCGGGAACGGTGGAAGGGGGTGGGTGGTTGGTAGGGCCGTCGGATCCTATAGCCATTTATACTGTTTAGGATGATGTGTAGGTGGGCCTGCCCCTCAAATATATGACCACAATTTTTCAGATTATTTTTTTTAACCGCTTAACCAACTCCTGCCTAGACAGCTCTATTCAAGGGTATTTTTCTACCCATTCATCGTTAATAGGTTAAATCGTTGGACCCATTGGAAAGGGTCAAATTACAAAAAATTAATTACCTATCACACTTTGATCATTGTATCATTCTACGCAAACTTTAAAAGTGTCAGGAAAATAGGGTCAGCCGTTTATGAGTATAAGAAAAAAAATAATTTTATGACAATTTAGCGTAGATTTGGTGTTTCATAATTTTTTTAACTCGTACTCGCAATCATGTACTCAACATCCACCTACAAGCAACATGCGTTAAAAAACAAAAACAAAACCTACCACCTTAAACTTCATGTGCTCGTGTGTTCGTTTAAGAGGCGTTGGTTTCAATACATAAAAATATTCAGTTCGAGTCATTCAAAAATTAAAAAATGATGCGTGTGTAATAAGTTGCGTTCGATCGCTGCAGGTCTAAACACACAAGGAATCAGATGATCAAGTAATTTTATTTCAGTAATATTCCAAAAATTAAAATGTTCTTTTCCAATATCATTCTCAGGATCAATAGCTCAACTGTCTTTGGAAAAAATACCTAAAGAAACTTAGGTACATGACCTGCCGTAATAGGTAAACATAAATAAAATCAAACAAAGCGCAACAATTTTTACGTCAAATAAGCAATATTTTAGTAGATTTTTGGGTTTAAAGATTGGACAACGAATTTTGTTGAGTGTGCTTCGTTTATGTTCAATAATCAGGGAGGTTTGATAAGTCCCTAATATAATGCTGCAATAGTAGGGAAAGGAGACATTCGCCGACGAGTCCCGAGCGTTTGGCAAGCCTTATACCGGTAGTAAGAAAAAGCTGTCTGCCGTTACACAGAAAACCATTAGTAATTACAAAATGTCTGGGGTTTCGATGTCATTCTATTGCATGAGTTCTTCGTTGTGTGGTAGCAAAATAATCTTACCCACACATTCAAAGACACACACGCACTTTAATAAATGCACGTGCTCAACAAAGCCAAACATATACACCCATAAACATGCAATTAGATGAATAGCAAGATAAAACATGAATGCTTATCAAAATAACAAAATAATTTGAATGGCAGTTTTGCTTTGTTTTCTTTTTTTCTTTATTATACTTTTTGTAATTATTTACATAAACTCGTTTTATTTTTACACTAATAAGCATAGATATAGAACCGTGCACACATATTTTTATGTGTGTGCATATAAGGTTTAATTAAGCAACCCTAGTTAAAGCCAATGAATAACAGTAAAAGTCAGTTCTATCACCCCTTATTCTAAGAGCCACGGTTTTTCTTGGGGCTATGTATAAGCTCAGTCAATTCTTTACACAATGATAGTAGAAAAATGTTGTACTTATCCTTTGGAAAGTTATAAAAAGTAAAGTATAAGGTATGAATAGCGTATTTGTCGATGTCGAACAAAAATCTAGACGGACAATCGACATTCTCTCCCTTCCTTGCAGGAAGTTTGGGATAAATGCACCCCTATTAACATAAATTACAAGTCATATCACCTGTCGTTTTAGTCTATTGCGCGGCTGCTTTGAGGCATTTTTCTTTTTGCAGAATAAACCGGTAAAAACACCGGTATAAATGTCTCTTGGGGACAACCTGTTTTTTCATAAGTACGCATTCGTTGTTTTTGGTATTATAAAAAAAACGACCTTGCCCTGGACTAGTTTTTTTCTTTGCTTCGGACAAAACATACCAAAATAAAACAACAATTTAAACCGCTACCTACTGGCTTAGGTGTATGCAAGCAGGTAATTGCGCAAATATTTGCTAAATTCAAAAATATGCCCTAGATGATGTAAAATTTTAATTATTTATTTTTACTAATTTGTTAGAAAAACTCCAACGTCGATAAATGGTACATGGATAACGCAACTGTTTAGATAAGCGATATGTTAATGAAAAACGATATTTTAAAATTAAGAAATAAATTTTAGTATTAAATTAAATTCTGTTTTTAGTTTTGAATTAATACTAAATTGTTTTGCTTTTTTATGTAATGAATTAATTAGTTTTTACTTTACTTCTATTTTAATCTTGATTTTATTTATTGTTTATTTTTGCATATAAAACAAATATTCTTAAACAATGCAAAAGTTAAATGAACTAAAAAAACAATTATTAAAACATTGTCGAAACAGATGAAGTGATGTTTTTGTCTTAACGGGGGTGCGTTTTTTAAACCGGAGAAATTACCGATTTTTCAAACCGGTAAAATGACCGATTTTTAAAATCAGTGAAATGCTTAGTGTCTTAAACCGATGAAATGACCAGTTCCAAATTATTGTCCCTAGGTATGGTATGCCCATACAAAAATCACCGGTAATAGGAACAGTTAGTGGACCGGTCACTGGTCACTGAAAACCGGTGAAATCGCCAGTTTGGGATCGGTTCAAAGTCCTGCAGGTATTCGAAACAGGGGCCCAATTCACACATACCTACATGGCTTGCCACAATCGAGATGTAAATTTTTGGATGGATGCATTCATGGTCAAGCTGTTTTGAAACTTCGAACAGAAATTGCAAATTTTTGCGCACTCAAGGAAACCCAACCGCCATAGAAAAAATCAAGTACGAAGTTGACAAATTCACCCATTTGGTCTGAAATCTGAATCAAAGAAGACGAAGGTGAGCAAATTTGACACACCACGTTTGGACTAAAATCTGACTGTTCACGAAGAAGAAGAGGTGGGCCAATTTGACACACCACGTTTGGACCGAAATCTGACTGTTCACCAAGAAGACAAGGTGGGCCAGTTTGATAAGCGATATGTTAATGTGCGCAAGTGCGCTTTGGTATCGAAAGAAATTTCATTTCGTATTTAATGAGTGTTACGCCACTTTTAGAGACATTTTAATGTAAAATTTTTCATATATTATGATAGATTTTAAGCCTGGTAATGCTCTCGTTAATGTAGAATATATGTGCATATCTATCGTAAATGTAAAGAGACAATTGTGCTTATTACAAAACGTAGCATTTGAAATTACAAACAAAACAATTTTAATAACAAAAAAGACTGAGGAATGATTTGACGGCGCAGAACTTCAGGCAAACCTTACTCAAAAAATTTTGAACCTTAAAACTGTATAAAATTAACTAAATGTGTGCAATATTGAACTTCATATGAGGCGAGTCCGGTGAACATTTTATGTCACGTTCGGGTCAGGTCAATTGGCCGCCTAGATCATGGGATTTAACGGCTTTTAGACTATTTTTGGTGGGGCTATGTTTAAGATACAGACATCTGTATCTATATATAAATATGGTTTGATGTGGACTAGGTTCAGGTTGGATGTGGAGAGGGTGTAACTCACTGTTCCAAATTTCAACCGGAAGGTTGGAAAGAATATGCCAAAATTGGACTAAGCGGATGGACCATTTGAAACGCAGTCACGGTCAACAAAATTGTTTGGACCGTACTATCGATTCAAATAAAGAATTCATGAAGTTTTCTGAATTTTAAGTTATTTTTTTTTTAAACTTTCCTATAGCTCTCAAAAAACACCCTTTAAATAATGAATCAAATTCCATATTCCCACAAAGAGAAACCATACTCTCTTTATAGGCAAAAACGAAAAATAGTAAATGGGAGGTCAGCGGCAACCTTTTTCCGCTTCGCTCCCGCTCTGGCAATTACCTTCTTCGCTCCGCTCCCGCTCATTTACTTTTAAATTGACTATTTAATTTTAAATTTTCTTTTTATACGCACCGTGCCCTATTAAGTTAATTTTTTCATTGCGTTTACAACATCAAGCAATATTCAACTCCGATTATTTGGATTCTTGATTGCCGTCTACATCGGGCTGCATCCTTATAAAGCCTCCATATAAACCGATTTGCTTATTTGAATTCCTCAGCCTCTAGAGGGCGCAATTCTTATCGAATTTGGCAAATATTTTGCATACCGGTTTCTTTTATGACCTCCAACATTTTTTTTAATGTACAGTCTCAATCGGTCCGTAACCGTTTAAAGCCCCCATATAAACCGATTTCCCGATTGTACTTTCTGAGCTCCTAGAGGGCACATTTCTTATTCGATTTGGGTTAAATTTTACATAATATCTGCTCACACCTCCGACTCCCGTATAATCCAACCTCCCCATTTTACTTCCTAAGCGTCTAGAAGGCTCAATTATTACTTGATTTGACCAAAACAATCCACGACAAGTATAATCTGAATCCGTGTCTATTGCTCGTATATAAACTTTACTTCTTTATCAATCATTAATTAATTTGGAATCAATTCCTCACCTAATTTCAAAAAACAAGTACAAACTCATTTTGTTTGGCCGTACAGAACTTTGGATACCCACCACCAAGGATATGTGTATTTATTTTCATATTTTATTATGAACCTACCATATATATAAAGAGTGATTTTTTTGAGGTTAGGATTTTCATGCATTAGTATTTGACAGATCACGTGGGATTTCAGACATGGTGTCAAAGAGAAAGATGCTCAGTATGCTTTGACATTTCATCATGAATAGACTTACTAACGAGCAACGCTTGCAAATCATTTTCAGTGAATGGGCCCTAGAAAAGTTGACAGAAAATCCGCTTTTTTATCGACAAATTTTGTTCAGCGATGAGGCTCATTTCTGGTTGAATGGCTACGTAAATAAGCAAAATTGCCGCATTTGGAGTGAAGAGCAACCAGAAGCCGTTCAAGAACTGCCCATGCATCCCGAAAAATGCACTGTTTGGTGTGGTTTGTACGCTGGTGGAATCATTGGACCGTATTTTTTCAAAGATGCTGTTGGACGCAACGTTACGGTGAATGAACACATTTCGAACCGAACACTGATTTTGGTAAAAAAATTCAATGATTTGCAAGCGTTGCTCGTTAGTAAGTCTATTCATGATGAAATGTCAAAGCATACTGAGCATCTTTCTCTTTGACACCATGTCTGAAATCCCACGTGATCTGTCAAATACTAATGCATGAAAATCCTAACCTCAAAAAAATCACCCTTTATTAATGTTCAGGTACTGAGAAGTTTTTATAAGTCACATTTTAAAACTACAAGGAAATCAGGTTACAAATGAGGATTTTACGGCTTGAGATCCCAGATCTGCAGATCGGTCCATATGGTAGCTATATCCAAATATGGTCTGAGTTGGACCATACACGGTTCGGATATCCGGTAGCCTAGTGCAACTCCATGTTCCAAACTTATATCAAAGTATAGTCTGATTTGGACCAGATTTGATTCGGACAACGAGAAATCTAGTCCAACTCACTGCTCTAAATATCAGCGAAATAGTGCAACACTCTGTTTTAAAGTTCGGCGAAATTCGGTAACAAATGCAGATTTTATCGGCAGATCGGTTTATAAGACATCAATATCTAAATATGGTTCGATGAGGACTATGTTTATGTTGGATAACGAGAGGGTGTAACTCACTGTTCCAAATTTCAGCGAAATCGGGTAACAAATGGGTTTTTATGGGTTTAAGACCCTTAAGTCGCAGGTCGGTATATATGGTAGCTATATCTAAATATAGTTCGATCTAGACCAAACTTGTTGTGGATGTCGACAAGATGTCACTGTTCCAAATTTTAACAAAATCACGCCCTTCAATCGGTAGTTTGGTCTGTATGGCAGCTATATCTAATTATAGCCCGATATGAAACATTTACGGTTAAGATATCGGGGGCCTTAGTACGACTCGCGGTTTGTAATTTCAACTAAATCGGATAATAAATCGGGCTTCTATGGACTTAACACATTAAAGCGGAAGATCGATCTTTATGGCAGCTATATCTACATATAATGCGATCTTGTTCTTTCAAGAATTTAACCTGCATATAGACAAACTACGAATCTGTGCCAAACTTTAGAAAAATATCTTAATATGTGAAGGCTCTAGTGTGATTACAACAGACACACATGCATTATTAAATCATCTTAGAATTTTACGACGATCCAGAACCAGAATATGTATACTTTGTAGGGTCGGAAATGGGTATTTCGAAATTTGCAAACGGAATGAGTAAATGAACCTCCTTTCCTATGGTGGTGGATATAAAAATCCATGGAGTTTTTTATTGCACCTTTTTAGTTACTAGAGTTTGACAAATGCGATCAATAGTGGATAGTATACAAGATTCGGCAATATTCGTAAACAACAAGTTCGTAAACCAAAAAAAAAATGTTCTTTAAAAATTTTTATTTTGTTGGAGCGGAGCGAGTTTTGAGATTGGGAACCGCTCCGCTCCCGGTTCGCCTCCTCTGCTCCGCTCCGAATCCATGTATGGATCAATTCGGTCCATGTTTTTTGTTGTTTTACTTTTAACTATTTGTTCATTTCATAAAAGAAGAAATCCGACATTTTCAAGAACATGGGACCCTCACAAGTCTTTTTTCTAGTAAATGTATTTTGGTGTGGTAGCTTATACTAGGAAGTAGCACCCTATGATATTTGAACTTTTTGCTAAGTTTTAAATGTTTTTTGCAATACTATTCTTTCAATAGAAAGCATTAAACAATGGTCTAAAACCGGACAAGATCCTGCAATGGAATCTCAATAATATTTTAAGACCAAAAAAAGAAAGCGCAAACAGACAAAATGAAGTAAAGGTAAAACGAACGAACGATCTTCTCAGCAATTATAGAAGATCGAGTCGCTTTGAAGAAGATCAAACAGCCTGTAATAGCCAATTTAGATTTGTCCGATTTGGCTGAAATTTTTTCATGCAGTGTCCTCTTATGACTTTCAACAACTGTGCCAAGTACGGTTCAAAACGGCCTATAACCTGATATAGCTCCCATTTAAACCGACCTACCGATTTGACTTCTTGAGTCCATACAGGCCGCAATTTTTGTGCGATTTTGCTGTAATTTTGCATGCGGTGTTCTGTTACGACTTTTTACAACTGTGTCTAGTACTGTCCAAATTAGTCTATAACCTGATATAGCTCTCATACAAACCGATCTCCCGATTTGACTCCATCAGTCCTTACAAACCGCAATTTTTGTCTGATTTGGCTGAAATTTTGCATGTGGTAATCTGTTACGACTCCCAACAACTGTGCAAGTATGGTTCAGAAAAGTCTATAACCCAATATAGCTCTCATATAAACCGGTTTCTTTATTATCCTTGTTCGGTTTGTAGAAGCTTTAACTTTTGCTACTTTGACAGAAGTTTTGTATGTAGAATAAAATTATGCCCTTCAACTGAATTTATTTTGCATAAATTTTTAGCAGAATCCATGGTGGTGGGTTCCCAAGATTCAGCCCGGCCGAACTTAGCACGCTTTTACTAGTTTATTTAATGCTTAAAGGATTTAAAAAAAGGGCTAATTTTCATGAAATTGTGCCCAAGGCACTTTTTGGCCCAAGGACGAACGCTATTGATCTTAACAAAATTGGTCCAGATTAAGATACAGCTCTCATATATATCTTTCATCCGGTATGTCCTTTTAAGGCTGTAGATGTCACAATGTAGGTCCGATCTCTACAAAATTTAGCATGATGTGTTTGACGTCCCAATACGTGTGCAAAATTTCATAAAAATCAGTCTAGATTTAAATATAGCCCCCATATATGTTCTTCAACCGATATGGTGTTTTAATGCTGGAAAGGCCACAATGTTGGCCCTATCTAAAAAAAAAAAATATCGTGAGGTGTTTCATTTGATGTCCTTGCATGAGTTTAAAAATTCATACAAATTGCTCAAAATTTAGAGATAGCTCCCATATCTGATATGACACTTTAAGGCTGTGGTAGGCGCAATGTAGGTCCTATCGTACGAAAATGGAACAAGGTTCTATTCGATACTTCAAAAGGTATGCAAAATTAAAGCTTGACTTTATTTTATATCCCCCGTTCCTTAATGGCAAGTAGTTCGCAGACTCGGTGGTGTAGGGTATTATATAGTCGGCTCCGCCCAACATTTGCTTTTCCTTACTGGTTTTTGAAAATATACTCAACACAAATACAGCAAAAACTATTTGGATCAAGCATACAACATTTCCTTTGCGAATTCATTTCGAAAATAACCACAAAAAATTTTTTATGTCCAAAAAACGGGTTTCTAGGTAAATATCGCATATTTTGGTCCAAAGCTGTATCTCAAGATCAAAAGCTGTTGGTGAAAATCCGGAGTACGGATTTGGAAAAAAAGTCGTCAATTTGAGATAGAAACAACAACAACATCGTAGGAAATAGCAAACACGTCTGCTGTTTGCTGACCAGTGTAATCAATCATAATAGAAACCCCCTACAAATCTGCTGTCAAAGTATAGGCGCTTAAGCTAATTTTTGTGTATCTGCGTAAAATGGTAAAACGCAATTGTCAAATTAGAACAAAATTACAAACGAACAGGGAATGTTTGTTGTATGTTATCTTGTAGTTTATATGTTGAAGGAGCAAGGTGCCTGTACTCGACTTTAATTAAAATGTCGACAAATTATTATAGGAAATAATAATTTGTTTGTGTTTCATTATAAGTTACGTTGGATTTTCCAAGGTGAGGTCATCAATGATTAAATTGAAATTAATTGCAATACCTTATCGTAAGGAGTTCTATTTGTTGACTTACCTCAAAAATATTTATGAAGATTAAAAATGGTTGAAAGCAACAATGGTTACCACAAATTAATCCTATTAAGTACACTATGAATGACTCAACGAAATAAACGACGAACAACATAATTAGATTTGAACGGGTCAAATTTAATAAATCCCTTGACAGTGGCTTTTATTCATTAAGTTAAGAACATTTGAGAGTGTAACAGGGTAAGGTAAGGTCGAAAAGAGTGTGCGGATATGAATCCGCCCCATGAACATGCACCTAACATGCACTCTAAATAAAAACAAGAAAAATCGTGCTAAATTCGGCCGGATCTAATATTATATACCCTCCATCATGGATCATATTTGTCGAGTTCTTTGCCCAGTATCTCTTTATAAGAAAACAAAGAATAATCGATAAAAAATGCCATGCTATTGGAGTCATATCAGGTTATGAACCGGTTCGCACCATACTTGGTTTGGACGTTGGAGACCATAGTTGAAGTCATTGTACAAAATTTCAGCCAAATCGGATTAGAATTGCACCCTATTGGAGCTCCAGAAGTAATCTCGGGAGATCGGTTTATATGAAGGCTATATCAGATTATAGACCTAATCAGACCATATTTGGCACACATGCTGGAGGTCATAGGAGATGTTGCGCAAAATTTCAGCCAAATCAGACAACAATTATGCTCTCTATTGGCACAAGAAGTATAATCGGGAGATTATTTTATATGGGAGCTATTCCATGCTATGAACCGATTCGATTTAAAATAGTTATGAACTGATTTTGACTATGCTCGGCATAGTTGTTGGAAATCATCACAAAACCCCTCAAAATTTCAGCTAAATCGAAAAAAATTGCGCCGTCTAGAGGCTCAAGATCCAAGATTGGTTTATATGGCAGCTATATCAAAACATGGATCGATATGGCCTATTTAATACAATCCCAACCGACATACAATAATAGGAAGTATGTGTGCATAATTTTAAGTGGCTGGCTTTACTCCTTCGAAAGTTTGCTTGCTTTCCACAGACAGACGGACGGACTTGACTTAAAATGTCATAGCGATCAACAATATACATACCTTATGGGGTCTTAGACCAATATTTCGATGTGTTACAAACGGAATGGCGCAGTAGTACCCCCATCCTATGGTGGAGGATATAAAAAAAATAACTTCGAAAAAAGTCTGGCGTTACCTAAAAGCACCAAATCTTGTGCGAAAAGCACTTGGCATCCCTGGTCGTCACCACATATTTCAAAACAACAATGAAATCAGCAAGATTTTTTTTCTTTTAAATCCATTATCTAAAAAAAAAGTAATCATGAGAAAATGTCGCGAAAAACTAACATAGTACCAGCCATAACAATGTCAAAGACAACGAATAGGCAGCGAATGATGTGAATCATTTCAGTGTTGATTGAATAAAGGCTATTTGCTTTCAAGGGAATATTTTTAAATACTTCGTTAATTTCTTTTGTACCCACCATTATAAAATGGGATTTAGGAGAGAATGCCAGAAGAGGAGCGGGTTTGTAAATTTGTTTGTTCAGTATAAACTCAAAAACGACTTTACCGATTATCTTAAAATTTTCACAGATTGTGTAAGTTGGTCTGGAGGGAGTAAGAGATTATATAATTTTTTGATATCGGAAAAGGGTTGAACCCTCCCCCTTACCTCAAAAGCAACACCCAAAAAAAAAGTGGGTCGATCGGGACAATATAGAGCACTAATTAAATGTATTTGGGAGTAGAGTACGAATTTAATATTATGAATTGTTTCGAAGTACCTAGGAAGTCACCCCGACCACAAAACACCCTCTAATAGACAAATATTATTCAAGAGTAGATTACGAATATAGTCTGGAAGGATCAATCTATCTCCTTCTTCTAAATATATAAAAATAAATTTGTATTTGTTTCTAGGTTTGTTTGTGGGTTTGTAAATTTGTTTGTTCCGTATAGACTCAAAACGGTTAAACCGATTTCTTTGAAATTATCACAGATTGTGGGTAGTGATCCGGAAGGAGCAATAGGCTATATAATTTTTTGATATCGCAAGGAGGGCGGACCGATTGGTTCAAGTAATTGGGGGCCGCCCCGACCCCAAAACCCCCCAAATTAGGTTTATTGGACGATATTGACAATATGGTTATCGAATAAAAGGTATTCGGGAGTAGATTACGAATATGGCCAGGAAGGAGCAATAGGCTACATAATTAATTTAACCCAAAAGTACCACTCAAAAATAAAAGTGGGCCAATCGGGACAATATGGGACTTAAATGAAAGCTATTCAAGTGTAGAGTACGAATTACATATTAAAAATTGAGTCAAAGTAATTGCGGCCGCCTTAACCCCAAAACCCCCCCAAATAGGTTTATTGGACGATAATGATAATATGGGGCTCGAATGAAAGGTATTCGGGAGTAGATTACGAATATGGCGAGGATGGAGGTATAGGCTATGTAATTTGTTGATGTTGGAAGGGAGCGGACCTTCCCCCCTTACCACAAAAACGCCAACCAAAATCAAAAGTGGACCGATAGGGAAAATATGGGTATCAAATGAAAGACATTGGAGAATAGAATACGAATGTGGTATAAAAACTTGAGTTCAAGTATCCAAAGGGTCGTCCAACCCCAAAAACGGCTCCAAATAGACGTATGCCATAAAAAACGAGGTCCAAGTAATTGATGGTCGCCGCATCCCCGATAAGCTTCCCAAACAAAGCTTGATGAAACTCAAATTATTGAGTTTCATTAAACATTGTGTCCAAGAATATAAGTGGTGCTTTACCTCCTAAAATCGCCTCCAATAGGTTATTTGACCTATTAAAACAATGGGGAATGAAGTGATAGTTTTTTTTTGAGTTGAGTGCGTCATTCAATTTGTGCTCAAGTGGCAATTTGGTGCACAACCCTCATATAGACGCCCTCCACCAAACGGCTGCATTCACCAATCATAACAATATGAGGTTAAATTAAAGGTATAAGGTTGTGAACTACAAATCTGATATCACTATTCTGCTCATATATCTAGCGGTCCACTTCACCCCAGAACAGTCGATCAATTATAAAGACCTTATGGGACACTGTGTGATTTAATTAATGTGTGGGGACACAAATAAATGTAAATGCAATTATAACTTTCAGCGTGATAAAAGGAGTTGCAAACCTTAACGTTAAGGTTGCAACCATTTTTGGCTCATACCAAAGGACGTGATGCTGGGCAATACTTTTTTGTTCAAAAGTTTTATATGGTTTAATAGTAAAAACTATCGCCACCGCACCAAATATATAAACTGGCAAATTAGTTCTTTGCCACAAAAAATCGTTTAATATGCTAATTTGACTAAAAATTTTACTATTTAATAGGCAGTCATATGGTATGGTGGTTGTCTATGAATGACTATTCGAAAACAACCACCAGATGATGATCCACTCTAAGCGAGTAACATTTAGCGCCATCTGGCAGTCTTCAATTGATTTTTTGATCGAATTAAAAACAGCCAGTAGATGGCGCTAATTTGGAGAAGCCAGCATGACGGAGACACTAGAACTACTCGTTGATACACATTTGTCGTGAAACTATTCACACAGAAAAAATGCAAATGCAGTGCTAATTTTACCTATGAACACTCCACTAAGAAACAGGGGCAAACTACTCACATATCAATGAGTGCAGACCGATTCAAGTTTAAGCTCAATTTTAAAGGGCCTTCTTTTTATAGCCGAGTCCGAACGGCGTGCCGCAGTGCGACACCTCTTTGGAAAGAAGTTTTACATGGTATAGTACATCACAAATGTTGCCAGTAGTAGTAGGGGAAAACCACCACTGACATTTTTTTCTGATGGTCTTGCCGGAATTCGAACCCAGGCGTTCAACGTCATAGACGAACATACCAACCTCTGCGCTACGGTGGGCTCCGAAAAAATAATACAGACCTAAATTTTACCGATTAAACATGGTATTGACTAATAAAAAATTTTTTCAGGCAAAGTGTTAATTGCTTTAATTGTTTTTGACATTGTAAAAAAATTTGTTCACGCCGTTCGGAATCGGCTATAAAAAGGAGGCCTCTTATCATTGATCTTAAAACTTGAATCAGACTGCACTCATTGATATGTGAGAAGTTTTCGACTTTTTGTTAGTGGAATGTTCATGGACAAAACAGGATATATGTGGATTATGGCAAAAAGGGGCGCAAATCTGTATCAGTTTCATGGCCAAGTGTTTCAGGGATGCCACGCCTCATAGAATCTCCCTGAACCACACATATATACCGACTATAGCAATATGTAGCTCCAAAGTGATTTTCGGGAGTGGAGTATGAATCTGACATCCACTTTTGGAGCAAAGAGTTTGGCTACTCCAATCCACCACCAAATCCAAGACAATGAAGTATATCTAATATCCAAGCTATAATGTCCGGACCCTCCGCTTACCCTATTTCCAAAAACGATAGATCTCGGAGATGGGCGGGATATATAGAGGGCCGCCCCACCTCCAAACCCACCAGCCAAATGGAATATAAACCAATAATGACAATATGGGACTCAATTGAAAGGTATTTTAGACCAGAGCACGAATCTGATATATGGGGATCTGTCAAAAACACCCCATACTGGACATATTTACCGACCATAGCAAAATACGGCTCTAAAGAATGGTATTTGGGAGAAGAACACCAATAAAATATCTACATTGGCGTGAAATATCTGAAAGGCCTCATCAGCATCCCCAAACAGGACTTATTTCCTGTCGTGACCGTATAGGGCTCAGATAAAATAAGAGAGTGAAAGAAGGCGTAGCGGTCCAGCTAGTTATATATAAAATTGCGTGCACAAATCTTAAAAAATTTTATTCAACTTCTATGCCCACACATGTTTTGCGTATTTTATTTATAAAATTTGTTTTGACAGGTTGGTTAACAGTGCTACCAGCTGATGGCAAACAAATAGACTGGCACTGCAATCTTTTTTGCGTTTTGGTTTATACTCTTTACTGCTTGTCTATCCAGTACTAAAATAAAACACAGCAATAGACTACTATACGGATGGTTTCAAACTAGACGACCAGTACTGCAATTCTGTAATTTAAAGCGAAAAACATTTAGTTAAATTTTTCGACAAATATATCGTTTGCACCAACGGAAATCGTTTCCTGTTTGCTTTGACAACTCTATCCAAAAAAGCGAAAAGCACAAAGAGGTGTTGGAAAAATAATAAAGCTGGAGTTATATGCCACGCACAGCGTGCTTATGCGTGCTTGAGCAATCAAATGCACCCACATGCGTTCTTTTGGTTGAGTTGCTTTTGCTCCACGAGAATTTCTAAAAAACAGCTTATTTTAGTCATTTTCAAAGTTAATTTCAATGGAAATTGTTAATAATATTGATTAAAATGATTTTAAAAAGAATTTCATGATTTAACAGACTGCAAAACAATTTTTGAATAGTGAACTTATTCACATCAAATGTTTTGCGCCCAGAAACGCGTTCAAAGTTGAGAGTTGGTTAAATTATTCCGTCAGATGCGCGCGTGTATTTGTTGTGTAACTCACACAATACAAACGAAACTATTTTAATTTTGTTGACCAATCGCGTAAGTATGCATTAGTTGCGCGAGGTATGTAATATTGAAATAAACTTTGTTATCATTCACTTGTTAAATTTCATTACTATACTTTTGAATTTGTATTTTATGTAATAGAAAATTACATTTTGTTTTATGTCATTACGCAAATAAATTTTGAATCGAACAAACGATTTGTCGGCCACATATAATTTTATCAATAGGTTATGGGCCTTTGTGAAAATAAAAAAAGGATTGCAATAAAGAAACAATAAGGACTAAATAAAGGAATTCAATAAGGATACGCTAAAGAATTCGCTAAGGAAAGAAAAAAAAAAAAAATAAAAAAAAAAAAAAAAAAAAATAATAATAAATTAAAATCTAAAATGTCGGATGCAAAATCTAAATTTGCGAAGCTAAGCAATGAAAATTATGCTAACTGGAAATTCAAGATGGAATTGCTATTGCGTAAGAATAATTTGTGGAAGCGTGTCATTGAAGGATCTCGTCCTCCGCCGAAAATTGGACAGAACAATGAAATTACCAATAAGTCGGAAATCGAAGAATGGGACATAAAGGATGATGAAGCCCGAGGAACGATTGGATTGCTTGTAATGGACGACCAATTGGGACACATCCGAAATGCAAAGACCGCTAAGGACACCTGGAACGCACTCAAAGAATATCATGAGAAAAACACACTTACAAATAAGGTATACTTGATGAGGTCCATATGTAGTTTAAAACTTCAAGAAGGAGGTGATGCAGTTGCTCACATAAATGCAATGAACGATTTATTTACGAAACTACGGGATGTTGGCGAAGAAAGTTTGTCGGATAAGTGGAGTGCTGCTATGCTTTTAAGTAGCTTACCCGAAGGATATGACACTCTTATTACATCCCTTGAATCCCGCAAGGAAGAAGAGATAACATTCGCTTTAGTGCAACAAAGAGTTATTGCAGAATTCGAAAGACGGCATCACGCAACCAATGAGGGAAGTGATTCAGTTTTGAAAGCAGTGACCGGTAATAGTAGTGTATGCTATTTCTGTAAAAAGTCAGGACATCAAAAGAAGACCTGCATCAAGTATAAAAACTGGAAAAGTAAGCAAAATCCCGGAAAGAATGCTAATAAAGTCAATTCGGTTGAAGAAAAGGTAAACAAGTCATCAAAGAGCGAAGATTTTTTGTTCAATTTTTGCAAGAATAAGAAGTTTTCTTGGCTTGTCGATTCCGGTGCTACACGACATACAGTAAGTGAAAGAAATTTTTTCAAGAAATTTAATGAAAGTTACAAAAGCTCGATTGAACTGGCAAATGGACAGACTGTGGCTATTGAAGGCATTGGTTCAGGTGAGATTGTTGTATGCAATGAATTTGGTGACCAACATACATTGAAGTTGAATGAAGTATTGTATGCTCCGTGTTTGGTTGGTAACATTCTCTCAGTCAGACAGCTAACAAAATCAGGATATAACGTATCATTTAAAGACAGCAATTGTTACATAAACTTTGGTAACAAAAATATCGGAATGGCAGATATTGACAGTGGAATGTATATTTTACGGCAACCAGTTTTTGTTAATGCGGTATTGCAACATAATGAAAATTGCATTCACCAATGGCATCGGAAGCTAGGACATCGTGATCCTGAAGCGATTCGGAAAATGTGCAAAGAAAACATGGTTCAAAATTTGAAAATAGTTGACTGCGGAATAAAGGAAATTTGCGAATCTTGCGTTAAGGGTAAAATGACTCGAATGTCATTTCCAAAGCAGTCAATGACAAAATCTACAGCTCCTTTAGAATTAATCCATAGTGACGTATGTGGGCCAATGCAAACAACTACACCGTCTGGAAAAAGGTTCATGGTAACATTTATAGACGATTTCTCAGGTTTTACCATAATAAGATTGTTATCGCAAAAATCTGAGGTGTTACAGACATTTAAGGATTTTGTTACATTGTGCCGCACTAAATTCGGACACATTCCAAAGAAAATTCGATCCGATAGGGGTGGAGAGTACACGGGAAAAGCATTTGAGGATTTTCTAAAGTTTGAAGGCATTGAAAGCCAATTGACTGCTCCGCATTCTCCACAACAAAATGGAAAAGCGGAAAGAAAGAACAGAACTTTGATTGAAATGGCAAGATGTATGTTAATAGATGCAAATTTACCGCACATGTTTTGGGGAGAAGCAGTTTCAACCGCCAATTTCATACAGAATAGAGTTTTAACCAGAACGACCAATTCTACTCCATACGAGTTGTGGTTTGGAGTCAAACCAAGTCTAGAGAAATTTCACATTTTTGGTTCAAGATGTTTGGTACACATTCCATCTGAAAAAAGACGTAAGCTAGATGACAAAGCACATGAAATGTTGTTTCTGGGTTATGATGAGAAGTCTAAGGCTTTTCGCTGCTACAATCAGGATACTAAGAAAGTCTGTATTAGTCGTGATGTGATATTCACAGATGTTATAAAGAATAAAGATGATGATGTCTCAATTTCATTAAATCCGAGAGATAATGGATTATTGATTGAGGAGGAGATACCAGAAGAAAACGTAACAGAAGAAATTGATGCACAAGAAAATGATACAGATGAAAATGCAATCAATATTCCAACTGAGGACAGCAGCTCAATACAAGATGTAAATATTTCTGACCAGCAAAATGAGATTAGAACTTCAAACAGATCTACTAAAGGCATTGCGGCAAGGAGACTCATTGATGAAATATGGACAGCAAATGAGATTAAAGAGCCGAAATCATATGAAGAAGCTATTAGCAGTGCAGAAAGTGTACAGTGGATGGAAGCTATGCAAGACGAGTTAGAATCTCTTCAATCAAATCAGACTTGGAACCTCGTTTCACTTCCAGAAGGAAGAACAGCAATTGGAAGTAAATGGGTATTTAAAGTGAAACGCGATGCTAATGGTCAAATAAATAGATTCAAGGCACGACTAGTCGCTCAAGGGTTTTCACAGAAATTCGGTGTCGATTATGACGAAGTTTTTGCACCTGTTGCGACACATACCTCGTTTCGAATCCTGCTGTCAATTGCTGGTAAGGAAAAAATGACTGTTAATCATTTTGATGTGAAGACTGCATTTTTAAATGGAAAGCTCTCTGAAACCATTTATATGAAACAACCTCCAGGTTTTCAAGAGGACAATGAGCAGGTTTGTTTGCTAAAGAAAAGTATTTATGGACTGAAACAGGCTGCTAGGTCTTGGAATATGGTTCTACATGAAGCTCTTGAAAAATTGGGATTTAAACAATGCGTAAATGATGTATGTTTCTACCGGGGAAATATATGTGGAACGTTGAGCTATATTCTTGTATATGTCGACGATATCATTGTGGCATGTCGCACATCAAAACAAATTATGTATGTCGAAAATGCGTTGTCTAAGAATTTCACTATCACAAACTTGGGTGAAATTAAACATTATCTGGGAATTGAAATTTCTAAAGATGTTAAAGGAAACTTTCAGCTATGTCAGTCATCGTACATAGAAAGAATTGTAAATGAATATGGTATGCAGAATTCAAAGCCTGTAAGAACGCCAATGGATGTTAGTTACGGGAAAGCAGAAGGATCAAAATTTCTTGAGTCAAATACAAAGTATCGGAAAATCATTGGACACTTTTTATACATATCAACAAATACAAGACCGGATATTTCAGCTTCTGTAAGTATCTTGGCTCAAAAGGTTTCTAAACCAACAATGGAAGATTGGTCTCAGTGTAAAAGAGTTTTGAAGTATCTTAAGTCTACATCAGAAATAAAGTTAAAATTAAGCAACGAAGAAAATGAACAAAGTCTCGTTGGATATGCTGATGCAAATTGGGCAGAAGAAAGAACTGAAAGAAAATCCAATAGCGGAAGAATTTTTCTTTATAATGGAGGTACAATTGGATGGTCTTGTCAGAAACAAACACTTGTAGCATCTTCAACATGCGAGGCTGAGTACATTTCTTTATCAGAAGCGGCTAAAGAAGCAAAGTGGTTAAGGCAATTGTTGGAAGAAATACATCATCCTACCAACGAACCAACTGTAATTTACAATGACAATCAAAGCTGTTTACGTCTGGTAAATGACGACAAGTTTTCTTTTCGTACTAAGCACATGGATACAAAATATAAATTAACAAAAGACTTAGTAAAGAAAGGAATAATAACATGCATATATTGTCCAACGGAGGAGATGGTAGCTGATATATTAACCAAACCACTAACAGCATCTAAACATATTGCTCTCTGCGAAAAATGTAATTTAAAGTGAATGAGGAGGAGTATTGAAATAAACTTTGTTATCATTCACTTGTTAAATTTCATTACTATACTTTTGAATTTGTATTTTATGTAATAGAAAATTACATTTTGTTTTATGTCATTACGCAAATAAATTTTGAATCGAACAAACGATTTGTCGGCCACATATAATTTTATCAATATGTAACTCTACCTTAATTTTTCTCAAAGCCTGAAATTATTCTTGTTATACCCTACACCACCACTGTGGTGCAGGGTATTATAAGTTTGTGCAGTTGTTTGCAACGCTTAGAAGGAGAGCAGCTAGACCCATTGATAAGTACACCGATCGACTCAGAATCACTTACTGATTAGATTTAGCCATGTCCGTCTGTGAGTCCATGTATTTTTTTAACCAAAGCACAAGTCGTATTTGTGTGCACATGCAAGTTTTTGTTCGATTTTGGTAAAAATGAGTTCAGATTAAGATATAGCTCCCGTACATATGTTTCGCGGAGGCCACAGTAGCACAGCGGTTAGCTTGTCCGCCTATGACGCTGAACGCCTGGGTTCAAATACTGACGAGACCATCATAAAATTTTCAGCGGTGGTTATCCCCTTCGAATGCTGGAGACATTTGAGAGGTACTATGCCATGTAAAAATTTCTCCTCAAAAGAGATGTCGCACTGCGGCACACCTTTCGGACTCGGCTATAAAAAGAAGTCCCCTTATCATTGAGCTTAAACTTGAATCGGACTGAACTCATTGATATGTGAGAAGTTTGCCCCTGTTCCTTAATGGAATGTTTATGGGCAAATTTGCAATTTATTGGGTTGCTCAAAAAGTAATTGCGGATTTTTTAAAAGAAAGTAAATGCAATTTTAATAAAACTTAGAATGAACTTTAATCAAATATACTTTTTTATACCCTCCACCATAAGATGGGGGGTATACTAATTTCGTCATTCTGTTTGTAACTACTCGAAATATTCGTCTGAGACCCCATAAAGTATATATATTCTTGATCGTCGTCGATCTAGCCATGTCCGTCCGTCTGTCCGTCCGTCCGTCCGTCCGTCTGTCTGTCGAAAGCACGCTAACTTCCGAAGGAGTAAAGCTAGCCTCTTGAAATTTTGCACAAATACTTCTTATTAGTGTAGGTCGGTTGGTATTGTAAATGGGCCATATCGGTCCATGTTTTGATATAGCTGCCATATAAACCGATCATGGGTCTTGACTTCTTGAGCCTGTAGAGTGCGCAATTCTTATCCGATTGGAATGAAATTTTGCATGACGTGTTTTGCTATGATATCCAACAACTGTGTCAAGTATGGTTTAAATCGGTTTATAACCTGATATAGCTGCCATATAAACCGATCTTGGGTCTTGACTTCTTGAGCCTCTAGCGTGCGCAATTCTTATCCGATCAGAATGAAATTTTGCACGACGTGTTTTGTTATGATATCCAACAACTGTGCTAAGTATGGTTCAAATCGGTCCATAACCTGATATAGCTGCCATATAAACCGATCTTGGGTCTTGACTTCTTGAGCCTCTGGAGTGCGCAATTCTTATCCGATTGAAATGAAATTTAGCACGACGTGTTTTGTTATGATATCCAACAACTGTGTTGGGTATGGTTCAAATCGGTTCATAACCTGATATAGCTGCCATATAAACCGATCTGGGCTCTTGACTTCTTGAGCCTCTAGAGTGCGCAATTCTTATTCGATTGGAATGAAATTTTGCACGACGTGTTTTGTTATGATATCCAACAACTGTGCCAAGTATGGTTCAAATCGGTTCATAACCTGATATAGCTGCCATATAAACCGATCTTGGGTCTTGACTTTTTGACCCTCTAGAGTGCGCAATTCTTATCCGATTGGAATGAAATTTTGCACGACGTGTTTTATTATGATATGCAACAACTGTGTTGGGTATGGTTCAAATCGGTTCATAACCTGATATAGCTGCCATATAAACCGATCTGGGCTCTTGACTTCTTGAGCCTCTAGAGTGCGCAATTCTTATTCGATTGGAATGAAATTTTGCACGACGTGTTTTGTTATGATATCCAACAACTGTGCCAAGTATGGTTCAAATCGGTTCATAACCTGATATAGCTGCCATATAAACCGATCTTGGGTCTTGACTTTTTGACCCTCTAGAGGTCGCAATTATTATCCGATTTGTCTGAAATTTTGTACGACGGATTCTCTCATGACCATCAACATAAATGTTTATTATGGTCTGAATCGGTCTATAGCCCGATACAGCTCCCATATAAATCGATCTCTCTATTTTACTTCATGAGCCCCCAAAGGGCGCAATTCTTATTTGAATTGGCTGACAGTTTACACAGGTCTCCAACATATAATTTAATTGTGGTCCAAACCGGACCATATCTTGATATCGCTCTAATAGAAGAGCAAATCTTTTCTTATATCTTCTTTTTGCCCAAGAAGAGATGCCCAAGAAGAGATTTTGCCAAAAATCTAAACGGCAAACGCTTCTAAAGACAAATGTGATTTTTTATACCCTCCACCATAGGATGGGGGGTATACTAATTTCGTCATTCCGCGGGCAGTCAGCAATTTTCGAGAGGAGAGTCTCAGTGAGGAGTCAGGTGGCACTGGCTCTTTACTAAATTCTGAGTGCCAATGATACTCGAGATGACAAGTCGAGTTATTGGCGCCTTCAAATAACCAATGGTCAACATCAGCGTCTGTTCCCAGGTTAGGGGCAGCTGGCGGCGAGCGTCGGATCTTGGAGCAAGCGGCTCGCCACAACGAGGGATACATGCAATCCCACAAACCCATGCGGTTGGGGCGCTGGGCCAGTAACCCGCCCCCAGAAAATATAGAACTACTATGAAAAACAAAGGAATAGTAAAAACGGACCCCCCCAACGTTGACGACCCACGCAAACGAAAAAAGGACCATGATTTGCGGATCTGCACCTGAAATGTCCACACTCTTTATAGAGAAGGTGCAGTATACGCGCTGGCGGATGTATTAGAGAAGTACAAGGCAGACATAACCGCCTTACAGGAAGTGCGATGGACTGGGAATGGCGTCACTACAACACCAAACGGTGACGAACTATACTATAGCTGCCATAACACGAGGCATGAATTTGGCTGCGGATTTGTGGTTAGTCGGAGACCGAAACACCTTGTCTCCAGCTTTACTCCGGTAGATGAGAGGCTAGCCACAATCCGCATAAAAGCCAAATTCTTCAACATCAGTCTTATATGTGCCCATGCCCCTACGGAAGACAAAGACGAGCAGACCAAGGATATTTTCTACGAGCGCCTAGAGAGAGAATATGACCGCTGCCCCGCCCATGATATTAAAATCGTTCTGGGAGATTTTAATGCGAAAATAGGGAAGGAAGAAATTTTTGGTCCAACAGTCGGAAAGTTTAGCCTCCACGAGATAACGTCCAGTAATGGGTTGAGGCTGATAGATTTCGCCGCGGCAAAAAACATGGTAGTTAGTAGCACCAGATTTCAACATAAAAATATCCACAAAGCCACATGGCTGTCACCCGATCAAAACACGAGAAACCAAATTGATCACGTTGTGATAGATGGAAGGCATTCATCCAGCGTGTTAGATGTACGATCGATCCGTGGAGCGAATATAGATTCGGATCATTACCTTGTTGCAGCAAAGGTTCGCACCCGTTTGAACATGACGAGGAAAGTACGATCTGACACTGCACGGAAGCTGGACATTGAAAAGCTGCAGACACAACAAATGGCAGCGGCATACTCCACTCGACTCCTTGTTCCGATGGAAAATGCCGCGAAATCCGTACTTGAGTACCGCCTCCTCCAAAAAACCCATGGTGAAATTTTGCACGACGTGTTTTGTTAAGATATTCAACAACTGTGCCAAGTTTGGTTCAAATCGGTTCATAACCTGATATAGCTGCCATATAAACCGATCTGGGGTCTTGACTTCTTGAGCCTCTAGAGTGCGCAATTCTTATCCGATTGGAATGAAATTTTGCACGACGTGTTTTATTATGATATGCAACAACTGTGTTGGGTATGGTTCAAATCGGTTCATAACCTGATATAGCTGCCATATAAACCGATCTGGGCTCTTGACTTCTTGAGCCTCTAGAGTGCGCAATTCTTATTCGATTGGAATGAAATTTTGCACGACGTGTTTTGTTATGATATCCAACAACTGTGCCAAGTATGGTTCAAATCGGTTCATAACCTGATATAGCTGCCATATAAACCGATCTGGGATCTTGACTTTTTGACCCTCTAGAGGTCGCAATTATTATCCGATTTGTCTGAAATTTTGTACGACGGATTCTCTCATGACCATCAACATAAATGTTTATTATGGTCTGAATCGGTCTATAGCCCGATACAGCTCCCATATAAATCGATCTCTCTATTTTACTTCATGAGCCCCCAAAGGGCGCAATTCTTATTTGAATTGGCTGACAGTTTACACAGGTCTCCAACATATAATTTAATTGTGGTCCAAACCGGACCATATCTTGATATCGCTCTAATAGAAGAGCAAATCTTTTCTTATATCTTCTTTTTGCCCAAGAAGAGATGCCCAAGAAGAGATTTTGCCAAAAATCTAAACGGCAAACGCTTCTAAAGACAAATGTGATTTTTTATACCCTCCACCATAGGATGGGGGGTATACTAATTTCGTCATTCTGTTTGTAACTACTCGAAATATTCGTCTGAGACCCCATAAAGTATATATATTATTGATCGTCGCGACATTTTATGTCGATCTAGCCATGTCCGTCCGTCTGTCTGTCGAAAGCACGCTAACTTCCGAAGGAGTAAAGCTAGCCGCTTGAAATTTTGCACAAATACTTCTTATTAGTGTAGGTCGGTTGGTATTGTAAATGGGCCATATCGGTCCATGTTTTGATATAGCTGCCATATAAACCGATCTTGGGTCTTGATTTTTGAGCCTCTAGAGTGCGCAATTCTTATCCGATTGGGATGAAATTTTGCACGACGTATATTGTTATGATATCCAACAACTGTGCCAAGTATTGTTCACATCGGTCCATAACCTGATATAGCTGCCATATAAACCGATCTTGGGTCTTGACTTCTTGAGCCTCTAGAGTGCGCAATTCTCATCCGATTTGACTGAAATTTTGCATATAGTGTTTTAGTATCACTTCTAACAACTGTGCTAAGTATTGTTCAATTCGGTCCATTACCTGGAATAGCTGTCATATAAACCGATCTTGGGTCTTGACTTCTTGAGCCTCTAGAGTGCGCAATTCTTATCCGATTAGAATGAAATTTTGCACCACGTGTTTTGTTATGATATCCAACAAATGTGCCAAGTATGGTTCAAATCGGTTCATAACCTGATGTAGCTGCCATATAAACCGATCTTGGGTCTTGACTTCTTGGGCCTCTAAAGAGCGCAATTCTTATCCGCAATTCTTGCCTGAAATTTTGTACGACGGATTCTCTCATGACCATCAATATACGTGTTTATTATGGTCTGAATCGGTCTATAGCCCGATACAGCTCCGATATAAATCGATCTCTCTATTTTACTCTTTGAGCCCCCAAAGGGTGCAATTCTTATTCGAATTGGCTGACATTTTACACAGGTCTCCAACATATAATTTAGTTGTGGTCTAAACCGGATCATATCTTGATATCACTCTAATAGCAGAGCAAATCTTTTCTTATAAAATTTTTTGCCTAAGAAGAGATGCCGGGAAAAGAACTGACTAATGCGCTCCATGGTGGAGGGTATATAAGATTCGGCCCGGCCGAACTTAGCACGCTTTTACTTGTTTACACTTTTTTTCTAAAGCAAGCTAAAAGTAACAGCTGATAACTGATAGAAGAAAGATTGCAATTACCGAGTCACAAGCTGTGAAAAAATTTGTCAACGTCGACTATATGAAAAATTCGCAATTACTTTTTGGGCAACCCAACATATGTATCGCCCGATTTCCACTTAAATGACAGTAGTAACTGCAATTTTCAACCGATCTGCACAAAATTTGGCACGAATTGTTTTGTTACAGGTCTTAACATATCTGCAAGATTTCATCAATATCGGTTAAGATTTAGATATATCTCCAATATATATGTATGGCCGATACGGGATGACTATGAGCACCACACAGGCTGGAACTTTGAGCTCCGACTTGTGTGGTGCCCATCGTTATCACGGGAAGCTTAGCTGAAAGCTACCGGGCGCGTCCACAGGTTGCGGATGGTGGAAAGCTCCGTTTTTATGCGGAGTAGCTGCAAATGCGGCCGCGGGCAGTCAGCAATTTTCGAGAGGAGAGTCTCAGTGAGGAGTCAGGTGGCACTGGCTCTTTACTAAATTCTGAGTGCCAATGATACTCGAGATGACAAGTCGAGTTATTGGCGCCTTCAAATAACCAATGGTCAACATCAGCGTCTGTTCCCAGGTTAGGGGCAGCTGGCGGCGAGCGTCGGATCTTGGAGCAAGCGGCTCGCCACAACGAGAGATACATGCAATCCCACAAACCCATGCGGTTGGGGCGCTGGGCCAGTAACCCGCCCCCAGAAAATATAGAACTACTATGAAAAACAAAGGAATAGTAAAAACGGACCCCCCCAACGTTGACGACCCACGCAAACGAAAAAAGGACCATGATTTGCGGATCTGCACCTGAAATGTCCACACTCTTTATAGAGAAGGTGCAGTATACGCGCTGGCGGATGTATTAGAGAAGTACAAGGCAGACATAACCGCCTTACAGGAAGTGCGATGGACTGGGAATGGCGTCACTACAACACCAAACGGTGACGAACTATACTATAGCTGCCATAACACGAGGCATGAATTTGGCTGCGGATTTGTGGTTAGTCGGAGACCGAAACACCTTGTCTCCAGCTTTACTCCGGTAGATGAGAGGCTAGCCACAATCCGCATAAAAGCCAAATTCTTCAACATCAGTCTTATATGTGCCCATGCCCCTACGGAAGACAAAGACGAGCAGACCAAGGATATTTTCTACGAGCGCCTAGAGAGAGAATATGACCGCTGCCCCGCCCATGATATTAAAATCGTTCTGGGAGATTTTAATGCGAAAATAGGGAAGGAAGAAATTTTTGGTCCAACAGTCGGAAAGTTTAGCCTCCACGAGATAACGTCCAGTAATGGGTTGAGGCTGATAGATTTCGCCGCGGCAAAAAACATGGTAGTTAGTAGCACCAGATTTCAACATAAAAATATCCACAAAGCCACATGGCTGTCACCCGATCAAAACACGAGAAACCAAATTGATCACGTTGTGATAGATGGAAGGCATTCATCCAGCGTGTTAGATGTACGATCGATCCGTGGAGCGAATATAGATTCGGATCATTACCTTGTTGCAGCAAAGGTTCGCACCCGTTTGAACATGACGAGGAAAGTACGATCTGACACTGCACGGAAGCTGGACATTGAAAAGCTGCAGACACAACAAATGGCAGCGGCATACTCCACTCGACTCCTTGTTCCGATGATATAATGGCGCAGTGGCAAACAATTTCCCACTCCATGGAAAATGCCGCGAAATCCGTACTTGAGTACCGCCTCCTCCAAAAAACCCATGGTACGACCAAGAGTGTCGAGATGCTACTGAAGCCAAGAATGCGGCATATAGAACAACCCTGCAATAAGTAGCAAAGCGCCAGATGAAGGAGAGGTATCGGGAGAAAAACAGAGAGGAGAAACGTCTATTCCGCAGAAAGAAAAAGGAAATGGAAAGACGTGAGTGTGAGCGAGATGTACAGGAGTCAGAATGAAGTCAGGAAATTCTACAAAAGAATTAAACATCAAACCGATTGCTTTAGTGCAGGCACATCCTCCTGCAGAGACAAAGAAGAAATCTGGTAACTGACACAGACAACATGCTGAGGATATGGAAAGAACATTTTACCCAACTGCTAGTGTCCGATGTTGGCGACGAAGAGGATACCGCAAAACCAATCCCTGATTATGGTATAGAATGTTTACCTCCTAGTCAGAATGAGGTCCAAGTAGCAGTAACCCGACTAAAGAACAACAAGGTAGCAGGAGCCGACGGGTTACCCGCTGAACTATTTAAGACCGGAGGCGACACGCTGATAAGGCGAATGCATCAGCTTATCTGCGCATACGCATACCCGATGATTGGTACCTCAGCATACTATGTCGCGTACACAAGAAAAGAGACAAGATGGAATGTGCCAACTACAGAGGAATAAGTCACCTCCTCATCGCATACTCTCGTGAAAGATTAAAACCTAAAGTCAATGAGATAATTGGGCCCTATCAATGCGGCTTTAGACCAGGTAAATCTACCCTAGACCAGATATTCACACTGCGCCAAATCCTGGAAAAGACCCGAGAAGGACAAATCAATACCTATCACCTCTTTGTTGACTACAAAGCCGCCTTCGATACTCCTTTACGTTTAATGATATTTCAAGCCTGTCATGTCTGAGTTCGGTATCCCTGCAAAATTAATAAGACTCTGCAGGATGACACTTTCTGATACGCGTTCCTCAGTAAGAATAGGAAAGAATTTCTCCGAACCATTTAATACCAAACGAGGTTTCAGATAAGGAGACAGCCTATCGTGTGATCTCTTTAATATCCTGCTGGAGAAGATTATACGAGATGCAAAAGTGAATAGATATGGCACACTAATCACAAGAGAGCACATGCTACTCGCCTATGCCGACGATATCGATATCATAGGTCGGTCACCGGAAGTAGTAACTGAAGCCTTTGAAAGAATCGAAAGAGAGTCAGTGAAAATGGGTCTGGCAGTAAATGGAGATAAGACGAAATGGATGGTTTCCACTCCAAAAAAGCCTTGCACAACCGAGCAGATAAAGAACATGGAGAAAGTTGGGAACCACAACTTTGAGATAGTCAGTAACTTTATCGGCACCGCCGTAACCGAAACGAATGACACCAGTTTTGAGATTAAGCGAAGAATAATACTGGCAAACAGATGCTACTTTGGACTAAGTAAGCAGTTTAGAAACAAGGCCACCTCTCGACAGACGAAGACTACACTTTACAAGACACTGATACTACCCGTGCTGTTATATGGTTCTGAAGCATGGGTACTTGTGAAAGCAGATGAGGCAGTGCTTGGAGTATTTGAGAGAAAGATTCTTCGTAAAATATATGGACCAGTTTGCGTTAACGGAGAATATAGGCGACGTATGAACCACGAGCTGTATGAGCTGTATGACGACGATAGCATAGTTACACGCATCAAAATACAACGGCTGCGTTGGCTAGGTCATGTTGTCAGAATGGATGAAGAAGCTCCAGCAAAGAAGTCTTTTGAAGGCAAACACGGTGGTACACGCAAACCGGGAAGACCAAAAGTCCGATGGAAAGATCAAGTTGTGGGAGACACCTCGAAACTTGGTGTCAGAGATTTTAGAATGAGCGCAGAAGATCGAGGCGCTTGGAACGCTATTCCACGTTCGGTTAGTGGAAGAAATATTCTGTCATAGCCAATTAAAGTAAGTAAAGTATATATGTATGTATGGCCCGAGTTTCACTTAAATGGCCGTAGCAACTACAATTTTCAACCGATCTGCAAAAAAATTTTCACAGGAATGTTTTACTACTGATCTTAACATATGTGCAAGATTTCATCAAAATCGGTTTAGATTTCGATATAGCTCCCATATATATGTATCGCCCGATTTCCACTTAAATGGCCGTAGTAACTACAATTTTCAAACGATCTGTTCGAAAAAAGTCGGTTCTCATTTAGATATAGCTCTCATATACCTATATCTATTGCCCGAATTTATAATTGTAGGGTAGGTGTGGGGTATTATATAGTCGGCTCCGCACGACTTTAGCCTTTCATTACTGGTTTTAATTTTAAAACATTAACGGCCGTATTAAAAAAAAAATTAATAATGCCTTTATATAGTTGGTGTAATGGATAAGATAAGTTGGAATGCCATAGCGACGATTGGCATGAATATCTTCTCAGACAGCCAGGCAGCCATTAAATCTCTGGGGAGCATATTTCTGAATTCATAAACCGCCTTCGACTGTCGCTTATATCTCAACTAGATGGCTAAACTTATCAAAGTTCACTTGTTCTGGGTGCCGGACCACAGATATATCCTGGGGAATTGTAGAGCAGACGAGATTTCAAGATCTTTGATGTACCTTACACATTTCAGAGGAACTGGATTCTGTGGGTATGCCTCTAGCAACATGTAAGCTAAGTCTTCAGGATAAGACCCGAAGAGCAACAAATGTCAGATGGATGCAAAGAGGGGGTTGTGAACACTCCTAAATAATGTGGCCCAATCTAGGATAGAAGAGGTTTGCCGCTTTGCTGTCGTTGGCTAGAACAGACGTCTCAGTCATTGTGCCCGCCATGACGGGTCACTATCTGATCGGAAATCATGCTGACGACTGAAGGTTACAAGTAACGACTTCTGGAGAGGCTATAGGGACGTCGAAGAAGAAGAGACTATTGAACATCTGCTGTGTGTGTATCCCGCATTTGCAGTCATAATGATTTCCACATTCCTTGAGAACTTGTCCGATTTAGCAAGTTGTTGGACTGGACTGGTGTAACGGTAGGAGCTGGAAGGCATCTTCCTTCTACTGTTGCTGTAGTATCGCAATAGACGAAAAGGTCTAATTGATTCCAATGACAAACTGCCACATAATCCTATCCTAACCTAACCATCAGAGAATGGACAGTATACAGAACTCTTCATTCTGCTTGCAACAACTTTCGATATGCGAACCTATGTATATAATTAATGTATGTATATTCTCGGTCTTAAATCGTCATTCTGTTTTAACTGAAGGACATATTGATCTGCGACCCTACAAAATATATATATTCTTGCTGTCACAAATCTTCATCAATACAAGGAATTAATTGAGGCTTTTTGTTTTCGTGTCAATTACATATTGTTTTTAGGGGAAAAGTGATAGAACACACACATATGTTAGGTGTATTCGAAGACCTATATCAAAATAGAAGGCAAACCTTTCTTTGGAATTTTTTGACCTGCTACAACCCCACCGTAGCGCAGAGGTTAGCATGTTCGCCCATGACGCTGAATGCCTGGGTTCGAATCCTGGCGAGACCATCAGAAAAAAATTTCAGCGGTGGTTTTCCACTCCTAATGCTGGCAACATTTGTTAGATACTATGCCGTGTAAAACTTTTTTCCAAAGAGATGTCGCACTGCGGCACGCCGTTCGGACTCGGCTATTAAAAGGAGGCCCCTTATCATTGCGCTTCAAACTTTAAAAGTTCGGACTGCACTCATTGATATGTGAGAAGTTTGCCCCTGTTCCTTAGCGGAATGTTCATGGGCAAAATTTGCATTTTACAACCCCATTTTAAATTAGTTCATAACCTTTTTTTTGAAGAAACGACGAAGATAAAAAATCCCAAAATAAGACACAAAAGACTTAAGAGTTCTCCATAGGCACTTAATACCTAAAGTCGAATAAGAAGACAAATGTTCAGAATAGAAGAAATTGCCCCGTTTAAGGTTACTTCGCGATGTAAAGATTCGCCTTTACTTTCAAACCCCATTCACATTTTCTTGTCATCTTTGAATGTTTCTTTTACACTCCTAATGGATGCATTAATTTTAACTAAAAAAAAACTAATAATTTTCCAAAGAAAAAACACCACAAGGCAGCAATACTTAAGCTAGTGTATGTATTGAATTATAGTAAAGTATCAAACTTACCTTGAAGAAAAGATGTTTATCCTGCCGTGTGTTTTTCGCTTGATGTTGTTGCTTCTTGTGGTATGTTTTGATGGTCGGTTTGTTTTGGGCTGTGTTCTGGTTTGTAATTCAAGAGTATTTGCAGGCCCGGATAATGTGTTTGCTGTATTCGTGTTCTTTTAAAAATCTCGCTTTTAAAGAGTTGTTTATTGTTGGTCGATATGGGGAGTGCTTTTTGGGTTGGTTGATTTGGTTTGGTTTAGTGGGTCGGTCGTCGGTCTGGTATACGCACACAAATGTTCTGGCTAACAAAATTGTGAACTGACTTTTAAGAAATGAAACAAACAAAGCAAAAAGAAGTGATGATGTGCAAAGTCGTAAAGTTGTGTATGTGAATTTCAAATATCTACGACTTTTCTCAAGATGGGGAGCAGCAGCAGCCGATACAGGAAGACGAAGAGGTGAAATATTCTGGCATTCCCATACATTCATATACACCCATAGGCACACACAGAAACATACATACGGCGGTTACAATTTCATCGGAAAAATAATATTTGTTCGACTCCTTGAATCCTTGAAAGAAAAAAATACACCAGCACACACACACAATACTAACCTACGAGGAACATAAATAAGATATCAAACCAAGAGCCAAGACATTTTTGTTAAAGATTTCGGCAATTTCGTAATATTTTACAAGGCGCTTACTTTGGAGTACACGAGATAGGGAGAAAAATCCAACCAATGACTGTGATATTGGATTTTAGGGACTAGAGTGTTGCAGGCATTTGTTTTAGATAAAGGCACACATTACAGATTTATTTGATTTTGCTCCCCTTTTTTCGTCGGGGACTGGTTATTACTTGTCGCGGAGGGAGTAGTTGCTCGATTAACAGTAATATTTCAATAGTAAAAAAAATATTTCAGCAATTTTTCAATTTGACAATATTTGCACTGCCAAGTAAATTTGGGGGGACATGGCAAACACTTAGTCAATTTTTTCTGAAACGCATAGAGACACACGCACACACACTCACTGTCAACGACACAATGAAAAACAAGGAATTTTGCACGGTATTTTTCTTGTTGTTTTTGTATTCAAAACACGGCGGCAGCGGCGGCACAGCAGTTAACAAATGACATGACTCAAAAGGACTACGCGGAAGACTGAAAAGCAAAGTTGAAAATATTCCCCATATACAGCCGCCGCTGAAGCAGCAAGCAAGCACAAGTGAATTAAACAGAGCTGCTCCTTGATGATTGCGTTGGCTTTTCCACCCCATACACATGGCTTTCTGCTCCAATATTTTTGCCGTCTTTGTGTGCTGTTGTTGTTTCAGCCAGTTCCCTAAATCATGTGTGGGGAAAAGCTTTAATTTTGTGGTGAGTTTTGTGTTGCCAGATGTTCAACTTTGCACAACTGCCGCTTGCTGAAGTGTCACTGGTGGCTGTTATATACAGTGTTGACATTTCATGCATCGTGATGCCCTCAGTAACGGTATATAGCAATATTTATACCCTACACCACTACTGTGGTTCAGGGAATTATAACATAGTGAATTTGTTTTTAACACCCCGAAGGAAGAGAGATAAACCCATTGATAAGCATACCTATCGACTCAGAATAGCTTTCTGATTTGATTTAACTAGTCCCTCTGTCTGTCTGTTAATTTGTGTACAAAGTACAGGTAGCAATTTTCAACCGATCGTCTTCAAATATGGCACTAGTTTTTTCTTGGACCTAGAGACAAAGCTTATTGAAATTGGAAAAAATCGATTCCGATTTGGATGTAGCTCCCATACATATGATCGTGTGAATTGGACTAAAATTGCAATTATATCGTCATTTATAAACCGATTCTCACGAAATTTTGCACTAGTGATTTTCTTACAAGTCGCGATTTTGTAATTTGTGAATTTTATAGAAATCGGTTCAGATTTGCATATAGGTCCCACATATATACCTACATATGTTCTTCACTAAATTTGGCACGAAGGTTTCTCTTATAACTCTTCTGATGACTGATGAATTTCATAGAAATTTGTTCAGTTTTAGATATAGCTCCCATATATATGCATCTCCCGATTTTCACTTTTAAGGCCTTTGCTAACCCATTTTTCAATCGATCTTCTCAAAAATTTGCACAACGATTTACTCTATGGCCCCTATAAAATGTACGTATTTTGATCGCAACTCTAAATATAAAATTTAAGCAAATTTTAAATTCGACGATTTGTCCTGTATATCCAATGTGGTGTAGGATATCAAAAGGTCGGCTTCGCCCGACTTTAGCCCGCCCTAATATGTGTTTTAATAAAACTCACAGAACAATTTACTCACTAAAGGGTTGATTTTACAAGATCAACTTTCCAATAGAATAATACTGAAAGACTAACAATAAAATTTAAGACGGCTTTAAGATATATATATATTTTTTATGAAATAATGGTTAGTTTTGGATTAAACACAGGTCCTATCATGAGAACATAGCGATGTAATTTTCAAATAATTTTTTGATCATAACCGTGAACATATCACGTATCTCTGACATACAAACGTAATCCAATTTTAAAGTGTTACACAATACACAATTTAACAAGACCGATATAGATTTTATTATATTTACAAATATATATTCTACACAAATATAGCAAAAACTATTTAGATCAATATCTTTTCTGTGAGTTCCTATCGAGTTCCTTTAGTGTAAAAAAACGTAATCAGTAAGGAAAGGCAAAAGTCGGGCGGAGCCTACTATATAACACCCTACACCACTGAGTCTACATACTACTTTCAATACATGTCGAAATCAAGTCATGCTTTTATTTTGCATACCTATTGAAATATCGAATAGGACCTTGTATGATTTTCTTAAGATAGGATTATAATATCCTGTACCACAGTGGTGGTGTAGTCGAAGTCGGAGTCGAGATAATTTGTTGACTCCGACTCCGGACAAATTGGAACAAAATGTTTCAACAAAAAATTTAAATTCTACAATCTTTTTAGAATAAACAAGTAAAAGCGTGCTAAGTTCGGCCGGGCCGAATCTTATATACCCTCCACCATGGATCGCATTTGTCGAGTTCTTTTTCCGGCATCTCTTCTTAGGCAAAAAAGGATATAAGAAAAGATTTGCCTGCTATTAGAGCGATATCAAGATATGGTCCGGTTTGGACCACAATTAAATTATATGTTGGAGACCTGTGTAAAATGTCAGCCAATTCGAATAAGAATTGCGCCCTTTGGGGGCTCAAGAGTAAAATAGGGAGATCGATTTATATGGGAGCTATAGACCGATTCGGACCATAATAAACATGTATGTTGATGGTTATGAGAGAATCCGTCGTACAAAATTTCAGGCAAATCGGATAATAATTGCGACCTCTAGAGGCTCAAGAAGGGAAGATCCCAGATCGGTTTATATGGCAGCTATATCAGGTTATGAACCAATTTGAACCTTATTTGACGCAGTTGTTGAAAGTAAGAATAAAATACGTCATGCAAAATTTCAGACAAATCGGATAGGAATTGCGCCCTCTAGAAGCTCAAGAAGTCAAGTCCCCAGATCTGTTTATATGACAGCTTTATCAGGTTATGAACCGATTTGAACCATACTTGGCACAGGATAAGAATTGCGCACTCTAGAGGCTCAAGAAGTTAAGACCCAAGATCGGTTTATATGGCAGCTATATTAGGTTATGGACCGATTTGAACCATACTTGGCACAGTTGTTGGATATCATAACAAAACACATCGCGCAAAATTTCATTCCAATCGGATAAGAATTGCGCACTCTGGAGGCTCAAGAAGTCAAGACCCAAGATCGGTTTATATGGCAGCTATATTAAAACATGGACCGATATGGTCAATTTACAATACCAACAGACCTACACTAATAACAAGTATTTGTGCAAAATCGGCTAGCTTTACTCCTTCGGAAGTTAGCGTGCTTTCGACAGACAGACGGACGGACGAACATGGCTAGATCGACATAAAATGTCACGACGATCAAGAATATATATACTTTATGGGGTCTTAGACAAATATTTCGAGTAGTTACAAATAGAATGACGAAATTAGTATACCCCCCATCCTATGGTGGAGGGTATAAAAAGCAAATGTTGATATTTTTATACGTCGAGACCAGATAAGTACTTATTTTCTTACTTTAATTGGCTATGACAAAACATTTGTTCCACTAGCCGACCGTAGAATAGCATTCCAAGCGCCACCACTTGATCTTTCCATCGAGCTTTTGATCTTCCTGGCTTGCGTGTACCACCGTGTTTGCCTTCAAAAGTCTTCTTTGCTGGAGCTTCTTCATCCATTCTGACAAAATGAACTAGCCAACGCAGCCGTTGTATTTTAATGCGTGTAACTATGCTATCGTTGTCATACAGCTCGTGGTTCATACGTCGCCTATATTCTCCATTAAGGCAAACTAGCCCATATATTTTACGAAGAATCTTTCTATCAAATACTCCAAGCACTGCCTTATCTGCTTCCACAAGTACTCATATTTTAGAACCATATAACAGAAAGGGTTGTATCAGTATCTTGTATAGTGTAATCTTCGTCTGTCGAGAGGTGGCCTTGTTTCTAAACTGCTTACTTAGTCCAAAGTAGCACCTGTTTGCCAGTATTATTCTTCGCTTTATGTCAAAACTGGTGTCATTAGTTTCGGTTACGGCAGTGCCGAGGTAGATAAAGTTACTGACTATCTCAAAGTTGTGGTTCCCAACTTTCGCCAGCTCGGTTGTACAGGGTGTTTTGGAAGTTGCAACCATCTATTTCGTCTTACCTCCATTAACTGCCAGATCCATTTTCACTGACCCTCTTTCGATTCTTTCAAAGGCTTCAGTTACTACTTCCGGTGACCGACCTATGATGTCGATGTCGTCGGCATAGGCGAGTAGCATGTGTTCTCTTGTGATTAGTGTGCCATATCTATGCACATATGTATCTCCAGCAGGATATTAAAGATATCACACGATAGGCTGTCTCCTTGTCCGAAACCTCGTTTGGTATTAAATGGTTCGGAGAGGTTCTTTCCTATTCTTACTGAGGAACGCGTATCAGCAAGTGTCATCCTGCAGAGTCTTATTAATTTTGCAGGAATACCAAACTAAACTCAGACATGGCTTGAAATACCATTGAACGTAAAGGAGTATCGAAGGCAGCTTTGTAGTCAACAAAGAGATGGTAGGTGTTGATTTGTCCTTCTCGTGCATTTTCCAGTATTTGGCGCATTGTGAATATCTGATCATGGTTGGATTAACTTTAGGTTGCAATCTTTCACACAGAACGCTCGAGAATATCTTGTATGCGATGGGGAGGAGACTTATTCCGCTGTAGTTGGCACATTCCGTCTTATCTCCTTTCTTGTGGACGGGACATAGTATGCTGAGGTTCCAATCATCGGGTATGCGGGTAACTCACCGGCTTCTGCTGCCTTGTTGTTCTTTAGTCGGGTCACTGCTACCTGGACCTCATTCTAACTAGGAGGTAAACATTCTATACCATCATCATTGATTAGTTCTGCGGTATCCTCTTCGCCGCCAACGTCGGACACTAGCAGTCGTAAAATGTTCTCTAGATATCCTCAGCATGTCATCTGTGTCAGTTACCAGATTTCCTTTCCAGCCTGCAATAAAGCCATCGGTTTGGTAAAATTTCCGGACTTCATTCTGACCCCTCAATCTCAATCTCAATTCGCTCTCACTCACGCCTTTCCATTTCCTTTTTCTTTCTGCGGAATAGACGTTTCTCCTCTCTGTTTTTCTCCCGATACCTCTCCTTCATCTGGCGCGTTGCTACTGATTGCAGGGTTGCTCTATATGCCGCATTCTTGACTTCAGTAGCATCTCGACACTCTTAGTCGTACCAGGCTTCCGGTACCCAAGTACGGATTTCGCAAGATCAGATAAGTGACACACTAAAAACGCATCGATTTGGATAGGTGAAATTAGTTTCCAGTTAAAGAAGCTTTTACACGGCATGTAGATGTCTTATGACATGTCACTCTTCGTATTCACATGTAATTGAAAATGTCAAAATTGTCAATTTACATACGATTCAACATTTTTACTATCAGACCTGTATGTTATTTTCTTATGACATATCCTAAAAATTTCAACAAAAGCTGAAATATTTATGCGTTAAAGTTGTTAGAAAGCTGGTTAAATACAGCTGATTTCTTTATGTTTTTGTCAGAAGGAATATGGCGCACTATAATCGAAAAAAAATGGCATGTGCTATTTTGAAAAGTGATTTTCATATGTTAGTTTCGTTTGTATCACACGACATGTGCAACTCAACATGTGCTAAATTTGACATTTCATAATACAACTGCCGTGTAATAGAGCCCGAATTTTTACGACAACGTTCTAATTATATATGAAACAACTTGAGTTGGAAAAGAACAATGCTCAGTAGACATTTTTGTACATTTAATTTATGAAGTGAATTTATCACTAAAGCGGGGTTTTTCACTAAAGCTTATTACAGTTATACGGTTTCGAAGTACTGCTAGACAGTTGTATTAAATTTTGCTGTTTTCAATTTAAGCTCAAGGTCTATTTGTTTTTATTAAAATTATTTGTCGATATTTCGCATATGGAAATCGCATTTTGTTTCTCATTTAGATTCATCATATCTTGAAAATGCATTCCATTGAAATATAAAATATTGGTAAAGAAATTAAATAAAAAACAGAAAGACCCCAAGCTAGAATTGAAAAAAAGACATAAATTAAAAATAAAACTGTCAAAATTTCGGCGAATTTTTCTTATAGAAACTTTTATCGAAAAATTGTTGTTTAGAGAAAATGTTATTGATGTGTTGTTTTTAAAGAAACTGTTAAAAGTTTTTCCACAAAAAATGTTATTTAAAAAAAAAAATAAAATTTTGTCTTCAAGAAATGCCGCTTGATGTATAGTATCGGTTATATATCGGCTAAATGCCATTTAGAAAACAAACTTGTCTTCCAAAAAATTAAAAAAAAAATATTATTATACTAAAACTGAACCGATTTCTATAACATTCATCAGTGATCAGAAGAGTCATTAGAGAAGCCTTCGTGCCCAATTTCTTGAGGGTCGGTTGTCAAATCACCAAAATATAGCAGTATTGGGTAAAAACGGACGAACATATTTACAGGAGCTACATCTATATACATAAAAGAAACTCTCGAACCAAAGTTTGTAAAGATCGGTTAGTAAATGATCAAATTATTGCAATATAAGTCAAAATCGGACGTAAATATATATGGGAACTATATCTAAATCTAAACCGATTTCTATGAAATTCAGAAATTCAAGAGCGTTGCCGGAAGTCGAAAGAAAATCCTTTGAGTCAAATTTCGTGAGAATCGGTTAGCAAATGACACCAATATTGCAATATTAATTCAAATCGGACAAATATATATGGGGGAGCTATGTCTAAATCTAGTCCGATTTCGTCCAAAATCCGTTTGTTTTGTGGTAGATATAGAAATAAGCTACTTACAAAATCCTTAGTTGTTTTCAATACCACTGCCCTAAGTTGGTTCATGTCTGGTATTGTGTCTCCTACAAAGTGCCGGTATCTGTTAGAAGCGAAAGCCGGGCAATGACAAAGGAAATGCACCAACGTCTCATCATCTTCCCCGCATGCCTCACACATACTATCACTTGCCACACCGATTTTACATAAGTGAGCTCGTAGTCTTTTGTGTCCCGTTATGATACCAATAGCTATACTGACCTCCTTCTTGCTTCCTTACAGTAATAGTCTCGTATTCTCGCGACCTGGATCCCCCCATAGGATTTTCGCCGTCCTACCGACCGTTTCGCTGTTCCACAATGTTGCATGCGCATTCGTCGCCCACTCCCTTAACTCGGACTACGTCGGCCAAAAAGGCTTCAGGTTAACCAAGTTTATTGACGGCAGTCCTCTGGCCTTCACCTCCAAATCGTCTGCCTTTCATTTATCCTGACTCCGTTATGACCCGGCAACCAAACGATGCGGATTTTGCCATCCTCAGAAAAGGTGTTGCCCCTATAACAATTTTACTGTCGGTAAAAATGTTCACACTCGACGTCCTTGCGTTAGCACGCATTCCGTGATCGCCCGAATCTCCGCCAGCAGGACCGAATTATGGTCAGGCAGTCTAAAACAGATCTCAGTACCTGGGTTCTCAATGTAAACCCCCAGGCCCACTCTGTCCTCTAGCTTTGATCCATCCACGTAACATGATCTTCCAGATGGCAATACTAGAGTTCCGTCAACAAAGACTGTGCCGATGGCAGCAGTGCCTCGCACTCGACTTCAAGCTTCACCTCAGGTATCCGATCGGAAACCTCTTCCCTTCCAGGTTTCCTATCTTCGTCCCGATTATACCGCAATGATATGAGCTGCTCCCATCCGTAATCCATTCATCCATCGCCTTAAGTCTCATAGCCGCAGTGGCTGCCTCATTTTTAATCTGTATGTGAATGGGTCGATTATCTAGAAACAGTGCCCTAGTGGGCGTGGTCCTCATCGCTCCGACTATGCCAAACAACATGTTCTCTAAACCTGTTGTATGGTCTTTACACTTTGCACTTTTTCTCCATAGCAGTCCACTAAACTACTGAGGCGGAAGTAATTATTGGTCTAATCAGGCTCCTGTAGAGCCAGTGGACTATCCTCGGATTCAGACCCCATTTCGAACCTTCGGCCCGTCTACATAGTGACCAAAATCTGTGAGCCTTCTCAGTACGCTCCTGAATGTAACACTTCCAATTCAGTTTCCTGTCCAAGATCACACCTAAGTATTTGACCTTGTCAGATATAGAAATTGTTCTATTGAGGAAACGTGGTGCGTTCAATTGGCCCACATCTTCCTCGTGAACAGGCATATTTCAGTCTTCTCTAGGTTTACATTGAGCCCTCTGGGTTTAGCCCAGTCATATGCCATATGCAAGACCCTTTCGGCTTTTCTGCTTAGCTCGTTCCCATCCTAACCCCTTAGAAGTATTACAACATCGTCTGCATAGCATACGGGTTCAAATCCTTCCTCAGTCAGCATAGCCAGACGAGGCGCCAGATAGTCTGCTTCTTTCTGTAGTAACGCCGGAAATATTCCATCAAGCCCGTGTGACTTAAATGGTTTGAAGCTCCTCAAGGATTCCTTCGCCATAAATTCCGTTATTATAAACCCTCGATCAACGTCATTATTCCAAGATTCCGGTGTCTCCGTATACGAAGGGAAGTATCCTGTGGAAAATGCGTTTTCATCAAAAGCATCAACATTTCCTCCGTTGTCTCTGCTCTCACTCCCATGTCGTCTACAAAAGTTTCAGTTTGGACATGGGTTTTTGAGAGAAACCTTTTTATCTTGGCGGTGTCATTAACACTACCGACCTGTTAGCAGAAAAGCTTCCTGGAAGCAGTTTTGCCGCTCTGGTTATCTTATTATATTCCTTCAGCCGTGTGTAATACACATCCGAATAAACTTCCCCCTTTTTACAACGTACTATGTTAAAAAGTCTACGGACCTCGTTCCCAATATTGCGAAACTCCCCGGTCATCCAGAGTTTTTCTTGGGCTGATTTCCTTTCCCGAAGAGGACAACTATCTATGAAGGACCTCACCAGTGCAGTCGTAATCCTATTGACATTTTCGTCAATGTCTTCTATGCTTGGACAAGCTAAATTATCTTGCCCAAGTCTTCTTCTGAGTAGCCTTCCGAGTTGTGTCCAATTGGTTTTCAACTTATCCCGGAAGCTTATCGGATTCGGCGCTGGCCGTGCTATTCTAAACCTAATGTAGCGATGGTCAGGGAGAGAGTGTTCCATGGAGACCCTGGAAGAAATGTCTTTGCTAACAGAACTTGAATTTCGATTGGGGGTATAAGAGTGTGTTATCCACAGTGCATGCAGCTTTGCATATGTCTGCCCGGCTACAACATTTATACGATTTGACCAAGTTAACGAACTGTTAAAAATCACACCTGAATTCTTAGCACTAGACACAATGTAAATTTTCTGTTGATTTATTGTGATATCCAGGTCTCGCAAACTAAATCTTTTATTTTTGTGAATAAAAATCACTTTCGGTTTCTGGCGTTCAGAAATAAACCATTTGCTGTAGCCCACTTATAGACACAGGACAGGTGCTCGTTGAGTTTTGCAACGCATTCACTAATATTATTAACAGAGCCGCTAAGGTATAACTGAACGTCAGCAGGATTTGGCCATGGACCAGCTGGGTAGGAAGATGGTTTGCGTAGAACGAAAAAAGGAGCGGACCAATTATTGAGCCTTGTGGAACACCCTTGGGCACTAGAATTGGCTCTGATATTGAATCCCCTACGTACACAGACTGTTGCCGATTACAAAGGTATGATTGAACCAATTTGATAGAAGTTTCGCTAAAAATGGAAAAATCTTCTGAGCTTCATATATAAGTTATAATGATCAACCGAGTCGAAAGCCTTTAATCTAGTTGGACGAGAAAACTAACATTGCCATTATCATTGATTACGAAACTTCAATTAATCCACTAACGCAACTATGATGGGCACGAAACCCGGATTGTCTATCGGACAACAAAGATTCATGATGGAGATTTGTGGACATTTGTTTATGCAAAATCTTCTCGAAAACTTTCGAGAGGTAACATAATATAGAATTTGGACTGAAATGACTATTCGATTTAGGGATTGCGATTATCTTTGAAATTTTCCAAACAGTCGTATATGCACTGGAGATTAGTATTGAATTAAAGAGATGAGTAAAATCTGGTAGAAGGTAAGGAACTAATATTCTAAAGAATCTTGGGTCAATGTTATCAAGACCAATAGCATTTGACTTGACTTATCTAAAGCAATGTATAACTTCGTCGTACGATACACATCTAAACTCAAAACTGCAATCAACATTTGTGCTATCCGGAAGCCTATTAGTGTCTTGGTAAAAAGTCGAGTCTATGTCTAAGGTCGGAATATTAACAAACGTTTCATTCAATTCATTTATATCATCATGGTAATTAGAAATTGCCTTGGATTTTGCAATTCCGATATCGTTTATAACCCTCCACTTGCGTTTCGTGTCTTACGCCGAAAAATATATAGAGATGAATAATTTCGTAACTGTGCATCACTAATGAGTGCATTAACTTCATTTCTTGCCGTAAAGAATTCCTTATGAAGTTCAGGCGTTTTAAAACGCTTCCACCTGAAGTAGGCTAGGTCCCTGCTATGAATAAAATTCCCAATAGTGGAATTAAACCAAGACTTGGTATCCGATTTCTTCATCTTAGTCAGAATGGGGACTGTTGCATCATAGATACGTCCAATGTTATCTTGAAGAAAGCTACACTTCTCATCGACATTCCAATGGACTTCCTGAATCCTTTCATCTAAAGCAGAATAGTCAACATTTTTGAAGCCGCGGTACGAAAACTTCTCCACTGTCTTTGACACAGTGAAAAGATCCAGACTATTTAAATGATCTACTAAACTTTTGTAGATCAAGCAGAGAAAATAAATTAATACCATTTCGGCATAAAAGTCTTGTATCCGAATGGCAATATTTCATTCATGCAATGCGTCTCAGGACTCACTACCTAGTAATAAACAAACTATCAGCAACGGCTATGCTTTCAAAACTAATCTTCAAGGCGTATTTAATAAGGAGGGCGCATCGGCGAACTCGATATGTCAAAATTTGTAAACAAGGCGCGTAAAATTCGATTCTCCTTGACTTTTAAATTTTTCGGCAGATTAAGTTTAACCAATTAGAATGTTTAAATTTTTATTTATTTTTTGAGTCTGGCAACATTTGTCAATAAAGCAAAATTTAAGATAAAAAAATGTTCGCAACAGCCTTTAGCAATGACAACATAAGGCCGGGAAAAACGATTCCGACCATCAAGGGTCGCAAAATACTTGGTATCAAATTTGATTGCTCTTACATTTTCCCCACATAAACAGCAATTTGCAATAAAGTCAAAAGCAGAAACAAGGTCCTCAAGTCACTTGCCGGCAACACTTGTAGTGCAGACAAAGAAACCGTGTTGACCACATCAGTGGTCAGTCATACAGCGCCAGTGTGGTCTCGTCAGCTGTGTAACACGCAATGGAATAATATTCGATTCTGTCAGAATGAAGCTCTTGTAACTGCGACTGGCTGTCTCCTCAGTACTCATGTGGACTACCTCCATAAGAAACAAATATCCTACACGTGCGATGACATAATTACATGCTGTCTAAGCAGTACCTTCTGGAATGTTATGGCAGCGACCTTCCAAATCATCGTCTTATGGATAGGTATCCACCGCTTCATGATCTTGAGCGAGAGATTCTGCGCTACAAGAGAGAACCTCTAGATCAAGCGGGTCTTCACAACGGGAGCAGATGCGGTAAATAGCTACCGAATAAATGTGGTCCTTGTGGTCCGCCACCCATTGCACCTGAAGAAATTGACATCCCCCGGCAAACCAGAGTGGTTCCAGCTCAATTACGATCCGGCAGGTGCAGCCGCCTCAACTCTTACAGAGCAAGGAGTGATGCTGACATGCAGGATGTATGTCCTGAGTGCGCCCAGCCAGACCCACTCGACAGATACCCTGGGGTCTCTGTCTGCCCCAACTTAGTGGCAGAGTTCCTGGATCTGGATATTCAACAGAACCAAGCAGACGAAATATAGAACACAACACACTGCTACAACAACAACCTCACAAATAAAAGCTCAATCCCGTGCATTATAGTTCGGCCTTATGAAAAAGACATAATTAAAAGAATTTCATTTCCTTCGGAAAAATTTTGGTATCCAAATTTCGGATGGGGTACATACGGGGCCGCCCCAACCCCAAAACCTACCAAATATATATATAGTCAAATCACGACAATATGTGACTCAAATGAAAGGTATTTTAGAGTATAAAACGTATCTGATATCCAATTGTCGGACCAAGTGTATGGAGGAACATCCCAACCTCCAAAACCCCGCTAAATCGGACATATTTACTGACAATGACAATATGGGACTCAAATGAATGGTATTTGCGAGTAAAATACGAATCTGATATCAAAATGTGGGACCAAGTTTCTGAGGGTCCACCCCTTCCCCAAATTACCCTCCAAAAGGTATAAATTTACGACCATAGCAATATGGGGCTCAAATGAAAAGTCTTTAGGAGTAAAGCACGAATCTGATATTTTTTTTATTTTGTGCGGCGAATTCAGAATAGTTTTGACATCTGAAGTTCCATCAGCTATGCTGATGCGCCCACCTTATCAAATACGCCTTGCTACTCTTCATAAATATTTTTTAGTCAATAGTAATCTTATATATTTAAAAATCAATTTAAGTTTGTTTGTCTATTTGTTTATTTGTTTCTTGGTTTGTGTGTTCCTTATAGACTCAGAAACGGCTGAACCGATTTTCTTAAAAATTTTCACAGATGGTGCATAATGATCCCGTGGTGAAAATAGGGTACTACATTTTTTGATATCTGAAGGGGGAGCGGACTCTCCCCCTTACCCTAATTTTCAGAAACGCCAGATCTCAGAGATGGGTGATGCGATTTAAGCAAAATTTTGTGTGTTCTCCTATAGTAACCTACAAACAAAAATTTGGTATTCAAATTTCGGATGGGGTACCTACGAGGGGCGCCCCACCCTAAAACCTACCAAATATATATATACCAATCACGACAATTAGGGACTCAATTGAAAGGTATTTAAGATTAGAAAACGAATCTGATATCCAATTGTCGGACCAAGTGTATGGGGACCACCACAACCCCCAAAACACCCCTAAATCGGACATTTTAACGACCAAGGCAATAATGGAACTCCAACAAAAGCTATTTGCGAGTAAAATACGAATCTGTTATCCAAATTTGGGACAAAGTTTCTGGGGGTCCACCCCTTCCCCAAAACACCCCCCAAAGGGTACAAATTTACGACCATAGCAATATGGGGCTCAAAGAAAAGTCTTTAGGAGTAAAGCACGAATCTGATATTTTTTTATTTTGTGCGGCGAATTCAGAATAGTTTTGACATCTGAAGTTCCATCAGCTATGCTGATGCGCCCACCTTATCAAATACGCCTTCCTACTCTTCATAAATATTTTTCAGTCAATAATAATCTTATATATTTAAAAATCAATTTATGTTTGTTTGTCTGTTTGTTTATTTGTTTGTTTATTTGTTTGTTGGTTTGTGTGTTCCTTATAGACTCAGAAACGGCTGAACCGATTTTCTTAAAAATTTTCACAGATGGTGCATAATGATCCCGTGGTGAAAATAGGGTACTACATTTTTTGATATCTGAAGGGGGAGCGGACTCTCCCCCTTACCCTAATTTTCAGAAACGCCAGATCTCAGAGATGGGTGATGCTATTTAAGCGAAATTTTGTGTGTTCTCTTATAGTAACCTACAAACAAAAATTTGGTATCCAAATTTCGGATGGGGTACCTAGGAGGGGCGCCCCACCCTAAAACCTACCAAATATATATATTCCAATCACGACAATTTGGGACTCAAATGAAAGGTATTTAAGATTAGAAAACGAATCTGATATCCAATTGTCGGACCGAGTGTATGGGGGACCACCCCAACCCCCAAAACACCCCTAAATCGGACATTTTAACGATCATGGCAATATGGGACTCCAATGAAAGGTATTTGCGAGTAAAATACGTATCTGTTATCCAAATTTGGACAAAGTTTCTGGGGGTCCACCCCTTCCCCAAAACACCCTCCAAACAGGACTTATTTCGTGATCATGGCAATATGGGGCTTAAATAAGAGGTATTTGAGTGTAAAATACGAATTTGATATCCAAATGTGAGACCAAGTGTTTGAGGGTCCGCCCTTCTCCGAGAACATACCCCCCCCCCCCCCCCCCCCTTGGTACCCCATCGAAAATTTGGATACCAAATTTTTGTAGGTTATAAGAGAGCATTAGAGGCGTTTCTGAAAATTTGGGTAAGGGGGAGGGTCCGCTCCCCCTTCAAATATCAAAAAATGTAGTACCCTATTTTCACCACGGGATCATTATGCACCATCTTTGGAAGCTTCAAGAAAATCGGTTCAGCCATTTCTGACTCTATAAGGAACCCACAAACAAACAAACAAATCTACAAACAAACACAAATTGATTTTTACATTGTATATAAGATAGTTAATTAAATTATTTATTGTTTACTTATTTATTCTTTTTTTAAATAACTATTTTTCCTTTGTTTTATGTAAGACTGTGGAACAGGATCATAGGAAGTGAGAAGCAGGTCAGTATAGCTATTGGTATTATTACGGAACACATAGGACTACGAGCTCACTTATGCAAAATCGGTGGGGCAAGTGATAGCATATGGAGAAGATTATGAGACGTTGGAGCATTTCTTATGACCTTGCCCGGTTTTCGCGGTCAACAAATACCGGTACTTAGGTGGGGACACAATACCAGACATGAACCAACTTTGGGGGGTGGTATGGAAAACAATTAAGCATTTTGTAAGTAGTACGGAATTCCTAACTTTCAATTTTCTTTTTCTAAAAGATGGGTCAGCAGAGAAACACCTCAAGGAGGTGTACTGTCTCCTGACATAAGTTGTCTACAGTGGCACCTGTCTCTTTCGGAAGAGAGAATATTCCATTTACAGAAAGCTCAAAACACCTGGGTATTTTGCTGGACAGGAAATTGAACTTCAAATCTAACATTTTGGAAAGGGAAAGAAAGGCAACTCTTGCCCTATACACCTACAAGAGAGCCATTTACAGAAAGCTCAAAACATCGGGTATTTTGCTGGACAGGAAATTTAACTTCAAATCTAACATTTTGGAAAGGGAAAGAAAGGCAACTCTTGCCCTATACACCTGCAAGAGAGCCATTGGCAAAAGTTGGAGGTAAGGTCCGCGTCATGCACTGAGTATATACTGCAGTTGTCAGTTGTTGTGGTCTGGTAGACGGCGCTTCAAAAGTCAACCTACTGCTCAATACTTAACCGGATCCAAATAATGGCTTGTTTGTGCATGACAGCCGCACTGGGGACGACACCATCTGATGTACTGAATTTAATGCTACATCTAATACCTCTGGACATTGTGGCTAGACAAACTGCAGCGACCACTGCTGTGAGGTTGAGGGAGCTTTCTCTTTGGTCATGTGGCGGCTGCGGAAACTGTGTTATCCTTGATACAATATCCGATGTTCCAGGCATTGTGGATTACACCCGCCTTTTTATAAAAAGTACTACACCTTTATACCTGATAGAACCGATTGGAACTACGATATCCCTGATAATAGAAGTTACATAGACTTCTATACGGATAGTTCGAAAGTAGACGACAAGGTGGGCTTTGGGGTATACTCTAATGATCTAGAACTGGTCATATCGAAAAGGTTACCCGACCACTGCAGTGTGTATCAAGCGGAGATCCTTGCAATTAAAGAAATGGTAGATATAGTGTCATAACGACGATTGGCATAAATATCTTCTCAGACAGCCAGGCAGCCATTAAATCCCTGGAGAACGTATTTCTGAACACAAAAACCGTCGTAGATCTCAACGAGATGGCTGAACAGTTTAAAATTCATCTGTTCTAGGTGCCGGGCCTCAGAGATATCCCAGGGAATTGTAAAGCGGACGAGCTTGCGAGGCTAGGAACTAACCTACACATTCCAGGGATACTGGAATCCCGAGGACAACGAATAATATTTTGTCACAAAGAGGGGGCTGTGAGCATTCCAAAACTATGAGCCTAATCTTTCCTTGAAGATGTCTACCACTTTGCTGTCATTGGCTAGAACAGACGTCCCAGGCATAGTGTACGCCTGGCATTGTGTCAGCAACGAATTTTGCAGAAGCTGTGAGAACATAGAAGAAGAAGAAACTATGGAACACCTTTTGTTTGTGTGTCCGGCACTAGCAGTCCTACACAGAAAAAAATCTAATTTAATCAAGAAATTAATTGGTACAATTAATTTTTTAATAGAATCTGCTTCAATCACGAAAATGATGATAACAATAACAGTTTTTGGAAAAGGTGAATAAAAATTTTTAAATTAAAAAATTGCATATTCAATTAAAAACTGATTGAAAATGTTGAAATTTCTATTTTATTTTTTTTCTTCACCCAATTAAAAAAATTATTAAAATTTCCGAAATATTCAATTATTGTTTATATGTATAAAAATATTTGCGAAAAGAGCGCTGAATAGAGCGCACCCTCAACATGGTTCACATATTTAAAACTCCTGGAACACGCAGGACTAACAGTAATTATTATATTTTTATTATAGTAACTATGTGAATTACATGCATTGGGTAAGTAAACCCAAAACAAACACGGAACAGACAAATTTACAAACCCACAAACAAACAAACACACAAACAAACATACACAAATTCATGTTTATATATATAGATAATGATAATACAGAATTTTTTGCTATTTAAAAGAAAAAATTATTTAATGTATCTTGAGGAAATAGAAGTTTGATTTTTTATAAAATTGTAAAAATTAAAATGTATTATAAAATTATAATGCACTGATTATAAAATTCATTCCAAATACATTGTTAAATAACGTATTCCATTAAACGAATTATATAGAGCTTCCTTCGAACATATAAAAAGAATTTATTCTTCTCCAATGGCATCTCCCTAGCTATAGACAATCAATAAGCTATAGAGCCTATCGATTACCTTGCCATATCCCATTGATTACGTTTTTCCACTTGGTATTTACCAAGGGTTTCACCAGTGTTATTGAGCACACTCCCTTTTTTTTAGAGGATGATGTATACTGCTGGTAGTTATTGTTTTATTTTCAGCGTTTTTGGCTCCAAGTATCTGGGGAGTCGCCCCACAAATTTTTACGATTGGTCAATATAGGTATGTTACAGCAGAGTAAGATTTTGATACACAACTTTGGTCCCAAGTGTCAAAGGGACCAAAGGGACCCCAGCCCCAAAAATACACCCAAATCACATTTTTACGATTGGGCGATATGGGTATCAAATGAATGGTACGTAAAAGAAGAGTAAGATTTTGATGCACAATTTTGGCCCCTAGACCCGATTTTGCATAACTCCTATGTGTCCCGTTATGATACCGAAAGCTATACTGAAATCCTTCTTTCTTCCTTTCAGTTATAGCCACGTCTTCTCACGATCTGGATCTCCCCATATGATTTTCGCCGTCCTACTGATCGTTTTGCTGTTCCACAGGGTTGTATGCGTATTTGTCGCCCACGCCCTTAACACGGACTGCGCCGACCCAAAAAGCGTTGGGTTAACCAGGTTTATTCACGGCAGTTCTCTGCCTTCACTGCCAAATCGTCTGCTTTCTCATACCCAGTTACACCGCTATGGCCCGACACCCAAACGATGCGGTTCGTTCCATTCTCAGAAAAAGATTCAATCTTCTTCTTACATTCCAAGATTTTTCGTTATTTAACCGTCCTGGTTGTAATCGCTCTTATCGCACCTCACGGATTCCGTGATCGGCCGAATCTCCGCTTTCAGGACCGTATTATGGTCAGGCTTTCTAAAACAGATTTCATTCCCTGGGTTCTCAATGTAGACCCCCAGTCCTACTCTGTCCTTTAGCTTTGATCCATCCGTACAACATGATCTTCCAGATGACAAAACTGTGCCGATGGCAGCAGTGTCTCGCACTCAACCTCATGTGTCGTCTCAAGTATCCGATCGGAAACTAGTCCATTCCTTCCAGGTTTCCTATCGTCGCCTCGATTATACCGCAATGGTATGAGCTTCTCCTATTCTCAATCCATTCTCCCATCGCCTTAAGTCTCATAGCCGTATTGGCTGGCTCGCACTTAATCTGCATGTCCTTGGGTAGGATATCTAGAATAGTCTCCAGTGCCCTTGTGGAGGTGGTACTAATCGCTCCACCTATGCCAAGACATCACGTTCTCTGAACCTCTTGTATTATCCTTACGGTGTACTTTTTCTCCATCACAGTCCACCTAACTACTGAGTAAGTATTGGTCTAATCACGCTCCCTTAGAGCCAGTGGACTATCCTCGGATTCACACTCCATTTCGAGCCTACGGCCTGTCTACATAGTACCCAAGCCTTTTCGATACGCTCCGGAATGTTACACTTCCAATTAAGTTTCCTGTCCAAGATCACACCTAAGTATTTGACCCTGTCAGGTATAGAAATTGTTCTATTGAGGAAACGTGGTGTGTCAATATGCATAGCTGGTTCGGATCCTTACCTCTAAGAAGTATTATAACATCGTCTGCATAGCAGACGGGTTCAAATCCTACCTTAATAGGTTATTTATCGTGGTCACCCAAAGGAGTTGCGATTAAATGCCCCCTATGGCGTGCCCTGTGCCACTTTTTCCTTTATATTTATGTCATGGGACCCGCAATGTTCCTTAGCATATGGTTTATCCAGTCTCTAAGGACCCGGTACTGGTCCTGGTGGATTGGATCAGTGTGTCGGTCCGCACATTGTTATAAGCCCCCTCGATGTCAATGCATACCGCCATGGTTTACGTTTTCGAAAATATTGGCCAGATACTTTGCCGTTTTCTATAGTAACGCCGGAAATATTCAAAATTTTCTTATTCAAATTTTGATTAGATTAGTTGCATAATTTTCTTCTTGAATAAATGTCTAATTTGTAATTTGTTTCATTAAACAACGTTTTATTAATAGCGCACATACCGATATCGCTTCTTTCACCAGTAGCCAAGCGCTTGAAGAAATACTTCTCCCGAGCCTCGTTGGAGAATTTCCATTCGCCGAACATCAGCATGGACATCGAAGACTGCATAGCACAACAACTGCTATGCATGCCAACGCCGCACTCATTTACCGTGGCTTAAATAAGTCCAGCCCATGTCATAGGACGGTCCTCGAGGAACTGGACCTATCGAAAGCATTCGACACCGCCAGCCAAGCCAAACTATTTGAGGACATCGCCAACACTTCCCTCCAGGCAGGCCTGAAACGCTGGGTCACGATTGTCTGTATATTCGTCAGTAGTTAGTGGAATTAAGCGATAAGAAGTCGAAACACCGTAGAGTGAAACAGGGATTTCCCTCTACCTTACCTCCATTTCACCTCTACCAGACGGCACTGAGATCGTATAATATGTAGACGATCGCACGATCATAGCATCGGGCCCCCCAGCCATTATCGGCATCTGCGATAAGTTAAACGTGTACCTCAACGAACTTGCCGCTTATTTCGCTGCAAGAGATTAGAAGATATCTGCCAATAAATTTTCAGCCACCTTGTGTACTACAAATACACATAAGGTAAAGAATGAGCCGAATGTGATAGTCGATACACAGTAACGATTCCAACAATCAAGTATCCCAAAATAGTTGGTGTCACATTTTTACACATTCTCCTTTACAATACCTTTACAATCCAATGCCGCAGCAATTTGCGATAAGGTCAAAAGTGGAAACAAGGTCTTCAAGTCACTTGCCGATAGCTCTTGGGGTGGTGACAAAGAAAACTTTTTGACCACGTACAATGCTATTGGCCAGTCTGTGGTAAGTTATGCGTCGCCAGTATGGTCTCGAAAACTATATGACTTGCAGTGGAAAAATATTCAAATCTGTCAGAATGCCGCTCTTTGAACTATGGCGGGCTGTCTCTTAAGTTCTCACATGGACCACCTTCATCAGGAGACAAAGATCATACCCGCGCGAAGACATAATTACATGCTGTCTAAGCAATGCCTTTTGTGCTGTTATTGCACGGACCATCCAAATCAACGTCTTGTAGAACTCACAATTAGGTCTGACTCTGCTGATACAGAGAGACCATGCACACTACCACCGAGGCTAAAGTGGTGTCCATCATTGTCTAACAAATATCACGATGACTTCAGCGAGCGACTCGAATTACCTATTTACTAACTCCGACATTGAGTGCAAAATCGATATTCTCACTGCAAAGATATATGATGCAGCCGGAAGGTCAACAAACGTTTGTTCGAGCGCAGGAATAGATGGTTTGATGCACAATGTGAATCCGCCCGAAGGCGTATGCTTAAACATCTTAATTGCTATCGTAGGTTTAACAATCAAGTTTGTAGGAGGAAATACGTGGCGAGCAGGTCCTTTTACACGAATCTTTGCAACAGAAAGAGGCTTGAATTATGCAACGCTTGCATTGATAGATTGAAGAGTGTCAAGAACTCAGCGGATTGGTGGAAACTCGTGAATACAATAAATTGAAGGACAACCCGCCTAGGATAGGTAATAGTCTGAATGCCAATGCATTTCGCGAATATTTTAGCGGTTTATTATCATGCAGTTCTCACGCTCGTTGTATGGATTGGATGCTTTCACAAAACATAGACCCGATTTCCGGGTAATCTTGTAAATGATTACAAATATCTCGGCGTAAATCTTGTATATAAGTATCTCTGAAGCAGACTATAATCTGATAAAATTGTCATTTACTCCACATTGAATAACTCCACATTTCGAATAAATTGAGGATTCTTAATACTGCTGTCAAATCTATATTGTTTTATGGTGCACAGGTGTTGGGTTTTGGTAGATATGAGCAAGCAGAAAAACCTTTTTTGGTTCTTTGTCAAGAAGATACTTTACTTACCCAGTAATACACTCAACTATATATTACATATCGAGACAAGACTGCCTAGTATGTACTCCGATACGCTCAAACTACACTTGAATTATATTCACAAAGTTCTCATGATGCCACGTGGCAGACTACCCCGTTTGCTCGCGGAGAAAACTATAGCACTGGTGTTTACTGGACAAAGACTTGGTCGAACGTATGCGTCGATCTGAGCATTGAAGTTGATTTTGGTCTTAGAGGTAGAGAACTAGGTGTGTTGCACAGGTCTATGCGACCTTGTACGACGTGAAAGGATGATGTATGAGGAAAGGGTTTGGGCTTCGCAATTTCACGACACCTGCCCATATATTGAGTATAATATCTCTCTATATTTTCTGGAAATTAATTCCCCGAAGTAATCAGCTTGATCTATTGGGACAGAGTTGGTTTCCTCAACCTCAATTTCAGGGCGTTCAAGAATGATACGAACGGTAACAGCTCTATTTCCAATTTACTAGTGCCCGAACCCACTTTACACTTTATAGGTGTATTTCCTATATATCCATATGAAAGAAGACGTTCTTTTGGGAAAAACACATTGTCTTAAAATGAGTGTTATGCTATACTAGATGGAGAAAAATGTTCACTTCTCGGTAGTTATTTAATGAATCCTATGAACTATCGAAAATTGATTCTAAATGAGTTTGATCATTAGAAAAAATACCTGGAGCAAAGCAAATCAATCAAATACTTACACAGCTAATTAATTAACTCAAATATCTACACTTGGTTTTTTTTGCCAATCTGACACATAACATAAATGTTATGTCAAATTAGATTTTCACTATAATTTTTACGATACATATATTTTGTGAATGAATTATAAATAAAATCTTTCCTAATCCCAATCCTTATCCATCTTGTGGATAGGTATCCACCGCGCAGAGAACTCAAGGCGGATCTTCATAATCTAGAGGGAGAGGTTCATACCGGCGTATCAGACGGGTCTGGACAATATTCATGCAGACTCGGTAGCAAATGCGGTGAATCTTATCCTTAGAGAATAACCGCCACCCATCGCACCTAGGAAAATTGACCTGCCCCGGCAAACCAGAGTAGTTCTGGCTCAATTACGATCCGGAAGATGCAGATTATGACCTGGGATCACACAACACACGTCACCTGTTAAACTACCCAGCCAGACCTACTCGACTCAGACCCAGATACCCATTGACACATCCCACTTTCGTCAAAGAGTTTCTGGATCTGGATAATCAACAGAACCAAGCTGGCGAAAGATAGAACACAACACACTGCCACAACAACAAAATATTTTTCATATGTACTTCCACGAACCCTAATTTTACTTCTTTAGATCACTGATGGTGGGTATGTAAGATTCGGCCCGACATAATTTTTACTTACCTAAATTGTACACTAATGTGTTTTTGTACTAAAATCGTATTCGCTTATGTCAATTGCAGCAATATCTCTTAAAATATCTCAATCACATTTGGCTTGATGTATTATCTATTGGCTTCAAGTTTTGATTATAAAGAAAGCATTAAATTATTTAAAGAAAAAAATCAATTCTATTTAATGTCAAAGCTTAATTAAGAGTCTTGACAATATCATATTAACCACTTTAGAGGTTTTTTATGCCCATGCATGAATGAACAATTCCTCGATTATAAATAATAGGCAATTTTCATGTTTATTCAAATTTTATCAGCATATTAACAGATTCTCCTCGTGGTGGCGATCGTCCGTATCCTACACAGAAAAAAATAACTCAAAGAAAGAACCAACAACCAAATTTGTATGTGAAAAAGTTAATTCTCAATCAATTTTAGCATTTAATATATAAGACATTAATTGTTAAAGCAGGTACGTAGAAATTTTGCGGATTTTCAACAAATTCTTTTATTGAGTTAGTTGTTAAAATACGCGTACTACCATATAACACACCAGACTCCCGTGTTATTCATGATTATAAAAATGTCGAATCCCCCGGCCAGTTAAAACATTTTTTTTTTAATTTTCTTTGATTTTATTTTAAATAATTTTTTTATTTTTTATAATTGAAATAAAAGTAATGTTTATTTAATTATTTCATCACCGATAAATTGAAACCTCTTTGGGGGCAAAATTGTTTTTGGATTAATAGTAGACATAGAGTAACGGAGAAAAACCCGAGAGCAGACAGTAAACGAGGGAGAACAAGCAGCACATCAGGAGCCGAACAAAGGAAATAAAACAAACCACCACTTCACACCAAAGCACATGTGCTGTGGATGTTTAATGGTTTTGCTTTGCTGCTGATGAATAATAATGTTGGCTTGCATAGAATGCCTTTCAACAACAAATTTTTGCTTTGTGTCGTTGAGATTCAAAATATATTGTTGCAGGTAAATCAACAAATTTTCTCGTCGTTTTTTCGACTAAAGTTCTTGGTTGTCAAAATTATTTTTATCTGTGTAATACAAGCTGTACACTTGGAGCATGACAACGACATTCTGTCTACCAACTCAAACATCTAAGCGGGATTAAGAATTTTAATTTCTTAAAAAAAAACTAAACAAAAAAACATTCATTGTATTAGAGTTTTGATGCTTTTCTATCAGTTCTGTTGACATATAAGCAACAACATAGCATATTGCTGTCTATATTAATTTATAAATAATAAAAAAAAATTAACATAAATTAATATTTATATTTTTAAAAAGCTTGTTTAAGGCAGCCAGTAGGTTTCTGTGATCTTTCAAAAGTACATACATACTTGCAAAACTTTCGTTAGTTATTCTTTTACTGGGGAAGTGTCACGTAGATACGGTAGAGTTATATACAGCACTATAAATATTGAAAATGAAACTGACAATACTGTTGTTAACTCTGTTGGCATTATGTGCCACTTTATTAACGGTAGATGCAGCAAAAAGGTAAATCACATACTAATCACGAGTGAAGTATAAAATGACAATATATTAAAAAAATTTTTCATAAAATTTTTCCATTTAATGGCTGATACTATATTCGTTGTTGACGGTTGAAACACCATGTTTTTCGGGATTACTTTTTTTAAACACTGCAAAAATCTCAATGATGAAATAATAATTTTATTAAAATTTCACCATCAGTTTTGAGGGAATGTCCTACGGAATGAAATCAGCATGTTTTTTACCTTAAATCGAAAAGCGAACATAGCACCACCCTTAAAATGGTAAAATTGTATTAAATATATGTACATAACTATTTTCTTTAATATTCGATTTCGATTTTGTTTCAAATGCGTCCTAACCTACACTGATGGTACAAATATGTTCCAGTAACAAAATTTTTACAAACAGATATTGCAAAGTTTTTCCCAGAGCGGAACAGAGTACAATGCCTAAAAAATTAATTTTATGTTTTCTCGTCCGTCATAGCAAGTTGATATTTATTAAAATCTTTGCCTAACATATATACTTTTTCTCTTTTTGACAAAACAATTGAATTAATTTGAATGCTCTCTTTTAGCTAAGCTTATTGTGAACTGGGAGTAATTTAATTTCTCTATTTCTAATTAATTTTCCTTAAAACAGATACAAATTTGTTGCTGCCAAATGTATGGAATACAATACAAACCATCAGGTTGATGGTCCTGTCAAAATCTGTACATTCCCACCCAAACATGGAGTATCACAGGAAGAAATAAACGCCGTTATACAACATATTAAAACTTTAAATTAATAAAAAAAAAATATTCCAATTGAAATAGAGAAAAACCAGTGTTTCAATTTTGACAAATGTTTTACGGAAATTTCAATAACCTTCAATTTCAATAAAATAGGATCAATAGTGGCCGCACTTGGGGGCGAGGGGGCGTTCTCGCCGATTTTGTGGAACCTTGTGATGAATGAAATCCTGTGGAATCTCGGCGGAGATGGCAGGAAGATAATCGCTTGTTCGGACAACATCGAGTTGCTGGTCCGAGGCAGATTTCTGTCAATTTTTACCGAGACCATGGAAGAGTAACTCACGAGGTTGTCGCGATGGGTTGAGGGGATTCGTACGATGGAGTTCGAAAAGGTCCAGAGATTGGCCTGCGTTGGAGTCACATGGGCCTTGAGATCCGCATTGCAGTCTGAAGGGACAGTGAGTTGTGTTAGGCTCTTCGACATCATTTATCAATTTGGCCCAGAATGGTTCAGATTTGGATATAGCTGTCATATAGACCGATTCTCCGATTTAGGGTCTTAGGCCCGTCAAACCCACATTTATTATCCGATTTTGCTGAAATTTGCGACAGTGAGTTGGGTTAGGCCCTTCGATATCCTTCGTCAATTTGGCCTAGATCGGTTCAGATTTGGATATAGCTGCCATATAGACCCATCCTCCGATTTAGGGTCTTAGGCCCATAAAACCCACATTTATATTTGTATTGTACTCTTCGACATCCTTCGCTTCTAGAGCGAGACCATGGAAGAGTCACTCACGAGGTTGTCGTGATGGGCTACTAGAAATCGGTTGAGAGGATTCGTACGATGGAGTTCGAAAAGGTCGAGAGATTGGCCTGCGTTGGAGTCACATGGGCCATGAGATCCGAGGCTGAGCAGGGTCGCTGGCGAGATGGGACTTAGCGCATGGTTACTGGACCTATAAAGCGCTCTGGCCTGTCATCGACAGGAGGAGGACTAAGGAGTTACGGGCGTTCAATGAGAGATCGCTGAGCACATTGACAGGGGTCATATCCGGACATTGTACCATAGGCCGCATGGTCGGGCGCATGGAAATACCGCACAATGAATTCTGCAGGAGTTGCCTTAATGAGAAGGAGACTATCGAGCATTTTCTCTGCTCTTGTCCGGCTCTTTTGCCATCTGGTAGATCTTGCGAAAGTACCTCTGGGATGTCTCTTCAGATTTGTGAACTGAACGAGATGGTTCCGGCGGAGGGTGCGATGAGGTCCGGCAAAGGTATATACGTGCTTGCCTGAGGGATGAACGTTTCTAAGCCCGCTCTGCTTCTCCATTCTTCCTGTTTCCTTTAATATTATATGGTAAGAGGTCTTACATCTTCTTTCTCTTCTCTTTCTTTTTAGGGTTTCACAATGGACCAAACTGGCGTCCGAGTGAGCTCATCTATGGTGGGCAACCCATTCAACCTAACCTAAGAAAACAGTTCGTTTCTTTTGTTTATTTCTTTTTTTTCTCATCTCATTCTCTATAATGAATTTGTTTTATTTACTTCGCTTAAACATATTAAGTTGGACCCGCCCAGCCTCGTGGCCTCTTGTTTCTATGAAAATTTATTTACAATTTATCATAGGTCATATGTGGACAAGCTAAACCAGGAGGGATTAAGAGTTTTAAGCTGCCGCACACAGAAAAAACATAGACCAAAATTTGACCGATTAAACATGGTATTGACTTGTAAAAATCTTTTCAACAAAGGTGTTAAATGCTTTAATTATTTTTGACAAAGAAATTCGATATTTTTTGTATCACGGCAAGTGATTGGTTTGATACGCTGAACATATTTTTAATTGTACGAATTAAATTGTTATCTAATGGTATAAACTGTGAATTAACCAACATAATACTGTGTTCCCTTTCACACTTATTCAACGCGAAAAAAAGAGCAAATGAGTCAAATATATGTCTAGCTTCTATCATATACAAACACAAAGTGGCGTGGCTAGACAAAAAAAAAAAAATAAAAAATAAAAGCGTGGTTTTTAATTAATTTAATTTTTTTTTACAATTTTAAAGTAAAACAAATTTATTATCATGGTATTGCATGCAAAATGCTAAGATTGGAATTTATTACGATTAGTTTTAAATATGTATGTATGTACAAAACACTCTTTGCTGGCTTTTACATGTTTTTTGTTATACTATTTTTTGAATAGAAAGCATTAAACAATGGTCTAAAGCCGGACAATATCCTGCAATGGAGGGTCTGTATGTATATAAATTATATTGTTTGTAATACTCTTTACAGACGGTATCGCCGCCAAAACCAGGGACCCTGGGACCATTAAGAAAAATATAAATATTTTTAACCAATATATTTCATGTTTGATTCGCAATTTAACTCAATGCAATATCATCATCAATATCAATTATTTATTTTTATTGAATGAAACAGTAAAAATTTTATTTAAATGAAATGGCAAATTTCATATGAAGGGTTTATTGAGTTAATAACCACTTTGATTGAATTTTTGAGTTTATGATAAATCCAAATTGCAAAATTGTTAATAAATGCCACATATTCCTTTATAGGTATTATTTCAGCAAATTTTTTAATTGAATGTACAAAATTCCTAATTGAACATAGCTTATCATTTTGTGTTGTACACTTAGGCGGCATCGCTTGCCGATGAAGAACTCCATCGAGTCAATCTGAAACGGCGCCATCCGATTGGCTCCTTTCTTATACCCACCACCGAAGGATGGGGGTATATTCATTTTGTCATTCCGTTTGCAACACATCGAAATATCCATTTCCGACCCTATAAAGTATATATATTCTTGATCAGCGTAAAAATCTAAGACGATCTATACATGTCCGTCTGTCTGTCTGTTGAAATCACGCTACAGTCTTTAAAAATAGAGATATTGAGCTGAAACTTTGCACAGATTCTTTTTTTTTTTTTTGTCCGTAAGCAGGTTAAGTTCGAAGATGGGCTATATCGGACTATATCTTGATATAGCCCCCATATAGACCGATCGGCCGATTCAGGGTCTTAGGCCCATAAAAGCCACATTTATTATCCGATTTTGCTAAAATTTCGGACAGTGAGTTGTGTTAGACCCTTCGACTTCATTCATCAATTTGGCCCAGAACGGTTCGAATTTGAATATAGCTGTCATATAGACCGATCCTCCGATTTAGGATCTTAGGCCCGTCAAAACCACATTGTGTTAGACCCTTCGACATCATTCATCAATTTGGCCCAGAACGGTTCGGATTTGAATATAGCTGTCATATAGACCGATCCTCCGATTTAGGATCTTAGGCCCGTCAAAACCACATTTATTATCCGATGTTGCTGAAATTTGGGACAGTGAGTTGTGTTAGGCCCTTCAACATCCTTCGCCAATTTGGCCCAGATCGGTCCAGATTTGGATATAGCTGCCATATAGACCGATCCTCCGATTTAGGGTCTTAGGCCCATAAAACCCACATTTAATATCCGATTTGGCTGAAATTTGGGACAGTGAGTTGTGTTAGGCCCTTCAACATCCTTCGTCAATCTGGCCCAAATCGGTTCAGATTTGGATATAGCTGCATATAGACCGATATCTCGGTTTAAGGTTTTGGAACCATATACGGCACATTTATTGTCCGATATCGCTGAAATTTAGGACACTGAGTTGTCTTAGACTCTTCGACGTCTGTCTGCAATTTGGTCTTGATCGGTTCAGATTTGGATATAGCTGCCATATAGACCGATCCCTCGGTTTTAGGAATTGGGGCCATAAAAGGAGCGTTTATTGTCCGATATCGCCGAAATTTGGGACAGAGCGTTGCGTTAGGCTCTTTGACATTTTTCTGCAACTTGGCCCAAATGGGTCCAGATTTGGATATAGCTGCCATGAAGACCGATATCTCGATTTAAATTCTTGCCCCATAAAAGGCACATGTATAATTCGATTTCACTGAAATTTGACACAGTGACTTATTAATATAAGTCACTGTGGCTTTTCGACATCCGTGTCGTATATCGTTCAGATCGGTTTATTTTTAGACATAGCTACTAAACAGACCAATATTTTGTTATACGTAATTGAACAATGACTTGTACTTATTAGTATTTGGTCCAAATCGAAACATATTTCGATATAACTGCTATGGGGCATAAGGTATGCAATTTTCACCGGATTTTGATGAAAGGTGGTTTACATATATACCCGAGGTGGTGGGTATCCAAAGTTCGGCCCGGCCGAACTTAACGCCTTCTTACTTGTTCACGCTCTAATATATTTATTTGAGCCCTATATTGCCATGTTGATTATATACGTCCTATTCGAGGGTGTTTTGGGGGTAAGACGAACTCTAAGACATTTAGCCTCGAATGAGGGTATCAAATTTGTGCTCTTCTCGTAAATACCTTTCTTTTGAGTCCCATATTGCCATGGTCGGTAAATGTTTACGGTTTAAGGTTAGGTGGGGACACAATACCAGACATAAACCAACTTAGAGAAGTGGTCAGGATTCACTAATAGAAGGTTAGGTCACATGCAAAAACACAAAGTGGATAGGCTCCATAAACATCATTAAGGATGTCAAATCTGACGATTGAAAATGTCATCATATAGGAGAAAACGTAAACAAAGAATGAATGTAAAAAGAGAACAAGTTGACATCCTCAATGCCAAGTACTGCCAAATATTAAAAAAAAGTATATCGGCTGATCGCTTGGCTTAACCTTATTCAGTGAATCCTGAGAAGTGGTATGGAAAACGATTAAGGATCTTGTAAGCAGCACGCAATTCCTGACTTAAATTTTCTTTTTCGAGGTTACTTTTTAGTATTTAGAGCGCACAATAAGGCGATTACTGGCTTAAGTGTATGTCCAAATTGGCATGGGGCGGATTAATATCCACACCCTCTTTTCAACCTTACCTTCTAAGAGTGTTCCTTCCCGCCTTGTGTCTAGTTGGGTGCTCAATTAATTGTCTACCAAAATGGTTTACAAATAGTTTTGAATGAGGTATTTGTTTTCCATTGAAGCCAATTGTAACCTGGCATGTACTCACTGTTGACATTTCTCGGTTTGCTCCAACCATATTTTGCGTTTGTGATCTTGGACCAACCTGTCAATCTCATCGTTTAGTTCACTTATCCTTGTGATGTCAGAGTTGCACAGGCGAAGCTTATCACGTTTCACGGCTAATATCACTGTTTCATCCGGTAAATTTGGTGATCGGTATTCGACTGATTGGGATGGAGCGGGTAACTGCAGTCGTGGTGGTTGAGCGGAGAAACGTTGCAACGCTGTGAATAACTGAAGGGAGCAGTTGTCGCCGGAATGCGTTCTTGTTTGGTCCTTGAAACCTAATATGCCTTCTTCTGGTAAACGTTTGTTTGACACTCGTAGACTATGAAGTCATACAGACCAGGAAGCTCTATGATAATTTAAACGTGGTCCGAGGCGAGGATGACAATCGTTCCTGGAACCTCAGGTCAGGTTGGATTGTCTTATATCTTATATTGCTTTGAGTGGGAGATTATGAAATGCGGAGTTGCTCTTTAGCTTTGTCTCTTGGATCCCAGCAATCGTGATGGCGCACTGTGGAGAATTCGACCTTAATTCAAAATTGAAATTTCAAGTTTGTTATGTACCCGGGTTCAAATTTTGATCTCAAAAACTAAATTTAGAAAAAAATAACAAAGAAAATTGTACATTCAATTGTAAATAAAAAAAAATAATGTTCAAAAAACACATACTTTCAAAGGAAAAGAAAAATTAAAATTGAATTGTAACATTAAAAAAAAGATTCAAAGGAAAAGAAAAATTGGAATTTAAAGAAGTGCAAACAACAAAAAAGGTCATTCAAACAAAAGAGGAAGCATAGAAATGTATGCACGAATATAAAAAAATTGGAAAATAATATCTAAATTTCGTTAAAAAGTTCTATTCTGCAAAACAGGATTCCATAAAAAAAATAGAAAAATTCGTGCTTGATGCACTTTCAAAGAAATCTATAGTGAAAGAAGTGATAAACATGCAAATAAAAGAACAAAATGTCTATGAAACACCTATGTGGGTAAAGAAGTTATGATATATTAACAGTCAATAAAAACAAATATATAAGAAAAGAAAGAACTACCTACACGTAATTGAAAACTAATAAAATATTGCAAATAAACAGAAAAAGAAACCAAATGAAGACCACAACAAAAGCGAAGGGTTCAATCTGATGCACTTACAAACAAATGCCAACAAAGTAATTAAGAAGAAGCAGAACAAAAAATATTTCCGAATTATTTAATTTAGTTCCCTTTGCTGTTCTCATTAGTAATATGAAAAATGTATGTAAACTAAATTTAAACAAAAAGAATACAGGGATTTAAAACTATTATTTTTGCGTTTTAAAATTATTTTCATCTAAATTTTCAACCTATTGGGTTTCTTATTCACTCCTGAATGGTGATGGAAACAACAATGAGACACAAAACGACTCGAAACAACAACCCTTTGATGCCAGACATGTATGTATGTAGGCTTATTCCTTATTCCCCCTTATCATTATTTTCAGAAACGCCAGATCTCGGAGATGGGTGGTGCGATTTAACTGAAATTTTGTGTGCTCTCATATAGTACCCTAAAAATAAAAATTTGGTATCCAAATTTCGGATGGGGTACCTAGGGAAGCCGCCCCACCCTAAAACGTACCAAACATATATTTAGACCACTCACAACAATATGCGACTCAAATGAGAGGTATTTTGGATAAGAAAACGTATCTGATATCTAATTGTGGGACCAAGTGTTAGGGACCAAAATCGGACGTATTTACCGACCATGGCAATATGGGACTCAAATGAAAGTTACTTGCGAGTAGAATACTAATCAAATATCCAAATGTGGGACCACGTTTCTGGGGTACACCCCTTCCCCAAAACACCCCCCAAAGAGGACTTATTTACTGACCATAGGAACATGGGGCATAAATAAAAGATATTTGAGTGTAGAATACGAATCTGATATCCAGATGTGGGGCCAAGTGTTTGGCGGCCCCAGAGAACATACCCCATAGAAGACAAATTTACGACCATAGCAATATGGGGCTCAAATGAAAGGTCATTAGGAGTAAAGCACGAATCTACTATCAATATTCGTGAAAAGTGTCTATGGGGCCACCCCACCCCAACTACACCACCCAAATAGTAAGTATTTGCTGACTATTGCAATGTGAGGCTCAAATTAGAGGATTTTTAGAGTAGAACACGAATCTGATATATATTTTCAAGGCCAACTCACTGAGTGGCCGCCCATCACCCAAAACACCCCCAAGCCGGTCATGTTTGCCGACTATGGAAATATGGGGCTCAAATCAAAGGCATTTGGGAGTAGACCACGTATCTGATGTCAACATTAGGGACCAACTGTCTAGGGGACGTCCAACCAGCATAATAACCCCAAAATAGCACATATTAGGGTTCAAATAAATGATATATAGATATCTGAGAATAGAGCACGTTGCTGATATATTTTCCAGGCTTAGTGTTTGGTTGACCACCCCAATTCCCAAAACACCCCTAAATTCACCGATTATGTCAATATGAGCTTAAATGAAAGGTCTTGGGAGGTAGAGCAAGAATTGATATCCACTTTCGGGACCAATTTCTAGGGGTCTACTCCTTACCCAAAATACCCCAGAAACAGCAATTTTTTACTGACCATAGCAATGTGGGGCTCAAATAAACGTATTTGGGAGTAGAACACGAATTTGATATCCAAATGTAGAACCAAGTATTTAGGGCATCACCCCTTCCCCAAAACTCCCCCAAAGGGTAAAAATTTTTCGACCGTGCCAATATGTTTCTCAAATGAACGGTGTTTGAGATTAGTAGACCAATAAAGATCATATGGGATTCAGATAAAGGCACTTGTATTGTTAAACTGTTAGGTAAGGTATATATATAAAGGGTGATTTTTTTGAGGTTAGGATTTTCATGCATTAGTATTTGACAGATCACGTGGGATTTCAGACATGGTGTCAAAGAGAAAGATGCTCAGTATGCTTTGACATTTCATCATGAATAGACTTACTAACGAGCAACGCTTGCAAATCATTGAATTTTATTACCAAAATCAGTGTTCGGTTCGAAATGTGTTCAAATTTTGACAAATTTTGTTCAGCGATGAGGCTCATTTCTGGTTGAATGGCTACGTAAATAAGCAAAATTGCCGCATTTGGAGTGAAGGGCAACCAGAAGCCGTTCAAGAACTGCCCATGCATCCCGAAAAATGCACTGTTTGGTGTGGTTTGTACGCTGGTGGAATCATTGGACCGTATTTTTTCAAAGATGCTGTTGGACGCAACGTTACGGTGAATGAACACATTTCGAACCGAACTCTGATTTTGGTAATAAAATTCAATGATTTGCAAGCGTTGCTCGTTAGTAAGTCTATTCATGATGAAATGTCAAAGCATACTGAGCATCTTTCTCTTTGACACCATGTCTGAAATCCCACGTGATCTGTCAAATACTAATGCATGAAAATCCTAACCTCAAAAAAATCACCCTTTACCTTTTTCATGTCATTTAAATTTTAAAGACATTTGTTTTAGGAGTTCAACTAATTTTACAAATTTTTCTACAGTAGAATTCAACAATTTTCAGCTCGTAAACATTTGTGAGGTCTTTCAAATTTGTATGTTTTTTTAGAAAAACATGGAGATATAGTAGACTATTCAAAGGTATCAAGCTTCGAATCTTGGTTTTTCTAGTTTTTTTTTTTTTTTTTTTTGAATAAGTCGTTACCAAAAAAGTGCATGTTTTGTGTATTATGCTCTTTGTATTGCTTGTATGCCAATTTTTGCCCACCATCTTACACAGAAAAAATATTAACCTAAATTTGACCGATTAAACATGGTATTTATTTATGAACATCTTTTCAAACAAGATGTTAAATGCTTTAATTGTTTTTGATATGGAAATTCGATATTTTTTACATCACGGCAAGTTTACCAATCACTTGTAAAAAATATATATTTGAATAAATTTCTAATTGTCCGAATTAATAGCATAAATTGGGTATTGTGTTCGCTTTCACACATGTGTAATGCGAAAAGAATTGAGAATGAGTCATATATATACCTAGTTTCTATCACATAAAGACACATAATGGCGTGGGTAGACAAAAAAAACTTCAAGAAAATTAGAAGTGTGGTTTTTATCTCTACATAAAATGCATTTTGTTTGTTTTTTGTTATAATTTTAAAGTTGAACAAATTTATTATGAAAAATTTTGCGCTGCAATAGTGTAAAGCAGAAAAATGCGGTATGTGAACATATTAAATGAGTAAATGCAAAACGCAACAACTTGGAGGACATTGTAGAATGCTAAGATTGGTATTTTTTACGATTCATTTTAAATACGTATGTATATAAATTATATTGTTTATAAAAGTCTTTACAGACGGTGTCGCCGACAACAAAGCAGGAGTCAAAATGAAATCGACAATTTTTCTTTCTTTTCGAAGCCTTAGAGCATTAAGAAAAAATATAAATATTGTTTAGTAATATTTTTCATGTTTTATACCCAATTTTATCCAATTAAGTTTTGAATTAACGTGAAAAGTATCAATTATTATACCCTCCACCATAGGATAGGGGTATACTTATTTCGTCATTCCGTTTGTAACACCTCGACATATGCGTCTAAGATCCCATAAAGTATATATTCTTGATCGTCATGACATTTTAAGTCGATCTAGCCATGTCCGTCCGTCTGCCTGTCGAAAGCACGCAATCTTTTGAAGGAGTTAGGCGCTAGGCGCTTGAAATTTTGCACAAATACTTTTTATTAGTGTAGGTCGGTTGGGATTGTAAATGAGCCAAATCGGTCCACGTTTTGATATAGCTGCCATATAAACCGATCTTGGGTCTTGACTTCTTGAGCCTCCTGAGGGCTCAATTTTCATCCGATTTGACTGAAATTTTGCACGCGGTGTTTTGGTATTACTTCCAACAACTGTGTTTAGTATAATTCAAATCGGTTCATAACCTGATATAGCTGCCATATGAACCGATCTGGGGTCTTGCCTTCTTCAGCTTTTAGAGGGCGCATTTCTTAATCGATTTGGTTATAATTTTGCATGAGATGTTTTGTTATAACTTCCAACAACTGTGCTTATTGTAGTGCAAATCAGTATATAATCTGGTATAGCTGCCATATAAACCAATCTTGGGTCTTGATTTCTTGAGCCTCTAGAGGGCGCGATTCTCGTTCGATTTGACTAAAATTTTGCACGCGGTGTTTTGGTGTTACTTCCAACAACTGTGCTAAGCGTGGTCTAAATCGGTTTATAACCTGTCAGATATAGCTGTCATGTAAACCGATCTTGGACTTTGAATTCTTGAGCCGCTGGAGGGCGCAATTCTCATCCTATTTGGCTGAAATTTCGCATGAGGTGATTTGTTATGTTTTCCAATAACTGCGCTTAGCATAGCTGTCATATAAACCGGTCTGGGATCTTGATTTCTTGAGCCTCTAGAGGGCGCAATTCTCATCCGATTTGGCACAAATTTTGAGCAACGGTTTCTCTCATGACCTTCAACATACGTGTCTAATATGTTCCGAATCGATCCATAGCTTGATACAGCTCCCATATAAACCAATCTCCAGATTTTGCTTCTTGAGCCCCTACAAGGCGCAATTCTTATCCAAATGGACTAAAATTTTACACAATGACTTCTGCAATGTTCAGCATCCAATTCATTTATGGTCCGAATCAGACTATAACCTTATAGAGCTCCACTAGCATTACAGTTATTATTCATTATTCTTTGTTTGCCATAAAAGAGATAACGCGCAAAGAACTCGACAAATGCGATCCATGGTGGAGGGTATATAAGATTCGGCCCGGCCGAATTTTTTTTTTTTTATTAAAACAGTAAAAATTTAAAAGAAATGGTAAATTTTAAATGAATGGCTTATTGAGTTTATAACCATTTAAATTGGGTTTTTGAACTTATCATAAATCCAAATTGCACAATTGGTAATCAATAATAAAAACTCCTTTATAGGCCCGATTTCTGCAATTTTTTTTATTGAATGTACAAATGTTTAATTGGACATAATTTCTTATTTTTTCTGTGTGGGCATAGATTTTAAATAAAGACTTTTAAAGCTTGAAGAAGTGATCTTTGATGTTATGCAAATCTATTTTATTAACCTTTGTCACTATATGTGTAAAAACATATTCAGCGATATCTTTAAGTACACACCCTATAAAATACTAGAGATTTTGATTGAATTCTTTTCGAAAATCTTTTTGTTATTCTAGGATCTTTTAAGTGTAGATCATGTCAGCTCCGATTTATATAAAATCAATGAAACAATCAAAGTAACATACTGATGACAACCATAAAATGTATGTAATGTAGTGCTCCGCTCTATGTAAGGGCATAGAGTCATTGTTTAATTTCTACCAAATAGTTTGGTATGTATATACATATATATATTAGCATTATATCTAAATGTGCTTCGGATTACTTTAAATTTATCACATATTTTCCTCATTTATATTTCGGCCCAACTGGTTGTTAAATATGGGCCCACAGCATTTGCAAGAAGATTTTGAAAACTATATATCTGAAACTATATATATCTGCGTCGACAACATTTTCTGTAAATGTCAGCCCAATCTGTTGTTAAATATTGATGTTGTATCACTTTAAAGGAACATACCAAAAACCATATATATCGGAACTATATGCAAATCTAACCGGTTCCATAAAGTTAATCTATATCTTCTCCCAGATATCTGCAACATCTGAAACAAACATAAATATACATCTGAAAACATAAATATATATCAAACTCTGAACAGTTTTTTTTAATATTTACCAAAAATCTTCTTTTCAACTTCCTTCTTTCCTTCCTAATGTTCGGAACTTTAAAAAATCGAAACATAAATCAAAGCGCTATATATATATATATATATATATATATATATATATATATATATATATATATATATATATATATATATATATATCGGTTTAAGCACATTTTTATAGCTGTGTGGGCGCACAGTGGGGAATTTGGCCTCAAAAGTGGCGTTTAAATCAACGGAGAGACCGATCTTCATAAAATTCGGCAAGTATGACTATAATATATATATATATATATATATAGGGAGTCATACTTGCCGAATTTTATGAAGATCGGTCTCTCCGTTGATTTAAACGCCACTTTTGAGGCCAAATTCCCCACTGTGCGCCCACACAGCTATAAAAATGTGCTTAAATCCGACAGCACTGATTAATGTGAGAAGTTTGCCCTGTTCCTTAACGAAATGTTCATGGCTCCACTTTTTACACTGTGAATGGGGATGCCCACACTAGGATTACGAGGAGGTGTAGCAGCTCGCCAAACATTTCCGTTGCATCCCCTGATCTCCTGAGTGACGTATCCTGACAAGCCGTCATTCTTTGGGATCGGATCACCTCTCCATAATTCTCACCATCGACTGACCACCCGACTTTATAACCTCTGAGATCCAGACCTTAATCAATCAGAAAAAGGCCAATTGCGCTGGCTTCAGAGAGTACACTAATCGCGGCTTCAGTGAACTGACACCCACCTCGGATGTGCTAGTATACCAGCTGGTCGAATACCCCCAGTGCGGCCCAATTTCCCTATGCATGCAGTGGTACTCGCAGACGATCGTGATGGGATTCATTGTACGGACCTCACTAACCCTAGAATCAGCGAGCTGAATCTGGAAATAAATGGGGTTGTCAACGAACATAGGCGGAATTTGTGGCTGGAACACTTGGAACAATGTAACTTGGGCACCGGTTTAGGCAAGCTGTGGTCTATTGATAAGTCACTCTCGAAGCCCTGTAAACGGGGTGACAGGAACTCAGTCACATTGGCGACGTAACCATGACTGATCCGAAGGGATGCGCCAGGTTGTTCAACCGTCAATTTATTGTGCATCCCGAGAGTGACAGGGCAAGTAGGAGAGCCATTCGTCGTATCCGTGGTCTCCGAGCCGATGGAGAGCCATCATAATTTACCGTGGGCGAAAAATCATTCAAGCCGTTGAGCCCCGACGGAATCTGCACACTGGTGCTGAAGAATCTGGAGGATGGTCCTCGTGGCACTGGACCTCTCCTAGACGGCATAGAGATCATATCATATACGGACGATAGTACGATCATGGTATCAGGCCCCCACCCATTGTTGACATCTGCGATTGGTTGAACATCTACCTCAACGAACTTGCCTCATATTTCGTCTCAAGAGATCTGAAGATATCTGCCACCAAATCTTCAGCCACATTGTTCACTACAAATACGCATGAGGTGAATACTACTGTCTATAACACAGTGAATACGAGAATCAGTGCTGAAACACTGTTTGTTCCATGTGTTTTGCTTTTATGTCATTTAGTTTGGTTTTGCATTTATGTTTAAAAAATTGTTGCACACTGTAATGGGTTCATCTGATAATAAAGAGTATTTTGATTAATGCAATTATTAAAACCAAACAAATTGGAAAAACATCCAATTACACTACAAAGGAGTGAGTTTAATTATTTTTATAATGCCGGGAAAATAATTCACTTATTTGATCGATATGCACAATTTATACCCTCCACCATAGTATGGGGGCATACTAATTTCGTCATTCTGATTGTATCTCCTCGAAATATTCGTCTCGGACCCTTTCGAAGTTTTCGAAATTTTGCACAAATAATTCTTATAGGTGTAGGCCGGTTGAGATTGTAAATGGACCATATCGGTCCATGTTTTAAACCGATCTTGGATCTTCTTGAGCCACTACAGGGCGCAATTTTTATCCGATTTGGCTGATCGGAGAGACCGATCTTCATAAAATTCGGCAAGTATGACTATAATATATATATATATATATATATATAGGGAGTCATACTTGCCGAATTTTATGAAGATCGGTCTCTCCGTTGATTTAAACGCCACTTTTGAGGCCAAATTCCCCACTGTGCGCCCACACAGCTATAAAAATGTGCTTAAATCCGACAGCACTGATTAATGTGAGAAGTTTGCCCTGTTCCTTAACGAAATGTTCATGGGCAAATTTGCATTTGCCCAGTAGAGTTGCTGACTGATATTCGCCCAGAAGAATTGAATGAACCTACTAACTTGAAATTTGGCATAAAGGTCACTCTTGGTAATGGTTGGTTAAAAATCGAACAAGAACATACCAACATAACGGTGCGAACAGAGTGAAAGCCGAGCCGAGATTATCAATGCGATAAAGATGATCAGTGCGATAAAACGGGTTACATACAAGTCAATGCAAATAAACTTGCTTATAACACAGCGAACGCCAAGCAGAGCAGAGAGCAAAGCTGATTGAGTACGAGAAAATAGTTCCAAATCGTTTTTCACGCTTGTTTCCATTGTTGATGTTTCTTTTTTATCATGCAGTCGTGATTTTTAATGTTTTGAAAATAAAACAAGTAACAGCATTCTAAGTTCGGCCGGGTCGAATCTTATATACCCTCCATCATGGATCGCATTTATCGAGCTCTTCACCCGGTATCTCTTTCTAGGCAAACAAAGGACAGGATAAAAGAAAAGAATTGCTGTATCAAGTTATGGTCCGATTCGAACATAATGGAATGAATGTTGGAGACCACAGTTGAAGTCATTGTCTAAAATTTCAGCCAAATTGAATAAGGATTTCGCCCTTTAGGGGCTCAAAAAGTAAAATAGGGAGGTAGTTTTATAGGGGAGCTGTATTAGGTTATAGACCGATTCAGACCATATTTGACACGTATGGTGAAGGTCATGGGAGAAGCCGTTGTCCTCTGGTGGCTCAAGAAGGCTCAAGATCGGTTTATATGGCAGCTATATCAGATTATGGACCGATTTGAACCATACTTGACACAGTTGTTGGAAGTCATGACGAAACACGTGGTACAAAATTTCAGCCAAGTCGGATAGGAATTGCGCCCTCTAGAGGCTCAAGAAGTCAGGACCCCAGATCGGTTTATATGACAGCTATATCAGGTTATGGACCGATTTCAACCATTTAGCACAGTTGTTGAAAATCATAAAAAAAAACTTTTCATGCAAAATTTCAGCCAAATCGGATAAAAATTGCGCCCTGTAGTGGCTCAAGAAGATCCAAGATCGGTTTAAAACATGGACCGATATGGTCCATTTACAATCTCAACCGGCCTACACCTATAAGAATTATTTGTGCAAAATTTCGAAAACTTCGAAAGGGTCCGAGACGAATATTTCGAGGAGATACAATCAGAATGACGAAATTAGTATGCCCCCATACTATGGTGGAGGGTATAAATTGTGCATATCGATCAAATAAGTGAATTATTTTCCCGGCATTATAAAAATAATTAAACTCACTCCTTTGTAGTGTAATTGGATGTTTTTCCAATTTGTTTGGTTTTAATAATTGCATTAATCAAAATACTCTTTATTATCAGATGAACCCATTACAGTGTGCAACAATTTTTTAAACATAAATGCAAAACCAAACTAAATGACATAAAAGCAAAACACATGGAACAAACAGTGTTTCAGCACTGATTCTCGTATTCACTGTGTTATAGACAGTAGTATTCACCTCATGCGTATTTGTAGTGAACAATGTGGCTGAAGATTTGGTGGCAGATATCTTCAGATCTCTTGAGACGAAATATGAGGCAAGTTCGTTGAGGTAGACGTTCAACCAATCGCAGATGTCAACAATGGGTGGGGGCCTGATACCATGATCGTACAATCGTCCGTATATGATATGATCTCTATGCCGTCTAGGAGAGGTCCAGTGCCACGAGGACCATCCTCCAGATTCTTCAGCACCAGTGTACAGATTCCGTCGGGGCTCAACGGCTTGGATGATTTTTCGCCCACGGTAAATTATGATGGCTCTCCATCGGCTCGGAGACCACGGATACGACGAATGGCTCTCCTACTTGCCCTGTCACTCTCGGGATGCACAATAAATTGACGGTTGAACAACCTGGCGCATCCCTTCGGATCAGTCATGGTTACGTCGCCAATGTGACTGAGTTCCTATCACCCCGTTTACAGGGCTTCGAGAGTGACTTATCAATAGACCACAGCTTGCCTAAACCGGTGCCCAAGTTACATTGTTCCAAGTGTTCCAGCCACAAATTCCGCCTATGTTCGTTGACAACCCCATTTATTTCCAGATTCAGCTCGCTGATTCTAGGGTTAGTGAGGTCCGTACAATGAATCCCATCACGATCGTCTGCGAGTACCACTGCATGCATAGGGAAATTGGGCCGCACTGGGGGTATTCGACCAGCTGGTATACTAGCACATCCGAGGTGGGTGTCAGTTCACTGAAGCCGCGATTAGTGTACTCTCTGAAGCCAGCGCAATTGGCCTTTTTCTGATTGATTAACGTCTGGATCTCAGAGGTTATAAAGTCGGGTGGTCAGTCGATGGTGAGAATTATGGAGAGGTGATCCGATCCCAAAGAATGACGGCTTGTCAGGATACGTCACTCAGGAGATCAGGGGATGCAACGGAAATGTTTGGCGAGCTGCTACACCTCCTCGTAATCCTAGTGTGGGCATCCCCATTCACAGTGTAAAAAGTGGAGCCTCCAATCTGCTCTGCCAAAGCTATGCCTCGCAGGTCGTTACTTAGGGGAGAATGCCATGGAATGTGATGCGCATTAAAGTCTCCTAGAACTAGACGATTATGGCCAGATAGTAGCCCACTTATGTCGGGTTTGTAAGAACACAGCCACCAACCGGCGGTATGTACACGTTGTATAGCTTCATCCCGTCAGTAGCGGACTTGACTGCTCTCCTCATGCAATCCATGTCGGAGTCACTAGCGCAAAGCGCAGACGAGATGGGTCTATACTGCTCGGAATAGTGTATCACGAAGGCCAATCCCCCACCTCCATTCCTTAAGCGATCCCTACGTAGCACATTCTATCCGTGACAACTGTGCAAGCTGCAGGTGTTGGTCAGCATTGTCTCCTGGATCGCTGCAACGAATATGTTCTTCCGACTCATAAATCCACGAACTCGTCGATCTTGTCTCGGAGACCATTGCAATTCAATTGCAAAAATGATACTGGGGCTGGGATGCTGCTGTTTGTTTCTTTTAATGCAAACTGTAGTTTTTTTTAATTTAGATTCTTCACAGTAATATGTTTGCTAATACAGCAGCCTTGTTGTGTTTGCTGAAACAGCAGTAATGCATCTTTCCCACGTTCAGCAGACAAAAACTTTTGTTTTTGCAAACATTTTTGCTGTTTTGAAATTTGGTTGAGTGTCGGTATTTTGAAAATTTGTGAGTGCTATCAAATCTTCGTTTGTGATCCGATTTCCCAATGGTCCGCTTAAGGTTTGCAATATCTCGTCTTATTTCGGGGATATTCTTCTTTAATTTTTTGTTTTGCAACTTTGGTCGAGACCTGCTACGTATTTTGCAATTTACGAAGGAGTTTGTGTTCGATTTTAATTTTTATGCATGATTTGCATTTGTGACAAAATTTGGCATGTTAAACAACTAAGAAATATATGATGGGTGACTGAATAATATTTTTAAAATGCATACATGTCGGTACCAAGAATAGTGCAAAATTAAAGGAAATAGTATATTTTCGTCTACAGCACACCGCGACAGCTAGAACTAAGCACATTTTATAAAAATTATCGCAGTCTTGACAAAAACAACTTGCACCTAGTACGTAATGCTGTAAACGTGCTTAAGTGCTGTAATTGGAACTATTTGGTACTTTCTCTACAAATTGAACTAGAGCCCTGAAATTTGGTATACATATCTATATACATACATACCTATCGAAATTGGAATACAGGTGTTTTGAAATCCGTACATTTTGGTACTAAATCACTATATATGAAAGGACGCGTGGTTGGCTGATCATTGCCCAGGCCAAACGGCTAAAGCTAGAATCATGAATTGGCGATATTCGTACGTTAAGGTACTAAAAAGTACCAAATTAGTATGAAATGGCATGTGTTTGCCCGGCACGAATGGAAAGGGCTACAATTATGAGGAATTATTTGCGCCCAAATGCTTCGAAAAAATGAGATTTGGAAAGAAAGAGAAATAGTACCTTTTAGTGCCGCAATTGGTACTTTTTTTTATAAATTGTGCTGGAGCTCTGGATTTTGGTACATAGGCATACCATGGTAACCTAAATTGGTAATTTTATGAGTTTTTGAAAATGTTTAAGCTAGATACTAAACAATTCCAATGAGGTACGAAATGGGTGAACTTTGATCAGGCCGAATGGGTAGAACTTGGTTAGGTGAGGTTGAAAAGAGGGTGCGGATATAACTCCTCTCCACTATTGACATACACCTAAACCAGTAAACGGCTTATTGTGCGCTCAAATTCTTAAAAAGTAACCTCGAAAAAGACAAATTTAATTCCTCTTAAGTTAGGAGTTCGATGCTATTTGAAATGCATTGTTTTCCGTGCCACGCCCCTTAGTTGGTTCATGTCTAGTATTGTGTCCCCGCCTAAGTGCCGATATCTGTTAGCTGCGAAAGCCGGTCAATGACATATTAAATGCTTTAACATTTAATCATCTTCCCCACATGCCCACACATGCTATAACTTGCCGCACTGATTTTGCATAAGTGAGCTCGTAATCCCGTTATGATACCAATAGCTATAATAACCTCCTTCTTGCTTCCTTTCAGTAATAGCCTCGTCTTTTCACGATCTGGATATCGCCATAGGATTTTCACCGTCCTACCAATCGATTCGCTGTTCCACAATGCTGCATGCGCATTCGTCGCCCACGCCCTTAACTCGGACTGTGTCGACCCGAAAGGCTTCGGGTTAACCATGTTTATTTACTGCAATCAAATTATTAAATCAATTCACATTTTAATTGAAAATGACAAAAATTTCAATCACGATCGTAATTGAAAAACGTTCAGAATCTATAAAAAAATTATTGAATCATTTAATTTTATAATTGAAATTCAATCACGATCGTAATTAAAAAAAATCTGGATTCAATTAAAAAATAATTGATTCAATAAATTTTTTTAATTGAAAACATTTTTATTTTCAGTTAAACTTTAAATTGAGAAAATGTTCGGGATGTTTTTTCTGTGTAAGAACTAACTACTATTCTATAGGAGTTATATCAGGTTATGAACCGAATCGGGTCATACTTGACTGGGATGTTGGAGATAATAGTAGATGTCATTGTAAAAAATTTAAACCAAATCGGATAAAAATTGCGCCCTATTGGGGTTTAAGAAGTAAAATCTGGAGATCGGTTTATATGGGAGCTTTATCAGGTTATGGACCAATTCGGACCATATTTGGCACGTATGTTGTAAAAAATTCGCATAAGAATTGGGTTCTCTATAGACTCAAGAAATATAATCGGGAGATCGGTTTTATATTTACAACCCAACTGATCTACACTAATAGAAAGTATTTCTGCAATATTTCAAGCGCCTAGCTCTATGACTTAAAATGTCAAAGCGATCAAGTATACAAACAATTCGATGCGTTGCAAACGGAATAACGATGTTAGTATATTCCCATCCTATGGTGGAGGGTATAAAACGATGCTGTTTACAGCACATTAAGACTTAATTTTAAATAAAAACAAATTCCGCTGAAAACGTTGCTTCTACTTTAGTTTAAACAAGCAAATTGGTTAGCTTGTTTAATTTACTTTTATTTTCTCCTCATCTCATTTCTTTTATAATGAATTAATTTAAAATTATATACTCGCTCTAACGTTTTACAAAAAACAAAATTGGTAAATTTTTATCTCGCTCGCATGGCTTAGTTAGATGCTCTAGCAGAGTATTGTTTCATTCTAGCCTCAATTTCGGGTCTAAAGTGACGAATTAAACCTTGTACAGGCCAAGCAGCACCATCACCCAATGCACAAATAGTATGTCCTTCAATTTGCTTGGAGATTTCCCACAACATGTCGATTTCAGATGGATCAGCGTTGCCGCTTACAAATCTGCAAAAGAAAATCATAATGTAAAAACATGTATTAAGGCAGAAGTTTTACTAATTTTTTAAAGAAAAATGTATGTATATACTACACGAGAATCATAAATGTATGTTACCACTGAAGCCAAAGTTATACCTTGGGTGATAGCTTCATTACCCGAAAGGGCATAACTGCAATCTTTTGGAAAACGTGCCCAGTCTGTGCGATAATTAAAAAATACATCTACATGTCGCTGATTTATTTAAAGAGTGGTATTACACAAACCAATCTAATTTGTAGAAAACGCATTTTAAGATGTCACCTGCCCTTTACGTTTAAAGCAAACCAGAAAATTAGAACCAATATTAAAAAGATAAGTTACATGACATCAGTATGAATTTGGGAGCATATTAATTATATAATTAATTAGAAAATGAATTTTTTGAGTTATGTCACTCCTCAAGTACATGCGCGATATCTAAAAATTAAAAATATCGTGCAATTAGTAGCCTTATATGTGCTAATTTGACGGTACTTATAAGCACTACAAATTTCAATTCGTTCTTAGAATTTAGAATTAATTCTGACTAGAGAAATACATGCTAAAACAAATCAGGAATGTGGTTCTGGCGCGATCGGGAAGCATGTAATCTTTATGTGACAAAGCACTCTGCCAAAATCGCCAGCACTGTAGTCGCAATGCGCAATGAATTTTGCCTAAACTTGTTTAAAAGGCTTTTGTTGTTTTGCTTTTCTATTCTAAATACAAACAAAAACGAATACCAAAAATTGAATAAAAAGTAGCGCAAAACAGAAAATAAATCAACAAATTCTTGACAACTCAGAAAGAAAATAGAGTGTCATTAAATTTCACAGTTGTAACCACATTAAAATTAATCCCCTAAAGCTTATGTTTTCTGGATAACAGAGCATATTAAGCGACACTCTCTGGAATAAATGACGCATTAAACGGAAGAAGAATTTAATGATCTGGTTACACTGGTAGTATTAGAGTCGATTGGCCATCGCCGAACTAGGCAATAGTACAAACAAAAAATAGGGAGGTTCTGAGTGTCCCTTCCAAGGCTTATATCTTAAGAACCAGGTTAAATTTGAACTCAGAATTAAAACATTAAAACATATGTATGTCTATCTTGTTGAAGGGCTCATAAATTGTACATTAAATTTGCAAATGCATGCCGGGCTCTTCCGTTCTAGGAAAATTTAAGTGGACAATATACATTGTCAGCAGATTTTTAATGTGCAATATAGGCAACTGGTCGCAATTATTCTCGATTTTAGGTCTAGGCCCCCAATAGTCTTAAGAGACCAAAAAAACTTACCTGTCCATAATTTTCTTCATCCATCCAATACCCTCACGGCATGGTGTACATTGGCCACAACTTTCGTGTTTATAGAACGAAATAAGCCTAGCGATTGCCTTAATAACATCTGTGGATTTATTCATTACGATAACTGCGGCTGTACCCAAAGAAGTTTGAGCAGCAATAAGACCATCAAAATCCATAATTACATCAGTGCAAACGTCTTTGGGAATAATGGGAGTTGATGAACCACCAGGAATGACACCCAACAAGTTGTCCCAACCGCCAATAACGCCACCACAATGACGTTCGATAAGTTCCTTCAATGGTATGGACATCTCCTCTTCCACAGTACAAGGTCTATTAACATGACCGGAAATGTTGAAAAGTTTGGTGCCGGAATTACGAGTGCGACCGAAACTGGCAAACCAAGCACCACCGCGACGGCAAATACTAGGTGCTACTGCCACAGTCTCAACATTGGTAACGGTGGTAGGACAACCGAAAACACCAACGTCAGCAGGGAATGGAGGCTTTAGACGAGGTTTACCTTGTTTGCCTTCCAAAGATTCAATTAAAGCGGTTTCCTCACCGCAAATGTAGGCACCAGCACCACGATGCATAAAAACATCGAAGTCATAACCAGAGCCGCAGGCATTTTTGCCTATCAAACCAGCTTGGTATGCTTCAGCAATGGCCAATTGCATGTTCGAAGCTTCATTGTAGAATTCACCGCGAATGTAAATGTAAGCGGCTTGGGCTCCCATGGCACGGCCTGCAATCAAGCAACCTTCAACCAACTTATGAGGATCATGACGCATAATTTCACGATCTTTGCAGGTACCAGGTTCACCTGTAAGAATTCAGAATGTTAGAACAAAACCTTTCACGTCAAAAATACAAAAATATCTTAAATCACCTTCATCAGCGTTGACAACTAGGTATTTTGGACGACCATCGGAAGGCTTGCTCATAAATGACCATTTCATGCCACTGGGGAAACCAGCACCACCACGACCTCGTAAACCAGAGGTTTTGATTTCATTAATAATCCACTCAGAACCTTTTAAAACGATTTCCTTGGTCTTGTACCAATCACCGCGCTTTAATGCACCTTTCAATCTCCAATCATGGCGACCATACAGATTAGTAAAAATGCGATCCTGGTCAGCCAATGGACCAAATTTGGTCTTAGTTTGTGGTGGTGGTGTACCGGGAGGCGGTGCTTGAGTGCCTTGCAAACGCTTTTGCACTGCTGCCGGAACAGCCAATGCTGTAAATAAACAACGTCAACAATGTTTATTACATAAATATGAATCATGGAATACTGTAGATACATATAATTCAATAAAATAGTATAATTAAGAGGGATATATTCGCTGTTTTCCACTACGTTGTTGTTGTAGCAATAGGAAAAATTACATAATTTTCACAACTTCCAATTTAACATTTGTACATAAAATCTTAATTAAACTACCAACTTTTGTCTATACAACGAAAGCTAAGAGGCCAGCAAAACAGCTTAAAACATACATGATTAGAATTTTATTAAAAATCTTACCAAATTGCGATTTTTGTAAAATATTTACTCGCACAAGTGCTCCTGCCATCGTCTGTTAGAAATGACACGGTTGTTAATTTACGTACTAAGATCAGAAAGCAAATTTACAGTAAAACAGTAGGAACCAGGGTTCACTAAAGAAGCGTAGGTCTCTTTCCCAGCTGATGAAACTTTACAATTCCAGAATTGTATCCAAATCCAACGGCAAAAATGCATTTTCGCTGAAATATGGTATGTAAATGTGGGTTGACCCCAGGAACGCGTTTTTGGGGCAAGGGTCCCTGGCCCCCCGTGGGCCCAAAAACATCCCCTTGGTGGGAAGTGGGCCAACCCAGGCAACATGGATACAAAATGAAGGCATTTTCGAGTAGATCACGAAAATGCATATAAAATGGACCCGGGAAGGACCTACAGGGTCTTGAGAATATTGAATCTTGTTAACATAGGCAATATAGCTATTAAATGAAAGATACCAAGAAGTAAATTACGATAGATATCCAAAAAAATTAATTGAGCTCTAGAAGAAAAAAAAATTTTATAACAATTTTTAACCTACACAGAAAAAAATATCACGAAATGTTTTTCAATTAATATTTAAAATGTTTTCGATTAATACTTAATCAAATCGATAATTTTTTAATTGAATCCGGAATTCTTTATCAATTACGATCGAGATTGAAATTTTTTAAATTTTCGATTAAAAAATTAATTAATTCAATAATTTTTTAATTGAATTTGATTTTTTTTTCAATTACGATCGTGATTGAATTTTTTAAAAGTTCAAATTAAAAAATTAATTGATTCAACCATTTTTTAATTGAATCTGATCTTTTTTCAATTACAATCGTGATAGAAATTTTTAATTAAAAAATTAATTGTTTCAGTCATATTTTCCAGGATTCACTGAATAAGGTTAAGCCAAGCGATCAGCCGATATACTTTTTTTTTAATATTTGGCAGTACTTGGCATTGAGGATGTCAACTTGTTCTCTTTTTACATTCATTCTTTGTTTACGTTTTCTCCTATATGATGACATTTTCAATCGTCAGATTTGACATCCTTAATGATGTTTATGGGGCCTATCCACTTTGTGTTTTTGCATGTGACCTAACCTTCTATTAGTGAATCCTGCATATTTTCATTGAATCTGAAAAAATTTTGTATTATAAAATGTGATTGAAAATTTTATCGTTTTTAATCAAACAACAACGGCCTAAACCACTATCTTGTATTGTTATTCGCAAATTCCTTGAAAACAGCTGATATTATAAAGGCAAAAACGACGTTTTCATTGAATTGGCGAACGAATAGAGTGATAAAAAAGAAAATATCATAGTTATCTAGGCAGTTAGTTCTTTCAATAAGTTTTTTATTTAATCGAACACTTTCCAGATCAAACAGCACTGTTATGACTGTCCGTTTTTGAAAAAGTCTAGCCGCTTAAAATTATGATATAAACCTCAAATTCGTGTTCCACAGTATTTTCCGTTGCGTTTTCGAAAAATCCCCATATGTGTTTTTTTTTTCTAAGGAGTGATAATGGACCCAAACATAAACCTCAAATTCGTGACCCATGTTGCATCGAAATCGAGGGTGAATCCTATACAGCGCGTTTTTACAAAAATTTTAATATAAAATTTGAATATTACATTTTTTATTGATCCAATTAAAAAATTAATTGGATGTTTCGGAAATTTCAACAATTTTTTAATTGGACCAATTAAAAAATTTGAGATTTCAATCATTTTTCTAATTGGATCAATTAAAAATTAATTGGAAATTTCAATGTTTGTTTTTAATGAATATGCAATTTTATTAATTGGATTTTTTTTAATCGTTTTTTTCAAAAATTGGGATTGATATTATAATTTTCGTGATTGAAGCAGTTTCGATTAAAAAATTAATTGTATCAACTAATTTCGTGATTGAAACCGATTTTTATTTTTTCTGTGTAGTCAAATTTATACAAGGTAAAGTTATTAGCTCAACAACAAAGGAATCAATTATACAACCCTGTGAGAATGGTGGCGCAAATTCCCACTAGGCAGTCAAATTTCTGGACACTTCCTAATTCACCATTTTTTAGCCGAATTCGAACGGCGTGCCGCGGTGCGACAACTTTTTGGGAAGAAGTTTTTACATGAAATCACATACATATATGAACTCCAAGACACATTTATTTAAAAGTGAAATGACTTATGTTTCTGGTTTGTTGATATTTACTTATTTCGAATCTGTGATAGAGTTGTCAAACTAATAATAGGCATTTGCACCAAAAAAAAGTTTGTTCAGTTACCAAAAGTTATTATAGGCTCTACACCGCAATTCTGTAACTTATTACGAACATCATTTAGAAAAACACGTATACAAAAAAATTTTTTGCACTAACGATTATGTTATTCTCTAATTCCTCCTTAACAGAAATCGTTATCTATTTTTTCTCCCTGGCAACTCTACGCAAAAAAAAACGAAAAACAATTCTTCTTTTATTAATCGAAAAACATCACAAACCTAAATTAAATGTACACCATTATTTAAGAAAAGCGTAAAACTTTAAAGGAAATTTTTTTCATATTATGGTGGATTTAAAAAGGTGGTCTAAAGCCAGTCAGGTTTGAAGGTATTAAGATGTCAGATTTTTGTTTGCGTTCTCTTTGTTCTTATCTTCTTTCTCGCATATTCTCTACTCATGTACGCACACAAATTTTTTGTGCGTCTTTGCAAAACGTCGATCAGTTTGATGACAAGCTGGCGGATTGCATCTAGTGATATATGGTTGTTGTACGAATGAGACCACCATTTGTATGGAGAAAAATACTATCCCCGATTAGCTTATCTTATCGCCGCTTACTATTGCCGTTTACTAAAACACATTTTGTCATCATTCAATCTGAATTACAAAATTAAAAGAGAAAGAACTCGACATACTTATTCAATAATTAAACCAATTCAATTCGCATGACGTCACCTTATAAGTGCATCCATGACACAGGCAGTGTACCGTAAACAGCTGAGTAAAATTTTTTCTCGCGAAGTGCATTATCTGTTAACAAGTTTTGGTTGTGTGTGTGTATTATAGTTGAGAACCATTCCACACACAAACAACGAAAAATGGCGCGAACACAAAATCAGAGTTGCACTAATCACTGATTTTGACAGATAGTGCACTCAATACTTTGTTGTTGGGCAACTGTCACTACCTGTTAATGAATATATCTTGAGTGCATACTGGTGTGATAACCACTTAAAATCCCGTTTACACTGCTCCTTAAGTCCAGATTGAATGGTTCGATCATCTGTTTTCACTTTATACAATCAGCTGACAAGAACCTTAAATCCGGATTTAATGAGCAGTGTAAAACCCCGTTTACACTGCTCTTCTGTTTTCCCTTTATAAATGACACACACCCTTCAGTAAAGTAAAACCGTTTGAAATCTCTCTATTGTGAATTATGCATTTCATTATTCAAAGAGACTTGTTGACTTTTAAAGGTTGGTACTATATTCAGTATTCGCGGTGAAACTCCATATAAAAAATGAGCGGAAAATATAGATGAAAAGTGTTCGTTTAGCTATAACTTGTTTTTTCATCTAGGGGAAATTTACATTTCACGACGCCCAAAAAGAACACAACCACTGTCGCTGCGCAACAAGTCGTTTTCTTACATAAAATAAACGCGATTGCCAAACTTCTAACTGGTTTTCTCGGTAAAACTCCATTTAAAAAATGAGCGGAAAATATTGATGAAAAGTGTTCGTTTCGCTATAACTTGTTTTTTATCTAGGGGAAATTTACATTTCATGACGCCCAAAAAGAGCACAGCCACTGTCGCTGCGCAACAAGTCGTTTTCTTACGTAAAATAAACGCGATCGCCCAAATTCTAATTGTAACTAAGTGTTTGTGAGTGTTAGTGATCTTGCTCACATGTACTTACTCAGGGTGAAAAAAAATATTATTTGTGGATGCTATTATGGATTTGTCTAAACTATTTGTATATAAATATAAAAATATAAATAAATATACTTCTAAAATAAATAAAAATGAAATGTTTCTTTCATAACAAGCTATTACAATAAATCTGTACGAAGTAGTAACGATTGTGAAAGAAAGTGTTGTGCTTTTGGTCTTGCTATTACAACAACATTATTTTTATACAAGTGGAAGATGCTGGCAAAGGCTTTTGGATAGTTGTGCTAATTTAACTTATACCAATGAAAATGCTACAAAATCCAATTATTTTTACATAATAAAGATGAATTGGGTTCTTTTTAAATAGTTTTGTTTTTCATTATTTATTAATTTCGAATGCACACACGCATCTTATGGAATAAGTTAACCAACTCTCAACTCTGAATGGTCTCACGCGAATAGCTGTTAACAGCCGGCCATGTTTGACGGTATTAAGATGTCAGATTTTTATTTGCATTCTCTTTGTTGTTATCTTATTTCTCGCATATCCTCTGCTCATTCACGCACACAAATTTCTTTGTGTGTGTTGGCAAAACGTCTATCAGCTTGATGGCAAGATGGCGGATTGCACCATATGATTTGTGATTGTTTTACAAATGAGACCACCTAAATTTGTTGCGCCATGCCTTAGGGTTGGTATTCTATTCTGCTTTCGGAATAGTCGCGGAAATCTTTAATTGTTCTGCGATCGGAATTTGACAGTTATATTTTGTTTTTATTTTCACACCAAAAGACGTTTTTATCTGCACTTATGGTTTTATTATTTTTTCGCAAATAAATTAAAAGAAAACTAACCATTGAAACCACTAAAATCAGAATGATACCGACAATGATGTCAAGCATTACCACACTATAAACAGAGTACTACTTTTCCACATATTGTATTTTCCTCCAGTGTTCCGCTGACTTTTTTATGTGGAGTTTGACAGCTTTCCGCCTAAAAAACTGAACAGAATACTCAGCTTTATAAGGTACAAATTTTTACTGACACATTTTAACTAGAAATGTACGCGAACAGACTTAATGTTTTCTCAAAACCAGCTGATTAGTTTCTTTTATTCGAGAGCTACATTTTATTGACAATAAACGTTGTATATAAAAAAGAAGAACAACGAACAATTAGAATATTAAAAAAGCCAACTATGGATGCTGTAGTGGTTCCTTCAGAACCCTCCTCTAGTATAACGCAAACAGAAATTTTGATTAGAGAGGACACGGATGCACCGGTGAGTATTTAAAGGAATATTTAAAAACCGACATATTTAGTTTGGAAATATGGCTATGTAGCTAGACTTTTAAGATTTTAAGAAGACTAGCACCACACGGGTTGGAGCTTCGAGTTCCAATTGGTGTGGTGGTCATCGTTGTTGTAGCCACATTTTCATGTGATGGTGGCGATCCTCGTCAAGCTCCTGTAAGTGAGCAAGCTCGTTCTGGTCCAAATGACCGATCGCCGATGGATTAGGGTGGCCATTTGTTACGCCAATAACTCTCCTTGTCAAATCGAGCATCATAGTCACTTAGTATTTGTGCAAGAGCCGGTGCCGCCCGGCCTCTCACTGAGACTTTCCGCTCGATATCGCTGTTTGTCCGCGACTGCCGTTGCAGCTATTCCATATGCCACGCGCCCGTTAGCTCGCAGCTAAGCTTCTCATGACAGCAATGAACACCACACAAATTGGACCTCAATGTTCACAGCTATCCCGTGCCGGGTGGTGGTCATCGTCTTTACGAGAAGCTCAGCTGAGAAATCCCGAGCGAATCCATACTCGAGTGGAGTCTCAGTGAGAGGCCGGGTGGCTCCGGCTCTTGCTGAAATATGAGTGCCTATGGTAATCGATATGACAAGGAAGTTATTGGCGGCTTTTAATAACCAATGGTCATAATGTTTCCGCGGCGATCGGTCCTATGGACCGGAACGAGCTTGACAAATATCGCTACCTCCACATACAAATGTGGCTTCAACAATAATAACTGTTTTAGGTTTTCTTTCAAGCGTTAATAGAAAAGTCATCCCTGCTATATAATATATAGTTTTTTTCTCCAGAATATCATCCAATTTTGTTTGCTAGTGTGTAGGTTGACCTCTGCTTTACTGTGGCTTAAAAGTCGTTTTAATAATTTCTCACTATTTTTTCCCAAAGCACTGGAAAAAAATAAAACCATATTTATTTGAAAAAATGTAGTTGAAATGTCTTTTAAAAACCATATTTATCTTATCAAAAGACCCTCTCAGATAAAATATATCAGCAACTAAGATGTAAACAATATGTCCATAATGTGATCTACCAGTGCAAATTTTCCCATAAACATTTCATTAAGAAAATATCCCCTTCTCATATACATATATGAGTGCTAGTTTATACTCAAAGATAAGGGACCTCTTTCTTAATTGCCGCATCGGAATGGCTTGCCATTGTGCGTCATAGATGAACATGCTGAACTCTGCGCAAACTATTTCATACACAATGCAAATTTTTTTTTGCCCATGAACATTCCGCTAAGGAGCGGGGGCAAACTTCCCACATATCAATGAGTGCAGTCCGATTCAAGTTTAAGCTCAATGTCCGATTCAAGTTTAAGCTTCTTTTTATAACCGAGTCCGAACGGCGTGCCGCAGTGCGACATCTATTTGGAGAGAAGTTTTACATGGCATAGTACCTCACAAATGTTGTCAACATTAGGAAGGAAAAACCAACGCTGAAAATTTTTTTCTGATGGTCTCGCCAGGATTCGAACCCAGGCGTTCAGCGCCATCCTTTTTACCTTTTACTCGATACCGATGTTTGTTGGTTGCAAGATTAACCTAATAAAACACATATTATCTTCACTAAGTGAATCGCTCTTTCCTTTTAATTAATTTTATTTTTTTATAGGCGCCACCCGTTTTACGATTACGGCTAAATAAGCCAAAACCTAGCAAAAAGGTTGGTTGGCAGGAAGGCACTGTTGATAACGAGCATATGGGTAAAAAGAAATCAAAATGTAAGTTAAAAAATAAAAGCCAATTATAATTTTCAAAATTGGTTAATCTTATCATATTTATATCAGGTTGTTGCATATATAAGAAACCAGTTGCATTCGGCGAAAGTTCATCTGAAGATGACGAAGATTGTGAAAATTGCTTTGGCCATCCAGAGAAGAGACGAAGAAATCGTAAACACGATGGCAATGGCGACGAGCAGGATAACAACGAACCATGTCAGGAACATAATCATCATGGCGCCAGTGAAGAGTAATCATTTTTAAGAATTTTGTCGAGTATTAATTTAAATTCATAAAATCCATTGTTTCATCGAAATCAAAGGAAAATGAAATACCGTTTACCTTACATTTTTAAGACAAATTCACCATGTAGTATACTTCCCTTTTAGTATCAATTTGAATTGTAAAAAATAGTCTTAATTAAAAATTAAATTTATGTTTTATTGAAAATATATGCATACATATAATAAAAAATAAAGAATATGAGTTGAAATAAATGAATAATAAAATGTTGGTGTCTTATTCGTTTAACGCTAAATGAAGTTGTTTCTTAATATCAAATAATAACTACACTATTATAATCTTTTTTTAATTTAGTCTAGAAGAAATTCGAAATAAATTAAAATAAAACGATATTTATTTGCATTTGTAGTCATCGGTAAAAATTACATTTTTGTCTAGGAAGCGGTCGTGTTTAGCTTTAAATCGAAAGCTTCATCGTTGTTTGTCATGTCAATTTTAAGTTTTTTTGCCACTGCACGAGATCGCCAAATCTGCAGAAAAAAGTACAAATATTTGAATATCAGAAAAGTTCAAAACAAAGATGTAGCATGCGATACCGAGCCGAAGAATGGAAAAACAAATTATATGATTTTTCTCATAACTTGATTAATTAATTCATGTGGCTTCGTTCGATTGACTCAATGTTGTCATTTTACGAAGCTACCTGGCTTAGTTGATCGTTCGGGTTTTACTGTTCCTCACACAAACACAAATTTGTATTTTCAATTGTGTTAGTGTGCCCATCACTGGTCCAAAATCATAATCGAGCTTTCAGTATTTAAACAAGGGTTTAAAACAATCTAAACTTGAAAAACACAAGTGTGGGCGGGTTGAATCTTTACATCTATTCTATTATGAATAGCATTTTGCTAAGCTTTCGATTTATTTATTCCAACATGTTTATTGAAGCCAACTATCATATTTATGTTGTTGTTGCAGCCACAATTGCATGTGGAGGTGGCGATCCTCATTGGAGCTCAAAGTTCCGGCCTTCGTGATGCTCATAGTTATCCTATTTATAGATACACTTTAACGTATGTATACAGAAATAATATCTAAAACTAAGAAATAACAAGTATAGCGTGCTAAGTTCGGCCGGGCCGAATCTTATATACCCTCCACCATGGATCGCTTTTGTCGAGTTCTTTTCTCGGCATCTCTTCTTAGGCAAAAAAGGATATAAGAAAAGATTTGCTCTGCTATTAGAGCGATATCAAGATATGGTCCGGTTTGGACTACAATTAAATAATATGTTGGAGACCTGTTTTAAATGTCAGCCAATTCGAATAAGAATTGCGCCCCTTGGGTCTCAAGAAGTAAAATACAGAGATCGATTTATATCGAAGCTGTATCGGGCTATAGACCGATTCAGTCCATAACAAACACGTATGTTGATGGTCATGAGAGGATCCGTCGTACAAAATTTCAGGCAAATCGGATAATAATTGCGACCTCCAGAGGCTCAAGAAGTCAAGATCCCAGATCGGTTTATATGGCAGCTATATCAGGTTATGAACCGATTTGAACCTTATTTGAGACATTTGTTGAAAGTAAGAATAATACGTCATGCAAAATTTTAGCCACATCGGATAGGAATTGCGCCCTCTAGAAGCTCAAGAAGTCAAGTCCCCAGATCTGTTTATATGACAGCTATATCAGGTAATGAACCGATTTGAACCATACATGGCACAGTTTTTGGATATCCAAACAAAATACTTCGTGCAAAAATTCATTCCATCGGATAAGAATTGCGCACTCTAGAGGCTCAAGAAGTCAAGACCCAAGATCGGTTTATATGGACTCTATCTCAAAATATGGACCGATATGGCCCATTTACAATACCAACCGACCTACACTAATAAGAAGTATTTGTGCAAAATTTCAAGCGGCTAGCTTTACTCCTTCGGAAGTTAGCGTGCTTTTGACAGACAGACGGACTGACGGACATTGCTAGATCAACATAAAATGTCGCGACGTCGCGATGTCAAGAATATATATACTTTATGGGGTCTCAGGAGAATATTTGGAGTAGTTACAAACAGAATGACGAAATTAGTATACCCATCCTATTGTGGAGGATATAAAAATGGAACAATGACTAAACGGTGTAAGTGTCAAAGAAATCATAGCTAATCTCGAACACCGGTAGACGGAACGACAGGACCTCAGTCACCTTAGTCGAAGTAACTCTGACTGATCCCAAGAGGTGGTCCAAGTTGTCCAACCGTCAATTTATTGTGCATCCCGAGAGTGACAGGGCTAGGAGAAGAGCCATTCGTCGTATCCGTGGTCTCCGAGCCGCAGCCATCACAATTTACCGCGGACGAGGCTACGAATTTGATCCGTGGCGCCAAGTCACCAAAGGCGTTGGGCCCCGACGAAATCTACACTGATGCTGAAGAAGCTGTGTCAATCTGGAGTCGAGTATCTTGCAACTGTCCTGGATCTGTCTTTATACACTCACTCAATGTTTGGAAGATGGGCAGAGTGATCCCGCTACTGAAGCCTGGAAAAGACCCGAGTAAGAAGGAGTCGTACAGATCGATCTCCTTACTCACACCAGTAGCCAAGACGTGATATCAAGCGTGATGAAGACGGCATATCAAGCGGGTCTAGACATCATTCAAGCAGACTCGGTAGCAGATGCGGTAAATAGCTACCGGGTGTATGTCCTTCTTCGAGAACGACCGCCTCCCATTGTTCCTGAAGAAATTAACCTCCCCAGGCAAACCAGAGTAGTTCTGGTTCAACTACGTTCCGTCAAATGCAGCCACCTCAACTCCTACTAAGCAAGAATTGATTGATGGTTGTTATTGTTGTTTTAGCAGTGTGTTGTACACTGAGGCGGCAGCCCTTGCCGATGAAGAACTCCATCGGGTCAATCTGGTACGCACAACCGGCTGCCATTAAGTATTTGCGTTTTGCCAGGCTTTCTGACTATAAATTGAAGAAAGTTTAATATGGTTTTTATCCTGAGAACGGGAAACCCGAGCCATACAGGTCCACGAACTACAGACCAATTAGTCCGTCTTTCTTCGAGCGATAATTTAAACTCAAGATGGAATGTAAGAGGATAACCATCAGGTCCGGTACTGTGCTATATAACGTGTATGTACTGCCAGTTGGTAGTTCTGTCCACTTAATGGCCCAGCTTACAGGCCTACTGTCTGGTTCCGGCGGACTTTAATGCGCTTCTTGTTTAAAGGCATTTTCCCCTAGGTAACGACAAGCAGGCCGTAGCTTTGGCAGAGCATATTGAAAGCTTTTCATTATGTACGTTGAATGAGGATACCCCCACTAGAATTACGAAGAGGTGCAGCAGCTCTCCAGATCATTTCTCCAGCCATCATTTCTTTCGGATCAGACCACCTCCCTTAGTTCTCACCATCGACCGACCTCGCGACTTCATACCTCTGAGTGCCGGACGTTTATCAATCAGAACGTGCGGTTTTAAATGTTTTTAATTTTTCGATTGAAACATATATTTGTTGTTTTCAAATGTTTATAAATTATAGTTTTATTTTTAATTCGATAAATATTGTATCTAATAATTAAGTAAACATTGAATTCATTCTTTTTTTTTTTGTTTTTTATTTATAATATAAATTATATGGCACATAAGGAATTTTAAGTGACAAAATAAAGTAACACTTCTTTAATAAATATTATAAAAAATTAAATAACTTTAAATTTTTGTACGAAGTTGCTCCTCCTTTGCTAGTTATGACTTCTCTCAATGTTTTCGGCATACTTAAAGCAAGGTTCTTAAAAGTATTGGTTGGAATTGCCCTCCATTCACTTTGTATTTTTTCCCAAAATGTTTGAAGATTTGATCTGGATTCCATTGGAATTTTGTTATCTAAGATAGCCCAAAGATGCTCTATGGGGTTTAGATCAGGGCTTTGAGCGGGCGATTCTCATGTTTCAACTTTATTTCTTCAAAATGTTTTTTAGCGTGCTTACTTGTGTGCTTGGGGTCGTTGTCTTGTTGAAGGATGAACTCCTCAAGTCCATTTCCTCCGCACTGCTATAAAGATTTTCTTCCAAAATATAAACATAGTGCTCTCCAGTCATTTTAGAGTAAATTTTTACGAGCCTACCAACTCCTGAAGAGGAGGCTTCCTCCACCATGTTTTACAGTACGCATAAGGTTTTTCGATTTTAGCCTTTGTGTTGGCTCACACCACACTCTTTTCCAACTTTTGCAATTTTTTAGTTCATATTTTGACTTGTCTATCCAAATAACTTTATTCCAAAATGATTCAGACATATTTATATACTTTTTTGCAAAAGCCAATCGTTTTTTTTCTATTGGCTGCTAGTAGGAGAGGTTTTTTCTTCGCGAAGGCACTTTTTAAACCCCTTTCATTAAGTCTTCTTTGGACAGTTCGAGTCAAAATATTTAATTCTAGCTTCTTTTTTATATCTCTGGCTGTCGTAAAAGAATTTCTCTTTGCTAGAATTGCAATATGTTCATCTTCAAGCTTAGTTGTCTTAAGTTTTCTAACACAACATTTTTCAAACTTTTATTTCACTTCTTTATTTTATACAAACCAATAATTTTTCTGACCCCGGATTCTGATATTTTATACTTGGAACTCAAAGCTTTCAATTTCATCCCATTTTCGCGATCTTGTACCCACATATCTTTTTGAGTTTCGGGTAAGGGCTTCATTTCGAAAAAGTAAAGTAGTATTGGTCCATGCTTATTTTCTAAATATTTAAGTAATATTGAATGAAAAAGTTAGGTACTTTGCTACAAATTATTTTTTTTTTTCAATAACTAACCACAATTTTTGAAAAAAAACAGGAATATATTATAACTTTCACGAGTTATAAAAAAACGCATAAGACTTTTTTACACTACTTTTACTTTACATCAGAAACCTGAACGAACGTGATTAAACATTTCAAATGTTTATGGATATAATTGAGGCACTCCGACAAATAACGGGACAATAAATAAAACACGTAGATAAAAAATATTGAGGATTAGTGCAGAAGGGTACGCAACCGCACTTTATTTTGTCCTACAATGTATATATACCGCGTTTGCATTCTTCAATGTTCTCCAATTTGTTTCGTTGGGAATTTGTCTATTCTATTTATTCACATCCTATTTTTTCCGCTCTTCACTATTTCAGCGTAACGTTTTTCATATTTTTTTTTACTTTACAATTATAATTAAATAAATTATATTTTATGGAGAGATAGAAACACTACACTTTCTGATTTTCTTGATATTTTTTGACTACCCACGACACTTTATGTCTGTATATGATATGACTCATTCTCACTTGTCTTCGCAACAGATATGGGTGCAAGGGAACACAATATAATCTTGATCAATGCATAATTTGTACTATTTAATAAATATTTAATTCGTACAATTAAAAATATGTTCAATGTACGCCTTGGTTACCAATCACCGTGATACAAAAGAAAATCGAATTTCTATGTCAGCAATTGTTAAAGAAATTAACACCTTGTTTAAAAAGTTTTTTATAAGTCAATTCCATATATAATTGGTCAAATATAGGTCTATATTTTTTCTGTGTACTGATCAGCATTACAGTTTAGGGGTTTTCTACAAATTTGGTGGGATTTTTTTTAATTTTAAGGGTTTGGTCGGATGGTTGACCCAATTCGATTTCGATAGATTTCTGGAGCAACTTTATTTTTATACTCACCAGCAAAGGATAGGGGGTATACATGTATTTAGTCATTCTGTTTGTAACACATCCGAATATCCATTTCCGACCCAACAATCTTATATATGAAAATCAATTTGTGTTTGTTTGTATATTTGTGTGTTCCTTATAGACTCAAACGGCTGAACCGATTTTCTTGAAATTTCCACAGATGGTGCATAATGACCCCGTGGTGCAAATAGGGTACTACATTTTTTGATATCTGAAGGGGGCGGACCCTCCCCCTTATCTTAATTTTCAGAAACGCCAGATCTCGGAGATGGGTGGTGCGATTTAAGCGAAATTTTGTGTGTTCTCATATAGTACCCTACAAATAAAAATTTGGTATCCATATTTCGGATGGTGTACCTAGGGCGGCCGCCCCACCCTAAAACCTACCGAATATATATTAAGACCAATCACGACAATATGGGACTCAAATGAAAGGTATTTAGGTTGAGAAAACGTATCTGATATCCAATTGTCAAACCAAGTGCTAGAGGGACCACCCCTAAATCGGACATATTTACCGACCATGGCAACACGGGACTCAAATGAAAGGTATTTGCGAGTAGAATTCGAATCTGACATCCAAATGTGGGACCACGTTTCTGGGGGTCCACCCCTTCTCCAAAACACCCCCAAACTAGACTTATTTACAGACCATTGGAATATGGGGCTTAAATAAAAGGTATTTGAATGTAGAATACGAATCTGATATCCAAATATGGGACCAAGTGTTTGGAGGGCCGCCTCTCACCAAAAACATCTCTCAAAGGGGACAAATTTACGACCATAGCAATATGGGGCTCAAAGGAAAGGTCTTTGGGAGTAAAGCACGTATTTGATATCAATATTCGGGAAAAGGGGCCACGCCACCCCCACAACACCACCCAAATAGTAAGTATTTGCTGACTTTTGCAATATCAGGCTCAAATAAGAGGTTTTTTAAAGTGGAACACGAATCCGATATTTATTTTTAAGGCCAAATCACTTAGTGGCCGCCCAATCTTCAAAACACCCCCCAAGCCGGTCATGTTTGTGACTATGGAAATATGGGGCTCAAATGAAAGGTATGTGGGAGTAGACCACGTATCTGATATCAACATTAGGGGCCAACTGTCTAGCGGACGTCCCACCACCATAACAACCCCCAAATAAAACGTATTTGCTCACCAAGACAATTTGGGTCTTAAAGAGAGTGGAACTAAATATTCATAGTTTTTAGGGCCAATACCCCAAACCGGACATATTTGCTGACTTTTGCAATAAGGAGTTTAAATGAGATTAGAAAACGAATTTAATGTCCAATCTTGATGGCAATGGCAATATGGGGTACAAATAAATGATATAAAGATATATGAGAATAGAGCACGTTGCTGATATATTTTTAGGGCTTAGAATTTGGGGGACCACCCCACTCCCCAAAACACCCATATATCGGGCATATTTACCTACCATGCCAATATGTGGCTCAAATGAAAGGTATTTGAGATTAGAAAACTAATTGGATAACCTATTTTGGGGCCATGTGTTTGGGGGACGCCTCATCCTGTAAACTCCTCTTCAGCCAATGGCAATATGGGGTTTAAATAAATGGTATTTGAGACAAGAGCACGATGCTGATATTTTTTCAGGGCCAAGTATCTGGGGGACCACCTCTCCCTCGAAAACACCACTAAATCAGACATCATGAGAATATCGGGCTGAAATGAAGTATTTTAAGAATGGTGTACACCTTACATCCAAACTTAAATTCGTACACCAATAAAGATTATATGGGATTCAGATAAAAGCACTTATATTGTTAAACTGTTAGTCAAGCGATATACTATTGGGTTGCCCAAAAAGTAATTGCGGATTTTTTATATAGTCGGCGTTGACAAATTTTTTCACAGCTTGAGACTCTGCAATTGCATTCTTTCTTCTGTCAGTTATCAGCTGTTACTTTTAGCTTGCTTTAGAAAAAAAGTGTAAAAAATTTATATTTGATTAAAGTTCATTCTAAGTTTTATTAAAAATGCATTTACTTTCGTTTAAAAAATCCGCAATTACTTTTTGGGCAACCCAATATTTTCGTAAAGATCTTTCGTTGTCGAAAATAAATATTCGAAGGAAACTTTTGTTCCATATAAAGTAAAAGAAGGCGCTGTGGAGCGGGCCCGGGTCAGCTAGTACGTTTATATAATTTGATCGTCGTCGAAGTCTTACACGATTTACCGATGTCATCGTATCTGCCCGGCCGTCTTTAAAAATAGAGCTATTGAGCTGAAATTTGGCACAGATATATATTTTTCCATTCACAAGTAATTTATGGTCCTATTTCATTTTAATTTGGAACAATAAGTTGCAGTGGACCCCCAGATACTAGGACCAAATATGGTCAAAATCGAACTATATTTAAATATAGCTGTCATATAAAACGATCAGGTGAGACCGCGTGGAGGAAGACCAAGATAAGCCTGGGTTTTGCCAAGTCAATACCAATCAGAACCATTGCTTGGTATCCATCAACGTCACCCTGAACTGAAATACTTCACAGCGAATTAAGAAAAGACAATACAAAGTGCGAAAACCAAATAACTGGCTTTCGCTGCTGGTAAATTTAGTAGGGCAATGGACTCGAAATTAAATGGAATCGCATCCGTGAAATAGGAATCGGTGTAGCACCCGAATTTAGTATTTATGCAAACTTTTATGTGGTATACGCCACCTTTTAAACATTCCATCAAATGCTGAACCTAACCATCGTCGAATACATAATATAAAATCCGCATATAATGTGCAGATATTTTCCAAATTTACAATTTTGAATTTTTGTGTGTTCGACCAGATGATGTATACAATGATAAAATCAAATGCTGTTGGGCTAAATAATCGACATCCTAAATTTGTCAAAGCTACTTTGCGCTACATACTTCAACATCTTACACATATTTTCAACTTCATATTAATGATTAGTCATAATCAGTCTGCATGGAAAAGCTCAAAAGTTGTACAATTCCCAAACACAAAAATGGAAATGGCTTTAAAAAAATATTTCATAATAAAATTTGTGACCATCTTAATGAACGTAGACTTCTCTCGAATAAGCAGTCTAAATTCAGAACGAAATACAGCTGCCCTGATTGATGTCACAGAAGACATAAGATCCAATATAGATGATGGAATGGTTACATGTCTAATAATTCTGGATTATTCCAAAGCGTTTGATTGTGTTAATTATGAAACCCTGTGCTATAAATTAAATCGTTTCTTTAGCTCTTTGTCCACTGATGCTTTTTTGCTTTCCAACTACCTCCAGGAACGTACGCAACTGTTACAATTGGAAATGCAATGTACCGGCCTTTGCAGCTTAACAGGGTTCGATTCTGGCACCGCTGCATTTTTTGTTGTACGTTAAAGATCTCCTGTCTCGTGTTAAATATACTTCAATGCACATATAAACCGATGATACAAAACTTAATTTAAGCAGTCCCCAGTCGCAAATACCAGAAGCATTTTCTAAAATCGGAGGTGCCATAAGTACCTGGGCTCTTGATAATAGCCTTTAAATAAACCCAAATTAGTCAAATTGTCTGCTAACATCAGTTCTGATGCAATCATTTTAATTGGCGATCAAGAGATCCAATTTGTTGATAAATCTAAAAATCTGGGTTTACTAATGAACAAACCTCTCAAGTGGAGTGATCACATAATTGCTATCTCATGGAAAAGTTTTCGGGATGCTTGGGCACTCTATCAGACTCAATCATTTACACCAAAACATTCGTTTCCTCTTGGCTAAATCCGTATACTGCATGTTTTCCTCTATGGAAGGGAAATTTGTAGTAAAGGGTGATTTTTTTTGAGGTTAGTATTTTCATGCATTAGTATTTGACAGATCACGTGGGATTTCAGACATGGTGTCAAAGAGAAAGATGCTCAGTATGCTTTGACATTTCATCATGAATAGACTTACTAACGAGCAACGCTTGCAAATCATTGAATTTTTCATTCACCGTAACGTTGCGTCCAACAGCATCTTTGAAAAAATACGGTCCAATGATTCCACCAGCGTACAAACCACACCAAACAGTGCATTTTTCGGGATGCATGGGCAGTTCTTGAACGGCTTCTGGTTGCTCTTCACTCCAAATGCGGCAATTTTGCTTATTTACGTAGCCATTCAACCAGAAATGAGCCTCATCGCTGAACAAAATTTGTCAAAATTTGAACACATTTCGAACCGAACACTGATTTTGGTAATAAAATTCAATGATTTGCAAGCGTTGCTCGTTAGTAAGTCTATTCATGATGAAATGTCAAAGCATACTGAGCATCTTTCTCTTTGACACCATGTCTGAAATCCCACGTGATCTGTCAAATACTAATGCATGAAAATCCTAACCTCAAAAAAATCACCCTTTACATGTGATTCCAGGAGTACAAGACGAATAAAACGGTATGAGAGTTGTGCACCTTACTTTGAAAGTCTTTTTGAGATGAAGCTTAGGGATTTCCTTAATATTAAAAACCTTGCCCTTTTCATAAAATTGTATATGATAAATCTCCACAATATCTGTTCCATAAATACCAATTTGGAAGAACAAACCGGAGGATCTTAGTATTCCAGCCTAGCTGTCGCTAGCTTATATCAGAATGCCAATACTTCGTTTATGCAATGCGGTTATGGAACTCACTGCCACCATCGATACACAGGCAAGGCAATACACTTCAGAAAAATCGTTAATAAGGTAATCAATTTGACAAAGGTGTTGATGAAGATGCATGGCGTATCAGAAATCATTATGCACCAAGCCAGTCAAAGTGTTTTGAATAATAACACACACTTGCTCAACTTTTATAAGTTCTTTGCCATGCTATTCTTTAAGTAGAAAGCATTGAATATGATCGCGAGCTAGATGTTCGAAAAATCACGAAAAGTCATAAGCTTTTTTTAATCAAATAATTGAATCCTTGCTTTTTCAATTACAATTAAATTCCTGTTTTATCCTCTATTATGCATGTAGTTTTAAAGTCGTACTATGTTGTGATAATCATTCTGCCTTTTTCTTCTTATCTTGTTGTGATCAACTGTCTTATCTTGTTGTGATCAATTAAATTGCTTACCATTGTAATATCGCATACTATTCCTATTAGATACTTAAAATCCTGTTGTATGTGAAAACAAACAAATAAATCAAATCAAATCGTGTTACAACAAAGAACACCACACAGATTTGAGCTCAAAGTTCCAACTTGTGTGGTTCTCATAGTTATCCCGTGCCGGGAATAGCAGATGGTCGGAATAGTTGCGCTAGCGTAAAAAGACGTTTAACCTTTATCAGATGTCATTAAAGGGGGCCCTGAAGCCTTTTATCCTCTTTTGTGGTTCCAGAACTGGCTGACTGGAGGAAGCTCTTAGCTTAGATTCATAAAATTTCGGAGAGTAAACATGGACAGACGGGCATGACTGAACCGTAGCAGGAAGTGTTTCTGAGTCAATCAGTACAATGCCTTACACTTTTTTATTTTTTGGGTTTTTGGTACCCAGTAATCTAAATATGATCAAGAATTCCGGCACGGATAGCTAAGAGCACCACACAGGCCGGAACATTGAGGTCCTATCAGTATTCATTGCTGTCCACAGGTTGCGGATAGTGGAATGCCCCATACGGAGTTTTAGCTTGAGGTCGGGCGGCACCAGCTCTTGCACAAATACTGAGTGTCTATGATGCTCGAGGCGAGTTAATGTCGCCTTAAATAACCAATGGCCACCATGTTCCTGCGGCGATCGGTCCTTTGGACCGGAACGTGTTGGCTTAACTACAGGAGCTTGACGAGGATCGCCACCTCCACATGAAATGGCTATAACAACAACATGTCCAAGAATTGGCGTACTTATTGATGTTTTAACATAATAATGTGATGAAGATTTGTCAATTTGCCTAATCTTAAGTTAAAAAAACTGCCTTGCTTAAGATTTTCTTGAAATTTTTCGTTAGTTTACCTTAATGGAGTAGTCGTCGCTGGTAGTTACAAGCATTTGAGAATCTTTTGGATTGAAAGCCACACTGTTTACTACATCTGTATGCTTGTATTTGGCCAATGAAATACCATAGTAACGGTCCCATAAGTAGGCATGCATATCTTCGGCACCGCTAAAAGCATGACAAAAGATTAAAAATTGGTGTTGTTTTAACAACGTAGTGATATGACAGTACCTTGCTACATAATCATCACAGACATCCAGGAATATAAAGAAACATTCGTTACTGGGTGTATATGCTTTATGGGCACGTAGCATATTTCCCACACGTTTCAAAGTCATTAAATCGATGACATGTATGTCAATTTCTTGTGCTATTGGCGGCGGTTCCAAAGGATTTGATATAACATAGTCTTGGGGCCAGGGACGGGTATTAACATAAAGATATCTGAAAAGCAGATAAAATTTGTTTTTTTAATTGTTTGAGATAATAGAAAGCTGTGGAGTTTATTTCATATCTTATTGCGTTTACTTCATCACTAAGTTTTAGAAAAAAAAAGTTTTTTATCATCGTCTTTGTTATAAGATATGAAATCTCACCATCCAAGGGAATAAAATAACCTGTGGTCGGGACTTAAAGCCATTCCTATAATGTGACCATGTAAATCTATTACTTTATCGATTTTATCGAAACGATCTGATACAGATTCATAATTATTCCAGTCGGGATCGGGATCGCGCATTTGATTCTGAAAGAAAAACATCGGTGACATTTAAGATGGAAAATTCCCTATGCTTGGAAAACCAACCCTTTCTTTTCGTGCTGCCACTCTTTCCTTTAGTGAGGGTCCCGGATCCAATTTTTTGGGAAACGTTACATGGTTTATGCGTTTAATTCCAATCTGATGAGGCGTATACGTTTTAGAACCCGTTGAGAAAATTAAATATTTCGGTATGGAATTTTCCATATCATCATATTCTTCTACGGCTTCCGCCACATCATCCACCTCCACATCATCCCCTTCTTCTTCATAGTCTAGAGGGCAATTGTCCCCATTAAACCGACGACGATATTCATCAGCAAAATATATGGATATATCATCAGTTGATTTAGTTTGACGATGCCGTGATGTTGAAGCCATAGCATCATTCGAACTGTTCTGTTCAACCGAGTGTCTAACAGATGTTATATGCGAGAGTGGATTGCCCGCTGAGCCTCCATCAACACTATCAATGGCAGGTGAATTTTGTTTCATATCTACATCTTCGTTCTGTTGGGGGAACAATTATTATATAGCTACCTACTTCTGAGACATTGTATATATTCTATATTGACTTACATCTGCCGAGCTGGGTTCCTCCGCCAGTGGATCATTTGTTTCATCTAACCAGGGGCATTTAGCCATCATAATGGCTCTAACCGAACTAGCGTTGCGGTTGTAAAATTTATACAATTGATTCATAATGGGTACATGCTCCGAATCCACTTCCTGATTTGCCTTATTTAACCACAATACGGACGTACTTACTAAATGGGCCAGCCAATGAAGTTCGCCGGATATTAAATATTGATCACTAAACCATGTGCCAAATATATCATATGGACGATTTCGGACACGACATCGTAGATGGGAGTCTTAAAAAAAAAACAGAAAACAGAAATTGAATTCACATCAAATGACATCTCAAAAGTCACTCACAATCACCGCCAACGGTGAATACCACAATTTCGCCAGATGTGCTGTGCGGAGCCCCAAAATGTACACCAGAGACCAAGAGCAGAGTATCGCTTTGATTAAACTGTGAGTACTGTGTATATTTCCAACTAAATTGTTTCATATTGTGCGAGTATCTCTCTGTGCAGGGATGATCTGAATTCCAAATCTGAAAAAGAGTTAAGATTTTCATTATAAACCAGTGATGAGCACATTAATACTGTTGAAAAGACTAAACTCTGTTCGTGTGTGTATCATCAAAGATCAAATACAGCAGAGTATTGTGTTCAGCTTTCGGAATTGTTGCGAAAAACTTTATCAAAATATCATGGCTTTTTTCAACATGACTACATGAAATTTTTTTACTAACTCAATCTTACATTCATATTACACTAGAATTAATTCTTTTTAAATGCTTTTCTTACGGCATTTATTTATTTCACCCGTTTTTAGCTTAAACGTTATTTATATGGAGATTGACAGTTGTTTAAAGTTGTTTGAAAAGCCCAATAGAGTACCAACCCTAATTGAAATAGAGGCAGTCGAACGAATCCACATGAAGCTGTTTATACTGTCCGTGTGCCAATCCCATGGCAGCCGGTTATAAGTACCGGATTGAACCGATGGATTCTTTCATCGGCAAGGTGCAACATGCCTCAGTGCACAACACACTGCTACAATAGCAACCAATGCTGGCCCGGCACGGAATAATTATAAGCATCACACAGCCTAGAACTTTGAGCTCCAATCTGTGTGGTGTTCTTCGTTATCATGAGAAGCTAAGCTGCAGGCTAAAGAGCGCGTCCATGGGCTGCGGATAGTGGAATGCTCAATACGGAGTAGCTGCAACTACAGTCGCGGACATTCAGCGATATCGAGTGGAGGGTTTCAGTGAGAGGCCGGGTGGCGCGGGCTCGGTGCCTATAATGCTTGATACAACTTTTAAATAGCCAATGGCCATCTTGTTTCCCCGGCGATCGGTTGTATAGACCGGAACGAGCTTGACGAGGATCGCCACCTGCACATGTATTTTTAAATTTCCATATCCTTATCTCCTCTTCGGACGGAGCGGAGAGCAGTGTATTTCATCATCATGATTTTTCACCAGGTCTTCCTTTTTCCGTTTCTTTTTTTTTCTCGCTAGGGTGTCACAATTGGCCGGACTGGCCTTCGAGTGAACTCACTTTTCGGAATGTGCTTCCCATTTAACCTTAAACTTAATATTTTCAGCAAAACATATCAATAGTAGGTACATCTTCAGGCCGATACCTCACTTTAGAGGTCAATTATAAACTGTAATTGTTTTCATTTTGGATGGGGGCACTAAGGCTAGGATCTTTCTAAGGATTCTAAGGGAGGCCACCGTAGCGCAGAGGTAAGCATGTCTGCCTATGACGCGGAACGTCTGGGTTCAAAACCTGGCGAGACCATAAAAAAAAAATTGCAATGGTGGTTTTCCCCTCCTATTGTTGGCAACATTTGTGAGGTACTATGCTATGAAAAAAATTCTTTCCAAAGAGGTATTTGTGGCTGTAGCCTCATTTTCATGTGGAGGTGCCCGTTCCGATCCAAAGGACCTATCGCCGCGGTTGCAAGTTGGCCATTGGTTATTTAAAGGCTCCACTATCCGTAACCTATGGACTCGCTCGATAGCTCGCTGGTAAGCTTCTCGTGACAGCAATGAACACCACACAGATTGAACCTCAATGTTCCAGCCTGTATGGTGCTCGCAGATATCCCTTGCAGGGGAGGTGTCGCACTGCGGCACTCTTGTCGGACTCGACTATAGAAAAGAGGTCCATTATCATTGAGCTTAAACTTGAATCGGACCGCATTCATTGATATGATAGAAGTTTGTCCCTGTTCCTTATTGAAATTTTCATGAGCAAAATTTTTCTGCAAAAAATTTTGGAAGTCTAGTGGCGGGTGCAGCATTTTTCAGTCGGATTTTTTGCGGCGGCCTTCAAAGTTCTGGAGACGATTACGAATCAGGAGCGATTCTTCTTATTCTGTCTTTCATTCTGGGCTACTGTATAGGACAGAAGTGGTCGACTGGAAGGAACTATCGCTGAAAGAGCTTAACACTCGTCCGAAGATTCGTTCTTTCCACGCACACCGATTTTCTTCCTCTTCTCTTTTTGTTACGTACTGTCTTGTGCGCCAAACCATTAACTTCTAACACTCGATTCACTTAATGTATCATTTTTTTAAGTTTTTTTAACATTATTAAAAAAATTAATTTTTTTCGAAAAATTATTTATTATTTCTAAGTCACTATGTTTTTATAACGAAAAAATTATTTTCTTAATATTTAATGACCATTAGCGACGAAAAGTGTATTCTTCATGACTTTGATATAAAACCGCAACTGTTGGAAAAGTAGTAGGCTTTTCCTTTTACATATAGAAACGATTAAGTGCAACGATACACTAAAACGACCTTCCTTCTGAATTTAAAAATTTTTTTTTTACATTTTTGAATTTTTCCCCAATGCATTACGTGTACTCTTTACTCCAATTACGCATTGGTATACTTCAATCCTAACTTGACCTAGAATTTTTCAAGGCAGCTCTTTTCATGGGTATTTCTCAAACCATTTTTTTTTCGAGGGTATCGGATAGCAATAGAGGTTGTTAAATGCGTTTATCATTAACTAAATCTAACCTCATATGCAACACGCATTTCGGGCTCAGAAACAAGGAGACTTTTCTCTCATCAATAATTGCTGTTCGATTCAATCATTGATAAGGAAAGGCTAAGTTAGGTGAAATGGACTGCTCATCAGGATACGGTAGAAAGAAAGGAAAGCGAAGAAGATGTGAAACCTCGGACCATATCCAGCAGTTATATACAAATAAAAGAAATAGTAAGAATGGGAGCCAGAGAGCGCCCCCTTTAAATCTAGACCGTTAGACTGGCACCCATCCATGAAGACCCATCTCGCAAACACAGCATTTGCCCTCCACTAATCCATATCGGAAAAGCGAATTTTAAATGTCCTATTCCCATCGGTGTCGTTCTATTGATATGAGAGTCTGATATTTCCTCAGATTACCCTCCGCATCTATGGTATCTAGAATGGAGCTGTGGCCGTACCTATCCTACTTCAGCATGCCGAGATCCCCCCCTGACTAAATACCTATCAAATATCGCCAGAATAAAGGGTTTCAGCGTCATATGCCGGCATGACCGATCGCCGCGGGAACATGGTGGCTATTGGTTATTTAAAGGCGCCAATAACCCGCCTTGTCATATCGAGCTTCATAGGCACACAGTATTTGTGCAAGAGTCGGTGCCGTCCGGCCTTTCCGCTCGATACCGCTGATTGTCCGCGACTGCAGTTGCAGCTACTCCGTATGGTGCACTTCACTATCCGCAACCTTTGCACGAAATGCGAACATAGTACCAGCCTTATGAGTTAATAAGAAAATTACGACAAAACCAATTGTTTTGCTTGCTGTCAAATCATATGGTATTTTAACGTACGAATCTGTCTACAGAGGGATAAAAAATGATAAGAGCAAATAAGTGGTTATGCGGGGCTGATACATTTTAATATATTAGTTTTCGTACGTTCAAATGCTGTGTGATTTCAGACGCATGGAAAAAAGTTTTATTCGCTTCAAGGAAAACAATTTGTTTAAGCGTGACTCGTGAGTTTTCGTGAGTCATAGCTTTTTGTGATCGTGCGTGACTCAAATATTTGTTGTCCCGTTAGCGTGCGTGAACGTGAGTCCACATAAAAAAGTCGGGCGGGAGCGTCCGTGAGTAACATTTTCTCTCGTGAGCGTGAGTGCAAAATCAATAACGCGCACATCTTTACTTCATAGCAAAAACTTTTAATGAGAGTTAGATATGTACTTACAATAACATAGCCATCCTTGGAGCATGTGGCAAACATTTCACCATTATGAGAAAAGCTGACATGCAAAACTTGATGGGCATGGCCTTGCAAACGTTCAGTCTGTACAAAAGGTATGCGGGATGTTAAACGTGCGTATTCATCTTTCCAAGATGAGGCACCTACAATAATTAATATGATTATGAACGCATAGAATCATTCAATATTCATTTGAGCACAACTTACCTGGTTTAAGGGGTATCGAGGGATCAGTGGAAAAGTGTTGCTGAAATTGATGCTTCCAAAGAATAGTATCATTGGCCACCTCATACCAACGGCGGCAAGTGGCAGATGCGCTTAGAATGTCTTTAGGTTCCAGAAGAGCAAATACTTTTATTAACACTGGGTCCGGCATGGACCACCATAATGACTCACTGCCTTCGTCTTCATCTTCAATGAACATTTTTTGCTTTTTCGCTTTATTGTCCTCTGTCATGACTTCCTGTGAAAATTCGATGGCAATAACGTTAGTATTGATTGCGTCTTATTTTATATATTTATATAAATATTCCACTGATGGTTTAATTATTTAACAGATTTCTTTGTAGCTAAGCGTTGGAATAAATGAATTTAAAACACAAAATGGGCTTTTAAGTTATACAAGTAGCGGAGAATTTCACTTTCATTTGCCTATTTCCGAACCGCAGCTAATTTTTAACTGGCTACTGGCTAACCAAATAACAGCAGCACCAAGTTAAACGAATTGAGTTATGAAGGCCAAAAGCAATAGACGAAAAGCAAACACCTCAAAACAAAAAAAAAAACACAAACAAATAAAAGTTCAGTAGACAACAAAGACCGCGACAACGATGGTGATTGGTTTCCAAAGGCAAAAAATCAACTGCTCTGAACAGATGCTCAGCTGCTATCAGTCTGTAAACGTTATGTGGTCTGGCGAATTTTTTCTTCGTATAGTGCTTAGTACTATTAAAAAGCAAATGCTAAAACCAAAAAATTGATGATTAACACCAATAAAACGGCAGATTGTTTTTTGTTTTGGGTGAATCAAAAATAACTTTCTCCTGTCCCACCTTGCATCGTCTATCACCTGATCTTTATTTTGGCTTATCTCGCTTTGATGACAAATTTCGTATGGCTTAACGGCGTGGATGATAAATATTGGTAATAACTTTTTTCCTCAAGCTATTTTTGAATACTATACTGCAAGTGGAACCAGAGTTTACAATTTCTCTTCATTCTCTTTGAATGTGATATGAATCAAAATATTTACGAATATCAAGAGCAGACAGAAAAGATAAAAAGAATAAAATGAAATTGTCAAAAGTTGTGGTAACACAGCTGTCTGCGATATAACCAGCTGACGGGAATTCCTTTATTCATAGAGCATGATGGCAAACCTATGGCAAATAATAGGTCTGTTCGCCTACTTTTCCAGTAAATATTTCCAAGATTACACTAGAATCCAAATCCACTTGATTTGAGATAATCTCCAAACCCCTTCGCTCTACGATTCAAGTTATTTGTATTTGTCAAAAGGTATGTATTTGACAGCATTTTTATTGCACGAACATAGCCAGCACCTTGGGTAACAAGTGTCGTCTACGTCGCCTTCTGCGTCCTCGTCTTCAGACCATGTGACCCCCCGAACTCTCCGGTACTGCAATATGAGCAACAGTGTATAATTTTTGAAACTAAACTGCAACGGTCTCCGTGGCAAGATCGATGAGATTGTGGATTTTATGAGTCGGAACAACATATTGGTCGCAGCGATCCAGGAGACAAAGCTGGCGAATGCCTGCAGCACAGTTGTCACGGATACAATGTGCTACGTAAGGATCGCTTAAGGAATGGGTGGGGGATTGGCCTTAGTCATACACCATTCCGAGCAGTATAAACCCATCTCGTCTGCGCTAGTGACCCCTACATGGAATGCATGAGGACAGAAATCAAGTCCGGCACTGCCGAGATGGAGCTATACAACGTGTACATATCGCCGATTGGTAGCTGTGTCCCAATTAATGGCCAAGCTTACAACCCCGACATAAATGGGTTACTATCTGGCCATAATCGTCTGCTTCTAGGAGACTTTAATGCGCATCACATTTCATGGCATTCTCCCAGAGTGACATGGCTTCGGCAGAGCAGAAGACTCCACGTTTTGCACGGTGAATGAAGATGCCTCCACTAGGATTACGAGGAGGTGCAGCAGCTCGCCAGACATTTCCATTGCATCCCCTTATCTCCTGAGTGACGTATCCTGGCAAGCCGCATAATTCTCACCATCGGCCGACCACCCGACTTCACAACCTCTGAGCGCCGGACGTTTATCAATCAGAAGATGATTGGGCTGGCTTCAGAGAGTATACCAATCGCCGCCTCAGTGGACTGCAACCCTCCTCAGATGTGCTAGTTGCCGAGAGGAAATTCCGAAACATCCTTAAAGCAGCAGCCGCTCGCTTTATACCAGCTGGTCGAAAACCCAAGTGCGGCCCAATTTCCCGGCGCAGGCAGTGGTACTCGCAGACGAGCGTGATGGGATTCGTTGTATGGACCCCACTAACACCAGGATCAGCGAGCTGAAGTCATCAAGCATAGGCGGAAATTGTGGTTGGAGCACTTGGAGCAATGTAACTTAGGCATCGGTTTAGGCAATCCGTGGTCTACTTTTAAATCACTCTAGAACCCCCGGAGACGGGATGACAGGACCTCAGTCACTTTTAGCGAAGTAACCGTGACTGATCCCAGGAGATGCGCCAGGTTCTTCAACCGTCAATTAATTGGGCATCCCGAGAGTGATTGGGGAAGGAGGAGAGCCATTCGCCGTATCCGTGGTCTCCGAACCAATGAACAGCCATCACAATTTACCGTGGGTGAAGTTACGAATGTCATCCGTGGCGCCAAATCATCCAAGACGTTGGGACCCGACGGAATTTCTATATTGATGTTGAAGAATCTGGATTTACCTGGAGTTGAGTACCTTACTACTGTCCTCAACCAGTCTTTAAACACTTTTATAGTTCCCGATGTCTGGAGAATGGGCAGAGTTATCCCGCTACTGAAGCCTGGAAAGGACCCGAGTTTGGGGATGTCGTACAGACCGATCTCCCTTCTCTCACCAGCAGCAAAGACGCTTGAGCCATTAATCTTCACGAACCTGGTAGGAGAATTTTTAATCGCCGATCACCAACATGGATTTCGAAGACTGCATAGCACAATTGCTTTTCATGCCATCACCGCACCCCTATCGAAAGCATTCGACACGGTCGGCCATGCCAAACTATTTGCGGATATCGCCAAAACGTCCCTCCAGCCAGGCCTGAAACGCTGGGGGCCATAAAGTCAAACGTAGAAACAAGGTCCTTAAGTCACTTGCCGGCAGCACTTCGGGTGCAGACAAAGAAAGTTGTTGACCACGTACAAAGCAATTGGCCGGTCTGTGGTAAGTTATGCAGAACCCGTGTGGTCTCGTCAGCTTTGTGACACGCAGTGGAATAATATTCAGATCTGTCAGAATGCCGCCCTCCAAACAACGATGGGCTGTGTCCTCAGTTCTCATATGGACCATCAGGAGATAAAGATCCTACCAGTTCGAAGACATAACTACATGCTGTTATCGCTGAGACCATCCAAATTATCATCTTGGGGATAGATATTCACCGCCCAGAAGCCTTAAGGTAGATCTACATTATCTAGAGCGTTCAGCGCTACAAGAGAGAACCTCTAGATTAAGCGGCATATCAAGCAGGTCTAGACAACATTCATGCAGACACGGTAACAGATGCGGTAAATAGCTACCGGGTGAATATAGTCCTTGGAGAACGACCGCCTCCTATTGCACCTGAAGAAATTGACCCCCCCAGGCAAACCAGAGTAGTTCTGGCTCAACTACGTTTCGGCAGATGCAGCCGCCTCAACTCCTACAGAGCAAGGATTGATGACATCGTGCAAGATGTATGTCCAGATTGTAGCCAGGGACCATACGATACACGTCACCTGTTTAACTGCCTAGCCAGACGCAATCTACACAGACCCAAATCGCTGTGGACGCACCCCATCTTAGTCGCTGTGTTCCTGCGTCTTAACACTCAACAGAATCAAGCAGACGAAAGTGTCCTACCTTTGGGTTGACGCAACTTTAAATAACAAAAAAAAAAAAAAAAAAAAAAAACGCAGTCGAAAGATAGAACACAACAAACTGCTACAACAACAACAACAACCGATCCAGGCTTCGCTGAATAAGGTAAAGCCAAGCGATCAGTCGACATATAATTTTTTTAGTTTTTGGTAGTTATTGGGATTGAGGATGTCAACTTGTTCTCTTTTTACATTTATTGTTTGTTTATGTTTTCTCCTATTTGATGACATATTCAATCGGCAGATTTGGTATCGTCATCGTTAATGATGCTCATGGGGCGTATCCACTTTATGTTTTCACAAGTGACTTAACCTTATATTAGTGAATCCTGCTACCGATCATGGCGAAACAATTAAAGGTGTTCTCATTTGTACAACACCACAAATTATATGGTGCAATGCGCCATCAAGAGGTTTTGCAACACACACACAAAGAAATTTGTGTACGTGTGTGTAATCCTGTGGGTACATAAGCAGAGAATGTGCGAGCAAGAATATAACAACAAAGAGAATGCATACAAAAATCTGACATCGTAATACCGTCAAACCTGGCTCGCTGGTAACAGCTTTTCCCGTGAGACCATCTTTAAATCCGCTTGCTACCGATAATAGCCGGTATTCAATACAAACGCAATGTTGTATTCGAATTTCGAAGGAGATTTGCTGCAAATCTCCTTAAAAAAGTGGATTTGCTCACATTGAAAATGTATGGGAAACCACGCAAAGCACAAGATTATCGAAATCTCGTGACAAATTTAAATTTGTGTAAACAAGTGTTTAAAGTGCAAACAAGATAATAATCTTAGAACTATATATTCGTCTTGTTCTAATATTATTTCATTCTAATATTATTCAAACTATTTTATTTACACCCAGAGAAAAGTTGATACCAAACCTGCTCATTTCAGCACCAGACGGTATTGATAGTAAAGCAACACCATATGGTACAAAACAATACCGGATGGTATGGATGAACCATAAAATGATTGGTACCGTTTGGTACTAGCCTTATTACCGAACTGGTATTGATTTTAATACCAATCTGTTAATGGTTTTAGCACTAGACCGTTATTGGTTTTATAATGGGGTCATTATTTTAAGAACAAAGCTCAACAACACTTCTGGCGAGATGACACAAATATAAATGTGACACCGTCAATTCTTAATAGCCTCCTCTGTTTGGTATTGAATTTATACCAAATGGTATTAAAAATCTTCGCCAATGACGCGAACAAAATTATATCAGGCGGTATTGGCATAGTACCGTCATTTTTCTATCAGTGTATGATCCAAGCCAAGAAAATACATACAATTAGACTTGTTTTTTGGTTTAAGCGCAGTATGCACCTCTGGCGAAATTTTCGTAACCATAAAAAATTCATTGACATATCCTAAACGATATTTTCGTTATCGATACCGTTACCTAAAATTTTCGCTTGAAAATATGCAGCCTAAATGATTTATTTATAATTTTGGACGACTTTTAATAATTTTTGGCTAACAAATACATATGTACTGAAATTAGTCGTTTTTATTTGGAAATAACTTTATTTCATGTTGCATGAATCTATCAAAACCTAAACCCCGTTTACTCTGCTTACTAAATCCGGATTTAATGGCTCAATCATCTGTTTTCCTTTTATAAAATCAGCGGACGAAAGCCTCAAATCCGGATTTAAGGAGCAGTTTAAACGGGGTTTAAAATTGTTGACTATCACGCATGGTATAAGAACTTAGAGGTATCTTCCATGGCGAAACAATATATGGTGCAATCTGCCATTTTGCCATCAAGCTGATCGCCGCTTTGCCAATACACATAAACAAATTTGTGTGCGTGTGTGTACACGTGAGCGTAAATGAGCATATTCTCTGCTCAAAGATAGAGGAAGAAAGAAGATAACAACAAAGAAAATGCAAATAAAAATCTAGCGTTTTAATACCGTCAAACCCGGGCGGCTGTTAACTGCTGTTCCGCCTTGGGTATGGTCATGCGAACAGCTGAGTACAATTTTTTTAATTTGACAAATTTTCTTATGACAAACATTGATGTGTGTGTTTTAATATGTATGTGTTTTGTTTACATTAAAACAAAGTACGTGGAAAACGAAATACTGAGCGTTGCTGGTATTTTTTTTTATTCAGGTTTGGTTTTTGCAAATTAAAAGATTGGAGAAATTAAAAATATTAAAAATGCAAGTCTTTTTGCGGATCGTTGTAGTTGCTTTCGTGCCAGTAACAAATCATCTCCTTGGAAGATTTGATATTTTCACCATCACAATTTTCACATGCGTATATTATTGTTTCCATAATTCATTCGACTACTATTTCTTGATGTGGTGTCTCGTTTAGTCTCGGAAAAGCTGGTATACGTTTTTCACTCAAAATTAAATTTGGCTCTCATCGGTGGGTGAACAAAACCAAACTTAGGAATTTTTTTTATTAAACTTTCTTCTTCTAACCTCGGCAGACATACTGCTGCCCAGCCAGCATTTGACATTATGAGTTGCAAAGAATCCACCAGGTTGCCTATCACGGTAGGCAATTGATTGATTTGGTGCAAGGCGGATTTAAAAAGGTGGTCTCAAGCGAACAGCTGTTTACACCCGGCAAGTTTTGACGGTATTAAGATGACAGATTTTTGTTTGCATTCTCTTTTTTGTTATCTGCTTTACGCATTTTCTCTGCTCATATACGCACATGTATAAACATACGCACACAATTTTCTTGGTGTGTGTGCTGGCACATCGATCAGCTTGATCCCTTCAAACATTTGGAAGTGACTTTCTCACTCCCTCCCAGAATAGTCACTTTTAAGGTCTGTCATTCATGTTTCGCTAATTAGTTTCTCATAAACAACTGTTATTGTTTCAAATTTAAAAATAGATTTTTTGTTGTTGTTTTGAACTCTAACTCAAAAAACCCCACACAAGTGAATATATGTTTACTTAGCCTCCTGTAATGAAGAAAGGCGGGTAGCACAGAGGGAAAGCATACGCCTCACAATCGTAAGGTTGGCTGTTCAAATCCCAGTCAGGGTAAATCTTTGCAATTCTTCGACTTTAAACTCGATTTGAAAAAGACATAAATTAGAAAGAGAAATAAAAATAAGGCTCACTCTAACAGGTAAAAAAAAACATCAGGCAAAAAAAAAAAAAAATATTTATTTTTATTAATGACGTTGATAATCGAATTTTAAACTTTTTTTAGTCCCTATTTAGTCACTCATGGGTATATATCGCCAAGTGGCACGTTTTCTCCCGTACGGAGACACTAATTAGTGTAAAAAATGATATCGCCTGAGATTGTTTTCAACTTCCTTGAGTGCAGATTTAGTAACTCGCACGATAGAAAATGTTTGGAGGGATGACGACATGGCGGATTGGATCATATGATTGTGTTTGTTATACAAATGAGACCACCTTTAATTGTTTCGCCCTGGATTTGGTGGGGAGTTTGGCGGTGTTGATTTAAACGACAGGATTGGTGGGGATTCTGATGGCGAGTATAGTTTTTGTGGAACAATGTGTAACTCGGTTGCCGACTACATCCCATCAAAATCTTTTTCTGCCATTTTTTTGCCATTGTGTCTTGAGTTGAAAATACCAATTGCGAATGCTATTAGAGAATTTGGGCCGGACACACATAGGCTCTACTGCGCTACTAGAAAATTAAGTCAGTACTTACGTAATCTAACAGCATACTGCATCACACTTCCCAAGTCCAATATGGCTGTAGATGATATGGCGCTCTCCGTGATAGCTAAAATACGTCCGATCCCCTAAAGCTTATCTTTTTTCTAACAATTTCTTGAGTATTTTACCAGCTTTTTACATCAGCTGGTGGAGCGGCTGCCCCAAGTTCCACTACCCGACATATGACTGGTCAACAAGGGCTTTTGATGAAGACACCTGGTCCGATTCATAAGGACAAAGCCGAACCTATTCTATCTTCGCATGCCTATAATTTGCCTAGGCCATCGACTTTCCCCGGCAATCCAACACGCTCTTTAAGAGGTTGGAATAATAGAAGGTGCATCGCTCTCAGGTTTATTGAGAGGCTTGGTGCGAATGATCCTAAGACTCTCACTGTTAGGGAGAGAGATACCTAAAATGGGCTTACTGATTCACTGCACAGACTACCCCAAAGACTACACGTCTAGATTTGGAAACTGCACCGCAGTCAGACAAAAGCTGATATCTGACCAAGCTCAGGACAAAGACTCCCTCATATCCTGAACCGATACTTGGAAGACTAAGGGAATGTAATCCCAACTTGATTGGTAGATTGCATGAGGCTGATGGTGACCGGAGACGTGTAGTATTCGTACTTAACCCCGGCTGTCTTCCTCAATGGTCTGAGGGAGATGTATCCTACGGATTCAACAAGTTGAAACTGAAGGTCTATAGAAGCGGTGGGTTTGGGGAATCAGGAGGCGACTCAGCAGCTGTTGCGGAACACTTGATGGAGGTACTAGCGACCACATCGCTAAGGTCTTGCTGATTGCAGGAGACTAAAAATCCCCCTGCCACGATCGAAACAGGAGGGGAAGGCATCGAAACGGGACCCGACAAGCCCTGTGTGTTTGGGTCATCCATTTGGACTGGGCTTAAGGTGAACTCCAACAGGAAAGAACTAAACTCAAAAAGTACTTCAACAGCATCAGCTTGTGAAGCATCTAAGTAGGAATCGTCCACACCGCAAGTGTCCAGTACCCTGAGGAAGAGTGGTTCTACAGTTTTCTCACCTGCCCCTGGATGCGTACGGAAGCTCGTCATGACAAGATCTAACGAATCTTGTGAGGATGAACTCCTGGCGGAATAGGAAGACGAATCTGATGCAACAGTGATGGAAGTTCTGAATCTTGACCATGGTCCGGTTTCTGCAGATAAATCTCCATCATAGTAAAGCCGCTTCGGCAGCACTAAAGGTCTTCCTGATGGCAGGGGGATTTGACGTGATTCTTAAGTCTATACCTTCTAGACTAGAAAAGGAAGTGAAAACTGCGGAGGATGTAGACATAATGATCAAGCGGATCAGGAAGGCCCTGAATGGCTCGCTTGTGTAAAGGAATATACAATGGTAGCATTTGACATTGAAAGTGTTTTCAATAATGTAAAGCCGACGTCAATCATGAAGTAGCTGGAGTTTCTAGGCATCAACTCTACCGTAAGAAAGTTTATTAATAACTTACTTACTAAAAGATGCATTATGACAGGCTTGGGATCTGTGGATCTAAATAAAGCACCTCAAGGAGGTCTACTGTTATACGTTAACAGTATATTATTGTCTGTGGAAGGAAAAGGTGTAAAATTGGTCGCGTATGCTAATGACGTGGCTACTGCGGTTAAGGTTTCCCAGCACTCTAAAGTACTGTACCACTATTCCTGATAGAACCGATTGGAATTACGATATCCCTGGTAATAGAAGTTACATAGACTTCTATACTAATGGTTTCAAACTAGACGACCAGGTGGCGTACTCTGAAGATTTAGAACTGGTCATATCAAAAAGGTTACCGTATGTTTCAAGCGGAGATCCTTGCACTTAAGGAAGTTGTGGAATGGCTATGATATAATGTCATTACGACGGTTGGTATAAATATTTTCTCAGAAAACTAGGTACCCATTAGAAATCTGAAGAACTTATATCTGAACACAAAAAACGCCCCGACCGTCGCAGATCTCTCATCGAGATGGCTGAACAGTTCAAAATTCACCTGTTCTGGGCGTCGGGCCATAGAGATCTCAGGGAATTGTAAGGCAGACGAGCTTGCGAGACTAGGAACTACCTTACACATTCCAGGGAAACTGGAATCTGTGGTTATGACTCTATCGACATGTATGCTAAGTTTTCAAGTAACGACTTTTGCAGAAGCTGTGAGGACATCGAAAAGGAAGAGACTATAGAACACCTTCTGTGTGTGTGTTCCTGCCAGTGCAGTTAAAAGGAGTTCTACTTTAGGTTCTCATTTCTTTGAGAACCTTTCTGAATTAGCGGATGTGAACATTCGCAAGTTGTTGGGCTTTTTAAAGCTATCTGGATGGTTTAACGGTAGTACCTAGAAGGCATCTTCCTTCTACTGTTCCTGTGGTATCACAAGAGACCAAAAGCGTCTATGTGAGTCTGATGGCAGACTGCCACTTAAGCCTAACCTAACCTACATCAAATCCCAAAACTCTTGGAACTCAGTTGGTGTATGGCATGTTCGGTCGATGCGTTTTTTTGACTCCCCTCTTAAACAATGCGAATTACAAGCCATCATAGTCAATCTTAAAATGAAGAAATCCCCTGGTCAACATGACATACCATACAAATTCTAACATTTTGCCCCTACTTGTTTCTTGCAGGAATTACTTATTGTTTTCCACAACCACATTTTCATTCACGAATCAATTCCGTCTTTTTTTTTTAATCATTCGATTCTGATGCCACTATTTAAAAAATGGTGATCCGTCTATCCCGTCAAATTACATAGGGCTTTCGTTGATTGACAACCTGTGCAAAATCTTTAACACGCTTCTATTGAATAGAATTAATGATTTGATTACGCGCAACGATACACTAAATGAATTCCAGGCTGGTTTCAAAAAGGGTTTTTCGACTTTGGACAAAATTTTCAATCTTGTCATTATAGCTAATCTGAATCAAATGGCAGGTAATTCTACTTATGCTTTCCTTTCGACTTAATTCCTAGAAATAACCTATTTTTATACCCATCACCCTAGGATGGGGATATACTAATCTAGTCATTCCGTTTGTAACACCTCGAAATATTGATCTAGGACCTCATAAAGTATATGTGTTCCTTATCTTCTCGGCATTCTGAGTCGATCTAGCCATGTCCGTGCGTCTGTCGAAATTACGAGAGTGGTCGATGCGAAAAGTTAGCCGCTTGAATTTTTGCACAAATACTTAGTACCGACGTAGGTCGTTGGGGATTGCAAATGGGCCATATCGGTTCAGATTTGGATATAGTTCTTATATAAACCGATCTCTCGATTTGACTTCCTGAGTTCCTAAAAGCCGCCGAAGCTTTTGTCCGATTTGTCTTAAAGTTTGCACATAATGTTCTGTTATGACTTCTAACAACTGTGCCAAGTACGGTCCAAATCGGTCAAGAACCTAATATAGCTCCAATATAAACCGATCTCCCGATTTGACTTCTTGATCATTTACAAGGTATGATTTTTATCCGATTTGGCTGAAATTTTGCATATAGTGTTCTGTTATGACTTTCAACAACTGTGCCAAGTACGGTCCAAACCAGATATAGCTCTCATATTTTGGCAGAATCCATGGTGTTGGGTTCCCAAGATTCGGCCCGGCCGAACTTAGCACTCTTTTACTTGCTTAAACTGTCAAGGTCTCTCGGGCAAGGCAATACGTGTCCTCACTGCGATGTATGAGGATAACAAGAGTAGGATATGAGATGAAAAAACTTACTCTAACTGCTTTCCAGTCCATTTACGTGTTAAACAAAGTTTTATCCTAAGCCAAATATTACTTTCACTATATGTCAACGACTTACCCACATTTCTACTCGGTGGCGTAAATGCAGAGAATACAAATGTCATGGTAGTGCTTTATGCTGACGATATCGTTGTTTTATCAGATTCTCCTTCTGAAATGGTGTTTGAAAGCGTATCTATCTGAGTCTAAGAAAATGACTTTCCTTATACGCCCAAGAATTTCGTCCAATTGGAAGTTCCTGAATAAAACTACGAAATTTTAGATTGCTATAGATATCTTGGAGTAGAACTGACATACAATCTTTCTTTTAAACAGCATTTTAAGAACAAACTATCTGTATCTATGCAAGCTATTAACTCTTCTTGGTCTAAGCATATTAGGCAGCCAAGAATTGCAAGGCAGAATAAAATGAGGAAATTTTATACGTATTTGAGGGCAGAGCTCTGGGGATTTGAGATGCACGATGATGTGAAAAAATTATTTCGACTTCTTATTAAGAACATGTTTTTTCTGCCTTCCAATACTCCGAAGTTTGTTCTATACTTTGAAATTACATTTCAAGACTTTCTCGTATACTGCCAAAAAGTATGATTGAGAACAAAATTAACTAGGCATAGAAATGGTCTGAGTTATGTGATAAAGTGCAATATTTTCCTCCTACTGATGTTGTTCCTATCTGTACGTATTGGAAAAAGGTAATCAAATGCGTCCAGATATATGAAAAGCATGGATATTAGTGCAATGTAGCTAACTCACAATTTCACGATCTGTCTTCGAAACTATATCACAATGTAATAATCGAAAATTTTGTCACCTCGTTCTTCCAGTTTGATTATAAGAGCAAGAAGTAGGCGGTTGTTGTTGTTGTTGTAGCAGTGAGTTATACACTGAGGCGGCAGCCCTTGCCGATGAAGAAGTCCATCGGGTCAATCCGGTACGTACAACCGGCTGCCATGGGATTGAGGTTAGATATTAATGCACATTATTTTTTCCGGCGAACACCTTTCCTTTTAATGGTAGATGTCCTATATATAGACAATACAGGATTTTATTTTTAGGCGCTCTGACACCTATGGAAAGTGAAGTTATTACCAAATTAAATGGCTCGAATCCTATTGCTTTATATAGTTATCTCACTCATTGTATAAATTATAGAAAAATAATAATGAATGTGTTTAGTTTTAAAATTAATTTTAATTTTCTAAATCAATTATTTAAAAAATTATAATGTTTCCATAAGGATTACAGCATTCATGCTATTCCTCACATATATCCATATATACACAGTATAATATTTAAATATAAACATAAATAGAATAATTGTTATTTTTATTTTGCACTAAGTATTGGATTATGGTTTTTGAATTTATACATATACTGATATTTTAATGAACTAAAAAAAAAATTAAGCTACTTGCTGAAGCTTATATGACATGGCATGTAGTTGTTTTATGGCATGTCACTTTTTGTATTAACATGTAAACTAAAAAAGAAGACCTGGAAGACCGTCCACTTCTCTGCGATCAACCCTTGGTTTTACTTGCCCAAGAATCCCAACATGCGTTCCGTCGCAAATTTACAGCCCCATCCCTTGATGAAGACCGTCGCCTTTGTAAGCTGGGGAAGTCCATCTTCTCACCAGGTCGAGCTTTGTGCCCACACAGGGAGGGTGGATATCTCTGACGAGCTGTTTGACGGAATCGATATACTCCGCCGTTGGAAAACGGGCGGTTTCTTACTATTCTCAGCGCGATCTTCCCCTTCCGTGATGGCTGTGGCCTACTTTTGGAAGTCACAGTCCTCCATGAAGACTCAAGGGCCGTGCGCGCTTCCTTCGTTCCTGTTCCGACTTTGTCTACCTCTGCAGGACACTGTGTGGAGTCTCCATTGCGGGATGACTGGCTTGGTTTTCCCAGAGTACTTGAAAGCGGGGAGCTCTTTTTATACCCTTTACCATAGGATGGGTGTATACTAATTTCGTCATTCTGTTTGTAACACCTTGAAATATGCGTCTGAGACCCCTTAAAGTATATATATTCTAAATTGTTATGTCATTTTAAGTCGATCTAGTCATGTCCGTCCGTCTGTCTGTTAGCACGCTAACTTTTGAACGAGTAAAGCTAGCCGTTTGAAATTTTGCACAAATACTTTTTATTAGTGTAGGTCGGTTAGGATTGTAAATGGGCCAAATCGGTCCATGTTTTGATATAGCTGCCATATAAACCGATCTTGGGTCTTGACTTCTTGAGCCTCTAGAGGGCGTAATTCTCGTCCGACTTGGCTGAAATTTTGCACGTGGTGTTTTGATATCCCTTCCGATCAGTATGGTTCAAATCGGTCTATGTTTTGATATAGCTGCCATATAAACCGATCTTGGGTCTTGACTTCTTGAGCCTTTAGAGTGCGCAATTCTCATCCGATTTGACTGAATTTTGCACGTAGTGTTTTGGTATCACTTCCAATAACTGTGTTAAGTATGATTCAAATCGGTTAATAATCTGGTATAGCTGTTATATAAACCGATCTTGAATCTTGGCTTCTTGAGCCAATAGAGCGCGCAATCCGATTTGGCTGAAATTTCGCATGATTTCCAACAACTGTGCTAAGTATGGCGTAAATCGATACATAAAGTGATTTAGCTGCCATATAAACCGAACTGGGATCTTGACTTCTTGAGCCTCTAGAGGGCCCAATTCTCATCCGATTTGACAGAAATTTTGTACAACGGCTTCTCTCACGACCTTCAACATACGTGTCTAATATGGTATGAATCGATCAATAGCTTGATGGCCAGAATTGGACTATAACTTTATAAAGCTCCAATAGCATAACAGAGATTTGGCGCTTAAGAATTTTTTGTCCAGTTTGGTACACACAATTCCTTATTTTAGGTATATGCGAGTGACCTAAAATCTAGCTGCAATTGTAAAGAATTTAGTATATCTGAACTCAAATTCGGCATGTTTTGAACATAATTATAAGGACAATTTCTTTGCGATTTAATACCAATTTCATACAAATTTGTCGGTTGATAACCCTTAATTTATCTTATATATAAAAATCAATTTGTGTTTGTTTGTATGTTTGTGTGTTCCTTATAGACTCAGAAACGGCTGAACCGTCTTTATTGAAATTTTCGCAGATGGTACATAATGACCCCGAGGTGAAAATAGGGTACTACATTTTTTGATATCTGAAGGAGGGGGGACCCTCCCCCTTACCCTAATTTTCAGAAACGACATATCTTGGAGATGGGTGGTGCGATTTAAGCGAAGTTATGTGTACTCTCATATAGTACTCTGAAAATAAAAATTTGGTATCCAAATTTCGGATGGGGTACCTAGGGTGGCTGTCCACCCTAAAACCTACCAAACATACATTTAGACCAATCACGACAATATTTAGGATAAGAAAACGTATCTGATATCCAATTGTCGGATCAAGTGTTAGGGGGACCACCCCAAGCCCCAAAACACCCCTAAATCGGTCATATTTACCGACCATGGCAATATGGGACTCAAATGAATGGTATTTGCGAGTAGAATACGAATCTGATATCCAAATATGGGACCACGTTTCTGGGGGTCCACCCCTTCCCCAAAACACCCCCCAAACTGGACTTATTTACTGACCATGGGAATATGGGTCTTCAATGAAAGATATTTGAATTAAGAATACGAATCTGATAAACAAATATGGGACCAAGTGTTTGGGGGGCCGCCTCCCACCAAAAACATCCCCCAAAGGGGACAAATGTACGACCATTGCCATATGGGGCTCAAATGAAAGGTCTTTGGGAGTAAAGCACGTATTTGATATCAATATTCGGGAAAGTGTGTATGGGGCCAACCCACCCCCACAACACCACCCAAATAGTAAGTATTTTCTGACTATTGTAATATGAGGCTCAAATAAGAGGGGTTTTAAAGTGGAACAAGAATCCGATATATATTTTCAAGGCCAACTCGCTGAGTGGCCACCCATCCCCCAAAACACCCGCCAAGCCGGTCATTTTTGCCGAGTATGGAAATATGGAGCTCAAATTAAAGGTATGTGGGAGCAGATCACGTATCTGATATCAACATTAGGGGCCGACTGTCTGGCGGACATCCCATCACCATAACAATCCCCAAAACAATTTGGGTCCTAAAGAGAGTGGTGCTAAATATTCAAAGTTTTTAGGGCCAATACCCCAAACCGGACATATTTGCTGACTTTTGCAATAAGCAGTTTAAATGAGTTTAAAAAACGAATTTGATATCCAATTTTGAGGGCAATGGCAATATGGGGTTCAAATAAATGATATATAGATATATGAGAATAGAGCACGTTGCTGATATATTTTCAGGGCTTAGAATTTAGGGGGCCACCCCACTCCCAAAAACACCCCTATATCGGGCATATTTACCGACCATGACAATATGGGGCTAAAATAAAGGGTATTGGGGGGGGTAGAGCAAAAATTTATACTCATTTTCGGGGCCAATTTTCTGTGGGTCTACCCCTTTACCAAAATTTCCCACAAGCTGCAATTTTTTAGTGATCATCGCAATATGGGGCTCAAATGAAAGTATTTGGGAGTAGAATACGAATTTGATATCCAAATGTAGGACCATGTAATTAGGGCATCATTCCTTTCCCAAAACGCCCTCAAAGGGAAAAAAATTTTCGACCATGCCAATATCTGGCTCAAATGAAAGGTATTTAAAATTAGAAAACGAATTTGATAACCTATTTTGCGGCCATGTGTTTGGGGGACGCCTCATCCTGTGAACTCCCCTTAAGCCAATGGCAATATAATTGGTATTTGAGAGAAGAGCACGATGCTGATATTTTTTCAGGGCCAAGTATCTGGGGGACCACCTCTCCCCCGAAAGCACCACTAAATCAGATATCATGAGAATATCACCTTACATCCAAACTTAAATTCACCTTACATCCAAACTTAAATTCATAGACTAATAAAGATCATATGGGATTCAGATAAAGGCACTTATATTGTTAAACTGTTAGTCAAGCGATATACTATTTTCGTAGCATGGTATTTCACTAAAAGCTCTTTAATTTTCGAAAATAAATATTCCATATAAAGTAAAAGAAAACGCAGCGAAGCGGGCCCGGGTCAGCAAGTTACATATAAATTTGGAAATAGTCATGTATTTCTTAAATTTTTTTTTTTTTTGTTTTATGAAAATTAATTTCAATGTTGTATTTGCATTAGGTAGAAGAAATAACTATTGTAGTTCCCATGAAAACTTTACGCAAAGCTTTTATATTGTGTAATTAACTTTGGCTTAAATTATTATTATATAATTTATTATTTAATATGCAATATAAAATTTTCGCTTAATTAAGGAAGTGAACTTTGAGTAATGATAATTAATATAAAATGTTTATTCAAGCTAAAAACACAAATTTGATTTTTTAATAACACTTGCACTTTATTGTTCATTCGCATTTATAAATGAATTATCTAAAACATTAATTATCTGTATCCTTTGACTCGTTTTTATACCCACCACCATAGGATGGGGGTATACTAATCTAATCATTCCGTTTGTAACACCTCGTCTAAGACCTCATAAAGTATATGTATTCTTGATCGTCTCGACGTTCTGAGTCGATCTAGCCATATCTGTCCGTCCGTTGCGGCCGAACGCGTAAAGCTAGCCGCTTGAATTCTTGCACATATACTTAATATTGTAGGTCGTTGGGGATTGTAAATGGGCCACATCGGTTTATATTTAGATATTGCTCCCATATCAATCGATCTCCCGATTTGTCTTCTTGAGCCCTTACAGTCGCAATTTTTGTCCGATTTGACTGAAATTCTGGTTTGACAGAAGTTTGGTTTGTAGAAAAAAATAATAACCTTCAACTAAATTTATTTTGTAAAAATTTTTAGCTGAATCCATGGTGGTGGGTTCCCAAGATTCGACCCTACCGAACTAAGCACGCTTTTACTTGTTACCATTCATCTAGCCAAATTTGGATATACATTTACTGCAAAAAGCCATGGTTAGTTGTAGTTATAATTTGCGCATAGGAAGTTTAAAATGAAATGTAAGAAAAAAGCAATTAATTGAAGGAGCTGTAAAATAACTTAAAAAGAACTTGTCAAAATGGATATTTATCTGCTGCAAACAGCCATATTAGCTTGTGGTTTAGTAACATTAAACGGAGTAAGATTGCCTACCTAGAATATCTAAAATGAAATCAGAAAATAAATTACTTAAAATAAAATTATGTAAAATAAAATAAAATAAACAAAAAAAGAAAAAGCATGGTAAGTTCGGCCGGGCCGAATTTTATGTACCCTCCACTATGGATCGAATTGGTCGAGTTCTTTTCCAGGTATAAAGAAAGGAAATGCTATGCTACTGGAGATATACCAAGTTTTGGACCGATTTTAACCACATTTGGCACAGTTGTTTGAAGTCATAACAAACCAACTCATGCAAAGTTTCAGCCAAATCGGATAGGAATTGTGCCCTCTAGAGGCTAAAGAAGTCAAATCGGGAGATCGGTTTATATGGCGGCTATATCGGGTTATGGACCGATTTGAACTAAACTTCGCACATTTATTGGGAGTCATACCATAATACTTGATGCTAAATTTCAGCCAAATCGGAAAAGAATTGCGCCCTCTAGAAGGTCAAGAAGTCAAGACCCAAGATCGGTTTATATGGCAACTATATCAGGTTATCAACCGATTTAACAGCATGCTTGGCACAATTGTTGGAAGTAATACCAAAACACCACGTGCAAGATTTCAGCCAAATCGGATAAGATTTGCGCCCTCTTAAAGCTCAAGAAGTCTAGACCCCATATCGGTTTATTTGGCAGCTTTATAAAAACATGGACCGATATGGCCCATTTACAATCCCTCCATCCATTTTATATACCCTCCATCTTGCATCGCATTTGTCGAATTCTTTTCCCTTTATCTTTTTTTAGGCAAACACAGGATAAAAAAAATTGCTATGGAGCTATATCGAATTATGGTCCGATTCGGACCATAATTGTATTGAATATAAGAGACCTTAAAAGAAATCATTGTGTAAATTTTCAGCTAAATCGAGTAAGAATTTGCGCCTTTTAGCGGCTCAAGAAGTAAAATAGGGAGATTGGTTTATAGGGGAGGTGTATAAGGCTGTAACCGATTCAGACCATTTTGTGCTCGTATGTTGAAGGCCATGAGGGAAGCCGTTGTACAAAATTTGTGCCAAATCGGATGAGAATTGCGCCCTCTAATGGCTGAAGCAGTCAAAATCCCAGATCGGTTTATGTGCCAGCTATATCAGGTTATGGACCGATTAGAATCATATAGCCACCGTTGTTGGAAGTCATAACAAAACCCGTCATGCTAAATTTCACCCAAATTGGATAAGAATTGTGCCCTCTAGTGGCTCAAGAAGTCAAAATTCAAGATCGGTTTATATAGCAGCTATATCAGGTTGTGAACAGATTTGAAACATACTTAGCACAGTTGTTGGAAATCATAACGAAAGACGTCATGCAAAATTTCAGCTAAATCGGATGGGAATTGTGCCCTCTAGAGGTTCTAGAAGTCAAGACCCCAGATCGGTTTATATGACAGCTATACCAGGTTATGGACCGATTTCAACCAAAACTAGCTTATTAGTTGTTGAAAACTAAAACGATATGTGCAAAATTTCAGCTAAATCGGATAAAAAGTGCGTCCTCTAGAAGCTCAAGAAGTCAAGACACAAGATCGTTTTATATGGCAGCTATATCAAAATATAGACCGATATGGCTCATTTACAATTCCAACCGACTTACACTAATAAGAAGTATTTGTGCAAAGTTTCAAGCGGCTAGCTTTACTACTTCGAAAGTCAGCGTGGCAGATGGACATGGTTAGATCGGCTTAAAATGTCATGACGATCAAGAATATATATACTTTATGGGATCTGAGACGAATATTTCGAGGAGTTACTTTGGTGGAGGGTATAAAAAAAGTGAATGCGATAGATATTAATTATGGTTCAAAACTCAAAACTCACAAAGTATAAAGTACCAGTACTCAAATTTAAGAGTTTGGTAAATGTGAGCTGTAAAAGTCAAATTAAAGATTTTTTTTTGGTAATGGGAACTTATTTCGTAGCTTGGACTTTGCGATTTGATTTGAAGTTCGGAGAAAATTGATTGGAAATAAATATTCAATGCTTGTTTATGAATATTATGCTTGTTTATACAAATGACTTTTGTTACGACTTCAAACGTAAGAAACTGATCTCGACTTGTCAAGATCCTGGGGAATGCGCTTCCTATCTCATGCGAATACAATATTAGTTTCAACTTATAAATGAATGTAGATTAAAGAACATAATAAATCTTATGTGGAGAGTACATAAGGGTCAATCAATTTCGGAAATGGTATTAAATACATACGCACGCTATGCGTACAAATGATCTGTAAATCTATTTTCGAATAATAAATTAATCAACATCTGCGAGATAGTTCAGTCCGGTTTCGGTTTTCTAGATTATCTTATAAAGAGTGGTTTTTAAGAGCTATAGGAAAGATTTTCAAAGAAAAACACATAAAATTCAGAAAATGCATTCAATATTTTTTTTAACGATAGCACAGTTCATATAATTTAATGTTTGAAGATTATTTCATGCAAATGTTGACATGGACTGCGCCTTAAATGGTCCATCCGATTAGTCAAACTTTGGCATACTCTTCCCAGCATATCGGCCGGTATCTCACGAATAAATGTTTCAATGTTGTCTTCTAATGTGTAAATTAAACCGGGCTTGTCTGTATAGACATGAGCTTTAACATAGCCCCCCCCCAAAAAAAAAAATACTAAAGGCGTTAAATGGCACGATCTAGTCGGACAATTGACCGGTCCCGAATGTGAAATAAAATGTTCACCGAACTCGTCTCTTAATAAGTCCATTGTTACACGTGCTGTGTGGCATGTGGCACCGTCTTGTTGAAACCATATCATTCAAGTCAAACTTTTGCATTTTGGGAAAAAAAAGTTGGATATCATCTCACGATAGAGCTCACCATTCACAGTTACGTTACGATTCGCATCACCTTTAAAGAAGTACGGTCCAATGATGTCACCAGCCCATAAACAGCACCAAACTGCGACTTTTTCTGGATGTATTGGTAGCTCTTGAAATGCTTCTGGCCGACCTTTACGCGAAAACCGACGATTCTGCTATTTACGTAGCCATTGAGCCAGAAATGAGCTTCGTCGATGGATGCTTCTTAACAGAGCACTCATTTTGATAATAAAATTCAAGAATTTTCAAGCGTTGTTCGTTTTAAGACGATGGTTAAATGGTTAAATTATAGACCAAACTGAAGATGTTTGAGAGTAAAATAAGATACGAAACGTGTGTCAGCTGTTTAAACCAGTGTTGCCAAAAAGATAATAGCTAGAAAGTCACCCTTTACAATCTAGAAAACCGAATTTGATTTATGGCTTCAACGTTTGATCGTTTAGAATCGATGAATGCTTTCGTAAGACACATATAGAAAAAGGGGTTTCTTATATACGAATTGTTTAAATTAAATTAAGACAACAAATTTTCTATAAAATCTTATAATTAGTTTGAAGTCCTTATTTTAAAAAATGCAGCGTAACTTGGAGTTGTTTTAGAACAAATAATTTGGAATTTGGGGACAAGATACAAAAAGTCAACAAAAGTTCTAAATTTCATACAAATTTTATATGAAAAGTACGCTAGCATCCACATAAATTCACGAGATCTCACTCAGTATGATGACATCTGAGAGTCACAATCGAGCTTTCGTGAAATAAACATCTAGAAGTAAGTGGCGCATAATGAATTCAGCTCTTCAATTAAGGCACAAAAGAAACGGTAGGCTTTCGATCAGAAGCGAATAGAATTGCTGGAAAGAGAAAAACATTTCGCTTTTTATTCGAAATTTTGGGACCAGGTTAACGAGAGATCAAAATGACATAAGTTTAAGTATACGAATTATTGAATTTTTATAAAAAACAAAAAAAAAAAAAAAAAAAAAATATGTGGGCATGCGAAGTAAAAACGGTTAAACAAATCCATGCTTTAATCGACTTTACACGAAAGAAATCGAATGTTAATAATGAAAAAAGTCTCAAAGCCTATTTTTTCGGTAAAAAGTAAATTTTTTCTGTGAAAAGTCTATTTTTCCATAAAAAGCCCACATTTTGACAATCAAAACATATAAAAAGGCGTTAAGTTCGGCCGGGCGGAACTTTGGATACCCACCACTTCGGGTATATATGTAAACTAACTTTCGTTAAAATCCGGTGAAAAATGCATACTTTATGCCCCATAGCAGCTATATCGAAATATGTTCCGATTTGGACCAAATACTAATAAGTACTAGTCATTGTTCAATTGTGAATAACAAAATAATGTTCTTTCGGCGGAGCGGTCTACATGGGGCCAATATCAAGATATAGTCCGATTTAGCCCATCTTCGAACTTAACCTGCTTATGGACAAAAAAAGAATCTGTGTTTCAGCTTAATTTCTCTATTTTTAAAGACTGTAGCGTGATTTCAACAGACAGACGGACGGAAATGGGTCCTCGTAGATTTTTACGCCGATGAAGAAAATATATACTTTATAGGGTCGGTAATGGATATTTCGATGTGTTGCAAACATAATGACAAAATAAATAAACCCCCATCCTTCGGTGGTGGGTATAAAAAGTCTAAAATAATAGTCCAAAAAAGTCGATAAGTCGATTTTTGGGTAATTGAATAAAGTTGACTTTTAGATAATCTTAAAAAAGCCGAAAAGTCAACTTTTTGATTTTCAGAAAAAGTCGAAAAGTCGAGTTGTTGATTATCAAAACAAGTCGAAACGTCGACTTTTTGATTCCCAGGAAAAGTCGACTTTTCCATTTCACCCTAAATCCCTACACATTACTCGCCTGGACGAGTAACAAATACATGTTTTGAAATATTTATTAAATATTGTTCTAAGAGAGTGACGCGTTATTCGCTTGGAAGATTTAAAAATACATATCAAGATATGTTCGTCGAAAACATAAAAACTACGATAAGCTGTAAAAAAATTTGTATTACTCGTCATACTAAGTACTAATCGTCATATAAACCAAGTGAGAAATCTATTTAGTGTTGTGGAAGTTGTCCACTCGAAAGAGAAGATCCAATAACAAAGTTCCATACAAATCAGTCATGAAATCAAAACAATCGCGAAAAGTTAATTCAGGCGATTTATTAACAAATCTTCTTGACGATTATAATGCAATGAGTTGCGTAATAATCGTCGTTGCTTAATCTTCCGCACACACAATGAATTGTCCAGTGAAATTCTAGAACATTGTGTCAAGACTGCATGCAACGAGTTGTGAGAGAATCGTCGTGAAGAGAAACTTCCCTCACATGATGGATTGTGCAATGATATCCTAGAAGAGCGTTTCTCGTCGAACGAACCAAACCGAAACCGAAACCGAACCGAACAAAAAGTGTGTGTGTGTGGTTGACAACTATCGCAAGTCTTATTTTTGATTATTTTTTATGGCTGGAAAAAAATGTTGATTAGGTTAGGTTAGGTTGAAAAGAGGGTGCAGATAATAATCCGCCCCATGCCACTATGGACATACACCTAAACCATCAATCGGCTTGTTTTGCGCTCTAAAAACTATAAAGTAACCTCTAAAAAGAAAATTTTAATTTAGAAATTTTAATTTAGGAACACCTAAGTGCCGGTATCTGTTAGACGCGAAAGCCGGGCGATGACAAAGGAAGTGCTCCAACAAAGTGTTGGTAATGTGTCGCGAATGTTGTTCTTGAGGTGTGCTATGGTCCGTGGTCGATCGACATAAACCAGGGATTGTAAATAACTTGAGGTGTGCTATGGTCCGTGGTCGATCGACATAAACCAGGGATTGTAAATAACTGGAGAGGGTGTCGGCCATTGGAGATCGCCTCTGATATAGATGAGTCGGTGGGCGATCGTTATAAAAGACGCTCTCGACTGCAAAGGACCGCAGCTCCCTAGATAATGGCAACTGACGGAAGAGAGAAAAAAATTGGGGACTTCCCCCTTCAGATGCACCCAATCTCGACCCCCTTTCCGCCCAACTCACCGCTCGGGAGTTTTTTCTAATAAGTAAGTTTTTGGAGCTCAAGTTAACAATGCAAAATATAAACAAACAGATATTGCTTTCTGAATAAATAAGCATTCGTAAAAATCTTACTTTTGCGTTTTTCCAAAATGCTAAGATTTTAATCGAGAAATGATGAGCATGAGTGCATTAAAAAGTACAACTGCATAGTTTATTCCCTGTTGTTTTGGTATGTTAACTCAATTCATGTTTAGTGGCCTTTTGTTAAATCGGCTATAATATTTAGGCCAGCTTCAAACATAACGCAAACAAAATATCTGCTGTTGTTTATGGAGACGCACACACGAACTGGATGGAAGACGAGCCTTCCAAAAACCGGCTTAGTGGTTAGTGAACTCAATCTCATTGTCTTACTATTATATCGGCTTTAAACAAAGAGGTGTTGAAAGAACTTGTGCCCGACCTTGGTCAATAGCAGGAGAAATTAACAAATATGCGAAAAATCCGGTTATGAACACAAACGAATGAATGAAAAATAATCAACCCCCAGAGTCGCAGCATCAATAAAATGTTGATGCTAACCAAGGAAGCGGGGCTAGGTTCAACATGAGTAGTATTGCAACTGCGACAGATTGTAAATGCTTTGTTTGATGGAAACTATACAGTGTCTTAAAAAATTATAAATGCATAGGAAAACTTTTAAACATTGTGGAGTTTGTTAATTTTTAATCTTATCTGGTCAGTGCGGAATTGTGCTTTTAAGATGCTCTAAATCAGAAGATTAAATTTTATGAAAATCATTACAGGTAGCTACATGCAAAAGTTCAGCCAAATCAAATAATAGTTAGTCCCTACAGCGGCTCAAGAAGCCAAATGGAGGGATCGGTTCATATGGGAGCTAAATCAGGTTTTTCCGCCTTAGACCATACTAGACATAGTAGATGAAAGTCATTACAAAACATTAGGTACAAAATTTCAGCGATATAAAAGAATAATTGCACTGTTAGTGGCTCATGAAGTTGAATTGAGATATCGGTTTAAATGTAAGCTATAGGGCCCGATTTAGCATATTTACAATTTCAACAGACCTACGACCCATAGCTGTATTCGTTCGGAAGATAACGTCCTTCAGACAGACGGACATTCTAGATCGACTTAAATTTCAGATAAACCAACTTTTTGAGTTAAATCACTCTCATAGTACATGAGGTGTTACAAGCCGAATGACGAAGTTAGTGTACCCCGTACGGATATACTCTCTTGCAATAAAATTTTTAAAAAATTCTAAAAAAATGACTTAAGTAATCAAAACTAGTAACACATAAAAAGTAGCATACAACTTTTTCTCAGCAGACTTGTGTACTCAAAACAGTAGATTTTGTTGGTTAAAATGACAGTAAGAAATGTTAGCTAATACAGCAGCTCTTTGTTTGCTGAAACAGCAGTAATGTCTGCTTTCCCATTTTCAGCAGACAAAAACTGCTGTTTTAGCAAACATTTTTGCTGTTTTAAAAACTAAATTTGGTTGAGTGTAGGAAATCTCAATTGATATAATGTATTGAAAAAGTAAACTTGGCGGCAATTTTAATGGGCTATTTGTACACTGCTTGACTATTCAAATAGAATATTAGCAACACTTGCTTTAATGTTCAAGTATACATGTTCGTAAGTGACGTCATTTGATATTGACGTAGTTTTTCATGAAAACAAACTTTCGTTTTTATGGTTTACTCATCTCTATGGACCAAAGCAATGTAAGCTGTTTACAATGAACAAAACAAAAAATGAATAAAAACAATGAAATATTTGTTGAACAGTTCCAAACAAGTTTTCTGTTGTAAATTTCCATGCTTCTCATCTTAGACTTGCAGCCTTTTTTCTATTCCGGTTAATGGACAAGAGACCGGTTAATTGACAGCGATAATTATGAGGAAACATCTTTGGATGGGAGGATGTTCTCAAGAAGCTCTCTTTGTTCTTTAAGATACAAAGTTTTTTAAACACGTTGTTGATGTTGCTCATTTCCAGGGATGGGATTAATATTATTACTTCATGTCGATATATCGATCTTGATTTAGTTTTACATTTGTAATGGCTGCCTAACAGTAGGAAGTAGGAGGGGTCTTGTTTCGGTGGCTGCCCATTTCCATCCACAAAGGGGACATAAAGAACCGATAAGGACGTTATGGGGTTCCAATGAAAGGTGTTTAGGGGAAAGTAGGCGTATTCCATAGACCGATTTGAACATTACGAATATGCGATACATCTTTGGAGGAAGCACAAATTAGTATTCAAATTCTGCTCCAAAAATACCCTGTCAAGTGCTTGTGCGATTTAAGTTCAAGTTTCGGGGCATATTACACTCTAGCCTAACTTCCTCCTTTGGGATATTTAAACCGATGAGGACAATATGGGGGTAGAGTAGGAATCTGACACAAATTAAATTTTGTGTCGTTGGGGCTTTAAATGCTTTCGTAAGCGTTGCATACACCTTCTCATTCATACGAGTTAACTTTTAGTTATTTATGTTTCAATCACCATAGTCTAAATTCTTTAAATCATTCCGTTTGTAAAATATAGTCGCAATTGTTGCAAAATTCAGTTTGTCCGTCCATCTGTCCACTATAATGCCAAAAAGGTATATACTGACCTGACATTTTGAACAGGTTCTAAATTTGTCAATGATCAAGATGAGATCTTGAATGGCTATATTTAAAAATATGTATATGTCATATATAATGATCTCTCGATTTAAGGTCTTAAGACTTATGCCTGTAAAAGAATTTCAGGATTTAGTCTGTTTCCGCTGAAATTTTAATCTGTGAGGTGTATACAGGGATTCGGAGCGGATTCCAATCTCATAACCCGCTCCGCTCCAACAAAATAAAAATCTTTATAATACACTTTTTTTTGGTTTAAAATTTTAAATTATTAAATTAACATAATATAACTTGTTATAGAACAGATTTTTGACAATTTTAAAGAGTTTCGTCTGAAAGTCAAAATAAGTGAAGAAGAGCTAGTGAGTGAAATTCTAAGACGATGTAAAGATGTCTGTACGTTTTTTCATCTGTGGTAGTCACGCTACGGCTTCAATAATTGAGATATTGAGCTAAAGTTTGGCGCAGATTCATAGTTTTTCTATAGGCAAGTTAAGTTCTTGAATGAGCAAAATCGGATCATATTTAGATCAGGGCTGCGGAGTCGAGTTTTTGAGGGCGGAGTCGAATTCGGAGTCGGAATATGAAACCGTAGTCGGAGTTTGGTTCAGAGTTGAGCACGTTAGCCCCGACTCTGATCCGCTCTCCGACTCCGACTTAATACTCTGAGGGCTAGACTCCGCAGCCCTGATTTAGATACATCTTCCATATGGACCGATCTCCTGACCGGTCTTAAGCCAATGAAAGCCGCATTTATTATCCGATTTCGTTGAAATTGAACCGAAAATGGTCCATATCGGACCATAAATATATAAAGCTGCCATATAGACCGACCTACCGATTTAAGGGCGCATTTATCACCCATTTTTGTTCAAATTTATTCGATATTCGCAACGAGTTTGGTCCAGATCAACCTATATTTAGACCGATTTGCCGCGTTACTAAATACTAAATATCAAAAGAATAATCCTTTAAGGAACAGAGGATACTTCTCTCATATCAATGAGTGCTGTCTGATTAAAGTTTAAGCTCAATGATAAGGGCTTTCTTTTTATGTTGAGCCCCAACGGCAGCAGTGCGACAACACTTGGTAGGGAAGTTTTAACATGGCAGGATTCCTTACAAATGAAGCCAGCATTAGTAAGGGGATAACCACCGCTAAAAATTTTGTTGATGTTTACGCCGGGATTTGAACTTACGCGTTTGGCGTCATAGGTGGACATTCTCCGAATTGAACAAAGTCCAGATCGGATCAAATTTAGATATAGTTACCATATAGACCGATCTACCGATTTAGGGTTTTAAGCTCATAAAAAACCGTATTTGCTATTACGCTGAAATTTATAGCAGTGAGTTGGACTAGATTTCCCATTGTCCAAACCAAATTTGGTCCAGATCGGATCATACTTTGCGATAAATCTGGAACATGGAGTTGCACTAGACCAACCGATATCCGAATCCCAAATCATACTATATTTAGATATAGCTGCCATATGGAACGATCTGCTGATCTGGGATCTTAAGCCATTAAATCCTCATTTATAACCTGATTTCTTTGAAGTTTTAAACTATGATTTTTACAAACTTCTCGGTAGCTGAACCGTATATGATCCAAATCGGCCCATATTTGGATAGTTATATAGATATTGTTGGTTTATAATCAAATAAAGGGTGATTTTTTTGAGGTTAGGATTTTCATGCATTAGTATTTGACAGATCACGTGGGATTTCAGACATGGTGTCAAAGAGAAAGATGCTCAGTATGCTTTGACATTTCATCATGAATAGACTTACTAACGAGCAACGCTTGCAAATCATTGAATTTTATTACCAAAATCAGTGTTCGGTTCGAAATGTGTTCATTCACCGTAACGTTGCGTCCAACAGCATCTTTGAAAAAATACGGTCCAATGATTCCACCAGCGTACAAACTACACCAAACAGTGCATTTTTCGGGATGCATGGGCAGTTCTTGAACGGCTTCTGGTTGCTCTTCACTCCAAATGCGGCAATTTTGCTTATTTACGTAGCCATTCAACCAGAAATGAGCCTCATCGCTGAACGGTGAATGAACACATTTCGAACCGAACACTGATTTTGGTAATAAAATTCAATGATTTGCAAGCGTTGCTCGTTAGTAAGTCTATTCATGATGAAATGTCAAAGCATACTGAGCATCTTTCTCTTTGACACCATGTCTGAAATCCCACGTGATCTGTCAAATACTAATGCATGAAAATTCTAACCTCAAAAAAATCACCCTTTAGGATAATAAATATATCCACGTTGGTGGGTATCCAAATTTCGTTACGGCCGTTCTTAATGCGTTGTTGTTTGTTTTATAAAATTTGGTTAGGAAATGCTTAAGAAGTAAAGTCGGGTGATCTGTTTATATAGGAGCAATATACACGGATTCATACCATATTTAGCATGGATGCTGGAGGTTATAGGAAAAACTATTATGATAAATTTCGGTCAAATCAAATATTAATTGCGCCCCCTGGATGCTTAGGAAGTAAAATCGGGAAGTCGGATTATACGGGAGTTAGTGGTGCAAAATGTCACCCAAATCAGATAAGAACTGCGCCCTCTAAGGACTCGAGAAATCCAATCGGAAGATCGGTCAATATGGGGGTAATAAACGGTAATGGACCAATTGAGACAATACTTTACAAAAATGTTGGAGGTTTGCAAAATTTCAGCCAATTTGGATAAGAATTGCGCCCTCTAGAGGCTTCAGAAATCAGTTCAGGAGATCGGTTTATATGGGAGTTTTATAAGGATATAGTCCGATATAGACGGCGATCAAGAATAGATATAATCGGAATTGAATGTTGTTTGATGTTTTACGTAATGACAAAATTAATATATCACTTTATAGGGCACGGTGTGTAAAAGAACATTTATAAATATAATAGTCAACTTAAACATAAAGGAGCGGAAACGAAGCGAAAAAAAAATTGTCGGAGCGGGAGCGCAGCTAAAAAACGGTACCCGCCCGCATCCCTGGTTGTATTATAACCTCAAAATCCGTGCCGAATAGGGTCCAGATTGGACTATATAGACCGATCTAATGAGTTAACGTCTTAGACCCATAAAATAAGCCTTTTTCTGAATTCCGCTGAAATTTTAAACGGTGATTTATACTAGGTACCTCGACTCCACGCAAAATTTGGCTCTGTTTACCCTTGGACATAGCTGTAATATTGATAAATTTTTCGATTTACCGTTTTGAGCCAAAAAATTTACATTTCTTATCAAAGAAAGCTGTTATCAGTTTGTCGTATGACTATTCACATTCTGTATACACATGACTTTCCTCATGTATGTAAGCCCAATACGAATGGAACGCGCTTTAATCGGCTTTATTGTACTTTTATTTACATTCATGTGTTTACATGTATGTTCGAAATTATTTCCGAAATCCGTTAGCCATATTTAATGTTTCAAGTGCGTCCGACGATGTGTACAACTTTGGAGTTGCCAAAATTGAGAATTAGCGCTTTAGGACTTAAAACTTCGTGTCGAATTTGATCCTTGTCGTACGCTTGTTATCAATTTCATGTACCGACCGTTATGATCATCATCCCTACAAAGTGCGTATGCATACCACAGACGATAAATTAAAATAGATCTTGGATCTCACTGATAAATTAATCTAAGAACAACGATAGAAATCTGATGTTTGCATTGTTTCATTCTTAAGAGTCACCCAAGAGAGAAGAAAAAGGAATAGGGGGAACATACAAAACTGTAGAAAGAGGTAAGTAAATTCACAAAAAGGAGTCAACAAAAAGGTTAAAAAGTGTTTTGTAAAAATAATTTTGAGTTTAAAGCTAAAGTGTCCACAATTATTAAAAACTAGCCAAATCAGATTCATTGTTCATTCATAGTTCTCTTTCAAATGTTCTCTCGTTTATTTTTACCCTTTGAATTTGGTGCAGCTTTTAAAGAATCGCATATACCATCTTTATTATTATTAAACATCTGTGATGTATACCAAACTTAAGTTTAAATGACTTTTAAAACATTACCTTGCATGTCCATAGGCGTCTGTGGTGCAATGTGGCAGGGCGTTTGCAAGCACACAATCAAGGGATGTGTTTCCACAGGATCGATTCATAGCAGCATACAACAACTTTTTTGCAATCTTTGCAAGTAGACGTCTGGAGACAGATTCGATCGTTTTGTTCACTAAAAACTGTTGGTGATTTAGACCATTTGTGAATGATCTGATAACATCAGTGTGTTGATTCACTTATTCAATGGGTGTAGTTCATCGGCAGGAACTAGAAGGCATCCTTCTGCTGTTCCTGCGATATCACAATGGACGAAAACGTCTTAGTGAGTGTGGTGGCAAGCTGCCGCTTAAACCTAACCTAACCATGGTTTGTTATTCTATAGTTTTGGGAATGTGTTGGGTATCCAACGTTCGGTCCGACCGAACTTAGTGCTTCTTTACTTGTTATCACTTAAAAATAGCATAAAAATTCTTTGTCAGAAAAAAATTTCTAATAGAAAAGCAAATCATAGAGTTATTATTAGCTTATCGCCGTTTTCTTTTGTTTGTGTGAAAATTTATGACATCGAAATTCGGCCAGTGAATCTAATACTGTAAGCTGATCATGACTTGTCGAGTGAATAATTAAGTTTTTCAATTAAAAAAATATATATGATAACGAAACAAAAAAAATATCATTTGCTTTTGTTTTAACACCCTATGTGTTAGAATAAATTAGAATAAGTGTTCAAGAGTAAAAAGATTTTGTTCCATTTTTATTATGATTTTAGTTATATACACAGAAAAAAAACTATGTTCAATATAGAAATATGTGCATTCAATTAAATAATTTGCTGAAATCGGACCTTTGAAGCAATTTTTATTGTTGATTAAAATATTGCTAACATGTAATTATATATATTCTTAATGGTCCCAGGCTTCTAAAAAAAGAAAATTTCCGATTCCATTTTGAGTCTCTCTTCGTTATCGGCGACACCGTCTGTAGAGAGTATTATCTTATATATAAAAATCAATTTGTGTTCGTTTGTCAGTTTGTTTGTATGTTTGTGTGTTCCTTATAGACTCAGAAACGGCTGAACCGATTTTATTGAAATTTTTACAGATGGTGCATAATGATCCCGTGGTGAAAATAGGGTACTAAATTTTTTGATATCTGAAGGGGGGCGGACCCTCCCCCTTACCCTAATTTTCAGAAACGCCAGATCTCGGAGATGGGTGGTGCGATTTAAGCGAAATTTTGTGTGTTCTCATATAGTACCCTACAAATAAAAATTTGGTATCCAAATTTCTGATGGGGTACCTAGGGCGGCCGCCCCACCCTAAAACCTACCGAACATATATTTAGACCAATCACGACAATATGGGACTCAAATGAAAGGTATTTAGGATAAGAAAACGTATCTGATATCCAATTGTCGCACCAAGTGCTAGAGGGACCACCCCTAAATCGGACATATTTACCGACCATGGTAATAAGGGACTCAAATGAAAGGTATTTGCGAGTAGAATACGAATCTGATATCCAAATGTGGGACCACGTTTCTGGGGGTCCACCCTTTTCCCAAAACTCCCCCCAAACAGGATTTATTTACTGACCATGGGAATATGGGGCTTAAATAAAAGGTATTTGAGTGTAGAATTAGAATCTGATATCCAAATATGAGATCAAGTGTTTGGGGGGCCGCCTCTACCCAAAAACCTCCCCCAAGGGGACACATTTACGACAATAGCCACATGGGGCTCAAATGAAAGGTCTTTGGGGTGGAGCTCTTCCCCAAACAGGACTTATTTACTTACCATGGGAATATGGGGCTTAAATAAAAGTTATTTGAGTAAAGAATTAGAATCTGATATCCAAATATGGGACCAAGTGTTTAGGGGGCCGCCTCTCCCCAAAAGCATCCCCCAAAGGGTACAAATTTACGACCATAGCCATATGGGGCTCAAATGAAAGGTCTTTGGGAGTAAAGCACGAATCTGATATCAATATTTGAGAAAAGTGTCTATGGGGCCACCCCACCCCCACAACACCACCCAAATAGTAAGTATTTGCCGAAAAATTTCCGATTCCATTTTGAGTCTCTCTTCGCTGTCGGCGACACCGTCTGTAGAGAGTATTATCTTATATATAAAAATCAATTTGTGTTTGTTTGTGTGTTCCTTATAGACTCAGAAACGGCTGAACCGATTTTCTTGAAACTTTCACAGATGGTGCATAATGATCCCGTGGTGAATATAGGGTACTACATTTTTTGATATCTGAAGGGCGGCGGACCCTCCCCCTTACCCTAATTTTCAGAAACGCCAGATCTCGGAGATGGATGGTGCGATTTAAGCAAAATTTTGTGTGTTCTCATATAGTACCCTACAAATAAAAATTTGGTATCCAAATTTCTGATGGGGTACCTAGGGCGGCCGCCCCACCCTAAAACCTACCGAAAATATATTTAGACAAATCACGACAATATGGGACTCAAATGAAAGGTATTTAGGATAAGAAAACGTATCTGATATCCAATTGTCGCACCAAGTGCTAGAGGGACCACCCCTAAATCGGGCATATTTACCGACCATGGCAATATGGGTCTCAAATGAAAGGTATTTGCGAGTAGAATACGAATCTGATATCCAAATGTGGAACCACGTTTCTGGGGGTCCACCCTTTTCCCAAAACACCCCCTAAACAGGACTTATTTACTGACCATGGGAATATGGGGCTTAAATAAAAGGTATTTGAATGTAGAATTAGAATCTGATATCCAAATATGAGATCAAGTGTTTGGGGGGCCGCCTCTCCCCAAAGGGGACAAATTTACGACCATAGCCATATGGGGCTCAAATGAAAGGTCTTTGGGAGCACGAATCTGATATCAATATTTGGGAAAAGTGTCTATGAGGACAACCCACAACACCACCCAAATAGTAAGTATTTGCTGACTTTTGCAATATGAGGCTCAAATAAGAGGGTTTTTAGAGTGGATCCGCCCATCCCCCAAAACACCCCCCAAGTCGGTCATGTTTGCCGACTATGAAAATATAGGGCTCAAATTAAAGGTATTTGGGAGTAGACCACGTATCTGATATCAACATTAGGGACTAACTGTCTAGGGGACGTCGCACCACTATAATAACCCCCAAATAGAACGTATTTGCTCACCAAGACAATTTGGGTCATAAAGAGAGTGGAACTAAATATTTATAGTTTTTGAAACAAGGAGTTTAAACGAGATTAGAAAACGAATTTGATATCCAATTTTGAGGCCAATGGCAATATGGGGTTCAAATAAATGATATATAGATATATGAGAATAGAGCACGTTGCTGATATATTTTCCGGGCTTAGTGTTTGGGCGACCACCCCAATCCCCAAAACACCCCTAAATCGGCCATATTTACCGACCATGTCAATGTGGAGATTAAATGAAAGGTATTGGGGGGTAGAGCAAGAATTGATACCCACTTTCGGGACCAATTTTCTGGGCGTCAACTCCTTTCCCAAAATACCCCACAAGCAGCATATTTTTAGTGACCATCGCAAAATGGGGCTCAAATAAAGGTATTTGGGAGTAGAATACGAATTTGATATCCAAATTTAGGACCATGTATTTAGGGCATCACTCCTTCCCCAAAACACCCCGCATAGGGTAAAATTTTTTCGACCATGCCAATATGTGGTATTTAAGATTAGAAAACGAATTTGATAACCTATTTTGGGCCATGTTTGGGGACGCCTCATCGTATTACTCCCCTAAACTAATGGTAATATGGGGTTTAAATAAATGGTTTTTGAAAGAAGAGCACGATGCTGATATTTTTTCAGGGCCATGTGCCTGGGCGACCACCTCACCCCCGAAAACACCCCTAAATCAGTTTGATGAGATTAGCGGGCTGAAATAAAGTATTTTAAGAATGGAGTACACCTTACATCCAAACTTAAATTCGTAGACCAATAAAGATCATATGGGATTCGGACAAAGGCACTTATATTGTTAAACAATTAGTCAAGCGATATACTATATTCGTTGCATGGTATTTCACTAAAAGCTCTTTAATTGTCGAAAATAAATATTCCAAGGAAACTTTTGTTCCATATAAAGTAAAAGAAGGCGCAGCGGAGCGGGCCCGGGTCAGCTAGTAAACAATATAATTCTAATACATATTTAAAATGAATCGTGATAAACACCAATCTTAGCATTTTGCATTGAATATCACGAAATCTACATCCACATATATTATTTTCCATCCTCAGCGCCTAAGTCAATATAATGTATTTATGGATAATAAAATATTAAAATAAAATAATAGGTATTAATAAAATGTATTAATAAATAACACGTTTACATTCTACTATGTCCTCCAATATGTTCCGTTTGGAATTTATCCATCCTATTTGTTCACAGGGGGCCGCCTCTCCCCAAAAGCATCCCCCAAAGGGTACAAATTTACGACCATAGCCATATGGGGCTCAAATGAAAGGTCTTTGGGAGTAAAGCACGAATCTGATATCAATATTTGAGAAAAGTGTCTATGGGGCCACCCCACCCCCACAACACCACCCAAATAGTAAGTATTTGCTGAAAAATTTCCGATTCCATTTTGAGTCTCTCTTCGCTGTCGGCGACACCGTCTGTAGAGAGTATTATCTTATATATAAAAATTAATTTGTGTTTGTTTGTGTGTTCCTTATAGTCTCAGAAACGGCTGAACCGATTTTCTTGAAACTTTCACAGATGGTGCATAATGATCCCGTGGTGAATATAGGGTACTACATTTTTTGATATCTGAAGGGCGGCGGACCCTCCCCCTTACCCTAATTTTCAGAAACGCCAGATCTCGGAGATGGATGGTGCGATTTAAGCAAAATTTTGTGTGTTCTCATATAGTACCCTACAAATAAAAATTTGGTATCCAAATTTCTGATGGGGTACCTAGGGCGGCCGCCCCACCCTAAAACCTACCGAAAATATATTTAGACAAATCACGACAATATGGGACTCAAATGAAAGGTATTTAGGATAAGAAAACGTATCTGATATCCAATTGTCGCACCAAGTGCTAGAGGGACCACCCCTAAATCGGGCATATTTACCGACCATGGCAATATGGGTCTCAAATGAAAGGTATTTGCGAGTAGAATACGAATCTGATATCCAAATGTGGAACCACGTTTCTGGGGGTCCACCCTTTTCCCAAAACACCCCCTAAACAGGACTTATTTACTGACCATGGGAATATGGGGCTTAAATAAAAGGTATTTGAATGTAGAATTAGAATCTGATATCCAAATATGAGATCAAGTGTTTGGGGGGCCGCCTCTCCCCAAAGGGGACAAATTTACGACCATAGCCATATGGGGCTCAAATGAAAGGTCTTTGGGAGCACGAATCTGATATCAATATTTGGGAAAAGTGTCTATGAGGACAACCCACAACACCACCCAAATAGTAAGTATTTGCTGACTTTTGCAATATGAGGCTCAAATAAGAGGGTTTTTAGAGTGGATCCGCCCATCCCCCAAAACACCCCCCAAGTCGGTCATGTTTGCCGACTATGAAAATATAGGGCTCAAATTAAAGGTATTTGGGAGTAGACCACGTATCTGATATCAACATTAGGGACTAACTGTCTAGGGGACGTCGCACCACTATAATAACCCCCAAATAGAACGTATTTGCTCACCAAGACAATTTGGGTCATAAAGAGAGTGGAACTAAATATTTATAGTTTTTGAAACAAGGAGTTTAAACGAGATTAGAAAACGAATTTGATATCCAATTTTGAGGCCAATGGCAATATGGGGTTCAAATAAATGATATATAGATATATGAGAATAGAGCACGTTGCTGATATATTTTCCGGGCTTAGTGTTTGGGCGACCACCCCAATCCCTAAAACACCCCTAAATCGGCCATATTTACCGACCATGTCAATGTGGAGATTAAATGAAAGGTATTGGGGGGTAGAGCAAGAATTGATACCCTCTTTCGGGACCAATTTTCTGGGCGTCAACTCCTTTCCCAAAATACCCCACAAGCAGCATATTTTTAGTGACCATCGCAAAATGGGGCTCAAATAAAGGTATTTGGGAGTAGAATACGAATTTGATATCCAAATTTAGGACCATGTATTTAGGGCATCACTCCTTCCCCAAAACACCCCGCATAGGGTAAAATTTTTTCGACCATGCCAATATGTGGTATTTAAGATTAGAAAACGAATTTGATAACCTATTTTGGGCCATGTTTGGGGGACGCCTCATCGTATTACTCCCCTAAACTAATGGTAATATGGGGTTTAAATAAATGGTTTTTGAAAGAAGAGCACGATGCTGATATTTTTTCAGGGCCATGTGCCTGGGCGACCACCTCACCCCCGAAAACACCCCTAAATCAGTTTGATGAGAGTAGCGGGCTGAAATAAAGTATTTTAAGAATGGAGTACACCTTACATCCAAACTTAAATTCGTAGACCAATAAAGATCATATGGGATTCGGACAAAGGCACTTATATTGTTAAACAATTAGTCAAGCGATATACTATATTCGTTGCATGGTATTTCACTAAAAGCTCTTTAATTGTCGAAAATAAATATTCCAAGGAAACTTTTGTTCCATATAAAGTAAAAGAAGGCGCATCGGAGCGGGCCCGGGTCAGCTAGTAAACAATATAATTCTAATACATATTTAAAATGAATCGTGATAAACACCAACCTTAGCATTTTGCATTGAATATCACGAAATCTACATCCACATATATTATTTTCCATCCTCAGCGCCTAAGTCAATATAATGTATTTATGGATAATAAAATATTAAAATAAAACAAGTAAAAGCGTGCTAAGTTCGGCCGGGCCGAATCTTATATACCCTCCACCATGGATCGCATTTGTCGAGTTCTTTTCCCGGCATCTCTTCTTAGGCAAAAAAGGATATAAGAAAAGAGTTGCTCTGCTATTAAAACGATATCAAGATATGGTCCGGTTGGGACCACAATTAAATTATATGTTGGAGACCTGTGTAAAATTTCAGGCAATTCGTATAAGAATTGCGCCCATTGGGGCTTACGAAGTAAAATAGAGAGAAGGATTTATATGGGATCTGTATCGGGCTATAGACCGATTCAGACCATAATAAACACGTTTGTTGATGGTCATGAGAGGATCCGTCGTACAAAATTTCAGACATATCGGATAATAATTGCGACCTCTAGGGGTCAAGAAGTCAAGATCCCAGATCGGTTTATATGGCAGCTATATCAGGTTGTGAACCGATTTGAACCTTATTTAACACACTTGTTGAAAGTAAAAATAAAATACGTCGTGCAAAATTTCAGCCAAATCGGATAAGAATTGTGCCCTCTAGAAGCTCAAGAAGTCAAATCCCCAGATCTGTTTATATGACAGCTATATCAGGTTATGGACCGATTTGAACCATACTTGGCATAGTTGTTGGGTATCATAACAAAACACGTCGTGCGAAATTCCATTCCATTCGGATAAGAATTGCGCCCTCTAGAGGCTCAAGAATCAAGACCCAAGATCGGTTTATATGGCAGCTATATCAGGTTATGGACCGATTTGAACTACACTTGGCACAGTTGTTGGATATCATAACAAAACACGTCGTGTAAAATTTCATTCCAATCGGATAAGAATTGCGCACTCTAGAGGCTCAAGAAGTCAAGACCCAAAATCGGTTTATATGGCAGCTATATCAGGTTATGGACCGATTTGAACCATACTTGGCACAGTTATTGGATGTCATAACAAAACACGTCGTGCAAAATTTCATCCCAATCGGATGTGAATTGCGCACTCTAGAGGCTCAAGAAGTCAAGACCCAAGATCGGTTTATATGGCAGCTATATCAAAACATGGACCGATATGGCCCATTTACAATACCAACCGACCTACACTTATAAGAAGTATTTGTGCAAAATTTCAAGCGGCTAGCTTTACTCCTTCGGAAGTTAGCGTGCTTTCGACAGACAGACGGACGGACGGACGGACGGACGGACGGACGGACGGACGGACGGACAGACGGACGGACATGGCTAGATCGACATAAAATGTCACGACGATCAAGAATATATATACTTTATGGGGTCTCAGACGAATATTTCGAGTAGTTACAAACAGAATGACGAAATTAGTATACCCCCCATCTTATGGTGGAGGGTATAATAATAGGTATTAATAATATGTATTAATAAATAACACGTTTACATTCTACTATGTCCTCCAATATGTTCCGTTTGGAATTTATCCATCCTATTTGTTCACATATTAATAAATAACACGTTTACATTCTACTATGTCCTCCAATATGTTCCGTTTGGAATTTATCCATCCTATTTGTTCACATAGGGCATTTTTCAGCATTACATTTAGCGCAAAAATGTTCACAATAAATTTGTTTAATTTTAAAATTATAATGAAAAATTATACTTTAAGGGTGGTACTATGTTCGCTTTAAGTGAAATTTTATCATTATTACATTTTTTAGATAATAGATCTTGAAGCAAAAGAACTTGCTGATTTCGTTCAGTAGGAAATTCCCTCACTACTTTTGATAAAATTTTCATAAAAGTATTATGTTTTCATTGGGATTTTTGTAGTGCTTCAAAAAAGTTTCCGTGAAAAATATGTGTTTTCAAGTGTGAAAAACGAATATGGTACCAGCCTTTACATAGAGATAAAAAACACACTTCTAATATTCTTAATATTTTTTTTTGTCCAGCCATGCTACTTTGTGTTTGTATGTGATGGAAGCTAGACATATATTTGACTCATTCGCACTTCTTTTTGCATAACATATGTGTGAAAGGGAACACAATATAGTCTTGCTCAATACACAATTTGTTCTATTAAATAACAAATTAATTCTTACTATTAAACATGTGTGCAACGTATGCCTTGTTTACCAATCACGCGATACAAAAGGAAATCGAATTTCTATGCCAAAAAGTATTGAAACAATTAACATCTTTTTTGAAAGGATTTTTGTTAGTCATTACCATGTTTAATGGGTCAAATTTACGTCAATATATTTTCTGTGTATATAAAAAAAATCTCTCTTACATGCTCATGGACATTTGTATTGTAACTTGACATATATATAACAAGCATGTAATTATTACCAGGTAGTGTACCGTAAACAGCTGAGTACAATTTTTTCTCGCAAAGTGCACTATCTGCCAACAAGTTTTGGTTGTGTGTGTGTATTATAGTTAAGAACCAAAACACACACATTCAGAGTTGAACTAATCACAGACTTTGACAGATAGTGCACTCAATATTTTGTTGTTGGGCAACTGCCACTACCTGTAAATGAATATATCTTGACAACAAGTAAGGACGATGCCGCTACATAATACTCTACACCTATATATATTTATATCGGATAGTAAAACAATCCGTACCACAAGATTGGCTTAAATTTTAGATACTGGGGGAAAATAAATACTGTGCCACGTTTCATGGAAATTGATTTAATTTGCGATCTGTACTTTGTTCGCAAATAAGCATGAACAGACAGACGAATATGGCTAAATCCAATCAGGGAGTGATTCTAAGTCAATAAAGTGGATCTGTCTTTTTTCCTTTCGGTGCTTATGAGATGATCTCTGATACCCGACAAGCTCCCATATTAATTTTGTATTCTTTTTAAGTAAGTCTGCCATCAGACTCACTTAGACGTCTTCGCCCCTTGTGATACCACAGGATCAGGAAAACGAAGATGCCATCTAGTTACCACCGTTGAACCATCCAGGTCGCATTAAAAAGCCCAACAACTTCCGAATGTTCACAACCGCTAATTCAGACAAGTTCTCAAAGAAATGAGAACCTAAAGTGGAACTCATTCTGACTGCCAGTGCGGGATACACATACAGCAGATGTTCTACAGTCTCTTTTTCCTCGGCGTCCTCACAGCTTGTGTAGAAGTCGATACTTGCAAACTTCAGTCTGTCGTGACGGACACAATGACTGAAACGTCGTTAGGTCACATAAATATGAAGTGCTCACAGCACCCCCTTTGTGACCATCTATCATTCGTTGCTTTTCGGGCCTGATCCCGAAGACTTAGCTTACATGTCGCTAGAGGCATACCCAGTTCCCCTAGGATGTCTTAAAAGTTTGTAGTCTCGCTAGCTTGTCCGCTTTACAATTCCCTGGGATATCTCTGTGACCCAGCCATATCGTTAAGAGATCTGCGACATATTTTATGACCATTTAGCGAAGCAAAATTGATATTAATGACTTTGACATAAAGCGGCGCCTGTTGTTAAAAGTAGTAGGTTTATCGCCATAAATTACTTTCTTTTTATAGAAACCATCAAATGCAACAAGACTCTAAAAAGGTTGCAAAATCTAATCTAAAATCTAATTCCTATGAATTTTAGAATTTTTTTAAAGATTTTTTGACCTATAAAAATTGCAGATTTTCGACAAGGCCTAATATTACGGGGAATTTTTTTTTATTTAGTTTCATTCGTCCACTTTATCTATATTCGTGCAGTCTACCCATATTCGTCCGGCCGCTCAACAGATAGCCGAAGTCGCGATAACGTTCGAACGAATGAGGCTTTCCGCATGAAATTTTTCATAGATACTTCTTATTGAGGCCGCTGTAGCGCAGAGATTAGCATGTCCGCCTATAACACTGAACGCCTGGGTTGGTATCCTGCCGAGAACATTCAGTGGTGGATTTCCCCTCCTAATGATGGCGACATTTGTGAGGTACTTTGCCACGTTAAAACAAGTAAAAGCGTGCTAAGTTCGGCCGGGCCGAATCTTATATACCCTCCACCATGGATCGCATTTGTCGAGTTCTTTTCCCAGCATCTCTTCTTAGACAAAACAGGATATAAGAAAAGATTTGCTCTGCTATTAGAGCGATATCAAGATATGGTCCGGTTTGGACCACAATTAAATTATATGTTGGAGACCTGTGTAAAATGTCAGCCATTTCGAATAAGAATTGCGCTCTTTGTGAGCTCAAAAAGTAAAATAGAGAGATCGATTTATATGGGAGCTGCATCGGGCTATGGACCGATTCAGACCATAATAAACACGTATGTTGATGGTCATGAAAGAATCCGTCGTACAAAATTTCAGGCAAATCGGATAATAATTGCGACCTCTAGAGGCTCAAGAAGTCAAGATCCCAGATCGGTCTATATGGCACCTATATCAGGTTATGAACCGACTTGTACTTTATTTGACATAGTTGTTGAAAGTAACAATAAAAAACGTCTTGCGAAATTTCAGCCAAATCGGATAGGAACTGCGCCCCCAAGAAGGTCAAGAAGTCAAGTCCCCAGATCGGTTTATATGACAGCTATATCAGGTTATGAACCGATTTGAACCATATTTGGCACAGTTGTTGGATATCATAACAAAATACTACGTGCCGAAATTCATTAAAATCGGATAGGAATTGCGCCCTCTAGAGGCTCAAGAAGTCAAGACCCAAGATCGGTTTATATGGCAGCTATATAAGGTTATGGACCGATTTGGATCATACTTAGCACAGTTGTTGGATATCGTAACGAAACACGTCATGCAAAATTTCATTCCAATCGGATAAGAATTGCGCACTCTACAGGCTCAAGAAGTCAAGATCCCAGATCGGTTTATATGGCAGCTATATCAGGTTATGGACCGATTTGAACCATACTTGGCACAGTTGTTGGATATGATTACGAAACACGTCGTGCAAAATTTCATTCCAATCGGATAAGAATTGCGCCTTCTAGATGCTCAAGAAGTCAAGACCCCAGATCGGTTTATATGGCAGCTATATCTGGTTATAAGTCGATTTGAACCATACTTGGCACAGTTGTTGGATATAATTACGAAACACGTCGTGCAAAATTTCATCCCAATCGGATAAGAATTGCGCACTCTAGAGGCTCAAGAAGCCAAGACCCAAGATCGGTTTATATGGCAGCTATATCAAAACATGGACCGATATGGCCCATTTACAATACCAACCGACCTACACTAATAAGAAGTATTTGTGCAAAATTTCAGGTGGCTAGCTTTACTCCTTCGGAAGTTAGCGTGCTTTCGACAGACAGACGGACGGACGGACGGACGGACAGACGGACGGACATGGCTAGATCGACATAAAATTTCACGACAATCAAGAATATATATACTTTATGGGGTCTCAGACGAATATTTCGAGTAGTTACAATCAGAATGACGAAATTAGTATATCCCCCATCTTATGGTGGAGGGTATAAAAAAGAGGTGTCGCCCTGCGGCACGCCCTTCGGACTCGTCTATAAAAAGGAGGCCCTTTATTATTGAGCTTAAACTTGAAGGGCCACCGTAGCGCAGAGGTTAGCATGTCCGCCTATGACGCTGAATGCCTGGGTTCGAATCCTGGCGAGACCAAAAGAAAAAATTTTCAGCGGCGGTTTTCCCTGGTAACATTTGTGAGATACTAAGCCATGTAAAACTTCTTTCCAAAGAGGTGTCGCACTGAGGCACGCCGTTCGGACTCGTCTATAAAAAAGAGGCCCTTTATCATTGAGCTTAAGCTTGAATCGGACAAGGATATGTGAGAAGTTTGCCCCTGTTCCATAATAGAATGTTCATGGGCCCATTTGCATTTACTTGTTATTGCTGTAGGTCGTTGGCTGTCACAAATGGGTCATTTTGCCCAGATTGATTTAAGTTTATTATACTAAAAAATATTTTAAAATACTTCAAAATTGTTTCGTACTTCGTTTCTGAGTATGGACTTTCAAACTGTTCGAAAATTTAGTTTATTCAAAAAACTGGTGTACGACTACTGTTGTACAAGGAAGAAAGATAGAAAGAGCATACCGTGCGACTCAGTATCGCCTTCTGAATCGATTTTGCTAAGTCCATCTGCTGTCCGTCCGTTTGTGTTTTTGTTTTGAAATTGGAAAAAATCGGTTCAGATTTGAATATAGCTCCCATATATGTATATGTTCGTCCGATTTGGACTAATACTGCTATTTCATAGAAATCGATTCAGATTTAGATACAGCTACCATGTATATGCGTCGCCCGATTTTCACTTCTAGAGCCTTTGCAAGAGCATTTATCAACCGATCTTTTGAAAACTTTGCACAATTATTTTCTATATGACTTCCAAAATATGTACGGATTTTGGTCGAAATTGTACATAGCGAGAAGATTTTAATGTTTCCAAAAACAAAATTTCAATGCAATTTTTCTTTAGACAAAATTTAAATGAAATTTTGCCTTTTTCTAAAATTTTAATGAATTTTTTCCGATTACAAAATTTTAATGACATTTGTTAAAAACACAAGATTTTAATGAAGTTTTTTTTAACAAAATTTTAATTAAATTTATTCTAAAGAATTTTTCAATGAAATAGTTTTTAAAGGCATTTTTAATAAAAAATTTTCTAAACACAAAATTTCAAGGATATTTTTTAAGATAATGTTTCAATGAAGTTTTTAAAGACAAAATTTTATAGATATTTTCCTTAAAATTTTTTAAATACAAAATTTCGAAGCAATTTTCTCTAAAGACAAAATTCAATGAGATGTTTAAAAGACAATATTTTAATGAATTTTTCGTAAGACAAAATTCTAATTAAATTTTTCTTAAGACAAAGTTTTTAAATTCTTTAAAGACAACACATAAAAAAATTTTCTCCAAAAACAATATTTCGATAAATGTTTCTCTAAGAAAAAATTCCCTTTGATTGATATACCCCCATAGGATGGGGGTATACTATTTTCGTTATTCCGTTTGTATTTCGCCAGCATTAAGGAGGGGATAACCACCGCTGAAAATTTTTTCTGATGCTCTCGCCAGGATTCGAACCCTGGGCTCGGCGTCATAGGCGGACATCAAACCTTTGCCCTACGGTGGCCTCCATGTTTTGATATAGCAGCCATATAAACCGACTATGGGTCTCGACTTCTTGAACTTTTAGATGGTGCAATTCTCATCCGATTTGGCTGAAATTTTGCACCAAGAAATTTTGACTTCCAATAACTGTGCTAAGTAAGGTCGAAATCAGTTCATAACCTGATATAGCTCCCATTTAAACCGATCTCGGATCTTGACTTCTTGAACCGCTAGAGGGCGATATTATTATCCGATTTATCAAGTAATTTGTTTTAACTTCCAACAACTGTGGCAATATGGTCCAAATCGGTTCATAACCTGAAATAGCACCCATATAAACCGATTTCCTGATTATACAGTTTGAGACACCAGATGGCGCAATTCATATCCGTTTTGGGTGAAATTTTGTACAACGACTTTTTCTATCACCTTCAACATACTTGCCAAACATAGTCTGAATCAGTTTATAACCTGATATAGCTCCCATATAAACAGCTTTCCCGATTTTACTTCTTGAGCCAATATATGACGCAATTCTTATCCGATTTGGTTGAAATTTTGCACAATGACTTCTCCAATAACCAAACCAAGTATGGCCCTAATATATTCATAGCTTCGAATAGCTCCAGTAGCACAGGAATTCTTATCCCTTACCGTTTTTAGAATATATTTAAAATTTGAAATATTTTTTATTAATTTGTCCGGAGTCTGAGTTTTTTCTTAGATTTATTTTTTTCTGTGTACGATCTATGCCACATATAATTAAATTTTCAAGATTAGCCGACATTATTTTTTTATGAATTTTTGTCAGCAAAAAGTCACATAATAGGGTAAGTCAGTGGGTAACCCGAAACAAAATTCAGTAAGGTGGTTTACCACCTTTACCAACCACCGAATGATAAATAATTTATTCTTAGTACAAGTGCTGAAGTGCTAAAAATATTAAGTAAAAGCATGCTAAGTTCGGCCGGGCCGAATCTTGGGAACTTTCCACCATGGATTCTGCTAAAAATTTATACAAACTAAATTTAGTTAAACGGTATAATTTTTTTATTCTACATACATACCACACTTCTGTCAAACCAGCAAAAATTAAAGATTCTAGGAACCGAACAAGGATAATCGAGAGATCAGTTTATATGGGAGCTATATCAGGTTATAGACCGATTTGGTCTTTACTTAGTACAGTTTTTGAAAGTCATAACAAATTTCAGCCAAATCATGAACACTTCATGAACAAATTTCAAGACGATCAAGAAAATATATTCTTTGTTAGGTCTCAGATCAATATTTCGACGAGTCACAAACGCCATGACAAAATCGGTATGCACTCATCCTATGGTGGAGGATATAAAAATTATAGATTTTTTAGGAATTTTATACCAAATTTAAGATTTAACAGAATTATTTTCTTTTTCAAATTTTCTTTGGATTTTTGCTTAATTTTTGGACATTCTTTAACTTTTTATTAGCAGCAAGCAATTATTTAACTTATTAGAGGAAACCCATTATTTTGTAATCTTAGGAATACGGTTTTCATAACTGGTATTCCAGTGTGTAATAGAATGTGCTTCCCTAGTTTTGCCGATGCTTTTCCGTGTTGCAATGGAATAAAATCTAGTTCCGAGCTGTCAACAGAATGCTCTCAGCATTAGGGTCTATTAAAATTAAAAGTCCTTTACCCATTATTAATTATTTAAACTTAACATTCTTCGTTAACAGCACAAAATATAAACAAAACGTTCGTGGACTGCCTTCAGATGATTTATACTTGCCATCTCTGAATTGTTCTAAAGGCAGCTACAGCGGTCAAAAAAAGTATTCATCATTAGCAAAATTGATAATAAATTCACTTATTTTGGGTAATTGAAGAAAATTTAAAGTAAACAAATAATGCAGTTTTATGCAATAGTTTATTTTTCGTAATATGTTTTAAAATAAATTCAAAAAATAAATTTAATTAGCGCAAAAAATGCAATTTTATATAATAACACCAAAAACAGAACAAAAAAAGTATTCATCATTGATGTGCTATCATCAAAGTCAAATTCAAATATTATTTGGGAATCCCCCTTTTCTGTTTTATTTAGTAAAGGAGGCTTTGCCCTTGACAGCAAATATTTAATTTCATTGAAAATATAGTTTTTGTCAAAATGGGTCGTAAGCAAAACGAGGTTTCTGATGAGGTAAAAGTTTTGATAATAAAACACCACAGGAATGGTTTAACTCAAAAACTATCAGTGAAATATTAAATAGACCACGATCTACTATACAATCCATCATCAGAAAGTGGACAGAAACGAAAACTGTTGACAATAAACCAAGATCTGGTCGACCAAAAGCACTTTCAGTTGGAGATGTGCGTTGGCTAGTGCGGCAAGTTCAGAAAACTCCGAAGACAAATGCGACCATTCTTCGTAAAAACACTATGGAATATTTAGGGAAGGAAGTTACTACACAAACAATTCGAAATACACTCAAAAGGCATAGTTACAGAGGAAGAACTGCACGTAAGAAGCCCTTTATAAATAAAATAAACCGAGTGAAAAGGCTAAACTTCGCAAAAATGTATGTAAAACAGCCCGAATCATTTTGGAAAACAGTCATTTTTGCAGACGAGAGCAAGTTTAATCTTTTTGGGTGCGATGGAAAGGTCATAGTGTACAGAAAACCAAATACAGAGCTTGAAGAACGAAACACAGTTGCTACTGTAAAACATGGTGGAGGTGGTTTAATGGTTTGGGGGTGTATGGCGGCTTCAGGAGCGGGAAATCTTGAAATTATTAATGGAGTAATGGATCATAAGTATTACATTGACATTTTAAAGAGGAATTTAAAAGATAGTGCTGTAAAACTTGGGCTTGGTAATAACTTTCAATATTATCAAGATAATGACCCCAAACATTCTGCTTTAAATACCAAGATGTGGATGCTGTATAACTGCCCCAAAGTCATTAAAACTCCTCCTCAAAGTCCCGACTTGAACCCAATTGAACATCTTTGGGAACATCTCGAACGCAAATTGAGAACGCGCAATTTTTCGAGCAAGAGTCAAATGCAACAGGTGATAATGGAGGAATGGACTAATATAGACCAAAATATAACCGCTAAATTAGTCCAATCGATGTCAAACCGTTTAAAAGAAGTTATAAGACGCGGTGGTCGAATAACAAAGTATTAATTTTTTTAAATTATGTTATTTATTTTTTTGTTTTTTTGCAATGATGAATACTTTTTTTGTTTAATTTTTTGTGTTCAGCTGTAAAATGGCCTTTTTTGTTCCAATAAATACTATTTTTTTCTTTAAAAACAATGAAATTGTGTACATATATATCACACAAGCACTACTGCATCATTAGTTTAATATGTTTTTATTCCAATTGTCTTTTGTAGACTTATTAAAAAAAAAACATTGAATGATGAATACTTTTTTTGACCGCTGTAGCTATGTAAGCGTATCGATGACGATTTCCTGCAATGCAACTTATGCATTACTCTTTTAGATATGACTTTATAAACAAATGTACTATGACTCTCCATTGTTCTATTCATCTGGCTGTCGGTAGCACGCTCGTATCCACTCATTCCTTCTCTCGGTTTTGTTCAGCGCTTTGTAGAACAATAATTTTAAGTGAGAATCGAATTCAAACTTTTGTTATCACTTTAAGCCACTCTCTCGCACTCACTATATCCATGCGTATTACTCGGTGTGGGGTGCTGAGGGAATATTGTTCTATTTAGAATTGAAATTCTGGAAAATTGCAGTCAGTTTATTTTAATCTTTGTTTAAGTTAAGTCAAACGGGTCGTTCAGTGGTTGTTCTGGCTAAGTTCATATTTAGTTGAAAACCGAGTACTAATTAATATTGTAAACAATAGAAACTGTCAATAGTAGTAAATAAAGGTATTTGTTTTGTATTTTCAAGTGATTTGTAAATTTTACGTTAACTTCTAAAACACAATTTTCTAAATGAGTAAATATTTAAAAAAAACATATCGTTAAGAAAAGATTATAAAATGATTTAAGTCTAAACTTTAAAATTCAACAAAGCGAGATTCATGTGAAAATGCTACTTAGTGAAAAATGTAGTTTTTTTTTTGCATTAATTGATCAGAACTCAATAATTAAAATGTTAATTGAAATTCTAATCTAAGTTATAAGCAATATCATTAAAGAAACAAAGGCTAAAGCCGGACGGAGCCGTCAATATAATATCCTACGCCATTGTATAATATGTCTACTTATGACCAGTGTTGCCAATCGAGAAAACTAATTCCTACCAAATTTTAAGAAAAATCCTATCAAAACGTACCAAAAGTTCTACAGGCCAAAAAAGTCATATATGTTTTTATACCCACCTCCGAAGATTTCGCCATTTTGCCATTCCATTTGGAACACATCAAATTGTACATTTCAGCCCTACAAAGCATGCATTCTAGATCGGTGTTATACAATCTGAACATATCCGTCCGTCTGTTTCTTGACATTACTCTACAGCCCAAAGTTCAAATATGGCCTATAGCTTCTAGCACTATTTATACCGTCCTCCCGATAAGAAATCTTGAGTTCATAGAAGTCGTATTTGAACCCTGACTTCAATGAACAACAGTGCTGCTTTAAGGGTTTGAGCAATCCCATGGCAGCCGGTTGAAGGTACCGGATTGATACGATAATACAGTGCTACAACAATAACAAGGTTTGAGCCCAGAAATGAACTTTTTCTGCCGATTTTAGCGGTGCTAGTAAGTTGCATGGACCCCCGAACGTCTGAGTATTGACCAGATCTGACCATATTTGTATGCAGCTGCCGTATACTCTAATTTTCCATTTGAAGGCATTGAACGCACAAAAGCCGCATTTGTTAACTAGAATTTACGTAATTTGGTTCCAATATCAGAGCTTACGACCTTTTCCTGAAGTTTGAAGGAGTGAGGCCTCTTGTTGTTGTTGTTATCGTTGTAGCAGTGTTTTCCACACTGAGGCGACAGCCCTTGTCGATAAAGGAATTCATCAGGTCAATCCGGTACGTACAACCGGCTGCCATGGGATTGGCTCCTCGACATCCTTGCTTTTATTCTGCACTCTTACCGAATACACAGAAACGACAAGAAGTGAAATAATTTTGAGTTACCACCGGCGATTTTTTCAGTAGATAACATGGTATTTATATGTTAGAAAAACCTACCAAAACATTGAGGTCAGCCTACTAAGAGAATAACAAGTAAAAGCGTGCTAAGTTCGGCCGGGCCGAATCTTATATACCCTCCACCATGGATCGCATTTGTCGAGTTCTTTTCCCGGCATCTCTTCTTAGGCAAAAAAGGATATAAGAAAAGAGTTGCTCTGCTATTAAAACGATATCAAGATATGGTCCGGTTGGGACCACAATTAAATTATATGTTGGAGACCTGTGTAAAATTTCAGGCAATTCGTATAAGAATTGCGCCCATTGGGGCTTACGAAGTAAAATAGAGAGAAGGATTTATATGGGATCTGTATCGGGCTATAGACCGATTCAGACCATAATAAACACGTTTGTTGATGGTCATGAGAGGATCCGTCGTACAAAATTTCAGACATATCGGATAATAATTGCGACCTCTAGGGGTCAAGAAGTCAAGATCCCAGATCGGTTTATATGGCAGCTATATCAGGTTGTGAACCGATTTGAACCTTATTTAACACACTTGTTGAAAGTAAAAATAAAATACGTCGTGCAAAATTTCAGCCAAATCGGATAAGAATTGTGCCCTCTAGAAGCTCAAGAAGTCAAATCCCCAGATCTGTTTATATGACAGCTATATCAGGTTATGGACCGATTTGAACCATACTTGGCATAGTTGTTGGGTATCATAACAAAACACGTCGTGCGAAATTCCATTCCATTCGGATAAGAATTGCGCCCTCTAGAGGCTCAAGAATCAAGACCCAAGATCGGTTTATATGGCAGCTATATCAGGTTATGGACCGATTTGAACTACACTTGGCACAGTTGTTGGATATCATAACAAAACACGTCGTGTAAAATTTCATTCCAATCGGATAAGAATTGCGCACTCTAGAGGCTCAAGAAGTCAAGACCCAAAATCGGTTTATATGGCAGCTATATCAGGTTATGGACCGATTTGAACCATACTTGGCACAGTTATTGGATGTCATAACAAAACACGTCGTGCAAAATTTCATCCCAATCGGATGTGAATTGCGCACTCTAGAGGCTCAAGAAGTCAAGACCCAAGATCGGTTTATATGGCAGCTATATCAAAACATGGACCGATATGGCCCATTTACAATACCAACCGACCTACACTTATAAGAAGTATTTGTGCAAAATTTCAAGCGGCTAGCTTTACTCCTTCGGAAGTTAGCGTGCTTTCGACAGACAGACGGACGGACGGACGGACGGACGGACGGACGGACGGACGGACGGACGGACGGACAGACGGACGGACATGGCTAGATCGACATAAAATGTCACGACGATCAAGAATATATATACTTTATGGGGTCTCAGACGAATATTTCGAGTAGTTACAAACAGAATGACGAAATTAGTATACCCCCCATCTTATGGTGGAGGGTATAAAAACATAACAATTTTGGTAGAAACCTACCAAAAACGGCAACACTGCTTATGACATATAAGTTAAACAACTTTTGTTGTTTGTTGCTCCTCGACATCCTTGCTTTTATTCTGCACTCTTACCGAATACACAGAAACGACAAGAAGTGAAATAATTTTGAGTTACCACCGGCGATTTTTTCAGTAGATAACATGGTATTTATATGTTAGAAAAACCTACCAAAACATTGAGGTCAGCCTACTAAGAGAATAAAAACATAACAATTTTGGTAGAAACCTACCAAAAACGGCAACACTGCTTATGACATATAAGTTAAACAACTTTTGTTGTTTAACATGCGAAAATTATTAGAAAATTTTACATATCGTTTGCAAGATGTGGTATGCGGGTGCTGTATCGGAAGTTGATCCGTATTCATAAAGTAGCAAATTTCATGAAGATGGAACAGATATTGTGAGAACTGCCTTGAAATTGCACATCGAATGAAACACGTTTATGGGAGCAACCCGATATTCAACGCATTTTCACATGCCAAATAGAACAAGATTGTACTTTGAAATCTCATCTGATTTTGATAAAAGTTTTCACATATATTAGGATAATGAATATAGCTTGTTGATTCCAGAATACCTTATTCTGAACACGGGACATGACATGTTCGAAGAAAGCAATATATAATTTATTTAATATAATACATTATTTAACAATGTATTTGGAATGAATTTTGTTTGTGTGTAATGTGTTTCAATACAATGTTATTATTATATAGTTTTATAAAAAATCAAACAATTTGTCCCCCGATATACATTAAATAATTTGTTCTGCTAAATGTAAAAATTGCTACATTTATCAATAAATATAATATGAAGGATTTTAAACACCATTATGACTTTAGATAAATTTACTTTTTTTAGGAGGCAAGGAATTATTCGGGAGTTCTGTGTTAATGGCAATTATACACAAATATGGTTCGATTAAGAATGTATTTGTCATAGATGTCAGTGCTCTGATACAACCGACTGCCAAAAATTTCAACAAAATCAGTTCATAGACACGCCTTTTACTGGCTTATGAAAAAAGTCAAAAATGATCTGATTTGGATCATGTATAAAAAATTTTTATATGAATAATTAAATTTTTAATAATTGCTTTGCAAAGAAACGTCTTCCATTCTACACAACGACAGGCAAACTGAATTATGTATACTTTTCGACGCGACAAGACGGCAACAACAGATAACAGTTGGAAAATGGCGAATTAATACCTTTGGGATACATAATATAATTCGTTATAGAATTGACGTTTTATAAGATATCTCAAAAAATAAAGGGGGTAATTTCATTTAGCAAAACTTGGACCTTGATTACCGAGTTAAATACCATATCAAATGAAGTTGAAATGTTATGTTTTTTAAAGTGACGATTCTTCTTCAGTTTGGAATTCCGTTATCTGTTGTTGCCTTCCTGTCGTGTCAAAAACATACATGATTTAGTTTGCTTTGCATTGTGTAGAATGAAAGACGTTTCTAAGTACATAAAACAAGTAAAAAGGCGTTAAGCTCGGCCGGGCCGGACTTTGGATACCCACCACCTCGGGTATATATGTAAAACACCTTTCGTCAAAATCCGGTGAAAAATGCATACCTTATGCCCCATGGCAGCTATATCGAAATATGTTCCGATTTGGACCAAATACTTATAAGTACAAGTCATTTTTCAATTGCGTATAACAAAATATTGGTCTTTTAAGTAGCTATATCTAAAATTAAACCGATTTGAGCCATGTACTAAACGGATGTCGAAATGCTTAGCATAAGTCACTGTGTAAAATTTAAGTGAAATCGGATTATAAATGCGACTTTATGGAACCAAGACTATAAGTCGGGATATCGGTCTACATGGCAGATCTGGACGGATCTGGATCAAATTTAAAAAGGATATCGAAGGGCCTAACACAACTCATCGTCCCAAATTTCGGCGTCATCGGACAATAAACGCGCTTTTTATGACCCCAAAACCTTAGATCGAGAGATCGGGCTATATGGCAGCTATATCCAAATCTGAACCGATCTGTGCCATATTGCAGAAGCATGTCGAAGGGCTTAATTTAACCCACTGCCCCCAATTTCGGCCACATCGGACAATAAATGCGCCTTTAATGGGCCCAAAACCTTTAATCGAGAGATCGGTCTATATGGCAGCCATATCCAAATGTGGACCGATCTGAGCCAAATTGACAAGGGATGTCGAAGGGCCTAACTCTACTCACTGTCCCAAAATTTAAACAAAATCGGATAATAAATGTGGCTTTTATGGGCCCAGGACCCTAAATCGGAGGATCGGTCTATATGGCAGCTATATCTAAATCTGGACCGATCTGGGCCAAATCGACGGATGTCGAGGGGCCTAACGCAACTCACTGTCCCAAATTTCAGCAAAATCGGATAATAAATGTGACTTTTATGGGCCTAAGACCCTAAATCGGCGGATCGGTCTACATGGGGGCTATATCAAGATACATCCGATATAGCCCATCTTCGAACTTAACCTGCTTATGGACAAAAAAAGAATCTGTGCAAAGTTTCAGCTCAATATCTCTATTTTTGAAGACTGTAGCGTGATTTCAACAGACAGACGGACAGACGGACGGACATGTCTAGATCGTCTTAGATTTTTACGCTGATCAAGAATATATATTCTTTATAATGTCGGAAATGGATATTTCGATGTGTTACAAACGGAATGACAAAATGAATATACCCCCATCCTTCAGTGGTGGGTATAACAATTATTAACAAGTGTTCTTATATACCCTCCACCATGGACCGAATTTGTAGAGTTCTTGACCGGTATCTCTTTTTAGGCAAATAAAGAATAACAGAAAGGAATTGCCATGCTACTGGATATATTGGGTTGCCCAAAAAGTAATTGCGCATTTTTTAAAAGAAAGTAAATGCATTTTTAATAAAACTTAGAATGAACTTTAATCAAATATACTTTTTTTACACTTTTTTCTAAAGCAAGCTAAAAGTAACAGCTGATAACTGAAAGAAGAAAGAATGCAATTACAGAGTCGCAAGCTGTGAAAAATGTTGTCAACGCCAACTTTTTGGGCAACCCAATATATCAAGTTATGGTCCGATTAGTACCATAATTGAATTGAATGTTGGAGACCATAGAAGAAGTTAATGTGTAAAACGTTAGCCAATTCGTATACGAATTACGTCCTTTAGGGGCTCAAGAAGTAAAATAAGATCGGTTTATATGGGAGCTGTATCAGGCTATAGACCGCTTCAGAACATATTTGACATGTATGTTAAAAGTCATGGGAGAATACGTTGTACAAAATTTTAGCCAAATCGGATAATAATTTCGCCCTCTGGAGGCTCAGGAAGTTGGATAAAAATTGCGATCTGTAGTGGCTCAAGAATTCAAGATTCAAGATCGGTTTATAGGACAGCTATATCAAAACATGGACCGAAACTTAGCACAGTTGTTAGAAGTCATAACAAAATACCTCATGCAAAATACCAGCCAAGTCGGATAAGTTAGGTTGAAAAGAGGGGGTGCGCTCTACATCTAAAAAAAAAAAACAAAACAAAAACTAACCTCGAAAAAGAAAATCTATGTTAGAAATTCCGTGCTACTTTCAAAATCCTTAATTGTTTTCCATGCCACGTCCCTCAGTTGGTTCTGGCATTGTGTCCTCATCTAAGTGCCGGTATCTGTTAGACGCGAAAGCCGTGTAAAGACAAAGGAAATGCTCCAACGTCTCATCATCTTTCCCACATGCCTTACCTATGCTATCACTTACCGCACCGATTTTACATAAGTGAGCTCGTAATCCTATGTGTCCCGTGGTATCATACCAATAGCTATACTGACCTCCTTCTTACTTCCTTTCCGTAATAGCCTCGTTTTCTCACGATCTGGATCCTCCCATAGGATTTTCTCCGTCCTACCGACCGTTTCGCTGTTCCACAATGTTGCATGCGCATTTGTCGCCCACTCCCTTAACTCGGACCGCGTCGACCCGAAAGGTCGTCTTGGTTGTTATTGCCTTATGGCAATTTTACTGTCCGTAAAGATGTTCACACTCGACGTCCTCGCGTTAGCATCACACCACTTTACGCATTCAGTGATTGTCCGGATCTTTGCCTGAAGGATCGTATTATAGTTAGGCAGTCTAAAACAGATCTCAGTCCCTATGTTCTCAATGTAGACCCCATGCCCACTCTGCCCTCTAGCTTTGATCCATCCGTGTAACATGATCTTCCGTCATAAGGTTCCGTCAATCCAAGACTGTGCCGCTGACAGCAGTGCCTCGCGCTGAACCTCAAGTTTCATAACAGGTATCCGATCGGAAATCTCTTCCCTTTCTTCCAGGTTTCCTATCGTCGCTTCGATTATACTGCAATGGTATAAGCTGCTCTCATCCTCAATCCATTCTGCCACCGCCTAGTGGCGTAAAAATTCAAAATCCAATATCGGTTTATATAAAAGCTATATAAAGGGTGATTTTTTTGAGGTTAGGATTTTCATGCATTAGTATTTGACAGATCACGTGGGATTTCAGACATGGTGTCAAAGAGAAAGATGCTCAGTATGCTTTGACATTTCATCATGAATAGACTTACTAACGAGCAACGCTTGCAAATCATTGAATTTTATTACCAAAATCAGTGTTCGGTTCGAAATGTGTTCATTCACCGTAACGTTGCGTCCAACAGCATCTTTGAAAAAATACGGTCCAATGATTCCACCTGCGTACAAACCACACCAAACAGTGCATTTTTCGGGATGCATGGGCAGTTCTTGAACGGCTTCTGGTTGCTCTTCACTCCAAATGCGGCAATTTTGCTTATTTACGTAGCCATTCAACCAGAAATGAGCCTCATCGCTGAACAAAATTTGTCAAAATTTGAACACATTTCGAACCGAACACTGATTTTGGTAATAAAATTCAATGATTCATGATGAAATGTCAAAGCATACTGAGCATCTTTCTCTTTGACACCATGTCTGAAATCCCACGTGATCTGTCAAATACTAATGCATGAAAATCCTAACCTCAAAAAAATCACCCTTTATTAAAACATTGACCAATATGGCCCATTTACAATTCCAACCGACCTACACTAATAAGAAATATTTGTTCAAAATTTCAAGCGCCTTGCTTTACTCCTTCGAAAGTTAGCGTGCTTTCGACAGACAGACGGACGAACATGGATAGATCAACTTAAAATGTCATGACGATCGAGAATATATATATATGTTATGGGGTAAGACTCCAGAGGAGTTGCAAACAGAATGACATAAGTATACCCCCATCCTATGGTAGAGGGTTTGGTTTTGTTTCATTGGCTGATAATAGGCGTGTCTTTTACAAAATTTTGCTGAACATTTGAGCAGTGAGTTGTATTACAGCCCCCAAATCTATGCTAATTACATCCTAAATCGAACCATATTTGGGTATAATTGCCCTATAGAGCCAACTCCCAAAAAAAGTATCGCCTCCGAAAAAAAAAATAAACTTTTCCAAAGTCATGAATGAATTTGTGTTTGTTTGTTTGTATGTATGTTCCGTATAGACTCAAAAACGGCTGAACCGATTTTCTTGAAATTTTCAAAGATGGTGCAGTATGGACCTGTGTGGAAAATAGGATGCTTCATTTTTTGATATCTGAAGGGGGGACGGACTCTCCTCCTTACCCTAATTTTCAGAAATGCCATGTCTCGAAGATGGGTAGTGTGATTTTAGCGAAATTTTGTGTGCTCTCTTATAGTACCCTAAAAATAAAAATTTGGTATCCAAATTACGGATGGACATGTCTGATCGTGTAATGGCAGCTTAAGCGAAAATACAGACTAATCCATCCTCCTACAGTTTTGATGATATGACAGTAAATGACATGTGTTATGACGGTAAATGTTAGTTTCAAAATGTAGAAAACGTAGAAAATTACACCCGACCAAAAATTGATTTTCGCTTTATATCAAATTGTGTTACCTATAGAAAGTTTTTAAAAAGAAGAACTCCGCACCGACCATAGCTGCATCTCAGAACAGCTTCCTTGTCATGTATGGCTCACATTGTCTATATGACCCACATTGTCATAGGATAGGGAGTATACTAGTCATTCCGTTGGTAACATCTAGAAATATTGATGCGACCCTATAAAGAATATATATTCTTGATCGCCTTGACATTCTAAATCGGTCTAGCAATGTCCATCCATCTTTCTGCCTGTTGAAAGCACTTTCGCTAACTTTCGAAGAAGTAAAGCTAGCCGCATAAAATTTTGCATAAATATTTCTTATAGGTGTAAGTCGGTTGGGATTGTAAATGGTCTAAATCGGTCCATTATTTGCGATAGGTTCCATATAAACCGATCTCCCGATTTGACATCTTGAGCCTATAGTGGGCGCAATTCTAATCCGATTTAGCTGAAATTTTGCACGTGGTGTTGACTTCTTGAGAACAGTTACCACCGCATTTGGAGGAAAGTTTGCAAAAAGTATTTTGATGTGACAATAACCGCGCAAAGTATGATTCAAATCGGTTGTTCTTATTTGCAATTCTTTATTATACCCTACACCATAGGACGTGGGTATACTAATTTCGTAATTTTTACACAACGAAATATTGATCTGAGTATATATATTCTTGATAGCCTTGAGATTCTAAGTCGATTGAACCATGTCCGTCCGTCTGCCTGTCGAAAGCACGCTAACTTTCAAAGGAGTAAAGCTAGGTTCTTGAAATTTTTGCATAAACACTACAGGTTAGTTGGGATTGTAAATGGGTCAAATCCATGTTTTTGTAAAGCTGCCATATAAACCGATATCGGATCTTGACTTCTTGAGCCTCTGGAGGGCGCAATTTTTATCCGATTTGGCTGAAATTTTGCTCTAAGTGTTTTATTATGCCAACAACTGTGCTAAGTATTTTTCAAATCGGTTCATAACCTGATATAGCTCCCATATAAACCGATCTCGGATCTTGACTTCTTGAACCGCTAGAGGGTGCAATAATTATCCCATTTGCCTGAAATTTCACATGAGGTGTTTTGTTATAACTCTAACAACTGGTTCAAATCGGTTCATAACCTGATATGCTTCCATATAATCCGATCACGGGTCTTGATTTCATGTGCTTCTAGAGGCCGACTTTATTACCCGATTTGCTGAAATTTTGCGTGAAGTGTTTTGGTTTGGCCGTCAACAACTGCGCCAAGTATTGCCCAAATCGGTTCACAACCTGATATAGCTCCAATATAAAGCGATCTCCTGATTAAACTTGTTGAGCCTCTAGCGGGAGAAATTATTATACGATTTGGTTGAAATTTTGTCCAAAAACTACTACAACGACCTTAAACATAGGTGTTAAATATGGCCTGAATCGGTCCATAACCTGATTTAGCATATAAACAGATCTCCCAATTTTATTTCTTGAGCCACTATAGGGCGCATTCTTCATATTCGATTTGGCTGAAATATAAGATTCGGGTTGGCCGAACTTTGCACGCTTTTGTTTGAAATACGGTTCGGCCAGAAAATTTCTCGTTATAAAACTTATACAATATAATAAAATAGATTTCACACTACCGTTGAAGATTCTGACTTTTGTGTTATGTGCGATGTCAATGCATCTCCAACCTTTGATGAGATTGAGAAAGGCGCTTCTAGCTTTGTTGATACGTACGTGTATGTCTGCCTCTGATCCTCCGCCCTTTGTTATTTTGCTGCCAAGATAGGAGAGGTTGTCAACGCCTTCAATGACATAGTCGTTTATAGTGTCTGGTGGCAGATTTGATGTTCCTATCCTCATCAATTTGGTCTTTGCTATGTTTATCCTCAGGCCTATTTTGGCAGAATTTTCATTCAATCGTTCCAGTTTCGCCTTTATGTGCTCTAAGCAATTCGTAAAGAGGCATACATCATCCGCGTAGTCGATATCTCCAAGGAAGTCGTTAATAACCCAGCATATGCCATGGGGTGCCTTAGCATTAGTTACTTCTACTACGGAGGCTAATAAAACTAAAAATAGTGCCGGAGACAGGATGCAACCCTGCTTCACTATTTGCCGATCCCGAGGCTCTCTTTTTTTATATTAGTGCCACTTTTTTTTAGGGATGCCCTTATTCAACAGCTTGCTCCACATAGAACTTCGCGAAACTGTGTCAAAAGCACGCTCGAAGTCGATGAATAAAAGGTATAGATGTGTATTATGTTCTGCCTGTTCCTTCCTCATAATGCTGTCCAGTGCAGGCGAAATACGCTGCAAAAGAAGACTTGCCATCACTTGACTTGCTATGATGTCCAGACGGTGAACCCAATTTTCGACGGTTTCGTGTTCGATATTCGTACGAAGTTCATAAATCGTCGCTGGCTTGTTGGCGTAGACCAAAGACTAGAAATAGTCTAACGGCGACAAATCTCACTACCGAGGCGGAAAATCTACTGGACCATTTCTTAAATAACACGTTCTCCGAACTTGGTTTCCAATTAATTGATTGTGACATTTGCTGTGTGGCTTGTGGCGCCGTCCTGTTGGAACCACATGTCCTCCAAGTCCATATCATCCTATTGGGGCCAAAAATATGCTAATATCATTGAACGGAAGCGATTCCCATTCACAGTAACGTGCCGGCCTTGATCATCACGGAAGAAGTATGGTCCAATGACGCCGCCGGCCCATAAACGGCACTAAACCGTAATTTTTTTGGAATACAATTCCCCTTCCCCAAAACACCCCCCAAAACAGGACTTATTTACTGACCATGAGAATATGGGGCTTAAATAAAAGGTATTTGAGTGTAGAATTAGAATCTGATATCCAACAACAGGATCAAGTGTTTGGGGGGCCGCCTCTACCCAAAAACCTCCCCCAAAGGGGACACATTTACGACTTTGGGAGTAAAGCAGGAATCTGATATCAATATTTGGGAAAAGTGTCTATGGGGCCACCCCACCCCTACAACACCACCCAAATAGTAAGTATTTGCTGACTTTTGCAATATGAGGCTCAAATAAGAGGGTTTTTAGAGTGGATCCGCCCATCCCCCAAAACACCCCCCAAGCCGGTCATGTTTGCCGACTACGAAAATATGGGGCTCAAATTAAAGGTATTTGGGTGTAGACCACGTATCTGATATCAACATTAGGGACCAACTGTCTAGGGGACGTCCCACCACTATAACAACCCCCAAATAGGACGTATTTGCTCACCAAGACAATTTGGGTCGTAAAGAGAGTGGAACTAAATATTTATAGTTTTTAGGGCCAATACCCAAACCGGACCATTGGTGACTTTTGCAATAAGGAGTTTAAACGAGATAAGAAAACGAATTTGATATCCAATTTTGAGGGCAATAGAAATATGGGGTTCAAATAAATGATATATAGATATATGAGCACGTTGCTGATATATTTTCCGGGCTAAGTGTTTGGGCGACCACCCCAGTCCCCAAAACACCCCTAAATCGGCCATATTTACCGCCCATGTCAATGTGGAGATTAAATGAAAGGTATTGGGGGGTAGAGCAATAATTGATACCCACTTTTGGGACCAATTTTCTGGGTGTCAACCCCTTTCCCAAAATACCCCACAAGCAGCAATCTTTTAGTGACCATCTCAAATGGGGGTCAAATAAAGGTATTTGGGAGCAGAATACGAATTTGATATCCAAATTTAGGACCATGTATTTAGGGCATCACCCCTTCCCCAAAACACTCCGCATAGGGTAAAAATTTTTCGACCATGCCAATAGGTGGTATTTAAGATTAGAAAAAAAATTTGATAACCTATTTTGGGCCATGTGTTTGGGGGACGCCTCATCGTATAACTCCCCTAAACCAATGGTAATATGGGGTTTAAATAAATGGTTTTTGAAAGAAGAGTATGATGCTGATATTTTTTCAGGGCCATGTGCCTGGGGGACAACCTCACCCCCGAAAACACCCCTAAATCAGATATGATGAGAGTAGCGGGCTGAAATAAAGTATTTTATGAATGGAGTACACTTACATCCAAACTTAAATGTGTAGACCAATAAAGATCATATGGGATTCGGACAAAGGCACTTATATTGTTAAGGAATTAGTCAAGCGATATACTATATTCGTAGCATGGTATTTCACTAAAAGCTCTTTAATTGTCGAAAATAAATATTCCAAGGAAACTTTTGTTTCATATAAAGTAAAAGAAGGCGCAGCGGAGCGGGCCCGGGTCAGCTAGTTATAAATAAAAATAAATTCTGCCGATTTTTTTTACAAAAATCACCAATATACCACTTTTGGGCAAAGTTGGTTTCAAAATCAGCATTTTTTAATAAATTTGCTGTGGAGGCTACAAATATTGTAAGATTAGGGCATTGAACTCGAGGGGTTTTTCCGACTTTTTTTTAATAAGAATTTGCCTATTTTGAAGTAAATGTATCACCCGTTTAGGTTGACATATCTTGTTTAAATTTCACTTTAAAGCATCAACAAGATGTCAATATGTCTACAATATGGTAAAATCGTTGCAAATTTTGCCACGAATTCAAAATTATGCTTAAAAATAAAAATCGAGTCACAAATGCATTCGTATATTGCAAAATACGAAGCCAGTATCGTCCAAAATTTCAACAAATAAAAATTAAAACTCGTATATCCCCAAAACCAGGGAAGATATTGTTCAACTTAAGCTGACTTTCTTTAAAAAAAAAGAATTTTGAAAATCGGACCACAAATGATTTGACAGCCCGAACAATTTTTCGAAATATTCCGAAATACCGAAATTTTGCAAACAATCTCGCTAACACCTCAGCTCTAACCATTTCAAATTTCAAAGGGATATCTCTACCCGTTCCCACATGGCATATATTTTTCAGGAGGTTTTTTTCGGCTAAATACCACTGTGCAAAGGTTGGGCGTAGCCGTAGAGTGGTCACAACGAGCATGTGATCACTATCGATGTCAGCTTCTCGTCTAGTTTTTAGATCCATCAGCGTGCCCACAAAGAGTTTGATAATAAGTACGTGATCGATTTGATTATGCATATTTCCATCTGGTGATTCCCAAGTATATTTGAATATATTTTTATGGGGGGATTTTGTGCCACCAATCAAGAGTTTTTTCTTGCGCAGAAATTATCCAATCTGTTGGCATTGTCATTCCTAGTTTCGCCAAGTCCTTGTATTCTCATGATTGATGGTAGATTATTGTTGTTATTCCCTACTTGGCATTGAAATCTCCCATAGCAAGATTAACGACTTATTTTGGTAGAGAGCGTGTCACTGAGTCGAGTTGGGAATAGAGTTGATCCTTTGTTTCGTCGTCATCGGTTCGGTTGGCGCGTAGCATTGTTTAATAGATATTTTGAGAAATTTTGCATTTAATCTTGCCATCATGATGCGTTCAGATATGATATTGTATAGATCGCATCGCTTTCGGCTACGGTAAAAGTCCGACCTCATTTATTTGATGGATTTTATTGCCTGAAAATATGAAGTGGTAGCCACCTTGAAGATCCATAGTTCCTGAGTTCGGCCATCATACTTCACTTAAACCGAGGATGTCTAGGTTGTAGTTTGACTCCTCGTTCTGGACTTCATAAAGTCTCGTGATTCTGAGAGATTTCTGACGTTCCATGTTTCATTCATAAACCGTGTTCTGAATCCACTGGTCGCTGCCAGTAACCCTCCAGACCGGGTTTTCTTGATGGTGGGTCTTCTGAAGATCTGTGAGCCCCACCGTTGGCCATTTCATTTGGCTCATCCGCTGCCGACCCAATTGCACGAACACATTGTCTTCGTATTCGTATCCGTGACGCCCCCTGCTTGAGCTGACTTGTTGGTTCGCCCCGCAATATTTGTTTCTGCGGTACCACCACCTGGGGAGGCGTCCGAAGCTTAGTATAATCGAAATTGGCTGATATCTTGATGTGGCCCCCATATAAATCGATCGCTTGAATTGACTTTTTGAGTCTCTAGAGGATGCAATTACAATCCGATTTGTTCATATCGGTCCATAACTTGCTAAAGCTCCTATATATATGAAAACGTCATTAAAAGAACATGTACCATGCGATCCATTGTGGTGTGTATACAAGATTACTCGCACTTTTTAAACCCACTATACTAATCTCACAATTCGTTTGTAACACATCGAAATATCCACCGGCTAACCCATCAAGTATATATATTCTTGATCGTCACGACATTTAATTCGATGAAGCATATCCGTCCGTTTATGAAAATCACGATAGTGGTCGGATGAATAAAGATAACCGCTTGAAATTTTTTAATAGATTCTTGTTTATATAGCTGGTTGGGGATTGACAATGGGCCAAATTGGCTGCCATATAAAATGGATCTTTGACTTGACTTCTTGAGGCTTTAGAAGCAGCAACTTGTATTCGATTAGGACCAAATACGGTCCAAATCAGACTATATCCTAATATAGCTCCTATATAAACCTATCACCTGAATTGACGACTTGGGCAAATTCGGCTTCCCGGGCGACCAAGCTTCATTTGGTCGTTCAGACGACTTTGGTTTCTGAAAGAGACCAAATGCAACGTAAATAGGACAAGTTATATTTTTATAGAATATATGGTGACGCAAACACAATTTATTTGAAGGGTCACAATGCAAAACAAGAGCTTCCCACATTCTTATCAATTTATATATACTCAATACTTGTATATTTTGGAGCAAGCACTATACTCTCTTTGTAATAAAATAATAATAAATAAATAAATATAATTAATAAAAGGTTCACGTTGGCTTATGGCTATTGATAAGCCTTTCATTTGTACAGAAAAACATATGTAAACTTTCTAAACAAAATAAAATAAGTAATTTGTGTTCTTAAATCCAATAAATGGCATACGCTGCATAGTTATAAAATATATGACTTATGAACTCATGTAGGCCAAGATCTACTGACAATGGAGATGGTGAAATCCCCATGCAAAATAACATGTGATTAATTATCAACGTATTGTGGACAATAAAGAGTAGAACATCCAGCGAACTACTCAAACACAAACACCTTGCCTATGCCTGCACGTGTTCGAGCATAAAAAAGAAGAATCCTTCGATGCCAAAACGGACACATTGGCGGTATGTATTGACATCGAGAGTGCTTTTTAACAATGTCCGGACCGACACACCGATCCAATCCTTAGACCAGTAACGGGTGGAACGGGTCCTTAGAGACTGGATAACCAATATGTTAAGGAACAGGTTGATAAATTGTGGGTCCCATGACATAAAGATACGGGAATTTTATCGCTGCTCTCATGGGTGATCACCACAAATAACATTTACGTCTGCCGACTGAGGAGGGATTTGAACCCGTCTGCTACGCAAACGATGTTATAACTTGCTTCTCAGGGGCAAGAATCCGAATTAGCATGCAGATAGGTCGAAAGGATCTTGGAGATGGCATACGACTGGACTAGACCTAGGGGTCTCAATGTTAACCCAGACGAAGGTGGACTAATTTGACACTCCATGTTTGTTGAAAAAAAAAACGATTTCGATATCCGACAAGGTTAAATAATTAGGTGTGATCTTGGACTGGGGACTGAATTGAAAGTGTCACATACAGGAGCATACCGAGAAGGCTCACAGATGGAAGGCACCATGCAGACGGGCTCGAAATGGGGCCTGAATCCGAGGATAGTCCATTGGCCCTAAAAAACTAACCTACGCCTCTGTAGTTTAGTGGACTGCGATGGAGAAAAAGTGAAACGTAAGGATATTTGTTGTCTTGGTATAGCCCCGCATGAGGACTAGATATCGGACTCATAGACATACAGATTAAGTATGAGGCAACCACTGCAGCTAAACCCAAAAAAATGAGTATGATGATATCAGCAAATACTGCCTGCTGCATATAAATCAAAATTACTTTGACTTTTGCAGAAAAACTTTCCAAACTTTTGAACTTCTTGACGATTTTTAAAGCATTTGCTAATTATTATTATACTTTTTTTGCAGTTTCAGGCGTAAACTTTTTGTTCAAAGGCATTAATAATATTTTAGAAGGTATTTTATCTTCTGTTACTTCAAATCGTTGAAAGATTATGAAATTGCAGAAATTTAGTTAGCATTTTACGCTATATAACCTTAAAATTTTTTTGCCAACTTTCAACTATTTACTTTTGAAAACAGCAGTAAATGTTTGCTGTTTTAGAAAGAAATTATTGCTTTCCAATTTTCAGCAGAGTCTCTGTTGGCACAGGAAATTTTTTTGTTGTTTTTACTAACAAATTTGTTTAGATGCATGATACAGGTCACACTATCGCGGTGTATTCGGCGACGATAGGAAGCATGGAAGGAATGGAAGAGGTTTCCGATCGGATATCTGAGACGATACTTGAGCTCGAGTGCTAGGCACTGCTGCCAGAGGCACAGTCTTGGATTGACGGAACTCTGGCATTTCTATCTGGAAGTTCATGCTACACGGCTGGATCGAAGCCGCCCGGTGGAGGGGAGGCCACCTTAATGCAGAGGTTAGCATGTCCGCCAATGACGCTGAAAGCTTGGGTTCGAATGCTGGCGAGAAAAATGTTCGTGGTTATTCCCTCCTAATGCTGGCGACATTTGTGAGTATGCCGTGTTAAAACTTCTCCCCAAAGAGGTGTCGCGCTGCCGCAAGCCGTTCGAATTCGGTTCTAAGAAGGAGGTTACTTACCATTGAGCTTAAGCTTGGATGGACAGCACATATTGATATGTGAGAACTTTGCCTCTATTCTTTAATGCTATGTTCATGGGCAAATTTGCATTTACCCATTGGCGGAATTTGTAATTGTAATTACATGGCATAGTACCTCACAAATTGTGGCCAAAATAAGGAGGGGACCATGGATTTTAGCATAATGGACAATTATGTTAATAGAAATTTAGCTCTATATGAACTTCAATTTCGCCAAATAATAATATATTTTATAACGGAAAATATTTCTTAAATACTTTTAGAAGCATTTTTTGCAGATCTGCAAATGCAAATTTGCCCATGAACAGGGACAAACTTCTCACATATCAATGAGTGTTGTCCGATTCAAGTTTTAAGTACAATGATAAGGGAACTCCTTTTTTAGTAGAACTTTGAAAATAATTATTGAAGAAATTGTGTCTGAGTCGATAATTCTTTGAGCGATCAAAATTTTGGCTACCTGGCTTTCCTGTGGGATGGGAGTACACAAATTAACTTTAAATGCAATATACAATGCACTTTGGTGCCTATAACCCATTTTTTGGCCAAAAGAAAAATTTGAATTTTTTTAAGTATTTTCGGTTTATTGCAATAGAAAACACTTTAAAAAGGAGCGATACGCCAGTTTTTGTTAAAAATTATAACAAATTATACGTTTGGGGATAATTTGTTCTACTTAACTTTGATAAATTACATACTTTAAAGTTAGTTATAAAACAAAGTAAAACCCCAAATTAAAGGTACTTACAAGCCCTTTGAGAAGCATATACATAAGTTGCGACCTTGACGCTGTTTGAGAGAAATGAGCTGTTTTTAATATAAATATTTTTTCTTTAAGAAAAAGCTTATAAAAGTGATGTGAAACTAAACAAGTAAAAAGGCGTTAAGTTCGGCCGGGCCGAACTTTGGATATATGTAAACCACCTTTTGTCAAAATCCGGTGCAAAACTGACACCTTACGCCCCATAGCAGCTATATCAACATATGTTCCGATTTGGACCAAATACTAATAAGTAAAAGTCATTGTTCAATTGTATATAACAAAATATTGGTCCTTTCAGTAGTTATATCTAAAAATAAACCGATCTGAACTATATACGACACGGATGTCGAAAAGCATAACATAAGTCAGTGTGTCAAATTTCAGTGCATTCGGATTAAAAATGCGCCTTTTATTGGGCCAAGACTTTAAATCGAAAGATTGGTCTATATGGCAGCTATATGCAAATCTTGATCGATCTAGACCAAATTGCAGAAAAATGTAGAGGGGCTTAATTTAACTCTTTGTCCCAAATTTTGGCAACATCGGACAATAAATGCGCTTTTTATGGCCCCAAAACCTAACACCGAGAGATCGGTCTATATGACAGCTATATCGAAATCTGGACCGATCTGTGCGATAATGCAGAAGTATGTCAAGGGGCTTAACTTAACTCACAGTCCCAAATTTCGGCGACATCGGACAATAAATGCGCCTTTTATGGGCCTAAGACCCTTAATCGGAGGATCGGTCTATATGGCAGCTATATCCAAATCTGGACCGATCTGAACGAAATTGACGAAGGATGTCGAAGGGCCTAACAAAACTCACTGTCCCAAATTTCAGCAAAATCGGATAATAAATGTGGCTTTTATGGGTCTAAGACCCAAAATCGGAGGGTCCGTCTATATGGCAGCTGTATCCAAATCTGGGCCGATCTGGGCCAAATTGGCGAAGGATGCTGAAGGGCCTAACACAACTCACCGCCCCAAAATTCAGCTAAATCGGATAATGTGGCTTTTATGGGCCTAAGACCCTAAATTTGAGGATCGGTCTATATGGCAGCTATATCCAAATCTGAACCGGTCTGAGCCAAATTGACGGAGGACGTCGGAGGGCCTAACACAACTCACTGTCCCAAATTTCAGCAAAATCGGATAATAAATGTGGCTTTTATGGGCCTAAGACCCTAAATCGGCGGATCGGTCTATATGGGGGCTATATCAAGATACAGTCCGATATAGGCCATCTTCGAACTTAACCTGCTTATGGACAAAAAAAGATTCTGTGCAAAGTTTAAGCTCAATATCTCTATTTTTGAAGACTGTAGCGTGATTTCAACAGACAGACGGACGGACATGTCTAGATCGTCTTAGATTTTTACGCTGATCAAGAATATATATACTTTATAGGGTCGGAAATGGATATTTCGATGTGTTGCAAACGGAATGACAAAATGAATATACCCCTTATCCGTCGGTGGTGGGTATAAAAAGTACAAACAAGTAAAAGCGTGGTAAGTTCGGCCGGGCCGAATCTTATATACCTTCCACCATGGATCGCATTTGTCGAGTTCTTTTCCCGGTTTCTCTTTTTAAGCAAACAAAGGACAGAGGAAAAGAATTGCTAAGCTAATTAAATAGAATTTAATGTTGGATACCATAGTAGGGTCATTGTATAAAATTTCAGCCAAATCGAATAAGAATTGCGCCCTTTAGGGGCTCAAGAATTAAAATAGGGAGATAGATTCATATGAGAGCTGTATAAGGCTATAGATCGATTCAGACCATATTTGGCATGTATGTTGGAGGTCATGGGAGAAGCCGTTGAACAAAATTTCAGCCAAATCAGATTATAATCGCGCCCTCTAGTGGCTCAAGAAGTCAAAATCCAAGATCAGTTTATATGGCAGCTATATCAAATTATGGACCGATATGACTCAATCGACCTACACTAATAAGAAGTATTTGTTCAAAATTTCAAGCGGCTAAATTTACTCCTTCGAAAGTTAGCGTCCTTTTGACAGACAGACGGACGGCCATGACTGGATCGACTTAAAATATCATGACGATCAAGAATATACATATTTTGTGTGGTCTTAGACGAAAATTTCGAGGAGTTACAAAGAGAATGACGAAATTAGTATATCCCCATCTTATGGTGGAGAGTATAAAAGGGAGATTTTTTTTTTTTACTTAAAAGCTTATAGCAAAAACGTAAACTACATGCAATCGTTAGAAGTTTCACCGAAGAGACCATGTATCTAAAATAAATTCCTAATCCCCGTCTCTCGACTTCGAAATTTGTTTCCTATTCTTTTGATATTCGATATTCCTGTGGTCAAGGTACAGGCTACATTTGTTGTTCGATTTTCGTAATATTTTGCACAAGCCACTTTTTTGTCCAAAGACGAACGCTATTGCTTATAAAATCGGTTCAGATTTAGATATAGCTCCCATATATATCTTTCATCCAATATGGCTGTTTAAGGCTGTAGTAGCCACAATATTGGTCCGATCTTTACACAAGACGTTCTATTTATTGTTGCAACATGTGTGCATAAATTTATGAAAATCGGTTGAGTTTTAGATAAACCTCCTATTCATATCTTTCTTCCCATATGACACTTTTAGGCTCTACACACTTTTTGGAGCATTAAATAGAACGTCTTGCGGAACATTTTGTAAAGATCGTACCAAAATTGTGGCTACTACAGCCTTAAAAGGACATATCGGATGAATGCTTATATATGCGTCAAAATCAATAGCGTTCGTCCTTGGACCACAAAAGTGACTGGCAAAAAAGTGACTTTAAGTCACAAGTCTACGTTGCAAAATTTTACGTTAATCTTTGGCTCAGGCCTCGGACCCTCTAATTTTTTTTCTAAAGATAAATTTCAACAAAATTTTTTCTAAAGGAATTTTTTGAGATTCTTTCAAGACAAAATTAAAAGTGGCCAAATTTTCCAGAGACAACATTTCAATGAAATTTTCGGTCAAACTAAAGTTTTTAAAGTTTTTAAAGAGTTTTTAAAGACAAAAATATAAAAAATTTTTTGTGTAGACACAATTTCAATAAATTTTTTCTTAATGAAAATTAAATTTTTTTGCTGAGGCCCGGGCCACGCCAAATAATTTATTATAGCGACAACATTTTAATGATTTTTTTAAGGCTACATTTTAATGAAATTTTTTAAAGACCAAATAGTAATGAAATTTATTCTTTACACAAAATTTTAATAAATTTTTTTCTAAACACATAATGAAATTAAATTTTCTCTAAAGACAAAAATGCAATGAAATTATTTCTAGATACGAATAAATTTTTTTCTAAAGACAAAATTTCAGTGAACAATTCTGGAAAGGCAACATTTGGCCATGCCCGGGCTACCTTGGCATTATTTTTTAGAGACATTTAAATTAAATTTTCTATAAACACAAAATTTCAAAGAAAATATTTTAATGCAATTTGCTCTAAATACAAAATGTCAATGAAATTTTCTCTTAAAGGCTGGTACTATGTTCGTTTTTCACCGTTGAAACCCATGTTTTTCGCGATTCGTTTTTAGAAACACTACAGGAATTTAAATTTATAAAAATTTTGCCATAAGTTTGACTGAATGAAATCAGCAAGTTTTTTTGCTTTAAAATCTATTGTCAAAAAAATATTGCGAAACGCGAACGTAATACCTTCTTTAAAACGAAATTTCAGTCAAAATATTTCTAAAGACAAAATTTCAAAAAAAGGAAATATTTAAAAAAAAAGTAAGACAAACTTTCAATAATATTTGTAATTAAGACATTTCAATAAAAATTTTCAAAGATTAACTTCCAATAATTTTTTCCGAGAGACAACATTTTATAAAACTTTTTTAAAAACCAAATCTTATATAATCTTAAATAAAGTTTTCTAATCAACAGAATTCATAAAAAAATTCATTGAAAAAATTTTTATTTTTTTTAAGACAAAATTATAATGAAGAAAATGTTAAAGAAACTTTTTTTTACAAAATTTTTATGACATATTGGCTACAAACAACAAATACTGTCATCTGTTTCCGTGCATCTTAAAAAAATTCTAAAAAAAAATTGCAATCAAACCTATGATAAAATTATAATCCAACGTTTTCTAAGACAAAGTTTTTCTAAAAATTTTCCTACAGACACAATTAAAAAAAATTGGTTTTAAAACACACAAAATTTTATGAAATATTTCTTAAAAATTTAAATAAATTTTTTTTTTCAAAAATTTTTTTTAGAAACAATATTTCAATAACTTATTTTCCTAAAATAAAATTTTAATAACAATGTCTGTAAGGAGCAAAATGTAAAATATTTGTGATTTTGTAAACCAAATATTATTAATAATTTTCTTTAAAGTTATTTTTTTCATAAAATTTTCCCAAAAGACAAACATTTAACAAAATTTTCTCGAAGGACAACCATTTATCAAAATTTTCTCATAAGACTTAAATTTGGCATTATATATGATTTCTTTCAAGAAAATCTCAATATTGTTATACACATGATGGCTCATTTAATTTAAAAACTAGCGAAAAATATAAATTTTTACAATATTCAACAAAAAAAAATCGTCAACAAAATACTAACCAAACTTACTTAAAGGGATTGAAATAACAGAGAAATTTTTGTGCCCTCGAAATTTTATATCGAATTTCAAGTTTATAGGTGTCGGCAAGGCGTATTTATCAGGTGACCGCATCAACCCAGCTGAGAGAATTTGATATGGCAAGTCATTTTCGAATTCGCCGTATAAAAATATAAACTTCAAAATAAATAATTTATAAATTGTGTTTGCTGCTGCTGTGGTTTTTAAACTTAGGGTATATAATGCGTCTAGCAAATTCATCCACTATCAGTTTCACTCAGGGAACTTAGGTCTATTGTGTCGCCCCGAAAGATTCAAAAAGCGCAGAAGTCGATAAGGAGCCAACATGCATTACAAAACGGCCAGGAGGTCTAGAGAAGCTACCTCCAAGAATGGCGAAAGGACTTTTGCATCAAGATAATTTAAACAGGAAAATAGATTTTGTGTAGCCATAATCCTTCACCTACTATCGTTCAGGTTCCCAAAGTAGATGCTCTTAAATACGCCTTGGGTGTCGGTAATTATTTTATTTTTTAGATAAAAGCAGATAAAGTGATGCCAGGTATGCTCCACCGTCTCCCTGTCTCACCACTGTTGCATCCGACGTTGACAATTCAAATTTCTATGACAAATATCGCAGGTCCTCGGCCGAATGCCAGTGATAGCATAAAATAATTGGTAGTTGATATGGTTTAGTCCAGAGACTTTGTTCCGGGTCGTCCATGGATCCTGAATTAAGGCAATATGAATCTTGCCCTTGCTGATTTTCTCCATCAGAGCGTGTGTAGCAGTCTCGCTCCGGTAGAGGTTTATCTGGATTACCTCAATCATTGGTCCTTCAGTAAATGGGCATCTTGGGAGTAGGTGTTGATCTCATCGTCTGCTCCCTGTTCTTTAGACTGCAGTGACTTTCCTGCCACTGCACGGCCTGATGTCATCGTTTTAGGTTCATTGCCTAGTCTAGTCTTTCGATTTTTTTTTAAAAGTCGGTAATGGTTCCATCGTCGGGTCCCTGTTCGTTAAGCTTTATTGGGTTTCCATTCCCTGTTATGCCTGGTGTTTTAATACTAGGATCTTTGCCTATCTTAGCCTTCCGAATCTTAAGTAAATGGGCTTCTTGGGAGTAGGTGATGGTACCATCAACGGCTCCCTGTTGGTTAGGTTGCATTGAGTCTCCTGTCGCTGCGCTGCCTAATGTTTCAATATTAGGATCTTTACCTATCCCAGTATTCCGAATCTTTAAGTTGGTGATAGGTCCGTCGTCAGGTTCCTGTTTGGTAGGCTGTGTTAGGTCTCTCGCCTCTACACTACCTGATATTTAAATATTAGGATCATAGCGTCTTTCCAATATTGAAAGATGCCGTGATGGTCTCGTTGTCGGCCCCCTGTTTGTTGGACGGTGTTGTGTCACCTGCCACTGCACAGCCTGGTGTCGCAGAATGAAAATTTCTGCCTATCCTAGTCTTCCCAATCTTGAAAAAGAAAGCTTTGCTCCCGCAGTGCACCATGCCTTTAGTCTTAGCCAAACTCGTCACGGAGACTTGATCAATTCCAAACACAAAGAGAGTTCCTTCCTCCTTCTCCTCTCTGTGGAAGACCAACCACTTCTCTGCGACCAAACCTTGGTTTTGCATGCCCAAGAATCCCAACATGCGTTCCGTCGCAAATTTACTGCCCCATCCCTTGATGAAGACCGTAGCCTTTGTGAGCTGGGGGATATCCACCTTTCTCACAAGGTCGAGCTTTGCACCCTCCCAGGGAGCGTGAATACTTCCGCCGACGCAAAACGCAGCGTAAAGATGTCCCCTCTAAACTCGCAGCTTATCATTTGTATGGGTGGACCCCCTACAGAGTTCCACACATGTTCGAAAAACCTATCGTTAACCAGATCCTCCACTTGGGACCGATGATCTGGTGGAATCCTACCGGATGCACAGCCAATATTGATGACTGCATAAGTCAGTTCATCTCTCTTGTGCTTCCTTGTCACTCTGACGTAAGAGGGCGGCTCCTTACTATTCTCAGCGACCATCTTCCCCTTCCGTGATGGCTGTGGCCTTTTGGAAGTCGCAGTCCTCTATGAAAACTCAGGGGTCGTGCGCGCTTCCTTTGTTCCTGTTCCAATTTTGTCCACCTCCGCAGGACTCAGTCTGAAGTCTCCAATGCTGGATGGCTGGCTTGCTTTTCCCACAGTACTTTAAAGCGGGGAGCACTTTTTCTTCTTCAGTATTTTAGCAGTGTTATGCTGTTTGGGAGATTTGATTCTTTTTCCAGCTTCCGTAGAAGTGTTCTATCCCTTCCAGCATCCTGAAATTTTGCCCAATTACGCTGCCGGAACACACTCCTCTGTCTCCTTCGTCGTGTATCGGATCGATTTCTCGGTCTGCTTCTGAGCTTAGCAAAGCCTCACTTTTGCCGTCTCCCGATGCCCTCATCTCTCGATTCGGCTGCGATGACTGTTTCATTGACACTGTCGCTGTCTGAATCCGAGTCGGAAACTCCATTTACTTAAAGACTGGGAACGAACTGTGCATCCCTTTGGTTTATCCTTCTCTTCCTCATTTATTAGTCTGACGACTAGTTGTGCGCTTGAAGCATTACTCTCGACTACAGGTGCCAAGGCACTAACACCTATAGGAGGGGAGGACAACATGCTGCGGTCTGACGCCACCACCGCAGATGTTGAGTCTTTGGAGTCCATTTCTAGCCTCTCCAAAAGGCTTTAAAATTTTTTCGTAATAGTACCCATTCCGAGATACGAATATATATTTATTTTTTTCTTTGAGGAGCGAAATACGTCCGCTTCACTCAACGGTTATTTTTTAAGTTTTAAGAGCGCACAACAAGCCGATTACTGGCTTAGGTGTATGTCCATAGTGAAATGGGTAGGATTAATACTAGCACCCTCTTTTCAATCTAACCTTACATTCGTGTAACATTTTTTTCAGAATCAAAATCACTATTAGATATCTGCACAAAAATATCTATTCGGGTAGCGATACACAGTTAAACTCTTATTTTATGACCAAATGTCACCGGCGATGTGTCTCTCCCTGGACCAATTAGTGACTAAATTTATCCATAAAAAAAAATTTGCAATATTTTTATCCATTTCACAGTAACAGAAGGATTTTGAGAATTTTTCGATTTCAAACCAATAGCTGTGCCATGTATGGTCCAAATCGGTCTATTGCCTGATAAAGCTTCCATATAAACCAATCTCACAATATGACTTTTTTGCCTCTAGAGGGCGTGATTACTATAAGACTTTGCTGTAATTATGAATGTGGTTTAATTGTATGACTTCTAATTGACATGACAAGTGCGCTCGATATCGGTCTATTACTAGATATACACTGTGGGACAAAATAAAGTGCGGTTGTGTACCCTTCTTCTTTAATCCTCAATATTTTTTATCTACGTTTATTATTTAATGTTTTTCTATTTTCTCGTTATTGGTTGGAGTGCCTTAATTATTTCCATAAACACTTGAAATTTTTAAACACGTTCCTTCAGGTTTCTTATGTAAAATTGTTGTAGTATAAAAAAAGTCTTAGCGATATAAAAAAGGACGTTTTTTTATAAATCGTGAAATTTATGGTAAGTTATTAAAAAAGAATAATTTGTAGCAAAGTACCTAACTTTTACGTTCAATATTACTTAAATATATAGAAAATAAGTATGGTCCATTACTTTTTTCAAAATGAAGCCCTTAACCGAAACTCAAAAAGATATGTGGGTGCAAGATCGCGAAAAGCTTTGAGTTGAAAGCTTGAAGTGGAGGGCAATTCCAACAAATACTTTGAAGAATCTTGCTTTAAGTATGCCGAAAAGATTAAGAGAAGTCATAAATAAGGAGGAGCAACTTCGTACTAAATGTTAAAGTTATTTAATTTTTTATAATATTTATTAAAGAAGTGTTACTTTATTTTATCACTTGAAATTACTTATGTGTCATGCAGTTTGCATTATAAATAGAAAACATAAAGTAAGAATTCGATGTTAAGTTCATTATTCGATAAAATACTAACCGAATCAAAAAGAAAATTATAATTTATAAACATTTGAAAACAACAAATATTTGTTTCAATCAAAAAATTAAAAATATTTAAAACCGCACTTTATTTTGTCCGACAGTGTAGCTCCAATATATTTGAAAAGGTCATTCAAATAACTTGTCACATGCGATCCATGATGGAGGGTATTTAGGATTCATCCCGGTCGAAATTAAAGCGCTTTTGCTTGTTCTACCTTTAAAGAGACACCGGACAAAGAACTTGATAAATGCGATCCATGGTGGAGGGAATAAAAGATTCGGCCCGTCCGAACTAAGAAAGCTTTGGCTTGGTAATTGCTATGTGTGTTCATGCAAACAACAACATCGCAACATAAGTCATCTTGCAACTGGATGACCTTTTTCAACACACTGTTATTGTGTGAAAATGCCGATCTTTTTCCAACGATTTATGCAAATGATGTGTTTTTTTTTATTTTCAACGACACAAATAATTATTGAGAGCCTTCATGTTATTGAAATTAAATTCGTCATTAAAAATTGTGACCAGTTCATTAGCATCGTTTAGAGCACTTATTTTTATTTCTTAAAAGTTAATAAATGAAATAAAAATAAAAAAGAAAGATTTAATATGACTCACTTACATTATGCACATAGTTGAAATTGGATTCGAATTTGTCTGTTCTTACTACGTATTAGACTCGTATAATGATCAACAAGATGTTCTATATATTTTTAACCACTAACCCTAACATGGAATTTCAAAACCGTCCTTGACGAGATAGCTCAACAGTTCTTCTGGTTGCCGGGCCGCAGAGATATTTCAGGGAATTTAATGTGAATGCATGCTGCTACAGAGTCTGATCGACACGTCATGCGGCTGATTTATTGTTGATACATTTTTTACCCATATCTCTAGTCATTCCCAAAATGATGGCCAAAGAATTAGTTATTGGTAGCTGGAAAGAACATTGCTACAAATACACACACTTTACTTGATTGAATTTTATTCGAACAATTAAGCGCAATTTGTAATCACGTTTACATCGCCTGTAGCTATAATTGGTTATAAGTTAATGAAATACCTTACTGGGATAAACATACGCTTGAATTGATTTTTGCATTGATAAAGAGATACACACAAACAAGTTAATATAGTTCAATATCATTATCTAAGTATTCATTAATAGTTGAATTTGAATTTCAAAAGTTTGCTCTAAAGGAAACATTTCTTTTCTTATAGAAACACTGAACAAAAATGCCCTCCTTTGAGTATGAACTTAACATGGACCCAGAATTGCCCGATGACATTAAAAAAGTCGCCATCGAACAGGGGGAATGCGAAGAGACACGTATACAAACTATTGAAGAATTCCGAAATTATATTCTCGAACATGATAAATGCCAGCCCCATCGCACAGATGATGAATTTTTGATCCGATACCTGAGAGCACGTTTTTGGAATATTCCGCAAAGCTATAAATTGGTGAATATTGAATGGAATGGCTCAACACCCGGTATTTACATCTTCATTTGTATTTGCTTTTGTTATGATTTCAGCTTTGTAACTATTACAAATTTCGAGAACAAAATAAAAACTTCTTTGAAAAAGTGCGTCCCTTAGATCTCACATACATTGCATCAAAGGATATAGTCCATGTTACTCCATATCGTGATCAATGTGGACGTCGTATAATGATCTATCGATTTGGAGTATGGAAACCCAGTGAAGTTACCACAGATGATATATTTCGTGCCACAGTTTGTCTGATGGAAATGGGTATATTGGAACCGATTACCCAAGTTGTAGGCGGAATAGGAATTTTCGATTTACAAGGATTTTCTTTGAGTCACTTGTTGCATTTGAGTCCCAGTGTGGCAACAAAGATGATCGCTGTAATGGTGGTAAGTATAGTCTTTTAAGTTCCTAAATTTTAGCCCCATCGGTCTAAAACTAATGCTTCTTGGAGTCAAATCCGGAGGTCGGTTTTTGGTGTCTATATATGTTTTTAACCTATCAGTTTGAGATTTGGAGTGTGTTAAAGGGCATAAGAGCACTGAACTAAATTTCAGTCAAATCGAATGAAAACTGAGTCTTCTAGGGGCTCAAGAAGCCAAATCCGGCGGTTGGTTTAAATGAGGGCTATATCCAGAATTGGATATATTGGGGATTGGGCTAACCGATATGGCCATGGACCAATCCCGAGCGGCTAGCTTTACGTGTTCGATCGCTATTGTGATTTCGACAGACGGAGGGATAGACATAGCTAAATCGATTCAGAATGTCAAGACTATCTAGAATCCATATACTTTTTGGAGTCGCAGATCAATTTTTCGAGGTTTCAAATGAAATGACTAGATTTGTATACCACACCATTCTATGATGGAGGGTATAAAAATGATAATGAAGGGCGTGAAATGTAAAATGCATACCTCGCCGAGACAAGAACCGCTACGTTTCGCCCAGCTGAACTATGGATTCCCCTAACTTTTGCTGGTTGGGTTTAGGTTATAGGGTTATGAATTCAGAGTTGGATTAATTAATAACTTAATAGTAGAATGCAAATTAAGGGTGTGAAGTGTACACTCAAACAAAGTGAAACCTAAATGAATGAAAATTTAACAATATGGTAGTAAAATTGACCATTGACTATGAGGCCATAAGCCTCAAATCTAAATAGTTGAAATTTTCACGAAGTTGGGATATTTGAACTCAATTCTAGCATGTTACGAACATAATTATAGGGACAAATCCTATGCGTTCTAATACCAATTTCATACAAATTTAATATATGATAGTCATTAATTTAATACAATTAAATTTGAAAATTTTCAAAATTCTTCAAAATTATTCTCTTTTTTCTGTTTCATGAAAATTGGTTTCAACTTATCATGTATAAGGAGAATAAATAAAAGGAAGGTTTTATTTGCATTAGGTAGTAGAAATAACTAGTTTCCATGAATACTTTACACAAGTCTTTTATATTGCGCAATAAATTGTGCAAAGTTTCAGTCGAGCTAAAAATACAAAATTTGATTGTTTAACAAACACTTGTACTTCACTTTTCATTCGCATTTATAAATAATCAAGCTGACCCGGGCCCGCTCCGCTGCGCCTTCTTTTACTTTATATGGAACAAAATTTTCCTTGGAATATTTATTTTCGACAATTAAAGAGCTTTTAGTGAAATACCATGTTACGAAAATAGTACATCGCTTGACTTACAGTTTAACAATATAAGTGCCCTTAACTGAATCCTACATGATCTTTATTGGTCTACGAATTTAAGTTTGAATGTAAGGTGTACTCCATTCTTAAAATACTTTATTTCAGCCCGCTACTCTCATGATATCTGATTTAGAGGTGTTTTCGGGGGTGAAGTGGTCCCCAGGCACTTGGCCCTGAAAAAATATCAGCATCGTGCTCTTCTCTTAAATATCATTTATTTAAACCCCATATTGCCTGCTTAAGAGGAGTTTACAGGATGAGACGTCCCCCAAACACATGGCCCAAAATAGGTTATCAAATTCTTTTTCTAATCTTAAATACCACATATTGGCATGGTCGAAAAGTTTTAAACCCTTTGACCCCAAGAAAATTGGTCCCGAAAGTGGGTATCAATTCTTGCTCTACCCCCAATTCCTTTCATTTAAACTCCACATTGACATGGGCGGTAAATATGGCCGATTTAGGGGTGTTTTGGGGATTGGAGTGGTCCCCCAAACACTAAGCCCGGAAAATATATCAGCAACGTGCTCTATTCTCATATATCTATATATCATTTATTTGAACCCCATATTTTGGGAAAGGGGTTGACCCCCAGAAAATTGGTCCCGGAAGTGAGTATCAGTTCTCGCTCTACCCCCAATACCTTTCATTTAAGCTCCACATTGACATGGTCGGTATACATGGCCGATTTAGGGGTGTTTTGGGGATTGGGGTGGTCCCCCAAACACTAAGCCCGGAAAATATATCAGCAACGTGCTCTATTCTCATATATCTATATATCATTTATTTGAACCCCATATTGCTATTGGCCTCAAAATTGGATATCGATTTCACATCTCATTTAAACTCCTTATTGCTAAAGTCAGCAAATACGTCCGGTTTGGGGTATTGGCCCTAAAAACTATAAATATTTAGTATCACTCTCTTTACGACTTAAATTGTCTTGGTGAGCCAATACGTCCTATTTGGGGGTTGTTATGGTGGTGGGACGTCCCCTAGACAGTTGGTCCCTAATGTTGATATCAAATACGTGGTCTACTCCCAAATACCTTTAATTTGAGCCCCATATTTCCATAGTCGGCAAACATGACCTGCTTGGGTGTTTTGGGGGATGGGCGGCCACTCAGTGAGTTGGCCTTGAAATATATATCGGATTAGTGTTCCACTCTAAAAACCCTCTTATTTGAGCCTCATATTGCAAAAGTCAGCAAATACTTACTATTTGGGTATTGTTGTGGGGGTGGGGTGGCCCCATAGACACTTTTGCCAAATATTGTTATCAGATTCGTGCTTTACTCCCAAAGACCTTTCATTTGAGCCTCATATGTCTATGGTTGTAAATTTGTCCCCTTTGGGGGATGTTTTTGGGGAGAGGCCGCCCCCAAACACTTGGTCCCATATTTGGATATCAAATTCAAATTCTACACTCAAATACCTTTTATTTAAGCCCCATTTCCATGGTCAGAAAATAAGTCCTGTTTGGGGGGTGTTTTGGGGAAGGGGTGGCCCCCTAGAAACGTGGTCCCACATTTGAATATAAGATTCGTATTCTACTCGCAAATACCTTTCATTTGAGTCCCATATTGCCATGATCGGTAAATATGTCCGATTTAGGGGTGTTTTGGGGGTTGGGTGGTGTTGTGGGGGTGGGGTGACCCATAAACACTTTTCCCGAATATTGATATCAGATTTGTGCTTTACTCCCAAAGACCTTTCATTTGAGCCCCATGTGGTTATGGTCGTAAATGTGCTCCATTTGGGGGAGGTTTTTGGGGAGAGGCGGCCCCCAAACACTTGGTCTCATATTTGGATATCAGATTCGAATTCTACACTAAAATACCTTTCATTTAATCCCCATGTTGCCATGGTCAGTAAATAAGTCCTGTTTGGGGGTGTATTGGGGAAGGGGTGGACCCCCAGAAGCGTGGTCCCACATTTAAATATCAGATTCGTATTCTACCCACAAATACCTTTCATTTGAGTTCCATGGCAATGGTCGGTAAATATGTCCGATTTAAATGTGTTTTGGGGGATGGGGTTGTCCCCCTAGCACTTTGTTCGACAAATGGATATCAGATACGTTTTCTTATCCTAAATACCTTTCATTTGAGTCTCATATTGTCGTGATTGGTCTAAATACATGTTTGGTAGGTTTTAGGGTGGTGCGGCACCTCTAGGTACCCCATCCGAAATGTGGATACCAAATTTTTATTTTTAGGGTACTATATGAGAGCACACAAAATTTCGCTTAAATCGCACCAGCCATCTCCGAGATCTGGCGTTTCTGTAAATTAGGGTAAGGGGAGGGTCAAAAAATGTAGTACCCTATTTTTACCACGGGATCATTGTGCACCATCTGTGAAAATTTCAAGAAAATCGGTTTAGCCGTTTCTGAGTCTATAAGGAATACACAAACATACAAACAAACAAACAAACAAGCAAGCAAGCAAGTAAGCAAACAAACAAACAAACACAAATTGATTTTTATATATAAGGTAGTCTAAAAGATTTGTTTTGATTTTTAAGATGAGTTATTATCCGTATCCTTCGATTCTTTTCTATACCCACCACCGAAGGATGTGGGTATTTTTATTTTGTCAGTTCGTTTGCAACACATCGAAATATCCATTTCAGACCCTATAAAATTATTCTTGATCAGCGTAAAAATCTAAGAGATGTCCGTCTGTCTGTCCGACTGCGTGATTTCAACCACGCCCTTCAACAGCCTTCTTCAATTTAGTCCAGATCGGTCGAGATTTGGATATAGCTGCCATATAGACCGAGGCTTTGGGCCCATAAAAGGCGCATTTATTACCCGATGTCGCCGAAATTTGGGTTAAGTTAAGCCCCTCGACATTCTTCTGCAATATGGCACAGATCGGTCCAGATTTGGATATAGCTGCCATATAGACCGGTCTCTCGATATAAGGTTTTGAGCCCATAAAAGGCGCATTTATTGTTTACATATATATACCCGAGGTGGTAGATATCCAAAGTTCGCCCCGGCCAAACTTAACGCCTTTTTACTTGTTGTCGTTCGTCTAGTCAATTTGGATATATTTTTTATTTCATTTAAAATAAATAAAATAATAAGTAGCTGAAGTAACTTTAACATAACTAAAATATTTGCGTTTTTTTCCTAAAGGTGAAAGAGTCGAGCTAATTTGACCAAGGGAATGAATATCACAAGAAATTAATGATTGTGACAAGAAATGAATGAATATCACAAGAAATTAAGGATTTTTATTGATTACTGAAAAGACATTGCCAGACAACAGATTGGATTTGATCATATGCACGCCAATTGCAAACGTTTCTTAGGTGGCTAGTTCACACCTACAGTCGACGATGTTTTTCATTTTCTGTTTTTTTCATCTCTTTTGAAGACGAACACAATGACACAAGGGTCTGCGAGTGAAGCGACTGACCAGTGTTGTCAGATTAGGGGAAATTTCCCCAAACGGGGATTTTTTTCGTGATTGGGGAACGAGGATTTTGGTGGGGAAAAAAGTAAAAATTGCGGATTTTCAAGTGGAAACGTCATCGGCATATCTTCAAAAGTATTTTTCTTGAGTTTAAAAGTTTTTCGTGTGTTTAATTGAAAGCTTATTCACCTGCACAAGGTGAGAAATTACGCATGACATAGACATCCCACGAGATGAGAAAATACGCATGACATAGACATGAGCTTTAGTCTATCAGGAAGCATAGGTTTCAATCCATCGTAATAAAGCTGGAAATGTGTAGCACAATTAAAGGTCGGCTAAAGTCGCGGCATCCAAAATACTACGATAACTTTTTGTAACCACCAGCTTCGGATCTGGGTATACAAATCCAGTCATTACGTTCGTAACAGTTTAAAATATTGATGTGCCATGTCCGTACCTCCGTCCGTCGGTTGGAATCACGAAGCGGTCAAAAGAATGAAGCTATCTCCTTGAAATGTTTGGCCATATGCAAATGGTCCATCGAATGGACTTCCGAGCTTCTAGAAGCTGCAATACCGATTAGGTTTAAAGTTTGCACACAGTAGTTTTTTTACAACTTCCGACAAATGTGCCAAGTACGTTCCAAATCGGTTTATATCTTGATAAAGCTCCCATATAAACCATATATAAATCTACCGACTTAACGTCTTGAATCCCCGAAAGTTTCATCGGATGTGGTTGAAATTTGTGACGAATTGTTTTATATGATTAACAATGACAAAATGAAATTGCACCAATCCTTTTGGTGTGGGATTAAAACTAAATTTTTATTAAGCAAGTAAAGCGTGCTATGTTCGACCGGTTTGAATCTTATATACCCTCCACCATGGATCTCACTTGTTAATTTCTTAGCCCGATATCTCATAGGCAAACAAAGGATAATGGATAAGAATTGCTAGGCAACTAGGGATATACCATGTAATGAACAGATTTGGACCATGCTTGGTATGGCTGTTGGAGACCAAAGTGGAAGTTATTGTGGAAAACTTGAGCCAAATTGGTCCATGGTGGCTCAAGAAGTCATGATCCAGAAACGGATTATATGGCAGCTATATCAAGACATTGACCGATATTATCCATTTACAATCTCAACCGACCTACACCAATAGGAAGTATTCGTGCAAAATTTCAAGCGCCTAGCTCTATCCTTCGAAAGATGGCGTTCTTTCAACTGGCATAGAATGTCGAAGACGATCAAGAATATATGTATTTTGTTGGGTCTCATATCAATATTTCGATGAGTTACAAACGGAATGACCCTCCTCCTGTGGAGGAGGGTATAAAAAACTTCAATCAGTAAATCTTTTTCTTTAGGGGATTTATAAGGGAGAAAAACATTTTAGTTGGGGAATTTTTCAGAGAAATTCTTTCGGAATTTTGGGTATCTCTCTCAAAAAAATCTGGCAACCGTGCGGCTGACAGCTACGCGTATCATTTAACCAAACCTAGCCCTATGGGGGGTTCGCAAACATCTTAGGTTTGCGAATTTTGAGTTTCGCAAACTCCAAATATAACCGATCCGTAGTCTACTCTTAAGAAGTAAGGATGGGCTAAAGTCTGGCGAAGCTGACTTTTTGAGTATTGCTCTTCAACTTCAATACGCTTCGTCTCTAGGCCAATAAAGATGCCCGTGCCAAATAGATTTAAGAGCCCGATGGCTCGTTATGTGTCTATGTAGGTTTAGACTTTGAATTTCAGATATCCACTCTACGCCCATTTGTGGGAAGGGTGGACAGTCACACACTTGAGTCCGATATAGCCAATTGAAAATGCAAATTTACATCTATGAACTTTCGATTTACGAACAGGGGCCAATTTTGGGGTGTGGGAAAGGTACAACCCTCCCTCCTATTTTCATCATATGACCATACTACACCATCCGTCAAAATTTCAAGATATTTGTTTTTTTTTTATTTCCACCTAATGGTTATTACATTTCATCTTGTAGTTCTAGACATGTCCATCCGTCCGAAATTACAATAACGACCGAAAGAATAGTGCTAACCGATTGAGTTATAGCGCCCATATAAAGCGATTCCCCTGATGTGACATTTTGAGCCTCTAAAGGATTCAATTTCTATTTTGGCTGGAATTCGAAACGTTGGTTACGTTTATGCCCTCAAATACCCACACCAAATAATGCCTATATAATGGGTTGCCCAAAAAGTAATTGCGGATTTTTCATATAGTCGGCGTTGACAAATTTCTTCACAGCTTGTGACTCTGTAATTGCATTCTTTCTTCTGTCAGTTATCAGCTGTTACTTTTAGCTTGCTTTAGAAAAAAAGTATATTTGATTAAAGTTCATTCTAAGTTTTATTAAAAATGCAATTACTTTTTGGGCAACCCAATAGGTCCTCTAATAGATATTCAAAATATTTAAAATACAAACTGTAAATTTTTAACAATTTCAAGATTCGGCTTGGCCGAAGATACATTAGTTTACATAAGATTTACTCCAATTTCTTGTATGTATACATTTGTACAGCGGTAATTTGTTCTTAGTATTATTTTATATGGATTTCGATGGATGTCTATGTGAAAAGAGATACTGATGATAAACCCTTCCCTTTATTTTTTTTTTTTTTATTTTAGACTTCAATGCCCACCAGGGTTGCATCAATACACATTGTTAATCAAAACTTCGTCTTCAAACCATTTATGGATGCTAAAATGCGCGAACATCTATTTATCCATGGCTCTGATATGACATCACTTCATAAACACATACGTCCAGATTGTTTGCCCAAAAGGTAATGACAATCGAATTTAATTTACCGTTAGGTAACAATAGGTCTTAATTTTCCCACCTTTTATTTCAGATACGGTGGAGAGCTTGAAGATTTTTCGTGCACGGCATGGATTGAATCGATCAAAGAAAATCAGCATATTCAAAAGGAGTTAGAGAAACAAGGCTATGTTATTTAGAACTTCATGCACTGTCTGATTTAGGATTGTGAAAATGAACAGTTTTAAAAATAAAATTTAAATACAATATGTTGAAATATATTTCAGGTTCGTTTAGTATTTCCGAGCAAAATGTTTAAATGTTCGCATAGCCACTCAAAGCATTTGCCGAAGGATAATGCGATCTAAGCAACATGCAACGTTCTCGGTCTATCCACAAGGTTCGCCGCTTCAACATAATCTCACGCTCCAAAGTGCTGCGAGTTTGCATTAGCTGGTTCTTCACCTGCTCAGCTTCATCCAGTTCTTGCAACATTGCGGTTACACCACTTTGAATGGAGGCCACCTCATCAATTAAATCCTGCTGAACTTTATCTCGACAATTCTCCACATTGGGGCGGAAGCTGCGATTATCCATTCGAGTCTGTGCAACCTTCATGGGAGCATCAAGACTGCGTATGACTTGTTGTAAGTGTACTATGCGGGTCTCGGTGTCAGCCAGTTTTTGCAAACACTATGAATGAAATTAATTTATTGGATTATTTCGTTGATCCTAAGTTTCCACTGAATATACTTACATCCCTGAGATCTATTTCAAACCTTTTTAAATTCTCTTGCATACAATTGATGCGAACTGTAAATGCTTTCTCAACCACATCAGCCTGGGTACGAATATCGCGAGCAGAGTTAAGCAGAATTGCATTTAGAGTCTGGCGCAACTTCACAGACTTTTGGCGGCACATTTCAACCTCCTCTAAAGTTTCTCTGGTGAAGTGTTCCCAGTATTGCTCAGAGGCTTGCCTGAAAATTATTTCAAAAATATATTTAGTAGAAAAAAAGTTGAAGCCCATATTCAAAAATCATAATGCTGTTTCAAAGTAGGTTTATTTTCTTTATAGAACTTTCTCAAATAAGCCAACTTTACAACTGCAATAAGTATTGTAAATTGGTATTTATAAAACTTGTTGTAGCTTTAACCCTGGACAGTCACCCTCCGTCGAAACGATCACGCGCGCTTTTATTTTCGACCAAAATGTTTTTACTTTCGTTTATTATACCCACCACCGAAGGATGGGGGTATATTCATTTTGTCATTCCGTTTGCATCACATCGAAATATCCATTTCCGATTCTATAAAGTATATATATTCTTGATCAGCGTAACAATCTAAGACGATCTAGCCATGTCCGTCCGTCTGTCCGTCTGTCTGTTGAAATCACGCTACAGTCTTTAAAAATAGAGATATTGAGCTGAAATTTTGCACAGATTCTTTTTTTGTCCATAAGCAGGTTAAGTTCGAAGATGGGCTATATCGGACTATATCTTGATATAGCCCTCATATAGACCGATCCGCCGATTTAGGGTCTTAGGCCCATAAAAGCCACATTTATTATCCGATTTTGTTGAAATTTGGGACAGTGAGTTGTGTTAGGCCCTTCGATATCCTTTGTCAATTTGGCTCAGATCGGTCCAGATTTGGATATAGCTGCCATATAGACCGATCCTCCGATTTAGGGTCTAAGGCCCATAAAAGCCACATTTATGGTCCGAGTTCGCTGAAATTTGGGACAGTGAGTAATGTTAGGCCCCTCGACATCCTTCGTCAATTTGATCCAGATCGGTTCAGATTTGGATATAGCTGCCATATAGACCGATCCTCCGGTTTAGGGTCTTAGGCGCACAAAAGCCACATTTATTATCCGATTTTGATGAAATTCGGGGCAGTGAATTGTGTAAGACCCATCGACATCCTTCGTTAATTTGGCTCAGATCGGTCCAGATTTGGATATAGCTGCCATATAGATCGATCCTCCGATTTATGGTGTAAGGCCCATAATAGCCACATTCATTATCCAATTTTGCTGAAATTTGGGACAGTGAGATGTGTTAGGCCCTTTGACATATTTCTTCAATTTGGTCCGATTTCTTGATTTATAGTTTTGGGCCCATAAAATGCTCATGTATTGCCCGATGTCCCCGAAATTTGGAACAGTGAATTAAGTTAAGCCCCTTGACATACTTCTGCAATATCGCACATATCGGTCCAGATTTGGATATAGCTGCCATATAGACCGATATCTAGGTTTTAGGTTTTGGGGCCATATGACGCATTTATTGTCCGAAGTCGCTGAAATTTGAGACAGTGAGTTTGGTTAGGCTCTTCGACGTCCTTCTTCAATTTTGCCCAGATCAGTCCAGATTTGAATATAACTGTCATATAGACCGATCTCTGGATTTAAGGTTTAGGGCCCATAAAAGAGGCATTTATTGTCCGATTTCGCCGAAATTTGGGACAGTGCTTAGTGTTAGGCTCTTCGACATGTTTATGCAACTTGGCCCAAAGCGGTCCAGATTTGGATATAGCTGCCATGTAGACCGATATCTCGATTTAAAGTATTGGCCCCATAAAAGGCGCATTTATAATCCGATTTCACTGTAATTTGACACAGTGACTTATGTTCGACTTTTCTACATCCGTGTCGTATATAGTTCAGATCGGTATGAAGTATATGAGTATAAGGTATGAAATTTTCACCGAATTTTGATGAAAGGTGGTTTACATATATACCCGAGGTGGTGGGTATCCAAAGTTCGGCCCGGCCGAACTTAACGCCTTTTTACTTGTTTTTATCTCATTTTTCGTATAGCTTCCTTGATTTTTTTGAACGAGTTTTTGTTTAAAATTAATTAAATAAAAAAATGGTAATTTTTGGTTGAGATTAATGTTCAGAACGTCGCACAGTGGGCCAAATGGCAAAAAAATTGGAAATAAGTCTACAACTTTTTATCTGTTGATTTTAGCCATACAAAATGTTCTAGACATTTGTAGAGGAGGACATAGGCTTTCAGAAAAGTGCTGTTGTTGGTCCATATCTTTAATACAGGGTGAGCTACAGGGTGTCAAAGTTGACCACTTTTGACTTCTCCAAGCTTCTGGGGGCCATAACTTTTGATCTACTCAACCGATTTACATGATTTAGGACTCTAGAGAAAGAGCTTGACAAGATCTAAAAAACTTATGCATAAAGTACCATGCCATCGTGTACTGTTAAGGAGTTATGAATTGTTTAATTTTAAAATATGAAAATTTGGCCTTGGTTTTTTTCAGTGTTTTTTAAATAACTCCGTCAATTTTAAAGCTATAAACTTCATACTTCACACAAATTATGCCAGCATATGTGTGCATAAAATACAAAAGGAATCACGTGAATATCTTTGGCGGTTTAAAAATGGCATCGTTTTCAATATGAAAAATATTTTTTTTGTCAAAAAATTGCAAAATTTTTCAAAAAAGATACTCCCATTTCCTTTAAGTTTTCGCAAACTTTGGCCATCAAAGCATTATCATTTCTTTCCATTTTCACAAAGTCGAGGTATTAAGAAAAGTTTTAAGTGCTAATTTGGCTAATTTCGATATCAAACAACACCGTTATCTTAAGACCAAAATGGCCAATTTTTTTACTAAACTTCAAAAGTTTCTCACTGGAAAAAAAGTTCCACGGGGATTTTTTCGCTTTTTTTGAACTTAAATGAAAGCTTAAAATGTTCCCAACATTTTAAGGTATGTCTCGCCATATCCTAGCCATAAATGAGATCGTAGCGATCAAAATACTGAAAAAAGTCAATTTTCAAGTAGTGCTATATTCATTGCTAAAAAACAAGTATTACGTCACATTTTATTGCAAAGATGTTAAATAAACTTTTATTTGGTAACACTTCTTCTACAAAACACAAAAAGAATCATGGAAATATCTCTATTCTATTCCATTTTATGGAACCGGCAATAAAAAAGTCAATTTTTCAAAAAAGTCGAATTTCCCAAATTTTGTTTTTGTTGTCCTAATTGCACATGACACACTATAGCCATATTTACGCAACATACCTTATCGTAAAGGAAATTTTCATACCTTTCCAACGATGTATAAAACATTTCTCAACTCGGATTCTATCTACTCTAAAATTCATTTACACTTCATTAAACTCTATATAAAAATGTCTATTTGTGAAATGGAACCTTATATGGGGCCTACACTAAAACATTGATAGATTTGCCCAGGGTTTACAATACAAATGTGTTAGAATAAAAAAAGGTCTCCTGCCAAAGTTTAAAAAAATTGGAATAAAAATATGTGTTTTAGAGCGAAAACACTTCGCATCGGCGTGCGTTTATATGTATATTAGCTACTCCCAAAATAAAAAAGCATTTTAGTTTTGTATTATTTGATTTTATTCTCTACCAAATAATCTAAGGTATCAAAATTTAAAAGCTCTTTAATTTGAATGGCATCGGGATCGTCCTTATCTATATCGTCACATATTTTTGGTAGCCATTTAGTTCTGATGCTGTATAGTACCGGATCAGACGATAACAATAAATATTGAAGTAAATCATAATTTTGGTTAAATTTGGTGCTCTTTCGGGTATTGAAAAGCCGGAACTGTTTAACATCTCTATTACGGGATTCCTGAGCTTCTTCTGTAAGTTCTCCTAACGGAAGTATGTTGTATTCCACAATTTCCTTGCCATGATGTAAGACTTTATGTACTGTCGGTGTTAAAGCTTTCCACGAATATAAATCAGATAAAATGTTTTTTGTGTCATTACTATAAGCTTCAAATTTGGTTGAATTTATCATCTTTTTGCTATTGATTACAGCCAAAATCACTTTGAATCGTCTTAGCAAGTGTTCATCAAGACCGGTTATTTTAGATGTCGATACGGGGTCCTCAAAAAACCGCCTTGCCGAGTTGCCATCATTTGTGCTTCCGTATCCGTAAAGAGGTTTATCTATTATAAGTCCCTTTTGTTTAAACTCCAACTGGATTCGATTCTTCTCTTCCTGTCTCATTTTGTGAAGATCTTGGTTGTTTCTAGCAGAGACATCGCGGTTTCCAGGGCTAGTCCGATATTTAAGGTCATACGATAAATGCAAACAATACTCCATGAATCGAATTCTACAGTGCAGGGGCGAAATACCGAAATTGAGCGCATTTTCGTTTACTAAATTTTCATCAGACTTGTCCTCGAATTGCCCATTCTTCTTGCCACAAATATTGCATCTCCAATTGGACATAACGCCAGTTAATGCGTTTGCCACCTTTCCATCGATCATAGTGAGTTGTAGTTGAAACGAAACTTTTATATTTCTTCCCAATTGGTTTATAACAATCATGGGTAATGCAGCAATTTCTTCCTTTATTTCGTTCACCAAAGATCGTGTTGTGTTCCGGTCTTCCTTTGTATACTCAAACCGAATTGGGCGACATAAATATTTTGACCCAGGTGTTCTATTTATCCATATATCTTGAAATGCATTTTCTTTCGATGATGAAGATTGGTCCTTGTACAATCTCATTCTCAATGGTACTAATGATGCCATGAAAATTGATGCGAAGTTGGTATCTATTTCTGTTTGTTGCTTATATTCGGAAAATCCAGATGATCCATCACAACCCCATTTGCTGATCAAAACCACTTCGGAATTATTACATGTGTTCAACTGTTCTTCAGTAAAATTAGAAATAATTCTAACAGCTGTATTTTCAACAAGATCAGCAAGTTTCACTCTTGCTTTTAATTCGTCCACGTATATATTTGATGGCACCATTTTCGTCCTGGTGTTGTACAATTTATGTTTTGAGGGTAAACAACCCCATCCTTTTTCACGAAGAGCCTTCCTCATTGTTGAGTATTTGTTTCTTGAGAGGCCTAGGTTCAAAATCAGGGCCAGTGCATCTTCCTCCGTGAATTCTGTAGTCGATTTTGGAGTTGGAATACTTTCTACCATTCTCTTTACCCTTTTCGGAGATGCTAATGGTAAAACATCGACAATTCGTCCAACATTTTTTGGTTGTGTTTTTAACAATGCTGTTTTGAACGTATCTTTTATTAAATTTGGCGGATGTGCCGCCAATAGTTCCTCTTGTTTTTTCTTTTTGGTTTTCTCCGTAACTTCGTCGTATGCTTTGCTAGGCCGGCCGGGAATCAGCGGTTTAATTTCAATAAGTAGATCCGATTTCAGCCACTTCTCATACATTTTGAAAAACTTGATTTTTGCGAATGAACATTCTGGCAACCTTCTCTCAAATGATTTGTAGAATTTTTCAAGTTTGTCTAAAGCGTCTTTATTTAGCCTTATTCCATATATGTGGTCCAAAGTGTAAACAAGTTCCTTAAATGACTCCGTGTATGATTTGGAATCATTTTTGATGTCCCATACAATTTTCGAAAGAGTGGAATACTTCAGTATGACTTCCATAACTTATAAATGTCCTTTACGCCTCTACAAAATATAATGAAGAAAATTTGGATTTTGTTCAAATATTTATGCAATATATTCACAATTAATGACCCATTTCAGGTATCAGACGCAATCGTAAAAAGGGGTCCAAAGTGCCTCTTTTTACTTACTCTTCTATAATTATTTACCTGGACTCGAATTTGGTTAAAAAAAATGACAATGAATTTTTTATGGGTAGGTTTTTTCACATTCATTGATACGGTGGATTTCCTGGGAATTCGACATAGCGAAACAGGTAACATTTGTCTGCATCAAATCTTAACACAAATATATATATATATGCAGGTATATTTCTAGGTTACTTTTTATTCAAAAATCATCAGCTTACATTAAAAATAGATGTAGGTACTATACAAACGCACGCCGATGCGAAGTGTTTTCGCTCTAAAACACATATTTTTATTCCAATTTTTTTAAACTTTGGCAGGAGACCTTTTTTTATTCTAACACATTTGTATTGTAAACCCTGGGCAAATCTATCAATGTTTTAGTGTAGGCCCCATATAAGGTTCCATTTCACAAATAGACATTTTTATATAGAGTTTAATGAAGTGTAAATGAATTTTAGAGTAGATAGAATCCGAGTTGAGAAATGTTTTATACATCGTTGGAAAGGTATGAAAATTTCCTTTACGATAAGGTATGTTGCGTAAATATGGCTATAGTGTGTCATGTGCAATTAGGACAACAAAAACAAAATTTGGGAAATTCGACTTTTTTGAAAAATTGACTTTTTTATTGCCGGTTCCATAAAATGGAATAGAATAGAGATATTTCCATGATTCTTTTTGTGTTTTGTAGAAGAAGTGTTACCAAATAAAAGTTTATTTAACATCTTTGCAATAAAATGTGACGTAATACTTGTTTTTTAGCAATGAATATAGCACTACTTGAAAATTGACTTTTTTCAGTATTTTGATCGCTACGATCTCATTTATGGCTAGGATATGGCGAGACATACCTTAAAATGTTGGGAACATTTTAAGCTTTCATTTAAGTTCAAAAAAAGCGAAAAAATCCCCGTGGAACTTTTTTTCCAGTGAGAAACTTTTGAAGTTTAGTAAAAAAATTGGCCATTTTGGTCTTAAGATAACGGTGTTGTTTGATATCGAAATTAGCCAAATTAGCACTTAAAACTTTTCTTAATACCTCGACTTTGTGAAAATGGAAAGAAATGATAATGCTTTGATGGCCAAAGTTTGCGAAAACTTAAAGGAAATGGGAGTATCTTTTTTGAAAAATTTTGCAATTTTTTGACAAAAAAAATATTTTTCATATTGAAAACGATGCCATTTTTAAACCGCTAAAGATATTCACGTGATTCCTTTTGTATTTTATGCACACATATGCTGGCATAATTTGTGTGAAGTATGAAGTTTATAGCTTTAAAATTGACGGAGTTATTAAAAAAACACTGAAAAAAACCAAGGCCAAATTTTCATATTTTAAAATTAAACAATTCATAACTCCTTAACAGTACACGATGGCATGGTACTTTATGCATAAGTTTTTTAGATCTTGTCAAGCTCTTTCTCTAGAGTCCTAAATCATGTAAATCGGTTGAGTAGATCAAAAGTTATGGCCCCCAGAAGCTTGGAGAAGTCAAAAGTGGTCAACTTTGACACCCTGTAGCTCACCCTGTATTAAAGATATGGACCAACAACAGCACTTTTCTGAAAGCCTATGTCCTCCTCTACAAATGTCTAGAACATTTTGTATGGCTAAAATCAACAGATAAAAAGTTGTAGACTTATTTCCAATTTTTTTGCCATTTGGCCCACTGTGCGTCGATGTTATTTACAGAGCCTAAATATAGGTCGTAGTCAAAGTGACGAAGGATAACGTTAGTGTACACAAAATAAGAATGACTTTCCAGGGCTAAAGTAGTTTTATTGAACAGTTCTATAAAGTAACGACCGTATTCACAAAACTTAATGAAGTCTTATAAAAAGTTTATTTGACAATTCTATAAAGAAAATTTTGTGAATACTGGTGTAAGCGTTTATAAGCATTAGGTAATTATAAAGAAGTTAGTGGGACAACTAAAAATGTTTATGTATTAAATCGCATAAATACAGCTGCTGTAAGACTTTGGCGACATAAAGGAACTCGAACGACAAAATAGCGAAAATAAAGCTAAACGCGTTAAAAAAAGTTAGGATGAGTTTCCTTACTCAACCAGGGGCAGTTGAAAAAGCAGTGGAACCACTCTTCCTCATCGGACACTTGCGGTGTGGATGATTCCTCCTTAGATGCTTTACTAGTTGCTGCTGTCGAAGTACCTTTTGTATTCTGCCCTTCCTCGCTGGCGCAACCCTTTTGTCCAATCCAACCGGATTACCCACTCACACAGGGCTCCTCGGGTCCCGTTTCAACGCCTCCCTCTCCTGTTCCGGTCGTAGCAGGGGGTCTTCCGGTATCCTGCAATCCTTCAGACTTTAGAGATGTGGTCGATAGTTGCTCAGACAAGTGTTTAGCAACAACTGCTCAGTCACGTCCTGATTTCCCAACCCCACCGCTTCTATAGACCTTCAGCTTCAACTTGTTGAATCCGTAGAACATAACTTGTTGAGGTCTGCGAGACAGCTGGTGTTTAGTACGAATACCGCATGTCTCCGGTCTCCATCAGCCTCATCGGTGATTGAACGATTGGTATTACAGTTTCTTAGTCTCCCAAGACGAAGATTACACTATACAAGACACTCATACTACCCGTGTTGTTATATGGTTCTGAGGCATGGGCAGTGCTTGGGGTATTTGAGAGAAAGATGCTTCGTTAAATATATATGCCAGTTTGCGTTAATGAAAAATATAGGCGTCGTATGAACCACGAGCTGTATGACGCCGATATCATAGTTACATGTATAAAAATACAACGACTGCGTTGGCTAGGTCATGTTGTCAGAATGGATGAAGAAGCTCCAGCAAAAAAGTCTTTTGAAGGCAAACACGGTGGTACACGCAAACCGGGAAGACCAAAAACCTGGAAAATCAAGTGGTGGGAGACACATCGAAACTTGATGTCAAAGATTTCAGAATGAGCGCAGAAGATCGAGGCTTTTGGAATGCTATTGTACGTTCGTCTAGTAAAACCAATGTTCTGTCATAGCCAATTAAAGTAAGTCTCCCTAGCAAGGATTCAGGATCTGAGAGAATCCCTGGTATCCTAGCGTGTGCCATTGGTGGAAAAGGAATATATTCCTTCTTGAGCAAATCCAGTGCTGAGCCTGGCCAGATCTAGCCAATCTTCTTTCGGGCGCAAAGATAAATCGCAATTGAGCGTTGATCCCCAAAGGCAATTAGTTTGTATCGGCCCCGATAACAACCTTCATCGTTAAGGACATCGGAGTATACAGATTACAGTCCATTGACGTTACCATTCCAATTGTTTTTAGGTATGAAAACAACAATGGTTCGCCATTGGGCATGGGATGCCCTCTAGGTGACCGCAGCCTTTTATCTGACTGCGGTGCAGCTTAGCAAAGGTCCTTGGACCCATATTACAATTGTTCGCCTTTGGGCATGGGATGCCCTCCAGGTGACCGCAGCCTTTTATCTGACTGCGGTGCAGCTTCCGTATCTAGCCGTGTAGCCTTCGGTGTCGGCCGTTCAGCAAATATCCGAGTCCAATTATGGCAGTCTCTCTTCTTATCGGTGAGACTCTTAGGATCATTCGCACCAAGCCTCTCAATAAACTTGAGAGCGATGCGCCTCTTATTATTCCAACCTTTAAAAGAGCGTGTTGTATGCTGGGGAAGGTCGATGGCCTAGGCAAATTATAGGCACGCGAAGATAAAATAGGTTCGGCCTTGTCCTTAAGACTCGAACCAGTCATCTGTCGGCCAGTGGAGCCTGGCGCAACCGCTCCACCAGTCGAGGTCTCAGTAGCAGATAACATGCTACGGCCTGATACTACCACCGCAGCCGTTGGGTCTTTGGAGTTCATACAAAGCCTACTCTGGGTCCTAGATCTGCCACAGATAATCACTATCGTAGCTATCTTTAAGTGACTTAAAAATTTATCCGAAACTGCCTAGTATGAGATACAGAAAATCTTGCGGACCGAAATAAAAACACATCCGCTCCACTCAAGAACCTTCTTTGATTAATAACCTCGTTTTCTCACGATCCGGATCTCCCTACGGGAGTTTCGTTGTCCTTAGGTTGGTAGGACGTGTTCCTTGCCCACGTCCTGAACTCGGATTGAGTCGACCTGAAAGGTTTCGGCTTAACCAAGTTTATTAACGGCAGTCCTCTGGCCTTCACTGCCAAATCGTCTGCTATTTTATTCCCCCTTACTCCTCAGTGGCCCGGCACCCAGACAATGCGGATCCTCAGAGAAGGCGTTAATCACCTTCTTACACTCCAAGACTGTTCGTGACCTTACCGTCGTGGTTGTTATTGCTCTGATGTCCAGTTTACTGGCCGTTGATCACACACTTGACGTCCACCAGACCGTGATCGAACGGATTTTCGCTTGCAGGACCGTATAATGGTCAGGCAGTCGAAAACAGCTCTGAGTCTCTAATTTCTCAATGTGGACCCCCGGCCCGACTACATAGCGCCCAACATCTGTGAGCATTCCCAATACGCTCCTGAATGTGACAATTTCAGTATAGTTCCCTGTCCAAGATCACTCCTAAGTATTTAACTTTGTCAGGTATCGAAATCCTTTTGTTGTCTATGTCTAGCCCAGTCGTATGCAATCTCCAAGGCCCTTTCCGCCCTTCTCATAGCTGATTCGGATTCTTACCCCTTAGGAGTATTATTACATTGTTTGTATAGCAGACGGATTAAAGTCCCTCCTCAGTCAGCAACCATAATAGTTTATTTGAGCCATTTAATATAGCAAAGGAAGGACTAACAAGTAAAGAGGTTTTAAGTTCGGCCGGGCCGAACTTTGGATACCCACCACCTTGGGTATATATATTCAAACAACCTTCCACCAAAATCCGGTGTAAATTGCATACCTTATGACCCATAGCAGTTATATCGAAATATGTTCCGATTTGGACCAAATACTAATCCGTACAAGTCATTGTTCAATTGTGTATATCAAAATATTGGTCTTTTTAGAAGCTATAACTAAAAATAAACCGATCTGAACCATATGCGACACGGATGTCGAAAAGCCTACGACAACGAACTGTCCCAAATCTCGGCGGAATCGGACAATGAAAGCGCCTTTTATGGGCCCAAAACCTTAATCGAGAGATTGGTCTATATGGCAGCTATATTCAAATCTGCACCGATCTGGGCTAAATTGCCAAAGGACGTCGAAGAGCCTAACGCAACTCACTGTCCCAAATTGCGGCAAAATCGGACAATAAATACGCCTATTATGGCCCCAAAACCTAAAACCGAGAGATCGGTCGTTATGGCAGCTATATCCAAATCTGGACCGACCTGGGCCAAATTGACGAAGGATGTCGAAGGGCCTAACACAACTCACTATCCCAAATTTCAGCAAAATCGGATAATAAATGTGGCTTTTATGGGCTTAAGACCATAAATTGGAGGATCGGTCTATATGGCAGCTATATCCATATCTGGACCCATCTGGGCCAAACTAACGAAGAATGTCGTGGGGTCTAACACAACTCCCTGTCCCAAATTTCAGCAAAATCGGTTAATAAATGTGGCTTTTATGGGCTTAAGACCCTAAATTGGAGGATCGGTCTATATGGCAGCTATATCCAAATCTGGACCAAACTAACGAAGAATGTAGTGGGGTCTAACACAACTCCCTGTCCCAAATTTCGCAAAATCGGATAATAAATGTGGCTTTTATGGGCCTAAGACCCTAAATCGGAGGATCGGTCTATATGGCAGCTATATCCAAATCTGAACCGATCTGGGCCAAATTAACGAAGGATATCGAAGGGCCTAACACAACCCACTGTTCCAAATTTCAGCAAAATTTGGATAATAAATGTAGCTTTTGTGGGCCATAGACCCTAAATCGGCGGATCAGTCCATATGGGGGCTATATCAAGATATAGTCCGATATAGTCCATCTTCGAACTTAACCTGCTTATGGATAAATTAAGAATCTGTGCAAAGTTTCAGCCCAATATCTCTATTTTTAAAGACTGTAGCGTGATTCCAACAGACAGACGGACGGACAAGTCTAGATCGTCTTAGATTTTTACGCTGATCAAGAATATATTGTATATACTTTGTAGGGTCGGAAATGGATATTTCGATGTGTTGCAAACGGAATGACAAAATGAATATACCCCCATCCTTCGGTGGTAATATCGAGTAGAAGTGAATGGATTCTGAAATTTAGATTACTTCTAGACATATTTGTGAAAAATAAGAAACATATTTTCACACAAGAAAATTTCGTCTTTTGGATTGGTAACACTGGATTGGGACCCTATAAATATTTATTTTCGATTACATTCGAAGCTTGAAGATGCATAATTAAACAAGTTAAAACGTATTAAGTTATACCGAGCCGAATTTGATTTGAGATTTCATCAAATTTCGGTGAAAAATGTGCCTTTCACAGCTCAAGACCCTTAATTGGGAGAGAAGTTGTAATGTAAGGTGTAAGAAAGCTCACTGACGCCAATTTCAACAAGAATGGCAGATTGGTCTATATGGCAGCTTTATTTAAACATGATCCAATATGGACTATATTCAGTTTGGACTTAATTTGGGACTCAGGATAAATTGGACAATAAATATGGCTGTAATAGGCTTAAAACCCTAAATCGACAGATCGGTCTATATGGTTGCTTTATGAAAACATGGTCTGATATGGATCTTATTCATTTTGGATATCGGAGGGTCTAGTGCTAGTCCCTGTTCTAAGTTTCAACGAAATCGCATATATGCGACCTGTTTGGCTTTAAAATCTCAATTTATTTTTTAATATTATCTATAACTGATTTTTTATGTCTGGGGAGCCGCTAAAGTTCCTATTTTCTTTATATTTCTTTTATTTAAACTTATTTTCTTTAGAACTTAGTTCTAAGTTTGAACTCAGGTTTATTACTGTGTAATATAAATTTATTGGCCTTGTTGGCTTTTTTATTACAGAACAAATGAAATAAATTAATAATCCGCGGATTGGTCTATATGGTAGATATATCTTAATGTGGTCCAATAAAGACCTCGTTCGGTTTGAATATTAAGAGCCCTACTACAACGCATTCTTGAAAGTTGCAGCGAAATAGGGCAAAAAATGCGGCGGTTATGGGCTTAAGACTCTAAATCGGCAGTTCGGTCAATATGTCAGCTGTACCCAAATATAGTCCGATTTGGCCCGTTCAATAACTTAACCTGCGATTTCTGTTCAACATTTAAAATTTTTAATACTCTAGCGTGGTTGCAAATGGCAGATGACCAGATTCACGGTCAAACAAATGGGCGAACATCGTTCGATCGTGTTAGAATTTTAAGACGTTCAATAAGAACGTTGGCAATGGATATTTCAAAATGTTGCAATGGATGTTTCAAGGTGTTGGTGGATATAAGATGGCATTGAGAGTCATTTGCGAAGTAAACTGAGATTAAGTCGGCAATGAAATTCGAATAGGAAAGTAATGACTTTTAGTAGAAAGTGATTCAAAAATTAAAAGATACCGTCGTTAATGTTATCTCTTGCTTCTTTGGCTGGAAATCATTACCAACTCCTTCGATCAAGTAAAAATTTTTAATTTTTAGTCATCATTTCGCATTAAGTTCTCACACTTACTCCGGCGGTTGCCTAACAGCTCCGGGTCTAAACATTATGGTAGTTGATTTATTTTGCAAATGGGCATTTGCAGAATCCATTTCATACGCCTCTTTCTTGTCACTCCAATCGTATTCCAAACGTTGACGTGCAGAACGATTTTCCACTTGTTGTTGTTCGAAATCTTCCAAAGTCTTTTTCAACAGCTGCCTTATTTCAGCAATCAAAGCCAATTCATTTATCAACTCTTCTTCGGGGGCATCGCGAACTAATTCCGTATCGGGACGACCGCAACGTTTGTCAAGACACTCCTTGGCAATGGATTCGGGTAGTTCTAAAATAACCAAAGATTTCTTCAACCGAACTCTTTCCTCTTCCAAAATGCTAATTTCATCGGCCATGGCTTTGATGGCTGCTCCCAATGTCGTCTTCCATTTGTCAATGAGGTGCGCTCTCTGGCGTACATTGTCCGTGGTCTCAGATTGTGTCTTGTCCACCATTGCAGATATGCGCATTTGCGAGGTCTTTGAGTGGTGCTGATTTCTTGAAAATGAATTAGTATGTCAACCTTTTACTTAAAATTATGTTTCGTATCCAACTAACCTCAAAGCTCTATCGAATACCTGATTGGTGTTCTTAACAGTTTCGAAATTTTTAGCTCTCCACTCACTGGGGCTAAAACGTGTTATTGAATAACGGTCAACGACCGGTCGAGTTCCTGTCAAACCCGCCATGGGACTCCAATCCACTTTGCCTGTTGCCCAGGGCCCAATTGGGCCCATAGGTTGAAGATTTTCTGTAATGAACTTTGCATCGTGTGGTTGGGGTAGATAACAAGCTGGGTTATTTAATTCGTCGGCATGTGGATCAATTGACATCTGAAATGAGCGAAAATTGTAGTTGTTATGAGCTCAGCATTACTAAAATGGAAAATTGGTTTTGCAATTTACATATTGCACGAGAGACCTTCTGGAAGCCATATATATATATGCGAGTATCTGATGAATTATTTTATACCCTCCACCATAGGATAGGAATATACTAATTTCGTCATTCGGTTTGTAAATACTCGAAACATTCGTCTGAGACCCCATAAAGTATATATATTCTTGATCGTCGTGACATTTTATGTCGATCTAGCCATGTCCGTCCGTCTGTCGGTCGAAAGCACGCTAACTTTCGAAGGAGTAAAGCTAGCCGCTTGAAATTTTGCACAAATACTTCTTATTAGTGTAGGTCGTTTGGGATTGTAAATGGGCCATATCGGTCCATGTTTTGATATAGCTGCCATATAAACCGTTTTGTTATGATATCCAATAACTGTGCCAAATATGGTTCAAATCGGTCCATAACCTGATATAGCTGCCATATAAACCGATCTTGGGTCTTGACTTCTTGAGCCTCTAGAGGGCGCAATTCTTATCCGATTTGAATGAAATATTGCACGAAGTATTTTGTTATGATGTCCAACAACTGTGCCAAGTACGGTCTAAATCGGTCCATCACCTGATGTAGCTGTCTGGGGACTTGATTTCTTGAGCTTCTAGGGGGCGCAATTCCTATCCGATTTGGCTGAAATTTTGCATGACGTATTTTTTTATGACTTCCAACAGTTGTGTTCATAACCTGATATAGCTGCCATATAAATCGATCTGGGATCTTAAATTCTGGAGCCTTTAGAGGTCGCAATTATAATCAGATTTGGCTGAATATTTGTACAACGACTTCTCTCATGACCTTTAACATACGTATCAATTATGGTTTGAATCGGTCTATAGCCTGATACACCTCCCATATAAACCGATCTCCCTATTTTTCTTCTTGAGCCTCTATAGAGCGCAATTTTTATTCGAATTGGCTGAAATTTTACACAACGACTTCTACATTTAGTTTAATTATGGTCCGGACCATCGGACCATAAGTTGATATAGCTCCAATATCATAGCAATTTTTTTTTCTTTTATCAGATGTTTGCCTAAAAAGCGATACCGAGAAAAGATCTAGACAGATGCAATCCATGGTGGAGGGTATATAAGATTCGGCCCAGCCGAACTTAGCACGCTTTTACTTGCTTTTAAATATTGCGGGCATACTGAGATGTTAAATAAAACAGTTCCTCTCAATTTTGCAAAAATCGTCTTGTCATTTTCTTGATTCTGTATATAGAGGCCCAAAGTTATAACACTCTGTACAACATTAGTGATGTAAAATGATAAAAATGAGCTTGGTTCGATCGGACCCGCAACCACGGATCCTGATATCAATAAAAACTGACTAACTCAGCTTATATGTTAGGGACTTGAAAAATAATTTCAAATGTTTCGGAATTATATTAGTGCTTTTTTCTATTTATGAACCGATAATGGATGCTTCCAAATCCAATTTTGAAGAAATTTAGCAAAGGCTAAAACAATCTGTACCAAATTATGTGTAGACCGGTAGAAAATTATTCTATTTACATATTATGGAGTTTTTCTAAATCTGAACCCATTTCCACCAAAACTTCATATCGTTGGTTTTTGGGACAATAAAGTGGAATGCATGAAATATGTCGTGATAATTTAATACCACATTCGGGCTCTATGAAATAAGTCCCCAAAATGCTCTACGGAAAACAAAAACAACTATTTTTGTGGAATTATTTATTTTTTTTTTTTTGGATTTATTTTTTATTCATTTTTGGGGAGTTATTTCAAAAATTAACAAAGTCCCCAACTAAGTTTTTGGGGAGTTATTTAAAAAATTAACAAAGTCCCCAACTAAGTTTTTGGGGAGTTATTTCATTTTGTTCTAACAAGCAAAACGTCAAAAGCGAGGACTTATTGAAAAATTGTGAAGATATTAGTGGTCAAAGACGTAACAATGAGCTGCTGTACGTGATAGACCAAGAAATGATCCATCAACGTGAGAGATCAAAAATTGATAGATTTATCAACGTAATGGATAAAAAAATTATCAATCAACATAAGTCTTCTTATCAATATGTGGTTAAATATGAGTATAGATCGCAATCTTGCAAGGCAGGGTGAACTAGCATCCTAACGGCAAAATTATTCAGAGCACAACCACGAAAACGTGGAAGATTATTCTATAGAGCTTAAGGCTTTAAAAGCAACCAAAGTCCCATTGGCGGCGTATCGCCGTATACTAACAATATTATATATTAAAGAAAATATTTTTGACATGAAGCCGAAGGTGTTTATTACGGATTTCGAGCAGGCTATGAGGAAGACCGTGATACAATCTATCCTCAAACCAAACTAGTTGGTTTTTGGTAAGTACTTATAAACAATGAATAGTTATGAATGGTTTATCAAACTGCGATTTAGTGCAATCTTTTGAATACATAATGCGAGTACGCTTGAAGTGCACTGAAACATCTTAAAATAGGTTTATTTGACGATCATGATAATATGGGACTCAAATGAATGGTATTCGGAAGTAGATTAGGAATATGTTCAGGAACAAGAAATATGTTTTATAATTTGTTGATATCGGAAGGGGCGGACCCCGTTACCCCAAAAATACCACCCAAAATCACAAGTGGACAGATCAAGACAATATGAATATCAAATGAAAGGTAGAATATGGTATAAAAAATTGGGTTCAATCACCCAGGATCGCCCTAACCCCAAAATGTCTAAAAGCAGACAAATTGGTCGTCCATATCAACATGGGGCTTAAATGAAAAGTATTTGGTAGTAGATTAAGAATCTGATCTGACAAAATCAGATCGAAGTATAGGGGGCCACCCACCCCCTCCCCTCTCCCAAGAAAAAGAGCTCCAAATGGGCATATGACCCATCATGACTATATGAGACTCGGTTTGTTTGTTTGTTCTGTAGAATCACAAAGTAATAAAAAATATCCGGCAGTAGATTACAAATATGGCATAAAAAATTAAGTCCATGTAAAGGGAGGTCGCCCCACCCCCAAATATGCCCAAAATGGGCATATCAGATGACCATGGCTATGTGCGATTCAAATGAAAGATATTTGGGAGTAGATTAAAAATATGACATTAAAATTTGCATTCAGGTCAAGGTGGCGCTTTTCCTTACGTCAAATGGGTTATTTAACCCATTATGACAATATGGGACTTAAATGAAAGGTATTTGAGAGTATAAAACGAGTTTGATATCCAATTTTGGAGCCAAGTGTTTTGGGGTACGCCCTAAAGCACACCCTAAACTGAAATTCATTTTCGTTGGGAATAAAGAACGAATTTGATATCTATTTTCAGTGCAAAATGCCGGTGGTCGCCCAGCCCCAAAACACCCTGCAAACAGTTCATACCGTTGGGGCTCAAAGTAAAGGGATTTGGGGGTGGACACGAATTTGATATCCATATTTTGGTCGAAATGTCTACCCTAAAAAGCATTTCTCATTACCCCAATTTCAAATATACTAGATGTCAGAGATTGGTAATGCGTTCGTTCGACCAATCACCACAATACAGAGCCATGTGTTTGGGGAGCCGCCCCACCTCAAAATACCTCCCTATTATATAAAAGCTATTTGGGGTGGAAATTTATTGACCGTCAATCACAACTTATTTACCGATCATGCCATTATGGGACTCATATGAAATGTTTCCGAAAGTAGAGCACTAATCTTATATTTACCTTAATGGCGAAGTAACCACCCCCGAAATACCCCCTAAACCCGAAATTTTTATCAATACACTAAAGTAAAAATTTACCCAGAAACCGAGCAAGGGCAAACTTCTCACACATCAATTTTTCATAGCCGAGTCCGAACGGAGTGCTGCAGCGCGACACCTCTTTGGGGGGAATTTTTTACATGACCATGCATGGCATGGTACCTCGCAAATGTCGCCAGCATTAAGAGGGGATAATCACTGCTTTAAATTTTGTCCGAAGTTCCGCCAGGATTCGAACGCAGGCGCTCAGCGTCATAGGCGGACTAAGGCTACATTAGCACGAATTCGATATCCACATTCAGGGCGAAGTGTCCTCACCCTAAAAATATATTAGAGAGTTAAAGAAGGCGCAGCGGAGCGAGCCCTGTCCAGCTAGTAAAGTAGATATATTCTTGATCAACGTAAAAATCTAAGACGATCTAGCCATGTCCGCCCGTCTGTCTGTTGAAATCACGCTACAGTCATTAAAAATAGAGATATTGAGCTGAAACTTTGCACAGATTCTTTTTTTGTCCATATGCAGGTTAAATTCTAAGATGGGCTATATCGGACTATATCTTGATATAGCCCCCATGTTAGGCCACTCGACATCGCACTTCAATTTGGGCCAGATCGGTCCAGATTTGGATATAGCTGCTATGTAGACCGATCTCTTGATTTAAGGTCTTGGGGCCATAAAAGGCGCATTTATTATCCGATTTCGCCAAAATTTGAGACAGCGCGTTGTGTTCAGATTTGAATATAGCTGTCATATAGACCGATCTCTCGATTTAAAGTCTTGGCTCCATAAAAAGCACATTTATAAGCCGATTTCGCTGAAATTTGACACAGTGACTTATGTTAGGCTTTTCGACATGTTTTGGGAAACATCTCAACTGTTCACATCAGTTGAGATGTTTTACACATTCAATTTTTTACACTCAAATTTACATTTTATGATGGCTTATTGTTCAGATTCGTTTTCTCTTGCTATGTCTGTAAAATTTTGATTTATTTTACAAATTTTTGGATAGAAATTTGATTTTTATTATTTGACATTATTCAGGGCTGTGTTTATTTAGCACAATTTAGGCTTTTATTTGGGTTCACAAGCTTTGAATGACTCGTATTTGTGGCAAATGAATCGTTTCGCACTTGTAAAGGGTGATTTTTTTGAGGTTAGGATTTTCATGCATTAGTATTTGACAGATCACATGGGATTTCAGACATGGTGTCAAAGAGAAAGATGCTCAGTATGCTTTGACATTTCATCATGAATAGACTTACTAACGAGCAACGCTTGCAAATCATTGAATTTTATTACCAAAATCAGTGTTCGGTTCGAAATGTGTTCAAATTTTGACAAATTTTGTTCAGCGATGAGGCTCATTTCTGGTTGAATGGCTACGTAAATAAGCAAAATTGCCGCATTTGGAGTGAAGAGCAACCAGAAGCCGTTCAAGAACTGCCCATGCATCCCGAAAAATGCACTGTTTGGTGTGGTTTGTACGCTGGTGGAATCATTGGACCGTATTTTTTCAAAGATGCTGTTGGACGCAACGTTACGGTGAATGAACACATTTCGAACCGAACACTGATTTTGGTAATAAAATTCAATGATTTGCAAGCGTTGCTCGTTAGTAAGTCTATTCATGATGAAATGTCAAAGCATACTGAGCATCTTTCTCTTTGACACCATGTCTGAAATCCCACGTGATCTGTCAAATACTAATGCATGAAAATCCTAACCTCAAAAAAATCACCCTTTATATTGTAAAGGAAAAACGAGTCGTTTTCAGAGTATTATAAAGGGAAAACAAGTAGTTTGCTCAATCTTTATTGAAATATCCAAATATCTTTTTGGAAGATTCAGAGAATATATCATCTGAGTTGAGCTATCAACCGGAAAAAGAATTCCACACGATCCACTGGATTTAAGTATTAAAGTAATAAGTTTTTTGCAAAGACAAAATGCCAAAAGTATTCCTTTTATCGCTAAACATCTGCAAATTTGCAACATATTCCAGCATAGTTTGCAAGCAGATATCATTTCTCAAGGATTTGGCACATATAATTCTCCCTATTGCAGATTAAAGGCTGAAGACTGCCCGCAGGTCTTTAGTGAAATGTGAATTTTTATATACTGAATTATTAAAATTGATATTTTCAGCACATTCCCTAAATGTGTTTCAATCTTTAAAAAATGAAATAAGACCCCAAAAATTATTGGAGGGTTATTTCATTTTCTATTTGGGGACTTATTTCTTTTAATGGGGAATTACTGGAGTTATTTGGGCACACAAATTCAACCTACACCTGATTAAAAAATAACACACGGAGAAACGATACGATACACGGATACGCTGACAGACAGACATAGCTAAACCAAATTAAGAAGAGTATAATTTCGTATTTTGCTAATTGGGGTCAAAAGGAAAAATTCCAAATGAAATCATTCTGCTTTATAGTGCAGGACACTCTCAAATATACTTTATAGGGTAACAGATGGATAGTTTAAGGCAGCGGTGGGTAAACAGGATGGGTGTAGTGTGAGTAGGATTTTAAAATTTACTGTTAAATTGCATTTAAATATTTAGGAACGAGCGCCTAAAATTATGCTATAACTTTTCACAGAAATTTTTTGTTATTAGATGGCGAAAAAATCTGGTTTTGAATATACTCCCACAGAGGACGGATACAAGTGGAATCTAATTTCTCTCAAAATTTGGCAGCAAAAATCAAACTAATAGACCGGTAGCGTTCACACGTATTTTTATGCTATTTGTTTCAGTCGTTATTGATAGAGGTGGGCATTTTAGTTCCTTTAAGTAATAGCTCCTTTCAGTTCCGTTCCACAAAAGGAACTAGTTTCTTAGATACTTTTGAGTGCTTTTAATTGTATATATTAAAACATTCCGACTGTATATGTAATTGATCTTAAAATTTAATTTTTAATAATTTTTTGTACTTTGTTTTGAACAAGTATTAAGTCTCGAATAAAAAACACGAATCGAAGCGCATCAAAACAATGTAGATTTGACAATAAAAAAAATTATGTGTGGATGTCTACACGTTTCAATAGTTATGCCACCACTTTCATTTAATGTGATTGCCGCAAACAATTTATTTTCCTTTGACCTAAATCACAACGTACACAGTCGTTGTTCTTTAAAAAGTTGACTCTTGACCCACCTAAATCATAACGTACACAGTTGTTCTTTAAAAAAGTTGACTCTCTTATTTAGTTGTTGTATGAAGCTGAAAAATATGGTTGTCAATCAGCTGGTCTATAAATTAACAAAAGGGAGGAAAAAAAAGTGTACATGCATAAAAAAAGGAACTATAAGAAGAAAAGAGATGGAACAGCAGTTCCTTACTTGGATAAGTTCCGATGAACTAATTCTATCCGGAACTACCCAACTCTAGGTGTTGAGACAGCAACGAATGAACATGCGCAGGGGTATACAAATCGCTTTGCGGTTTTTATTTGAAAAACAATGACTTTTGTTGATTAAACGCTTGGAAGACATAACAAGTAAAAAGGCGTTAAGTTCGGCCGGGCCGAAATTTGGATACCCACCACCCATAGCAGTTATATCGAAATATGATCCGATTTGAACCAAATACTAATAAGTACAAGTCATTGTTCAATTGTGTATAATAAACTATTGGTCTTCTTAGTAGCTATATCTAAAAATAAACCAATCTGAACCATATACAACATGTATATCGAAAAGTCTAACATAAGTCAATGTGTCAAATTTCAGTTAAATCAGATTATAAATGCGCCTTTTTTGGGGCCAAGACTTGAAATCGAGATATCGGTCTTTATGTCAGCTGTATGCAAATCATGATCGATCTAGACGAAATTGCAGAAATATGTGGAGGGGCTTAACTTAACTCTTTGTCCCAAATTGCGGCGACATCGGACAATAAATGCGCCTTTTGTGGCCCCAAAACCTAAAACCGAGAGATCGGTCTATATGGCAGCTATATCCAAATCTGGACCGATCTGTGCCATAATGCAGAAGTATGTCAAAGGGCTTAACTTAACTTACTGTCCAAAATTTCGGCGACATCAGAAAATAAATGCGCCTTTTATGGGCCAAAAAACCTCAAATCGAGGGATCGGTCTATATGGCAGCTATATTCAAATCTGATCGGATCAGGGCCAAAGAAAGAAAGATGTCGAAGAGCCTAAGATAACTCACTGCCCCGAATTCAGCAAAATCGGATAATAAATGTGGCTTTTATGGGCCTTAGACCCTAAATCGATGGATCGGTCTATATGGCAGCTATATCTAAATCTGAACCAATCTGAGCCAAATTCACGAAGGATGTCGAAGGGCCTAACCCAACTCACTTTCCCATATTTAAGCAAAATCGGATAATAAAGGTGGCTTTTATGGGCCTAAGACCCTAAATCGGAGGATCGGTCTATATGGCAGCTATATCCAAATCTGGACCGATCTGGCCCAAATTGACAAAGGAGATCGAAGGGCCTTACACAACTCACTGTCCCAAATTTCAGCAAAATTTGGATAATAAATGTGGCTTTTATTGGCCTAAGACCCCAAATCGGCCGATCGGTCATGGGGGCTATTTCAAGATATAGTCCAACATAGCCCATCTTCGAACAGACTTATGGACAAACAAGAATCTGTGCAAAGTTTCAGCTCAATATCTCTATTTTTGAAAACTTTATTGAAACTGCGTGATTTTAACAGACAGACGGACGGACATGGCTAGATCGTCTTAGATTTTTACGCTGATCAAGAATATATATACTTTATAGGGTCGGAAATGGATATTGCGATGTGTTGCAAACGGAATGACAAAATGAATATACCCCCATCCTTCGGTGGTGGGTATAAAAAAGTATTTAAAATTTTAAATTTTATGTTTACTTTTGCAAAACACTAATCATTCAGTATAAAAAATGATTTTAAATACTGAAAGAGAGTAAAACATACATACAGTCAGATTTGAATTTTTTACATCCTTGTGATGGGCAGAGCAAGCAGCTCTGCCGAAAAAAATTAAAAAAAAAACAAATTTACAGCAAAAAAAAAAAAAAATAAATAAATAAAATAAAGAAGATACAAATATTGGAAGCTAAGGCTGCCGAAACCCTACATACGTGGATTAAGCCATAGTTGCCTTCACGGGAAAGGAAATAATGGATAAAATGACGCAAACGGCATAATACTGAGAGAAGAATTATGCTTGCGACATGTTCTATATTCATTTCATTTATCTACATTCACAACCATGTGCGAGCTTCAAATTCTTTATATATAATCTATGATACTCCTTAGAAATAGGTTATTATACCCAACACCAAAGGATGGGCGTGTACTTATCTAGCCATTCCATTTGTAACACCTTTAAATATTGTTCTTAGACCCGATAAATAGAGATGAGTTTCTACCGGGTAAATACCCAACGCTTGGGTATTTATTGGGTAATTATATAATAAATTTATAATTTTGCAGATATTTGGGTATAAAAATATTTTGCAAACAATTTTTGATGATTTCGTATTCTTTTTATAAAATCCTGATCTCCTGATCTCATAAAATTGAATTTTAGTTATATATAGCCGCTATATAGACCGATATCTAGACTTAAAGTCTTGAGGCAATAAATTGGTAATTTTTCATCCGTATTCGATGAAATTTGGCATCAAAATCGGAGTGTGGTTCAGATTGGACTATATTTGGATCCAAAACTATCAAAAAAATTTGTTTTTTCTCAAAATTCTTAGGAGTAAGATTTCTGGAATACATTTTCGTATCTTGTTGCATTTGATGGTTTCTATATTAAAAAGAAAAGGCGTGCTAAGTTTGGCCGTGCCGAATCTTGAGAACCCACCACCATGGATTCTGCAATAAATTTATACAAAATAAATTTATAATAATTTTATTCTACATACCTAACTTCTGTCAAACCAGCTAAAATTAAAGCTACTAGGAACCGAACAACGATGATCGAGAGACCGGTTGTACGGTCCAAATTAGCCTATCAGGTTATGGACAGATTTGCACCGTATTTGCACAGTTATTGAAAGTCGTAACGGAATTCCGTGTTTTGATCGGGTGACAGCCATGTGGCTTTGTGAATTTTTATACCCTCCACCATAAGATGGGGGGTATACTAATTTCGTCATTCTGTTTGTAACTACTCGAAATATTCGTCTGAGACCCCATAAAGTATATATATTCTTGATCGTCGCGACATTTTATGTCGATCTAGCCATGTCCGTCCGTCCGTCTGTCTGTCGAAAGCACGCTAACTTCCGAAGGAGTAAAGCTAGCCGCTTGAAATTTTGCACAAATACTTCTTATTAGTGTAGGTCGGTTGGTATTGTAAATGGGCCATATCGGTCCATAACCTAATATAGCTGCCATATAAACCGATCTTGGGTCTTGACTTCTTAAGCCTCTAGAGGGTGCAATTCTTATCCGATTTGAATGAATTTTGGCACGACGTGTTTTCTTATGATATCCAACAACTGTGCCAAGTATGATTCAAATCGGTTCATAACCTGAAATAGCTGCCATATAAACCGATCTTGGGTCTTGACTTCTTGAGCCTCCAGAGTGCGCAATTCTTATCCGATTGAAATGAAATTTTGCACGACGTGTTTTGTTATGATATCCAACAATTGTGCCCAGTATAGTTTAAATCGGTCCATAACCTAATATAGCTGCCATATAAACCGATCTTGGGTCTTGATTTCTTGAGCCTCTAGAGGGTGCAATTCTTATCCGATTGGAATGGAATTTTGCACGACGTGTTTTGTTATGATATCCAACAACTGTGTGCAGTATGGTTGAAAACGGTTCATAACCTGATATAGCTGTCATATAAACAGATCTGGGGATTTGACTTCTTGACCCCTAGAGGTCTTGAGCTTCTAGAGAGCGCAATTCCTATCCGATTTGGCTGAAATTTTGCATGACGTATTTTATTTTTACTTTCAACAACTGTGTCAAATAAGGTTCAAATAGGTTCATAACCTGATATAGCTGCCATATAAACCGATCTGGGATCTTGACTTCTTGACCCCTAGAGGTCGCAATTATTATCCGATATGCCTACGACGGATCCTCTCATGACCATCAACAAACGTGTTTATTATGGTCTGAATCGGTCTATAGCCCGATACAGATCCCATATAAATCGTTTTCTCTATTTTACTTCGTGAGCCCCAATGGGCGCAATTCTTATACGAATTGGCTGAAATTTTACACAGGTCTCCAACATATAATTTAATTGTGATCCGAACCGGACCATATCTTGATATCGTTTTAATAGCAGAGCAACTCTTTTCTTATATCCTTTTTTGGCTAAGAAGAGATGCCGGGAAAAGAACTCGACAAATGCGATCCATGGTGGAGGGTATATAAGATTCAGCCCGGCCGAACTTAGCACGCTTTTACTTGTTATATATAAGATTATGTGTATTAAGTGTTACGCATAAATGTGTGAAATTTTGCACACAGTGTTCTGTTATGACTTCCAACAACTATGCCAAGTACTGTTTAAATCGGTCAAGAACCTGAAATTTTGCATGTGGTGTTCTGTTAAGACTCCCGGTCCGGATCGGCCAAGAACCTGATATAGCTACCATATAAACCGATCTCCCGATATGACTCCATGAGCCCCTGAAAGTCGCCAATTTTTCCGATTTTACTGAAATTTTGCACACATTGTTCTGTTATGACTCTCAATAACTGTGTTAAGTACGGTCCGAATCGGTCTATATCCAGATATAGTTGCCATATTTTAGTAGAATTCATGGTGGTGGGTTCTCAAGATTCGGCCCGGCCGAATTTAGCGCGCTTTTATTTTATGTTGAAATATGGTGCTGCTAACTACTGTTTATTGCAGCGGCAAAATCTATTCTCAAAATCCTCAACCCATTATCGGACAATGAACACCACACAAGTCGGAGGTCAAAGTTCCAGCCTGTGCGGTGCTCATAGTTATGCCTTGTCGGACGGGAAAAGCACTAGTCTAGACTGCTAGAAATGATTTTTACACCCTCCACCATAGGAGGGGGACCGAACAAAGTATGTATGTTCTTGATCGTCTTGACATTCTTAGTCGATTTAGCCCCGTCCGTCCGTCTGGCGAATGCACGCTATCTTTCGAAGGAATAAAGTTAGGTACTTGAAATTTTGCACGAATACTTAGTGTAGGTCGGTTGGGATTACGAATGGGCTTTATGGGTCCACTTTTTAATATAGCTGCCATATAAACCGATCTCGATTCTTGATTTCTTGAGCCGGTAGAGGGCGCAATTAATATCCGATTTGGCTGAAATTTTGCACGAAGTAGTTTGTTTTATTTTTCAACAACTATGCAAAGTATGATCTAATTCGGATCATAACCTGGTATTGCTCCCATATAAACCGATCTTCCTATAATACTTCTTGAACCTCTAGAGGGCGCAATTATATCCGATTTAGCTAAATGACTTCCACTTTGGTCTCTAACAGTCAAACCAAGTATGGCCCCAATCATTACATGGTATAGCTCCAATAGCATAGCAATTCCTATCCATTTTGCTTTGTTTGCCTATAAGAGATATCTGGCAAAGAACTTGACAAATGCGATCCATGGTAGAGGGTATACAAGATTCGGCCAGACCGAACTTAGCATGCTTTAACTTGTTTACCATCGATTTAATGTAATTTGGTTAGCCACCATCATAGGATAGGGCGATATTAATCTTGTCTTGCCGTTTGTGTGTTAAGTTTAAGTGGCAGTCTGCCATCAGACTTACTTAGACGTTTCCGTCCATTGTGATACCACAGGCACAAGAGAAGGAATATGTCTTCTAGTTCCCAACAACTTGCGAATGTTCACATCCGCTAAATAAGATAAGTTCTCAAAGAAATGAGAACCTAAAGTGGAACTCCTTCTGACTGCCAGTGTGGGATACACACACAGCAGATGTTCTACAGTCTCTTCTTCCTCGACGTCCTCACAGCTTGTGTAGAAGTCGTTACTTGCAACCTTCAGACTGTCAGCATGTTTTCTGATCAGAGAGGGACCTGTCATGACGGACACAATAATTGATACATCTGTACTAGCCAGCGACATCAAAGCGGTAGACCTCTTGAAGTCTAGATTAGGTCACATAATTTCGGAATGTTCATAACCCCCCTTTTGTAACCATCTATCATTCGTTAAAGCGGTACAAAAATCTGTGGAAAAAAAAATTTTGTTCTATTTTTATACCCTCCACCATAAGATGGGGGGTATACTAATTTCGTCATTCTGATTGTAACTACTCGAAATATTCGTCTGAGACCCCATAAAGTATATATATTCTTGATCGTCGTGAAATTTTATGTCGATCTAGCCATGTCCGTCCGTCTGTCCGTCCGTCTGTCTGTCGAAAGCACGCTAACTTCCGAAGGAGTAAAGCTAGCCGCTTGAAATTTTGCACAAATACTTCTTATTAGTGTAGGTCGGTTGGTATTGTAAATGGGCCATATCGGTCCATGTTTTGATATAGCTGCCATATAAACCGATCTTGGGTCTTGACTTCTTGAGCCTCTAGAGTGCGCAATTCTTATCCGATTGGGATGAACTTTTGCACGACGTGTTTTGTTATGATATCCAACAACTGTGCCAAGTATTGTTCAAATCGGTCCATAACCTGATATAGCTGCCATATAAACCGATCTTGGGTCTTGACTTCTTGAGCCTCTAGAGTGCACAATTCTTATCCGATTGGGATGAACTTTTGCACGACGTGTTTTGTTATAATATCCAACAACTGTGCCAAGTATGGTTCAAATCGGTCCATAACCTGATATAGCTGTCATATAAACCGATCTTGGGTCTTGACTTCTTGAGCCTCTAGAGTGCGCAATTCTTATCCGATTGGAATGAAATTTTGCACGAGGTGTTTCGTTATTATATCCAACAACTGTGTTAAGTATGGTTCAAATCGGTCCATAACCTGATATAGGTGCCATATAAACCGATCTGGGGTCTTGACTTCTTGAGCCTCTAGAGTGCGCAATTCTTATCCGATTTGACTGAATTTTGGCACGACGTGTTTTGTTACGATATCCAACAACTGTGCCAAGTATGGTTCAAATCGGTGCATAACCTCATATAGCTGTCATATAAACCGATCTTGGGTCTTGACTTCTTGAGCCTCTAGAGGGAGCAATTCTTATCCAATTTGGCTGAAATTTCGCAAGATGTTTTTTATTGTTACTTTCAACAACTATGTCAAATAAAGTACAAGTCGGTTCATAACCTGATATAGCTGCCATATAAAACGATCTGGGATCTTGACTTCTTGAGCCTCTAGAGGTCGCCATTATTATCCGATTTGCCTGAAATTTTGTACGACGGATTCTTTCATGACCATCAACATACATGTTTATTATGGTCGGTCCATAGCCCGATACAGCTCCCATATAAATCGATCTCTCTATTTTACTTTTTGAGCTCACAAAGAGCGCAATTCTTATTCGAATTGGCTGAAATTTTACACAGGTCTCCAACATATAATTTAATTGTGGTCCAAACCGGACCATATCTTGATATCGCTCTAATAGCAGAGCAAATCTTTTCTTATATCCTTTTTATTTTGCCTAAGAAGAGATGCCGGGAAAAGAACTCGACAAATGCGATCCATGGTGGAGGGTATATAAGATTCGGCCCGGCCGAACTTAGCACGCTTTTACTTGTTTTATGTTTGCCTTTTACTTGTTTTGATTACTTTAGGCATTTTTTAGAAATTTTGGAATATTACTATAAATAAGCTACCTGATCCATCCATCCAGCTGTATGAGCCAGTGTTTATGATGACCATCAATTATCGATTTGTCGCCGTTCGCAGCAAGTGGGCCTCTGTTACTCAACAACGTGGAAAATTTTGCGGAAGGATTTAGGTGTGAAGCTTTTCAAAATACATCTGGTGCAAGAATTGAAGCCGAACGACCTACCACAGAGCAGAATTTTTGGTGAATGGGCTCTTGGAAAGTTGGCCGATTGTTTCAATGGGTACGTAAGTAAGCAGAATTGTTGATTTTGGAGTGAAGATCAGCAAAGTATTGCAAGTGCTACCAATGTATCCAGAAAAAGTCATAGTTTGGTGCGGTTTATGGGCTGGTGACATCATTGGACCGTACTTCTTCAAAGATGATGCGAATCGAATCATAACTGTGAATGGATCGCGCTATCGTGAGATGATGTCCAACTTTTGTTGCCCAAAATGCAAGACCTTGACTTGCATAATATGTAGTTTCAACAAGTCGGTGCCATATGCTACACAGTACTCTTAACAATGGACTTTTGATTTTTGAGAGGCGAGTTCGGAGAACATTTTATTTCACGTTCGGGACCGGTCAATTGCCCGCTTAGACCGTGCGATTTAACGCTTCAATTGACGCATTTTTTCGTGAGATGCCGGCCGAAATGTTGGAAAGAGTATGCCAAAATTGGACTAAGCGAATGGACCATTTGAGACGCAGTCACGGTCAACATTTGTATGAAATAATCTTCAAACATTAAAGTATATGGACCGTACTATCGACTCAAATAATGATTTCATACATTTTTCGGAATTTTATGATTATTTTTTTAAAAACTTTCCATAGCTCTTAAAAAATCACCCCTTAAAATCAAAAGAAAAAATACTATTCAGTGGTGATTATAAACATCCACTGAGACACATATTTACATTTCTATTGTATACCCTCCACCGTAGTATGGGGAGTATGCTAATTTCGTCATTTAGTTTGCAACACCCCAAAATATGCGTCTAAGACCCCATAAAGTATATATATATTCTTGATCGTCATGACATTCTAAGTCGATCTAGCCATGTCCGTCCGTCCGTCTGTTGAAAGCACGCTAACTTTCGAAGGAGTAAAGCTAGGCGCTTAAAATTTTGCACAAATACTTTTATTATTGTAGGTCGGTTGGGATTGTAAATGGGCTATATAGGACCATGTTTTGATATAGCTGCCATATAAATCGATCTTGGGTCTAGACTTCTTAAGCTTCTAGAAGGCGCAATTACAATCCGATTTGACTGAAATTTTGCACGAGGAGTTTTGGCAAAGCCGATCTTTTGATACCCTTCACCTGCAAGTCGTTGAAATTAAAATTTGAAATGAAGAAATTTGACCAAACTCCGTACATATTGTGGGAGTCATAGAGAGCATCGCTGTCCAACATTTTTAGAAAATCGGTTAATAGACGTGCTTGAAAATCCCTGAAATGAATATATATGGGACTATATCTAAATCTGAACCGATTTCTATGAAATTCAACAACAGTATTGGGAGCCACATAATTAGAATATTAGTCCAAATCAAACGAACACATATATATGGCAGCTATATCAAAATCTAAATCGATTTTTTCCTGTGCCAGTGCCAAGTTTGAAGACAATCGGAGGAATATTACGACCTGTACTTTTTATACGAATTAACATGGACAGACAGACGACAAAGCTAAATCCAATCAAAAATTGATTTTGAGTCGATCCGTGTACTTATCAATGGGCCTTTCTTACTTCCTTCTGGGTGTTACAAACAAATTCACTAAGTTATAATACCCTGTACCACAGTAGTGTTAAAGGGTATCAATACAAATATAAACTGAGTTAGGTGGTGGACGGTACCTAAGATTCGTCTGGATGCGTAGAAGAAAATGACCTTAAAGGTCAATCGAGTTTTAACAAGTAAACAAGCATTAACCCTATAATTCCAGACCGTCGATTCCCATTTCCGATTTAGTAATTTAATAATATTTATATATATATGTATATAAATTGGGTTGCCCAAAAAGTAATTGCGGATTTTTTAAAAGAAAGTAAATGCATTTTTAATATAACTTAGAATGAACTTTAATCAAATATACTTTTTTACACTTTTTTTCTACAGCAAGCTAAAAGTAACAGCTGATAACTGACAGAAGAAAGAATACAATTACAGAGTCACAAGCTGTGAAAAAATTTGTCAACGCCGACTATATGAAAAATCCGCAATTACTTTTTGGGCAACCCTATATATAATTTTTGTTTTTAATTTTTCAGATAAAGTAAAAAAAATTCTTTGTGATTTATTAAGACAGTGTGTTTTCACTGTAAATTTTTATACCCTATACCACAACTGTGGTACAAGGTATTATAAATTTGTGCATTTGTTTGCAACGCTTAGAAGGAGAAGAGCTAGACCCGTTGATAAATATATCGATCGGCTTAGAATCACTTCTTGATTCGATATAGATATGTCCGTCTGTTTGTCCATGTATTCTTGTGATCAAGGTACATGTTGCATTTGTTGTCCGATTAATATAAAATTTTGCACAATATTGGTTTAGATTTAGTTATAGCTGTCATATATATCTTTCATCCGATATGGTTTTTTAAGGCTGTAGAAGCCACAATTTTGGTCCAATCTTTACAAAATTCGGCATGATGTTTTATTTCACGTCATAATATGTGTTCATATTTTCTTCAAAATCGGGCCAGATTAAGATATGGTTCCCATATATATCTTTAATCCGAAATGGCCTTTTAAGGCTAGATATAGCTTCCATATATATCTTTCATCCAATATGACTTTAGAACTCACAATTTTAGTTTAATATTAACAAGATTTAGCACAAGTGGTTTTATTTGACGTTAAATTGAATAAAATTCGATTAAAATTTGAATTAGCACCCACACATATCTTTCATCACACTTTAAAAGCCACAATTTTGGTCCGTCCTTTAGAAAATTTTTCCCTTTAGCGAAGAAAGTTGCATTTTAATGCTATGGAGCTGTAGCTGTACCACAAAAAATGAATATGACCCCGTTCTTGGACGGTGGATATAAAAATCATGCTACCTATTGTCAATATTAAAAATTTTAAATGAGCTATCAATTAGACTAGGTTAGGTTAGAATTAGGTTAAACTTTGCTCGTTGGTCACACTCTGTACTTACGGCAAAATGTCCTTCTCTTGGTGGTCCTTCTTCAATGTGGTGGTGCATTTCACATTGTCCTTCGCCTTCCGCAGGGGGAATGGGCTCCTTAGAAGATATTGAAAGCAACAAATTTTTCAATGGTGAAGATGATATAAAAAACAAAATTTTACCTCATGACAGCATTCCTCATGTGAAGCCATAGTGCACCTTAAGAATGCAATTGGAAAACTAATAAAATTTAACAAAAGTTAACAAATATATTGTACTAAACGAAACAAACATCAATATGAACGAACTAAGGAATTTGAACATTTATTTTGACATCGTAAACAAAAGGCAAAATTGTTGTTAAGGGTTTTTTCCAAGTTGATATGTCGTAGGCATTCAAATAACAAGTTGCTTCTCTCCTTAGAGCACTATATCCAGAACAGGTAGCTTTATAGGTCTTTTAAGGGTTGAAAACAGCATTTTTTCATTTATCCAATGAAGGTTTACGAAATTTCTGAAAGTATTTAATTGTAAACTCCAATACGTTCTGTGGCTTATACTTAATGACATTTAGTAGAAAATCCATTAGAAAAGGGCACAATTCTGCATGTTTGTTAAAATAAGCTATGGCATTGTCATAGGTAAATTTCTTTTTCTCACGGTATTGACCCAGCAATTCATTTTGACAACGCCACATTAATTCCATCTTGGGTACAATGCGTTCGTTGGTCTCTATAAAACCTTTGGTTTCGTGCAGAATATAGTGAAAGCCATGCCAATAATGCAGAATCATTTTCCCATTCGAGTTGTAGAAAGTCTCAGAGACCTCTTGGGGATAATTGTTAAAATATTGAATGTTTACCACTCGAATGGCATTTGTAAACGTGCGGTGAAACATCTTAATTCGTTTTCGTTCCTCATGAACGGTCAGGTGACAGCGAAGGATTTTGCCTGGAAATATTTTAAGATTATTTAAATAAACATTTAATCGTTAATTGTTAAGAAAATTTTACAATTTTCTTAACAATTTTATATATATATATATTTTTTTTTATTTTTTTAAGTTTTCGGTTTTAGTTTAGTAATGCGATCATTAACCATATATCGATGCAAATTTTAAAATTGTTATGGCTTAAAGGATATTTATTAGATGACCTTTTAAACGTACCGAATAAATTCATGGTATAAAAATTAAAATTGCCACGAAAACGATTCACTATCAAGTAGCGTATGAGCAGCATTATACCTCCATCGAGTAGAAAGATATCATCATGTCCCTTGATATTAATGAAAGTTTTAAATCGCTGAACATCATTATTGATTTTAGTTTCACGGCGTCCCACCAAACTGTCCTCTTTCGAGCGGACATCTAATGTTCGTTCCTGAATAGATATCATAGAGTCAAAACATTTAAATTCATTATACATTGTGATATTCTAATGATATTCTCCTCCAATTTAAAATCAGGTTAAACGTTAAACTTACAATTCTTGCTTTGTCCACATAGTCATGCTCACTTCGCTTTTCACAAATCAAACGCAGTTTATCGTCATATTTTCCCTTAACACAATGGCCTCTGGAATATTTACCGCAACCTTTTGCGATATTGCTTTTGGCAAAGGCCACATAGCCATCATAACTTTCCTCTACAAGAAAATTAAATTCACCAACTTCTTTTAGTTCACGTTCCATTAAAATTTTCGTCTCCCCATTTAATGTGCAACCGTTGGCTTGTAGTTCGGAAATATACATCTTATCCTCAAACAACAAGGCCTGTTTGTCAGTGGGCATGTCCGTGGCGGCTAATTTCCATTCCTGATTTTGTAATTGAAATTCTGGAGGTTCGACTTTGTCCAATACGGCCGAAAAAATACTATCCAAACTTATTTCATCTTCCGGTTTCAATATGAATTTCTTTTGACAAGGCAGCGATTCGAAGGATTTGCTGATTGAAGAATTTTTCATGTCGTTGACCACACAATCTTTGAGGCAAGGAGAATCTGACAAGAATAACGATAATGTATAATTAATGCTTCTAAGATAGAACCTCATGTATTTTTTACCCATTTTGAACTAAATGAGAAATATTGATTTTGTTTATTCTTGATGTTTTAAATATAATATTTACAATTAGGAAAATGTGTATCTCAGTAAAGGAATTTTCGTTTGTCTAGCTTCTAGTTTACTGTAGGGAGAAAAACATAGATAGACTTTTTATATAATTTACTAGCTGGCCTGGTGTGCTTTGCCTGACCTTTGCCTTGCCAATACCCATCCGGTTGACCATTACGGTGTTATTATACCCTCCACCATAGAACGGGGGTTGTACTAATTTCGTCATTTCGTCTGTAACACCTCGAAATATGCGTCTAAGATCCCATAAAGTACATATATTCTTGATCGTCATGACATTTTAAGTCGATCTAGCCATGTCCGTCCGTCTGTCGAAACCACGCTAACTTTCGAAGGAGTAAAGCTATGCGCTGGAAATTTTGCACAAATACTTCTCATTAGTGTGGGTCAGTTGGTATTGTAAATGGGCCATATCGGTCCATGTTTTGATATAGCTGCCATATAAACCGATCTTGGGTCTTGACTTCTTGAGCCTCTAGAGGGCGCAATTCTTATCCGATTTGAATGAAATTTTGCACGACGTGTTTTGTTATGATATCCAATAACTGTGCCAAGTACGGTTCAAATCGGCTCATAACCTGATATAGCTGTCATATAAACCGATCATGGGTCTTGATTTCTTGAGCCTCTAGAGTGCTCAATTCTTATCCGATTTGCCTGAAATTTTGTACGACGGATCCTCTCATGACCATCAACATTCGTTTTTATTATGGTCTGAATCGGTCTTGCCTGATACAGCTCCCCAATAAATCGATCTCTCCATTTTACTTCTTGAGCCCCCAAAGGGCGCAATTCTTATTCGAATGGGCTGACATTTTACACAGGTCTCCAACATATAATTTAATTGTGGTCCAAACCAGACCATATCTTGATATCACTGTAAATGCAGAGCAAATCTTTTCTTTATATAAGATTCGGCCCGGCCGAACTTAGCACGCTTTTACTTGTTTTATTTGAAAAAGTCATTCAAAGAACTTGACAAATGAGATCCAATATGGAGTGTATATAAGATTCGGCCCGGCCGAACTTTGCACGCATTTACTTGTTTTTCTTATATCTTGGCTAATTTTAGTCCGACTTAATGCGGTTCGGACTCACTGAACAAATTTTGATATATGTTTGAAATTTATTACTTTCGCATTTGACATTAATATTTTTAAATTTTTGAAAATTTCTATTTACGTGGATTACCCACCCGGATGACCACTTTAGATTTGAATGAAGTAAATGCACTTAAACCCATTTTCCTTTTGTTTTAGTATTTAGAGCGCAACACCAAGCCGATTACTGGCTTACATAGTGGAATGGGCGGATCAACATCCGCATCCTATTTTCAACCAAACCTAACCTAACCTAAATGCACCTTAAGATTATTTATTTCATATTGTACGTACTTTTTTTTACAAAGATATGGTGCTTATTATGTTTTGGAGCAGTTTCGCAATTGGTTTAAATAAATATTTTTATAAACATTGCCTAATTTTTTTGGGTGTTCCTCGCAGAAGGAGTCACATGGTTTGATACTGCATTTTGATAGCTTGGAGGTAGCGAAAAGTTTAGTATATCCGCTTGTAGCGCTGAAGGCATGGGTTCTAATTCTGGCCCTTAATAATAGTATCGGCTTTAAGCGAAGAAAGACTAAGCATCCTCCAAAAAGTTTAGTTCAGTCTCTCACTGGAGAACTTAAAATGTGTATATATAAAAAATTTGAACTCATCATTAATCGTCTTGTGTATCGTAGTCGATTAAGTCGCGCACAAGATTGCACAGGAGCAACAAACATATGTTATATTATGTAGAACATTTACCTACTACGGTTAGAAACGTTGATATAACAACCAATTAACAGTTGACGCGCGTATATATGCTATAATGCGGAAAACTAGAGAAGCTTAACCCACAAGAGAAACCAGAACGTTTTTTGAACCGAAGCAGATGTGGTTCGATTGCGGTCTCGTAGAAATATGAAAAGAAAGCTCGGGAAATATAGAAAACACCACACAAACATCAATACACAGAAAAAATATAGACCTAAATTTGACCGATTAAATATGGTATTGACATATAAAAAACTTTTCAAACAAGGTGTTAATTGCTTTTATGATTTTTGACATAGAAATTTGATTTCCTTTTGTATCACGGTGATTGGTAACCAAGGCATACATTGAACATACTTTTAATTGTACGAATTAAATTGTTATTTAATAGTATTAATTGAGCATTGATCAAGGTAATATTTTGTTCCCTTTCGCACATATGTAATGCGAAAAGCAGTGAGAAAAAGTCAAATATACATATGTCTCGCTTATATCATATACAGACAAAAAGTAGAGTGGCTAGACAAAAAAGAAAAAAAATCAAGAAAATTAAAAGTGCAAATTTTCATCTCTCCATGTAATATAATTTATTAATTTATAAATTCAAAGTAAAACAAAAAAAATTTTGTGAATAACCTTACGCTGAAATAGTGAAGAGCGGAAAAATAGGATGTGAAAAAATAGAATGGAAGAATTCCAAACATTCCCCTGGCGGTGAAACCGGGTCACTCTCGACTCAAGGACTTTAGGCCCATTAGTATGTTGTCTTGGAGACATTTGAGAGATTGTTGGTAGTTGGTAGTTGGCTACCAGCATGCCTACACCAAGGATCGGTCAGTTGATAGTGCCCTCAAAGACGTGATGGGTTACATAGTGTGGAACTTGAGAATAGAGGACTTCATTTTGGCGGCCTTCTTGGATATAGAAGGGGCTTTTAATAACTCGGAGTTGTGGACCATTCGCTGTTCTCTGGTTGCCCCACCTGTTCAGGTGAATTGGTTTGATGTTATGCTCAAGGGTACAATTATCAACACGCCACGCCGCACGGATGAGGGTTCGTTGAAACTCTTGGTTATACATGCAATTCGCTGGTACTTCGATGCTGACGACGTCGTTGTTTTAAGGCACGCTGAGGAAGTTGACGAGATAGGCGAAAGCCAATGACATTGGCGTAAAACCAAGGAAGACAGAGATGGTCTTGTTCACTAGAAGGAGGAGATATGGCGAGTTCAGGGGACCGGTCCTTGATGGAGTGGAGCTGTCGCTCTCTCCGGAGGCTAAATACCTGGGTGTTATTCTTCGCCAGAAATTGAACTAGAGAAGAAATATTGAGGAGAGAGTAAGGCGGGGGCCCATGCGCTTTACTCATGTTGCAACTGAATACGGTCTACTGGATTTACACTGCTGTGGTTCGGCCGATACTTACCTATGGGTGACTGGTGAGGCACCGGGCAATACAGACCTTGGATTGTTGGTGGGAGCCCTGAGCAGCCACTGCAATATCAGGACACTCACATGGCGATAGGCTCGGGGAGATGAGGGTTTCTGCAGGGTCTGTGAGGAGAGGAGGAGTCGGAGACGATTGAGCAATTGCTGTGCCAGTACCCCACGATGATGGGGAGAAGGTGTAGTATTATGGGTGAACACCTCTTCTCTTCAATGAGCTCTCTACAATTTTCTACCCCCGAGTCATTCTGGAATTCTACAAGGGTCTGGAATGACTGACGGGGTGTCCCTCTAGTCGGTGAGATTTTTTTGGTCTCCATGCGGGCTTTTCAGTTTGTATTCATATTTTTTTTACTAATGGCCTTAGTTTTTCTCTTCTCTCCTACTTCTTTTGTTTCTTGGATGAACACTATGGTCCAGAGATCTCCGAGTGAAGCGGTTGGCAACTGCGGTGTCCTTTAACCTAATCTAACCGAAGTTCCATATTGTCCCCATCGATCTGCATGCTTGTAGAGTTATTGTGGTTGGGGCCACATTTCCAATTATTGATTTTGTTGTCATCTTTCAAAAAACTTTCATTTGAATACCATATTGTCCCAATCGGTCTACAATTGATTACGAAGAATTGACAAGAATCAAATAGAGAAAGACTTTCAATTTATTCAACTAGCTAGTGCTTAATTAATATCTCAAAAGCTTTTGATAAAGTCGTTAATATTGATATAGATTTTTTATTGATTGAAATTCTTCGAAGCAGATGGAAATTTCCGGGATTAATGAAAGGAAGCAATATCAAATGAATTTAATGGGGACATGATCAGAACCCATCGCACTAGGTTCAATTAAATTTTTTAAAATAATTATACATTTTCCCAACAATGAATGAACAAGGGATACTTCTCTTATATCAATGAGTGCAGTCCGATTAAAGTTGTTGCTCAATGGCATCATTTTAGAGCACAACATAAATCAGCATTATCTACGTTCCCAAAATTTAAACTGTTGTCTCCAAATGTATAAAAATGCAGCGTTGGATGACACATTTGTAAAATAAATGCTAAAAATATCGGGGTCGAGATAAGTCGAAATGGGCCTACAACTTTATATAGTTCCGATACTCACTGGTCTTCCAATTTTACTTCTTAATCTTCTTTATGAAGAATAGCTTATCTTAATACAAAATCCAAAAATCCTGGTAAAGATCAACTTTGTTCAGTATATTTTTGTTAATCTAATATTTTATAGTACTTAGCTCCTTCATGTTTTATATGTACATGTTGAGATATTTCACTTTAATGATCATATATTCCTTTAAAAGGCTAAATAGCTCTATTGTTATAGCAATTTTTATACATTAAACATATTTAGGATATCCAATTAAGTTAATGCACGTATGTATTTGAGAATTTGTTTGTATCCCAACTATAAATGACCATCAATTAAATCCATAAATAATGGTCATCGATTAATTGACGACAGACGGATAGAAGGGCAAACAAATTGTGGCGTAAGGTTAAATGGTAGAATTGCTTTAATTTCGTAAAAACAATTTCTGGGGAAATGCCATGGCTCCCCATCATACTTGCTAACCCCATAACTGCGAATTGGGTAAAGTGAGTCAAAAACTAACTGTCGCCAAGCTACAAGCAGTCGATGAAGATACGATGTAAAGTTATTTATCAATTGACCAAAACACAAGAAATAAATGGCCGCCGCTCAAAAAATGTCTTGCCTTCTATTCCATTTCTATTCCATTTCTATTCCTTCTATTTGTTTCTTTAGTAACAAACAATATCACCATCCGTATTATAGTACTAATCTTAGGACATAAATCTGAGTGCGAAAAATGTTATCCTTTGAATGGTCACGAGAACGACACAGTGGACAACGTTGGATAACTATGTATATACGTTTATTTATTATCTTCTTATATATAAAAATCAATTTGTGTTTGTTTGTCGGTTTGTTTGTTTGTGTGTTCATTATAGACTCAAAAACGGCTGAGCCGATTTTCTTGAAATTTTCACAGATGGTGCATAATGATCCCGTGGTGAAAATAGGGTACTACATTTTTTGATATTTGCAGGGGGTGGATGGTGCAATTTAAGCGAAATTTTGCGTGCTCTCTTAAGTTACCTAAAAAAAAATTTGGTATCCAAATTTCGGATGGGGTACCTAGGGGCCAGCCCCACCCCCAAAACATACCAAATATATATATATATATATACACCAAATGAATGGTATTTAGGAGTAGAAAACATATTGTCCAATATCCAATTGTCGGACTAAGTGTTTGGGGGACCAAAACCACCCCTAGATCGGACATATTTACCGGCCTTGGCAATATGGTACTCAAATGAGAGGTATTTGCGAGTAGAATACGAATTTGGTATCCAAATGTGGGAGCAAGTTTCTGGGGGTGCACCCCTTCCCCAAAATATCACCCAAGCAGGACTTATTTACTGATCATGGCAATATGGGGCTCAAATAAGAGGTATTTAAGTGTAGAATACGAATCTGGTATCCAAATGTGGAACCCAAGTGTATGGGGGCCGCCCCCTCCAAAAACAACCACCAAAGAGGACAAATTTATTACAACAGCAATATGGGGCTCAAATGAAAGGTCTTTGGGAGTAAAGCACGAATCTCATATCATAGGGGCCTACCCCGACCACATAACACCTCCCATATAAGACGTATTTGCTGATCATTCCAATATGGGGCTGTAATAAGAAGTATTTTAGAGTAGAACACGAATCTGATATATATTTTCAGGGCCAAGTCACTGAACGGCTGCCCTTCCCCCCAAAAAAACCCGAAACCGGTCATGTTTGCCGACTATGGAAATATGGGGCTAAAATGAAACGTATTTGGGAGTAGACCATGAATCTGATATCAACATTCGGGACCTCCCTAGGTGACGTCCCACACCCTTAACAACCCGAAACCGGTCATGTTTGCCGACTATGGAAATATGGGGCTAAAATGAAACGTATTTGGGAGTAGACCACGAATCTGATATCAACATTCGGGACCAACTCCCTAGGTGACGTCCCACACCCTTAACAACAACAACGCCCAAATAGGACGTATTTGCTTACCATGACAATTTTGGGTCTTAAAGGGAGTGGATCTCGATGTTGATAGTTTTTAGGGCCCATACCCTTAACCGGACATATTTGCTGACTTTTGGTTTAAATGAAAGGTATTTGAGAATAGAAAACGAATTTGATATCCAATTTTCAGGCCAATGGCAATATGGGGTTCAAATAAATGGTATTTGAGAGTAGAGCACAATGCTGATATATTTTCAGAGCTAAGTGTTTGGGGGACACCCCACTCCCCAAAACACTCCTAAATCGGGCATATATATATATATATACCAACCCCGTTAATGTGGGACTCAAATGAGAGGTATTGGGGGTCTACACCTTCCCTGAAACACGCCACAAACAACAATTATATACTGACCATCGCAATATGGGCTTCAAATAAAGGTATTTCGGAGTAAAATACCAATCTGATATCCAAATGTGGGACCATGTAACACCAAAACACCCCCCAAAGAGTAAAAATTTTGGGGCCAAATGTTTGAGGACGCCTCATCCCATAAACTTCGCTTACTGATGAAGTACCGTGGGACTCAATTTATCATTTTGACTCTGTGGATGAACAAATATCATTTGTTCAAAATCATATCTGTTCAATATACAATCGATGTGTTCCAGAGAAAACAATAACAATTAAATATTCACAACCACCTTGGTTTAACCAGCGAATAAAAACTTTGATTGATGAAAGAAACTTTTCATATAGACGTTGGAAACGTTTTAGAACCTCACAACTACATGAACATTTTAAAAATGCTAGAAGAGCTGTTGGAAAGTGTATAACTGAGGCAAAGTCATTGTATTTTCATAATAAATTTCAGAATGCTGTTAATAGTCGATCTAAATGGAATGAGATACGAAAAATTGGCGTTGGAGAAAAACGCAATACTCAGCTGGAACCCAACATGAACATAAATGAACTAAATGAGAATTTTGTTTCAATAAACACTGTCTATCCTACTGAAAATATATATGAAAATATGTGCATGGTAGCTGTTGAAAATCCTTTTTCCTTTCGCTGTGTAAATGAAACTGAGGTTCTACACAGCATTCTGTCCATTAAATCTAATGCGATCGGAACTGATGAAATAAATCCACGATTTATTAAAATAATTGTGCCAAAGATTCTGCCATATTTAACATATATATTTAACACTGTTCTAACTAAATCCACTTTTCCGCTTGAATGGAAACATGCAAAAATTGTACCTATTCGCAAATCAAAAAATGAGTACCGTCCCATCGCCATTTTACCATACCTGTCTAAAGCACTGGAACGCATAATGGCTAACCAAATTGAGCATTTTCTGAAATCTGAAAATTTGTTATCTAACTGGCAATCTGGATTTAGAAAGAAAAGAAGTTGTACCACTGTTCTGATTGATGTAATTGAAAACCTTCGTCAAAGTATGGATAACGGAATGATATCCTTTCTCCTTCTTTTGGATCACAGTAAGGCCTTTGACACTGTAAACCATAATATTCTTGTCCTAAAACTTATGAAATTATTTAATTTCTCCGAGACGTCTTGCAAGCTGATATCATCATATTTGACGCAAAGATCGCAGTCTGTTTTTTATAACAATAGTTGGTCTAACTCTCTGAATGTCCTTAAAGGAGTACCTCAAGGTTCTATCCTTGGCCCTCTTTTATTTTCCATGTATATAAATGATCTGCCTGATGTGCCTGCAACATCTAAAATCCAAATGTATGCTGACGATGTCCAACTTTACACATACTGCAAACTGAAAGATATCCAAACCTGTGTGTCTAACATAAATATTGATTTAGACTTAATACATTGTTGGGCTGTTAATAATGCATTATGTTTAAATCCATCCAAAACCAAACTGATTCTGATAAGTAAAAGAAATGTGACAATAACTGATGATCTCGTTGTGAAAATTGGTAACTCTGTAGTGAATCTTGTACAAGTAGCCACAAATTTAGGATTGACTTTTAATTCAACCCTAACGTGGACAAATCACATTAATGCAACAGTTGGCAAAGTACGTGGGATGCTGCGAAATTTATGGACTGTTCGCTTGTCAACTCCTTTTCACATCCGAATGTTACTTGCAAAAAGTTATTTAATTCCCACACTGTTATATGGATGCGAGATATTTGCGAATTGTGATGCAGACACCAGTAGAAAGCTTAATGTTGCTTACAATGATATTGCAAGATATGTGTTTAACAAAAGTCGACAAGCTCGTATATCACAATTTACATACCAAATATTTAACTTAACTTTTTCAAACTTACTGAATGTCAGATGTCTACTTCTTCTGCACAAGGTAATCTACACAAAAGAACCTGAATACCTACACAAACATCTGAAATTCGCCAGATCCAACCGTGGCCTAAAACTCATTCAACCACGATTTGCCACACAAACCTCTGAACGACAGTACATTGTACATAGTACGCGTCTCTGGAACAACCTACCTCCCAACATACAGAGCATAAGCAATGCAACCTCATTCAAAAATGAGCTATTTAAATTTTTTAAATGAACTACGAATTATTTTTCTTTAAATGTCCTTAATATTTACTACTATAATTTAAAATGTTAAGATTAGTTAATATCCTTTTAAAAAGAATAATCATTATTTTATATACTCTATTGCGAATCAGCACATTAACATATAAGATATAATCTTGTTGTGCTGGTGTTACACTCAATAAACAAACAAACAAACAAACAAACCAATAGTAATATGGGGTTTAAGTAAATGGTATTTGATAGAAGAGCACCATGCTGATATATTTTTCTGAGTCAAGAGTCTAAGGGCCAACCTCACCCCCGAAAACACTCTTAAATCGGATATGGTGAAAATATCGAGCTGAAATAAAGACTTTTAATAATGGAGTTTATCTAACACCCAAACGTTAATGACCCCAAACCTTGGGAGCGAACTCATAGGCCAGTAAAGATCATATGGGATTCAGATAAAGGCATTTTTATTGTTATGCTTTTGCGATATACATATATTTTATTCGTAGGATGGTATTTCACTAAAACCTCTTTAAGGGCAAACAACTTTGCAGAATATTCAGTAGAATAGTCAACTCAGAAACATAGTCAGATGGTTGGAGGTTACCGTAGCGCAGAGGCTAGCATATTCGTCCATGGCGATGAACGCCTGGGTTCGAATTCTGACGGAGACATCAGAAAAAATATTTCTGCTTGATGAAAGCACTCCTTGTCCTGATGATATAACGGCGCAGTGGCAATCAATTTCCCACCGTCAGCTTCCCCCTAAAAACCCATGGTACGATCAAGAGTGTCGAGATGCTACTGAAGTCAATAATGCGCCATACAGAGCAACACTGCAGTCAGTAGCAACGTAAGATGAAGAAAAGATATAGGGAGAAAAGGAGGGAGGAGAAATGTCTATGACACAGTTAGCGTGCTAAGGATATGGACAAAAGAATTTACACAACTGCTTGTGTTCTATGATGGCGCGGAAGAGGATACGCAGAACCAATTCCTGATGATGGTATAGAATGTTTATTTTCTAGTCAGAATGAGGTCCAAGTAGCAGTGACCCGACTAAAAGACAACATGGCAGCAGGAGCCGATTGGTAACCCGCTGAACTATTTAAGAGCAGAGGCGATACGTTATAACAGCTTGTCTGCGCAATCTGGGTAGAAGCACGCATACCCGATGATTGGAACCTCAGCATAATATGTCCCGTAAACAAAAAAGGAGACAAAACGGAATGTGCCAAAACCTAAGATTAATGAGTTAATTGGGCCCTATCAATGCTGGTTTAGACCTGGTAAATCCATCCTACAACAGATATTCACACTGCGCCAAATCCTGAAAAATACCCGAGAAGGACAAACCAGCATCTACCATCTTTTTGTTGACCACAAAGCAGCTTTCGGTACCCCCTTACGTTCAAAGGTATTTTAAGCCATGTCTGATGTTGATATCCCTGCAAAATTAATAAGACTCTGCATGATGACACGTGCTGATACACATTCCTCAATAAGAATAGAAAACAAGTAAAAGCGTGCTAAGTTCGGCCGGGCCGAATCTTATATACCCTCCACCATGGATCGCATTTGTCGAGTTCTTTTCCCGGCATCCTTCTTAGGCAAAAAATAATATAAGAAAAGATTTGTTCTTCTATTAGAGCGATATCAAGATATGGTCCGCTTTGGACCACAATTAAATTATATGTTGGAGACCTGTGTAAAATGTCAACCAATTCGAATGAGAATTGCGCCCTTTGGGGGCTCAAGAAGTCAAGTCCCAAGATCGGTTTATATGGCAGCTCTATCAGGTTATGAACCGAATTGAACCATACTCGGCACAGTTGATATAATAACAAAACACGTCGTTTAATCGGATAAGAATTGCGCACTCTAGAGGCTCAAGAAGTCAAGACCAAAGATCGGTTTATATGGCAGCTATATCAAAACATGGACCGATATGGCCCATTTATAATACCAACCGACCTACATACCGACCTACACTAATAAGGAGTATTTGTGCAAAATTTCAAGCGGCTAGCTTTATTCCTTCGGAAGTTAGTGTTCTTTCGACAGACAGACGGACGGATAGACGGACGGACATGGCTAGATCGACATAAAATGTCGCGACGATCAAGAATACATATTCTTTATGGGGTCTCAGACGAATATTTCGAGTAGTTACAAACAGAATGACGAAATTAGTATACCCCCATCCTATGGTGGAGGGTATAATAATCTCTCCGAACCATTCAATACTAAATGAGGTTTCAGACATAGCGACAACTTACGGTTTGATCTCTTTAATATACTGCTGGAGAAAATTATACGAGATGCAGATGTGAATAGATTTTGCACACTACTCACAAGACAACACGTGCTATACGTCTATGCCGACGACATCGATATCATGGGACGGTCAACAGAAATAGTAAGTGCAGCCTTTGAAAGAGAATCAGTGAAAATGGGTCTGGTAGTAAATGGAGCCCAGACAAAATGAATGGTATCAACTCCCAAAACGCCTTGTACAACCGAGCAGATAAAGCGAATGGAGAAAGTTGGAAACCACAACTTTGAGATAGTCAGTAACTTTATCTACCTAAGCACCGCCGTAACCGAAACGAATGACACCAGCTTTGAAATAAAGCGGAGAATAATACTGGCAAACAGATGCTACTATCGATTCTGTTGGCAGTTAAGAAACAAGACCACCCCTCGACAGACTAAAATTACAGTATACAAGATGCTGATCCTACCCGTGTTGTTATATGGTTCTGAGACATGGGTGTTCTGTAATAGCCAATTAAAGTAAAGTAAATGGGACAATCTACTTGTTTACCTACGATGTGAGAGATAATCCCTATATATATGTTGGTGTGTTTATAGAAAACAAATATGCAGTTAAGCATCATGTGAAATAGTGAAATAAAATTGGCGAGGGCTGACATTCCTATCTTCTCAAAATAGCCCGAACATGAAGCGTAACACGGTCCGAAATTTTGGTAAGCATTAGAAAACCAAAAATTATTCTGTTATTTTACTGGTCTCTATTTAACTTTGTTTGCAGGAACTTTTTAAATTGAAATCCGAAATTCAATTTATGCGGCGAAGGCATTTATACAGCTAATTACAGACGGACGTACCCTTCTTTGGTTAGTATAAGATTGAAAATAAAACTATGCAATTGTATATAAATCTAACACTTTAATTTCTTTTTCAAACAGTTAACTAAAGCTATATAATATTGTGGATATGGCGTAACGGAATTTCTGTGATAATATGGTGCAAGGCGTATTAATCAGATGGCCGCATCAACCCAGCTGATAGAGTTTGATACGTCAATTAATTTTTGAATTCGCCTTACAAAAATATAAACTTCAAAAAATATTTTTTTAATTGATTTTTGCTTTGTTGCTTTTATGGTTCTTAAACTTAGGTTATATTGGCAGCACGCGTCTAACAACCTCAATCGCTGAAAGCTTCACTCAGGGAACTTAGGTCCATGAGTAGCCCCCAAATAGTTTCAAAAAGCGCAAAAGAACACAGAAAAAATTTACGTCAGTACAATGTCAGACACAAGAATGAAGAAGAAGAAGAAGAATCTGCAATTTAAAGCTATATTAGTCAAGAATGGTAAAATGACCATGCGCCTGAAGATAACCATAATCCTGCACCTAGTCACAATCTCAAGTCACAGTCTTCCTACAATATTTGAGCCCTTTGCTAGTAGTAAGCCAACTATTTTGCAATATTCAATATCAGCTCCACTTGCTAACAATCTACCGCTAAAATGACCTAGTGAAAGCTATTCTAGCCTGCCATCTTGGTGGTTTTTTGGGCTAAGCCTTTGCAGCTAATAGGAATTTTGTAAATTTTAAAATTTGTTTTTTTCTAGCTTGACACTCAAAAATAAATAAAGTTCTTGCTCTGTTTGGTCGAAGCAAATTTGCCGAAAATTTAAAATGTAATGGCGAATAGAATTTTATTCGCCTTGCTTATAAATTTTGACATAACAAGTTCCCAAAAAAGATACTTTGTTGTAGCCATTCGCGATGCGGCTACCTTATTAAATACGCCTTGATATGTTGCTTAATCCTTTGCGATTTATTTACAATTGGGAATTGGAAGCTATATCCAAATCTGGACCGATTTGGGTCAAGTTGCAGAATAATGTCGAAGAGCCTAACACAACTCACTGTCCATTTCGGCGACATCGGACAATAAATGCGTCTCGAGAGATGGGTCTATATGGCAGCAATATTCAAATCTGAACCGATCTGTGCCAAATTGAAGAAGAATGTCGAGTGTCCTAACACAACTCACAGTCCCAAATTTCGGCGACATCGGAAAATAAATGCGCCTTTTATGGCTCCAAAACCTTAAACCGAGAGATCGGTCTATATGGCAGCTATATCCAAATCTGGACCGATCTGGCTGAAATTAAAGAAAGATGTCGAGGGGCCTAACACAACTCATTTTCCCAAAATTTTGGCAAAATCGGACTGTAAATGCGCTTTTTATAGGCTCAAGTCCTTAAATCGAGATATCGGTCTATATGGCAACTATATCCAAAGCTGAACCGATTTGGGCCAAATTGAAGAAGGATGTCGAAGGGCCTAACCTAACATAACTCACTGTCCCAAATTTTGGCAAAATCGGATAATAAATGTGGCTTTTATGGGCCTAAGACACTAAATCGGCAGATCGGTCTATATGGAGGCTATATCAATACATAGTCCGTTATAGCGCATCTTTAAACTTTGAACTTATGGACAAAAAAAAAGTTTCAGCTCAATATTCCTATTTTAAAAGACTGTAGCGTGATTTCAACAGACAGACGGACGGACATGGCTAGATCGTCGTAGATGTTTACGCTGATCAAGAATACATATACTTTATAGGGTCGGAAATGGATATTTCGATGTGTTGAAAACACAACGGAATGACAAAATGAATATACCCCCATCCTTCGGTGGTGGGTATAACTAGGTGAAAGGCATAATTATACCCTACACCACTACTGTGGTTCAGGGTATTATAACTTAGTAAACTAGTTTGCAACACCCAAAAGGAAGAGAGATAGACCCATTGATAAGTACACCGATCGACTCAGAATCACCTTTTGATTCAATTTAGCTTTGTCCGTCTGTCTGTCTGTTGTAACTAGAGGAACAATTTTCATCCGATCCGATCTTTAAATTTGGAATGGGCATGTTTTCCGGGCTAAAGATGAAACCTACGGAAACTGGAAAAAATCGGTTCAGATTTGGATATAGCTCCCACAAATATGTTCGTTCGATTTGCAGTAATACTGTACTAAAATGGTCATTTGATAACCGATTCTCTCAAAATTTGTTAGGAAGGATTTTCTTTTGACTCTCTACATTACTGTAGAATTTCATGGAAATCAGTTCAGATTTGGATATAGCTCCCATATATATGATTGTCCGATTTGGAGTTATAATGCAATAAAATGGTCATTTGTTAATCGATTCTCTTGAAATTTGTTAGGAAGGATTTTCTCTTGACTCTCGACATTACTGGTGAATTTCATGAAAATCGGTTCAGATTTGTATATAGCTCTCATATATACATAGCGTCCAATTTTCACTCCTAGAGCCACTGCAAGGGAATTTTGTACAACGCTTTTTTCGACGACTTCCACAATGTCCATAAAATTTACTCGAAATCGATTCAGATTTAGACTTAGGTTGGGTTAGGTTGAAAAGAGGGTGCAGATATTAATCCGCCCCATGCCACTATGGACATACACCTAAACCATTAATCGGCTTATTTTGCGCTCTAAAAACTATAAAGTAACCTCTAAAATGAAAATTTTAAGTTAGGAATTCCGTGCTACTTACAAAATCCTTAATTGTTTTCAATACCACTCCCTTATGTTGGTTCATGTCTGCTATTGTGTCTCCACCTTAATGCCGGTATCTGTTGGACGCGAACGCCGGGCAATGACAAAGGAAATGCTCCAACGTCTCATCATCTTCCCCGCATGCCCTACACATGCTATCACTTGCCGAACTGATTTTACATAAGTGAGCTCGTAGTCATATGTGTCCCGTTATGGTACCAATAGCTATACTGTCCTCCTTCTTACGTCCTTTCAGTAATAGCCTCGTCTTCTCACTATCTGGATCCCTCCATAGGATTTTCGCCGTCCTAACGACCGTTTCGCTGTTCGTCGCCCACCCCTCGGACTGCTTCGACCCAAAAGGCTTCAGGTTAACCAAGTTTCTTGCAGTCCTCTGGCAGAATTAGACATAGCTCCCACTTTGTACCTATAGGGTAGCTGTAGGGTATTATAATGTCGGCACCGCCCGGCATTATATACGTGCAATTAAATGAATTATTTTATGGGCATTAGTTAAAACGGAGAAATTTTGCAATATTGGGTTGCCCAAAAAGTAATTGCGGATTTATCATATAGTCGGCATTGACAAATTTTTTCACAGCTTGTAGCTCTGTAATTGCATTCATTCTTCTGTCAGTTATCAGCTGTTACTTTTAGCTTGCTTTAGAAAAAAAAAGTGTAAAAAAAGTATACTTGATTAAAGTTCATTCTAAGTGTTACTAAAAATGCATTTACTTTCTTTTAAAAAATCCGCAATTACTTTTTGGGCAACCCAATAAGTTTGTACAGTTGTTTTAACAATGTGTACAAATTCCCAACATTTTATTCCATCAATTATATTGAGTTCAGTTAAAAATATAATATACTAGTTGACCCGGGCCCGCTTCGCTGCGCCTTCTTTTACTTTATATAGAACAAAAGTTTCCTTGGAATATTTATTTTCGACAATTAAAGAGCTTTTAGTGAAATACCATGCTACGAATATAGTATATCGCTTGACTAATTGTTTAACAATATAAGTGCCTTTGTCCGAATCCCATATAATCTTTATTGGTCTACACATTTAAGTTTGGATGTAAGTTGTACTCCATTCATAAAATACTTTATTTCAGCCCGCTACTCTCATGATATCTGATTTAGGGGTGTTTTCGGGGGTGAGGTTGTCCACCAGGCACATGGCCCTGAAAAAATATCAGCATCGTACTCTTCTTTCAAAAACCATTTATTTAAATCCCATATTGCCATTGGTTTAGGGGAGTTATACGATGAGGCGTCCCCCAAACACAAAAAAGGTTATCAAATTCGTTTTCTAATCTTAAATACCACATATTGGCATGATGGAAAAATTTTTACCCTGTGCGGAGTGTTTTGGGGAAGGGGTGATGCCCTAAATACATGGTCCTACATTTAGTTATCAAATTCGTTTTCTTCTCACAAATACCTTTATTTGAGCCCCATTTTGCGATAGTTATAAAAAATTGTTGCTTGTGGGGTATATTACATGGTCGGTAAATATGCCCGATCTAGGGGTGTTTTGGGGATTGGGGTGTTCCCCCAAACACTAAGCCCGGAAAATATATGAGCAACGTGCTCTATTTTCATATATCTATATATCATTTATTTGAACCCCATATTTTGGGAAAGGGTTTGACCCTCAGAAAATTGGTCCCAAAAGTGGGTATCAATTCTTGCTCTACCCCAATACCTTTCATTTAAGCTCCACATTGACATGGTCGGTAAATATCTACTCCCAAATACCTTTAATTTGAGCCCCATATTTTCATAGTCGGCAAACATGACCGGCTTGGCGGGTGTTTTGGGGGATGGGCGGATCCACTCTAAAAACCCTCTTATATGAGCCTCATATTGCAAAAGTGAACAAATACTTTCTATTTAGGTGGTATTGTGGGGGAGGGGTGGCCCCATAGACGCTTTTCCCAAATATTGATATCAGATTCGTGTTTTACGTAAATGGTCGTAAATTTGTCCCCTTTGGGGATGTTTTTGGGGAGAGGCGGCCTCCAAAACACTTGGTCCCATATTTGGATATCAGATTCTAATTCTACACTCAAATAACTTTTATTTAAGCCCTATATTCCCATGTTTAGTAAATAAGTCCTGTTTGGGGGGTGTTTTGGGGAAGGGGTCCACGGGATGGGGAAGGGGTCCACGGGATGGGGAAGGGGTCCACGGGATCATTATTCACCATCTGTGAAAATTTCAAAAGCAAAACGGTTAAGCCGTTTCTGAGTCTATAAGCAACACACAAACATACAAACAAACAAACAAACAAACGAACAAACAAACAAACACAAATTGATTTTTATATATAAGATATAATTGTTCATCATACGTACTGAAAAAATTAATAATTTAGTTCTAATTAGTTTACATTGAATCAAAAAAAAAAAAAAAATAAATAAATAAATAAATAAAAATGTCTGTAGCGCTATATGAAGTTCAACTTTAGAAAAAAACAGTCTATTTTAACTCAACCATGGTTTCACTTTTTGTTGAGTGTGTGGAATTGTGTGGATTTAGACTACTTATCAACTGATAGTTCAAACATTTGTTTGGTACTTGCGTCCATTTATTTAATAAAAAGGACCAACTAAGTCCTTTGTATGTAATTTGAACTTCGATGTTTGTGTCCGTTTTGGCCTTTCTGTTCAATAAATAAAATATTGAATTGTTTTGACATCACAACGTTTGTTTGCCATGGTGTCTATCCTAAGTATTTATGTGTGCTTTTGATATAAAGGAACCACCCGTTTCGCCCCATTCCGTTCGGCATGCGATTGTTGTAAATCTAGGTGTGAAGAAGTCAAATGACATTCATTTCGTTGTTCCACCAACAACACCCCGTTTTCTTGTAGTATCGCAACAGCAGCATCCATCGGGAGTGACTGTTGGCCCTGGGTAGTGAATGGTTGAAATCAAGACTTGTTTTGATATATTAGAGCCATTTATCAAAGTTATCACCAGCAATTGCGATGATCACTGGCTGATTCCACACCATAAAACTGTTTTCGTTTTGTCATGATGCTGTTCGTGTTTCGTGTCCCATTCTTCTCGAAGGTTGTTGGGTAATCATTGCCATTTGTTAAATGAGTTTTTAAGCAACTCCCCTGGATGTCTTCATTGCGGATGTTTATCATTGTCCTTCTCCGTAACCTCGCTCTCAACTACTGAAAAATATTTAGGGTTGTGAATGCGAATTCGGTCCAAACGCCGGGAGAAGAGGAGGTTGTTCAAATGGCCAAATGAATTGAGATATCATTAAGGCAAGGTTGGAAAAGTGCACCATGGTACCAAGGGGTTGATTAATAAAAATGCCTTTAAAATAAAACCATTTAGGGATAATGTTTGAATGCGGCCAAAGTTTTTCAATAATAACATAATAGTTTTGAGAAATGACAGTAGCACCATATAATAATTGCCACCTTTCTCTGATATATCTCGGATAAATAACTGCTATATTTTAGTGGGTAAATATTTCTGGTTTGGAGTGTATTTTGGGAGTGAGGTGGCCGCACAGACGCTTGGACCTTCGTGCTAACTCTCAAATACTTTCTATATGAGCCCCATATTACCATAGCCGGTATATAAGTCCTGTTTCATTTGAGCTCTATATTGTCGTGATTGGTCAATATATCCATTTAACGGAGAGTGCTTTTTTGGGGTGGGATGTTACCCCAGACATTGTGCCCAAATATGGATGTCAAATTCGTGCTCTTCTCCCAAAAACCTTTCATTTAGGCCCAAAATTGTCATGGTCCATAAATTTGTACAGTGTTGTGGCTGGGAATGGCATTCCGCCACATTGGCCAAAAAATAGGTATCAAATTCGTTCTTTACCCCCAAAAAACTTTCATTTGAGAGCCATATTGATATGCTAGGAAAATAAGTTCAGTTTATGGTGTGCTTAGGGGCTTACCCACAAACCCTTGGCCACAAAACTGGCTTTTTTCTTTTCTACTCTTAAATACCTTTCATTTGAGACCCATATTGTCATGATGGGTCAAATATCCTATTTAAGGTGCTTTAAGGAGGTTTAATGCCACCTAGATACTTTAACACAAATTTTAGTTTCATTTTTCTAATCTGCTCCCAAATTGCTTACATTTGCGTCCCATACAGCCATGATCGATTTTTGGGTGTGGGAATAGCTCCCATTTCATCGATTTATTTTTTTGCCGTATTCGTAAGCTACTCCCGAACACCTTTCATTTGAGTACCATATTGACATGAACGTCGAATATGTATGTTGGGGGGAGTTTTGGGGCTGCGGCGTCCCGCTGGGTACTAAGACTTCAATTTTAGTACCATATTGCCTATGTCTCCTTTCAGTCGAATCTACACAATCTGTGAAAATTTGATATAAAGGGTGATTTTTTTGAGGTTTGGATTTTCATGCATTAGTATTTGACAGATCACGTGGGATTTCAGACATGGTGTCAAAAAGAAAGATGCTCAGTATGCTTTGACATTTCATCATGAATAGACTTACTAACAAGCAATGCTTGCAAATCATTGAATTTTATTACCAAAATCAGTGTTCGGTTCGAAATGTGTTCATTCACCGTAACGTTGCGTCCAACAGCATCTTTGAAAAAATACGGTCCAATGATTCCACCAGCGTACAAACCACACCAAACAGTGCATTTTTCGGGATGCATGGGCAGTTCTTGAACGGCTTCTGGTTGCTCTTCACTCCAAATGCGGCAATTTTGCTTATTTACGTAGCCATTCAACCAGAAATGAGCCTCATCGCTGAACAAAATTTGTCGATAAAAAAGCGGATTTTCTTCCAACTTTTCTAGGGCCCATTCACTGAAAATGATTTGCAAGCGTTGCTCGTTAGTAAGTCTATTCATGATGAAATGTCAAAGCATACTGAGCATCTTTCTCTTTGACACCATGTCTGAAATCCCACGTGATCTGTCAAATACTAATGCATGAAAATCCTAACCTCAAAAAAATCACCCTTTAGCTGCCATATAAACCGATCTTCGGTATTGACTTCTTCAACCTCTAGAGGGCGCAATTCTCGTCCGATTTGACTGAAATTTTGCTCGTAGTGTTTTGATATCACTGCCAACAACAGTTGAGAAGTATGGTTCAAATCGGTTCGTAACCTGATATAGCTGCCATAAAAACGGATCTTGGGTCTTGACTTCATGAGCTTTTAGAAGGCGCAATTCTTATCCGATTTGGCTGTAATTTTGCACGTGGTGTTTTGGTATCACTTCCAACATTTGTGCGTAGTAAGGTCCAAATCGGTCCATAAACTGATATAGGAGCCATATAAACCGATCTGGGATCTTGAGTTCTTGAGCCCCTTACCCTAATTTTCAAAAACGCCAGATCTCGGAGATGGGTGGTGCGATTTAACGAAATTTTGTGTGCTCTCATATAGTACCCTTAAAATAAAAATTGGTGTCCAACTTTCGGATGGGGTACTAAAACCTACCAAACATGTATTTAGGCCAATCACGACAACATGGGACTCAACTGAAAGGTATTTAGGATTAGAAAACGTATCTGATATCCAATCGTCGGACCAAGTGTTAGGGGGACCACCCCAACCCCCAAAACACCCCTAAATCGGACATATTTACCGGCCATGACAATATTATACTCAAATGAAAGGCATTTGCGAGTAGAATACGAATTTGATATTCAAATATGGGACCAAGTGTTTAGGGGGACGCCTCTCACCAAAAACATCCCCCAAAGGGCACAAATTTACAACCATAGCAATATGGGACTAAAATGGAAGGTCTTTGGGGGTAAAGCACGAATTTGATATCAATATTCGGGAAATGTGTCTATGGGGCCACCCCACCCCCACAAAACCACCCAAATAGTAAGCATTTGTTGACTATTACAATATGAGGCTCAAATAAGAGGGTTTTTAGAGTGGAACACTAATGCGATATATATTTTCAAGGCCAACTCACTGAGTGGCGGTCCATCCCCCAAACACCCCCCAAGCCGGTCATGTTTGCCTGTTATTGAAATATGGGGCTCAAATTAAGGATATATGGGAGTAGACCACGTATCTCAACATTAGGGACCAACTGTCTAGGGGACGTCCCACCACCATAACAATACCCCAAACCGGACATATTTGCTGACTTTTGCAATAAGGAATTTAAATGAGATTAGAAAACGAATTTGATATCCAATTTTGAGGCCGATGGCATTATGGCGTTCAAATAAATGATATATAGATATATGAGAATAGAGCACGTTGCTGTCATATTTTCCGGGCTTAGTGTTTGGGGGACCACCCCAATCCCCAAAACACCCCTAAATCGGGCATATTTACCCACCATGTCAATGTGGAGCTTAAATGAAAGGAATTGAGGGGTAGAGCAAGAATTGATACCCACTTTCGGGACCAATTTTCTGTGGGTCTACTCCTTTCCCAAAATACCCCACAAACAGCAATTTTTTACTGACCATCGCAATGTGGTGCTCAAATAAAGGTATTTGGGAGTAGAATACGAATTTGATATCGAAATTTAGGACCATGTATTTAGGGCATTTTCGACCATGCCAATATGTGGCTTAAATGAAAAGTATTTGAGATTAGAAAACGAATTTGATAACCTATTTTGGGCCATGTGTTTGGGGGACGCCTCATCGTGTAAACTCCCCTTAAACCAATGGCAATATGGGATTAAAGTAAATGGTGTTTGAGAGAAGAGCACCATGCTGATATTTCTTCAGGGTTAAGTATCTGGGGGACCACCTCTCCCCCGAAAACACCACTAAATCAGACATCATGAGAATATCGGGCTGAAATAATGTACTTTAAGAATGACGTATACCTTACATCCAAACTTAAATTCGTGGACCAATAAAGATCATATGGGATTCAGATAAAGGCACTTATATTGTTGAACTGTTAGTCAAGTGATATACTATTTTCGTAGCATGGTATTTCACTAAAAGCTCTTTAATTGTCGAAAATAAATATACCAAGGAAACTTTTATTCCATATAAAGTAAAACAAGGGTCTGCTAGTCGGACTATAATTTGATAAAGTTCCTCCTCCCCGTCCTTATTCATTATTCTTTGTTTGCGTAAAAAGAGATACTGCGCAAAGAACTCGACAGATGCGATCCATGGTGGAGGGTATATAAGATTCGGCCCGGCCGAACTTTGCACGCTCTTAATTGTTTTTATTCAGAGAACCGATAGCTTGTCAAAGGGATCCCAAGTTGAGATGAAAAATCGATCGATTCAGTTGAGTTCCATATTGTCCCGATCGGTCCACTTTTATTTTTGGATGGGAAGGGTTCGCACTCCTTGCGATATCACAAAGTTATATAGCCTATTGCTCCTGCGGACCACTTTCCACAATCTGTGTAAATTTCAAAGAAATCGGTTTAGCCGTTTTTGAGTCCATGCGGAACAAACAAATTTACAACCCACAAATAAACACACAAGCACGAATACATTTTTGTATGACCCACAAACCACTAAGTTCCAAAATTTGATATCTCAAATACCTTTAATTTGCTACCCATATTGTAGTGATTGGTCTGTAAATCCGGTTGGCGGGTTTTGGGGGTGAGCGGCTCTCCTAGTCACTCCATCCCAGATTTTAATACCAAATTTTTGTTTTTAGGTTACTGTTAGTGTGCAAAAAAAAATTTCGCTCAAATGGCCTACCCATCTCCGAGATCTGGTGTTTTTGTAAATTAGTTAAGGGGGAAGGTCAAATAATACCGCAAACAACCACAACGAAATTCCTTTATTTTATTTTTCTTTATTCAAAAGACCGATAGGTTGTCATAACAAAGATAAATGCTGTATGATCAATTTTGACCCCTCTGCGATCTCTCTGTTCATGTTGGTTTCTCCAAATTAGCGCCATCTACAGATTATTTTCTGAATCCAATTAAGAGCAGCCAGTAGATGGCGCTAAATTAAATGTTAATGCTACTCGCTTGGAGTGGCTTAACGCCTGTAACATTGGTCATCATGTGGTAGTTGTATATAAAAGGCTATTTGACTACCTATTAAATAGTCATCATTTAGTCTTTTTTTAAATCAAATCAGATTGCTATATTAAACGATTTTCTGAGCTAAAGAATTAATTTGTCAGTCTATATATTTGGTGCGGTGGCGACAGTTCTTAGTAGTAACGCTTTAAACCATGTAAAACTTTTGAACAAAAAAGTTTTGCCTAGCCGCACGTCATTAGGACTTGCAAGGAAACAAAGGACGCTTATCGATAAGCCCCTAATCTTACCACGCCGAACGTCAAAATTTCGGGAGTATGGCGGCGAATGATTGAACGACTGTTTTGAAGTGAAGTGGTCCGCTTGGTATATGCGCAGAATAATGATATCAGATTCGCAGTCCACAACCTTATACCTTTAATTTGAACCCCACATTGTCATGATTGGTGTATGCAGTCGTTTAGTGGAGGGCGTCCAAAGTTGAGTTGTGCGCAAATGATGCACTCCACTCAAAAATATCTATGGCTTGATCCCCCATTGTTTTAAAGGATCAAATAACCTAATGGAGGAGATTTAATGTCATATTAGTAATCGGCTCCCAAATACCATTAATTTGGGTGTCATATAGCTATGATCGAGTAATATTCCCATTTGGGTGGCTTTTTGGGGGTGGGCGACCCCCAATCACTTGGACCTAATTTTGTATGTCCTATTCGTATTCTATTCCCAAATACCTTTCATTTAAGTCCTATATTGATATGTACGTCCAATATATCTGTATGTGGGTGTTTTGGGGTTGGGCGACCACTTGGGTACTTGAATCTAATTTTAATGCCATATTCGTATTCTACTCTTCAATACCTTTCATTTGATACCCATGCTGTCCCTATCGGTCCACTTTTGATTTTGGGTGGTGTTTTTGTGGAAACGGGGGAGGGTCCGTCCCCTTCGAATATCAACAAATTATATAGCCTATATCTCCTCCTGATCATATTCGTAATACCTTTCATTCGAGTCTCATATTGTCATTATCGTCCAATAAACATATTGTTGGGGGTTTTGGGTTCGAGGCGGCCTCTAGTAACTTGGATCCAATATTTAATATGAAATTCGTAGTCTACTCCGGAATACCATTCATTTGAGTCCCATATAGGATTGGTGGAGGGTATAAAAATTAAAAAGTTCTTGGCGGTTTGAAGCTCATGAAACCGAATAAACTATTCCACTCATAACACATTTGTTACGATAGATATGCTAATAGCCATAAGCCATGTTTCTACTCTTAATTCCAAGGTATGCAATGCTTTTGAATTGGTTTCTCATAATTATTATCCATAGATGAACGTGGGTAAATAAAAATTATATGAAATCACAGCATTTTCTGCAAAAACAAAAAGTAAATACCATCAGCCCACATCAAATCAAACATTGCCATATATGCAGTTCCATATTAGAGGAATGTTGTTTGTTAATTTCAGATTATTAAAGACTATGCTACCATGCTCGTACTTGCTTAGATGGATTAAATCAGAAAAATAGAACAATTTCAATTATATCGGCATTTGCGCTCATATCACTCAATCATCCAAGCATTCATTCATTTGCGAGGAAATCTCAATCAAATCGTTTCGGATTATGCTGAAGCACCATCATTATCATATTCTAGTTGACAATGTTCAGGGGGAGCATTGAGTCTCTGGTAAATATTTACACAAAGTATCGCGTATTCTATCCGCACAATCACTAAGCAGTTGCTCTTTTTCTTCCCCTCAGAGCTTAAACGTTTTTTTTTGTCAACAGATTTAAAATTGTTGTGGATTATTTTATGGTTTAAATCAATTGTGAATCAATCGAATGTTCATCGAGAGTTCCCGCATTGTGCAATCAATCCAAATGTTGACATGTGATTGTGTGTAACCAAATTTTGGGAACGCTATAGCATGCATAGAGGAAGAGCATGTTTTCATGAGATTTTATTCTCGCAGAATACATCTATTTCATTAAGAGACAAACTCTGTTTCGAAACTTCCATTGTACATTCCATGTCTTCCACATTATCAACTTCACCCAAAAAATGTTTTCATTTCAACGGAATGTAGATGCACTTCATCAGTACTTAGTAGTTTTGAAATTTACTCTTAATGTACAATGTAAAATCCACTCTTCTTAAAAATAAACAAGTAAGAGCGTGTTAAATTCGGCCGGGCTGAATCTAGGGTACTCACCATCACTAATTCTTCTAAAAATTTACTCTAATTAACTTAGTTGAAGGGCATAGGCGTTCTTTAAGTGCCTAATTTTGGTCAAATCAGGGACAAATTTGTGCTTCTATGGACCGTGTAAGAAGATCCGTTTATATGGGACCTCTATATGAGGTTATAGAACGATTCGTTCCATACTTGGCACTATTGTTGGAAGTCGTAACAGAACACTAAGTGCAAAATCGGAAAACAATTGCGCCTTCGAGGGGCTCACTATCTAAAATCGGGAGATCGGTTTATATGGGAAGTATAACAGGTTATTGACCGGTTTGGACCGTATTTAGCACCAAGTCGTAATAGAACACTTCGTGCAGAATTTCAGCTCAATTGGTGGACAATTGCGGCTTCTAGGCCCTCAAGAATCAAATCGGAAGATAGGTTAAATGGGAGCTATATCAGATTATAGACCGATTCGAATCATGCTGGGGACTGTTGTTGGAAGTCTAAACAAAACATTCCGTGCAAAATTTCAATCAAATCGTATAACAATAGTTGCTTTCACCGGTTCAAGATATCAATTCAGGAGATCGGTTTATATGGTAGCAATATCCAAATCTGAACTGATACGGTCAAAATCTGAACTGCCACGGTCCCCAATAACAAACATGAATAAAAAGTTTCTGTGCAAAATTTCAAGCGTCTACTTTTACGCGCTCGAGTGCTATTGTGATTTTCACAGACGGTAGGACGGTTGGAAATGGTAAGATCGGCTTTGAATGTCAAGACAATATTCGAGATCAATACAAATGGAATGACTAAATAAGTATACCCCCATCCCATGGTGGTGGGGTTCTAAAATTAAAAATAGAACAAGTCAATGATTTTTTTTAGTCGAATGATCTTTCAATCATCAATGTGGGTCGTTGGGGATTGTAGGTTTGACTTCTTGAGCCCCTAGAGATCTCAATTTTCATCCGATTTGGCCCTCCATTCTGACTTCCAACATCAGTACCGAGCATGATCTAAATCGGTCTATACACCCCATACAAAGCGATCCCCGGATGTGACTTCTTGAACATCTAGAAGCCTGAATTCTAATCTAACTTGGCTGAAAATTAGCCCAAACACTTATGTTATGACTTCGAACATCCATGTCAAGTATGATTCGAATCGGTCTATATACTGATATAGCCCCCATGTCAACCTATCTCCGGACTTTACTTCTTGAGCTCTTAGAGGCCACAATTTTCACCTGATTTGGCTGAAATTTGACACAAAGACTTCTGCTATGAATTCCATGCCAAGTATGATCCGAATCGGTCTAAATACTTATATCGGCCACTTAAATGCTTATCGTAAATATAGGTTGATTGCATAATACATCTTAGTTCATGATCTTTACTGACGTTTAACTAAAAATTGGTAAGGGTTTAGAAAATTAGCCTTGTACAAATTAAACTAAATTTTCATGAGTATAGATGAAACATCAAAAAACTCAAGAGATGTTAGTAATTTTACTTCAACTAATTTCTTTGGAATAAGCAAGCATTTTACCAAACATGGGAAAAGCATATTATCGTCGATTATACCTCTTCTGAAACTTTTTAATGATTGAACTACTCAAAGAAATTTTGAATTTTAGTTCGATATATGTAATTAAAATGTTAAAAATTTGTATTTCATGAGTTCACAATAGGATGCTCGAAAGTAAGCATAATTTAATAGCAGTTAGTTAGTGTTGAACTAAAATTGAATTTGCTGACCATGGCATTGTCAACTCGAAAAATGTATTTTATTATTTCTTTGGCTTCCCACGAACGCGCGGAATAATGTGGGACACTATTTTAAAGTATGAAATAATTAAAAGTCAATCATTTTGCTGGTTCGAGACTCCAACTCGGGACCATTGTATTGAGAAGAAGACCGACATGCTCTATGCCCACAAAAGCTTCTACACATTTGTTTGCTAAATGTTTTTCTAAGTTATGCTCACTTCCACTGCTGATAACATTGTGTCTATAAATAGAATATAATAAAAAAAGCATGGCCATCTTTGAAGGAAAAGAGTTAGAAAATGTTTTGGTTTGGTATTGTTAGCAAATATTAAAAGATGAAAATAGTCAATGACTCACCTAATAGTGATGTCGATGAATTCGTAGTGCGTCTGCTTTGTAAACGGAAGGTTTTTGGTTCAATTCTCGGCTGCGACAAAAAAGGTAAAGTTTTACTTAATTTATAATTGCAATGTTTCATACTAAATTTGTCTTCTTCAAAACAACTGAGCAATTGATAGCGTGGGGGTTGGAGACAGGTGGAACTAAATGGGAATTAAGATGTATCAGCTAATCTCCAATTGGATGCTTTGAAGAGTTCGGAAATAATGATAATAATACTCTGTAAGAACAATTTCGTAGCTGTTATGAAATTATTGAACTTGTAGCGAGCATATAATTCTTTAGCACCATAGGAAGTTCAATTTTTCCTAAATCTAGTTAATTTTACTAGTGTTGACGTCCAACATTTTTTGAATCCGGTAGTATCACTCTAACGAACTTGGGATCTATGCCATCTGGTCCAATGGAGTTACAGGGGAGGGGTTGGTTTTTAGAGCGGGATGACATCCCTTTTTTTTAAATATTTTAATACATTTTCGAATTCTTCTCCAAACTACCTTGCTTTTGAGTCCTTATTGCCGGCACTTCCTAATGAATATTGTGGCTTCCATGAGTCAGAGTCTCTACCGTAAACAAATTTTATAATCACTTACTTACTAAAAGATGCATTACAGCAGGCTTGTGATCTGTGGATCTAAAAAGATGGGTCAGCAGAGGAACACCTCAAGGAGGTGTACTGTCTCCTCTACTTAACAAATTTTTATTGTCTCTGGAAGAAAAAATTGTTAAAGTGTTCGAGTATAATGATGACGTAGGAATTGCAGTTAGGGGAAGTTTCTTTGCACTCTAAGAGGTACACTTCAGGTAAATCTACATGCAACAGCAAACTGGGCTACCGAAAGTGGTCTGGGTATAAATCCATGCAAGACAGAAGTAGTTCTTTTCAGCAGGAGATACAAGTTGCCTACAGTGGAACCTGTTTCCTTGGGTGAAGAGAATGTTCCATTTACAGAAAACGGAAAATATCTGGGTGCTTTGCTGGACAGGAAAATGAACTTCAAATCCAACATTTTGTAAAGGCCAAGAAAGGCAACTCTTGCCCTATATACCTGCAAGAGAGCCATTGGCAAAAGTAGGGGGTTCGGACCGCGTGTACAGCAGTCAGACCTAATATGCGCTTCAAAAACCCACCTACTGCTCAATACTTAACCGAATCCAAGGGATGGCTTGTTTGTGCATCACAGCCGCACTGAGGACAACACCATCTGATGCACCGAATTTGATGATGAGTGACTACGATCTTTTTACAGTTCGTACATTTTGGCACCAAAATTGGTACTTTCTTTACATTTGGAGCTAGAGGTCCGAAATTTGGCATGTAGGTACGACTAGGAAATATATAATGGCTGACTAGATGTTCTATTCAAAATTCGTATACTTTGGTACCAAAGTTGGTACCATTTTGTACTTTCTGTTCAGATTTAGCTTGAGGTCTGAAATGTGGTATGTAGGTACAACTAAAATATATACGATGGGTGGCTAAATGATCTATTCACCATTCAAACATTTTGGTACCTTCTTCATATATGGAGTTAGAGATAGAGTGAAATTTGGCATATTATTAAAACTAAGAAATATATGATTGGTGACTAAATGATCTATTAAAAATTCAAACGTTTTGTAAGCAAAATTGGTACTATTTGGTTCTTTCTTTACAGATGGAGCTAGATATCTAGAATTTGGCATGTATGTATAAGAAGGAAATATATATTGGGAGACAAAATGATCCATTCAAAATTCGTACATTTTGGTACCAAAAAGAGCAAGAGAGAGCGAAATAGCTTATCTTTGCTTAATTTTTGGCTAAAATTTTGTTCGAAATCTTACATTTAAGTACTAAAACTTACAATACTTCGCTATGAACTAAGTTAATGCGTTTAAAATTCATAATCCTATAAAATGTGTGACTATATAGGTTTTTGGAAGTCATGCACCAAAAAGTTGTATCAAAAACAGGGGTAACGAAGCAGACCACCGATATGCTAGTGTATATATGTATAGATTGTGGGTGATCCGAGTGATCGAGAAATCTAACAACGAGAAATTAAACTTCAAGGTACAGAAAGAAGGAGGCATTAATGAATAGAAAAAAGAACCAAATACATTGTGAAATTTATGTAAAAAAAACCTACCATGTTGTAACAAAAAGGAACCCTAAGCTACCCACCGAAAATGAAACGAACTAGGGTTGCCGACGTGCATAATAACCAAATTAACCGAGTAAACGAATCAAAATTATAAATTGAACTTGAACGGTGATGTTCAACAGACGCAGACTGGAAAGAAGTTAAGAGGTTCTTGAAATACCTGAATGGAACCAAACCAATGAAGCATCAAATACATATATACTGGACAGAAGTTAAGAGGTCGAGTTCTTTCCCGGTATCTCTTTTTAGATAAACAAAAGATAAAAGAGAAGAATTGCTTTGCTAATTGAATTGAATTGTTGGAGACCACAGTAGAACTATAAAGGGTGATTTTTTTGAGGTTAGGATTTTCATGCATTAGTATTTGACAGATCACGTGGGATTTCAGACATGGTGTCAAAGAGAAAGATGCTCAGTATGCTTTGACATTTCATCATGAATAGACTTACTAACGAGCAACGCTTGCAAATCATTGAATTTTATTACCAAAATCAGTGTTCGGTTCACCCACCACTTAAGAATGGGGGTATATTCATTTTGCCATTACGTTTGCGACAAATCGAAATATCCATTTCCGACCCTATAAAGTATATATATTCTTGATCTGCGTAAAATCTAAGACGATCTAGCCATGTCCGTCCCTATGTCCGTCTGTCTGATGAAATCAAGCTACAGTCTTTAAAAATAGAAATTTTTAGCTGAAACTTTGCACAGATTCTTTTTTTGTCCATAGGTAGGTTAAGTTCGAAGATGGTCTATATCGGACTATATATTGATATAGCCCTCATTATTAACCGATTTTGCTGAAATTTGGGACAGTGAGTTGTGGCTTCAATTTGGCCCAGATCGGTCCAGATTTGGATATAGCTGCCGTATAGACCGTTCTCTCGAATTAAGGTCTTGGCCCCATAAAAGGCGCATTTATTGTCCGATTTCGACGAAATTTGGGACAGTGAGTTGTGTTAGGCCCTTCGACATCCTTCTTCAATTTGGTGCAGATCGGTACAGAGCTGGATATAGCTGCCATAAAGACCGATCTCTCAATTTAAGGTTTTGGCCCCATAAAAGGCACATTTTTAATCCGATTTCGATGAAATTTGACACATCCGTGTCGAATATGGTCTATATGTGTATGTATGGTTTCCAAAAAAGACTAATATTTTGTTCTACAAATTTGAACAATGACTCGCACTTATTACACCACTCAATGTCCGTGTCGAATTTGGTCCAAATCGGACCATTTTTCGGTATAGCTGCTATGGGGTCATTAATTATACATTTTACCCGAGGACGTGGGTATCCAAAGTTCGGCCGGCCGAATTTAACGCCTTTTTACTTGTTCAGTTCTGGTTTATCAACAAATTCGGTTTTGCTCGGAGGTACTTGACCACCCTTGCGACCGACACCGGTTTTTTTCATAGTGTCCAAGATATTCGACTCACTTTTTTTTTGATTTTCGACGTGTCTGGCCCTTCTGGTTAGTTGTTTTCCTTATGCGGACAGTGAATAAAATTTACTGTGTTTGTTTATATTTATTAATTTTTTTTAATAATTTCAATACATACCATATTTCAAACATATAGTATGGATATAAAGGCTTTTTATTAAACGTATGCATGTTTTTGATATTTTGCCTTCATTAAAACGTTCTCCATAGTTGACTTAATATTTTTATTCATTATTTAGAAAACGTTCCCGCATTTTAATTGGCCTTAAATAAATATTGAGTTATACCTTTAACCCGTTTGCCACTGCAAGCAAATTACATAGAAAGAAGGGATGAACAAACATTCGGAGTGCCTTTATGTTTGGCTATTACGAGAATTAGTCAAACAATCAACCACATTATGTGGTTGATTGTTAAATAAACTCCCGCTTTAGTGCGGGAGTTTATTTAACTTGAATTGGACTGAGGTGCAATTGTAATAAAAACATGAGAAACATTTGATTTTTAGAAAACAAATATTTACCTCAGAAGGATAGCAATGTGGCAAATATTAAAACGCTAATTCGAGCATTTAGTTACTGGGTTGGTGGCAGCAAAAAAAGGAGCGCGTTAAGTTCATAGAATAATACGAAGGTTGAGATACGCGCAGCATAATAAATAAAAAATGTTCGTTTGAAATGAGACTCACAACAACAGAGAAGGACTTTTTAGAGAGCTTGACTCTTGCTTAAAGGTAGGTTTTGGTTGGATAAGGTTGGTGTGGTTCACGAAGATAGATGTCGGAAGGATCGACTATCTATTATATAAAGGCTGATTTTTTAGCTATTATCTTTTTGGTAATACTGGTTTAAATAGCTCACGTACGTTTCGTGATTTGTTTTAATGCCAAACATCTTCAATTTAGTCTGTAATTTGACCATGAATTGTCTTACAAACAAACAACGCTTGCAAATTATTGAATTTTATTATCAAAAGTCGTGCTCTTCTAAGAATGTTCATCGCGCGCTTCGTCCATTTTATTGTCAGTTTAATCGACCCACTGAAGCGGCTGAAGAAGATATCGCAGCTGTATCGGCCAGTGTTAATGATGACCATCAATTATCGATTCGTTGCCGTTCGCAGCAATTGGGACTCTGTTACTCAACAACGTGAAAAATTTTGCGGATGGATTTAGGTGTGAAGCCTTTCAAAATACATCTGGTGCAAGAATTGAAGCCGAACGACCTACCATAGCGCAGAATTTTTGCTGAATTGACTCATGGAAAGTTGGCCGAAGAACCACCTTTTTATAGAAAAATTGTGTTCAGCGATGAAGCTAATTTTTGGCTCAATGGGTACATAAATAAGCAGTATTGTCGATTTTGGAGTGAAGGTCAGCCATAGGCATTGCAAGAGCTACCAATGCATCCAGAAAAGTCACAGTTTGGTGCGGTTTATGGACTGGAGGCATCATTAGATCGTACTTCTTCGAAGATGATGCAAATCGTAACATAACTGTGAATGGTTAGCGCTGCCGTGAGATGATATCCAACTTTTGTTTGCCCAAAATTTAAGAGGTTGACTTGCATGACATGCGGTTTCAACAAAACGATGCCACATGCCGCACAGGACGCGTAAGATAGACTTATTGAGAGGCGAGTTCGGTGAACATTTTAATTCACGTTTGGGACCGGTCAAATGACCGCCTAGATGCGATTTAACGCCTTAAACTATTTTTTGTGGGGCTATGCTATAGCTCATGCCTATACAGACAAGTCCGTTGCAATTTGAAGCATTTATTCATGAGATACCGGCCGAAATAGGACTAAGCGCATGGATCATTTGAATCGTAGTCACGGTCAACATTTGTATGAAAAAATCTTCAAACATTAAATTATATGGGCCGTACTAGCAATTCATGCATCTTTCTGAATTTTATGCATTTTTCTTTCTAAAAAAAAATCCTATAACTTTAAAAAATCATCATTTGAGTAAAAAAAATAATATGATCAGGTCCAAATATATCTGGGATAAGATATAGTTCAATCTTATTTAATCCAAATGCATCTGCCATATCCAATTATATATAATTATATCTAATGCTATATAGACATAATTATATTATATTTATTATATTATATCTGGTAGTAGATATAATTGGATATGGAACCAGATATAATTTTATCTGATCTACAGAATTATATCCAAAGAGATATGCTACAGATATAATTATATCTTGGACCATATAGATGAATTTCTTGTGCTACCATTAACAGAATTTTGTTCTTTCAGTGTTATAACATAGAAATGCTTATATTTTATTTTAAACTAGCTAACCCAGGCCCGCTCCGCTGCGCCTTCTTTTACTTTATTTGGAACAAAAGTTTCCTCGGAACATTTATTTTCGAAAATTAAAGAGCCTTTAGTGAAATACCATGCTACGAAAATAGTATATCGCTTGACTAATTGTTTAACAATATAAGTGCCTTTGTCCGAATCCCATATGATCTTTAATGGTCTACGAATTTAAGTTTGGATGTAAGGTGTACTCCATTCTTAAAATACTTTATTTCAGCCCGCTACTCTCATGATGTCTGATTTAGGGTTGTTTTCGGGGGTGAGGTTGTCTACCAGGCACATGGCCCTGGAAAAATATCAGCATCGTGCTCTTCTTTCAAAAACCATTTATTTAAACCCCATATTGCCATTGGTTTAGGGGAGTTATACGATGAGGCGTCCCCCAAACACAAAAAAGGTTATCAAATTCGTTTTCTTATCTTAAATACCACATATTGGCATGGTCGAAACATGTTTACCCTTTGCGGGGTGTTTTGGGAAAGGGGTGATGCCCTATATACATGGTCCTAAATTTGGATATCAAATTCGTATTCTACTCACAAATACCTTTATTTGAGCCCCATTTGCGATGGTCACTAAAAAATTGCTGCTTGTGGGGTATTTTGGGAAAGGGGTTGACCCACAGAAAATTGGTCGCGAAAGTGAGTATCAATTCTTGCTCTACCCCCCAATACCTTTCATTTAATCTCCACATTGACATGGTCGGTAAATATGGCCGATTTAGGGGTGTTTTTGGGATTGGGGTGGTCCCCCAAACACTAAGACCGGAAAATATATCAGCAACGTGCTCTATTCTCATATATCTATATATTATATTTTTGAACCCCATATTTTGGGAAAGGGGTTGACCCTCAGAAAATTGGTCCCAAAAGTGGGTATCAATTCTTGCTCTACCCCCCAATACCTTTCATTTAAGCTCCACATTGACATGGTCGGTAAATATGGCCGATTTAGGGGTGTTTTGGGGATTCGGGTGGTCGCCCAAACACTCAGCATGGAAAATATATCAGCAACGTGCTCATATATGTCATATATCTATATATCATTTATTTGAACCCCATATTGCCATTGGCCTCAAATTGGATATCAAATTCGTTTTCTAATCTCGCTTAAAACTCCTTATTGCAAAAGTATAAATATTTAAATTAATAAAAACTATAAAACTATAAATATTTAGTTCCACTCTCTTTACGACCCAAATTGTCTTGGTGAGCAAATACGTCCTATTTGGGGGTTGTTATAGTGGTGGAACGTCCCCTTGACAGTTGGTCCCTAATGTTGATATCAGATACGTGGTCTACTCCCAAATACCTTTAATTTTAGCCCCATATTTTCATAGACGGCAAACATGACTGGCTTGGGGGGTGTTTTGGGGGATGGGCGGCCACTCTGTGAGTTGGCCTTGAAATATATATCGGATTAGTGTTAAACTCTAAAAACCCTCTTATTTGAGCCTCATATTGCAAAAGTCAGCAAATACTTTCTATTTGGGTGGTGTTGTGGGGGTGGCGTGGCCCCATAGACACTTTTCCCGAATATTGATATCAAAGTCGTGCTTTACTCCCAAAGACCTTTCATTTGAGCCCCATATGGTTATGGTCGTAAATTTGTCTCCTTTGGGGGATGTTTTTGGGGAGAGGCGGCCCCCCAAACACTTGGTCCCATATTTGGGTATCAGATTCTAATTCTACACTCAAACAACTTTTATTTAAGCCCCATATTCCCATGGTCAGTAAATAAGTCCTATTTGGGGGGTGTTTTGGGGAAGGGGTGGACCCCCTCTGAAACGTGGTCCCACATTTGGATATCAGATTCGTATTCTACTCGCAAATACCTTTCATTTGAGTCCCATAGTGCCATGGTCGGTAAATATATCCGATTTAGAGGAGTTTTGGGGGTTGGGGTGGTCCTTCTAGTACTTGGTTGGACAATTGGATATCAGATACGTTTTCTTATCCTAAATACCTTTCATTTGAGTCCCATATTGTAGGTTTTAGGGTGGGGCGGCCCCCTTAGGTACCCCATCCGAAATTTGGATACCAAATTTTTATTTTTAAGGTACTATATGAGAACACAAAATTTCGCTTAAATCGCACCACCCATCTCCGAGATCTGGCGATTCTGAAAATTAGGGTAAGGGGGAGGGTCCACCCCCCTTCAGATATCAAAAAATTTAGTACTCTATTTTCACCACGGGATCATTATGCACCATCTGCGAAAATTTCAAGAAAATCGGTTCAGCCGTATTTGAGTCTATAAGGAACACACTAATAAACAAACCTACGAACAAATACAAATTGATTTTAATACCCTTCACCATAAGATGGGCGGTATACTAACTTCGTCATTCTGTTTTTAACTACTCAAAATATTCGTCTGAGACCCCATGAAGTATATATATTCTTGATCGTCGCGACTTTTTATGTCGATCTAGCCATGTCCGTCCGTCTGTCCGTCCGTCCGTCCGTCTGTCTGTCGAAAGTACGCTAACTTCCGAAGGAGTAAAGCTAGCCGCTGGAAATGCACAAATACTTCTTATTGGTGTAGGTCGGTTGGTATTGTAAATGGGCCATATCGGTCCATAACCTGATATAGCTGCCATATAAACCGATCTTGGGTCTTGACTTCTTGAGCCTCTAGAGTGCGCATTTCTTATCCGATTGGGATGAAATTTTGCACGACGTATTTTGTTATGACATCCAACAACTGTGCCAAGTATGGTTCAAATCGGACAATAACCAATCTTGGGTCTTGACTTCTTGAGCCTTTAGAGGTCGCAATTCTTATCCGATTGGAATAAAATTTCGCACGACGTGTTTTGTTATGATGGCCACCAAGTGTGCAAAGTATACTTCAAATCGGTTCATTACCTGATATAGCTGTCATATAAACCGATCTTGGGTCTTGACTTCTTGAGCCTCTAGAGTGCGCAATTCTTATCCGATTTGAATGAAATTTTGCACGACGTGTTTTGTTATGATATCCAACAACTGTGCTAAGTATTGTTCAAATCGGTTTATAACCTGATATAGCTGTCATATAAACAGATCTGGGGACTTGACTTCTTGAGCTTCTAGAGGGCGCAAATTCTATCCGATTTGGCTGAAATTTTGCATGACGTATTTTATTTTAACTTTCAACAACTGTGTCAAATAAGGTTTAAATCGGTTCATAACCTGATATAGCTGCCATATAAACCTATCTGGGAACTTGACTTCTTGAGCCTCTAGTGGTCGCAATTATTATCCGATTTGCCTGAAATTATGTACTACGGATCCTCTCATGACCATCAACATACGTGTTTATTATGATCTGAATCGGTCTATAGCCCGATACAGCTCCCATCTAAATCGATTTCTCTATTTTACTTCTTGAGCCCCCAAAGGGTGCAATTCTTATTCGAATTGGCTGACATTTTACACAGGTCTCCAACATATAATTTAATTGTGGTCTAAACCGAATCATATCTTGATATGGCTGTAATAGCCGAGCAAATCTTTCTCTTATATCCTTTTTTGCTAAGAAGAGATGCCGGGAAAAGAACTCGACAAATGCGATCCATGGTGGAGGGTATATAAGATTCGGACCGGCCGAACTTAGCACGCTTTTACTTGTTTCATTTGAAAAAGTCGTTCAAAGAACTTGACAAATGAGATCCATTGTGGAGTGTATATAAGATTTATAGATTTTAGATCGCATTTATTTTCCGATGTCGCCGAAATTTGGGTTAAGTTAAGCCCCTCGACACAGATCGGTCCAGATTTGTATATAGCTGCCATATAGACCGGTCTCTCGATTTAAGGTTTTGAGCCCATAAAAGGCGCATTTATTGTTTACATATATACACAATGTGGTAGGTATCCAGAGTTCGCCCCGGCCGAACTTAACGCCTTTTTACTTGTTGTCGTTAGTCTAGTCACTTTGGATATATTGGGTTGCCCAAAAAGTAATTGCGGATTTTGCATATAGTCAGCGTTGACAAATTTTTTCACAGCTTGTGACTTTGTAATTGCATTCTTTCTTCTGTCATTTATCAGCTGTTACTTTTTGCTTGCTTTAGAAAAAAAGTGTAAAAAAGTATATTTGATTAAAGTTCATTCTAGGTTTTATTAAAAATGCATTTACTTTCTTTTAAAAAATCCGCAATTACTTTTTGGGCAACCCAATATTATACCCTCCACCATAGGATGGGGGTATACTAATTTCGTCATTTTGTTTCTAACTACTCGAAATATTCGTCTGAGACCCCATAGAGTATATATATTCTTTATCGTCGCGACATTTTATATCGATCCAGCCATGTCCCTCCGTCTGTCCGTCCGTCCGTCCGTCCGTCTGTCTGTCGAAAGCACGCTAACTTCCGAAGGAGCACAGCTAGCCGCTTGAAATTTTGCACTAATACTTCTTATTAGTGTAGGTCGGTTGGTATTGTAAATGGGCTATATCGGTCCACGTATTGATATAGCTACCATATAAACCGATCGTGGATCTTGACTTCTTGAGCCTCTAGAGTGCGCGATTCTTATCCGATTTGAATGAATTTTTGCACGAACTATTTTGTTATGATATCCAACAACTGCGCCAAAGCAAATCTTTTCTTTTATCCTTTTTTGCCTAAGAAGAGATGCCGGGAAAAGAACTCGACAAATGCGACCCATGGTGGAGGGTATATAAGATTCAGCCCGGCCGAACTTAGCACGCTTTTACTTGTTATATATAAGATTATGTGTATTAAGTGTTACGCATAAATGTGTGAAATTTTGCACACAGTGTTCTGTTATGACTTCCAACAACTATGCCAAGTACTGTTTAAATCGGTCAAGAACCTGAAATTTTGCATGTGGTGTTCTGTTAAGACTCCCGGTCCGGATCGGCCAAGAACCTGATATAGCTACCATATAAACCGATCTCCCGATATGACTCCATGAGCCCCTGAAAGTCGCCAATTTTTCCGATTTTACTGAAATTTTGCACACATTGTTCTGTTATGACTCTCAATAACTGTGTTAAGTACGGTCCGAATCGGTCTATATCCAGATATAGTTGCCATATTTTAGTAGAATTCATGGTGGTGGGTTCTCAAGATTCGGCCCGGCCGAATTTAGCGCGCTTTTATTTTATGTTGAAATATGGTGCTGCTAACTACTGTTTATTGCAGCGGCAAAATCTATTCTCAAAATCCTCAACCCATTATCGGACAATGAACACCACACAAGTCGGAGGTCAAAGTTCCAGCCTGTGCGGTGCTCATAGTTATGCCTTGTCGGACGGGAAAAGCACTAGTCTAGACTGCTAGAAATGATTTTTACACCCTCCACCATAGGAGGGGGACCGAACAAAGTATGTATGTTCTTGATCGTCTTGACATTCTTAGTCGATTTAGCCCCGTCCGTCCGTCTGGCGAATGCACGCTATCTTTCGAAGGAATAAAGTTAGGTACTTGAAATTTTGCACGAATACTTAGTGTAGGTCGGTTGGGATTACGAATGGGCTTTATGGGTCCACTTTTTAATATAGCTGCCATATAAACCGATCTCGATTCTTGATTTCTTGAGCCGGTAGAGGGCGCAATTAATATCCGATTTGGCTGAAATTTTGCACGAAGTAGTTTGTTTTATTTTTCAACAACTATGCAAAGTATGATCTAATTCGGATCATAACCTGGTATTGCTCCCATATAAACCGATCTTCCTATAATACTTCTTGAACCTCTAGAGGGCGCAATTATATCCGATTTAGCTAAATGACTTCCACTTTGGTCTCTAACAGTCAAACCAAGTATGGCCCCAATCATTACATGGTATAGCTCCAATAGCATAGCAATTCCTATCCATTTTGCTTTGTTTGCCTATAAGAGATATCTGGCAAAGAACTTGACAAATGCGATCCATGGTAGAGGGTATACAAGATTCGGCCAGACCGAACTTAGCATGCTTTAACTTGTTTACCATCGATTTAATGTAATTTGGTTAGCCACCATCATAGGATAGGGCGATATTAATCTTGTCTTGCCGTTTGTGTGTTAAGTTTAAGTGGCAGTCTGCCATCAGACTTACTTAGACGTTTCCGTCCATTGTGATACCACAGGCACAAGAGAAGGAATATGTCTTCTAGTTCCCAACAACTTGCGAATGTTCACATCCGCTAAATAAGATAAGTTCTCAAAGAAATGAGAACCTAAAGTGGAACTCCTTCTGACTGCCAGTGTGGGATACACACACAGCAGATGTTCTACAGTCTCTTCTTCCTCGACGTCCTCACAGCTTGTGTAGAAGTCGTTACTTGCAACCTTCAGACTGTCAGCATGTTTTCTGATCAGAGAGGGACCTGTCATGACGGACACAATAATTGATACATCTGTACTAGCCAGCGACATCAAAGCGGTAGACCTCTTGAAGTCTAGATTAGGTCACATAATTTCGGAATGTTCATAACCCCCCTTTTGTAACCATCTATCATTCGTTAAAGCGGTACAAAAATCTGTGGAAAAAAAAATTTTGTTCTATTTTTATACCCTCCACCATAAGATGGGGGGTATACTAATTTCGTCATTCTGATTGTAACTACTCGAAATATTCGTCTGAGACCCCATAAAGTATATATATTCTTGATCGTCGTGAAATTTTATGTCGATCTAGCCATGTCCGTCCGTCTGTCCGTCCGTCTGTCTGTCGAAAGCACGCTAACTTCCGAAGGAGTAAAGCTAGCCGCTTGAAATTTTGCACAAATACTTCTTATTAGTGTAGGTCGGTTGGTATTGTAAATGGGCCATATCGGTCCATGTTTTGATATAGCTGCCATATAAACCGATCTTGGGTCTTGACTTCTTGAGCCTCTAGAGTGCGCAATTCTTATCCGATTGGGATGAACTTTTGCACGACGTGTTTTGTTATGATATCCAACAACTGTGCCAAGTATTGTTCAAATCGGTCCATAACCTGATATAGCTGCCATATAAACCGATCTTGGGTCTTGACTTCTTGAGCCTCTAGAGTGCACAATTCTTATCCGATTGGGATGAACTTTTGCACGACGTGTTTTGTTATAATATCCAACAACTGTGCCAAGTATGGTTCAAATCGGTCCATAACCTGATATAGCTGTCATATAAACCGATCTTGGGTCTTGACTTCTTGAGCCTCTAGAGTGCGCAATTCTTATCCGATTGGAATGAAATTTTGCACGAGGTGTTTCGTTATTATATCCAACAACTGTGTTAAGTATGGTTCAAATCGGTCCATAACCTGATATAGGTGCCATATAAACCGATCTGGGGTCTTGACTTCTTGAGCCTCTAGAGTGCGCAATTCTTATCCGATTTGACTGAATTTTGGCACGACGTGTTTTGTTACGATATCCAACAACTGTGCCAAGTATGGTTCAAATCGGTGCATAACCTCATATAGCTGTCATATAAACCGATCTTGGGTCTTGACTTCTTGAGCCTCTAGAGGGAGCAATTCTTATCCAATTTGGCTGAAATTTCGCAAGATGTTTTTTATTGTTACTTTCAACAACTATGTCAAATAAAGTACAAGTCGGTTCATAACCTGATATAGCTGCCATATAAAACGATCTGGGATCTTGACTTCTTGAGCCTCTAGAGGTCGCCATTATTATCCGATTTGCCTGAAATTTTGTACGACGGATTCTTTCATGACCATCAACATACATGTTTATTATGGTCGGTCCATAGCCCGATACAGCTCCCATATAAATCGATCTCTCTATTTTACTTTTTGAGCTCACAAAGAGCGCAATTCTTATTCGAATTGGCTGAAATTTTACACAGGTCTCCAACATATAATTTAATTGTGGTCCAAACCGGACCATATCTTGATATCGCTCTAATAGCAGAGCAAATCTTTTCTTATATCCTTTTTATTTTGCCTAAGAAGAGATGCCGGGAAAAGAACTCGACAAATGCGATCCATGGTGGAGGGTATATAAGATTCGGCCCGGCCGAACTTAGCACGCTTTTACTTGTTTTATGTTTGCCTTTTACTTGTTTTGATTACTTTAGGCATTTTTTAGAAATTTTGGAATATTACTATAAATAAGCTACCTGATCCATCCATCCAGCTGTATGAGCCAGTGTTTATGATGACCATCAATTATCGATTTGTCGCCGTTCGCAGCAAGTGGGCCTCTGTTACTCAACAACGTGGAAAATTTTGCGGAAGGATTTAGGTGTGAAGCTTTTCAAAATACATCTGGTGCAAGAATTGAAGCCGAACGACCTACCACAGAGCAGAATTTTTGGTGAATGGGCTCTTGGAAAGTTGGCCGATTGTTTCAATGGGTACGTAAGTAAGCAGAATTGTTGATTTTGGAGTGAAGATCAGCAAAGTATTGCAAGTGCTACCAATGTATCCAGAAAAAGTCATAGTTTGGTGCGGTTTATGGGCTGGTGACATCATTGGACCGTACTTCTTCAAAGATGATGCGAATCGAATCATAACTGTGAATGGATCGCGCTATCGTGAGATGATGTCCAACTTTTGTTGCCCAAAATGCAAGACCTTGACTTGCATAATATGTAGTTTCAACAAGTCGGTGCCATATGCTACACAGTACTCTTAACAATGGACTTTTGATTTTTGAGAGGCGAGTTCGGAGAACATTTTATTTCACGTTCGGGACCGGTCAATTGCCCGCTTAGACCGTGCGATTTAACGCTTCAATTGACGCATTTTTTCGTGAGATGCCGGCCGAAATGTTGGAAAGAGTATGCCAAAATTGGACTAAGCGAATGGACCATTTGAGACGCAGTCACGGTCAACATTTGTATGAAATAATCTTCAAACATTAAAGTATATGGACCGTACTATCGACTCAAATAATGATTTCATACATTTTTCGGAATTTTATGATTATTTTTTTAAAAACTTTCCATAGCTCTTAAAAAATCACCCCTTAAAATCAAAAGAAAAAATACTATTCAGTGGTGATTATAAACATCCACTGAGACACATATTTACATTTCTATTGTATACCCTCCACCGTAGTATGGGGAGTATGCTAATTTCGTCATTTAGTTTGCAACACCCCAAAATATGCGTCTAAGACCCCATAAAGTATATATATATTCTTGATCGTCATGACATTCTAAGTCGATCTAGCCATGTCCGTCCGTCCGTCTGTTGAAAGCACGCTAACTTTCGAAGGAGTAAAGCTAGGCGCTTAAAATTTTGCACAAATACTTTTATTATTGTAGGTCGGTTGGGATTGTAAATGGGCTATATAGGACCATGTTTTGATATAGCTGCCATATAAATCGATCTTGGGTCTAGACTTCTTAAGCTTCTAGAAGGCGCAATTACAATCCGATTTGACTGAAATTTTGCACGAGGAGTTTTGGCAAAGCCGATCTTTTGATACCCTTCACCTGCAAGTCGTTGAAATTAAAATTTGAAATGAAGAAATTTGACCAAACTCCGTACATATTGTGGGAGTCATAGAGAGCATCGCTGTCCAACATTTTTAGAAAATCGGTTAATAGACGTGCTTGAAAATCCCTGAAATGAATATATATGGGACTATATCTAAATCTGAACCGATTTCTATGAAATTCAACAACAGTATTGGGAGCCACATAATTAGAATATTAGTCCAAATCAAACGAACACATATATATGGCAGCTATATCAAAATCTAAATCGATTTTTTCCTGTGCCAGTGCCAAGTTTGAAGACAATCGGAGGAATATTACGACCTGTACTTTTTATACGAATTAACATGGACAGACAGACGACAAAGCTAAATCCAATCAAAAATTGATTTTGAGTCGATCCGTGTACTTATCAATGGGCCTTTCTTACTTCCTTCTGGGTGTTACAAACAAATTCACTAAGTTATAATACCCTGTACCACAGTAGTGTTAAAGGGTATCAATACAAATATAAACTGAGTTAGGTGGTGGACGGTACCTAAGATTCGTCTGGATGCGTAGAAGAAAATGACCTTAAAGGTCAATCGAGTTTTAACAAGTAAACAAGCATTAACCCTATAATTCCAGACCGTCGATTCCCATTTCCGATTTAGTAATTTAATAATATTTATATATATATGTATATAAATTGGGTTGCCCAAAAAGTAATTGCGGATTTTTTAAAAGAAAGTAAATGCATTTTTAATATAACTTAGAATGAACTTTAATCAAATATACTTTTTTACACTTTTTTTCTACAGCAAGCTAAAAGTAACAGCTGATAACTGACAGAAGAAAGAATACAATTACAGAGTCACAAGCTGTGAAAAAATTTGTCAACGCCGACTATATGAAAAATCCGCAATTACTTTTTGGGCAACCCTATATATAATTTTTGTTTTTAATTTTTCAGATAAAGTAAAAAAAATTCTTTGTGATTTATTAAGACAGTGTGTTTTCACTGTAAATTTTTATACCCTATACCACAACTGTGGTACAAGGTATTATAAATTTGTGCATTTGTTTGCAACGCTTAGAAGGAGAAGAGCTAGACCCGTTGATAAATATATCGATCGGCTTAGAATCACTTCTTGATTCGATATAGATATGTCCGTCTGTTTGTCCATGTATTCTTGTGATCAAGGTACATGTTGCATTTGTTGTCCGATTAATATAAAATTTTGCACAATATTGGTTTAGATTTAGTTATAGCTGTCATATATATCTTTCATCCGATATGGTTTTTTAAGGCTGTAGAAGCCACAATTTTGGTCCAATCTTTACAAAATTCGGCATGATGTTTTATTTCACGTCATAATATGTGTTCATATTTTCTTCAAAATCGGGCCAGATTAAGATATGGTTCCCATATATATCTTTAATCCGAAATGGCCTTTTAAGGCTAGATATAGCTTCCATATATATCTTTCATCCAATATGACTTTAGAACTCACAATTTTAGTTTAATATTAACAAGATTTAGCACAAGTGGTTTTATTTGACGTTAAATTGAATAAAATTCGATTAAAATTTGAATTAGCACCCACACATATCTTTCATCACACTTTAAAAGCCACAATTTTGGTCCGTCCTTTAGAAAATTTTTCCCTTTAGCGAAGAAAGTTGCATTTTAATGCTATGGAGCTGTAGCTGTACCACAAAAAATGAATATGACCCCGTTCTTGGACGGTGGATATAAAAATCATGCTACCTATTGTCAATATTAAAAATTTTAAATGAGCTATCAATTAGACTAGGTTAGGTTAGAATTAGGTTAAACTTTGCTCGTTGGTCACACTCTGTACTTACGGCAAAATGTCCTTCTCTTGGTGGTCCTTCTTCAATGTGGTGGTGCATTTCACATTGTCCTTCGCCTTCCGCAGGGGGAATGGGCTCCTTAGAAGATATTGAAAGCAACAAATTTTTCAATGGTGAAGATGATATAAAAAACAAAATTTTACCTCATGACAGCATTCCTCATGTGAAGCCATAGTGCACCTTAAGAATGCAATTGGAAAACTAATAAAATTTAACAAAAGTTAACAAATATATTGTACTAAACGAAACAAACATCAATATGAACGAACTAAGGAATTTGAACATTTATTTTGACATCGTAAACAAAAGGCAAAATTGTTGTTAAGGGTTTTTTCCAAGTTGATATGTCGTAGGCATTCAAATAACAAGTTGCTTCTCTCCTTAGAGCACTATATCCAGAACAGGTAGCTTTATAGGTCTTTTAAGGGTTGAAAACAGCATTTTTTCATTTATCCAATGAAGGTTTACGAAATTTCTGAAAGTATTTAATTGTAAACTCCAATACGTTCTGTGGCTTATACTTAATGACATTTAGTAGAAAATCCATTAGAAAAGGGCACAATTCTGCATGTTTGTTAAAATAAGCTATGGCATTGTCATAGGTAAATTTCTTTTTCTCACGGTATTGACCCAGCAATTCATTTTGACAACGCCACATTAATTCCATCTTGGGTACAATGCGTTCGTTGGTCTCTATAAAACCTTTGGTTTCGTGCAGAATATAGTGAAAGCCATGCCAATAATGCAGAATCATTTTCCCATTCGAGTTGTAGAAAGTCTCAGAGACCTCTTGGGGATAATTGTTAAAATATTGAATGTTTACCACTCGAATGGCATTTGTAAACGTGCGGTGAAACATCTTAATTCGTTTTCGTTCCTCATGAACGGTCAGGTGACAGCGAAGGATTTTGCCTGGAAATATTTTAAGATTATTTAAATAAACATTTAATCGTTAATTGTTAAGAAAATTTTACAATTTTCTTAACAATTTTATATATATATATATTTTTTTTTATTTTTTTAAGTTTTCGGTTTTAGTTTAGTAATGCGATCATTAACCATATATCGATGCAAATTTTAAAATTGTTATGGCTTAAAGGATATTTATTAGATGACCTTTTAAACGTACCGAATAAATTCATGGTATAAAAATTAAAATTGCCACGAAAACGATTCACTATCAAGTAGCGTATGAGCAGCATTATACCTCCATCGAGTAGAAAGATATCATCATGTCCCTTGATATTAATGAAAGTTTTAAATCGCTGAACATCATTATTGATTTTAGTTTCACGGCGTCCCACCAAACTGTCCTCTTTCGAGCGGACATCTAATGTTCGTTCCTGAATAGATATCATAGAGTCAAAACATTTAAATTCATTATACATTGTGATATTCTAATGATATTCTCCTCCAATTTAAAATCAGGTTAAACGTTAAACTTACAATTCTTGCTTTGTCCACATAGTCATGCTCACTTCGCTTTTCACAAATCAAACGCAGTTTATCGTCATATTTTCCCTTAACACAATGGCCTCTGGAATATTTACCGCAACCTTTTGCGATATTGCTTTTGGCAAAGGCCACATAGCCATCATAACTTTCCTCTACAAGAAAATTAAATTCACCAACTTCTTTTAGTTCACGTTCCATTAAAATTTTCGTCTCCCCATTTAATGTGCAACCGTTGGCTTGTAGTTCGGAAATATACATCTTATCCTCAAACAACAAGGCCTGTTTGTCAGTGGGCATGTCCGTGGCGGCTAATTTCCATTCCTGATTTTGTAATTGAAATTCTGGAGGTTCGACTTTGTCCAATACGGCCGAAAAAATACTATCCAAACTTATTTCATCTTCCGGTTTCAATATGAATTTCTTTTGACAAGGCAGCGATTCGAAGGATTTGCTGATTGAAGAATTTTTCATGTCGTTGACCACACAATCTTTGAGGCAAGGAGAATCTGACAAGAATAACGATAATGTATAATTAATGCTTCTAAGATAGAACCTCATGTATTTTTTACCCATTTTGAACTAAATGAGAAATATTGATTTTGTTTATTCTTGATGTTTTAAATATAATATTTACAATTAGGAAAATGTGTATCTCAGTAAAGGAATTTTCGTTTGTCTAGCTTCTAGTTTACTGTAGGGAGAAAAACATAGATAGACTTTTTATATAATTTACTAGCTGGCCTGGTGTGCTTTGCCTGACCTTTGCCTTGCCAATACCCATCCGGTTGACCATTACGGTGTTATTATACCCTCCACCATAGAACGGGGGTTGTACTAATTTCGTCATTTCGTCTGTAACACCTCGAAATATGCGTCTAAGATCCCATAAAGATTATATAGCAAATTATATATTCACATTAGTAACCCTAAGGTATTAGGCAATTTACTAACAAAGTTTCCAATTCTATTCTATTCCAATTATATTTTTATACCCTCCCCCATAAGATGGGGGGTATACTAATTTCGTCATTCTGTTTGTAACTACTCGAAATATTCGTCTGAGACCCCATGTCCGTCCGTCTGTCCGTCCGTCCGTCTGTCCGTCCGTCCGTCTGTCTGTCGAAAGCACGCTAACTTCCGAAGGAGTAAAGCTAGCCGCTTGCACAAATACTTCTTATTAGTGTAGGTCGGTTGGTATTGTAAATGGGCCATATCGGTCCATGTTTTGATATAGCTGCTATATAAACGGATCTTGGGTCTTGACTTCTTGAGCCTCTAGAGATCGCAATTCTTATCCGATTGGAATGAAATTTTGCACTACGTGTTTTGTTATGATATCCAACAACTTTGCCAAGTATGGCTCCAAACCAGTCCATGTTTTGATATAGCTGCCATATAAACCGATCTTGGGTCTTGACTTCTTGAGCCTCTAGAGTGCGCAATTCTTATCCGATTGGAATGACATTTTGCACTACGTGTTTTTTTATGATGTCCAATAAATGTGTCAAGTATGGTTCAAATCGGTTCATAACCTGATATAGCTGCCATATAAACCGATCTGGGATCTTGACTTCTTGAGCCTCTAGAGGTCGCAATTATTATCCGATTTGCCTGAAATTATGTACTACGGATCCTCTCATGATCATCAACATACGTGTTTATTATGATCTGAATCGGTCTATAGCCCGATACAGATCCCACATAAATCGATCTCTCTATTTTACTTTTTGTTTTTTCCTAAGAAGAGATGCCGGGAAAAGAACTCGACAAATGCGATCCATGGTGGAGGGTATATAAGATTCGGCCCGGCCGAACTTAGCACGCTTTTACTTGTTTAAAATTTGATTAATATGTGATTGTTGGTGTTAACAATTGGTAATATATGATATATGGGAGTAAAATATTAAAAATATTTTTAATTACATTTGCCCATTCTGCCAAGGTAGTTTAATGGTTCTCGTTCAAAGTTTTTTATTCAAAGACGCTTTTTGCTACAAATTCATTATGAGGTTAAAAAGATACAGCGTATGTTTCCCCATAATGTTGCACCCACTGTTTCAAATTTCAATGAAATCGGATGAAAAATGCCCCTTTCATAGACTTAATACTCTATTTCGGGAGATCGGTCTATAAGGCAGCTATATCCAAATATGGTCCGACATGGACCACATTCGACAAAGGAGTGTAGAGGTGTAGTAAAACTCACTGTTTTAAATTTTATCGAAATCGGATGAAAAGTACTCTTTTTATGGGCTCAATACTCTATTTCGGGAGATCGGTTTATATGTCTATACCAAAATATGGCATAATTTCATTCTATATACAAAATTTCTGTCAAACCAGCAATAATTAAAGCTTCTAGGAACAGAACAAGGATGTTTGAGAGACTGCTTTATATGTGAGCTATATCGGGTTATAGACTGATTCAGATCGAATTTGGCACAGTTGGTGGAAGTCATAACAGAACACCGCATTTTCAGCCAAATCGGACGAAAATTGCGGTTTGTAAGAACTCAAGTAGTCATATCGGGAGATCGGTTTATATGAGAGCTATATCAGGTTATAGATCGATTTGGACCGTAATTGGCACAGTTGTTGGAAATCATACCAGTTCAGCCAAATCGGACAAAAATTGCGGCTCCACGGGCTCTATATCTAAATCTAAACCGATATGGCCCATTGGCAATCCCCAACGACCTACATCAATATTAAGTATCTGTGCAAAATTTCAAGCGACTAGCTTTACGCGATCAACCGCTATCGTAATTTCGACAGACGGACGGACATGGCTAGATCAACTCAGAGCGTTGAGACGATCTAGAATATATATACTTTATGGGTCTTAGACGAATATTTCGTATAATATAATAATATACCCCCATCCTATAATGGTGGGTATAACAAATGGTAAAAAAAAATAAAAAATAAATAAAAAGTACCATATAGGACCAAGAAAAACAATACATTGTTGACCACTTCACAGTGGACGAAATGGCCATTCAAATGCAAATTTTCCCCATGAATATTCCACATGGTTAACTGGGGCAAACTTCTCACATATCACTGAGTGCTGTCCGATTCAAATTTTAAGCTCAATGATAAGGGTCCTCCTTTTTATAGCCGAGTCCGTACACGGAAAAAATAACTCGTAGAAAAAACTAACTACCAAATTTGTATGTGAAACTTTAAATTCTCAAAAAATTTTAGCATTGAATCGAAGACATTCTTTGTTGAAGTACGTAAGTAAGTCTCTACAAGAGACTTAACAAACAAAATTATTGAAATTTTGTTGACTTTCAACAAATTCTTTAGTTCAGATAGTTGTAAAAATAGACGTACTACCATGTAGAGCACAAAACTCCCATGCCATTCATGACTTGCAAACACAGGTTGGAGGCCCCCGGTCGGCCAAAAATTTTTTTTTTATAACGAGACAAAGCAGCGCGAGCCGAATAAAGAAAATAAAAATACCACCAGCCAAAGTACAGCACATGCGGCGGGCTGGTAGATGGTTTTTTGTCTTGCTTATGGATATATTGTTGTTGTTGTTTTATATTGGCTTGCAATGAGTGCCTTTCAATAACAATTTTGTACTTTGGGTCGTTGAGATTTAAAATAAATTGTTGCAGGAAAATTAACAACTTCTGTAGTTGTTTTTTCAACCAAAGTCTTTGTTACTCAAAATTATATGAATCTGTGTAGGGCGTGCCGCATAGTGACATCTATTTTGCGAGAAGTTTTTACATGGCAAGGTAACTCACAAATGTCGCCAGCATTAGGAGGGTATAACCACCGCTGAAAGATTTTTTCTCATGGTTTCGCCAGGATTCGAAACGAGGCGTTCAGCGTCATAGGCGGACATGCTGACCTCAGCAATAAGGTGGTTCCCCCCATCCTATCCTTTGGTAGAGGGTATAAAAAGGATGTTTCAAAAAATGATAATTGGATAGTCATCTATGAAGTAAAATAATAATCAATCAGCGATTAAAATTTTAAACAAATGGTCATGTCCGTTAGTAAATGGGAAATTAAATTTAAAGATAGCATCTTTATTTTAAAGTTTAGATTTTTTTGGCTCGTTTTCATTGCATAAATCCTACAAATATGGAAAAATCTTAAATTTTGGGCTAATTTTTTTCAGAGCACGTTAGGAAAATTGGAAACGGTACATTTAGTATTATTTCGGTATTTTTTACGGACACTTTGTCAGAATATATTGACTAGACTAGATGATTTTTTATCTCAAATTTGTAAATTTAACTAAAACATACAAAATGGTTATTTCCCTACGTATTGAGCTAAAGATTTCAAAATTGGGGGTACAAGTACACCTTTGCAGCACATATTTACTACTAGTTTTTGTTTTTTATGTACTCGTTAAATTTACTGCGAGCTTTCAAACTTAAAGTATGGCCTGAAGAGGGACATGTGCATTTTTAGTACATTATATGTTGTTTGCTACAAGTTTAATACATAAACAAGTAAAAGCGTGCTAAGTTCGGATTGGATTCTGCTAAATGTTTATACAAAATAAGTTGTATGGCATAATTCTATTCTACATACCGAACTTCTGTCAAACTAGCATAAATTAAAGCTTCTAGGAACCGAACAAGGATGATCGAGACACCGGTTTACTTGGGAGCTATATCAGATTATAGACTCATAACAAAACACAACATGCAAAATTTCAGCCAAATCGGACAAAAATTGCGGCTTCGAGGGGTCAAGAAGTCAAATCGGGAGATCGGTTTATATGGGAGCTATACTAGCATATAAACCGATTTGGACCGTAATTAGCACAATTGTTGAAAGTAATAACGGAGCACTACATGCAAAGTTTCAGCCAAATCGGACAAAAATTGCGGCTTGTAAGGACTCAATAAATCAAATCAGGCTATCGGTTTATGTGGGAGCTATACCAGGTTATAGACCGATTTGGACCGTACTTGGCACAATTAGTAAAAGCCATAAAAAGCACTAAGAGCAAAATTTCAGCCAAATTGGGCAAAAATTGCGATTTCCAAGGGCTAAAAAAGTCAAATCCTAAGATCGGTTTATATGGGAGCTATATCAGGTTATAGACCGACTAGAACCGTAGTTGGCACAGTTATTAAAAGTCATAAAAGAACACTACATGCAAAATTTCAGTCAAATTGGACAAAAATTGCGGCTTCGAGGGGTAAAGAAGTCAAATCGGGAGATCGGTTCATATGGGAGTTATACCAGCATATAAACCGATTTGGACCGTAATTAGCACAATTGTTGAAAGTCATACCGGAGCACTACATGCAAAGTTTCAGCCAAATCGGACAAAAATTGAGGCTTGTAAGGACTCAAGAAATCAAATCAGGCTATCGGTTTATGTGAGAGCTATACCAGGTTATAGACTGATTTGGACCGTACTTGTCACAATTAGTAAAAGCCATAAAAAGCACTAAGAGCAAAATTTCAGCCAAATTGGGCAAAAATTGCGATTTCCAAGGGCTAAAAAAGTCAAATCCTAAGATCGGTTTATATGGGAGCTATATCAGGTTATAGACCGACTAGAACCGTAGTTGGCACAGTTATTAAAAGTCATAAAAGAACACTACATGCAAAATTTTAGAAAAATCGGACAAAAATTGCGGCTTCCAGGTGCTCAAGATGTCAAATCGGGAGATCGGTTTATATGGGAGCTATATCTAAATCTGAACCGATATGACCCATTTGCAATCTCCAACGATCTACATCGATATTAAGTATCCATGCAAAGTTTTAAGCGTGATTTTGACAGACGGACGGACGGACATGGCTATATCGAGATGATCGAGAATATGTGTACTATATGGGGTCTTAGACGAATATTTTGAGGTGTTACAAACGAAGAGACTAGATTAGTATACCCCCATGGTATGATTGCAACAAACAAACAAAGGATAAAAGAAAATAATTGCTTTGCTAATTGAATTTTGGACACCAAAGTAGAAGTATATGTGAAAATTTCAGCCAAATCGAAAAGAATCGGGCCTTTTAGGGGCTCAAGAAGTAAAATAGGGAGAACGGTTTATAGGGGAGCTGTATCAGGCTAAAGACCGACTCAGACTATATTTGACGCGTATGTTGGAGGTCATGGAAGAAGCCGTTGTACAAAATTTCAGCCAAATCGGATAATAATTATGCCTTCTTGAGGCTCAAGAAGTCAAGATCCCAGATCTATAGAGCTATATCAGGTTATAGACCGATTTGAACCATATTTTTCACAGTTGCTGGAAGTTATAACAAAACACCTCATGCAAAATTTCAGTCAAATCGAATAGGAATTGCGCCCTCTAGTGGCTCAAGAAGTCATGACCCGAAATCGGTGTATATGACAGCTATATCATACCATGGACCTATATGGCCCATTTACAATCCCAACCGATCTACACTAATAAGAAGTATGTGTGCAAAATTTGAAGCGGATAGCTTTTCTCCTTCGAAAGCTAGCGTGCTTTCGACAGACAGACGGACATGCCTAGATCGACATAAAATGTCATGACGATCAAAAATATATATACTTTATGGGGTCTTAGGCGAATATTTCGAGGAGTTACAAATAGAATGACGAAATTAGTATACCCCCATCCTATGGTGGAGGGTATAATAACCCGAACTCGGTTATTTATGAGTAGAGGACGTACATGACATAAAAATGGCACCCCCAAAAACTTCACACAACAAGACACTTTTACCGTTTTGGGTGATATGGGTATCAAATGAAAGGGTATTTAAAAGTCGAATACAAATCTAACGTAAAAATTTATTCCTTGGGGTCTGAGGGGCTTCCCCACCCCCCAAAACACCCCAGCAGGACATCATCCCAACCGATTGGGACAATATGGATATCAAATGGAAGCGATTTAAAAGTATAGAAAAATGCTAATATAAAAATGTATTACTTGGTTTTTGAGGCGCTCCCACCGCACAAAAACCCCTCAACAGGGCATATTGACCGATTGGGACAATATGGATATCAAATGAAAGATGTTTAGAAATTGAGTGTACATCTGTTATAAGAATTTGATCCTAAAACTGTCATGAATGTCCAACGTCAAAAAGTGGGTATAAAAAGAAAGATTTTTGAGAAATGACAAAGAAACTGATATACACATTTGGGACCGAGTCTGAGACCGGTCCACCCACTAAATACCCTTCAATAGAACGTGTTGTTCGAACGGGATAATATGGGAATTTAAGGAAAGGTCTATGACATTGGAATTCGAATCATATCTTGATATAAGGATTCATGTATTTTGGTTACCATCTGCCGTTTAGGCCATATCGGATGAAAGATATATATGGGAGATATATCTTAATTGGAACCGATTTCGATGAAATTTTGGACACATATTAGAACTTCAAATAAAACATTTCATAAAAAATTTAGTAAAGATCGGACTAAAATTATGGCCTGAATAGGCCATATCGGATGAAATATATATATGGGAGCTATATCTAAATATGCTAAATATGGTGCAGGGTGTGGTTGTGGTGTAGGGAAAAATAATAAATGAAGGCCGATCAGGATAAAATAGAACAGCAATAGGTCTTTGGTAGGAAAGTACACTTTTTACCCTCAAATTGGGATAGGCACAGGAGACTATACGGATCTTTAAAAATGTGGTATCCCAAATGGAAGCTTTGAAATATGATTTTGAATGTAGATAAACAATACAAAAAAAAAATTAATTAGTGTAGATCTGAACGAGACCCGTAGCCCTTAATATCTTGAACGCCACCTTCGAAATGCTTAACATTATGGGGCTCAAACAAAATCCAATATCATTTCAGGGTCCGTCCCCTAAACTCCTCTCAAACCAGCAATGTTTGCTTACTATGGACTTATTTGTGGATAATGGCAAAAAGGCTCGACTCATCTCATAAACCCCCCCTGAACCACACATATATACCGACTATAGCAATATGTAGCTCAAATGTGGTTTTGGAAGTAGAGTATGATTCTGATATCCACTTTAGGGGCAAAGCGTTTGGCTACTCCATCACCAAAACTTAAGATTGAAGTAGATCTAACATCCAAACTTTAATGGGTGGATCCTTCCCTCACCCTATTTTCAAAAACGCCATATCTCGGAGATGGGTGCACTGATTTACGCGAAATTTAGTTTGTTTATAATAACTCGAAAACAGAAATTTGATATTATTATTTAAGGTGGTATTATTATTTTAAGGTGTTTAAATATAAAAATTTTGACTAATAATGACAATATTAGGCTCAATAGGCGAAATATCTTAAACGCCATACCAGCACCACCAAACATGACATTTTTCCCGACAGTGGCAGAAGGCGCAGGGGAACGGGCCCTGTCTAGCTAGTCTATATACATAACAAGTAAAAGCGTGCTATGTTCGGTCGGGCCGAATCCTATGGATTCTGCTAAAAAGTTATACAAAATAAATTAAGTTGTAGGGCATAATTTTATTCTACAAACCAAATTTCTGTCAAACCAGCAAAAAATAAAGCTTCTAGGAACCGTACAAGGACGATCGTGGAACAACCTGGGAGCTATATCAGGTTATATATCGATTTTGGCCCTACTTGCAACAGTAGTTGGAAGTCATAAGAAAACACTACTTGCGAAATTTCAGCCAAATCGGACAAAAATTGCGGCTTGTAAGGGCTCAAGAAGTCAAATCGGGCGATCGGTTTATATGGGAGCTATATTTAAATCTGAACCGATATGGCCCATTAGCAATCCCCAACGACCTACATCGATATTAAGTATCTGTGCCAAATTTCAAGCGGATAGCTTTACGCGACCTCTTTCGTGATTTTCACAGACGGGCACAGCTAGTTCGAGTCATAATGTCGAGAGGATCCAGAATATATATACTTTATGGGGTCGCAGATCAGTATTTCTAGGTGTTACAGGCGGAATGACAAGTTTAGTATACCCCCATCCTATGGTGGTGGATATATAAGTGAATTTGTGTTTTTTTGTTTGTAGATTTGTAAATGTGTTTGTTACATAAAGACTCAAAAGCGGTCGATCTCTTTGAAATTTTCACAGATTGTGGGGAGTGGTCCGGAAGGAGCAATAGGATATATAACTTTTTGATATCGAAAGGGGTGCGGATTCTCCCCCTTACCCAAAAACAAAAGTAGACCGATCGTGACAATATGGGACGCAAATAAAAGGTATTCGGGAGTCGAATAGAAATTTGATATCAAAAGTTGGATCCAAGAAAAAACCCAACCCAAAACCCCCAAATAATAGGTTTATTGGACAATAATGGCAATATGGGACTCGAATGAAAGGTATTCGGGAAAGATTACGAATATGGTCAAGAAAGACGTATAGGCTTTATAATTTGTTGATATCGGAAGGGGGGAGACCTTCCCCCTTACCCCAAAAGTACTACTCAAAAATGAAAGTGGACCGATCGTTACAATATGGGACTCAAACGAAAGGGATTCAGGAGCAGAGTACTAATTTTATATCAAAAAATGGGTCCAAGTAACTGGAGGGCCGCCCCGACCCTAAAACACCCTAAAGTAGGTATATTGGTTGATAATGACAATATGGGACTCAAATTAATGGTATTCGGCATGACATAATAAACGGGGCCTAAGTAATTGATGGTCGCCCCACCCCCGATAAGCCCCCCAAATGGGAGTATTACTCGATCATAGCATGATGAAACTCAAATAAAATACATTTCGGATCAGATTACGAATATAACATTAAACTTTGTGTCCAAGAATCTAGGTGGTGCTTTACCCCCTTAAATCGTGGGGTGTGGCGCACAACCCTCATATAGACAAATTGCAAATTAGCAAATTTTGCCCATGAACATTCCACTAAGGAACAGGGGCAAACTTCTCACATATCAATATATAGACACCTTCCATAAAAAGACTGTATACATCAATCATGACAATATGGGGTTAAATTATTGGAATAAGGTTGTGGACTGCGTATCTGGTATCTTTATTCTGCTTATATATCTAGCGGACCACCTCACCCCAAAACAGTCGATCAATCATAATGACCTAACTAAGGTCATTATGATTGATCGTGGTGATTCGTGGGTCACCCAATTCCCGAAAAACCCCTCAAATCGGACATATTTACCGACCATGGCAGTATGAGAGCAAGAACAAGAATCTGATATATATTTTCAGGTCCAAGTCATTGAGTGGCTGCTCTATCCAACAAAACACCCCCCAAACCGATCATGTTTGCCGACTATGGAAATGTGGGGCTCAAATGAAAGGTATTTGGGCGTAGATCACGAATCTAATATCAACATTCGGAACCAACTACCTAGGGAACGTCCCACCCCCATAACAACCCCCAAATAGGACGTATTTGTTCACCATGACAATTTGGGTCTTAAAGAGAATGGAGCTCGATATTGATAGTTTTCAGGGGCCACAGACTTTTGCAGTACGGGGTTTAAATGAAAGGCATTTGAGATTAGAAAACACATTTGATATCCAATGTTGAGCCTAATGGCAATATGGGGTTCAAATAAATGGTTTTTGAGAGAAGAGCACGATGAAGATCACTAATATTTTTTCCAGCGCCAAGTGTCTGGGGGAACACCTCACCCCCGAACACACTCCTAAATCAGACAACATGAGAATATCGGGCTCAAATAAAGTATATTAAATGACCCTAAACCCTCTGAGCGAATGAATAGACAAATAAAGATCATATGGGATTCAGATGAAGACTTTTATATTGTTGTACTGTTAATCAAGCGATATTCATGCACTATTTTCTTAGCATGGTATGACACTTAAAGCTCTTTAATTGTCGAAGTAAATATTCAAAAAATAATGTGTTCCATATAAAGTAAAAGAAGGCGCCGCGGAGCGTGCCCGGTTCAGCTGGTATATAATAAAAGTCCGCGGATCCCTTCTATACCTTTTGTCCGTTTGCCGTTTTTTTGCCCTGCATCACCACTGTGGTATACTGTATAATAAATTTGTGCATTTGTTTTCAAAGTTAAGAGGAAGAAGAGCTAGACACATTAATAAGTATACCGATCGACTCAGAATTACTTTCTGATTCGATTTATGCCATGTCCGTCTGTAAGTCCATGTATGCTTGTATAGGTCGTATTTGTTGTCCAATTGTCACGAAATTTTGCACATGTCACATTTTTGCCCAAAGACGAGCGTTACTGATTTTGGTAAAAATCGGTTCAGATTTGGATATAGCTCTCATATATATGAATCTCTCTATTTGCACTTAAATGGCCGTAATAACTACAATTTTCAACCGATCTGCACAAAATTTGGCAAGGATGGTTTTAATATGGATCTTAACATATCTGTAAAATATCATCAAAATCGGTTCAGATTTGGATATAGCTCCCAATTATATGTAGCTACAATTTTCAACCGATCTGCACAAAATCGGTTTGTTACTGGATTGGTTTGTTACTGATCTTAACATATCTCCAGATTTCATAAAAATCGGTAAAGATTTGGATATAGCATCTATGTATCGCCTGACTTGCACTTATATTGCTGTAGTAGCAACAATTTTCAAACGATCTGTTCGAAAGGATTCGGTTTAACCAAGTTTACCGACGGCAGTTCTCTGCCCTTCACTGCCAAATCGTCTGCCCCTTCATTCCCTCTTACTTCGTTATGGCCCAGCACCCAAACGATGCGGATTGTGTCATCCACAGAGAAGGTGTTAATCCTTACCGTCCTGGTTGTTATTGCCCTTATGGCCATTTAACTGTCCGTAAAGATGTTCACACTCGACGTCCACGGGTTAGTACCAAACCACCTCACGCATTACGCTATCGCCCGGATCTCTGCCTGCAGGACCGTATTATGGTCAGTCTAAAACAGATCTCAGTCCCTGGGTTCTCAATGTAGACTCCCAGACCCACTCTGTCCCCTAGCTTTGATCCATTTGTGATCATGATCTTGCAGACGGCAATTCTAGGGTTCTGTCAGACCCAGACTGTACTACTGGCAGCAGTACCTCGCGCTCGACCTCTAGTGTCGTCTCAGGTATCCGATCGGAAACCCCTTCCCTTCCTTCCAGGTTTCCTATCGTCGCCTCGAATATACCGTGTTGGTATGAGCTGCTCCCATCCTCAACCCATTCCCCAAGAGTTTGTGAAAACGGGGAGCTCTTTTCTTCTTCAGCATTTTAGCAGTGTTATGCTCTTCGGGAGATCTGATCTTTTTCAGCTTCCGTAGAAGTGCCTGGAATGTCAGTTCTATTCCTTCCAGCATCAGCACTTTCGTCCGATTGCGCTGCCGGTACAATCTCCTCTGTCTCCTTCGTTGTACACAGGATCGCTTTCCCGGTCTGCTTGTGAGCTTAGCAAAGCCATTGCTCACTTCTGCCGTCATCCCGCTGCCCTCATCTCTCGATTCGGCTGCGATGACTGTTTCATTGACACTGTCGCTGTCCAAGTCGAAAACGCCATCTATACTTAAAGGCTGGGGACGATTTGTGCCTCCCTCTGGTTTATCCGTCTCTTCCTCATCAATTAGGCTGACAACTAGTTGCCCGCTTGAAGTATTTGTATTTGTATTTGTATTTTTATTATGATAAAACCCATACAAAAGACAGTGTCTTATATAAAGCATGGGTTAGTAAATTGATAAATACAATGAGTTCAACAAGTTTTCATTTAAATAGAACAATAATTGGTACAAAATATTTAACAATTTAAGCAAAGTTACTGATACAATATTTAAGTTAAAAAAAGGTTTAAACAAAACAAAAAAAAAAAAGAAAAAGAAACTTTAAAGAAAATTTAACAATTTAATCAAAGTTACTAATAAAATAAATTAAAAAAATAGTTATAAAAAAAAAACAAAACAAATAATTAATTAAAATGATTATAAATCAAAGATTTGAACTGTCGTTCATTACTTATAATTTGAATACTATTGGGAAGATTATTCCAGAGACGTATAGCATTAACAAAGAACTGTTGTTCAGATACACGATATTGATGACGTATTTGTATTACTTGTTTACCTCTTGTAGAGTTAGCAAAACGCAAAACAGAAGCCAGATATGACGGTTCATTGGTATAAATTATCTTGTGGATCATTTGCAACAAGCGTATCTTAAGGAACGAGTTAAAAGAGACACCATATACTTGTCTGGCAAAGTCAGATACCCGGTCTCTTCTACGCAAACCAAAAATGTATCTAACGACATCGTTAAAGGCCACGTGCAATTTATTCCTATGAGTTACATCACTACCGTAAAAAACCTCGCAAGAGTATAATAGTTTCGGCAGAATAAATGTCCTAGCCAAAAGCATTCTTATTGACAAAGGGGTATACTGTCGACTCATATATAAGTTTCGTAAAACGCCGTAGGTCCTGCCCACTGTCATTCTGACATGATTCTTCCATGAAAGTCTATCATCAAACTCCAAATCAAGGTTTCTTGCAGATGAAACAATCTCAATTGGGGCTCCAGCAATTGCCACATCAAGATTGGGCGGCATTGTCACCCGATTCCTACCAATTACAAGGCACTTTGACTTTATTGGATTTAAAAGAAGTCCGTTGGTGTTTGCCCATGTGTTTATCCTATGCAAGTCATTATTTAGTCGAAGTACGCCATCGATCAACCTCCCCGGCGAGGAGCTCATATACAGCTGTACGTCGTCGGCATACATATGAATACCACAGTTGCGCAACTGTCCAGGAAGGTCATTGCTATATAAGGAAAAAAGGAGTGGGCCCAACACAGACCCCTGTGGAACACCTCTTGAGACTGGAAGATAACTAGAACAGCGGCTATCAACACATACCGATTGGCTTCTATTCGTAAGATAGGAATATATAAGATCCGTTGTTCTTTCAGAAAATTTAAATAAATGTTTCAGTTTAAGGCAAAGTATATTGGGATCAACGGAATCAAAAGCTTTCGAATGATCTAAAAGAACAAGAAAGGCAACTTTATCGCTGTCAATATCACTCCTTACATCTTCAACTACTTTCAACAGTGCAGTAGTGCAACTGTGCTTTGGCCGGAAACCAGATTGAAAATCTGTTAGCAGCGAATTATTCGCAATATATTCAGATATTTTCCGGTTGACTAGAGTCTCAAATATCTTAGAGACGAATGGAAGTATTGCTATTGGCCTAAATTCCTGGTTATTCTTTGGTATTGCGACTATCCTTGCCCGTTTCCAAGACTGTGGATAGCAACTCCTTAAAATAATATTGTTAAAAAGATGGCACATATACGGAAGAATAAAGGGTAGAATTATCCTAAAAAATCTTGGGTCAATACCATCAGAACCAATGGCATTAGACTTAATTGATTCTACAGCGCTAACGATATCGCTTTGTTCAAAACGCTCAAGATCAAAACGTAGGTCCGGTGAGGTGTTGTTACTACTATGGTTTACGTTACTAAATTCACTGTCGTAGAAATGTACGTTTGGCTCAGGAAAAGATATGTTCAAGAAACTCCTATTAATCTCATCTAAATCAACATGTCTATCAATTGATGCATTATCACTTCCTATTCCAATTGACTTTATATGTCTCCAAGTATCTTTCGTGTTCAATGCCTCTTGAAATTTACGACTAAAATAAGCTATTTTCTTCGTCTTTATACAAGAAGTGGTCTGATTCCTCGCACGCTTGTAATCATTGAAGAGTTCAGGTGTTCTAAAACGCTTCCATCGAGAGTACGCACAATCTCTTTTACGTATCAATACTTTAATATCATTATCAAACCACTGATTCCCATTCGAAAAAACAGTTCGGGTCTTCATCGGAACACATTTGTCGAAAATCTGACTCACATTATGTTGAAGAAATGCAATCTGTTCATCTACGCAAGACATGCCATAAAGTTTCTGCCACTCAACGGTGCCAATTTCACAAAGTAGTGAGTTATAATCAATGTTTCTATAGTCTCTGTACGTATATGTTATACTTGTATATTCCATTGGAACGCCATAAGTCAAACAAGTAAAAGCGTGCTAAGTTCGGCCGGGCCGAATCTTATATACCCTCCACCATGGATCGCATTTGTCGAGTTCTTTTCCCGGCATCTCTTCTTAGGCAAAAAAGGATATAAGAAAAGAGTTGCTCTGCTATTAAAACGATATCAAGATATGGTCCGGTTGGGACCACAATTAAATTATATGTTGGAGACCTGTGTAAAATTTCAGGCAATTCGTATAAGAATTGCGCCCATTGGGGCTTACGAAGTAAAATAGAGAGAAGGATTTATATGGGATCTGTATCGGGCTATAGACCGATTCAGACCATAATAAACACGTTTGTTGATGGTCATGAGAGGATCCGTCGTACAAAATTTCAGACATATCGGATAATAATTGCGACCTCTAGGGGTCAAGAAGTCAAGATCCCAGATCGGTTTATATGGCAGCTATATCAGGTTGTGAACCGATTTGAACCTTATTTAACACACTTGTTGAAAGTAAAAATAAAATACGTCGTGCAAAATTTCAGCCAAATCGGATAAGAATTGTGCCCTCTAGAAGCTCAAGAAGTCAAATCCCCAGATCTGTTTATATGACAGCTATATCAGGTTATGGACCGATTTGAACCATACTTGGCATAGTTGTTGGGTATCATAACAAAACACGTCGTGCGAAATTCCATTCCATTCGGATAAGAATTGCGCCCTCTAGAGGCTCAAGAATCAAGACCCAAGATCGGTTTATATGGCAGCTATATCAGGTTATGGACCGATTTGAACTACACTTGGCACAGTTGTTGGATATCATAACAAAACACGTCGTGTAAAATTTCATTCCAATCGGATAAGAATTGCGCACTCTAGAGGCTCAAGAAGTCAAGACCCAAAATCGGTTTATATGGCAGCTATATCAGGTTATGGACCGATTTGAACCATACTTGGCACAGTTATTGGATGTCATAACAAAACACGTCGTGCAAAATTTCATCCCAATCGGATGTGAATTGCGCACTCTAGAGGCTCAAGAAGTCAAGACCCAAGATCGGTTTATATGGCAGCTATATCAAAACATGGACCGATATGGCCCATTTACAATACCAACCGACCTACACTTATAAGAAGTATTTGTGCAAAATTTCAAGCGGCTAGCTTTACTCCTTCGGAAGTTAGCGTGCTTTCGACAGACAGACAGACAGACGGACGGACGGACGGACGGACGGACGGACGGACGGACGGACGGACGGACGGACGGACGGACGGACGGACAGACGGACGGACATGGCTAGATCGACATAAAATGTCACGACGATCAAGAATATATATACTTTATGGGGTCTCAGACGAATATTTCGAGTAGTTACAAACAGAATGACGAAATTAGTATACCCCCCATCTTATGGTGGAGGGTATAAAAACATAAATCATGTTTTGAAAATAGGGGTGCCGATAATTGATCATATAACTTAACATCAGTCTTGGAACTTACGAAGAACAAGTCAATAAGAGTCTCTGTTGTCATTGTATAGTGTGTGGCAGTATTGGAATTAACAACATGCAACCCTATTGATTGCATGCTCCCCGTCAAATGTGTTTCTTCAAGCACATTACTAAAGGGTGATTTTTTTGAGGTTAGGATTTTCATGCATTAGTATTTGACAGATCACGTGGGATTTCAGACATGGTGTTAAAGAGAAAGATGCTCAGTATGCTTTGACATTTCATCATGAATAGACTTACTAACGAGCAACGCTTGCAAATCATTGAATTTTATTACCAAAATCAGTGTTCGGTTCGAAATGTGTTCATTCACCGTAACGTTGCGTCCAACAGCATCTTTGAAAAAATACGGTCCAATGATTCCACCAGCGTACAAACCACACCAAACAGTGCATTTTTCGGGATGCATGGGCAGTTCTTGAACGGCTTCTGGTTGCTCTTCACTCCAAATGCGGCAATTTTGCTTATTTACGTAGCCATTCAACCAGAAATGAGCCTCATCGCTGAACAAAATTTGTCAAAATTTGAACACATTTCGAACCGAACACTGATTTTGGTAATAAAATTCAATGATTTGCAAGCGTTGCTCGTTAGTAAGTCTATTCATGATGAAATGTCAAAGCATACTGAGCATCTTTCTCTTTGACACCATGTCTGAAATCCCACGTGATCTGTCAAATACTAATGCATGAAAATCCTAACCTCAAAAAAATCACCCTTTATTAAAGTCACCAGTGACTATAATATCATTATAATGACAATTTATATCCCCAAGTCTCTTCACCAAGTCATCATATTGCACTCTTTTGTTCGGACGGTATACAACCCCAACCAGAACTTTTCTACGCAAACAGTGAAGTTCGGCAAAAATATATTCAACTTTGTCTGCTGAACTAGACGAAGCAATGGGTCTGAAATCTATGTCATGTCTTATATAGATAGCAACTCCACCACCTCTGCCATCCCGATCGGATCTTAAAAACCTGTAACCATCTACAGATACCAGTCTATTCCCATAATGTGGTTGAAACCATGTCTCAGAGACCGCAATAACGTCAACACCGGATTTCTCAAATATATAGCGAAACTCATCAATTTTGTTCTTAAGGCTCTGAGCATTTATATGCACAATTTTCAGTCCTGGCTTCTGTCGCGCTAGAACCCTGACCATCAGGTGTATATTGTCTCTAGAATTTTCCCTTTCATTACGAGGGAACAACATATTGAGAAACATAGATGTAATTGTAGACAGTACAAATCTTTGATTTTAAATTTATGTATGTATGACAAGGCAACGTTATTTAGTTTGAAAGATAAATAAAAATAAATAAATAATAGTTTAAAAGGGTTTAATTTCATGAAAAATTTAATTAAAAAGATTCTCATCATTATTATTTTAGCAAGTATCTGCGTTATGTTGTTCTCTGCTAGTTTCAGCAGAGCGAAAAAGAGTATCCAGCATATTGATGTGTTCAATGCAAATTGGGTTATCATTAACAAAGTGTTTGATATAGACCAATCCGCGATAAGTGTACGCCGAATGTACTTGATTTTGTTTCCTCAATCGAACTGCAGCTTGAAGGATCTGATAGTTGGAATGTGTTAGGTTTTCTTTAATATAAAAATTGGTTTCCGTTTGAAACCCTAATATTGATAAGGATAGGTTCGATCTGGTGTTCCTTCTGAATTCGCTTAATGTTTTTAAGAAATAGTTTTTGTCGTATGGAGAGTGTAGTTTGACAATAATTACTATTACTCTCGACTACAGGTGCCAAGGCACCAACCTATAGGAAGGGAGGGACATTTGGAGTTTATTTTGAGCCTCCTCCAAAAAGGATTTGAAATTTTTTGTAATAGGTAGCACCTATTTCGAGATACGGATTTTTTTCTTTGAGGAGCGAAATGAAAACACAACCGCTCCACTCATGGGCTAATTTATAGGGTACGCATGGATGGTTTTATTACTGATCCTAACATATCTGCAAGATTTTCATAAATATCGGTTAAGATTTGGATAAAGCTCCCATATATATGCATCGCCGGATTTCAACTTATGTGGCCGTAGTAACAACAATTTTCAACCGATCTGCACAAATGTTGGCATGGATTTTTCTGTTACTAATCTTGGCATGGACTGTTCTGTTACTTATCTTTTCAACCGATCTGCACAAAATTTGGCACGGATTGTTTTGCTATTGATCTTAACATATCTGCAAGACTTCATCAATATCGGTTCGGATTTGGACTTATGTGGCTGTAGCAACAACAATTTTCAAACCATCTGTTTGAAAAAGTCGGTTCAGATTTAGATATTGCAAATTTTGCCCATGAACATTCCACTAAGGAACAGGGGAACCAAGGAACTTCTCACATATCAATGAGTGCAGTCCGACTCAAGTTTAAGCTCAATGATAAGGGCCCTCCTTTTTATAGCCGAGTCCGAACGGCGTGCCGTAGTGCGACACCTCTTTGGAGAGATTTTTTACATTTTGCCAGCATTAGGAAGGGAAAACCACCGTTGACATTTTTTTCTGGTGGTCTCGCCAGAATTCGAACCCATGCGTTCAGCATCATAGGCGGACATGCTAATCTTTGCCCGAATTTATATTTGTAGGGTATTATATAGTCGGCTCCTTCGGAACTATCGGAACGATTGTAAGTTCTTATCATTTCAAGTATAAGTTATCGAACTATTTTTCCGTCTACCTTATGAAGAAATTTCTAATCGTTGCGAACTTTTAACAAAAATAATATGCCCTTAAAATTAGGGAAACAAATCCAAATGGATGTCATAATGTCATGCATGTCAATAGACGGTTGTCCTTTAATTGTGATTCATGAGAAGGTCCACACCCACATTTTCATTCATCTCATCTATGTCCCCGTTTCATCACCACACATTTGGCACTTGTTTGCCCATCCACTTGGAACACTCGAAAGGCAACTGAATGAAAGTGAACCAGGGAGCGAGAGTGGTAGATTGTCATAAATCGTGGTTTATCACAAACAATTTGTTGTAAATCACAGCGTTATTGTGTGACAAGGCAGAACATGGAGAGGAAGAACAATGACAACAGTCAGGACAAGCCACGAATCAGCTGCATGGAGCACCCAACCTTAATCGATTTTTAATTCTTTCTACAGTTCATCAGAGCGCCAGCATAACCACGGTGCTCATCCTCATCATCATCATCATTCCACCGAGGGCACGAGGTCGTCACAAGGTGGGGGTTTGGATTTCACAAGGGACCTGACATGAATGTTAGCTATTCTGACTGCAAGCACTTGTGCGACATCATGAGTTGAGGTTGATATACAAGTTGTCCTGGCGCATCCTTGCATAACCTAACGGGTGGTTGGATATGTTGGTGGCTAAGTGTCTTTGTCATAGGAATAGAGCTACACTAATGTGGTTTTATTGTTTTCTAGTTCCCAATGCAGTATAGCATTAACAGGGCGTAATCCCTTGTTTTTCATGAGTTCCTGCTGCTATAAGTCGCCACCAAGTGATGGATAGATGGATGGCTTAACTGAAGAGCTAAGACAACACAATATTGTATGTTAAACATCTTGTCTGCTGGTACACGAGTTAAAGGCTTTTGGAATATATTACGCGTGGAGTATACTCAGAGAATTTCGTATCAAAACCAAAGAATGTTTTTTATATGGAAAAGATTTCGATAATGGTGTTGCGGCAAAGGTTTAAAAGGTTTATTTAGAGTCAAACGGGCGACCTGATGGCGTTTCGATGGAGTCGGAACGATGGAGTCGATCTATACATCCGTCTGGTGAGAGTAAATTCGTGGCGCTATCAAAGTTTGTCGCATTTGGTGTCGGTAATGACTTCCACCGATTTATTTCGAGCCATCTAGAGAATCGTACTATTCGAGTTTTTGTACCCATGTTCTCTTCTGATGTATACAAATTAACCGCAGGTGTACTACAAGGCTCTGTCCTTTCTCATTCTCTTTTTCTTATTTTCCTTGACGATTTACTGAAGCACACTTCGAATTTGCGGATGACAGTAATATTTGTTTGAATCTTCATGAGATTGGAGACAGGAGGCGGATTATGGATGATACACTCCGTCAGAACATGCTGGCCATGAATGAACAGTGCAGATTTTAATGCACGCAAGACGCAGTGCTGTTTCTTGTCTTACAAATGATCCGCTGACTCTTTACAATCGTCAATAACTATCGACGGTATGGATGTTGGGCGATCAAACGCTCTTGGTCTTTTGAGTATGAGAATACAATGTGATGCCCGTTGGCCACAACATGTATTCGAAGTGTCGAAAGAAGCATCCAAGTGCTTGGGCTTGCTTAGGTGGTGCAATAACTACTTCACTTCATCTGATCTTCTAAATATCTATGCTATATTCATCAGGCCGATGATGCAAGACAGCTCGCATGTATGGGCCGGTGCTCGGAAGACATCCTTGAGCTACTCGACCGTGTTACGAGGATAGCGATAGTGTTGCCAGGGGACAGTAAAGTCTCCAACTCTATTGTTCCACTTGAACACCGTCGCAACGTGGGTTGCGTGGGTTACGTGGACCTGTTCTATCGTTACTTTCGTGGTATGTGTACCATAGATATAAGCCTTTTTATACCCTCCACCAAAGGATGAGGATATACTTATTTCGTCTTTCTGTTTGTAACTTCTCCAAATATTCGTCTAAGACCCCATAAGTATATATTGGGTTGCCCAAAAAATAATTGCGGATTTTTTAAAAGAAAGTAAATGCATTTTTAATAAAACTTAGAATGAACTTTAATCAAATATACTTTTTTTACACTTTTTTTTGTAAAGTAAGCAAAAGTAGCAGCTGATAACTGACAGAAGAAAGAATGCAATTACAGAGTCACAAGCTTTGAAAAAATTTGTCAACGCCGACTATATGAAAAATCCGCAATTACTTTTTGGGCAACCAATATATTCTTCATTGTTATGACAGTTTAAGTCGAACTAGACATGTCCGTCCGCCCGTCCGTCCGTCTGTCTGTCGAAAGCACGCTAACTTTTGAAGGAGTAAAGCTAACCGCTTGAAATTTTGCACAAATACTTCTTATAGGTCGGTTGGGATTGTTAATGGGGCATATCGGTCCATGTTTTGATATAGCTGCCATATAAACCGACCTGGGATCTTGACTTCTTGATCCACTAGAGGACGCAATCCTATCCGATTTGGCTGAAATTTTGCGTGAGGTGTTTTGTTATGATTTCCAACAACTGTGTTGTGTTGTGTTGGTTCAAATCGGTCCATAACCTGATATAGCTGTCATATAAACCGATCTGCGGTCTTGATTTTTTGAGCCTCTAGAGGGCGCAATTCATATACGATTTGGCTGAAATTTTGCATGACGTGTTTCGCTATGACTTCAAACAACTGTGACAAGTATGGTCCATAATCTGATAAAGCTGCCATATAAACCGATCTAGAATCTGGACTTTTTTACCCACTAGTCATAACTTGTTTTGTTATGACTTACAACAACTTTGCCAAATATGGTTCAAATCGGTCTATAACCAGTTATAGCTGCCATATGAACCGACCTGGGATTTTGACTTCTTGAGCCTCAAAAGGCCCAATTATTTTACGATTTTTCTGAAATTTTGTACAACGGCTTCTTCCATTACCTCCAACATACGTGTCGAATATGGTCTGAATCGTTCTTTAGCCTGATACAGCTCCCCTATAAACCGATCTCCCTATTTTACTTCTTGAGCCCCTAAAAGGCCCAATTCTTATTCGATTTGGCTGAAATTTTACTCATAGAGTTCTAGTGTGGTCTCCAACATTCAATTCAATAAGCAAAGCAATTCTCTTCTTTTATCCTTTGTTTATTTAAAAAGAGATACCGGGAAAGAACTCGACAAATGCGATCCATGGTGGAGGGTATATAAGATTCGTCCCGGCCGAACTTAGCACGCTTTAAGTTGTTATTCCTGACGTATTTTAAAACAAGTAAAAACGTGTTAAGTTTGCCCATGCCGAACTATTTCCATGGTTATATCTAAATAGGGGCTGATTTCCATCATATTTTATTCAAGTCCCGAGAACTCATAAATAAGTAACAATTTCAGCGAAGTAAGGCAATAAATCTGCTTTTTATGGGACTACGACCCTAAATTCATATTTGGTCGGATGTCGGGAGGCTTAAAACAACTCACTATTTCAAATTGCAACGAAATCGAGTAATAAACAAAGCATTTACGGGCTTCAGACCCTTTATCGGCATGTCGGTCTATGTTACAGCTATATTTAAATATTGTCCAATCTTTACAATATTTGGGTCAGATGGCGAAAACCTTAAAACAAATCTCTGATTCATACTTCAGTGAAATCGGCCAATAATTAAAGATTTTATGGGCTTTAGACCCTTTATCGGCAGATCGGTCTATATGGCAGTTATATATAAATATATCGGGAGGCTTAAGAAACTCATTGTTTCAAATTTCAGGAAATCGGATAAAAATAAAGATTTTATGGGCTTCAGACCATTTATAGGCAGATCGGTCTATATGGCAGCTATTTCTAAATATAGTCTGATCTGAAGCATATTTGGGTCGGACATCGGGAAGCTTAAAACAACTCACTGTTTCAAATTTCAGCGAAATCGCATAAAAAATAAAGCTTTTATGGGCTGCAGACCTTTTATCGGCAGATCGGTCTATATGGCAGCTATATCCAAATATAATCTGATAAAAACCATATTTCAGTCAAATGTTGGGAAGCTTACAACAACTCAATGTTTCAAATTTCAGCGAAATCGGATGGTAAAGACAGCTTTTATGGTCTCCAGACCCTTTTTCGGCAGATCGGTCTATAAAGCAGCTATATCCAAATATGATCCGATTTGGCCCGTTCAAAAACTTAACCTGCGTGCAGCAAAAAGAAGAATCTGTGCCAAATTTCTGCTCAATATCTCATTTTTGAAGGCTGTAGAGTGATTACAGCAGACGGACGGACAGACACACGGACATCGTTAAGAATATGTCATCGTTGAGATTATGTCATAAAAATATTAACTTCAAAGAAATTCTTAATAATATTTTGCTTAAAAAATCTCCAACATTTTTTTTAATTTATTTGGTCTTTAGAGAAAATTCCATTCTAATTTTGTTTTTAGAAAAAAATTTTTTGAATTTCTGTTTCATTTTTCAAGTTTTTTGCCTGTTAGGGCGAGATCATTAAATTTTACAATTTTTGTTTATTCCTCTTTTGAGACGAGCTCAATGATCGGAGATGCAAATGGATTTAATCTTTAGGAAAATTTTAATAACATTTTGTATTTAGAATTTTTTTTTTAATTTTTTTCAATGAAAACGGATTTATAAAAATATTGTCGTTCTCATTGTGTATTTGAAGTTTTGATAAGTAACTACTTTTTGGGTCATTTATTCATTTTGGACAAAACGTCATAGGCATTAATAATATTTTGGCTTGTCGGGTGTTAAGTTATGTACAATAATTTCCTACAAAGGACCCAACATTTTTGTCAGAAAATGTCATTGCGCCCAAAAGTCTGTCATATCGCCGAAATGTCTGTCATATAGCCCAAAAATGAAAAAAACGACTAAAATTGCAAAAATTAGGCGATACGCCATTGGACAGGTTCGAATGACCGCGATTTCGGCCTTTCCAGTGGCCTCTTCGGAAGGATTTGCCACTAAATGATTACATGTTTCCACCTACTTACAAACCATTGAGTAGTGCAATGGCACAGGAAAGCTGTGAGCACCACACAGGCTGCAACATTGAGGTCCGATCTGTGTGGTGTTTATAGCTGTCACGTGAAGCTTAACGGCGAGCTTCCGTGCGGGTCCACAGGTTGCGGATAGTGGAATGCTCCATCGATGCTCGATATGACAAGGCGGGTTATTGGCACCTTCAAATAACCAATGGCCACTCTGTTCCCGCGGCGATCGGTCCATTGGAGGGGAACAAACTTGCTCACCTACAGGAGCTTGTGGAGCAATGTGGCAACAACAACAACAAAACAATTTTGTTGTACTCCAAATGACGACCAAGCGGATTATGGAAACTGTATCATTATCATTTGTCATTTTAGCTAAAGTAGATGGTATTTTAGCCGTATTACCCTAACATTTAATTTTAATATATTATCAAATAAACCCAAATTAAACTTCTTAACTCGTAAGTTCTATTTAAAAGTAATTTATTCATGGGCTATAAAGATGCTGGCAACAAGTATTAATAAAATCCAAGACAACGTTTGCCCACATAGACCTTACAACCCACCCACCAAAGAACATCTTCATCTTGTGGCTCATTATTATATTTTTTTTAATAGCCAACAACTGTAACGTGTTTATGTGCCAATTACCGCTAAATTAACTTTATCTGTAAACTAACACTTGTGTGGGCGGGTAAGAGACACTTGCCGGCGCCAACACCCTAAACGGCACTTTTCAAAAGTGCGATAGCAAAACCTGGCTGCTTTGTGTAACATTCAAATGACATTTGGCGGGTCAAATGTGCAATAACTGCGAAGTCCAAAACAACCCTCAAAATGAAAACAAGGGTTGTTTCCCTTCCTCAAAGAACCCATTTGAACTGTCCCATAAGCCACCATGGCATATTATTAAATTTGTTGAGATTATTCCGACTTTTTTTTGTGGGAATTTTCATAAAAAACGACCAAATCATTCCCAATGCCACCGCAAACATGAATTTTGTTATGGTCAAGACTACATATGGTCATCATGTTGTTTGATGGCACATACTGTCTTAGTCAACTGGCTAGGATATACGTGTGCCTCGAACACATTGATTTTATTGGTTTCATATGCAAAATATTCCTTTTCTCTGGTATTTTCTTTTTGACCACTTTGTGAGCGAGTGTGATTTAGTAGGTGTCGCCGGCACTATGGATTTTTAACATGGTGGAGCAATTTCGGAGATTATGTTTTTTATTATTATTTTTTGTTATTGCTATAATGCAAAATTTATGGCAAATTGGGTGCGTAACAACATATTAACTGCAGTTAAGATCATTGCAGATGCCAACAACTCATAAATATTCCCACAGCGGAGTTGTGGTCGAAAGACAATTGAGAATTCTATGACGAATATTTTGGCATAGCTATGGGCATAGGGTTGCCATTTCATGGTAAGTGATGAGTATTGTAAGGGAATTTGATGACATGTACATTGAGAGATGCCAGTAAATAGTATATGACAGTCATATAACCCGATTCACCGAAACTATTCATTATGGATTTACAGTATTTGAATGTTGGAAAGGAAAGGACGGTGGCCCGTAGCTCAGAGGTTAGCATGTCCGCCTTTGGCTCAAATCCCGGAGAAAATATCAGAAAAATATTCCGCGGTGGTTACTCTCTCCCAGTGCTGACGACACTTGTGTGGTACTAACTTTAGGTTATCAGCCGTATAAACTAAAGATGTGCACAATTACAATTGAATGCACCCCCCGTTTGGTCGTTTTTCAACAATCAGTGCGTATAACGCAGTTTCTGTTACAAGTTGGTATTGTTATTTTTCAATGAAATTTAGAAAGATTGAGTAAGGAGAAGAAGTAAAAACGTGCTTAGTTCGGCAGGGTCGAACCTTGGGAACCCACCACCACCGATTCTACTAAAAAGGTACACAAAATTAATTTAGTTGAAAGGCATTATTTTAGTCTACGTACTAAATTTTTGCCAAGCCATGCAACAATTAAAGCTTCTAGGAATTGAACAAGGATAATCGAGACATCGGTTTATATGGGAGACATAGCAGGATAAAAGCCGTTTTAGACAGTACTTGGCACAGATACTTGTAAGTCGTAACAGAACACCGTGCTAAGTTTTAGCCAAATCGGACTAAAAATACTGCTTCTAGGGGCCCAAGATTTCAAATCGAGAGATCATCTTGTATGGGAGCTGTAGCAGCTGTAGTACCGTATCGTAACTGAACACTCAATTCAACATCAATAAAAAGTATGTGTGCATAATTTCAAGCGGATATCTTTATTCGTTCGACCTCTATTGTGCTCCCGCCGACAAACGACGGGGAGATGGGGAAACGGGAACAATTTCAACCTTTTTATACAGTTTAAAAGGGTTTGTTGTCTCAGGATGAGAGGAATTGTGATTTCTGATGGTATCTGATGGTAGGGATCCATCTCTAGTTGAAGGAGGGGGGTGGATGGAGATGGGGATGAACAGACAGGCGGACGGACATGACTACATCGACTTAGAACGTCAGAACGATCAAAAATATATAAACTCAACCAAATTTGTTATTCAAAACAGCAACAATTTTTGCCAAAACAGCTGTTTTTGTCTGCTGAAAATGAGTAAAGCAGACATACACATTTAGCGGTGATGACTGGAGCTGAGATATTTACTTTAGTATTACATGGGTTTCCAAAATTCGGTCCGGCCGAACTGAGACACACATTTACACTTGTATTACATGCACTCATAGAAATTTGTTAGTAAAAACAGCAAAAATGTTTGCTGAAACAGCAGAAAGTCCGCTGAAAATGGAACAGCAGTAAATTGTTGGTAAAACAGCAAACATTTTCGGAGGTGTTCAAAATAAGCGACAAATACTTTCACATCGAAAATGAGAAGAGAATTCGTAACATATTAGAACAAAATGATTTCCCAAGAAAAACGGTAACGGATCTTATAAAACACGTGAAGAACAAAAAGAATAAGGATACGAAGGAACTTGCACCAAGAATTTATGAGAGGACAGCATATATTTCAGGCTTTTCGGAGAGATTTCGTAATTCCAACATTTACAACAAGGACTCATATCAACTGGCACTAAAAAGCGGCAATACTGTCAACAAACTATTTAGCAAGACTAAAAATCAGTCATTTTCTGCAAACAACAGGCTTTTCAGCAGTAAGCCTGCTGCTCTGAAATTGCAAAATTAACTACTAATATTCAGCGGACAGTGTTCGCTATTTTCAGCAAACTTTTTTCTATGAGTGTATACTTAATGGGGTTACAGATTAGTATTTCCCCATCCTCTAGTGAGGGAAAAAAATGCGACTTTTATGACGGCGGGACGGCGATCAAGAATACATATCGAGTTCTTCTTGCGAAAATGATGTAAGCGTAATTTTTTCCGATATTCGTTTTTTGATGGATATCGAGTTACGCCTCGTCTCCAAATACCGGAACTGTACCATGTACCGTTATGAAATGAGAGTGAAAATTATTTTGGTGTAAGCACTATTTATGCCGCTTTTTGCACTATTTTAACAAGAAATTAGTTTTTATCTAAGAAGTTTTATTACAAATTATTACTTGCAACGTAGGTTGTACCTTTACTGCTTAAATTTTGTAAATGTAAGAGATGGGAAAGTATGGAATAGTAAGGGAAATAATACTTTACACTATAAGTTTAAATTAGGCAATATCATTATATCATGTCTTTTTTATGAACTTTGGCGGAGGTGTTCAAAAGGGTGCATATATAATGAGAGCATATATGAATCTGAAATATAAGCAACCTGGTTCCGATTACCAGTGCGGGGGTCGTGAGTTCGATTCCCACAATGGAATTAAAATTGTCTAGTTGAGTCCTTAAAGGACATCCACTCTAACCAAACCTAGATGAAATATGTCATAGATATGGTAATACGCAAAAAATAAGTTCTCATTAAATTTCGTACATATCGGTCTAAAATTGCACCACACCATAAGTGAAAACCAGACAATACATATATTGGGAGTTATATCCAAATCTGATCCGATTTTATGAAGACATAGTGGCAATTTGATGAAGGTCGGTTGATAAAAGCGCTTGCAAAGGCTCTAGAAGTGAAAATTGGTCGACATCAGGGGCCCACCCCACATTTTTTCAAAATCGAAAATTGCCAAAATTCTTGTTACTGTGAAATTGGTAATGATACCTAATTTTTTTTTTTTTTTTGAAAATTGTTGCAGCTGTTGGGTGCAGGAACTGACTGAGGAACATCGGCGGTGACATTTGGTCATAAAGTCTGAATTTTACACTAATTGCCAACACAGTGCAAATATCTTTTGGATGTTGTATTAATGGCTTCGAACGCTAAACAACGGCAGCGGCTCTTGCTGCTGCTCCGTGTGCCCAGGTTCGCATTAACGACAAATAATAGCCAAGAATAGAGCTGCCTTAGAAAAGTGCTAGCTCGAGTTAAAAAAGAGGAGTCGTAAGGAAATATGGATTGGCGTAAAGTAGGCGACTGAAAGCAGTTACAACAATTTTTCCTGTCATGTTTAGGGAGAAAATAAGCTTGTAAAAAGTAGGTTTTGTGTAGGGGTTTAGGAAACAAAAATATATTTTTTCCAAAAATTTTTAAAATTCAAAATATTTGAAAAAATTTCCGCATACATATATAAATTCTCTTAATTATGAATACACTAGCATATGCTCGGTCGCTTCGCTGCCCTCAATGGTACACCCAATTTCAAGGTGTAACTGTATCGCAATTTTAATAGCTTTAGCCTTATCCGTAAAGAAAGAGCATTTTGTAAATATACGAACTAAATTTAGTCGGCCGATAAATATTTTCAAGGTGTTACTGTATCGCAATTTTGAGTTCATTAGCTCAATCCGTAAATAAAGTGCTATTTTGTAAGCTTTAGCACCTAAATGTACAAATTTCAATACAATCTTCTAGTCATCCGTTATGTACTCCCTAATTGCACAGATGTAGCTCAGTTTGTAAATAAAGTACCAATTTGTACGTTTTAGTACCAAAATGAACAAAAATCAAAAAAATCTCATAGTCGCTCTGCACATAGTGCCTAGATGTAACTGTATACCAAATTTCAGAGCTGTAGCTCAATCTTAAAGAAGGTGTCGTATTGTACGTCTTAGCACCAAAATGTGCAAATATCAACAAAATTTTCTAGTCGTCCGGTACATACTGCCAAGATGTGCCTGTATCCCAAATTTCAGATCTGTAGCTCAATCTATAAAGAAAGTACTAAATTGTACCAATTACAGCACTAAGACCCCATAAAGTATATATATTCTTGATTGTCGTGGCATTTTAAGTCGGACTAGCCATCTCCATCCGTCTGTCCGTCCGTCCGTCTCTCTGTCGAAAGCACAAATACGCAAATACTTCTTATTAGTGTAGGTCGGTTGGTAATGTAAATGGTCAATGTTTTGATATAGCTGCCATATAAAGCGATCTGGGGCCTTGACTTCTTGAGCTTTTAGAAAGCGTAATTCTTATCCGATTTGACTGAAATTGTTCACAAACCGTTTTGATATCACTTCCAACAACTGTGAGAAGTATGGTCCAAATTGGTTCAAAACCTGATATAGCTGTCATATAAACCGATTTGGGATCTTGACTTCTTGAGCCTCTATATAGCGAAATTCTCTTCCGATTTGGCACAAATTTTGTACAACGGCTCCTCCCACGGCCTTCAACATACGTGTGCAATATGGTCAGAATCGATCAATAGCTTGATACAGCTCCCTTAAAAAAGCGATCTCCCGATTTTCCTTCTTAAGCCCCGAATCGGACTATAACTCGATATAGCTTCTCCTCCGTCCTTATTCAGTATTCTTTGTTTGCCTAAAAAGAGATACTGTGCAAAGAACACCACAGATGCGACCATGGTGGTGTATATGTAAGATTCGGCCCAGCCGAACTTAGCACGCTCTTACTTGTTTAATTTTAGCCTTCTCCGTTCACTGTAAAAATAAATAAGCTATTTCGTACTTTTTGGCAACAAAATGTATGATTTGTTAAAAAATAACTTAGTCAGCCATCAAATATTTCTTAGTAGAATCTACATGTTAAATTTCAGAGCTCTAGTTCAATTCGTGAAGAAAGTATGAAATGGTACCAAATACGGTAATAAATGTGCGTTTCTTCCGTTACCATCACAATTGTTCATGTTTTTTTCTATCCATCCCCTTTATTTCGCAACAGCAATCATTTAAGCCAAATTTCGAATTTCTAGCTCTACCCGTTCGCCCTATGCAAAGTTCACCTATTTCGTACCTTTTTGGTTCTTTTTTGGTTCCCCATTTAAAGTTGCCATAGCGTACCCTCATTCAAAGCTCTAGCTCAATTAACAAACAAGGTACCAAAAAGTACCCATTGCGGTACTAAACGTGCCATTTTTCCCACTTCCGGTACTATTTTGGAAAAAAGATTGTCACCAAATCTTATATCTTGGAGACGCTTTTTAATTTGAGCCCAAAATCATAATTCTAACCCTATCCGTTGGCGCAGGGGAAAAAGTCACCATTTCGTACGTTTTAGTACGAATATTGCAAAACCCCGTCTAATCGCGCGCCTACGACCCAAGACCTACATTCGTGCCAAATTTCAAGACTCTAGCTTTAGCCGTTTGGGCTGGCATTTGATCAGTCAGTCAGCCAATCAGTCAATTACGCGTCTCCTTAATATATATAGATAAAATTTCATCAAAATCGGACAATTGAAATTTGTCTATAGAAAACATTTTAGGCAAATGTTGTTTGGGACAAATAACGTAATAAAAATGTTTATGCAAAATTTGAATTTTAGTTTAAAAAAAATCTCGATGTTAGGTTGTCTTTAAAGAGATTTTCGCTAAAAGTTAGTCCTTAAAAAAAATTCATTAAAATGTAGTCGTAAAAAAATATTTAATAACATTTTGTTTCACAAAATTTTTTTCTTTAGAAAAAATTTTAAAAAAATAATTTTGATGGCGGTCCGGCCTGTGCTGATGTTTCGTCATAAGAGAATATTACGCTGCAATTTTGTCTCTAGAAAAATATCATTAAATTTTTTACGAAAAAAATCATTAGAAGTTTGTTTTTACTAAGAATTTCACTACAATTTTGTCCTTAAGAAAAATTATTTTAAGGCTGCCTTGGCCTCAGCAAATGTTGTCTTTGTAGAATATTTTAAATATGAAATTTTGTCATTATAAAAAATGTTAATGCAATTTTTGTTTAGAATAAATTTAATTTATTCCTGGCTACGTCCCTGATGGAAGCTATATCTAAATCAGAACCGATTTTTTCCAATTTCAACGGGCTTCGTCTGTATGCCGAAGAACATGCCTGTACCAAATTTTAAGACGATCGGACGAAAATTGCGGCTTACACTTTGTACACAAATTAACATGGACAGACAGGCAGACAGACTGACAGATAGACAGACGGACATAGCTAAATCGTATCAGAAAGTGATTCTGAGTCGATCGGGTATATCTCTCTTCCTTCTGGGTATTACAAACAAACGCACTAAGTTATAATACCCTGTACCACAGTATTGGTGTAGGGTATAAATACAGACAAATACCGTTATAGCCTTTATGGACTAAATATCCTTTTGACGAAGCCATCAAGTTATATTTAGTCATTTAAAAAATAGCTATTTAAAAATTTTTTGTTGCCAAAAACTAAAAAAAAAATACATATTGATTATGTATATGTATTTTTTCCTTTTATTGTAAAGATCCTGCGCAGAAGATGAGAATCGTTGATACCTTGAAATATTGGCATAAATGAAAAGTAAATTCACATAAAAACAACAACATCTGTTTTTATACCCTCCACCATAAGATGGGGGGTATACTAATTTCGTCATTCTGATTGTAACTACTCGAAATATTCGTCTTAGACCCCATAAAGTATATATATTCTTGATCGTCGTGAAATTTTATGTCGATCTAGCCATGTCTGTCCGTCTGTCCGTCCGTCCGTCCGTCCGTCCGTCCGTCCGTCTGTCCGTCCGTCCGTCTGTCTGTCGAAAGCACGCTAACTTCCGAAGTAGTAAAGCTAGCCGCTTGAAATTTTGCACAAATACTTCTTGTTAGTGTAGGTCGGTTGGTATTGTAAATGGGCCATATCGGTCCATGTTTTGATATAGCTGCCATATAAACCGATCTTGGGTCTTGACTTCTTGAGCCTCTAGAGTGCGCAATTCTTATCCGATTGGGATGAAATTTTGCACGACGTGTTTTGTTATAACATCCAACAACTGTGCCAAGTATGGTTCAAATCGGTTTATAACCTGATATAGCTGCCATATAAACCGATCTTGGGTCTTGACTTCTTAAGCCTCTAGAGTGCGCAATTCTTATCCGATTGGGATGAAATTTTGCACTACGTGTTTTGTTATGATATCCAACAACTGTGCCAAGTATGGCTCAAATCGGTCTATAACCTGATATAGCTGCCATATAAACCGTTCTTGGGTCTTGACTTCTTGAGCCTCTAGAGTGCGCAATTCTTATCCGATTGGGATGAAATTTTGCACTACGTGTTTTGTTATGATATCCAACAACTGTGCCAAATATGATTCAAATCGGTCCATAACCTTATATAGCTGTCATATAAACCGATCTTGGGTCTTGACTTCTTTTTTTATTCGAATTGGCTGACATTTTACACAGGACCATATCTTGATAATGCTCTAATAGCAGAGCAAATCTTTTCTTATATCCTTTTTTTTGCCTAAGAAGAGATGCCGGGAAAAGAACTCGACAAATGCGATCCATGGTGGAGGGTATATAAGATTCGGCCCGGCCGAACTTAGCACGCTTTTACTTGTTATTTATATATAACCTCAAGCCGAAAATAGCACAAAATAATTATCTATTATTATCTGAAAAAAAAAACAACATGTTTGTTATTCTAGCAAAAAGCTAACCATTGCCATTTTTAGCAGACTTTTTTCCAATCCTGTCATATGGCAAACCTAGTCTATAAAGGCGCTATGCTCAAATAGATTCGATGGATTTCAATTTTAGGAAAAGGAAATACATTAAGATAGATATGTAAATTAAATTAATTGATATGTAAATTAAAATATTTATTTATAATAATTTTTTATGGAATATACGAGTATATTGTTTTGTACGACTACATTCGATTATGTTAAGGGTTTTTCTTAAAATATGTATTTTAAAGGCTAAACCGAGTAAATTTTAATGTTGTCCACTTGAAATGCACAATTGCTCAAGCAGTCGTCACGATAAGCAGTGGCGAAATTTTTCAACGCCTTAGGATCGATATTGCGCCACGGCTTCTCTTCTGCCCAAATCATATCTGGGAAATCATTAAAGCCACCAACTCCAAGGCCCACTGTCAACGCGAATTCCTGGTCGAATGGGGCCCATTTAGAACCACTTTGCAGGATTTCTCGATTGGGCAAATAGTGATCGTTCTGTTGCAGATTACGGAAGGCATGCTCCTCGTCGGGTATTTCAAAACGACAGTATTCATTGTTGTCTACAGAAAATGCAATGAAGTTTGGGGTCCAAAGTAATTGATAGAGGTGGAATACTTCAGACAATTGGGCATTGGTGGATTTATTGACACATAACTTCAAGGAATGCCAAGGTTCAACAGCGTTAAGCAAAAGGCCCGTTAGTAGATCTTGCTCACGGCCATTGTCTCTTGACTGGGCCATGCGCATTTGTCCAGAACGATACTCCTTTTCGCCATAGACTGGGTTGGAAGGGTCAAGCCAAAGCTGGGGGAAAATCCACATGCCTCTGGGCATTTTCGCTCGTACTTCCACCGAGCCGTATTTGAAGGAGAATTTTCCTTTGGTGGAAAACTGTGCCGATATGATGGGGGGTATTATATTCAAGCCCTGCGGTGTCAAAGAACATTCGTCACTGCCTTGAGCGCCTGTGCATTTGGATCCCAACACAAGTGGCCGCTTGGCAGATTTCCTGCCAAAGTGTTTTTGGAAAGGCTTGGGCTTGATGGAGACCATGCCCTGGCTTATTTGCAAAACATCGGCTACGTCATCGAGATACAAACAGAACTCATAGTTGGGTGATTGAGGTATGCGTCTCTCCACAGTCCATTTGGTGTTATCCAAATAGGTACCATCAAAGTTTTCCTCAAACACCAATTGCTTGGCACAGCGTACTGGTGCTCCATTTACAATAGTCACAGCGCCAGTGCAAGTTCCCTTGTCCAGAGGCCTATCATCAACTACAGGTAGATCGTCAGTTTTCACGGTTGGGGTTGTTGTATTGGCATATTCATTTACTACATAAACACCATCATCCTCTCGGTAGCCCAAGCCCTTGTATATGACATAAGTCCAATAGTAAAGCGTATCGCCCAATGCCAGTTTTGTGACACGATCACGAAAAGTCCAACGACCATCTTTGTGTTTGACAATGTCACGAGCCCAGGTTCCAGCTTCAAGTCCCACCATTTCCTCATTGAGTTTGCCATGGAAGGCGAAAAGGGTTATGCCTTCCTCATGTGGTATTGAAACCTGAAAGCCCTTGGGATAGAAAACCTCTATCTTTGCGGTTGGCACTTCATAGTCCGAAGCCAATAATTCACACGACAAGCAACTCAACGAAATGAATAAAGTTAAATACTGCGCACCAGCGACGATTTTAGGCATTTTATTAGTACGCCTTTGGCAAATGTTCTCGCACGAATACTGGCTAGTTAGTCATTGTGGCTGATATTTATCAAGAAATCTGGTTTTTTCACACACAATGAAATGCGACTCATGTTTGTATTAAAAATAAGCTGGTGTTTTTTTTTTGCGGTACAAGATAAAAACCTAGTAATTCTTAACCTACCGCTAGGGAGGTAGATTTAGTTTCAATATTGCTTTGGATACCAAATGAAATGGAAATAAATTGAAATAACCCCTTTAAAAATCAACAAAGAACATAGATCGGCTCATAACATGGAACGGAGTACTTTTGAGTTATTTAATTAACATTTTGAGTTTCAAAGACTATACTTTTCCTTTGTCTATGCAAGGAATATCTTAAAACTTTTTGACAGAAAAGAAAAAATGCCATACGATGGGGATCTCAAAACTACATACAGATGGCGGTAGTAGTCAGAAGGTTAGGTTAGGTTGAAAAGAGGCTGCGTATTTTAATACGCGCCATGCCACTATGTAATCAGCTTGTTGTGCGCTCTAAAAACTAACAAGTAAAAGCGTGCTAAGTTCGGCCGGGCCGAATCTTATATACCCTCCACCATGGATCGCATTTGTCGAGTTCTTTTCCCGGCATCTCTTCTTAGGCAAAAAAAAGGATATAAGAAAAGATTTGCTCTGCTATTAGAGCGATATCAAGATATGGTCCGGTTTGGACCACAATTAAATTATATGTTGGAGACCTGTGTAAAATTTCAGCCAATTCGAATAAGAATTGCGCTCTTTGTGAGCTCAAAAAGTAAAATAGAGAGATCGATTTATATGGGAGCTGTATCGGGCTATGGACCGACCATAATAAACACGTATGTTGATGGTTATGAAAGAATCCGTCGTACAAAATTTCAGGCAAATCGGATAATAATGGCGACCTTTAGAGGCTCAAGAAGTCAAGATCCCAGATCGTTTTATATGGCAGCTATATCAGGTTATGAACCGACTTGTACTTTATTTGGCATAGTTGTTGAAAGTAACAATAAAAAACATCTTGCGAAATTTCAGCCAAATTGGATAAGAATTGCGCCCTCTAGAGGCTCAAGAAGTCAAGACCCAAGATCGGTTTATATGACAGCTATATGAGGTTATGCACCGATTTGAACCATACTTGGCACAGTTGTTGGATATCGTAACAAAACACGTCGTGCCAAAATTCAGTCAAATCGGATAAGAATTGCGCACTCTAGAGGCTTAAGAAGTCAAGACCCCAGATCGGTTTATATGGCAGCTATATCAAAACATGGACCGATATGGCCCATTTACAATACCAACCGACCTACACTAATAAGAAGTATTTGTGCAAAATTTCAAGCGGCTAGCTTTACTCCTTCGGAAGTTAGCGTGCTTTCGACAGACAGACGGACGGACATGGCTAGATCGACATAAAACTTCACGACGATCAAGAATATATATACTTTATGGGGTCTCAGACGAATATTTCGAGTAGTTACAATCAGAATGGCGAAATTAGTATACCCCCCATCTTATGGTGGAGGGTATAATAAGTAATCTCAAAAAAAAAATCTATGTTTGAAATTCCGTGCTTCTTCCAAAATCCTTAATTGTTTTCCATGCCACGCCCGTAAGTTGGTTTATTGTGTCCCCACCTGAGTGCCGGTGGGCAATGACATAGGAAATGTTCCAACGTCTCTTCATCTTCCCCGCATGCCCTACTCATGCTATCATTTGCCGCACCGATTTTGCATATGAGCTCGTAGTCCTATGTGTCCCGTTATGATACCTTATGCTATACTGACCTCCTTCTTACTTCCTTTCAGTAGTAACTTCGCCTTCTCACGATCTGGATCTCCCCATAGGATTTTCGCTGTGCTACCGACCGTTTTGCTGTTCCACTGCTTTAAATGCTTGTTCGTTGATCACGCCTTTAATTCGGACTGCGTCGAACCGAAAGGCTTCTTATGAACCGAGTTTATTGACGGCAGTCCTATGGCCTTCCCTGCCAAATCGTCTGCTCTTTCATTCCCCTTACTCCGCTATGACCCTGCACCCAAACGATACGGATTGTGCCATCCTTAGAGAATGCGGCACAACAGCTCAAACCATTTAAATTGCTGCTGTCTCGATTCAATCCCACAGAGCAACGCAACGGCTACAGACTTGCGGCGGGTCAAAAGAGGGGTGAACTCTTATTTAAAATTCTTTATTAGATGAGAAACAACCCAACCAAATATATAAATTTTTTTTGGTGTTTTATAAAAATGCAATAATTTGTATACTTACAGCCTGTTTCACTATTCCATTCAGTTTAATGCTTCCATTCACTCGCACGCTATCAGACAAACAGCTGATTTGCGTTAAAAAATCTTAACATATTTTGATGAAATTTGAAACACATATTGATGGGAGCTTATCCAAATATATCTCCAGGGATCTTTGCCCTAAGATATGTTTATATGTTTCTTGAGAGGTTGATAAAAACATATCTTAGGGCAAAGATCCCTTGAGATCGGCTGTCGCGGCAGCAGCATGGAATATAGTAAAGGCAAATCCACGGAAACAGCCCTTCACGACCTTGTCGGCTAAAAAAAGGGTTCTATCGCTGTTAAGGAATATACAATAGTGGTATTTCTTCACATTGAAGGTACCTTCAATAATGTAAAACTGACGTCAATCATGAAGGAGTTGGAGTTTCTAGGCATCAACTCTAGCGTTAGAAAGTTTATTAATAACTTACTTACTTAAAGATGTATTACGGCAGGCTTGGGATCTGTGGATCTAAAAAGATGGGTCAGCAGAGAAACACCTCATGGAGGTGTACTGTCTCCTCTACTTTGGAATATAGTCATTAACAATATATTATTGTCTCTGGAAGAAAAAGGCGTAAAAGTAAGCAAAGTGTGCTTCTAAAAATGGTCTGGGTATAAATCCGTGGAAGACAGAAGTAGTTCTTTTCAGTAGGAGATACAAGTTGGCTACAGTGAAACCTGTCTCCTTGGGTGGAGAGTACGTTCCATTTACATAAAGCGCAAAATACCTGGGTGTTTTGCTGGACAGGAAATTTAACTTCAAATCCAACATTTTGAAAAGGGGAAGAAAGGACACTCTTGCCCTATACACCTGCAAGAGGGACATTGGCAAAAGTTGGGGATTTAGACAACGTGTCATGCATTGGGTATATACTGCAGTTGTCAGACCTATAATGCTATATGGTGTTGTGGTCTGGTGAACGGCGCTTCAAAAAAAAACCTACTGCTCAATACTTAACCGGATCAAAAGGATGGCTTGTTTGTGCATCACAGTTGCACTGAGAACGACACCATCTGATGCACTGAATTTAATGCTACATCTTATGCCTCTGGACATTGTGGCTACCCAAATTGTGGCGACCACCGTCGTGAGGTTAAGGGAGCTTTCGCATTGGTCATGTGGCGGCTACGGACACTGTTTTATCCTTGATACAATATCCGATGTTCCAGGCAGTGTGGATTATACCCTACCTGAGCCACTTTCTGATAAATATTACTGTACCTCTATTCCTGATAGAATCGATTGGAACTACGATATCGCTGGTAACACCTGAGAACCTGCCTGATTTAGCGGATGTGAACATTCGCTAGTTATTGGACTTTTTAAAGCGATCTGGATAGTTCAACGGTAGAAACTAGAAGGCATCTTCCTTCTTCTGTTCCTGTGGTATCACAATGGACGAAAGTGTCTAAGTGAGTCTGATGGCAGACTGCCACTTAAACCTAACCTATCTAAATATAAATACCGTTCATCCTTGACCCAAAAAAGTGTAACATGTGAAAGAACAATTGAACATTTGAGAAAAGTTTATTGAACATTTGTTATAAATTGTAAACCTACTGATTTCAGGGCATCTCAACAATATTTGGGGTGTTGCAAATACGAGAAATTTAGTTTAAAAGATAAAATTCACCGCCACTAAAATATGCATTACTTTTTTCTTTCCTCTAAAGAGGAAATTCACTTTTATTTGTTTACTTTTTTTGTAAATTCTGACAACAGCTCCAATTAGTGCAGACTACTTTTCGTTTTTTTACGTGTTTTTGCGATTTTTTCGCCAAATGTTCTTATTTTTTCAAACTGTAGATCTGGCTCCATTTTCTCCTACGTAAGCCTATGTGAATAATTATATAGTAGCTAGTGAACCCCAAACTCACTCGGAGAGGGTGGGTAACTACCAATCTTTCTCACCGCTTGTCACTCAGTCACTTGAATAAAAAGCAAAATGCTTTTCTCTTTCAATCAAAATTCGTCACTTATCGAAGAGTTCCTGTTGCTTTTGTGCCTTATATGGTGAGCTGAATTCCTTGAGCATCAGCAAATGTTTCTTTTTAGCTTCTTGATATTGATTTCACGAAAGCTCGATTTCAAGTGCAACTCAGATGTCAATATACCGATAGCTCGTGAAATTATGTGGATGCTAGCGAATTTATTATAAGTGTTTCAGAGTACTTTCCAAGTAAAATTTGCATGCTACTTTTAACTCTTGTTGACTTTTTGCATCTTGTCCCCAAATTTCGAATCACTTGACTTAAAACGCCGATAAATTACACTGCATTTTCCAAAAATAAAGACTTCAAGCTTATTTTAAGATTTATTAGAAAAAGTGGTTTTCTTAACTTATTAAATAATTTGTACAATAGAAAAACTATTTCAACGTAAGCATTATTGCTTTTTAAGTCATAACGCCGTGTTTAATCCATTTTGCCCTTGCACCTTTTTGATTCTCATAAGATCAGTCGAAAGTATTAGTCGGTTCTAAACGATCAATCTTTGATGCCAGAATTCAAATTCAAATTTGGATTTTTAGATTAACTGATATATTCGGACAAGACTTCCTCGCAAAAGTCGATTTATTTATTTTTTGAAAAAATAGCGTGCTCAATTAATACCATTTTAGCACCCAAATTGGGGACAAATTGCGCGTCAACTTAGATGGATGCTATCTAAATATGAGGCGATTTGGGTCATCAGCTGTTTTACATTAAAAAGGAAGCAGTTTTTAAGTTAAGTAAACCAATTTATATGAAAGTTGTCCCTTCTCTCAAATAACATTTTTACAAATTTAATAAAAGGAAATAACTGATATATCTAGCATTAAATAAAAAAAAAAAAATATTTCATTGAATTGGACCATCGCATATGGTGCTCAAATATAGGTATTTGGGAGTAGATTAGGAATCTGATACCCAAATGTGGGACCATGTATTTGGGGCACCGCCCCTTTCCCAAAACACCCCCCAAAGAGTAAAAATTTTGGGCCAAATGTTTGAGGACGCCTCATTCCATAAACTCCCCTTAAACCAATGGCAATATGGGGTTAAAATAAATAGCATTTGAGAGAAGAGCACGATGCTGATATTTTTTCTGGGCCAAGAGTCTAAGAGACCACCTCACCCCCGAAAACACCCCTAAATCGGACATCATGACAATATCGAGCTTAAATAAAGACTTTTAATAGTGGAGTATATTAAACACCCAAACGTTAATGACCCTAAACCCTCCGAGCGAATTCATAGACCAGTAAAAATCATATGGGATTCAGATAAAGGCATATTGTTATGCTTTTGCGATATACATCTTTTATTTCCGTTGCATGGTATTTCACTAAAAGCTCTTTAATTGTCGAAAATAAATATTGAAGCCGGGCCCGCTCCGCTGCGGTTCAGCTGGTAATTTATATACATATTAAAGTGAATCGTAATATATACCAATCTCTGTATTTTGCGCACAATACAACGATAAATACCACGTCTATCTTCTTCCATGTCCTCAAATTTGTTTCGTTTGGAATGCAACTGTTTCATTTGTTCACATCCTATTTTTTTCTGCTTAACACTATTTCAACAAAGCACTTTTTAAAGTGCATTGCTTTTAATTAACAATTATTATTTAATAAATTATTTTATTTTATTGAGAGATAAATAAAAACCGCACTTTCTATTTTTTTTCATTTCTCAAAGAGGAGAGAAACTCCAGTGCTGTACAGTTTTCGTAAGATCATAAATGTTTTACAACACAAAAAAAAAATTAAAAACTAGGTTCAATTAAGAAATTTGTTCATTCAATTAAAAAAAATAAATTTGTGTTATTGATTAACAACTTTGCAATTTGGATTTATGGTAAGCCCAAAAATCCAATTAAGTTGGCTATTAACTCCATAAACCAATTATTTCAATGTTGCCCTTTCTTTGAAGCTACTTTTTTACTGCTTTAATAAATACAAATAATTCGTATTTTTCACATGAACCAAGAATTCTTATTTCATTGGTTTCAATTGAGTACAAAACATGAAATATATAGTTTAAAAATATAAATATATATTTCTTGTTTAATGATCCCAGACTTCGAAAAAAGAAGAAAAATTTTCGTTTCTTGTATGAACCTCTCTTCAATGACGGTGACATGGTCTGCAAGAAGTATTATAAACACATTCATTTATATACATAAATACCAATCTAGGCATTTTGTATACAGTACCACGAAATCTAGAACCACATATGTTATCTTCCGTCCTCAGTGCCGTTTTCAAGCCAATGTTAGCTCTATATAGGTAATTAAAATATGGTAATATTAATAATATTTCTATTTTATATAAACTAGGTTCGCATTCTTCAATTTCCTCCAATTTGATCCGTTTGGAATTTGTCCATTCTGTTTCTTCACATCCAAATTTTTCCGCCTTTCACTATTTCAGCGTAACGTTTTTCACAATAAATTTTTTTACTTTGCAATTATAATTAAGCAAATTATATTTTATGGGGAGATAAAAAAAAAACTTCACTTTTCATGTTTCTTGATATTTTTCGTCTACCCACGCAACTTTGTGCCCTTATATGATAGAAGCGAGCCACTTCTCACTTCTTTTCGCAATGGATATGAGTGAAAGGGAACACAATACAATCTTGATCATTGCAAAATTTATACTATTAAATAACAACTTAATTCGTACAAATAAGAATATATTCAACGTATGCCTTGTTTACCAATTACTTGTCGTGATACAAAAGAAAATCTTATTTCAATGTCAAAAATTCTTAAAGCAGTTATCACCTTGTTTGAAAAGTTGTTAATCGGCCAAATATAGACCTATATTTTTTCTGTATACTAAAATTACTAATTCGAGCGTGAGTTTGTGAAATCATGCTCACGGCACTAAGCACTCACTAAAAAAATCACGACTCACGGGAAGTAACTACTCACGAGATACTCATGACTCAAGAAAAAATCACGACTAACAATAAAAAAAAAAATGAAAAACCTCATCATACTATATTTGAAGTACGAATTCAGACACACTTACACTATTGGCAAATTATGAAAGAAATACGAGCAGAAACATTTTCTGTCTACAAATGCATAAAAAAGACGAATAAAAACACAGACCCGAGTAAAAAATTGAAGCCGCCTCACATTATATGGTGGAAAAGTCTTCTAACCAAAGTCGAAACGCGTCCCATAGTGGTTGGTTTGTATTGCGATCTCTGGAATCCCTAACAGAAAAAAAATTCAGCAGAACCGGGCCGCGATTCGAACCTGGGCACACGGACCAGAAGCGAGAGCCGTTGCCGTTAACTAGCGTTCGAAGCCATCAATACAACTTCCAACAGATGCAATCTGCAATCATTGAGCTCGTCTTGCAAGAGAAACCAACGAAAATTGAGAAATTTAATGATCTTCGCCCTAAAAGGCAAAAAACTTGAAAATAAAAAAATTTATATGGTCAGATCCTAATATATCTGGGATAAGATAAAGTTGGATCTAATTAGATCCAAATAGATCTGCCATATTCAACTTTATAATATTACTAGCTGACCCGGACCCGCTCCGCTGCGCCTTAAAGAGCTTTTAGTGAAATACCATGCTACGAATATAGTATATCGCTTGACTAATTGTTTAACAATATAAGTGCCTTTGTCCGAATCCCATATGATCTTTATTGGTCTACGAATTTAAGTTTGGATGTAAGGTGTACTCCATTCTTAAAATACTTTATTTCAGCCCGCTACTCTCATCATATCTGATTTAGAGGTGTTTTCGGAGGTGAGGTGGTCCCCCAGGCACATGGCCCTGAAAAAATATCAGCATCGTGCTATTCTTTCAAAAACCATTTACTTAAACCCCATATTGCCATTGGTTTAGGGGAGTTATACGATGAGGCGTCCCCCAAACACATGGCCCAAAATAGGTTATCAAATTCGTTTTCTAATCTTAAATACCACATGTTGGCATTGTCGAAAAATGTTTACCCTTTGCGGGGTATTTTGGGGAAGGGGTCATGTCCTAAATACATGGTCCTAAATTTGGATATCAAATTCGTATTCTACTCCTAAATACCTTTATTTGAGCCCTATTTTGCGATGGTCACTAAAAAATTGCTGCTTGTGGGGTATTTCGGGAAAGGGGTTGACACCCAGAAAATTGGTCCCGAAAGTGGGTATAAATTCTTGCTCCACCCTCCAATACCTTTCCTTTAATCTCCACGTTGACATGGTCGGTAAATATGGCCGATTTAGGGATGTTTTGGGGATTGGGGTGGTCCCCCAAACACTAAGCCCGGAAAATATATCAGTAACGTGCTCATATATCTATTGTATATACACCATATTGCAATTGGCCTCAAAATTTAGTTCCACTCTCTTTACGACCCAAATTGTCTTGGTGAGCAAATACGTCCCATTTAGGGGTTGTTATAGTGGTGGGACGTCCGCTAGACAGTTGGTCCCTAATATTGATATAAGATACGTGGTCTACTCCCAAATACCTTTAATTTGAGCCCCATATTTTCATAGTCGGCAAACATGACCGGCTCGGGGGGTGTTTTGGGTGATGGGCGGATCCACTCTGAAAACCCTCTTATTTGAGCCTCATATTGCAAAAGACAGCAAATACTTTCTATTTGGGTGGTGTTGTGGGGGTGGGGTGGCCCCATAGACACTTTTCCCAAATATTGATATCAGATTCGTGCTTTACTCCCAAAGACGTTTCATTTGAGCCCCATATGGCTATGGTCGTAAATTTGTCCCCTTTGGGGGATGATTTTGTGGAGAGGCGACCCCCCAAACACTTGGTCCCATATTTGGATATAAGATTCTAATTCTGCACTCAAATATCTTTTATTTAAGCCCCGTATTCCCATGGTCAGTAAATAAGTCCTGTTTGGGGGTGTTTTGGGAAAGGGGTCCACCCCCCCCCCCCCCTGAAACGTGGTCCCACATTTGGATATCAGATTCGTATTCTACATTCAAATACCTTTCAGTTGAGTCCCATATTGCCATGTCGGTAAATATGTCCGATTTAGGGGTGTTTTGGGGGTTGGGTGGTGTTGTGGGAGTGTGGTGGCCCCATAGACACTTTTCCCGAATATTGATATCAGATTTGTGCTTTACTCCCAAAGACCTTTCATTTGAGCCCCAGTGGTTATGGTCGTAAATGTGTCCCCTTGGGGTAGGTTTATGGGTAGAGGCGGTCCCCCAAACACTTGATCTCATATTTGGATATCAGATTCTAATTCTACACTCAAATACCTTTTCTTTAAGCGCCATATTCCCATGGTCAGTAAATAAGTCCTGTTTGGGGGGTGTTTTGGGAAAGGGGTGGACCCCCAGAAACGTGGTTCCACATTTGGATATCAGATTCGTATTCTACTCGCAAATACCTTTCTGCTGAGTCCCATATTGCCATGGTCGGTATATATGTCCGATTTAGTGGTGTTTTGGGGCTTGTTTTGGGTGGTCCCCCTAGCACTTGGTCCGACAATTGGATACCAGATACGTTTTCTTATCCTAAATACCTTTCATTTGAGTCCCATATTGTCGTGATTGGTCTAAATATATGTTTGGTAGGTTTTAGGGTGGGGCAGCCCCCTAGGTACCCCATCCGAAATTTGGATACTAAATGTTTATTTTTAAGGTACTATATGAAAACACACAAAGTATCGCTTAAATCGCACCACCCATCTCCGAGATCTGGCGTTTCTGAAAATTAGGGTAAGGGGGAGGGTCCGCCCCCCTTCAAATATCAAAAAATGTAGTACCCTATTTTCACCACGGGGTTATTATGCACCACATGTGAAAATTTCAAGAAAATCGGTTCAGCCGTTTCTGAGTCTATAAGGAACACACAAACATACATGCAAACAAACAAACAAACCTACAAACAAACACAAATAAATTTTTATATATAAGGTTATGTGTATTAAGTGTTACGCATAAATGTGTGAAATTTTGCACACAGTGTTCTGTTATGACTTCCAACAACTATGCCAAGTACTGTTTAAATCGGTCAAGAACCTGAAATTTAGCATGTGGTGTTCTGTTAAGACTTCCAACAATTGTACTTTGTACGGTCCGAATCGGCCAAGAACCTGATATAGCTACCATATAAACCGATCTCCCGATATGACTTCTTGAGCCCCTGAAAGCCCCCAATTTTTTCCGATTTGACTGAAATTTTGCACACATTGTTCTGTTATGACTCTCAATAACTGTGTTAAGTACGGTCCGAATCGGTCTATAACCAGATATAGTTGCCATATTTTAGCAAAATTCATGGTGGTGGGTTCTCAAGATTCGGCCCGGCCGAATTTAGCGCGCTTTTACTTGTTCTAACTTGAATTAAAGCTTGAAATTTTTCCAATAATTGAAGGTATGTCTCGCTAAATCCTAGCCATAAATCTAATACTATAAAGAATCGATTTTCAAGTAGTGATCATATATTCACTGTTAAACAAGTAAAAGCGTGCTAAGTTCGGCCGGGCCGAATTTTATATACCCTTCACCATGGAACGCATTTGTCGAGGTCTTTTCCCGGCATCTCTTCTTAGGCAAAAAAGGATATAAGAAGAGATTTGCTCCGCTATTAGAGCGATATCAAGATATGGTCCGGTTTGGACCACAATTAAATGATATGTTGGAGACCTGTGTAAAATATCAGCCAATTCAAATAAGAATTGCGCGCTTTGGGGGCTCCAGAAGAACAATAGAGAAATCGATTTATATGGGAGCAGTATCGGTCTGTAGACCGATTCAGACCCTAATAAACACGTATGTTTATGGTCATGAAAGGATCCGTCGTACAAAATTTCAGGAAAATCGGATAATAATTGCGACCTCTAGAGGCTCAAGAAGTCAAGATCCCAGATTGGTTTATATGGCAGCTATATCAGATTATGAACCGATTTGAACGTTATTTGACACAGTTGTTGAAAGTAAGAATAAAATGCGTCTTGCAAAATTTCAGCCAAATCGGATAGGAAATGCGCCCTCTAGAAGCTTAAGAAGTCAAGTCCCCAGATCTGTTTATATGACAGCTATATCAGGTTATGAACCGATTTGAACCATACTTGGCACAGTTATTGGATATCATAACAAAACACGTCGTGCAAAATTTCCAATCGGATAAGAATTGCGCACTCTAGAGGCTCAAGAAATCAAGACCCAAGATCGGTTTATATGGCTGCTATATTAAAACATGGACCGATATGGCTCATTTACAATACCAACCGACCTACACTAATAAGAAGTATTTGTGCAAAATTTCAAGCGGCTAGCTTTACTCCTTCGGAAGTTAGCGTGCTTTCGACAGACAGACGGACGGGCGGACGGACGGACATGGCTAGATCGACATAAAATGTCGCCTCGATCAAGAATATATATATTCTTTGTGTGGTCTCAGACGAATATTTCGAGTAGTTACAAACAGAATGACAAAATTAGTAAACCCCCCATTCTATGGTGGAGGGTATAAAAACAATTATTACGTCAAACTATATTGCACATATGTGCAGGGAACTTTTATTTGGTATTACTTCTACAAAACACAAAAAGAATCATGAAAATATGTATCTCTATTCCATCCGATTTTATGTTACTGGCAACATAAAAGTCCATTTTTCAAAGAGTCGAATTTTTAAAATTTTTTTTAACATTAAAGGAAATTTGAATACCTTTTCAACGATGTATAAAACATTTCCCAATTCGGATTCCATCTACTCTTAATGCAATTAAGACTTCACTAAACTGGGTGTAAAAATCGTTGCTTTGGAAATGTACCCTTATATGGGAGCTTCAAAACAATATTTATCAATTCGTCCATGGGTTGGAAAATACTTTCTCCATGTCGACAAAATGTCGTATGCCAATTTTGGAAAAAATTGGAACAAAAATGAGGGTTTCAGTTTAAAAAATACCAAAAATCGGGGGTACGTTTGTATGGGACGGACACCTAAAAGTGGACCAATTGGATTTCAGCCAAAAAGTGCGCGTTTTGTAAGTTTTGAATATTTAATTTGAAGATTGATTGCCATATACAGAAATTTCCAGATAAAAAGCCCGATGGAAATACCAGAAATACATCTCGAAACTAAGTGTCAGAGATTTTAGGAGAAGCGCAGAATATTGAGGCGCGTGGAACGCTTTTCCACGTTATAGCCAATTAATGTAAAGTAATATAATATATACACATATATATTGAGCGAAAGTGATGTAGACTACAAAATCCAAATTTTACAGGAGATGGTTCTTATGGAATAACTTTTGATATTCATGATTGGCTATTTAAATTTGGTATTGGACGTCTACTTAAGCTTATTTATGGAATGAAATATAATGTTTTTAAAATTTTCTGTAACTGGGTTTCATGTCGCTTACATAATTTTTGGTGGCAAAATGGCGGTTACATCATCATATACCATTAAAGTAAAGATGACTAGCGACAGAACATACACAAATTGTTTAAAATCGGTTCAGATAGTGATAACTTCCATATATATGTTTGACCGATTGGGACTAATATTGCAGTAATATAGTCATTTGCCAACTGATTTTTACGCAATTTGGGATGCAAAAACTTCTAACGACTCTTGAGATTACTGGGGAATTTTAAAGAAATTGGTTAAGATTGAAATATAGCTCTCATATATATGTGTCAACCAATTTTCACATCTAAAGTCTTTGCAAGTGTATTTATCAACCGAACTTCATCAAATTTTGCACAATGTCTTATTCTATAACATCAAATATTTGTATGGAATTTGGTCGAAAACGATTCTGATTTACACATACATAGTTCCCATATATATGTTTATCCGATTTTAGCAAATACTGCAATTATGTGGTCATTTGTCCAAAATTTGTATCGAACGGGTTTTCTTATTACCGTATCTCTGACATATATGATCTAGATTGGGTTAGGACGGATGTCCTTTACTAACTCACTTAGCCAATTTCAAATCGATTGTGATACCACAAAGGCGACAGACAAATGCCCCTGTTGGGAATCGAACCCACGATCTCCGCACTGGTAATCAGAACACGCTACCAACTCGGCTACCGGGGCGCCGAGTCATCTAAATCGGTTCAAATTCAGACGTTGCTCGCATGTCCGCCTATGACGCTGAACGTCCGGATTCGAATCCTGGCGAGACCATCAAAAAAAAAATTTTTCAACGGTGGTTTTCCCCTGCTAATGCTGGCAACATTTGTGAGGTACTATGTCATGTAAAACTTCTCTCTAAAGAGGTGTCGCATTGCGGCACGCAATGGAGAAGTTACCCTGAGAAGTGCTTTTTAGGGGAGGGATGGCACCTCAGACATTTCGACTCAAATATGGATATCAAATTCGTGCTGCACTCCCAAATACCGTTGATTTGAGCTCCATATTGCCATAATCGGAAATGAAGTTCAGTTTAGGGGGTGCTTGAGGGCGTACCCTCAAATTCGTTTTGTACTCTCAAATACCTTTCCCATATTGTCTTAATGGGACAATCAACCTATTTGACTTATTTTTGGAAGGAAAGGCGCCAATTAGATTTGAAGCCAAATTTTAATGTCATATTCGTAATCTACTCCCTAATACCTTTCATATGAGTCCCATGTAGACATGGTCGGCTAATATGCCCATTTGGGCACATATTTTTTATCTATATGGAATACTTCTCATTTGACATCCATATTGAGGAGCTTTTGGGTTGGGGAGGCCCGCTGGGTACTTGGACCCAAATTTTAATATGATATGCGTTTTCTAGTCTCCAATACCTTTCATTTGATACCCATATTGTGCCTATTGGTCCATTTTTGGTTTTGGATGGAGTTGTTGGGGTAAGGGGGAAGGACCGCTCCCTTTCGATATCTAAAAATTATAAAGCCCATGTTTCCTTTCAGACAAACCTACACAATCTGTGCAAATTTTAAGAAAATCCTTTCAGCCGTTTTGGATTCTACGGGACAAACAAAAAACAAGAAAAAAGTCATTAAGTTCGGACGGCCTAAATTTTGAATATCCACCACCTCGGGTATATATGTGAATCCCATTTCGCCACAATCCGGTGAAAATTGGATAACTTAAGCACCCAAATTCGGCACGGACATTGCGTGGCCTAATATATATGTCACTATTCAATTTTGTAGAACAAACTATTGGTCTCTTTGGCAGATATATCCAATTATAAACCGATCGGAACCATATTAAGGTCGGATACCGTGTGGCTCAGAAAAACCCACTTTTTCAAATTTCAGCGAAATCGGGTATTAAATAAAGCTTTTATGGGCTTCAGTCCCCTTAGCGGCAGATCGGTCCATATGGCAGCTATATCTAAATAAAGTCCGATCAGAACCATATTTAGGTCGGATGTTGGGAGGTTTTAACCTACTCACTGTTTCAAATTTCAGCGAAATCGGGTAATAAATAAAGATTTTATTGGCTTCAGACCCCTTATCGGCAGTTCGGTCTATATGGCAGCTATATCTAAATATAGTCCGATCTGAACCATATATAGATCGGGTGTTAGGAGGCTAAAAATAACTCAATGTAAAAAATAAAGCTTCCATGGCCTTCGGACCCATTATCGGGAGATCCGTCTATATGAGAGCTATATCTAAATATGGACCGATTTAATCCATATTTAGGTCAGATTTCGGGAGGCTTAAAATAACCCACTGTAAAGTTTTAATAGGCATTAGACTCTTTATCGGAAAATCGGTGTCTATAAAGCAGCTATATCCACATATGGCCCGATTTGGCCCGTGCAAGAACTTAACCAGCGTGCATCAAAAAGACGTATCTGTGCCAAATTTCTGCTCAATATCTTAACTTTTGAAGGCTCTAGAGTGATTACAACAGACACACGGACATCGTTAAATCGTCTTAGAATTTTACGACGATCCGAAATATATATACTTTGTAGGGTCGGTAATTGATATTTCGATGTGTTGCAAACGGAATGACTAAGTGAATATACCCCCTATCCTACGGTGGTGGGTTTAAAAAACCGAGTCCCATATAGTCATGACGGGTCATATGCCTATTTAAGGCGATTTGGGGTGTAGGGTGACTAGTTATACTTCGATCTGATTTTGTATGCCAGATTCGCAATCTACTCCCGAATCTTTTCATTTGAGGCCCACATTGACATGAACGTCCAATATGTCTGTTTGGGTGAATTTTGGGGTTGGGGCGGCCCGATGGGACTAAGACCCAAATTTTAATACCATATTCGTATTCTATTTTCCAATACCTTTCATTTTATTCCCATATTGTCCCGATCAGTCCACTTTTGATTTTGGGTGGTGTTTTTGGGTAACGGAGAAGGGTCCTCCCCCTTTCGAAATCAACAAATTATAAAACATTTTTTTCCTTCTTGACCATATTCGCAATCTACTCCCGAATACATTTAACTTGAGTCCCGAATACCTTTAACTTGTTATGATAGTCCAAAAACCTATTTTTGGGGGGTTTTGGGGTTGGGGCGGTCCCCCCAGTTACTTGGACTCCATTTTTAATATGAAATTCCTACTCTAATCCTCCATAACTTTTCATTTGAGTCCCATATTGTCCTGATCGGTCCACTTTTATGTATGGGTTCTGTGAAAATTTCATGTTAATCGGTTCAGCCGTTTTAGAGTCTATACGGAACAAACAAACACAAATTCATTTTTATATGTAAGATAAATATTATTAATATTATCTTATTTTAAAAGTTTATTACCCATGTAGAGGTATATTGACTTGGAGATAACCCAAACCTGACGAACATATTTAGGTGAGCTACATTTAAATCGGACCTGGTTTTGACCAAACTTGTTAGATATTGTGATAGGTATCGAGGAAAGCGCTGTGCATAATTTTGGCAAGGGCATTTATTGACCAATCTCGCCAAAATTGTGCAGAACGCTTTCCTCGATGTGTTGTTTTCTATCACAATATCTAAGAAGTTTGGTCAAAACCAGCTCAGATTTATATGTAGCTCAGCTATATCTAAATCTGAACCGATTTCTGTGAAATTTACCAGTAATATTAAGAATCATAAGAAAATCCTTCCTGCCAAATTTCTCACAATCGGACGAACATATACATGGCTGCTTTATATAAATCTAAACCGATTTCGAATTCACTCCACACATATTGTGGAAGTCGGCGAGGAAAGCGTTGGCCGGACCGATTTTTTCCAATTTCAATAGGCTTCGTCTCTAGACCGAAAAACATGTCCGTACGAAATTCGAAGACGATCGGCCGAAAATTGCGACCTGTGGTTTGTACACGAATTAACATGGACAGACGGACATAGCTAAATCGAATCAGATAAATATGTTGATTAAGTAAGTTAAGATGGCTACTTAGACGGTGTTTCATAGTGAAAACCTATGTTTTTGAAAAACTAAAAACATTTTAATGTTAACATGAATCTTTTATCAAAATGTTACCATAAATATTTACAGAATGTCCCTCCGAAGGAAATCACCATGTGTTTTTGATTCAAAATATATTTTTTAAAACAAGTGAAAGAGCGCTAATTTTGGCCGGGCCGAATGTTTTATACCCTCCGGCATGGGTCGTATTTCCAAGTTCTTTGCCCATTATCTCTTCATAAGCAAAGAAAAGATAATGGATAAGAATTGATATGCTATTGGAACTATATTAGCTTATGGACTGATTAGGGGCATAAGCAAACAAAGGATAATGGATAAAAATTGCTATGCTATTGGTACTATATTAGGTTATAGACTGATTAGGGGCGTACTTGGTTTGGATGTTTTTTCTTGGTCTGTTTTGTTCGAGAACTTTAATTATGTTGTATTTTTATACCTTCCACCATAAGATGGGGGTCTACTACTTTCGTCATTCTGTATGTAACTACTAGAAATATTCGTCTGAGACCCCATAAAATATATATATTCTTGATCGTCGTGACGTTTTATGTCGATCTAGCCATGTCCATCCGTCAGTCTGTCTGTCGAAAGCACGCTAACTTCCGAAGGAGTAAAGCTAGCCGCTTGAAAGTTTGTACAAATACTTCCTATTAGTGTAGGTTGGTATTGTAAATGGGCCATATCGGTCCATGTTTTGATATAGCTGCCATATAAACCGATCTTGGGTCTTGACTTCTTGAGCCTCTAGAGGGCGCAATTCTTATCCGATTGGAAAGAAATTTTGCACAACGTGTTTTGTTATGATATCCAATAACTGTGCCAAGCATGGTTCAAATTGGTCAATAACCTGATATAGCTGTCATATAAACCGATCTTGAATCTTGACTTCTTGAGTCTCAAGAGGGCGCAATTCTTATCCGATTGCAATGAAATTTTGCACGAAATATTTTGTTATGACGACCAAGTACGGTTTAAATCGGTCCATCACCTGATATAGCTGTCATATAAACCGATCTGAGGACTTGATTTCTTGAGCTTCTAGAGGGCGCAATTCCTATCCGATTTGGCTGAAATTTTGCATGGCGTATTTTATTATGACTTCCAACAATTGCGCCATATAGACAGATCTGGGATCTTGAATTGTGGAGTCTAGAACTCTAGAAGCAATTATAATCCGATTTGGCGACTTCTCCTATGACATTTAACATAAGTGTCAATTATGGTCTGAATAGCTCCCATATAAACCGATATCCCTTTTTTACTTCTTCAGCCGCTAAAGGGCGCAATTTTCATTCGAATTGGCTGAAATTTTACACAACGATTTCTACATTCAGTTTAATTATGGTCCGGACCATCGGACCATAAGTTTATATAGCTCCAAAATCATAGCAATTTTGTTTCTTTTATTATATATTTGCCTAAAAAGAAAAAAAGAGAAAAAGAACTAGATGCGATCAAAGGTGGAGGGTATATAAGTTTCGGCCCGGCCAAACTTAGCATATGGGCTTCTAATTGGAATAATCAAATTTTATGAAGTTTTTTTTTTAAAGCGAATATACCAACTTTGTATTTCGTCATATATATACTTTAAACACAAATTAAGTATACATTGTTTAAAATAAGAATAGGGCTGTTTTATTCAACATCAACACTACGAATTATATGCTGTTATCGCATGATATCGAAAACATACTGATGTAGACGATTTACACAAGATTTTTGTAGGGTAAATAATATTTGACGAAGCTATGACTGCTCGTTAACTATGTGGATGATTTAATTTGTTGTTATTTGTAGATGCTCATAATGATGTCATCAGATGTCTTACACAATCTTACAAAAAAAACATACCTGCAGTATATAAAAGTAGTAATGTTGAGCAAAATCGAACTATTGATAACCTACAATTTGTGAAGTGCCAATGTCTTATGGCACTTCACAAATCAAATTTTGCATTTCTTGTAATACGAATGAAACTAACATGTGACAGAGGCATTTCAAAATAACACATGTTATTTTATCGATTAGAGCGTGCTCTTTTTTTCTGACAAATAAATAAGAACTCAGCTATCCAGTCCAATATAAATCGTTTCCAAGACAAATAGAAGCAGTTTACAGCATATTCGTTTGTAATATAGTCCATTAGTGAAATACTCCGTTTTTGCTAATAAGCCACATTTAAGCGTAGCATTTAATACACACTAAAAAAAAGTGAACCCCAAACGAATGAAAATTGAACGAAATGGGAGTAAAGTTGACCATGATTTGGCACTTCTCTTGGCCCGTTTGGTATACACAATTCCTTATTTTAGGTATATGCGAGTGATTTAAATCTAATCTAGTTAAAATTTTCAGGAAGTTGGGATATCTGAACTCAATCTCAGCATGTTTTGAACAAAATTATATGGAAAATTCTTATGCGTTCTAATACCACTTTCATACGAATTTGCCATATGATAGCCCTTAATTTATTATATATGAATTTGGAAATAGTCATGTATTTTTATTAATACTATTCTCTTTTTTGTGTGTCAATTATTTAATATTAAATTAATTTGTGAAAATTAATTTCATCGCAAGGTACAAGGAGAATAAATAATAGTAAGGTTTTATTTGCATTTGGTAACAAAACTATATCTAGTTCCAATGCAAATTTTATCCAATGCAATCCAAAATTGAAGAATAAATTGTGGTTTAAAAGTATTATTAACTACCAAATTTATTATTTTGCTTGCAAATATGTTATTGTTGTCCCTGTACAATGTTTGCTTAACTAAAAAAGTAAACTTTGAATAGTGATTAGTAATATCTAAGTTTCAGTTAAGCTCAAATACAAAATTTAATTGCTTAGTAACACCTGCACTTCACTTTTCATTCGCATTTATAAATAAATTATCTAAACAACTTGTTTATTTTTAAGATGATTTATGAAAACAAAAGAAAAGAGCAATCAGTTGGAGTAACTAAATATAAAATAATTTAAATAGAACTTCCCTAAAATGGATATTTTAAGGCCATAATTTCGGGAGAATCGGTTAAGAAATGAGTACTTTATTGCAATATTTTTCACAATCGGACGAACATATACATTGGAGCTATATCTAAATCTGAACCGATTTTGACTAAACATTACAGATATTGTGGATAAAAATACGCTTTGAAGATTAGTCTTTAAATTTGACAAAAACAATGAAAATATAAGAAGTAATATTGATCGCAACAAAATCACACTTTTCTGGTTCTTTTAGATCATTCTAAGGCGTTTGACTCTGTTGACCTCAAAATTCTTTCCTTTAAACTTAAAATTTTTTTAAATTTTCCGAATCTTCAACAAATCTGATTCATTCCTATCTTTCTAATCGTAGCCAATCTGTATCAGTTGGAAATCGTAGGTGGTGTCCCACAAGGTTCGATATTAGACCCTCTCCTTTTTTCTTTATACAGCAATGACCTTCCCAAACAGTTGCAGAGTCGTAGTATACACATGTATGCCGATGATGTTCAACTGTATATAAGCACGTCAGCTGAGAAAATAAATGATACCATAGATCGTCTGAATAACAACCTTGACAATATTAATGCGTGGGCGATTGCGAAAGGCCTTCAATTGAATCCCTCGAAGTCAAAATGCGTAGACATTTCCAGAAATCGCACAATATTGCCGCCAAATATTAATATTGTAATTAATGGTTCTGCAATCGAAATGGTGACCTCAGTGATTAATCTTGGCGTAGTTTTTGATTATAAAGACATATGGTGTATTAAGAACCTTATATATGAGTCGCTCGCATACTCCCATAGAAATCAGAATGCTCCTGGCAAAAACATATATTCTGCCAAAACTTTTATATTCTTGTGAATTTTTTTCAAATTGTGATGCAGTTTTTAAAAATAGATTAAATGTTGCCTTTAATGATGTTTCTAGATATGTTTTTGGTTTGCGTAGGAGAGCTCGGATATCGGACTTTGCCAAACAGTTATATGGTGTCACATTCGATGCATACCTTAAAATACGTTCGCTGCTGGCCCTGCACAAAATAATATGCACAAATAAGCCTTCTAATTTGTCTGTTATACTTCGTTATGCTAATTCTAATATTCAAATACGACACCAATATCAATTTTTTATCAGTGCAATACGCCTCTGAAATACTCTTCCCAATAATATCCAAATTTTAAGTAACGAAAAGCCGTCAAAATCTTTGATTTTTAATCTTTTTAACATTTTCAATCCCTTTCTAAGCAATTAATGAACAATTGTAATCAGTTTAACCATTTGTTATATAAGTTAAACAATAATTTGAGCAAATTTATTTATTTAGTTTAACCCCTTTGTTGATACACATTGTTAAAATGCAAAAATGCATATGTATTTACAATTTACTATATATTAGTTATTTAAAACAATTTATAATTTTTATACCCTCCACCATAAGATGGGGGTATACTAATTTCGTCATTCTGTTTGTAACTATATTCGTCTGAGACCCTAGAAAGTATATATATTCTTGATCGTCGCGACATTTTATGTCGATCTAGCCATGTCCGTCCGTCTGTCTTATACTTCTTATTAGTGTAGGTCGGTTGGTATTGTAAATGGGCCATATCGGTCCATGTTTTGATATAGCTGCCATATAAACCGATCTTGGGTCTTGACTCCTTGAGCCTCTAGAGTGCGCAATTCTTATCCGATTGGAATGAAATTTTGCACGACGTGTTTTGCTATGACATCCAACAACTGTGCCAAGTATAGTTCAAATCGGTCCATAACCTGATATAGCTGCCATATAAACCGATCTTGGGTCTTGACTTCTTGAGCCTCTAGCGTGCGCAATTCTTGTCCGATCAGAATGAAATTTTGCACGACGTGTTTTGTTATGATATCCAACACCTGTGCCAAGTATGGTTCAAATCGGTTTATAACCTGATATAGCTGCCATATAAACCGATCTTGGGTCTTGATTTCTTAAACCTCTAGAGTGCGCAATTCTTATCCGACTGAAATGAATTTTTGCACGACGTGTTTTGTTGTTATATCCAACAACTGTGCCAAGTATGGTTCAAATCGGTCCATAACCTGATATAGCTGCCATATAATCCGATCTTGGGTCTTGACTTCTTGAGCCTCTAGAGGGCGCAATTCTTATCCGATTAGAATGGAATTTCGCACGACTTGTTTTGTTTCGATACCCAACAACTGTGCCCAGTATGGTTCAAATCGGTCCATAACCTGATATATCTGCCATATAAACCGATCTTGGGTCTTGACTTCTTGAGCCTCTAGAGGGCACAATTCTTATCCGATTTGAATGAATTTTTGCACGAAGTATTTCGTTATTATATCCAACAACTGTACCAAGTATAATTGAAATCGGCCCATAACCTGATATAGCTGTCATATAAACAGATCTGGGGATTTGACTTCTTGAGCTTCTAGAGGGCGCAATTCCTATCCGATTTGGCTAAAATTTTGCATGACGTATTTTATTTTTACTTTCAACAACTGTGTCAAATAAGGTTCAAATCGGTTCATAACGTGATACAGCTGCCATATAAACCGATCTGGGATCTTGACTTCTTGACCCCTAGAGGTCGCAATTATTATCCGATATGCCTGAAATTTTGTACGATGGATCCTCTCATGACCATCAACAAACGTGTTTATTATGGTCTGAATCGATCTATAGCCCGATACAGATCCCATATAAATCGTTCTCTCTATTTTACTTTGCGAGCCCCAATGGTCCGAACCGGACCATATCTTGATATCGTTTTAATGGCAGAGAAACTCTTTTCTTATATCCTTTTTTGCCTAAGAAGAAATGCCGGGAAAAGAACTCGACAAATGCGATCAATGGTGGAGTGTATATAAGATTCGGCCCGGCCGAACTTAGCACGCTTTTACTTGTTTTGTTTTATAAATTTGATCTCTGAATTTTCATTGCTGCCATCAATTTGTTAAAATTAAAATATATCACTTAATTTTTACTTTATATCTAATTTGCAAATCAACACTGTACGATTACCTTACCCACACTTTATATAAGACCTAGTCTTTTGTATGGATATTATCACAATAAAAATAAATACAAATACAAATTTCATTTCACTTAATTCACTTTTTAAAATCATCATAATTTTTTTTCCCCACGTTATTGGCGCCTTTAAATAACCAATGGCCACCTTGTTCACTTTGGAACGAGCTTGCTCACACAGGAGGTTGACTAGGATCGCCATTTTCACAATAAAATCTGGCTACAACAACAAGAACATCATACATATTTCCTCAGCACCCCCACTGGACTTGACTATTTTTTTTCGTCTTTTTCTGCATGTTGTTTTTGTTTTCTTTCCGTTGTAACGATACTCACCCAAGCTCATAACAAAACCAACTAACTAAACAGCTGGTCAACTTGAAAATAAGCAGATAATTGCCAATATTATATTTACGTGTGTATATTGACATGTTAACACGCCAATTCGCATAAAGCCATTCGTTTTGCAGCATGCACTAGTTTGCCCAAAAATGTAAGCAAAACAGGTTTTAATAAATTTCAACTGTAAATTGGTATATATTTAACTGGCAGCTAATAAAAATATCCTTAAAATGCACTTACATATTTTAAGAAATTTTATACATCTTTTTATTCTACACTAACTAAAATGTAATGTATTAAATATTTTGTACATCCTTCTACAACGTGATGATGTTCAAATTAGCAAGTCCGCAAAAGCTGTGGAAATAAGCTTTAGTAAACATTTGGTTCAACATTTTTTTTCCTTACAAAAATTTGTTTTAGAATGTTAAGTCTACAATTAAGGAGGTAGTTTTACCTTCCGTGAGTATTTCTGAACGAGAATTTATGTCTTTTAAACTATTTATAAAAAAAAATGTTTTAGGAAATTTCTATACCCGTTTAAAGTATCCAATAACTGTGCCAAGTGTGGTTCGTATCGGTCCATAACCTGATATAGATGCCATATAAACCGATCTTGGGTCTTGACTTCTTGAGCCTCTCGAGTGCACAATTCTTATCCGATTGAAATGAAATTTTTCACGACGTGTTTGTTACGATATCCAAAAACTGTGCCAAGTATGGTTCAAATCGGTTCATAACCTGATATAGCTGCCATATTAACCGAACTTGGGTCTTGACTTCTTGAGCCTCTAGAGTGCGCAATTCTTATCCGATTGAAATGAAATGTCGCACGAAGTATTTTGATATGATATCCAATAACTGTGCAAAGTATGGTTCAAATCGGTTCATAACCTGATATAGCTGTCATATAAACCGATCTTGGGTCTTGACTTCTTGAGCCTCTAGAGTGCGCAATTCTTATCCGATTTGAATGAATTTTGGCACGACGTATTTTGTTATGATATCCAACAACTGTGCCATGTATGGTTCAAATCGGTTCATAACCTAATATAGCTGTCATATAAACCGATCTTGGATCTTGACTTCTTGAGCCTCTACAGGTCGCATATATTATCCGATTTGCCTGAAATTTTGTACGACGGATTCTCTCGTGACCGTCAACATACGTGTTTATTATGGTCTGAATTGGTCTATAGCCCGTTACAGCTCCCATATAAATCGATCTCTCTATTTTACTTCTTGATCCCCCAAAGGTCGCAATTCTTATTCGAATTGGCTGACATTTTACACAGGTCTCCAACATATAATTTAATTGTGGTCCAAACCGGGCCATATCTTGATATCGCTCTAATAGCAGAGAAAATCTTTTCCTATATCCTGTTTTGCCTAAGAAGAGGTGCCGGGAAAAGAACTCGACAAATGCGATTCATGGTGGAGGGTATATAAGATTCGACCCGGCCGAACTTAGCACGCTTTTGCTTGTTATACCCTCCACCATAAGATGGGGGGTATACTAATTTCGTCATTCTGATTGTAACTACTCGAAATATTCATCTGAGACCCCATAAAGTATATATATTCTTGATCGTCGTGAAATTTTATGTCGATCTAGCCATGTCCGTCCGTCTGTCTGTCGAAAGCACGCTAACTTCCGAAGGAGTAAAGCTAGCCGCTTGAAATTTTTTACAAATACTTCTTATTAGTGTAGGTCAGTTGGTATTGTAAATGGGCCATATCGGTCCATGTTTTGATATAGCTGCCATATAAACCGATCTTGGGTCTTGACTTCTTGAGCCTCTAGAGTGCGCAATTCTTATCCGATTGGAATGAAATTTTGCACGACGTGTTTTGTTATGATATGCAACAACTGTGCCAAGTATGGTTCAAATCGGTCCATAACCTGATATAGCTGCCATATAAACCGATCTTGGGTCTTGACTTCTTGAGCCTCTAGAGAGCGCAATTCTTATCCGTTTGGAATGAAAATTTGCACGTCGTGTTTTGTTATGATATCAAACAACTGTGCCAAGTATGGTTCAAATCGGTTTATAACCTGATATAGCTGCCATATAAACCGATCTTGGGTCTTGACTTCTTGAGCCTCTAGAGAGCGCAATTCTTATCCGACTGAAATGAAATTTTGCACGACGTGTTTTGTTGTTATATCCAACAACTGTGCCAAGTATGGTTCAAATCGGTCCATAACCTGATATAGATGCCATATAAACCGATCTTGGGTCTTGACTTCTTGAGCCTCTCGAGTGCGCAATTCTTATCCGATTGAAATGAAATTTTTCACGACGTGTTTGTTACGATATCCAAAAACTGTGCCAAGTATGGTTCAAATCGGTTCATAACCTGATATAGCTGCCATATTAACCGATCTTGGGTCTTGACTTCTTGAGCCTCTAGAGTGCGCAATTCTTATCCGATTGAAATGAAATGTCGCACGAAGTATTTTGATATGATATCCAATAACTGTGCAAAGTATGGTTCAAATCGGTTCATAACCTGATATAGCTGTCATATAAACCGATCTTGGGTCTTGACTTCTTGAGCCTCTAGAGTGCGCAATTCTTATCCGATTTGAATGAATTTTGGCACGACGTATTTTGTTATGATATCCAACAACTGTGCCATGTATGGTTCAAATCGGTTCATAACCTGATATAGCTGTCATATAAACCGATCTTGGATCTTGACTTCTTGAGCCTCTACAGGTCGCATATATTATCCGATTTGCCTGAAATTTTGTACGACGGATTCTCTCGTGACCGTCAACATACGTGTTTATTACGGTCTGAATTGGTCTATAGCCCGTTACAGCTCCCATATAAATCGATCTCTCTATTATATGGGGGGTATACTAATTTCGTCATTCTGATTGTAACTACTCGAAATATTCGTCTGAGACCCCATAAAGTATATATATTCTTGATCGTCGTGAAATTTTATGTCGATCTAGCCATGTCCGTCCGTCTGTCCGTCCGTCCGTCCGTCTGTCTGTCGAAAGCACGCTAACTTCCGAAGGAGTAAAGCTAGCCGCTTGAAATTTTTTACGAATACTTCTTATTAGTGTAGGTCAGTTGGTATTGTAAATGGGCCATATCGGTCCATGTTTTGATATAGCTGCCATATAAACCGATCTTGGGTCTTGACTTCTTGAGCCTCTAGAGTGCGCAATTCTTATCCGATTGGAATGAAATTTTGCACGACGTGTTTTGTTATGATATGCAACAACTGTGCCAAGTATGGTTCAAATCGGTCCATAACCTGATATAGCTGCCATATAAACCGATCTTGGGTCTTGACTTCTTGAGCCTCTAGAGAGCGCAATTCTTATCCGTTTGGAATGAAATTTTGCACGTCGTGTTTTGTTATGATATCCAACAACTGTGCCAAGTATGGTTCAAATCGGTCCATAACCTGATATAGCTGCCATATAAACCGATCTTGGGGCTTGACTTCTTGAGCCTCTAGAGTGCGCAATTCTTATCCGATTGGAATGAAATTTTGCACGAGGTGTTTTGTTACGATATCCAACAACTGTGCCAAGTATGGTTCAAATCGGTTCATAACCTAATATAGCTGTCATATAAACCGATCTTGGGTCTTGACTTCTTGAGCCTCTAGAGGGCGCAATTCTTATCCAATTTGAATGAATTTTGGCACGTAGTATTTTGTTATGATATCCAACAACTGTGCCAAATATGGTTTAAATCGGTTAATAACCTGATATAGCTGTCATATAAACAGATCTGGGGACTTGACTTCTTGAGCTTCAAGAGGGCGCAATTCCTATCCGATTTGGCTGAAATTTCGCAAGACGTTTTTTATTGTTACTTTCAACAACTGTGTCAAATAAAGTACAAGTCGGTTCATAACCTGATATAGCTGCCATATAAACCGATCTGGGATCTTGACTTCTTGAGCCTCTAGAGGTCGCAATTATTATCCGATTTGCCTGAAATTTTTTACGACGGATTCTTTCATGAACATACGTGTTTATTATGGTCTGAATCGGTCCATAGCCCGATACAACTCCCATATAAATCGATCTCTCTATTTTAGTTTTTGAGCTCACAAAGAGCGCAATTCTTATTCGAATTGGCTGACATTTTACACAGGTCTCCAGGTCTCGCTCTAATAGCAGAGCAAATCTTTTCTTATATCCTTTTTTTTGCCTAAGAAGAGATGCCGGGAAAAGAACTCGACAAATGCGATCCATGGTGGAGGGTATATAAGATTCGGCCCGGCCGAACTTAGCACGCTTTTACTTGTTTTTTTTTTGTTAAGTTTAGTATTTTTAATTTTTAGGTTTAAGAAGGAACCTGAATATTCTCTTGAAAAAAGAACATAAAATGTGTAATTAAATCGTATATTTAAAGACTGCAATAAAATCTATTAAAAAACAAACACTTCATTTTGATGCTCACTGTATGTGCATAAAACAGTAAGCTTCTTCACAATTGACTAATATTCATTACGAACATAACGGTAGCGATGAATTGATCCTCCAAGTTTCTTTCTATATTGTGACGAAAACCTTGGCTGTTTTGGACTATTTCCGGTGTTGAAATTTTCCAGTTTCGTTTTTTTTTTTATTTTATAATATGAAATATGACAATTAAACTATTTTCTAAAAAGATATAAACACAACCACTTTTTGTTAGCAAATTCACTTATTATCCAATATAAAGCACATATATAAATTAGCTTTTAGTCCAATTCGCGATATATGCCACTGATTCTGTGCAACGCACTGTGTGGATTTTAAGCGACGCGTACTAGCTATCATTGCTGCTAAGTTTACGATAAAATTGTTAGAAATCAGAATATAATACTAGATGCGAATTTTTTTTTGTATAGCAATTTTTTCCGTAAATACAACAGTTAAATAAAAATAAACAGACAATTATCTATCTATCTATGCATGCCAAATTATCTGATCTATAAGCTCATAAATTCTTTTTGGCTTATTGACATGATTTCTTTGACCAAAGATCATGAAAGATTTCAAACCTGGTATAACACCATGATCACAACAACCAATGCAGGATTTTCTAGCAGAATAATTTCTTTCCTGCCGTTACTTATAATAATATGTATGCAAACATTTAACCAATTTTGAAGTTAAATAGCATATTTGGACAACGTTAATTGCAGACCAAAATATTTGCTTAAACAACACCCTATGTTTGCTTAAACAAAACAGCGGCCATAGTCGCTTCTCATTTTCAATAGATAAGTTGGTGTGTATTATTTTAGTGCCATACTAGCTGACCCGGAGGGCTTCGCTACACCCGAAAGTGTTCGTGGCCATCTTATAAAATGGTCCCAATTTTAAAACTATTTGTGTTCGTATTTAACTCCTAAATACTTTTCATTAGAACCCCATATTGTCCCGATTGCTGTGCATGTCCCTTTGAGCATCATTTTGGGGCGGGGAGACCCCCTGGGAATAAACTCCTAAATATTATATTTGTTTCGTATTCTTCTTTTAAATACCTTTCGTTTGAGTCACATATTATCCCGTTCGTTGTATATGTTATTTGGGGCACAAACCTGCGACTTGATCCGAAATTTCTATTTAAATACTCCAATTTTACTCTCGTGTACAAACTAACGCTTGAGTCCCATGTTGTCCGACGGGCCCATATGTACACCGAAATAATTTTCGTCGAAATATTATAGATTCGAGCCAAAGATAGGCAAACTTAATTTAAAGATGATCAATTTTCCAATTTTTAAGGAAACATTCGATTTGGTGAAAAATATTTTCTTCTATTTCATTATGAACCTCTCTTCATTGACGGGGACATGGTCTGTAAAGACCATGGACTTGATTCCAAATTTTTGGCCCCAAAATTTTATACCAACTTCGTGTTTTGGGTTACTATAAGAGTACAAATAAAATTCTGAGACCTGGCGTTATAAAAAATAGAAGAAAGGGAGAGGGTCCGCTCTCCTTTCAGATATCAAAAAATGGGTTACCCCTTATCTATCCAGGAGCCAAACTCTACAATCTGTGAAAATTTCATGAAAATCGGTGCAGTTATTATATGTTACCGCATGAAATCTATGACTATCTATTTATATATAAAAATGAATTTGTGTTTGTTTGTTTGTTTGTTTGTTTGTGTTTTGTAAATTTGTTTGTTTCGTATAGACTCAAAAACGACTGAACCGATTTCTTCCAAATTTCTTCGAAATTTTCACAGATTGTGGGGAGTGGTCCGGAAGGAGCAATAGGCTATATGTTTTATTGATATCGGTAGAGGGCGGACTCTCCCCCTTACCCTAAAAGTACGACCCCAAAATAAAAGTGAACCGATCGGGACAATATGGGACTCAAATGAAAGGTATTCAGGAGTAGACTACGAATTTCATATTAAAAAATGGATCCAAGTAACTGGGGGGTAGAATACCAATATGGTATTAAAAATTGGGATTAATTATGCGAGCGGTCGTCCAACCCCAAAAACTCCCCCAAAACAAACATATTGGACGTAAAAATCAATATGGGACTCAAATGAAAGGTATTCGGGACTAGATTATGAATATGACATAAAAAATGAGGTCCAAGTAATTGGGGGTCTCCTCACAATATGGGAATATAATTCGATCCTTGCTATATGAGCCTTAAATAAAAGGTATTTGGTAACAACTTACGAATATGGCATTAAACTTTGTATCCAAGAATCACCTAGCTTTACCTTCTAAAGTCGCCTCCAATTATGACAATATGGGGTTAATTTCAAAGTATATGCATGTGGACTGCGAATATGATATCTTTATTCTGCTCATATATCTAGCGGACCACCTCACACAAAACAGTTGATCAATTATAATGACCTAACAGGACACTGCCGACATACCCCCAAAGTTATGACGTTCAGTGTGATAGGAGCAGTTGCAAACCTTAACGTTAAGTGGCAGCCATTTTTAGCTCATCGACAAGGAGCCTTCTTTTTCTAGAAAAGTCCAAACAACGTGCTGCTGGGCAACACTTTCATGTTCAAAATGTTATGTGGTTTAATTGCTAAGAACTGTCGCTACCGCACCTCGCTTGACTAACAGCTTAACAATATAAGTGCCTTTATGTGAATCCCATATGATCTTTATTGGTCTACGAATTTAATTTTGGATGTAAGGTGATGTCTGATTTAGTGGTGTTTTCGGGGGAGAGGTGGTCCCCCAGATACTTGGCCTGGAAAAATATCAGCATCGTGCTCTTGTCTCAAATACCATTTATTTAAACCCCATATTGCCAATAGCTGAAGAGGAGTTTACAGGATGAGGCGTCCCTCAAACACATGGCCCCAAAATAGGTTATCAAATTCGTTTTCTAATATCAAATACCTTTCATTTGAGCCACATACTGGCATGGTCGAAATAATTTTTCCTTTTGGGGGTGTTTTGGGAAAGGGGTGATACCCTAACTACATGGTCCAACATTTGGATATCAAATTCGTATTCTACTTCCAAATACCTTTATTTGAGCCCCATATTGCGATGGTCACTAAAAAATTGCTGATTTTGGGGTATTTTGGGAAAGGGTTAGACTCCCAGAAAATTAGTCCCGAAAGTGGGTATCAATTCTTGCTCTACCCCCCAATACCTTTCATTCAAGGCCCACATTGTCATGGTCGGTAAATATGCCCGGTTTAGTGTTGTTTTGGGGAGTAGGGTGGTCCCCCAAATTCGAAGCCCTGAAAATATATCAGCAACGTGCTCTATTCTCATATATCTATATATCATTTATTTGAACCGCATATTGCCATTGGGCTCAAAATTAGGTATCAAATTCGTTTTCTAATCTCATTTAAACTCCTTATTGCAAAAGTCAGCAAATATTGTATGTCCGGTTTGGAGTATTGGCCCTAAAAACTATGAATATTTAGATCCACTCTCTTTAAGACCCAAATTGTCTTGGTGAGCAAATACGTCCTATTTGGGGGTGTTTATGGTGGTGGGACGTCCGCTAGACAGTTGGCCCCTAATGTTGATATCAGATCTACTCCCACATACCTTTAATTTGAGCCCAATATTTCCATAGTCGGCAAACATGACCGGCATGGCGTGTGTTTTTGGGGATGTGCGGCCACTCAGTGAGTTGGCCTGGAAAATTTATATCGGATTCGTGTTGTACTCTAAAAACCTTCTTATTTGAGCCTCATATAGCAATAGTCAGCAAATTATTTCTAGTTGAGTGGTGTTGGGTGGCCACATAAACACTTTTCCCGAATATTGATATCAGATTCGTGCTTTACTTCCAAAGACCTTTCATTTGAGCCCCATATTGCTATGGTCGTATATTTGTCCCCATTGGGAGATGTTGTTGCTATGGTCGGTGAATACATCCGATTTAGGGGTGTTTTGGGGCTTGGGGTGGTCCACCTAGCACTTGGTCCGACAATTGCATATCAGATACGTTTTCTTATCCTAAATACCTTTCATTTGAGTCCCATATTGTCGTGAATGGTGTAAATATATGTTTGGTAGGTTTTAGGGTGGGGCAGCCCCCCTAGGTACCCCATCCGAAATTTGGATACCAAATGTTTAGTTTTAGGGTGCTATATGAGAGCACACAAAATTTAGCTTAAATCGCACCACCCATCTCCGAGATCTGGCATTTCTGAAAATTAGGATAAGGGGGAGGGTCCGCCCCCCCCTTCAGATATCAGAAAATGTAGTAACCTATTTTCACCACGGGGTCAATATGTACCATCTGTGAAAATTTCAAGAAAATCGGTTCAGCCGTTTCTGAGTCTATAAGGAACACACAAACATACAAACAAACACAAATTGATTTTTATATATAAGATTGCGCAAGGATCCGGGGCGACATGGAACGGAGAACATTCAAGTTATTTTGGGTGTTTGCAAATGAATCAACTGAATGGAGACGCGGTTGTTTGATGTATTAATTTTTAAATTTTCCACCCTAAGACGGGCCTTAACAATAGGTGTTTCAGGTAGTTTAAGTGGCTATCTTTGCCATAGATAACAAGTAAAAGCGTGCTAAGTTCGGCCGGGCCGAATCTTATATACCCTCCACCATGGATCGCATTTGTCGAGTTCTTTTCCCGGCATCTCTTCTTAGGCAAAAAAGGATATAAGAAATGATTTGCTCTGCTATTAAAGCGATATCAATATATGGTCCGGTTTGGACCACAAATAAATTATATGTAGATAACCTGTGTCAAATGACATCCAATTCGAATAAAAATTGCGCCTTTTGGGGGCTCAAGAAGTAAAATAGAGAGATCGATTTAAATGGGAGCTGTATCGGGCTATAGACCGATTCAGACTATAATAAACACTTATGTTGATGGTCATGAGAGAATCCGTCGTACAAAATCTCAGGCAAATCGGATAATAATTTCGACCTCTAGAGGCTCAAGAAATCAAGACCCAAGATCGGTTTATATGACAGCTATATCAGGTTATGGACCGATTTGAACCATACTTGGCACAGTTGTTGCATATCATAACAAAACACGTCGTGCGAAATTTCTTCCAATCGGATAAGAATTGCGCGCTCTAGAGGCTCAAGAAGTCAATACCCAATCGGTTTATATGGCAGCTATATCAGGTTATGAACCGATTTAAACCATACCAGGCACAGTTGTTGGATATCAAAACAAAACACGTCGTGCAAAATTTCATTCCAATCGGATAAGAATTGCGCACTCTAGAGGCTCAAGAAGTCAAGACCCAAGATCGGTTTATATGGCAGCTATATCAAAACATGGACCGATATGGTCCATTTACAATCCCAGCTGACCTACACTAATAAGAAGTATTTGTGCAAAATTTCAAGTGGCTAGCTTTACTCCTTCGGAAGTTAGCGTGCTTCGACAGACAGACGGACGGACGGACGGACATGGCTAGATCGACATAAAATGTCGCGGCGATCAAGAATATATATACTTTATGGGGTCTCAGACGAATATTTCGAGTAGTTACAAACAAAATGACGAAATTAGTATACCCCCCATCCTATGGTGGAGGGTATAAAAATGGATCCATGTAACTGGGGGGCATCCCCGACCCCAAAACCCCTTAAAATAGGTTTATTGGACGATAATCACAATATGGGACTCGAATGAAAGGTATTCGGGAGTAGATTGCGAAAATGGTCAGGGAGGAGGAAAAGGCTTTTTAGTTTGTTGATATTGGAATGGGGCGGACCCTCCTACTTACCCCACCCAAAACTAAAAATGGACCGAGTGGGATAATATGGGACTTAAATGAAAGGTTTTCAAGAGTAGATTTCGATTTCCATATTAAAAAAGAGAGTCCAAGTAATTGTCGTTAATCGAAGGTTTATAATTACGAATTTTATGGTGAAGGAATCCTTGAGGATCTTCAAACTATTTAAGTCACCCGGACCTGATGGAATATTTCCGGCATTACTGAAATATGTCTGTTCACCACGAAGACGAGGGTGGGCCAATTTAATGCACAACGTTTCCTCAGTAAGACGATTTCGATATCTGACAAGGTCAAATACTTAGGTGTGATCTAGGACAGGAAACTGAATTGGAAGTGTTACATTCAGAAGCGTACTGAGAAGGCTCACAGATGTTGGGCACTATGTAGACGGGCCGTAGGCTCGAAATAGGGCCTGAATCCTAGAATAGTCCACTGGCTCTACAGGAGCGTGATTAGATCAATACTTACTTACGCCTCAATAGTTTTTTGGACTGCTATGGAGAAAAAGTGCAATATAAGAGAACATAAGAGAGTCCAGAGAATATATTGTCTTGGCATAGGCGGAGCGATAAGGACCACGCCCACTAGAGCTCTGGAAACTATTCTAGATATCCGACCCATTGACATATAGATTAAGTATGAGGCAGCCACGGCGGCTATGAGACTTAAGGCGATAGGAGAATGGATTGAGGATGGGAGCAGCTCATACCATCTTGGTATAATCGAGGCGACGATAGGAAACCTGGAAAAAGAAAAGAACTTTCCGGTCGGATACCTAAGATGAACCTTGAAGTCAAGTGCGAGGCACTATTGTCATCGGCGCAGTTACGGTCCTGCAGGCGGAGATCCGGGCGATCACGGAATGCGTGAAGTGGTGTGGTGTTAACGCGAGGACGTCGAGTGTGAACATCTTTACCGACAGTAATATTGATATAAGGGCAATAACAACCAAGACGGTAAGGTCACGAACAGTCTTGCAGTGTAAAAAGGAGATTAACCCTTTCTCTGAGGATGGCAAAATCCGCATCATTTGGGTGCCGGGCCATAACTAAGTAATGGGAAATGAAAGGGCAGGCGATTTGGCGGTGAAGGCAAGAGGACTGCCGTCAATAAACTTGTATCATAACGGGACACATATGAGTACGAGCTCACTTATGTAAAATCGGTGCGGCAAGTGATAGCATGTGCAGGGCATGCGGGGAAGATGATGAGACGTTGGAGCATTTCCTTTGTCATTGCCCGGCTTTCGCGTCCAACAGATACGGGCACTTAGGTGGAGACATAATACCAGACAAGAACCAACTTAGGGGAGTGGAATTGAAAACAATTAAGGATTTTGTAAGAAGCACGGAATTCCTAACTTAAAATTTTCGTTTTAGAGGTTACTTATTTTTTGTATTTAGAGCACACAAGCCGATTACTGGTTTAGGTGTATGTCCATAGTGACATGGGACGGATTAATATCTGCACCCGATCTGAACCTAAAGCTAGCCGCTTGAAATTTTACATAAATACTTTTTATTAGTGAAAATCGGTTGGGGTTGTAAATGTGCCATATCTGTCTGTGTTTTGATATATCTGCCACAAAACAGATCTTGGGTCTTGAAGTCAAGCCAATTTGGCTGAAATTTTGCATGATGTGTTTTATAATGATTTTCAACAACTGCTTCAAAATTGGTTTTAATCGGTCCATAATCTGATATAGCTCCCATATAAACCGATCTGGGACTTCTTGAACCTCTAGAGGGCGCAAATTTTTTTCGATTTGGCAGAAATTTTATACAACGGCTTCTCCCATGACCTTCAATATACGTGTTAAATATGGTATTTATCGGTCTATAGCCTGATACAGCTCCCATATAAACCGATCTTCCCAGTTAACTTCTTGAGCCCCTAAAGGGGGCAATGCTTATTCGAATTGGCTGAAATTTTACACAATGACTTCCACTGTGGTCTCCAACATTATTTTATCCTTTCTTTGTCAAAAAAGAGATACCGGGAATAGAACTCGACAAATGCGATCCATGGTGTAGGGTATATAAGATTCGACCCGGCCAAACTTAGCACACTTTCACTTGTTTAAATATTTTGCCCACCGCTATTTTGTACTTTTTGGCACCTTCATGTATCTTTACGATTTTTTTATATACACGTTATGTCGTAATTGCAATTGCGTAAATAGCAAACTATCTTAATCAGCAAAAAACGTGCCAAATGTTACCAATACTTTCTCCCACTTTTAATAGGTATCAAAAATTGTATTTAACCCTTTTATAACACGGGGACTGTCGTTAATGCCAAATTTTGGAATTCTATCCCTTACCGTTCGGACAGGGCGTATTTTGAACTAATTTGAACTTTTTGGTACCTACATGTACGGATGTAAAACAATATTGTCATACCCCGGGTCTATCTCCTTCAAGCAACATGGTAACACATTTCATAACTATAATGGTTAGGGCCAATCAGTTAGACACACAGCTCTTGTATATGCCCAGATATATGTTTTTACACCCTCCACCACCGACTTACACTGATAAAAAGTATTTATGCAAAATTTCAAGCGCCCAGCTTGACTTCTTCGAATATTAGCGTACTTCGAAAGACAGACGGACGGACATGGCTAGATTGAATTAAAATGTCATGACGATCAAGAATATATATACTTTATGGGGTCTTAGACTCATATTTCGAGGTGTTACAAACAGAATGACGAAATTAGTATGCCACCATCCAACTCCACCGTAGGGCATAAAAATAAATTCTGTCAGACTTGTCAAACCGATTTCCTTCCGGATTTGGTAAGAATTGTCCGTCTTTCGTTCGACTATGTGGAGACAGACAATGTCGGATCATATTATTAGCTGGGCTCTTTTAACATGCTCAATGCCACGTACATCTAACTGTTCTCCTATTCTCACCTTTTGAATGTTCCCATTGCAAGCCATTGCATTCATACGAGGGTGGCTTTTATATTTCGGGATTAGAGAACAGAAAAACATATATTAACCAGTAACGAAGGGCAAAAGTCTGGCGGTGCCGACTGTAAAATGCTCTACACCTACCCTATAAGTACAATGTGGGAGCTATATCCAATTCTGAACCAAATTTGATGAAACTCGGCGGATGTTTTCTGATGGGTTATTAAACGATCCGTATCAAATTTGGAGCGAATATGAACAATTTGTAATAACTACGGTTGGCAAATGACAACATTATTGCAAATTACCCAAAACCTGTCGAGCCTATATGGGAGCTATATTTAAATCTGAACCCATTTCAGGTAAACTCAGATATAGTGAGAGTCATCGAGAAAAGCGTAGTGCAAAATTTTAGCAAGGTTGATCAATTAATGCGTTTGCAGTGGCTCTTGGTGTCGAGCAAACTTCTCACATATTGTGGAAGCCATCGAGGAAAGAGTTGTACAAAATTTAAGGAAAGTTGGTCAATCAATGCGCTTGCAGTGGGTCTAGGAGTGAAAATTGGGAGCTATATATATATGGCAGCTATATCTTAATCTGAACCGATTTCTGTGAAACTCACCGGTAATATTAAAAGGCATAAAAAAATCCTTCTTGCCAAATTTTGAGAGAATTGGTTAAAAAATTAGCACTCAATTTCAATATTTCTCAAAATCGGACGAACATATACACGGGAGCTATATCTAAATCTGAACCGATGTCGACTAAACTCTATAGATATTGTGGAAGTCATCGAGGAAAGCGTTGTGTACACTTTTAGCAAGATTGGTCAATGACTCTAGTGACTCTAGGAGTGAAAATCGGCCAATATATATATATATGGGAGCTACATCTTAATCTGAACCGATTTCTACAAAATATACCAGCAATCTAAAAAGTAAAGAGAAAATTCTTCCTACCTAATTTCAAAAGAATCGGTAAACAAATGACAATTTTATTGTATTATTACTGAAAATCGGACGAACATATATATGGGAGCTATATCCAAATCTGAACCGATTTCTTCAATTTCAATAGGCTTCGTCTCTAGGCCGAAAAACATGCCTGTTCCAAATTTGAAAACAATCGGATGATAATTGCGACCTGCAGTTTGTACACAACTTAACATGGACAGACAGAAAATTATCAAATGATCATACTTATCAATGGGTCTATTTCTATTCCTTTTGGGTGTAACACCCACTAAGTTATAATACAATGTACCACAGTAGTGGTGTAGGGTATAATCATCGCAAATTGCTTTATTGTTTTTTAATATATTGACAAATTGTGTTGGATCCAACTCGAACAAATTTTTTGACGGTCAAATGTTCACTCAATATTGAATGTATGCTGGTGCCACTGCCCACTGCCATGCCTAAGGTTGTCTCGATATCACGATAGGTCACACGACGATCTTGCAATATCAGTTGGCGCACAGCACAAATGCTTTTTGGAACAACAACTGATTTTGGACGGCATTCACGAAATTCGTCTTGGAGTGAACTACGACCTCAGTTGAATTCACCATACCATCGATGGACCTTCATCGCCAAAAATTTAATTAAGTTCATCGATGCACTGTTGTTAAGTTAATCCACGCCGAAATTTGTAAAAAATAATCGCACGAAAATGCTCTCGATTCAATTCCATTGGGCAAGATGAATCTTCTAAGTTACTGTAAACCACACAAATAGCGCTCGCACGTCAAAAGGTTTTCAGTACGTATAACCTCAAATATATCAAGCTTTACAATAGAGCTGTCAGTTGCACCCAGAGTGGACTGGTTGGAATTCGATAATAGGTAGAAATTGATGATAATGATAAGTAATTTTTAATTGTCAGTACCAAAGATCAGTTATTTGCTTAGTTCAGCAGTTAACTTGAAAACATAAAAGAAGATGTTCATAATTAATCTATTGGTTGTACCAATCATTTGCATAAAAAAATAAATTTGTTTTGCCTCTAGTTGTTGTATCAACTACAAATTATTTGAAAATTGATGCTCAATTAAAAAGCAACAAAAATTTGCAGGGTTCCGCCATTTCCAACTCCTTTGTATTTTTATAGCCACCACCGACGGATGGGGGTAAATTCATTTTGTCATTCCGTTTGCAACACACCGAAATATCCATTTCCGACCCTATAAAGTATATATATTCTTGATCAGCGTTAAAATCTAAGACGATCTAGACATGTCCGTCTGTCTGTTGAAATCACGCTACAGTCTTCAAAAATAGAGATATCGAGCTGAAATTTTGCACAGAGTCTTTTTTTGTTCATAAGCAGGTTAAGTTCGAAGATGAGCTATATCGGACTATATCTTGATATAGCCCCCATATAGACCGATCCGCCGATTTAGGGTCTATGGCACATAAAAGCCACATTTATTATCCGATTTTGCTGAAATTTGGGACAGTGAGTTGTGTTAGGCCCTTCGACATCCTTAGTCAATTTGGCCCAGATCGTTTCTGATTTAGATATAGCTGCCATATAGACCGATCCTCCGATTTATGGTCTTAGGCCCATAAAAGCCACATTTATTATCCGATTTTGCTGAAATTTGGGACAGTGAGTTACGTTAGGCTCCTCGACATCCTTCGTCAATTTGGCCCAGATCGGTCCAGATTTGGATATAGCTGCAATATAGACCGATCTCTCGATTTAAGGTTTGGGGCCTATAAAAGGCGCATTTATTATCCGATGTCGCCGAAATTTGGGACAGTGAGTTATATTTGGCCCTTCGTCATCCTTCGTCAATTTGGCTCAGATCGGTCCAGTTCGGGATATAGCTGTCATATAGACCGATCCTCCGATTTAGGGTCTTAGGCCCATAAAAGGCGCATTTATTGTCCGATGTCGCCGAAATTTGGAACATTGAGTTAGGTTAAACCCCTTGACATAGTTCTGCATTATGGCACAGATCGGTCAAGATTTGGATATAGCTGCCATATAGACCGATCTCTCGGTTTTAGGTTTTGAGGCCAGAAAAAGCGCATTTATTGTCCGATGTCGCCGCAATTTGGGAGGGTGAGTTGTGTTGGGCCCTTCGATACCCTTCTTCAATTTCACTCATATTGATCAAGATTTGGATATAGCTGCCATATAGACCGATATCTCGATTTAAAGTTTTGGCCTCAAAAAAGACACATTTACAATCCGATTTAACTGAAATTTGACACATTGACTTATGTTAGGCTTTTCGACATCCATGTTCATGTTCAGATCGGTTTATTTTTAGATATAGCTACTAAAAACACCAATATTTTGTTATACATAGTTGAACAATGACTTGAACTTATTAGTATTTGGTCCAAATCGGATCATATTTCGACATAACTGCAATATGACATAAGGTATGCAATTTGCACTGGATTTTGATGATAGGTATTTTACATATATACCCGAGGTGGTGGGTATCCAAAGTTCGGCCCGGCCGAACTTAACGCCTTTTTACTTGTTTAACATCTAAATGTACGATTATCGTAAAATCCTTTCTTATCTCACGTCTTGGACCTAAGACCAGCTTTAGCCGCATGGGCTGGGCGCTGATCAGTCCGTCAATCCCGGTGGTCCGCTTCGCTTACCCCATTCTCCAAAAACCTCGACAGTCACTCAGTTAATAAGATTATGAAGTTTTGTAATAATTGCGTATAACATTTCAGAAATCTGTCCCCTTCTATTAATAAGGTACCAAATATTGTAGTACCTAGAATAACAATGCATCGGAAACATCATTAATCCCAATTTTGAGCGCTTTATTTGTCAATTCGTAACGAAAGTACCATTTTGTACATTTTAGTACCAAAATATACGATGTTGAAAACAAATCTTCTGGTCACCCAAAATTTATAGTCATGGTGTAGCTGTATCCCAATTGTGAGAACTTAAGATCACTCAGTAAAGAAAGTACCATTTTGTATGTTTTATTACCTAAATGCATAAACTAAAAAGAAATCTTCTAACCGCCCAATATATACTTGCAAGGTACCCATTACAGCACAATTGGTACGTCATCTTCCACATGTCGTATTTTTGTCAAGACTGCGAAAATGTTTGTCAAATTGCTTAATTCTAGCTGTCCCGTTCGCTGTAAGCGAAGATAACATATTTCCTTCTATTTTGTTCTTTTAGTACCAAAATGAGCGACTTTTCAACGGATCATTTAGTCACCCATTATATACTTCCTTCTACAATATGTAGGTATATGCCAAATTTCAGACCTCTACCTCCATTTGTATAGATAGTACTAAATGATACCAAAAAAATGAACGAGTTGGGAGTCACCCATTATAGTTTTCCTAGTTGTACCTGCATCCCAAAGTTCAGAACACTAGCTCCATCTGTACAGAAATTACCAAATGGTACCAAATTTGGTACCAAAATGTATGCATTTTTAATAGATCATTAAGTCACTAATCGTATGTTTCTTAGCTATACCTTAATGCCAAATTTATGATCTCTAGCTCCATCTATGAAGAAAGTACCAAATGGTACCAATTTTGATACCAAAATGTGCGAATGGTACTTTTCACAAGCCACCCATCATATATTTCCTTTTTGTACATACATGCCAAATTTCAGCAGTTTTGGTGCCTAAATGTGCGAGTTTTGAATAGATCATTAAGTCATCCATCGTTTATTTCTTAGTTGTACCTAAATGCCAATTTCAGACCGCTAGCTCCATCTTTAAGGAAAGTTCCAAATATTAGCAATTTCGGTACCAAAATGTTCGAAATGTAAAAAAAATCATTTAGTCGTCCTTCATATATTTCTATGCTTTACCTACATGCCAAATTTCAGACCCATAGCTCTATCTGCATAGAAAGAAACAATTGGTACCAATATTGGTGCCAAAATAAACAAATTGTGAAAAAATCATAGTCACCCATCATATTTTTCCTAGTTGTACCTACACGCTAAATTTCAGACCTCTAGCTCTATCTGTAAATAAAGTACCAAGTGGTAGCAATTGCGGCACAAAACGTACGTTTACTCCCGTTACCAGTACTATTTTTCATTTTTTCTTTTCACCCTCATCTTTTTGCACCAGATATCTTTTAAGTCAAATTTCGAAATTCTACTTCTGTCCGTCCGCCCTGTACAAAGTTCACCCATTTTGTACCTTTTTCGTAGTTTTTTTAGTACCTAACTGTAAAAATTTTCAAAAACTCTTATAGTCACCCAATTAGGGTTGCCGTTGTGTACCTTAGTTCCAAAATTCACAGCTCTGGTTCAAAGTACCAAATAGTAATAATTGCGGCACTAAACGTTCTATTTCTCCCACTTCCGGTACGATTTTCCAATTTTTTTTACCAAGCCTTATTTTTCGAGACGCTCTATAATTTTAGCCCAAGAACATAATTATAGCCCTTTCCGTTCGCGATGACAAATAACGGGTTATTTGTTAGCTATTATCTTTTTGGCAACACTGGTTTAAACACCTCACACACGTTTCGTGTTTTGTTTCACTGTCAAACATCTTCAGTTTGGCTTATAATTTAACCATGAATCGTTTTACAAACGAACAACGCTTGCAATTATTCAATTTTATTATCAAAATGCGTGCTCTGTTGAGAAAGTTCATCGCTCGCTTCTTCCATATTATGGACGAAGCTCATTTTTGGCTCAATGGGTACGTAAATAAGCAAATTTGTTGATTTTGGAGTGAAGATCAGCCAGAAGCATTGCAAGAGTTACCAATGTGCGGTGAACATTTTATTTCACGTTCGGAACCGGTCAATTGGCCGCCTAGATCGAGCGATTTTACGCCTTTAGACTATTTTTTGTGGGGTTAAGTTAAAGCTCATGTCTATAGAGACAAGCCCGCTTCAATTGACGCATTGAAAGACAACATTGAGATACCGGCCGAAATGTTGGAAAGAGTATTTCAAAATCGGAATAAACGGATGGACCATTTGGGGCGCAATCACGTTCGATATTTGCATGAAATAATCTCCAAACATTGCTTTATGTGCACCGTACTGTCGAATCAAATAAAGATTTCATGCATTTTCCTGAGTTTTATGTGTTTTTTTTTTTGAAAAACTTTCCTATAGTTCTTAACAAATCACCCTTTATGCACCATTTCGTACTTTTCGGTACTTTTTAGTACCTAAACCTACAAATGTCAACAAGTCCAGCCTTATCCCATGACCCAAAATCGACATTCGTGCAAAATTTCATCATTCTAGCTTTAGCCGTTTGGGCGGGTCATGATCAGTCAGTCAGTCACGCAACTCTTTTATATAGAAGATATATCGCCCGTTTTCACTTGTAGAGCATATTACCCATATGAACACATCTGCCAAAGTCCATTAACGTACGGTTCGTGTAGGGTATTTATGGTCGTTGCCGTTTTATTGGTTTTACCTTGTTTTATATTTTTAAAGGTTACATTTTTAATAACATTTTTAATTGAAAACAATTTCAAATCATATTAACACATGATTGCATCAATTAATATTTTAATTCAATAAATTATTATTTGCAATTAAATGTTTAATTAAACATGTTTCCTGTAAATTTTTTTGTGTGTTCTAATACCAACGATTAAATAGGTGCCCCTTATCATAAAGCTAAAACTAGAAGTGCCACAACTCTTTGTTATGATAGAAGTCTTTTCAATATCCCTCGATGGAATGTTCTTGGGAAATGTTTACATTTCAAATAGCAGTTTTTTGCGTATATAATTAGTATTAGTACCTTGTGTTGGATGCTCTTGTTCATGAATTATCGGGAATATGTAGATCAAAAGCTATGCTAGGTCACTATTGTTGTGGACCCCGGAAGATCCGAACTGTCTCAGCGGAGAAAGGGATCACAGTGTGCTGGCTGTTGGCGTTTAGAGTACCGGCTGTGGCTCAGTCTGGGGCTCGGTTCATGTCCAGAGACAGCTGACAAAAAACCCACCTCTGGATGGAACAGAAAACAGGGTCACACATACATTAAGGCAGTCGTATTGGAATTGTCCTCGCTCATACTTACTGCTATGATCCGCTCTTTAGTGGGACGCCCCCCCAACCGTGGTATTCGATGTCCGATAACCCATACATGTCCCCCTTTACGGCATGGTGCACTACCCCTTCCATACCTTCACAATCTACTCGTCCATAGTGAAATATGAACTCTAAGTCAACTGTAGTTTCACTTCAAAACGTTATAAACGGTGAAGTATTTTATTTGGATAATTCAAAATTCATAGAATTCATTCAACGGTAAGTAAAAGGAAGTTAGAAAATCAAAACAACTGATTGTAACAACAGCAATTCCAAATTCTAACATTTCAAATCTAATCACATTACAAAATTTAAAAGCAAATAATACTTATTAACACCTTCTTCTTCATTGTCCAGAATTGCGGGTCATTGGATCTTCTTTGGGGTCTCGCCTCGTGATGGACTTGACGTTGGAGCTGGTGTTATTCAGCTGCAGTACCAACTTTGGAACGTTATCGACCCTACTTGTCGTTGACCCCATTTCCCGTCCGACCGTCTGATAATGGGTAAGTATTGGATTGCCCAAAAACGTAATTGCGGATTTTTCATATAGTCGGCGTTGACAATTTTTTTCACAGCTTGTGACTCTGTAATTGCATTCTTTCTTCTGTCAATTATCAGCTGTTACTTTTAGCTTGCTTTAGAAAAAAAGTGTAAAAAAAGTATATTTGATTAAAGTTCATTCTAAGTTTTATTAAAAATGCATTTACTTTCTTTTAAAAAATCCGCAATTACTTTTTTGGCAACCCAATATAATATAGCTATACTCTAAAGTAGTATAGTCAATAGGATCTTGTTGGTCAAAGGCGAACATCTATGGTGAGCAAGGGCTCCCAAGTACCTTTATAAAAACCTTCCTGGCTCAACCTAAGTTGAAAGGGCGCTTCCCAATTTCTCGGCGCCAAATGAAATAAAAGAAATGATGTCAGCCCTGCCTTAACAACTTTTTATACCCTCCACCATAAGATGGGGGGTATACTAATTTCGTCATTCTGTTTGTAACTACTCGAAATATTCGTCTGAGACCCCATAAAGTATATATATTCTTGATCGTCGTGAAATTTTATGTCGATCTAGCCATGTCCGTCCGTCTGTCCGTCCGTCTGTCCGTCCGTCTGTCCGTCCGTCCGTCCGTCTGTCTGTCGAAAGCACGCTAACTTCCGAAGGAGTAAAGCTAGCCGCTTGAAATTTTGTACAAATACTTCTTATTAGTGTAGGTCGGTTGGTATTGTAAATGGGCCATATCGGTCCATGTTTTGATATAGCTGCCATATAAACCGATCTGGGGTCTTGACTTCTTGAGCCTCTAGAGTGCGCAATTCTTATCCGATTGGGATGAAATTTTGCACGACGTGTTTTGCTATGACATCCAACAACTGCGATAAGTATGGTTCAAATCGGTTTATAACCTGATATAGCTGCCATATAAACCGATCTTCGGTCTTGACTTCTTGAGCCTCTAGAGTGCGCAATTTTTATCCGATTGGAATGAAATTTTGCACGACGTGTTTTGTTATGACATCCAACAACTGTGCCAAGTATGGTTCAAATCGGTCCATAACCTGATACAGCTGCCATATAAACCGATCTTGGGTCTTGACTTCTTGAGCCTCTAGAGGGCGCAATTCTTATCCAATTTGAATGAATTTTGGCAGTAGTATTTTGTTGTGATGTCCAACAACTGTGCCAAATATGGTTCAAATCGGTTCATAACTTGATATAGCTGCCATATAAACCGATCTGGGATCTTGACTTCTTGAGCCTCTAGAGGTCGCAATTATTATCCGATTTGCCTGAAATTTTGTACGACAGATTCTCTCATGACCATTAACATACGTGTTTATTATGGTCTGAATCGGTTTATAGCCTGATATAGCTCCCATATAAATCGATCTCTCTATTTAACTTCTTTTCTTATATCCTTTTTTTGCCTAAGAAGAGATGCCGGGAAAAGAACTCGACATATGCGATCCATGGTGGAGGGTATTTAAGATTCGGCCCGGCCGAACTTAGCACGCTTTTACTTGTTAATAATTGTTTGTCTTTATTTTAAACCTTTTTATACCCACCACCGACGGATGGGGGTATATTCATTTTGTCATTCCGTTTGCAGCACATCGAAATATCCATTTCCGACCCTAAAAGTATATATATTCTTGATCTGCGTAAAAATCTAAAACGATCTAGACATGTCCGTGCGTCTGTCCGTCTGTCTGTTGAAATCACGCTACAGTCTTCAAAAATAGAGATATCGAGCTGAAACTTTGCACAAATTCTTTTTTTGTCCATAAGCAGGTTAAGTTCGAAGATGGGCTATATCGGACTAAATCTTGATGTAGCCCCCATATAGACCGATCTTCCGATTTAGGGTCATAGGCCCATAAAAGCTACATTTATAATCCGATTTTGCTGAAATTTTGGGACAGAACGTTGTCTTACGCCCCTCAACATCCTCTGTCAATATGGTTTAGATCGGTTCAGATTTGGATATAGCTGCCATATAGACCGATCCTCCGATTTAGGTTCTTAGGCCCATAAAAGCCACATTTATTATCTGATTTTGCTGAAATTTGGGACAGTGAGTTGTGTTAGGCCCTTCAACACCCTACGTCAATTTGGCTCAGATCGGTCCAGATTTGAATATAGCTCCCATTTAGACCAATCTCTCGGTTTTAGGTTTTGGGGCCATAAAAATCGCATTTATTGTCCGATGTTGCCGAAATTTGAGACAAAGACTTAAGTTAAGCCCCTCCATATATTTATGCAATTTGGTCTAGATCGATCAAGATTTGCATATAGCTGCCATATAGACCGATCTCTCGATTTAAAGTCTTGGCCCCATAAAAGGCGCTTTTTTAATCCGATTGCACTAAAATTTGACACACTGACTTATGCTATGCTTTTCGGCATCTTTGTCGTATATAGTTCAGATCGGTTTATTTTTGGATATAGCTACTAAAAATACTAATATTTTGTTATATACAATTGAAAAATGACTTTTACTTATTAGTATTTGGTCCAAATCGGAACATATATTGATATAGCTGCTATGGGGCATAAGGTATGAGTTTTGCACCGGTTTTTGACGAAAGGTGGTTTACATATGTATCCGAGGTGGTGGGTATCCAAAGTTCGGCTCGGCTGAACTTAACGCCTTTTTACTTGTTTTTCAGAAGTTTAACGCCCTGCAGCTGTCTGTCCGTCCGTCCAAGTCCATCGTATTGTCTTGTGTTAAGTATAGGAAAAAGGGATTCGAACTAGGGTAGTTTTGGGCGTTGTCGGCTGACCAACGCCGTGCTGTTACCATCTGGCTGGCGTATTCTCCAGCGTCGGGACAGTGGAGGTGGAGTGGAAACGGACGTGAACGGTTTGTCTCGGTAAGTATTTATTTTGATATAGGCATTTAAATTGTTTAACACAGGTAATTTACCCTATTTCAGCTGTGTTTTTCCCTTCCTAATGCTGGCAACATTTGTGAGGTAATATGCCATGTAAAAGTTCTCTCCAAAGAGGTGTCGCACTGCGACACTCCGTTCGGATTGGGCAATTAAGAGGAGGCTCCTCATCATTGAGGTTAAATTTGAATGGGACTGCACTCATTGATATCTGAGAAGTTTTCCCCTGTTCCTTAGTGGAATGTTCATGGGCAAAATTTGTCTTTGCATCGAATTTACCCTATTATTTTTTTTTTTTTGTTATTCAAGTTTTTAATTCTCTTTTTCTTTTTTTTTTGGTGTTCACACTCTTTTTCTCTTCAGGTTTTTAACAATTTTCAATCATTTAATTTCTTTTAGGATTTCATTGTTTTTTCTGTTTTTTTTTAAACCTTTTTGTCTTGGGGTTCAACTACCTCTTCTTTTAAGTAGTCTTTTAACTTTTCTTGAGATTTCAGGAATTTCCAATTACTCAAGTTCCTTTCATTTCAAGTTTTTAAACATTTTGAAGTATTGAACAAATCTTTTTGCCTTTTAATGTATTTGTGGGTTCTTTTTAATTTAAGGGTTTTGATATTTTGTCCCTTTTTTGATTCTCACTCTCCTTAGTTTTAAGCTTTCAGCCGTTTTCTTAAGTTTTTTGTTTGTTGTTTTATTCACATAAAAAAACATCAAAATTAAATAAACAAACACTTTGCACCACGGTTTCTGTAGTATTTTATTTATTTCCACCTGGGATTTCATCCCACCTCCCGTAACGTTGCAGTTCAAATCCAAAAATGACGCTTCATCTTGAGGGCTCTAAGTAAGCTTGGCTTTGGTTGCCCCCATCATAAAGTTGGTCCTCCAGCCGGCACCAACAAAACATATGGGGGCAGCCATAATGGCAGGTTGGTGTCAGCTGGTTTTCTCCCTCTCCCTGATGGGGGCCAAACATACCAGCAGGTGTCGCTGGAGTCAAATTAGTCACAAAAAGATGACGCTGCAGCGACACTATTCGGCGCACACCACACTATATAATAAAACAGTTCAAATAGGTTGTTGTGGCAGTGAGTTTTCCTAACATACTTATATAGACTATTTTAGTTCTTTGTGATACCACAGTAGCGACGGACCAAGCCTATAGTGGGTATGGAATCACCACCCCGCACGCTACCAACTGGGCTACCGCGCAACCTAACTGTGCAGCTAAGTTTAACAGCTCCAAAATTTCACCATTTTCCCAATGATTCGCATATTTAGGATAATTGTGGCCAAATTGGTATTATTTGTGTTCAAAATGTAGTATGTGCGCCAATATAGGAAAACATAAATTTTATCATTTCAATGAAGTTTAACTTATTGTCTGGCCAAAAAGGAAATGCACAAGCCCTAAAAAGTTTTTTTTTTAGACCGTAACAAATTTTTTTATTGAATTGTCGTAATCGCCCCCTTTTGTTGAACAAGCGAACAAGGACACGCACAAACACATATACAGGATCTTGCTCTTTCAAGCGGATGTCCAGAGACAGTTGTGTCTGTGTCCCCTCCATACATATGAATATGACAAACGAATCGACAGGACACACATTGCTCAACTTCCCGTGGTGCAATGTGTGGGCCACAAAATGGCTTTGAGTAAGTGACCAACAACAAATACCGAAAGAGCTTTAAGAGCACCCCTCCCACCAACTGGCCCTTGAATCTATCCACGGCCCCCTGTCCATTTTGTCCGGAGAAAAAGGAATCGACTTGACAATAAAAATTGATTCTGATTGCCTTTTGGGCTTTAGCATGCGGAGCAGCATGGGGAGGGGTAACATAAATGTTTTTGAGCCATAATAAAAAACGCCATTTGGTGATTACGAAGACAAGATTAAAAAATTTATTGCAAAAATATTTATGGACTCGTGTGTGTGCGTGTGTGTTATGGACTGATTTTTACATACTAAGATGCTTTTGGTTTAGTTGGCCACATCTTAGAAAACACCAAAACAGGGTATTAAACAAAACACAATACGGAAATAGTACTCTAGGGTATGAGTGTAGTTTCCACAGGCCAGGGTCAGCCCCTGCAGGAACTAAAAAAAACTTAGTTTCCTTAAAGGCAGCACATGTTTGTTGTGCTGTGTTGTGCTTTTCAATTCAAATTTCAAACTAGGGAAGTCATTCATGTCGCCACACATGGTATTGGAATTTTAATTTATGGTCAGTCGATATTGTTTTGATTCGTAATTCTCTTTGGACATTGTTTGATTTATGTTATTTATGGTTTGTTTTACTTTCGACATGAGAACTCCCACTTAAATTGAGGAAATATTTCACATACTTGAAGTGTAAATTTCCAACAAACAATTTTAAAAACTTTATCACAGCTCCCAGATGAGAATGTTAATTTCATACAGGATTTGTAAAAAAATAATGACTACAAATTTAAAATTTTTCAATGATCGAAGGATTTTGGCAATGATATGCCGTGTGAGAACGGGTATGCACTTGGAATAGTAAGAGCTGAGGTGTTTGAGAGATTATTTGTAAAATTTCAAGACCCCAGGTTGCCCGGATGCCTTTTGGTAGGCCCCTAAACCTGGCCACCTTGGTATTTCGAAAAATTGTTTGGGGCTGCCAATCGTTTGTGGTCCGATTTTCAAAATTTCATAAAAATTAATATATAAAAAGTGTGATGTGTAAACACCAAAAATAAGCGAAAAGCTTCAATTTTCTGAAAAGGTATATTCAAATTAAAAAAAATTAAAAAAAAACAAATGGAGATATATTCAAATTTTTTTTTTTGAGTTTTATAGATAAAAGTATCATTAAATAGTAAGAGCGTACTAAGTTCGGCCAGGCCGAATCTTATAGACCCTCTACAATGGCTCGCATTTGTCGAGTTCTTTGCGTGGCATCTCTTTTTAGGCAAACCAAGAATATTGAATAAGAATTGTTATGCTATTGGAACTATATAAAGTTATAGTCCGATTCGGACCATAAATGAATGCTGAACATTCTAGAAGTCATTGTGTAATATTTCAGTTCATTGGGATAAGAAATGCGCCTTGTAGGGGATCAAGAAGCAAAATCGGGAGATCGGTTTATATGGGAGCTGTATCAAACTATTGATCGATTCAGACCATATTATATACGTATGTTGAAGGTCATGAGAGAAACCGTGTATTTTTTTTTGCCAAATCGGATAAGAATTGTGCAGTCTAGAGGCTCAAGAAGTCAAGATCCCAGATCGGTTTATATGGCAGCTATATCAGGTTATGTACCGATTTTCGCCATACTTAGCACAGTTATTGGAAGTCATAACAAATCACCACATGCAAAATTAGAGCCAAATCGGATAATAATTGTACCCCCTAAAAGCTGAAGAAGTCAAGACCCCTGATCGGTTTATATGACAGCTATATCAGGTTATGTACCGATTTTCGCCATACTAAGCACAGTTAATGGAATTTATAACAAAAAATCTCATGCAAAATTTCAGCCAAATCGGATTAGAATTGCGACTTCCAGCGGCTCAGGTTATAAATCGATTTAATTCATACTCAGCACAGTTGTTAGAAGTAATACCAAAACACTACGTGCAAAATATCAGTCAAATCGGGTGAGAATTGCGCCCTCTAGAGGCTCAAGAAGTCAAGACCCAAGATCGGTTTGTGTGGCAGATATATCAAAACATGGACCGATATAGCCCAATTTCAAGCGGATTTACTCCTTCGAAAGTTAGCGTGCTTTCGATAGACAGACTGACGGACGGACGAACGGACAGACGGACGGACGGACATGGCTAGATCGACATAAAATGTCATGTGGATGAAGAATATATATACTTTATGGGGTCTTACACGAATATTTTGGGGTCTTACACGAATATTTCGAACAGAATGACGAAATTAGTATACCCCCATCCTATAAAAAACAAATATAAATGCTGCTCGAAATTTTTCACAGAAATATGCAAAATAACCATTTTGGGCAAAGAAAGGTTCCGCATTTATTTTTATTAGGTCCTTCGACATACTTCGTCAATTTGGCCCAGATCGGTCCAGATTTGTATATAGCTGCCATATAAACCAATCCTCCGATTTAGGATCTTAAGCCAATAAAAGCCACATTTATTAACCAATTTGCTGAAATTTAAGACAGTGAGTTGTGTTAGGTCTTTCGACATCCTTCATCAATTTGGCAAAGATCGGTTCAGATTTGGATATAGCTGCCATATAGACCGATCCTCCGATTTAGGGTCTTAGGCCCATAAAAGCTACATTTATTATCCGATGTTGCTGCAATTTGGGACAGTGAGTTGTGTTTGGCCCTTACACATTCTTCTTCAATTTGGCCCACATCGGTCTAGATTTGGATATAGCTGCCATATAGACCGATCTCTCGGTTTTAGGTTTTGGGGCTATAAAAGGCGCATTTATTATCCGATTTCGCAGATCGGCCCACATTTGGATATAGCTGCCATATAAACCGATCCTCCGATTTAGGGTCTTAGGCCAATAAAAGCCACATTTATTATCTGATTTTGCTGAAATTTGGGACAGTGAGTTGTGTTAGGTCCTTCGACATCCTTCGCCAATTTGGCCCAGATCGGTCCAGATTTGGATATAGCTGCCATATAGACCGATCCTCCGATTTAGGGTCTTAGGCCCATAAAAGCCACATTTATTATCCGATTTTGCTGAAATTTGGGACAGTGAGTTGTATTAGGCCCTTACACATCCTTCTTCAATTTGGCCCACATCGGTCTAGATTTGGATATAGCTGCCATATAGACCGATCTCTCGGTTTTAGGTTTTGGGGCTATAAAAGGCGCATTTATTATCCGATTTCGCTGAAATTTGGTACAGTAAGTTATGTTAATCTCTTCGAAATTTTTCTGCAACTTAGCCCAAATCGGTCCAGATTTGGATATGTAGACCGACCTCTCGATTTAAAGTCTTGGCCCCATGAAAAGCACATTTATAATCCGATCTCACTAAAAATTTGACACAGTGACTTAAGTTAGGCTTTTCGACATCTGTGTCGTATATGGTTCAGATCGGTTTATTTTTAGATATAGCTATTAAAAGACCAATATTTTATTATACACCATTGAACAATGACTTGTACATATTAGTACTTAGGTCCAAATCGGAACGTATTTCGATATAACTGGTATGGGACATAAGGTATGCACTTTTCACCTGATTTTGATGGAAGGTGGTTTGCATATATACCCGAGGTGGTGGGTATCCAAAGTTCGGCCCGGCCGAACTTAACGCCTTTTTACTTGTTTTTTGTAAATTTGCATGGGTTTTGGGGACATATGGAGTATAAATACATGAACCAAAATTAAGGAAGAAAGTTGTGTAGCACATTTTTAAATTTATTTACGTTGCTTTTAATCTGTATATCAAATGGCAAGGTATTCCATAGACGTATAGTACCGGTAAAAAATTGACTTTCTGAAACCAAGCTTCTCCGTCTTAGAACTGCAGAGCTCGCATGCTGAGAAGAGAATCGAAGCAGAGACCACATAGAGAATTGTAATATATGGTCAGCCCTTCTGCACATAACCAGTTCTGAATGTTTTTGTGTTTATTTTCTTTTTCAATGTTGTTGATTTTTTATAACGATTTGATATTGAGGAAAACTCACAAAATGCAGTATGATTTTTAGGACTCTCCCCCATATCCCAATTTTAAAAATGTGTATAAAATTTGAGGTCTAATAACCTGGGGGACGACCCATCCCAAAGCCCACCTGGGCGGACATATTTACAAATTGGGACAATATGGGTATCAAATGATAGGTTTGAATACCTAGAGTACGAACTTGATATACAAATTTCGCCCAAAGTGTTCGGTGGGGTCCCCCACCCCAAAACAACCCTTCAACAGAACTCTTTCACCTTTTTGGGCAATAAGGATATCAATTGAAAGGTTTTTAAAGTAGAGTACAAATCTGACATAAAAATGAATCCCTTGGTGCCTGAGGGGCTTCCCCAACTCCCAAAGTAGAGTACAAACTTGGTATACAAGTTTCGCCCCAGGTGTAAGGGGGGGGGGGTCCCCACTCCAAATAACCCCAAGAGGACTTTTTAACCGCTTTGGGCAATGTGGGATCCAAATGAAAAGTATTTAAAAGTAGAGTACAAATCTGACATAAAAATTTATTTATTGGTGTCTGCGAGGCTTTCCCACACCCCAAAACGCTTCAGCAGGACATATTTACCAATTGGGACAATATGGATATCAAATAAAAGGTGTTTGAAAGTTGATTGCACATCTGTTATAAGAATTTGGTCCAAGGTGTCTACGCGAGAATGTCCAACGTCACAAAATGGGTATCAAATGAAAGGTCTTTGGGAGTTGACTACGAATCTGGTATACATATTTGGGATAGAGTCTGGGACCACCCCACCCACTAAATACCCTTCAATAGGACGTGTAGTTGGAGCAGGATAATGTGTAAACTAAAAGAAAGGTCTATGTCAGTAGAGTTCGAACCTACTGTTGATAAAGGGATGCAGAAATCTGAGTCACGCCCAGCCGTTCAGCAGGATATGTTTATCGTGATAATAAAGGACTCAAATAAATTGTCTTTTGGGTCTTAGCGTCGGAGCTAGCGACCCTCTCCTCCCAATAAAAACAACACCAATCTGTCATGTAGGACGACCGAGAATATATTGTACTCAAATGAAAGGATGTGTTAACAACCAACGCCCCCCATCCTACCCAAAAAAACGGATAAAAGAATTGCTATGTTATTGGAACAATATCAAGTTATGGTTCATTTCGGACCATAATTGAAGTGAATATTGGAGACCATAGTACATAGTAGAAGACATTGTGTAAAATTTCAGCCAAATCTAGTAAGAATTGCGCACTTTAGGGGCTAAAGAAGTAAAATAGGGAGATCGGTTTATATTAGGCTATAAACCGATTCAAGCCATATTCGACACGTATGTTAAAGGTCATGAGAGAAGCCGTTGTACAAAATTTCAGCCAAATCAGATAATACTTGCGCCCTTAAGAGGCTCAAGAAGTCAAGACCCCAGATCGGTTTATATGGCAGCTATATCAGGTTATGGACCGATTTGAACCATTCTTAATACAGTTGTTGGAAGTCATAACAAAACATCTCATGCAATATTTCAGCCAAATCGGAAGTCAAGATCCCAGATCGATTTATATGGCAGCTATATCAAAACGTGGACCGATACAGCCCATTTACAATCCCAACCGACCTACACTAATAAGAAGTATTTGTGCGAAAATTCAAGCGGCTAGCTTTACTCCTTCGGAAGTTGCGTGCCTTTGACAGACAGACGGACGGACAGACATGGCTAGTTCGACTTAAAATGTCATGACGATCAAGAATATATATACTTTAATATACTCCGACGCATATTTCGAGGTATTACAAACAGAATGACGAAATTAGTATACCCCCATCCTATGGTGAAGGGTATAAAAAGGAACAAAAAATAATATATGAAGGCCGATCAGGATAGAATAGGGCAGCAATAAAAGGTCTTTGGTAGTAGAGTACACTTTTTGCCCTGAAATTGGGATAGACACAGGAGGACCTACGGATCTTTAAAAATTTGGTATCCCAAATTTTAGCTTTGGAAATTGATTTCGAATGTAGAGAACCAAAACAACAACAAAATAATAATTAGTGTGAATCTGTACGAGACCCTGAATATCTTGATAGCCACTTTCAAAATGCTTGACATTATGGGGCCAAACAAAATCGTGCTCTATCACGATGCTGATATTATTTCAGTGTCCGCCCCTTAAACTCCCTTCAAGCCGGCCATGTTTGCCTACTACGGCAATAAGGGCCACAAATGATAGGTATTTGATAGTAGAAAACGAATTTGATATTCAATTTTGAGGCAAAGTGTTTGAGGGTCTTCTCACCCCATAGACTTACCCTAAACCAATGGCAATTGGGGCTCAAAAAAAAAAAGTAGCTGAAATTTCGTATTTGAATCTAATATCCACTATCGGGGCAAAGGGTTTGGAAACTCCAATCCACCACCAAAACCAAGAGAATGAAGTAGATCTAACATCCAAACTTCAACAGGCGCACCCTCACTTTTCCCTATTTTCAAAAATGTCAGATCTCGGAGATGAGTAGGGCGATTTAAGCGAAATTTGGTTTGTTTATAATAACTCATCTAGCGGCCCGCGCCACCTCCAAAACCCTCCAAATGGAAATATAAACCAATAATCACAATATGTGACTCAAATGAAATGTATTTGAGACTAGATGACGAATCTGACTTATAGGCGCCCACTTCAGGCCCAAAAATACCCCCATACCGGATATATTTACCGACCACAGCAATATAAGGCTCAAATAAAAGGTATTTGGGAGTAGAGCACGAAAATGATATCCACATTGGGGTGAAATATGTGAAAGGCCGTACCAGCACACCTAAAGAGGACTTATTTCCCATTATAAGGCTCAGATAAAATTAGAGAGTGAAAGAAGGCGCAGCGGTGCGGGCCCTGTCCAGCTAGTATATATGTATATATACATATATCGGTCAAATTATCGAACGATATGTATCGAACTTGCCATGGCCGTTAGAAGTCATAGCAAAATATCACCTCCTAATTTTCAGGCAAATCGAGTAAAAATTGCGCCCTCCAGTGGCTTAGAGTGTCAAATTGGGAGATCGGTTTATATGGCAGTTATATCAGGTTATCAACCGATATAGACCATACTTAACACAGTGGTTGGAAGTCATACTAAAAAGATTTTTGCAAATTTTCAACTAAAGTGGATAAGAATTGCGCCCTTAAGATCGGTTGTGATGGTAAATGGGCCAAATCGGTCGATGTAGCTGCAATATCAACCGCTCATGGGTCTTGACTTCTTGAACCGCAATTCTTGACGCAATTCTTATCAGATTTGGCTAAAATTTTGCACGTTGTGTTTTGGTATGGTTTCCAACAAATGTGACAATTTGGTTGAAATTTTGTATCACCGTTTTGGTATGACTTCCAAAAAGTATGGCCCAAATCGGTTGACAACCTGATAAACGCCTGAAATCGCCTAAAATGTTTGGAGATGGTATTTTTCTATGACTTCTAACAGCTATGACAAATATGGTCTATGTCGGTCAATAACTTGATGTTGCTCAAATATATATATTGAAAAAGTCATTGAAAGAACATGACAAATGCGATCCATGGTGGAGGGTATATAAGATTCGGTTCGGCCGAACTTAGCACCCTTTTACATGTTTTTTTAATGTTTTGATATAGCTGCCATATAAACCGATCTTGGGTCTGGACTTCTTGAGCCTCTAGGGCGCAATTCTCATCCGACTTGGCTGAAATTTTGCACGTGGTGTTTTGGTATCACTTCCAACAACTACGATAAGTAGGGTTCAAATCGATGCATGTTTTGATATAGCTGCCATATAAACCGATCTTGGGTCTTGACTTCTGGAGCCTCTAGAGGGCGCAATTCTCGTCCAATGAGACTGAAGTTTTGCATGTAGTGTTTTGGTATCACTTCCAATAACTGAATCGATTAATAATCTACAATAGTTTAGCTGTCATATAAACCGATCTGGGATCTTGACTTTTTGAGCCAATAGAGCGCGCAATCCGATTTGGCTGAAATTTCGCATGAGGTGTTTTGTTATTACTTCCAACAACAGTGCTAAGTATGGCGCAAATCGGTACATAACCTGTTATAGCTGCCATATAAACCGAACTTGGATCTTGACTTCTTGAGTCAATAGAGCACGCAATTCTCATCAGATTTGGCTGAAATTTTGCACGAGATGTTTTGTTGTCTTTCAATAACTGTGCTAAGTATGGTGTAAATCGGTATAGAACCTGATATAGCTGCCATATAAACCGATCTGGGGTCTTGATTTCTCCCGATTTTGCTTCGTGAGCCCCTATAAGACGCAATTCTTATCCGAATGAACTGAAATATTACACATTGACTTCTACCACGTTCAGCATTCATTTATGGTCCGAATCGGACTGTGACTTATATAGCTCGAATGGCATAACAGTTATTATTCAATATTCTTTGTTTGCCTAAAAAGGGACACCGCACATACAACTCGCCAAATGCGATCTATGGAAGAGGGTATATAAGATTCGGCCCGGCCGAACTTAGCACGCTCTTATTTTTATACCCTTCACCATAAGATGGGGTGTATACTAATTTCGTCATTCTGATTGTAACTACTCGAAATATTCGTCTTAGACCCCATAAAGTATATATATTCTTGATCGTCGTTAAATTTTATGTCGATCTATCCATGTCCATCCGTCTGTCCGTCTGTCTGTCTGTCCGTCCGTCCGTCCGTCCGTCTGTCTGTCGAAAGCACGCTAACTTCCGAAGGAGTAAAGCTAGCCGCTTGAAATTTTGCACAAATACTTCCTATTAGTGTAGGTCGGTTGGTATTGTAAATGGGCCATATCGGTCCATGTTTTGATATAGCTGCCATATAAACCGATCTTGGGTCTTGACTTCTTGAGCCTCTAGAGTGCGCAATTCTTATCCGATTGGGATGAAATTTTGTACGACGTGTTTCGTAATTATATCCAACAACTGTGCCAAATATGGTTCAAATCGGTTCATAACCTGATATAGCTGCCATATAAACCGATCTGGGGTCTTGACTTCTTGAGCCTGTAGAGTGCGCAATTCTTATCCGATTGGAATGAAATTTTGCATGATGTGTTTTGTTACGATATCTAACAACTGGTCCAAATCGGTCCATAACCTTATATAGCTGTCATATAAACCGATCTTGGGTATTGACTTCTTGAGCCTCTAGAGGGCGCAATTCCTATCCGATTTTAATGAATTTTGGCACGTAGTATTTTGTTATGATATCCAACAACTGTGCCAAATATGGTTCAAATCGGTTCATAACCTGATATAGCTGCCATATAAACAGATCTGGGGACTTGACTTCTTGACCTTCTTGAGGGCGCAGTTCCTATCCGATTTGGCTGAAATTTCGCAAGACGTTTTTTATTGTTACTTTCAACAACTATGTCAAATAAAGTACAAGTCGGTTCATAACCTGATATAGGTGCCATATAAACCGATCTGGGATCTTGACTTCTTGAGCCTCTAGAGCCTCTAGAGGTCGCAATTATTATCCGATTTGCCTGAAATTTTGTACGACGGATTCTTTCATGACCATCAACATATGTGTTTATTATGGTCTGAATCGGTCCATAGCCCGATGCAGCTCCCATATAAATCGATCTCTCTATTTTACTTTTTGAGCTCACAAAGAGCGCAATTCTTATTCGAAATGGCTGACATTTTACACAGGTCTCTAACATATAATTTAATTGTGGTCCAAACCGGACCATATCTTGATATCGCTCTAATAGCAGAGCAAATCTTTTCTTATATCCTGTTTTGTCTAAGAAGAGATGCCGGGAAAAGAACTCGACAAATGCGATCCATGGTGGAGGGTATATAAGATTCGGCCCGGCCGAACTTAGCACGCTTTTACTTACTACACATGATTTTGTTCATCTATTGGAAGTTGTATTGATGGCTTTGAACGGTAAGACAAAGGCAATGACTCTCGCTATTGCTCCGTGTGCCCAGGTTCGAATCCTGGCCGGGGTCTGCCGAATTTTTAATTTTTCAAGTTTTTTGCCTGTTGGGGAGAGATCATTAAATTTTACAATTTTTGTTTGTTTCTCTTGCGAGACGAGCTCCATGATCGGAGATGCAAATGGAAAAGGAAAGCCAAAGTTAGCAACACACACCAACAACTACATGCGAAAAAACTTTGGACGAGTAAAAATTAACAACCTTAAATGGTCGGAATGTATGGCACAATGGTCTTTTGTACAAACTGTTATCTGCCAATACACCAAAATACCTCTGTAAAATTGTTGCAGAATATTTGGAAAATAGAGAGTTTATTGTTGTCGTTAATAACAGCCCTTCTGACCCAAAGCCTATTCCAGCTGGATTACCACAAGGATCCATTCTGTCGCCAACACTGTACTCAATTTATACTTCAGATTTCAAACCACCCTCCATTGTGGATACTGCATACTACGCCGACGATACTGCCCTCATCACTTCAAGCAAACTTACAGGCGCCCTCCTGAAAAAAATGGAATTGAGCTTAAAATCATGCAACAAATATTTTCGGAAATGGAAAATCAAAATAAATAACAACAAAACCCAAGCCATAATTTTTCCGTTCAACAAATCACCAAAGAGGTTGCCACTTCGTCAAATACAATTTGATGCATCTGAAATCCGTATAGTTAACAAAGTAACTTACCTGGGAGTGACACTGGACAAGAAGCTGACCTTTGGAGACCACATATCTATATCATGTCAGAAAGCAATAAAGGCTTTCAGATCCCTGTGGCCTTTTCTAAATAGGCGCTCAACGCTTAGTCTCAAAAACAAAAACCTAATATATAAAGGAGTTATTAGACCAATATTAACATATGCCAGCCCAGTATGGTCGTGCGCAGCTATATCCCATCTTAAAAAGCTCCAAATCGTCCAAAACAAATGTCTAAAAATGATATACAAGAAGCACTGGCGATTCCCTACTCGCGTACTACATGACGAATCTGGCTATGATTTAATTATAAATTTTATTAATAGAATTAACGAGAACTACACCAATAGGACTCTAGCATCCCACAATCGTAGATTGCAGGATAGTATAGTAATTAACTAAACTAGAATAAGACAAGCCATTAATCAAATACGAAATGATTGTGTTGCAGTAATTTATTTTCCTCTAAATAATCTACTGATAATCAATTTATTTCGTTTCATATTTGAACTATTGTAAGATAAACACATATAGGTTTTATTTCCTTTTTTTCCTATACACTTATAACATTGCAAAATCAACTACATATACCTCATTGAATTTATTTGTTGAAATATCTCTATGATAAAACTCATACCATTATACATATAAGAAAAAGATTTTTGGAACAATAAAAATATAAATAAATAAAAAAAAAAAAAAATAAAAATAATTAAAAATATTAAAAATTAATTAAAAAAACAAAAATAAAACTCCCATATATCACATATTACCAATTGATTACACCATCAATTACGTTTTGATCAAATTCAAAAAAAAAAAGACAAAATAATTCACATTTAGGTTTATATATAAGTATTTCTACTTTAAAACACTAAAAGAACAAAATTCAGTTACATGTATCGCAAGATTTAATTATATCTAAGGCCAAATATCTAAGCCCAGATTAAGTTGTGTGTAGCATATATCTTTGGATATGCAATAATTGTATAAAGCAGATATAGTTATATCTGGCCCCATATCCAATTATATCTACTACCCCATATAGTTATATATAGCATCAGATATGATTATATATATATCTGGATATGTTAGATCTAATTGGACGTAATTACATCCAACTTTATATTATCCCTGATATATTTGGATCTGGCCATATTTGGTTTTTTACTATGGTGTATTTAATTGGGCTTTATATATGGTTCAACCCTTGTAAAAATGTTGAATATTTGGGACAAATTTGAGATCAAGTAATATCTCATTTTATCTAATTGGACATAATTTGATCCACATATATATTTGATGGCAAATATATCATTTTTTTTTTACTCGGGAACCTTCAATTAGCGAAAAGTGCAAATATAATCTATTAAAAAAAAATTAAAAATATTTTGCATTCTAGAACCATACACGCGATGGCTGCTGTATCAGTTTCTTTCCTAGACAGCACAAAGTGCTACCAGGCGCAATCTGACATTTCCATTGGAAAGTTTGACATTTACTAGCATAATCCTACTAGAAAGTTTTAACGTACGACCATCATTTGTGTTGTTCACAGTAATTAAAAAAAATTAATTTAAGATAAAAAAGGAATCAATTCATGAATGTTTTCGTGTGACCACTTTTCACAATTTTCGGTTTGGATTACTACAAGGGTCCATTGATGAACTTAAAACTGGTTAAATAAACTCTGTCGTGGTCGACGCTCGCTCAAAGTCGAATTCTGGGAAGATCGTCCGTTGTACCAGAGAGCATTGATGCCGTGTGTGAATTTATAATGCAAAATCGCCACGTGACATACCGTAAAGGCATCCTTGGACATTTCTTCCACCATCTATTCCATACTGCATGAACATCTTGCCGTAAAAAAAGGTTTGGTTTGTTGGATCCCGCACAATTTGACAAACGCCCAAAAAAGGCTTGAGTCGATTGGTGGTGGATAGGTTAAAAAACAGTGGTGCTGAAACAATTTATATAAAATCACCACAGGTGACGAATGATGGATCTATGCGTATGAGCACGAAACAATAAAAAAACCGACCGTGGGATGTGGGTCTTCGAAAGAAATCCAAAGAAGTTGTTCGCTTGTTTCTTTGGCAAAACTGGTCATTTGGCGACTCTTCCGCTTGAGCAATGTAGGACGGTCAATTCTGAATGGTACATCACAATTTGTTTGCATGAAGTCTTGGTAGAAATTTAAAAAAGGGACAAGCGAAGACGAATCTTTATTCACCATGGCAATGCGAGCTCTCACACATACGGCAAACGGCTCAAACCAGCGCCGTTTTGACCAGCCAAAACTTCGATGGGTCATACGCTCTACAGCCCGGACTTGGCACCCAATGACTTCTTTTTATTCCAGCGCATTAAGAAAAAATGCGTCATCAAAGATTTTCGTCACTAGAAAATGCCGTTGAACAATTCAATAGCCATGGTTTAGAGTTTTCTCAACCGAAGTTGAAAAGTGCTTCGAAGTACATTAGTCATGTTGGAGAATGCTTTGAAAAAGAATAAAACCATTTTTGATGATAAAAATTAGCATTTTCATTATTAGGCCAGAAATTTATATAGCAGCCCTTGTAATACCAATTGTTAATATCATCGACCACATAGTGATCAAAAGTAATTGTTAACAAGTAAAAGCGTGCTAAGTTCGGCCGGGCCGAATCTTATATACCCTTCACCATGGATCGCATTTGTCGAGTTCTTTTCCCGGCATCTCTTCTTGGGCTAAAAAAGGATATAAAAAAAGTTTTGCTCTGCTATTAAAGCGATATCAAGATATGGTCAGGTTTTGACCACAATTAAATTATATGTTGGAGACCTTTGTAAAATGTTAGCCAATTCGAATAAGAATTGAGCCCTTTGGGGGCTCAAATAGTAAAATAGAGAGATCGATTTATATAGCCCGATATATGTATCGGGCTATATAAATCGATCTATAGCCCGATATATGTATCGGGCTATAGACCGATTCAGACCATAATAAACACGTATGTTGATGGTCATGAGAAAATCCGTCGTACAAAATTTCAGGCAAATCGGATAATAATTGCGACCTCTAGAGGCTCAAGAAGTCAAGATCCCAGATCGGTTCATATGTCAGCTATATCAGGTTATGAACCGATTTGAATTATACTTGGCACAGTTGTTAGATATCATAACAAAATACTTCGTGCAAAATTTCATTCCAATCGGATAAGAATTGCGCACTCTAGAGGCTCAAGAAGTCAAGACCCAAGATCTGTTTATATGGCATCTATATCAGGTTATAAACCGATTTGAACCATACTTGGCACAGTTGTTGGATATCATAACAAAACACGTCGTGCAAAATTGCATTCCAATCGGATAAGAATTGCGTTCTCTAGAGGCTCAAGAAGTCAAGACTCAAGATCGGTTTATATGGCAGCTATATCAAAACATGGACCGATATGTCCCATTTACAACACCTACTCTAATAAGAAGTATTTGTGCAAAATTTTAAGCGGCTAGCTTTACTCCTTCGGAAGTTAGCGTGCTTTCGCCAGACAGTCAGGCGGACGGACGGACACGGCTAGATCGACATAAAATGTCGCGACGATCAAGAATATATAGGCATATATATATATGTTATTATTGTTTCATGACCTTGAGACAAAACAGTCAAAATGTTTAAAATGAAAAAGGTCAACTATACAAAAAAATATAAAGAAATTTACAAAATATCTCACATCTTGAGAATAGGAAACTTTATTTAAAACATGTCTAATAATTTAGGATTACTGTAAATATATTATGTGGTATATCATAAATACAAGTAATTACGGACTAGTGTTGGGCGAAGCCGACCTTTTGATACCCTGCACCACCTTGGATATGCAGCCTAAGTCGTCGAAAGTAAAATTTGCTTAAATTTTAACTAAATCGATAAAAAGTCGACCAAAATCCGGACTTATGGGGAAATCATAGAGGAAATGTTTGTGCAAAATTTTTGGAAGATCGATTGATGAATGCAAAGGCCCTAAAAGTAGCAAGTAAAAGCGTGCTAAGTTCGGCCGGGCCGAATCTTGGGAACCCACCACCATGGATTTTATTAGCAATTTTATTATACATACCAAACATCTGTCAAACAAGCAAAGATTAGTGTTTTTAGAAACCGAACAAGGATGATCAAAAGAGCTATATCAGGTAATAGACCGATTTGGACCGTATTTAGCACAGTTGTTGAAAATCATAGCAGAACACTACTTGCAGAATTTCAGTCAAATCGTACAAAAATTGCGGCTTCCAGAGGCTCAAGAAGTAAAACGGGAGAGCGGTCTATACGGGAGCTATATCAGGTTATACGCCGATTTAGACCGTATTTGGCACAGTTGTTGGAAGTCATAACAGAACATTACATGCAAATTTTCAACCAATTTAGTACAGTTGTTGGCAGTCATAACAGAACATTACATGAAAATTTTCAACCAAATCGGACAAAAATTGCGGTTCCAGGGGCTCGAGAAGTCAAATCGGGAGATCGGTTTATGTATGAGCAATATCTAAATCTGAACCGATATGGCCCATTTTACAATCCCCAATGACCTACATCAATATTAAGTATCTGTGCAATATTTCAAGTGGCTAACTTTACGCTTTCGACTGTTTTCTTGATTTCGATAGACTGACGGACGGACATGGCTAGATCAAATCAGAATGTCGAGTAGATCTCAGATCAATATTTCGAAGTGTTACAAACGGAACGACTAATTTTGTATACCCCCATCCTATGGTTGTGGGTATAAAAATCGGAGACACATATGTATTTGAGTGCTATATCTAAATCTGATTTCTATGAAATTTCCCAGTACTCAGAAAATTCATAAGAGAAACCTTATTGCCACACTTTGTGTTGATCGGTTATTACAGTATTAGTCTAAATCGGACGAAAATATATTGGAGCAATATCTCAATTTGAACTGATTTTAACCAAAATCAACACATATAGTAGAAATCATAAAAGAATTCTTTTGTCCAAAATTAGAAAAAATCAGCTGAGACGTAGCTAGGGACGCACTGCTACGTCTATCCAACGTAGCAGAGTTTTTTTAAGCCGTTTTCGGTGTCTTATTTCCTTTATGGTTTGGTGTTTATCCATGGTTTTTGGGATCGTCTCCTATGATAGAGATGGCATAACATGCTGATGTTATGTCGGCCCATGTCTGTGTAGCTTATGTAGCTTCTCAGTTAATGGTGTATTGTATTTGCAATCGGTTTCGAGTTATTTTTTTAAGGAGAAATATGTTGTTTTTTTTTTGTTTGAGTCCTTTTCATGACGTCTGGGCGTAGACGTAGAGTGGCTTCTAAGAGCATGTGGTCACTTTCGATGTCAGCTCTTCATCTAGAATTTACAACCATCAGCTAACCCGGAAAGGGTTTGCTGATAAGTACGTGGTCGATTGGATTACGGGTGTTTCCATCTGGTGATTCCCAAATATATTCGAATATATTTTTGTAGGGGAATTTGTGACTCCAATCAAGAGCCGGTTTCTTGCGCAGAAATCAACCAATCTGTTGCCATTGACGTTCCTTGTTTCGCCAATTCCTTGCATTCCAAGGATTGATTGTAGAATATTGTTGTTGTTGCCCACCTTGACATTGAAATCCCCCATAACAAGTTTAACGTCCCCTTTTGGTAGAGAACTTGTCACTGAGTCGAGTTGGGAATAGAATTGATCGATTGTTTGAATTGATCTTTCGTCTTGCGGAATCTTGAATTTAATCTTGCTGTCATGATGTGTTCAGATATGATATTGTATGATAAAGGGTGATTTTTTTGAGGTTAGGATTTTCATGCATTAGTATTTGACAGATCACGTGGGATTTCAGACATGGTGTCAAAGAGAAAGATGCTCAGTATGCTTTGACATTTCATCATGAATAGACTTACTAACGAGCAACGCTTGCAAATCATTGAATTTTATTACCAAAATCAGTGTTCGGTTCGAAATTTTAACAAATTTTGTTCAGCGATGAGGCTCATTTCTGGTTGAATGGCTACGTAAATAAGCAAAATTGCCGCATTTGGAGTGAAGAGCAACCAGAAGCCGTTCAAGAACTGCCCATGCATCCCGAAAAATGCACTGTTTGGTGTAGTTTGTACGCTGGTGGAATCATTGGACCGTATTTTTTCAAAGACGCTGTTGGACGCAACGTTACGGTGAATGAACACATTTCGAACCGAACACTGATTTTGGTAATAAAATTCAATGATTTGCAAGCGTTGCTCGTTAGTAAGTCTATTCATGATGAAATGTCAAAGCATACTGAGCATCTTTCTCTTTGACACCATGTCTGAAATCCCACGTGATCTGTCAAATACTAATGCATGAAAATCCTAACCTCAAAAAAATCACCCTTTAGAAGAGCTCGCTTTGCTTTCGGCGACAATGGAAGACTGATCCCATTTATTCGGTGCGTTTCATTGCCTGAAAAAATGAAGTGGTAGCCACCTTGAAGATCCACAGTTCAGGATTTGGGTCATCGTACTTCACTTAAACCGTGAAAGTATCGGTTGTAGTTCTACAACTCGTTCTGGGCATGGTAAAGTCTCGATGATTCTGAGACAGTTCTGACGTTCAATGTTCCAATCATAAACTATATTCTACCATGGATCGCATTGTCAAGTTCTTTGAATGACTTTTTGAAATATATATAAGCTATATGAAGGTTTTGACCTATATGGACCCTACTTGTCACGCTGTTAGAAGTCATAGAAAAGTAACACACCAAAAATTTCAGATAAATCGAGTAATAACTGAGCCCTTTAGAGGCTTAAAAAATATAATAAGAAGACCGGTTTATTTGGCAGCTATATCAGGATATGAACTGATTTGGACCATACTTGGCACAGTTGTTGGATATGTGCAAAATTTCAGCCAAATCAGACTAGAATTGCGCCCTCTAGAAGTTCAAAACGTCTATGAGCCGATTAGATCCACAGTTGGCACAGTTGTTGAAGTCAAATTAAGCTCAAGAAGTCAAATCGGGTAGGTCAGTCCCAACTGACCTACACTTATAAGAAGTATTTGTGCAAAATTTCAAGCGCCTAGCTTCACTCCTTCGAAAATTAGGCTGCTTTTGACAGACGGACATGGCTAGATCGTCTTAAAATAACAAGACAATCAAGAATATACATAAAAACTTAATGGGGTCTTTGGCGAGGTGTTACAATAGGAATGACGAATTTAGTATGCCCCCATCTTATAGTGGAGGGTATTAATGTAACCTGTTGATTGCTTGCAATTTGTTTGGTGGTGTTTCTTTGGTTTGCCATTGTCCGTTATTTATCAAATATTTTTCCTGTTCTTGATTCAATTAGTTGTCCATCTTTTCATTTCGGTATTCTGTAAAAGACTAACGCTATGCAACATGTTTGATCTGCTTCTAAGCGAAAGACAAATTTCAACTCTGTTTTTTTTTTCACTTATACAAAAACTCCATCATATTTTAAAACAAGTAAAAATGCATTATGCGAACTTTGGATACCCACCACATAGGGTATATATGAAAACCACCTCTCACCAAAATCCGTTGAAAAACCTGCATACCTTATAGCCCATGTTATGTTCTGATTTGGATCAAATACCATTAAGTACAAGTTATTGTTCAATTGTGTATAACAAAATATTGGGTTTTAGTAGCTATATATAAAAATAAACCGATCTGAATCTTATACGACGCGGTCAAATTTTAGACCAAGACTTTAAATCGAGATATCATTCTACATGGCAGCTATATCCAAATCTGGATCGATTTGGGCCAAGTTGCAGAAAAATGTCGAAGAGCCTTACACAAAGCACTGTCCCAAATTTCGGCGAAATCGAACAATAAATGCGCCTTTTATAGGCCCCAAACCTTAAATTGAGAGATCGGTCTATATGACAGCTATATCCAAATCTGCACCTATCTGTGCCATATTGCAGAAGTATGTCGAGGGGCTTACCTTAACTCACTGTCCCAAATTTTGGCGACATCAAACAATAAATGCGCAGCTATATCCAAATCTGAACCGATTAGGGCCAAATTGAAGAAAGATGTCGAAGGGCCTAACACAACTCACTGTCCCAAATCTCAGCAAAATCGGATAATAAATGTGGCTTTTATGAGCCTAAGACCCTAAATCGAAGGATCGGTCTATATGGCAGCTACATCCAAATCTGGACCGCCATATTGCAAAAGTATGTCAAGGGGCTTAAATTAACTCACTGTCCCAAATTTCACCAAAATCGGATAATAAATGTGGCTTTTATGGGCCTAAGACCCTAAATCGGAGGATCGGTCTATATGGCAGCTACATCCAAATCTTAACCGATCTTGGCCAAATTGACGAAGGATATCGAAGGGCCTTACACAACTCACTGCCCCCAATTTCAGCGAAATCGGATAATGAATATGGTTTCAATGGGCTCAAGATCTTAAATCGGCAGATTGGTCTATATGGGACATCAAGATGTAGTCCGATATAGCCCATCTTCCAACTTAACCTGCTTATGGACAAAAAAAGAATCTGTGCAAAGTTTCAGCTCAATATCTCCATTTTTAAAGACTGTAGCGGGATTTCAACAGACAGACGGACGGACATGGCTAGATCGTCTTAGATTTTAACGCTGATCAAGAACATATATACTTTATAGGGTCGGAAATGGATATTTCGATGTGTTGCAAACGGATGCGATGTGTTGCAAATTTTAGCCAAATCGGAACTGAATATCGGTTTATATGGAAGCTATATACCGCGATTGCCAGATTTGAGCCATACTTGGCACGACCGTTGGAACCCATAAAAAACAGATTATCCACCTATTTCGACCATACTAAAAGTCGTTGTTGGAAGTTATAACAAACCACAACATGCAAAATTCCAACCAAATCGAATAAAAATTGCGCCCTCTAGAGGCTCAAGACATCAAATGCGAAGATCGGTTTATGTGGGAAGTATCAGGTATAGACCGATATGGATCATACTTGGCACGTTGACTTTGTTTTTATACCCTCCACCATAGGATGGGGGTATACCAATTTACAATATACTAATTTCGTCATTCTGTTTGTAATATTCTTGATCGTCATGACATTTTAAGTCGAACTAGCCATGTCCGTCCGTCTGTCTGTCGAAAGCACCCTAACTTTCGAAGGAGTAAAGATACCAGCTTGAAATTTTGTAAAAATACTCCTCATTAGTGTAGGTCAGTTGGGATTGTAAATGGGCTATATCAGTCCACGTTTTGATAAAGCTGCCATATAAACCGATCTGGGAACTGGACTTCTTGAGCCACTAGAGGGCACATTTCTTATCCGATTTGGCTGAAAGTTAGCATGAAGAGTTTTATTATGACTTCCAACAACTGTGCTGAGTATGGTTCAAATCAGTCCATAACCTGATATAGCTGTCATATAAATCGATCTGGGGTCTTGACTTCATGAGCCACTAGAGGACGCAATTAATATCCGATTTGGCTGAAATATTGCATGAGGTGTTTTGTTATGACTTTCAACAACTGTGCTAAGAACAGCTCAAATCGGTCCATAACCTGATATAGTTTCCATATAAACCGATCAGGGGTCTTGACTTCTTGAGCTACTACAGGGCGCAATTATTATCCGATTTAGCTGAAATTTTGTACAACGGCTTCTCTTATTACCTTTAACATACGTGTCGAAAATGGAATGGAAAAGAATCGGCTTATAGCCTAATGCAGCTCCCCTATAAACCGATATCCCTATTTTACTTCTTCAGCCCCTAAAGTGCGCAATTCTTATTAAATATTGCTGACATTTTAAAATATGACTTCTACTATGGTCTGCAATATTCAGTTCAATTATGGTCCGAAATGAACCATAACTTGATATTGTTCCAATAACATTGAAATTCTTTTCTTTAAACATTTGCTTGCCTAAAAAGAGATACCATGGTAAGAGCTCGACAAATGCGATCCATGGTGGAGGGTACATATGATTCGGACGATGTTAGTATAACCCCATCCTAAGGTGGAGGTATAATAAATTATGAATGGAATTATGTAAATTCCTTAAAAATTTGTGTTTCTGTTTCCGCCCGATTTAAGTTCTTGAGTTCATATGTAAAGTAGTTTAACACAAATTCGACAACATTTTAAATGAATTTCGTTTGGGCTTCTCAATACCAATACTAAATACCTTCCGAGTTAGTTAATATGGACTCAGAAAAATGGTGAGCATAAAATAAAGTAAAAAACTTAGTTCATATAAGTTAGCTTATTATTCCCACCACCGTAGGGGATATATTCATTTAGTCATTCCGTTTGCAACACATCGAAATATAAATTTCCGACCCTACAAAGTATATATATTTCGGATCGTCGTAAAATTCTAAGACGATCTAACGATGTCTGTGTGTCTGTCCGAAGCACGATGGTTAAGTTCTTGAACGGGCCAAATCGGACCATATTTGGTATAGCTGCTATATAGACCGATTTTCCGATAAAGGGTCTAATGCCCATAAAAACTTTATTTTTCAGCCGAAATTACTGAAATTTGAAACAGTGAGTAGTTTAAGGCCTCCCGACAACTGACCCTAATGCTATATTTAGATATAGTTACCATATAGACCGATCTCCCGATAAAGGGTCTGAAGACCATAAAAGCTTTATTTATTACCCGATTTCGCTGAAATTTGCAACAGTGGGTTAATTCAAGCCTCCCGACATCTGGCTTAAATATGGATTAGATCGGTCCATATTTAGATATAGCTGGCATATAGACTGATCTGCCGATAAAGGGTCTGAAGCCCACAAAAGTTTTACCAGATTTCGCTGAAATTTAAAACAGTGGGTTATTGTAAGCCTCCCGACATCTGATCTAAATGTGGTTCAGATCGGACTATATTTAGATATAGCTGCCATATAGACCGATCTGTCGATAAGGGGTCTGAAGCCAATAAAAAACTTTATTTATTACCAAATTTTCGCTTAAAATTTTAATCAGTGAGTTTTTCTGCGCCTCACGATATCCGACCTTAATATGGTTCAGATCGGTTTATAATTGGATATATCTGCCAAAAAGACCAATATTTTATTCTACAAATTTGAAATGTGACTATATATTAGATCACTCAATGTCCGTGCAGAATTTGGGTGCTTAAGTTACCCAATTTTCACCGGATTTTGACGAAATGGGATTTACATATATACCCATCCAAAGTTCGGCCCGGCCGAACTTAATGCCTTTTTACTTGTTTTTATCTGGTTTGGTAAAATTTTAATTAAAACAAGAAAAATTTCACGTTTTTAGTAAGTTTTGCTCATCTGTAATTGGTGGCAAATAGTTCATAAACTTGGATTTGGGAAGTCATTTTACTTAACTAAGTTTTTTCTCAACAATTTTAATATTCCTACAGCAAGCAACGTTTCTATTTACCAAATATAAACATGTTGTTACTTTGAGTTCAACACATATTACAAATCTTAAGTCTTCAAATTGATTAAATGTTCTTTCAAAATAGTTTACGAATTTCCAAAATTTGAGTAGTATAGAATAAACTTAATTGAAATACAAGTTTTAATTTAAAAATTTGTTAAAAATCACCTAAGGTTGACAGATTTTGTAACAGAGATGATTAAATCCATCAACTTCTCAGTAATACCAAGCCTAGCACTAATGGAATTATAAAGGTGCTTTTTAAACACGTTTTGTCACTCATGCAATCATCACTCGATAAAAAACTTAGAAGATCGTAATTACAAAACGATTGATTCGTGACCTCACGCATTCAAACCAATACAACGCTCAGTATAATGTGCGCATTCCTTCGTAGGCAAAGTCTTGGACGGTAGTAAGACAAAAAAAGGAAAAAGTGAAAACACGTGAAGTAAAATAAGCCTTTGTGAAATGAAACTAATAATTCGTATTTAATAAATAAAATCAGTTTCTACCATCGCATACAAAATTATAAACAATTGTGAAATATTCTTTTTTTTGTCATTTTATTGTTCTTTTTTATTTAACGTTGTTGCAGGAACTTTTTGAATAGAAATGAGAACCACATTTATACTAATAAATACACTCAAAAAATTTTGAACAACAACGCTAGTTAAAATAAACTAACTTTGGGAAATATTGAACTTCCTATGGCGCTATAGAATAACATACAAGTTATGAAATTGTTTTTACATACTATTTGTTACCTTTTTACTTCCCACTGGTAAAATATGAACTAACGAGCATTAAAACTAAAAGGTAAAATTATTTAAAAATTCGCTATTTCCGAACTTTTTGAAGCATCTAATTGAAGACTGGCGCACACATCTTAATTACATAGCCCGATCCGCCTGTCTCCCTCCCTACGCCCACAATTGCTCAGCTGCTTTGAAGAAGACAAATTTAATATGAAGCCATTGCAATTATAAATTAAATAAAACTTTACCGTTTTGTCGCAGCCGAGTGTTGAACCAAGAACCTTCCATTTACAAAGCAGACGTTCTACGCATTGATCCTCATCACTATTATTTGACTATTTGACTAAGATTCTTCATTCAATATTTGCTACACAAAAACAAAACATTTTCTTACTCTTTTCCATTAAAGATGGCCAAGCTTTTTTGTTAAGGTTTGACATATTCTATTAATAGACACAATGTTATCAGCAGTGGAAGTGGGCATAATTTAAAATAACATTTTGTCAGAAAGAGTGTATAATCATGGGTTTCTGCTTCACAATACAAATGATTTTAATAAAATGATTTTTAATTATTTCATACTTTAAACTTATGTCCCACATTATACGGCGTTTGTTGGAAGTCAAAAGTATAAATAATGAATATTTTTGGAGTTTACAATGCCACAATCAGCTTACTCAATTTTAGTTCAAGAATAACTACCAGTTATTAAAAAATGCTTACTTCTGATCTTGCTGTTGTGAATAAAAATTTCTTAGACTAGTTCATTCAGTAATAAATTTCAGATTCGTCGACGACAATATGCCTTTACCCATGCTTTGTAGGCTTGGTTGAAAAGAAGGTGTGGATATAAATCCACCCCATGCGACTATGGACATTCGCATAAGCCAGTAATCGGGATGTTGTGCGCTTTTCCGGAATTCCGTGCTGCTTACAAAATCCCTAGTTGTTTTCCGCATATAATCCAACAAGCCCCTTAGTTGGATTATGTCTGTTATTGTGCACCACCTAAATGCATACTTTAAAATTATGTCCCACATTATTCCGCGTTTGTTGGAAGTCAAAAGCATTAATAATAAATACTTTTGGAGTTAACAATGCCACAATCAGCTTACTCAATTTTAGTTCAACACTAACTACCAGTTATTAAAAAATGCTTACTTCTGATCATGCTGTTGTGAATAAAAATTTCTTAGACTAGTTCATTCAGTAATAAATTTCAGATACGTCGACGACAATATGCCTTTACCCATGGTTTGTAGGTTAGGTTGAAAAGAAAGTGTGGATATAAATCCGCCCCATGCGACTATGGACATTCGCATAAGCCAGTAATCGGGTTGTTGTGCGCTTTTCCGGAATTCCGAGCTGATTACAAAATTCCTAGTTGTTTTCCATACCATGCCCCTAGTTGTTTTCCATACCATGCTCCTTAGTTGGATTATGTCTGTTATTGTGCACCACCTAAATGCAGGTGTCCTTTAGCAACGAAAGCCGGGAAATGACATAGGAAATGCTTCAGCGTCTCATCATTTTCTACACATATCTTACACACGCTATCACTTGCCGCACAGATCTTGCATAATGAGCTCGTAGTCCTTTGTTTCCTGTTATGATACTAAAAACCTAACTGGCCTCTTGCTTGCTTCCTTTCAGTAATAGCTTCGTCTTTTCACAATCCACATCTGCCCACAGTTTATTTGTCGTTCTTCCGAGCGTTTCGATCGTAGCCCACGCTCTTTACTCGGACTGCGTCGATCCAAAAAGCTTTGGGTTAGGTAAGGTTATTTTGAAAATAGGGTGCAAATAATAATCCGCCCCATGCCACTATGGACATACACTATAATCGCCTTGTTGTGCGCTCTTAATTTAAAACAAGTAAAAGCGTGCTAAGTTCGGCCGGGCCGAATCTTATATATCCTCCACCATGGATCGCATTTGTCGAGTTCTTTTCCCGGCATCTCTTCTTAGGCAAAAAAGGATATAAGAAATGATTTGCTCTGCTATTAGAGCGATATCAAGATATGGTCCAGTTTGGACCACAATTAAATTATATGTTGGAGACCTGTGTCAAATGTCAGCCAATTCGAATAAGAATTGCGCCCTTTGGGGGCTCAAAAAGTAAAATAGAGAGATTGATTTATATGGGAGCTGCATCGGGCTTTAGACCGATTCAGACCATAATAAACACGTAAGTTGATGGTCGTGAGAGAATCAGTCGTACAAAATTTCAGGCAAATCGGATAATAATTTCGACCTCTAGAGGCTCAAGAAGTCAACATCCCAGATCGGTTTATTTAGCAGCTATATCAGGTTATGAACCTATTTAAATCATACTTGGCACAGTTGTTGGATATCATAACAAAACACGTCGCGCCAAAATTCATTCAAATCGGATAAGAATTGCGTCCTCTAGAGGCTCAAGAAGTCAAGACCCAAGATCGGTTTATATGACAGCTATATCAGGTTATGTACCGATTTGAACCATACTTGGCACAGTTTTTGAATATCATAACAAAACACGTCGTGCAAAATTTCATTCCAATCAGATAAGAACTGCGCACTCTAGAGGCTCAAGAAGTCAATACCCAAGATCGTTTTATATGACAGCTATATCAGGTTATGAACCGATTTGAACCATACTTGGCACAGTTGTTGGATATCATAACAAAATACTTCATGCAAAAAATTATTCAAATCGGATAAGAATTGCGCACTCTAGAGGCTCAAGAAGTCAAGACCCAAGATCGGTTTATAGGACAGGCATATCAGGTCATGCACCGATTTGAACCATACTTGGCGTAGTTGTTGGATATCATAGCAAAACACGTTGTGCAAAATTTCATTTCAATCAGATAAGAATTGCGGACTCTAGAGGCTCAAGAAGTCAAGACCCAAGATCGGTTAAAATGGCAGCTACATCAGGTTATGAAACGATTTGAACCATACTTGGCACAGTTGTTGGATATCATAACAAAACACGTCGTGCAAAAGTTCATCCCAATCGGATAAGAATTGCGCACTCTAGAGGCTCAAGAAGTCAAGACCCAAGATCGATTTATATGGCAGCTATATCAAAACATGGACCGATATGGCCCATTTACAATACCAACCGACCTACACTAATAAGAAGTATTTGTGCAAAATTTCAAGCGGCTAGCTTTACTTCTTCGGAAGTTAGCGTGCTTTCGACAGACAGACAGACGGACGGACGGACATGGCTAGAACGACAAAAAATGTAACGACGATCAAGAATATATATACTTTATGGGGTCTCAGACGAATATTTCGAGTAGTTACAAACAGAATGACGAAATTAGTATGGTGGGCCATCCTATGGAGGGTATAAAAAAGTAACCTCGAAAAAGGCAATCTAACTTAGGAATTCGATGCTACTTACAAAATCCGTAATTGTTTCCCATGCCACTCCCCTTAGTTTGTTCATGTCTTGTATAGTGTCCTCACCTTAGTGCCGGTATCTGTTAGACGCGAAAGTCGGGCAATGACAAAGGAAATGCTCCAACCTCTCATCATCCAACCATCCCCGCATGCCCTACACATACTATCACTTGCCGCACCGATTTTATATAAGAGAGCTCGTAGTCCTATGTGTCCCGTTATGATACCAATAGCTATACTGACCTACTTCTTGCTTCCTTTCAGCATTAGCCTTGTTTTCTCACGATCTGGATCCCCCCATAGGATTTTCGCCGTCCTACCGACCGTTTCGCTGTCAGACAGGGTTGCATGCGCATTTGTCGCCCATAACGAGGACTGCGTCGACCAGAAAGCCTTCGGGTTAACCAAGCTTCCTTTGGCCTTCACCGCCAAATCGTCTGCCCTTTCATTCCCCCTTACTTCGTTATGGCCTGGCACCCAAACGATGCGGATTTTACCATCCTCAGAGAAGGTGTTAATCTCCTTCGTACACTGTAAGACTGTTCGTGACCTTACCGACCTGGTTGTTATTGCCCTTATGGCAGTTTTACTGTCTGTAAGGATGTTCACCACACCAATTCACGCATTCCGTGATCGCCCGCATCTCCGCCTGAAGGACCGTATTATAGTCAGGCAGTCTTAAAAAGATCTCAATCCATGGGTTCTCAGTGTAGACCCCCAGGCTCACTCTGTCTTCTAGCTTTGATCCATCCGTGTAACATGATCTTCCTGTTGGAAAAACTAGGGTTCTGTCAATCCAAGACTGTGCCTCTGGCAGCAATGCCGTGCACTCGACTTCATGGTTCATCTCAGGAATTCGATCGGAAACCTTTTCCTTTTCTTCCAGGTTTCCTATCGTCGCCTTGATTATACTGCGAAGGTATGAGCTGCTCCCATCCTCCATACATTCTCCCATCGCCTTAAGCCTCATAACCGGAGTGGCTGCCTCACACTTAATCTGTATGTCAATGGGTCGGTTATCTACAATAGCCTCCAGTGCCCTAGTAGGGTGGTCGTCATCACCTCATTATTTGACTTTGTCAGATATCGAAATCGTTTTATTGAGGAAACGTAGTGTCTTAAATGGGTTAAGATTGTGACCTCTGGATCTAGCTCAGTCATATGCCATATGCAAGACCTTTTCGTCCCTTCTTCTTAGTTTTCTCCTCAGACAGCATCCGTAATAGGTCATTTATGGTGGACACCCATAGGAGTGGCGATAAAATGCCCCCCTGTGGCTTGCCTTGTGCCACTTTCTCCCTTATATTTATGTCATGGGACACAGAATTTATCCACCTGTTCCTTAGCATATGGTTTATCCAGCCTCTAAGGACCGGGTCCAACCGGTACTGATCTTACGATATATACTTTATGGGGTCATATACGAATATTTCGAGGTGTTACAAACGGAATGACTAGATACCTCCATCCTATGGTGGAGGGTATAAAATTAAATGAATAATAAACAAAATGTTATTATGAATATGAATAGTGTATCAGAATTAACATAATTATTTCGTGCGTCTGAATCTGAATGGAATAGAAGTAGAGACAATTAAAATACAATTTCACTTAATAAGGTTGCAGAAAACAATCAGCCTACATGATTTTTATACCCTCCACCATAAGATGGGGGGTATACTAATTTCGTCATTCTGATTATAACTACTCGAAATATTCGTCTGAGACCCCATAAAGTATATATATTCTTGATCGTCGTGACATTTTATGTCGATCTAGCCATGTCCGTCCATCTGTCCGTCCGTCCTTCTGTCCGTCCGTCCGTCCGTCTGTCTGTCGAAAGCACGCTAACTTCCGAAGGAGTAAAGCTAGCCGCTTGAAATTTTGCACAAATACTTCTTATTAGTGTAGGTCGGTTGGTATTGTAAATGGGCCATATCGGTCCATGTTTTGATATAGCTGCCATATAAACCGATCTTGGGTATTGACTTCTTGAGCCTCTAGAGTGCGCAGTTCTTATCTGATTGGAATGAAATTTTGCACGACGTGTTTTGTTATGATATTCAAAAACTGTGCCAAGTATGGTTCAAATCGGTACATAACCTGATATAGCTGTCATATAAACCGATCTTGGGTCTTGACTTCTTGAGCCTCTAGAGGACGCAATTCTTATCCGATTTGAATGAATTTTGGCGCGACGTGTTTTGTTATGATATCCAACAACTGTGCCAAATATGGTTCAAATCGGTTCATAACCTGATATAGCTGCTAAATAAACCGATCTGGGATGTTGACTTCTTGAGCCTCTAGAGGTCGAAATTATTATCCGATTTGCCTGAAATTTTGTACGACGGATTCTCTCATGACCATTAACATACGTGTTTATTATGGTCTGAATCGGTCTATAGCCCGATACAGCTCCCATATAAATCGATCTCTCTATTTTACTTCTTAAGCCCCCAAGAGGCGCAATTCTTATTCGAATTGGCTGACATTTTACACAGGTCTCCAACATATAATTTAATTGTGGTCCAAACCGGACCATATCTTGATATCGCTCTAATAGCAGAGCAAATCTTTTCTTATATCCTTTTTTGCCTAAGAAGAGATGCCGGGAGAAGAACTCAGCAAATGCGATCCATGGTGGAGGGTATATAAGATTCGGCCCGGCCGAACTTAGCACGCTTTTACTTGTTTTTTCTTAATTTTGATTAAGATTTTAGAGGGCCTAAATATGTACGGTAATGATTATACAACGGATGAAAGTGGACCTATTTTTTCTGGAGATTGTTTATCCTTAGGTATGAAACGCTTGATTTTGGATAAAAAAAAGTTGTGGAAAATTTCATTAAAGTGAAGTAGGTTTTCGTTTATCACAAATGTTTAACTTTTTAATGTATTTGTTGTTTTCTTTTTTAGAACGTACCTGGCCGCCATTATGTTTTATACCCTCCACCATATACAAACAGAATGACTAAAATCGTCATTCTGTTTGTAACTCCTCGAAATATTCGTCTAAGACCCCATAAAGTATATATTGGGTTTTCCAAAAAGTAATTGCGGATGTTTCATATAGTCGGCGTTGACAAATTTTTTCACAGCTTGTGACTCTGTAATTGCATTATTTCTTCTTTCAGTTATCAGCTGTTACTTTTAGCTTGCTTTAGAAAAAAAGTGTAAAAAAGTATATTTGATTAAAGTTCATTCTAAGTTTTATTAAAAATGCATTTACTTTGTTTTAAAAAATCCGCAATTACTTTTTGGGCAACCAATATATTCTTCATTGTCATGACAGTTTAAGTCGAACTAGACATGTCCGTCCGCCCGTCCGTCCGTCTGTCTATCGAAAGCACGCTTACGTTCGAAGGAGTAAAGCTAGCCGCTAGAATTTTTGCACAAATACTTCTTATTAGTGTAGGTCAGTTGGGATTGTAAATGGGCTGTATCGGTCCACGTTTTGATATAGCTGCCATATAAACCGATCTGGGGTCTTGACTTCTTGAGCCACTAGAGGACGCAATTATTATCCAATTTTTCTGAAATTTTGCATGAGGTGTTTTGTTATGACTTTCAACAACTGTGCTAAGAATAATTCAAATCGGTCCATAACTTGATATAGCTGCCATTTAAACCGATCTGGGATCTTGACTTATTGAGCCTTTAAAGGGCGCAAGTACTATCCGATTTGGCTGAAATTTTTTACAATGGCATCTTTCATGACCTGTAACGTACGTGTCGAATATGGCATGAATCGATTTATAGCCTAATACAGCTCCCCTATAAACCGATCTCTCTATTTTATTTCTTCAGCCCTAAAGTGCGCAATTCTTACTAGATTTGGCTGAAATTTTACACAAAGACTTCTACTATGGTCTCCAATATTCAGCTCAATTATGGTCCGAAATGAACCATAACTTGATATTGTTCCAATAACATAGCAATTCGTTTCTTTTATCCTTTGTTTGCCAAAAAGGGGATACCATGGCAAGAGCTCGAAAAGGGAGATCCATGGTAGAGGGTATATAAGATTGGGCCCGGCCGAACTTAGCACGCTTTTACTTGTTTATTCAATTTTGTTTTCAATTAAAGAAACATTTAGATTAGCTCAGGAACTTGGAGTTGGCATTTCAATATGGGAATTGGGTCAAGGATTGAATTACTTCTTTTGTTTTCTTAAGTTTTTGCATTATTCTGGCAATTAAGTCGCAATGTTGATTAAAGGAAATTCAGCTTAATTTGAGATTTTGCCATAAACTATTTAAACTCATCGCTCAAAGTACGTTATTAACGTAACAAAGCTATAAATTATATTCAGAGCATTGGATCTTGTTTCAGAAAAAAGATTAAATTAATGAATCATTCGCCTAAAAAAATATAATAAATATAAATATACATATTTTTTCATGTATTTATTATACCTTCCACCATAGGATGGGGGGTATACTAATTTCGTCATTCTAATTGTAACTACTCGAAATATTCGTCTGAGACCCCATAATCTTATATCTAGCCCTGTCCGCCCGTCTGTCCGTCCGTCCGTCCGTCCGTCTGTCTGTCGAAAGCACGCTAACTTCCGAAGGAGTAAAGCTAGCCGCTTGAAATTTTGCACAAAAACTTCCTATTAGTGTAGGTCGGTTGGTATTGTAAATGAGCCATATCGGTCTATGTTTTGATATAGCTGCCATATAAACCGATCTAGGGTCTTGAATTCTTGAGCCTCTAGAGTGCGCAATTCTTATCCGATTGGAATGCAATTTTGCACGTAGTAATTTGCTATTGTATCCAAAAACTGTGCCAAGTATGGTTCAAATCGGTCGATAACCTGATATAGCTGTCATATAAACCGATCTTGGGTCTTGACTTCTTGAGCCTCTAGAGTGCGCAATTCTTATCCGATTGAAATGAAATTTTGGCACTTAGTATTTTGTTATGATATCCACCAACTGTGCCAAGTATGGTTCAAATCGGTTCATAACCTGATATAGCTGTCATTTAAACAGATCTGGGGATTTGATTCCTTGATCTTCTAGAGGGCGTAATTCTTATCCGATTTGGCTGAAATTTTGCAAGACGTATTTTAATCTTACTTTCAACAACTGTGTCAAATAAGGTTCAAATCGGTTCATAACCTGATAAAGCTGCCATATAAACCGATCTGGGAACTTGACTTCTTGAGCCTCTAGAGGGCGCAATTCTTATCCAATTAGAATGAATTTTGGCACGTAGTATTTTGTTATAATATCCAACAACTGTGCCAAATATGGTTCAAATCGGTTCATAACCTGATATAGCTGTCATATAAACAGATCTGGGGACTTGACTTCTTGAGCTTCTGGAGGGCGCAATTCCTATCCGATTTGGCTGAAATTTCGCAAGACGTTTTTTATTGTTACTTTCAACAACTGTGTCAAATAAAGTACAAGTCGGTTCATAACCTAATATAGCTGCCATATAAACCGATCTGGGATCTTGACTTCTTGAGCCTCTAGAGGTCGCAATTATTATCCGATTTGCCTGAAATTTTGAAAGACGAATCCTCATCCTCATGACCATCTACATACGTGTTTATTATGGTCTGAATCGGTCTATAGCCTGATACAGCTCCCATATAAATCGATCACTCTATTTTATTCCTTGAGCCCCAAAGGACGCAATTCTTATTCAAATTGGCTGAAATTTTACATAGGTCTCCAACATATAATTTAATTGTGGTCCGAACCGGACCATATCTTGATATCGCTCTAATAGCAGAGCAAATCTTTTCTTATATCCTGTTTTGCCTAAGAAGAGACACCGGAAAAAGAATTCGACAAATGCGATCCATTGTGAACGGTATATAAAATTCGGCCCGGCCGAACTTAGCACGCTTTTACTTGTTTTTAAAATAAATTAAAAATCACGCAAATATTTGCACTCTTCCAAACCTCTTAATATGCTTTCAAATGCTCCAACCGCAACCATTTTTATACCCTCCACTAGCCGCTTGAAATTTTGCACAAATACTTTTATTAGTGTTAGTCAGTTGGGATTGTAAATGGGCCATATCGGTCCATGTTTTGATATAGCTGCCATATAAACCGATCTTGGCTTCTTGAGTTACTAGAGGGCGCAATTCTTATCCGATTTGGTTGAAATTTTGCCTGAGGTGTTTTGTTATACTTTTCAATAACTATGCTAAATATTGTTGAAATCGGTCCATAACCTGATATAGCTGCCATATAAACCGATCTGGGATCTTCCTTTCTTGAGCCTCTAGAGGGCGCAATTATTATCCGATTTGGCTGCAATTTTTCATGACGTGTTTTGCTGTGACTTCCAACAACTGTGCTAAGAATGGTTTAAATCGTTTTTTAACCTTATACAGCTGCCATATAATCCGATTTTGAATATTGACTTCTTGAGCCACTAAAGGACGGAATTCTTATCCGATTTATTTAGCATGGCGTGTTTTGTTATGACTTCCAACAAATGTGCTTAGTATGGTTCAATTCGGTCCATAACCTGATATAGCTGCCATATAAATCGATCTGGGATCTTGACTTTTTCTATCCGATTTAGCAAACATTTTGTACAACGACCGGGGAGGTACCCGAAAAATGTGATCCATTGTGAAGGGTATATAAGATTCAGCCCGGCCGAACCTAGCACTTAGCTTTCTATCGGAATCAAGACTGTCGCGATTCATTTTCTCCATAACCAGTGTATTTTTATGCTCCACTAATGCGTAGTTATATTCGTTCTCTGTGGCTGCTACACTTTGCTGTTCAGTGCGCACCAAGCTTCTGCATGCTTTGGCAATGACCGGGGGTTAGATTGTGATTGGGCCATGGTTTATTGATAGTATGCACTTTAAGGATCCACAGAACTAGTACCCGAAGCATCGGAGTAATTTTGCCTGGCATTATAACCTTGCCAATATATTGAGCTTGGTATCGATATGTTGTGTGTAGTCTGCATCACTGGAAGTACCAGTGGCAGTTGTTGGACTGCAACCACCATAACCCAAGTTACTATTATTAGTTCCCAATTCATTTTTTGACTTTGGTACAGCATTACAAATTTTTAAATGTTTCGAACCAAGGCCAATATATCCATTTTGCTGTTTTTATTTATAGGCGTACCGTAGTTGGGTCCTTATCCATTCTTCGAAAGGCAGCAAATACAAAATTCTCAGTCGTCGTTTTTGTAGTCTTTCTTCATTTTGATTTCAAAAAGAAGGCAAAAAAAATATGACCTTGTACACTGATATTTGATGACATTTTCTATTGGCACATTTAGCATCCTCAATGTTCATGGGGGCCTTTCCCTTTTTTGTACCTATCCTCCTTGATTGATCCATGATTAACACATAGGAAAAATTTCAAACATATTATTCCGATGAACCAACACGAAGTATGTATGAAGAAATAACTTTTTAGATCTGTACTAGCTGACCGGGGCCCGCTCCGCTGCGCCTTCTTTTACTTTATAAGGAACAAAATTTTCCTTGGAATATGGAATATTTAAATTCGACAAAGAGCTTTAAGTGAAATACCATGCTACGCAAATTGTACATCGCTTGACTAACAGTTTAACAATATAAGTGCCTTTAGCTGAATCCCATATGATCTTTATTGGTCTACGAATTTAATTTTAGATGTAAGGTGTACTCCATTCCTAAAATGCTGTATTTCAGCCCGATATTCTCATAATATCTGATTGAGGGGTGTTTTCGGGGGTGAGGTGATCCCCCAGACAGGGTGATCCCCCTGAAAAAATATCTGCATCGTGCTATTCTTTCAAATACCATTTATTTAAACCCCATATTGCCATTGGCTTAGGGGAGTTTACACGATGAGGCGTTCCCCAAACACATGGCCCCAAAATAGGTTATCAAATTCGTTTTCTAATGTCAAAAACCTTTCATTTGAGCCACATATTGGCATGGTCGAAAAATTTTTACCATTTGGGGGGGGGAAGGGCTGATGCTCTAAATACATGGTCCTACATTTGGATATCAAATTCATATCCTACTCGCACATACCTTTATTGAAGCCCCATATTGCGATGGTCAGTAAAAAATTGATGTTTGTGGTGTATTTTGGGAAAGGGGTTGAACCCCAGAAAATTGGTACCGAAAGTGGGCATCAATTCTTGCTCTACCCCCAATTCTTTTAATTTAAGCCCCACATTGACATGGTCGGTAAATATGCCCGATCTAGGAGTGTTTTGGGGATTGGGGTGGTCCCCCAAAAACTAAGCCCGGAGAATATATCAGCAACGTGCTCTATTCTCATATATCTACATATCATTTATTTGAACACTATATTGCCATTGGCCTTAAAATTGGATATACAATTCGTTTTCTTATCCCATGTAAACACCTTATTGCAAAAGTCAGCAAATATGTTCGGTTTGGAGTATTGGCTCTAAAAACTATAAATATTTAGTTTAACTCTCTTTAAGACCCAAATTGTCTTGGTGAGCAAATACGTCCTATTGGGGGTTCTTATGCTGGTGGGACGTCCCCTAGACAGTTGGCCCCTAATGTTGATATCAGATTCGTGGTCTACTCCCAAATACGTTGGATTTTCGCCCAATAATTCCATAGTTGGCAAACATGACCGGTTTCGGGGTTTTTTGGGATGGGGCAGCCGTTCAGTGACTTGGCCCTAAAAATATATATCAGATTCGTTTTCTACTCTAAAATACTTCTTATTACAGCCCCATGTTGGAATGGTCAGCAAATACGTCTTATATGGGAGGTATTTTGGGGCCGGGGTGGGCCATATACACTTTTTCCCGAATACTGATATCAGATTCGTGCTTTACTCCCAAAGACCTTTCATTTGAGCCCCATATTGCTATGGTCGTAAATTTGTCCCCTTTGGAGGATGTTTTTGGTGAAAGGCGGCCCCCTAAATACTTTGACCCATATTTGGATATCAGATTCGAATTCTACACTAAAATACCTTTTATTAAAGCCCCATATTCCCACGATCAGTAAATAAGTCCTGTTTGGGGGGTGTTTTGGGAAAGGGGTGGACCCCCAGAAACTTTGTCCCACATTTGGATATTAGATTCGTATTCTACTCGCAAATTCCTTTCATTTGAGTCACTTATTGCCATGGTCGGTAAACATGTCCGATTTAGGGGTGTTTTGGGGGTTGGGGGGTGGTCCCCCTAGCACTTGGTTCGACAATTGGATATCAGATACGTTTTCTTGTCCTAAAAACCTTTCATTTGAGTCCCATATTGTCGTGATTGTTCCAAATATATGTTTGGTAGGTTTTATGGTGGGGCAGCCCCCCTAGGGACCCCATCCAAAATTTGGATACCAAATTTTTATTTTTAGGGTACTACAATATATTAGAGCACACAAAATTTCGCTTAAATCGCACCACCCATCTCCGAGATCTGGCGTTTCTAAAAATTAGGGTAAGGGGGAGGGTCCGCCCCCCTTCAGATATCAAAAAATGTAGTACCCTATTTTCACCACGGGGTCATTATGAACCATTTGTGAAAATTTCAAGAAAATCGGTTCAGCCGTTTCTGAGTCTATAAGGAACACACAAACATACAAACAAACAAACTGACAAATAAACACAAATTGATTTTTATATATAAGATTAACTTAAAACGAATAAAAATGTCTTTAGCGCTGTATGAAATTCAACTATATTCGAAAGTAATTTATTTTAACTCCATTATGGGTTCACTTTATTTTTTTTTTTTTTTTGAGTGTCGATATAAGAGGATCTGTCGTAGCAAAGCACACTTTCTGAGCTACTTACATGGTTGTTTGTGACTATTGTAGGGTGGGGTGGTCCCCAATAACAGTAGAAATTGTTACATGTTTTATGTAGACACCATATAATAGATGATTTTCACGATCTCTTTGGCTACTGAAATTCACAGTATTATAGATCTAAAATTTCTAAGATACCGACCCAAATTTATATCTCATTCGATTTAACTAATTTGTAAAAAATTATCAGTAAGTAGAAAGAAAGATACACTGTGGTTTTCCAAATATAAAGTTGTAGCATAATTTATTCGAACCTCAGTACAATTGCCGTCGTTCTTTTCCATAGGATGGTACTTTCAGTATCCTTTAATCCTCGAACAAAGGTTAATACACAAGTATGTATGCGGCTCATGTATATGTATTGTTTGTGAACACAAATCGAATGTGACTCAATTAAAGATGTGTGTTTTTGGTGAGTTTGGCTGCGTGTGTGTGTATGTGTGTGTGTATTAAATGCCATTATGGGGAGGAAGCACAAATTAAATTGAACACAATCGAATTACTGTATCCATGCGTTGCTTTACTCAGTTTCCGGTAGACTCTTTAACAAGGGGATGGGTTCATACCTCGTTTGTGCGTTCGTTATGCTTCATATAATTTACATGGTGGGGGAGTACCACCATCTTTGTGGGTGGTATGCCAACTACCACAACTAGGTTGTTGTATTTGTTTTATATCGGATTATGGGCATTAATTAAAGCTGCAAGCGTGAGTATAGAGGTACTGTGCAGTTTAAAGAGTAAAAGATGTCTAGGAGAACAAACCAGAAGAAATAACATGCTTTTACAATTTTTTTTTTTTTTTAAATCAAGATGTAATATATGATGTTTTTCCTAAATTGAAAAAAATTGCTGAGAAATGTGCGTGGTTAAGTCTAGTATGTACTTCTTCTTTTACAATTACTATTTGGTACAGTGAGATATATTAGATCTGTCGGCGTCCATGCCATATGCGGTGTATACAAAATTGTATCACACTTATCAAATTAAAGCCAAATCAAAATTAAACCAAATTTGAAGTCTTGAAAGAAAGATTCACGGCTATTACAGTATGTCGTCAGCCGGTACTAATAATACATATGCATTTTTTAAAATTTATATTAAAGAGAAAAATGTGAATATTTTGTTTAATTAATTTCATTTATTAAAAATTTTCGATATTGTAGAGCTGTTTGAAGATTTTTCCAGTCTAATACTTCTTTTCCGTTCAGAATATTTGTAATTTCAGCCTCCCACAATAAATGGTTTCTTTCGATATAGGACAGATTCCCAGAACGTGCTGAACGGTGACTTCCTGCATCGCCATACTTATTGTCATTGAGATAATTAAAATCACACCGTGCTATAAATATCCAAGATTCCTCTCCAGTATTAAACTGCCGATTAATGTATATCAAGCCGCTTGTGTGATCAAAGTATTTGTATATTCTTGTGCTCCTTTTCTGTGCCGCTTGCAGCGCATCTATTTCGGTATTTAACATTTGATGCTCCAAAAGTTTTCTTGTTATTAGATTCCTGTTAGTAAATTTTATATTTTCGTCTAAGTGTGACATATTAGCCGAACAATAAAATCATTCATATTCTGGATCCAGAAAATTTTCTTTCTTGTCAATGCTTTGGTTAGTTGAAGAGGCGATCGACCATTCTTGAATTTGAACAGAGTTCGATTAATGTAAGATAAATGCATTTGAAGCGTGTATATATGCCCTTCTTCCAATCCAGTCTCAACAGAAATAGCATAACACGGGATATTATCTGGGAGCCTCATAAATCGTTTCGTAGAGAAACGTTACAACTTATCTGTTTCTTCGAAGTGAGTATACCCTGAAACTTGGGCGACATACGATTGCATGCTTCTACAGTCGGCCCTGTAAAGGTTCCATTTACGTTAAAGCTTAGCAGAGTCTTTCTTTAAAAAAATAAATACAACAAATATTTATTCCAGTTTTTGCTTGCCCATTTTCCGCCTGTTTGAACCGTTGGGTGGAGCGGACGTTTTGTTAGTTCACTCCGCAAGAATTTTCCTGCAACTAGTAATAGATCATTATTTTTGAAAGAAAAATTTAAGTCACTCAAGGATAGCTGCGATAGAGGATGATCTGCGTCTGTTTCCAGAGGAGCGGCAGATCTAGAGCCCGTGAGAAGACTTAGAATGGACTCCAAAGACCCAACAGCTGCGGTGGTGGTATCAGGCCGTAGCACGTTGTCTGCTACTGAAACCTCGACTGGTGGAGCGGCTCCTCCAGGCTCCACTATTCGACAGACGACTGGCCAGCAGGGGATTTTGACGAAGACACCTGGTTCGAGTCATAAGGAGAAGGCCGAACCTATTCTTCTTCGCATGCCTATAATTTGCCTATACCATCGGCCTTCCCCTGCAAACCAACACGCTCATTAAAAGATTGGAATAATAGAAGACGCATCGTTCTCAGGTTTATTGAGAGGCTTGATGCGAATGATCCTACGACTATCACTAATAGGGAGAGAGACGCCCTAAATTAGGCTCAAGAATTCGTTGCACCGCAGACAGATAAAAGACTGCGGTCATTTGTAGGGCATTTCATGCCTAAAAGAACTAGGACGAAGAACAGTAAGTAGGGACTGTTTGGTGATGACAATTGTTGACAAGGGAGAAGTACAGGGCTGCATAGCTAGGCATAATTGGAGTGGGATAGTCAATAGACTGTCATCAGTATACTCCGATGTCCTTGCGGAATATCCTGGGTCTCTTCCAGTTTGTGAAGACGCAGGCTGGTATCGGGGTCGATACAGATTAATTGCCTTCGGGGATCAACGCTCAATTGAAATTTATTGTTGTGCGCTAAAAAAGATTGGTGAGATCTGGCCAGGTGCAGCACTAGATTAAGTCAAAAAGGAAGATATTCCTTTTCGACCAATGGATTCAGATCCTGAATCCATACTTGGAAGACTAAGGAAATGTGATCCCAATCTTTCAATCACCGACTGGAAGATTGGATGAGGCTGATGGTGAACAGAGACATGTAGTATTCGTGCTAAACTCCGGCTGTCTCGCAGAAGTTGAAACTGAAGGTTTATAAAATCGGTGGGGTTGGTGAATCAGAAAACGACTCATCAGTTATTGCTAAACACTTGCCTGAGGAACTATCGAACACATCGCTAAAGTCTGGCGGATTGCAGTAGACTGAAAAGGAGGATGGCACACCACCCTGTGTGGGTGGGTCACAAAGTTGTGCTGGGCTCAAGGTGTGCGCCAGCGTGGAAGAACGGAACTCAAAAAGTACTTCGACAGCAGCAGTTAGTGAAGCATCTAAGGAGGAATCGTCCACACTGCAAGTGTCCAGTGTCCTGAGGAAGAGTAGTTCCACAACTTTCTCACCCCTGGATGCCCCTGGATGCGTACGAAAGCTCATCATGACAAGTTCTAAGGAATCTTGAGAGGATGAACTCCTGGGGGAGTCAGGAGAAGAGACTAACACAACAGTGGTGGAAGTTCTGAATCCTGACTTTCGATTTCTACAGATAAATCTCCACAATTTTAAAGCCGCTTCGGAGGCACTATAGGTGCTCCTGATGGCTGGGGGATTTGACGTGGTTCTTATCCAGGAACCATGGGTGTGTGGAGGAATGGTACGTGGACTAAGAATTCCGGAATTTAAACTACTCAATGGTGCGGGGAATGGGAGACACAGAACCTGTATTCTTGCATAGGGTAGTCTAAATGTTTTTCTTCCTCCGTCGGTAAGCACTGAAGATGTAGCAGTAGCCAGCCTTGAAATAAACAAGCCTCATTACTGGCTGGCTTCCCTATATATAGCACACCATTCAGAGATGCCGACTTCAAACTTTAAGTCGCTGATTGAAGCCGCTTCTGTAGGGAAGAAAAGTCTTATTGTAGGAAGTGACGCTAATGCACTTCCAGATATGGGGAAGTTCGGATGCAACGAAAGGGGCTTATCGAATATATTATAAGTTGCAATCTGGCGATTTGTAATAAACAAATCGCCAGATTGCAAACAGCGACCGCCATGATGGACCCCAGAGCTGTTCGATCTAAGGAAGAACTGCACAACACTTTTCAATAGAGAAAAGGCCACAAGAGTACCACACGATTGGGACATCTATAAATAAGGCTGAGCTAAGAAAATGTAGGGGCGACCTGAGAAAGACCCAGAACAACTCTTGGGTAGAATTCTGCAATTCTCCGAGGAGGATACATCTAAGGCCTCTAGGCTAAGGAAGACTCTGTCCTCGAGACCTATTACGGTGGGGTATATTTAATCAGAGAATGTATAGACACTGTCTAGTGAGAAAACACTAGAACTACTCGATACACATTTCCCGGGAAATTCTCCATAGTATAAGGTGCACCAGGAGATGTCGTCACTGGTACGCATTCGTCGGAGGCTATTAGGAAAATTGTGTCTGAGTAGAATATCCTTTGGGCTATAAGAAGTTTCGACTCCTTTAAGCCGCCAGGCCCTGATGATATATCACCAGTTGAATTACAAGATGTGTCTTGCATCAGAATGTCATATATACCTGTGGCATGGAGGGACACGAAGGTCATTTTCATTCCGAAAGCAGGAAAACCCTACCACACGAAGGCGAAAGATGCCTGTAGATCGCCTGTCGCGGCAGCAGCATGCATATAGTAAATGCAAATGGAGTTTCTAGGCATCATCTCTACCGTAAGAAAGTTTATTAAAAACTTACTTACTAAAAGATGAATTACGGCAGGCTAGGGATCTGTGGAACTAAAAAGATGGGTCAGCGGAGGAACTCCTCAAGGAGGTGTACTATTTTCTCTACTTTGGAATATAGCCATTAACAATATATTATTGTCTCGGGAAGAAAAATCCGACATTTTGGAAAGGGTAAGAAAAGCCACTTTTGCCTTATATACCTGCAAAAGAGCCTTTGGCAAAAGTTGGGGGCTTAGACCGCGTGTCATGCATTGGGTATATACTGCAGTTGTCAGACCTAAAATGCTATATGGTGTTATGGCGCTTCAAAAATCCACCTACTGTTCAATACTCTACTGAATGCAAAGGATGGCTTGTTTGTGCACCACAGCCGCACTGAGGTCGACACCATCTGATGCACTGAATATAATGCTATATCTTATTCCACTGTACATTGTGGTTACCCAAATTGCAGCGACCACTGCCGTGAGGTTAAGGGAGCTTTCTCATGGGTCATTTGGCGGCTACGGACACTGTGTTATCCTTGATACAATATCCGATGTTCCAGGCAGTGTGGTTTAGACAGCCAGGCAACCATTAAATCACTGGAGAACGTATTTCTGAACACAAAAACCGCCCTCGATTGTCGCAGATCTCCTACCGAGATGGCTGAACAGTTAAAAATGCACCTGTTCTGGGTGCCGGGTCATAGAGATATCCCAGGGAATTCTAAAGCAGACGAGCTTGCAAGAATAGGAACTACACTACACATTCCAGGGATACTGGAATCTGTGGGTATGGCTCTAGCGACTTATAAGCTAAGTTTTCAGGACCAGGCCCGAAGGACAACGAGTGATAGATGGGCACAAAGAGGAGGCTCTAAGCATTTCAAAACTATGTGGTCTAGTCTAGACTTGAAGAGGTCTAGCACTTTACTGTCATTGGCTAGAACAGATTTTTTCACAATAGTCCTCCAAATTAGATATCATTCGTTGAATTATGTGACTGATCTGCCAGAATAACGATATCATCTGCATATAGTAGTATTCTGATATTAGTATTATCAATATACCAGCCTTCATCTAGAGCATCGTGCATTAACGTATAATGCAAATAATAATGGCTACAATAGGCATACTTGCTAAACTTCAGATGTTGTTGGAAAATATTCAAAGCTCTTTTCCACTCCAATTAGCGGTCTTTGTTTTCTGGTAAATGTTTTTTTTTATCCAAACATATTTGGATGAAACGCCAATTTGGTGCAGTTTGAAAATCAATAAGCTTCTTGAAATTCTAATTCTATAGCAAACCCTGTCTGCTGAATATTAGTAGTTAATTTTGCTGATATTGTAGCAGTTTTTCTATTACAATATTACAGCAGTAGTACTGTTATTACAGCAGAAGTTCTGCAATTTTAGAGCAACAGGCTTACTGCTGAAAAGACTGCTGTATGCTGAAAATGACTGCTGCTTAATTATGAATGGCATGTTAGAAGCAACAAATTCAATACAAATGTGAATGTGTGTCTCATTGGATGTTCACCACCACCACTGAATGTATACATTCCATAATCATTGTTCTTTAAATTTAGATACAAATGGCCATGCCAGTCATATACACATTAGTAGAGCAATAACAAACAAGTAAAAAGACATTTAGTTTGGCCGGGCCGAACTTTGGATACCCACCAGCTCGGGTATATATGTAAACCCCCTTTCGTCACAATCCGATGAATCTTGGATATCTCATGCACCCAAATTCGGCACGGACATTGCGTGGTCTAATAAATATAAGTCACTGTTCAATTTTGTAGAATAAAATGTTCGTCTTTTTGGCAGCTTATCCAAATATAAACCGATCTGAATCATAAAGGACACCGATATTGAAAAGCCCAGCATAGGTCACTGAGTCAAATTTCAACGAAATCGGATAATAAATGTGCTCAAGAGTTCTTTCTATATGGCACCTATAGCTAAATCTGGACCGATGTGGACTAAATTAAACAATGATATAATAATAATCCTATTTTATAATAAGTTATATCTGGGCTGGTCTCGATCATATTTTATACAGGTCCCGAGAACTCACATACAAGTAAAATTTTCAGATAATAAATCAGCTTTTTATGGGATTAAGACCCTAAATTGGAAATATGGTCTGGTTTGATCCATATTTGGGGCGGATGTCGGGAGGTTTAAAACAACTCACTTTTTCAAATTTCAGCGAAATCGGATAACAAATAATGTTCTTATGGGCTTCAGACCCTTTACCGGAATGACTAAATGAATATACCCCCTATCCTACGGTATTGGGTATAAAAATGCGAGCGAGCTCAACCACGTTTCGAAATGTATACCAATGGATGGATCAGGTAGCTTCTTTATAGTAATATTCCACAAATTAAAATCATATCTTCCATCAAAATTACAAAAAACAAAAAAAATCTAAAAAAGCACCTAAAGAAATCAAAACAAGTAACAGGCAAACATACCAAGTAAAAGGGCATTAAGTTCGGCCGGGCCGAACTTTGGATACCCCCCACCTCTGGTATATATGTAAATCATATTTCGCCACAATCCGGTGAAAATCGGATAACTTAAGCTCCCAAATTCAGCATGGACATTGAGTGGTCTACTATATATATGTAACTATTCAATTTTGTAGAACAAAATATCTATCGGGAGATCAGTCTATATGACAGCTATACGTTGGAGCTTCTTCATTCATTCTGCCAACGCAACCGTTGTTTTTTTATTCACTCAACAATGCTAACGTCGTCATACAGATCATACACTTCGTGGTTAATACGACGCCGATACTCTTCACCAATGCAAAATGCTCCATACATTTTTCGAAAGGGTATCTTTGTGGTCAACAATCAAATGGTAGGCGTTGATTTGTCCTTCTCGGGTCTTTTCCAGGATGTGGCGCAGTGTGTATATCTGGTCTAGGGTGGATTGACCAGTTCTAAAGCCGCTTGGATAAGGCCCAATTTTCTCATTGAACTTAGGTTTTAATCTTTTGCACAGTACGCTCGAGAGTATCTTATATGCGATGGGGTAGAGACTTATTCCTCTATAGTTGAAACATTCCGTTCCCTCCGTCTCCTTTCTTGTGTACGAGACATAGTATGCTGAGGTTCCAATCATCGGGTATGAGTTCATCTAGCCAGACTGCGCAGACAAGCTGATGCATACGCCTTATTGGCCTTATCGCCTCCGGTCATAAATAGTTCAGCGAGCAACCCGCCGGCTCCTGCTGCCTTCATATTCTTCAGTCGGGTCCTGCTACTTGGACCTCATTCTGACTAGGAGGTAAACATTCTATACCATCATCAGGGATTGGTTCTGCGGTATCCTCTTCGCCGCCATCGTCGGACACTGGAAGTCGGGTTTAATGTTCTTTTTTAAAACGGCAGTTTTTGTCTGTGTGTTTCAGCAAACATAGGGCTGCTGTATTAGCAAACATTTCTTACTGCTATTTCATCTAACAAAATCTGCAGTATTGAGTACACAAGTCAGCTAAAAAAAAATATTATATTTGTTTAATGGTTGCCTGTTATTTGTTTTGATTACTTTAGTCATTTTTTAGAAATTTTGTTGGAAGAGATGATTTTAATTTGTGGAATATTGCTGTATAGAAGCTACCTGGTCCATCTATTGGTATACATTTCGAAATGTGGCCGAGATAGCTCGAACATTTTGTTATTCCTCTAATAATGTGCATATGACTGGCATGGCCTTTTGTATCTACATTCAAAGAAGAAAGGTTATGGAATGTAAACGTTCAGTAGTGATTATAAACATCCTCTGAGAAGTATATATACATTTGTATTTATTTTTTCTTCTTACATCCCTTCCATAATTAAACAGGAGTTATTTTCAGCAAACAACAGACTTTTCAGCAGTTAGCCTGCTGCTCCGAAATTTCAGAACTACTGCTGCAATAGCAGAACTACTGCTGCGATGGCAGAACTACCATTGCAATGGCAGAACTACTGCTACAATAGCAGCAAAATTAATTACTAATAGTCAGCAGACAGTGTTTGTTCAGCAAACTTTTTTATATGAGTGCACTCATTAATAGAATGCTCATGGGCAAATTTGAAATTGCATCTATAAGTCTGAATGACTACCCAAAAGCACCAAAAATATTGAACTCCCACTGCAAAAAGATGAATCTCCAATCAACATTTCCCGAAAAAAAAGCAGTGCTGTGAGCGTGCGATCAAAGTTATGCAAGACTTACACAACTTCTGCCGCAACAAGGATAACCTCCCACTAAGATTCATCCTCTCCAATGACAATATGAATATTTATGTAACTTCTTTGTGTGTTTGATGACCCCATGCAATGTTTCATACATATGGCTTTAAAGATTGCGTTCAACTATATTATAACTACTTTCAGTGACTTCAAAAAATAGCCCAAAATGCTGCAATAACAATTTAAAAATTCTTTTGAGTGTGTGTGTTTTTTTTTATACCCTCCACCATAGGATGGGGGTATACTAATTTTGTAATTCTCTCTGTAACACCTCGAAACATGCCTCTAAGACCCCATAAAGTACACATATTCTTGATCGTCGTGATATTTTAAGTCGAAATACCCATGTCCATCCGTCTGTCCGTCTGTCCGTCCGTCCGTCTTAATGTCGGCACGCTAACTTTTGAAAGATTAAAGCTAGCTGTTTGAAATTTTGCACAAATATTTCTTATAGGTGTAGGTCGGTTGGGATTGTAATGGGCCAAATCGGTCCATGTTTTGATATAGCTGCCATATAAACCGATCTTAGGTCTTGACTTCTTGAGCCTCTTGGGGGCGCAATTCTCCTCCAATTTGACTAAAATTTTGCACGTAGTGTTTTGATATCACTTCTAATAACTGTACTAAGTATGGTCAAAATCGGTTCATAGCCTGATGTAGCTGCCATATAAACCAGTCTTGGGTCTTAACTTCTTGAGCTCTTAGCGCAATTCTTATCCAATTTGGCTCTAATTTTGTATAACGTGTTTTATTATGACTTCCAACAAGTGTGATGAGTTTAATCAAAATCAATTTATAACCTGATATAGATGCCATATAAACCGATCTTGGGTCTTGACTTCTTGAGCTTTTAGAAGGCGCAATTCTTTTCCAATTTGGCTGTAATTTTGCACGTGGTGTTTTGGTATCACTTCCAATGTTTGTGCAAAGTATGGTACAAATCGGTTTATAACCTGGTATAGGTGCCATATAAAACGATCTGGGATCTTAACATCTTGAGACGCCAGAGGGCGCAATTATCATCCAATTTGGCTAACATTTTGCGTGAGGTGTTTTGATATGACTTCCAAAAACTGTGATGTGTATGGGGCAAATCGGTGCATGACCTGATAAAGCTGCCATATAAACCGATCTGGCATCTTGACTTCTTGAGCATCTAGAGAGAGCAATTCTCATCGGATTTAGCACAAATTTTGTACAGAGGCTTCTCCCATGGCCATCAATATACGTGTGCAATTTGGTCTAAATCGATCTATACATCTCCCATATAAACCGATCTCCCGATTTTGCTTCTTGAGCCCCTACAATGGGCAATTCTTATACGAATGGACTGAAATATTACACAATGTTCTGCATTCAATTCATTTCTGGTCCGCATCGGACTATAACTTGATATAGCTCCAAAAGCATAATAGTCCCTATTCATTATTATTTGTTTGCCTAAAAAGAGATACTGCGCAAAGAACTCGACAAATGCGATCCATGGTGGAGGGTATATAAGATTCGGCCCGGCCGAACTTAGCATGCTCTTACTTGTTTTTTATCGAATCACCTTATGAGTCAGATTTTATATAACCATGAATAAAAGGTCATCCAAATACGAATCTGGGATATAAGGTTGTAAAAAAGTCATCACCCTTATGCACATATAATTTTTTGACTGGGGTATAATTTTAACAACAAATATTTACGGTTGTGGATTAAAACTTAAAAAATTTTTGAAGCAGGCTAAAGCCTCAAGAAATTTCAACCAGGATGCGAATTTTTCGATTTTTTCTCATTCGAGACGAGCTCAATGATAGGTGCAAAATGATGGGGTATCGCCCTCAAGTGTTTTCACTTCTACTTCCCTGTTATGGTTTTTGTTGACATATCCACACGCCTGGGTTCTAATCGCGCCTCGAACATAAAAAAATGTTCAAAGTTGGTTACTCCGTCACCATCTAAAAATTCGATTCGAAGTGTCGCTCAGCGGCCCACCATTGAATCTCGGCGAAAAATGGTTTGATCATTGAGCTAAAACTTTTATAGGACTATGGTCATTGATGTGAGCGAAGTACCTCCTGTCCCTTAAGGATTGTTTGGAGGAAATTTTCAAAAATATTTTAAATAAGAGGCTTCCCGTGTTAAAAAGCGACAGGATATTTGTGACTTCGAAAGAAAACCTCAAATTTAAAACAGGGTCAATACATAAGAATGCAAACAGCGTCCACTTAGAGCCTTTTCTCGTTAGGCACTAGGTGGTATCACGTCACTAGTTACGATCCATAAAATAATAAATCGAAAAGTATATACAAATAATTTGTTCCCATATGGCTCGACATATGCCTTTGTCCAACTCATGCAGAAACTGTCTTAGTCAAAAAATCTACCGCAGAGGGGAAGTGGTTGGAGGGTTTGTTGTATTTTGCAGTCTGCTTCAATTTTCTTTCAATAAGTATGCAATTTTGGAATATATATGGCAGTTTTCTACCAATTACATAGTTGACCCACCCGAGTGTCGACCTGCGCTCGTTAAATATTGTATTGTGAATTTCAAGAAAAATAAATTAAATGATTTCATTCGAAATAATTATTTTAAAATGTAAATTAAACAGGGTGACCATTTCGGCCTTTTTAAAAGTTTATCAGACTAACAAGCAAAACATGTTATTAAAAGACAATTTTTAATTTTTAGATTGAATTTAAATAGAAAACTCTTTTTATTTAAATTCAATCTTTAGAAAAAACATCATTAAAATGTTGTTTTTCGGAACAAGTGTCTTTGAAGTAAAATCTTTACTTTTTTGGTTTGTTAGGCTCGAGGTCATGACAATTATTGAATTATTGAACAATTAAAAAGGCAATAAGTTCGGCCGGGCCGAACTTTGGATACCCACCACCTAGGGTATATATGTAAACCATCTATCATCAAAATCCGATAAAAATTACGTACCTTATGTCCCAAAGCAGTTATATCGAAATATGTTCCGATTTGGACCAACTACTTATAAGTACAAGTCATTGTTCAATGGCGTATAACAAAATATTGGTCTTTTTAGCAGCTATATCTAAAAATAAACCGATCTGAACTATATACGACACGGATGCCAAAAAGCCTAATATAAGTCACTGTGTCAAATTTCAGTGAAATCGGATTATAAACGCGCCCTTTATGGGGCCAAGAATTTAAATCGAGATATCTGCCTACATGGCAGCTATATCCAAATCTGGACAGATCTGGACCAAATTGGCTAAGGATGTAGAAGGGCTTAACACAACTAACTTTCCCAAATTTCAGCAAAATCGGATAATAAATATGGCTTTTATGGGCTCAAAACCTTAAATCGGAGGTTCTTTTATATGACAAATCTGAACCGATCTGGACCAAATTGGTGAACGATGTCGAAAGGCCTAACACAACTTACTGTCCTAAATTTCACCAAAATCGGATAATAAATGTGGATTTTATGGGCCTAAGACCCTAAATCTGAGGATCGGCCTATATGGCAGCTACATCCAAATCTGGACCGATCTGAGCCAAATTGAAGAAAGATGTCGAAGGGCCAAATTTCAGCAAAATTGGACAATAAATGTGGCTTTTATGGGCTTAAGACCCTAAATCGGCCGATCGGTCTATATGGGGGCTATATCAAGATATAGTTCGATATAGCCCATCTTCGAACTTAACCTGATTGTAGACAAAAAAAGAATCAGTGCAAAGTTTCAGCTGAATGTCTTCATTTTTAAAGACTGCAGCGTGATTTCAACAGACAGGCGGACAGACGGACGGACATGTCTAGATCGTCTTAGATTTTTACGCTGATCAAGAATATAAAGGGTGATTTTTTTGAGGTTAGGATTTTCATGCATTAGTATTTGACAGATCACGTGGGATTTCAGACATGGTGTCAAAGAGAAAGATGCTCAGTATGCTTTGACATTTCATCATGAATAGACTTACTAACGAGCAACGCTTGCAAATCATTGAATTTTATTACCAAAATCAGTGTTCGGTTCGAAATGTGTTCAAATTTTGACAAATTTTGTTCAGCGATGAGGCTCATTTCTGGTTGAATGGCTACGTAAATAAGCAAAATTGCCGCATTTGGAGTGAAGAGCAACCAGAAGCCGTTCAAGAACTGCCCATGCATCCCGAAAAATGCACTGTTTGGTGTGGTTTGTACGCTGGTGGAATCATTGGACCGTATTTTTTCAAAGATGCTGTTGGACGCAACGTTACGGTGAATGAACACATTTCGAACCGAACACTGATTTTGGTAATAAAATTCAATGATTTGCAAGCGTTGCTCGTTAGTAAGTCTATTCATGATGAAATGTCAAAGCATACTGAGCATCTTTCTCTTTGACACCATGTCTGAAATCCCACGTGATCTGTCAAATACTAATGCATGAAAATCCTAACCTCAAAAAAATCACCCTTTATATACTTTATAGGGTCGGAAATGGAAATTTCGATGTGTTGCAAACGGAATGACAGAATGAATATACCCCCATCCTTCGGTGGTGGGTATAAAAACTGGTGTTTGTGTTTTTGGTAATTGTTTTATTGTTGAAAAATCCAATATATCGAAAACCACCGGTTTTTTTTCATTAGATAATTTTAAATGCAATACATTTCTTTTGACAAAGTAAATCTTAATCTTTGTATAGAAAAAAATGCATTTTCTTATTGGAATTGTGTCCTGATTAGACCAATGGGTTTGGCTTTTGTGTCGATTTAAAATAGAAAAGCAAAATAAAAAGACTTATGAAACAAGTTGCACCGAAATGTAGTATCGAAAAATTCATTGAGTAGACGAGATAAGTCCAAAACTGGACTAAAGTTCCTCTTCAAAGGATTTGTCAACGATATTAAGTCTTCAGAAAAAAAAAGTTCATTTAAATTTAAAAGAATTTTTTTTTTAATTTTATCTTTAGCAAAATTTTTATAAACATTTGGTATTACAAAAAAAATATTAAAAATGTTGTCTTTAGAATAAATTATAATGAAATAATTTTGAGGGGGTCCAGCCCTATTTGAAGTCGTTTTAAAAAAATTTTGTTAAGGTAGGAATTTTATTACATTTTTGTCTTTATGAAAAATAATTTGGGACGGTCCCGACCTGAGTAAAATTTTGTCTTTATAGAATTCTAGCTGGACAGGGCCCGCACCGCTGCGCCTTACTTCACTCTCTTATTTTGTCTGAGCCCTATATATTAGCACTGTCAGGAAAAAAAGTCATGTTTGGTGGTGATGGTATGGCGTTTTAGATATTTCGCCGCGATGTGGATATCATATTGGTACTCTACTCCCAAATTTCTTACATTAAAGCCTTATATTGCTATGGTCGGTGAATATGTCCGGTAAAAGGATGTTTCGTGATTCGTGCTCTAGTCTCAAATACCTTTCATTTGAGCCTAATATTGCCATTATTAGTCTATATTTCTCTATTTAGACGTCCCACCTTAAATAAGAATATCAAATTTTTGTTTTCGCGTTATTATAAACAAACTAAATTTTGCGTAAATCGATGCACCCATCTCCGAGATCTTGTGTTTTGGTGTGGATTGGAATAGCCAATCGCTTTGCCAGGAAAGTGGATATCAGAATCATACTCTACTTCCAAAAATACATTTGAGCTACATATTGCTATAGTCGGTATATATGTGTGGTTCAGGGGGGGCTTTATGAGATGAGTCGTCGCTGAAACACTTGGCCGTAAAACAGATATTAGATTTGAGCGCCTTTTCGCCATAACCTACAAATATGTCCATAGGAGGCAAACATTGCCGGTTTGAGGGGAGTTTAGGGGACGGACCCTGAAGTGATATTATTTTGTTCGAAGGTGGTGATCAAGATATTCAGGGCTACAGGTCTCGTTCAGGTCCACACTAATAAATTTTTTTTGTAATGTTTATCTACATTTAAAATCATATTTCAAAGCTACCATTTGGGATACCACATTTTTAAAGATCCGTATAGTCTCCTGTGCCTATCCCAATTTGAGGGTAAAAAATGTACACCCCTATCAAAGAACTTTTATTGCTGTTCTATTCTATCCTGATCGGCCTTCATTTATTATTTTTCCCTACACCACTATTGTGGGTATTATAACTTTGTGCAGTTCTTTGTTTGATTTGGAAAAAATTCTGACCAGACTTAGATATAGCTCCCATTTATATATTTCATCCGATATGGCCTATTTAGGCTGTAGAAGCCACAATTTTAGTCCGATCTTTACAAAATTTTATACGAAATGTTTTATTTGACGTTCTAATATGTGTGCACAATTTCATAAAAATCGGTTCCAATTTAGATATATCTCCCATATATATCTTTCGTCCGATATGGCCTTTTAAGACTATAGAAGCTGAAATTTTGGTATGATATTTATAAAATTTAGTGTGAGGTGTTCGATTTGACGGTTTAGTTCGTGTGCTAAATTTTATCAAAGTCCGTCTAGATTAAGATATATGTAACTTCCATATATATATATATCATATGATATTGCCTTTAACGCTCTAGTAGCCTCAATTTAAGTCCTATCGTAAGAATATCTTACAAGGATCAATTCAATATGTCAATAGGTATGTAAAATTAAAATCTGACTATATTTCAACATAGATTCCATGCATTAAAAGTAGTACGAAGACACGGTGGTGTAGGGTATTATATAGTCGGTGCTGCTTTTTATTGGGAGTAGACCGTCGGTCCCCCCGATGCTATGACCCAAAAGACGAGATCTACATGTCCGGCTGACCGGTAGAACGTAACTTAAACACATGAATCCTTATATCAAGATAAATTTCGAATTCTAATGTCATAGACCTTTCCTTAAATTCCCATATTATCCCGAACAACACGTTCTATTGAAGGGTATTTAGTGGGTGAGCCGATCCCAGACTCGGTCCCAAATGTATATATCAGTTTCTTTGTCATTTCTCAAAGATCTTTCATTTTACACACACTTTTTGACGTTGGACATTCAAACCGTTTTGGGGGTTTTTGGGGTTGGAGAAGCCCCGTAGTTGCCTTGCATCAAATTCTTATTACAGATGTACACTCAACTTCTAAACATCTTTCCTTTGATACCCATATTGTCCCAACCGGTCAATATGCCCTGTTGAGGGGTTTTTGGGGGGTGGGAGCGCCTCAAAAATCAAGGAATACATTTTTATATTAGCTTTTTACTATACTTTATAATACCTTCTATTTGATATCCATATTGTCCCAATCGGTTAGGATGATGTCCTGCTGGGATTTTTGGGGGATGGGGAAGCCCCTCGGACCCCAAGGAATAAATTTTTAAGTCAGATTTGTATTCTATTTTGCCCAATTGCCCTATTGCCCAAAATGGTAAAAGTGTCCTGTTGTGTGATGTTTTTGGGGGCGAAACTTAGGCTGCGATTTTTATGCCATGTACGTCCTCTACTCATAAATACTTTTCATTTGATACCCATATTTTCCCAATCGGTAAATATATGGGTTTTGGGGGGTGGGGAGGGGTGGGCGCCTCAGACACCAAAAAATAAACTTTTTATTTCAGATTTGTGTTCTACTTTTAAGTACCTTTCATTTGACACCCATATTGCCCAAAGCGGTGAAAGAGTCCTGTTGGGCGGTATATTTGGAGGTGGGGGACCCCCCCGAACACTTAGGATGAAATTTGTACACCAAGTTCGTACTCTACTCTTTAATATTTCTAGTTTGATACCCATATTGTCCCCATCGGTAAACATGTCTTTTCGGGTAGGATGGGGCGTCCCCCCAGGTTATTTGACCCCAAAATTTTATACCAATTTCTTGTTTTCAGATACCATAAGGCGGCATACAAAATTTCGCTTAAATCGGAGCACTCATCTCCGAAATCTGGCGTTTATGAAAATTGGGGTAAGGGGGAGGGTGCGTCTCCCCTTCAGATATCAAAAAATGTAGTACCCTATTTGCACCGGGGGCTCAAACTCTTCCATCTGTGAATCTGTGAATTTCATAAAAATCGGTTCAGCCGTTTTTGAGTCTATACGGAACAGACAAACAAACTAACAAACCCCCTAAATCGGACATATTTACCGACCATAGCAATATGGGACTCAAATGAAATGTATCTGTGAATAAAATACGAATCTGATATGCAAATTTAGGACAAAGTTTCTGGGGGTCCATCCCTTCCTCAAAATACTCCCCAAACAGGACTTATTTACTGATCAAAGCAAGATGGTGCTTAAATAAAAGGTATTTGAGTGTAGAATACGAATCTAATATCCAGATGTGGGACCAAGTGTTTAGGGGGCCGCCCATCCCCGAGATCATACCCCAAACCCCAAAGAAGACAAATTTACGACCAAAGCAATATGGGGCTCAAATGAAAGGTCTTTGGAAGTAAAGCACGAAACTGATATCGATGTTCGGGAAAAGTGTCTATGACGCCACCTCACCCCCATAACACCACCCAAATAGGAAGTATTTGCTGACCATTGCAATATGAGGCTCAAATAAGAGGTATTTTAGAGTAGAACACGAATCTGATATATATTTTCAAAGCCAACTCACGGAGTGGCTCCCCATCCCCCAAAGCACCCACCAAACTGGTCATGTTTGCCGACTATGAAAAAATGGAACCCAAACGAAAGGTATTTGAGAGTAGACCACGAATATCAGATTAGGGATCAACTGTCTAGGGGACGTCCCACCACCATAACAACCCCCAAATCGGACGTATGTGCTCACCAAGACAATTTGGGTCTTCAAGACAGTGGAGCTCGATATTTATAGATTTAGGGCCCATACCCCAAACCGGACATATCTGCTGGCTTTTGCAATAAGGGTATGGTATCCAATTGATATCCAATTTTGAAGTCAATGCCAATATGTAGTTCATATAAATGATATATGGATATATGAGAATAGAGCACGTTGCTGATATATTTTCCGGGCTTAGTGTTTGGGGGACCACTCCAGTCCTCAAAACACCCCTAAATCTGGTAAATTTACCGACTATGTCAATGTGGGGCTTAAATGAAAGTTATTGGGGAGTAGAGCAAGAATTGATACTCACTTTCGCGACCAATTTTCTAGTCTACCCCTTTCCCAAAATACCCCACAAACAGCAAATTTTTACTGACCAGAGCAATATGGGGCTCAAATAAAGCTATTTGGGAGTAGAACACGAATTTGATATCCAAATGTAGGACCATGTATTTAGGGCATCACCCCTTCCCCAAACAACTCCCAAAAGGTAAACCTTTTTTGACCATGCCAATATGTGGTTCAAATGAAAGGTATTTGAGTTTAGAAAACGAATTTGATAAACAATCTTGGGCCATATGCTTGGGCAACGCCTCATCCTGTAAACTCTCTTCAAAACCAATAGCAATATGGGGTTTAAAAAATGGTATTTAAGAGAAGAGCACGATGCTGACATTTTTTCAAAACCAAATGTCTGGGGGACCACCTTACCCCCGAAAGCACCCCTAAGTCAGACATCATGAGAATATCGGGCTGACATAAAGTATTTTAAGAACGGAGTACACCTTACATCCAAACTTAAATTCGTAGACCAATAAAGATCATATGGGATTCAGATAAAGACACTTATATTGTTAAACTGTTTGTCAAGTGATATACTATATTCGTAGCATGGTATTTTACTAAAAGCTCTTTAATAGTCGAAAATAAATATTGCAAGGAAAATTTTGTTCCATATAAAGTAAAAGAAGGCGCAGCGGAGCGGGCCCGGTCCAGTTAGTTTAGAATAAATTGAATTAAATTTTTTTCCGAGGGGGTTTAACTAAATCGGAACCGATTTCTATAAATTCACCAGAAATATCGGGAGTCATAAGAGAATCTTTTGTGCCAAATTTCGTGAGAATCGGCAAGTAATTGACCAAATTATTGTTGCCATATTACAAGAAGTAAACTTTCAACGTGTGCCTATGTATTGCAGCATACACATTTATAGGAGTGCCATCCGTTCATTCATCTGTTTTTGCGCTATTTTTTATTTTGGTATTTGTCAAGCTTTATTTTGCTTTCTATTCTAAATAGAAGCAAAATCAAAGCCTATTGGTTTCAACTGGACAAAAAAAAATCATTTTGTATAAATTTTGTATACTTACCACAATATGATGGGGGTAACACCATGAAATATTCGTCTAAGACCCATAAAGTATATAAATTGTTGATCGTCTCGACGTTCTGAGTCGACTTAGCCATGTCCGTCCGTCTGTCGAAATCACGATAGCGGTCGAACGCGTAAAGCTATTCGCCTGAAATTTGCACAGACACTTACTATTGATGTAGTTCGTGGGAGATTGAAAATGGGTTGTATAGGTGCAAATTTATATAAAACTCTCATATAAACCGATCTCCCGATTTGACTTCTTGAGCCGAGTACGGTCTAAATCGGTCTATAACCTCATATAGCTCACATATAAACCGATCTCCCGATTTGACTTCTTGAGCCCCTGGCGAAACATTTTTCGAATTGTAATTCTTCGAGCCTTCGCCCGTTCGTTATGTGTATGGTTTAAATAGGAGTCAGCATGTTTCGAAATATGTAGACTCTCTATTTGGACTTAGTTTCGACAATCTTCTAAATACCAGATCATTAATAGTTTTACATACGATTATTGTGGAAATTATGGAATAAAATTATTGTGGAAGCAGAATCCATGGTAGTGGGCTCCCAAGATTTGACCCGGCCAAACTTAGCATGATTTTACATGTTTTTAAATGTTATGATTTACTTTTGAAAAATTTCTGAGAAAACTGTTTGGGCGTTTTTAAATTCATTCATTTGTTTAAAAGTTATATCGGTTAGAAAATTAAAGGGTGATTTTTTTGAGGTTAGGATTTTCATGCATTAGTATTTGACAGATCACGTGGGATTTCAGACATGGTGTCAAAGAGAAAGATGCTCAGTATGCTTTGACATTTCATCATGAATAGACTTACTAACGAGCAACGCTTGCAAATCATTGAATTTTATTACCAAAATCAGTGTTCGGTTCGAAATGTGTTCATTCACCGTAACGTTGCGTCCAACAGCATCTTTGAAAAAATACGGTCCAATGATTCCACCAGCGTACAAACCACACCAAACAGTGCATTTTTCGGGATGCATGGGCAGTTCTTGAACGGCTTCTGGTTGCTCTTCACTCCAAATGCGGCAATTTTGCTTATTTACGTAGCCATTCAACCAGAAATGAGCCTCATTGCTGAACAAAATTTGTCAAAATTTGAACACATTTCGAACCGAACACTGATTTTGGTAATAAAATTCAATGATTTGCAAGCGTTGCTCGTTAGTAAGTCTATTCATGATGAAATGTCAAAGCATACTGAGCATCTTTCTCTTTGACACCATGTCTGAAATCCCACGTGATCTGTCAAATACTAATGCATGAAAATCCTAACCTCAAAAAAATCACCCTTTATTATTGCTAAAAAGCTTGAATCCTGACAGTATGGCAACCCTGAATTACACCGACCTAGAATTACGAATGCACTAAAAACTGCCAAAAAAGACAACTTTTTTTTTTCAGAAAACGCCTTATATATCGTTATGAAGTAATTATTGTTTTGACTTAAATAAACTGACTAATAGTAATCGACTAACTAACTAAATTTTCCATAGACATTCCATTAAGGAACAATAGAGAGTCCTCTCATATCAATGAGTGCAGTCCGATTAAAGTTGTAAGCTCAATGGTAAGGGACCTCTTGTTTAAGGCTAGACCGAACGCCGCATAGCGGCACCACTTGCTAGAGAAGTTTTAACAAGGCAAGCTACCCCACAAGTGTAGCCAACGGCATCATAGGCGGACTTGCTAACCTCTGCGACTCGGTGGCCTCCTGTGACTGGATGTGGTCAATTAAAGTGAAATCCAAGTTGTAACCCGTATTAAAAAATAAAGAGGAAATTGACTTTTTCCATCACAATTACAGAGCTAGCACTAACATCTAATTTTAGTCCTACCCCTTGACTATCGGCTTCAAGGACGTTAAAGTTCTTTAGTTTTTGTACTTAAATTCTTTCATCGATTCGAATTTGATAATATCTACAGAACGGCAAACACAAATGCTGTATGAGTATTTGCAGTACAAGATGGACAAACGAAAATTGGAGGTACTCTCTTAATGCGCCTCTATGTGTCTCATCAGATGAGCGTATGCCAACAACGGCATATCGATGTCTGCAAGAATGCCATTGTTTTGTCTATCTCGTAGTCTTTGCACTTGGTTTGTTTGTAACTGAACTACCAACTCAAACATACGCTAACAAAAAACTACACACAAACTAACTTTGCTAAAATTCTTGCACACGACATTTTCCGATACTTTTATATGACATATCTACTTGGAAAATAATACAAGCGCGTGTGTATGTGTTTGGACATCGTATCTTGATGTCCCACTTTGGAGGTTTTGTTGTAGTCAAAACATTAGTTATGGTCTTTCTTATAATAACAATAAAAATTCCCTCGACACTACTTATGAGGTCAGATTTTGAGGTTTCCTTCTTCCCCATGTCAACAATGATTTGCCTCTGTTGGTAGCTGTTATTGGCAGATACAAGTTCGAATACATTTGCTATCTCTAAGTATACTCACGCATACAACCCCCAATCGCACATGAGAATACACTCATTCCTACCTAAAATGTTTAAATGTTGTTTTGTTCAAATTCATTTATGTCTTGCCGCTTTTCCCCTCAAATCGCATTAACTTAATTTGATGTTATTTTGAAAACTGGGAAATTGGTAAATTGTTCATCTCTGGAAAATAACCACTTACACACACGTCGCCCTCAAAACTTTCCAAGGGCATCTAAGACACATTACCATAAATGTTTTGCTGATTTTTCCATGTGAACGATTGGCCTCAATGCAATTTACTAAAATTGCCTAAATATCCATCAATTGGGGACAATTGTAAGCTTTTCCGAAATTAAAAAAGAAAAACGCCTGGCTGATCTTTACAGATATTTTGGAGTTGTCCAACTTAACACGATTTTACTTGTATTATTATTAAATTTCTTATTATTTCGCCGAGATTCTATACAGATCTATCTGAAAAGGGATTTTGACTGGTTACTGCTTAGGTATTAAACTATTAGTTATGCATTGGCAGTATGTTGCACACCCAGAGAAATTTGTTAGTAAAAACATAAAAAAAGGTTTGCTGAAACAACAGAAAGTCTCCTTTTTATTGTCGAGTCCGAACGGCGTGCCGCAGAGCGACACCCCTTTGGGGAGAAATTCTTATATGGCAAAGTACATCTCAAATGTCGCCAGCATTTTAATGGGATAACTACCGCTGGAAATATTCGAACCCAAGTGTTGAGCGTCATATGCGGACATGCTAACCTCTGCGCTATTCATGCAAATAAACAAAATATGTAGAATGACCTAAAATGGCTTTAGAGTAAAATTCAAATGTCATATAAATATTTAGGCCAAGTGGTTGACCGCCCCCTCCAAAAAAGGACATGTTGGTCTGGCGGGACAATATGGCAATCAAATGAAAGTTGTTTGTATTATAACAATGTATCTGGGTGGCCACTCACACTCAATACACCCTTCAGCGGGCATGTAGACACATCGCAATGATATAGGATGGCAGTAGAGTGGAAATTTTATATCTTTAAATTCATACAGATTATGCAGGTTGGAAGGAGTGATAGGCTACATATTTTTTTTAAATCGGGAGTTACGTGTGCCATCAATTCAATGAATGATAATAAATCAGTAGGTCCCGACAACATACCAGCCGAAATACTTAAACTCATAGATGAGAACAACATAAAACTATTCAACTATATCTTCGACACTGGCCAATATCCAACAGTCTGGTTGAGATTGACGTAGAACTCTTTCTAAATTGATTTTAGGATAATGGTAATTTCCTTTTACCATATAGAATAAGAGTTTTCCATAAATGAGCCGCTCGGATTATGAAAGATATCTGCAAAATCAGTGAACAGTATTGAGGTATTTTCGGTGCCATATATGGTGAGAGCCGGACGCGAGGACTTTGTATATTAAAAGAAGTACTGTAAGATTTATAAGGTTTTGGAAAGAGCAACCCAAAAATTGAATAACGTATGAATTAACATGATCACTCCACCGCAAACCGAAGACATACCGAATAATTCTATTGTATTAAATGATATTCTAAGGCGGTCAGGTGTACCAACTGCTGCACCGGAATATGCTTCCACCCTATGCAGTATATTTGGCAATAAAAGACACATACCAACTACCTTTCTTACCTCAATAGGAAGAGAAACATCCATGCTATGCAACGGAAATTGTAAGTGAGCCATCTCAGACGTTATGCTACAAACAAGCTCATCAATTTAAAAGCCTAAAAAACCACCCTCTGAATAGGAACACCATCCAGAAAAAATTTAAGTGAATAATTAGAATTCATGTCAAAAATTATCGCATAGTTCTGTTTTTTTTTTCTCATTATATTTACAATGTTAAAACATCATTTGTATAAAGAGAAAACAACAAGGGGCCCTTTTGGAACTCCATGATACACACCACGCATATTCGAGCTTAATCTATTAAATTTTACAAATTGCGACCTTTTTAAAAGAAAAGATCTAAGCAAAAACAAGTAATAGTTCGATTCGGACCATAAGTGAATTAAATATTGAAGAAAATAGTTTTAGTAATTGTGTAATATTTCAGTCCATTCGGATAAGAATTGCGCCTTGTAGGGACTCAAGAAGCATAATCGGGAGATTGGTTCATGTAGGAGATGTGTCCGGCTTTACATCGATTAAGACCATATTGGACATGTATGTTGAAGGTCATGGGCGAAGTCGTTGTGCAAAATTTCAGCCAAATCGGATAAGAATTGCGACCTATAGAGGCTTAAGAAGTCAACGTCCCAGATCGGATTATATGGCAGGTGTATCAGGCTATGGACCGATTTAAACCATACTTGACACAGTTGTTGCAAGTAATAACAAACAAGTTCATGCTAAATTTCAGCCAAATCAGATGAGATTTTCGCCCTTTGTGGCTCCAGAATTCGAGATCCCAGATCAGATTATTTGGCAGCTATATCAGGTTATGAACCGATTTAAACCATACTTAGCACAGTTGTTAAAAGTGGTGCCAAAACACAACGTGCAATTTTTCAGCCATATCGGATAAGAATTGCGCCCTTTAGATTCTCGAGAAGTCAATACCCCTGATCGGTTTATATGGCAGCCATATCAAAACGTGGAGCGATTTGGCCCATTTACAATATCAACCGACCTACATTAATAAGATATATTTGTGCAAAGTTTCTATTGTCTACCTTTACTCCTTCTAAAGTAAGCGTGTTTTCGACAGACGGACGGACCGGTGGACATGGGTAGATCAACTTAAAATGTCATGACGATCAAGAATATATAGGTCTTAGACTCATATTTCGAGGTGTTACAAACGGAATGATAAAATTAGTATACCCCCCATTCTATGGTAGAGGGTATAACAAGAAGACGATAAAATTTGTATAATTTATTAAGAAGAACTGAATGACTTATGGAGTCTTAACCCCGACTGGAGTCCAAGCTCACTAAAGCAACTATTTCTTTCCGATCTATTGATCTTCTAATCTCGTCAACCATTAACGTAGTCGTACTGTAACCTTTTCGAAATCCAGGTTGAAATTGTAACAATAACTGGTTGTCCTCCACGTATGAGGTCATCTGGTTGTTCATAAGGAACTGAAACACCTTGGAAGGAGTTGGAAGGATATTATAGGGGGAAAATTGGATATGGTATGAGGAAATTTCATCTTTGGTATCGGCATAACCGTTGCATGAGACCATATCTGCGCAAAGCTAGGTGTAGGTATAATGGTGTTAAATATATATAAACCAATAATTTTTATAAACTTTGGAAGTATTCCATCGCATCCAACAGCATTTGAGTTAATTCCGCATATAGCAATCCAAATTTCCCCAATATCATCGTTTCTCAAGTAAAACCTATCTTCATCTCCTGAGTCGTTGCGATAAAATCGTATATGTGGCTAGTTAAATATCTACGTAAAATAAATAAACTATTACATTCATTAAAATTTATGCCTGAAAGGTAGGATAGTGATTTATCCATGTAACCCAGATTCCGGAGTTCGCCCCACATAGCCTTCGAAGAAACAGCAGAAAAGAATCTTCTACAATGTGCAGCCCGCCTTCTCTTTATGACATTCTTTGCACGGCTTCGATATTTACAAAATGTTTTCCAATTAAAATCATTGCATTCCTCAATGAACGCCATATAAGCTAAATCGCGCAAATGGAGAACAGCTACTATATGCGGATACCTCTCAATAGGAATATGGCGATCAAATAATGTCGACACAATGCCGATAAATTTATTCAATTGAGTGTTAGAGCCATTCGTACAGAAAATTGCATTAAGTCCTGAATCTCGAAGGTCCACAAACCACCTTTCTTTATCAAGTCTACAATAGTACCTTGTCTCTTTGGACATGGGAGAATTGTACTTTCTGAATTTATAAGAGATATAGATTACCGAATAGTGGGATTTTAATGTTGGGAACAAAAATTGACCACTTGCTTCAACTAAACTACTGTCACTAACCAAAAAATAATCTATTAATGATCCCCCGTTTATGTTGGGGCAATATGCGTTGGTATGATTTCATGGCCAAAAGATTCTGCAAATTGGTTCATGTCTTGTATCTCTCAAATAGGTTAACATTGAAGTCGGCAAAAATAACGGAATTGCCGTATCTTGACGAAAGTTGAGCAATTACACCTTTCCAACTAGAAAAACCAACATGGGATAGGTAAACTTTTCCTGCTAATACTTTCATGCAATCATCTGCAAGCCTGTATACAACCTTAGAACTAAGCGACTTTTGGACATAAGCACATACTCCGCCACAAGGAGTCATTATCCTGTCAATTCTAAATAGGTCATATTCACATATGGCCACAGTCTCGTCTTTACCACAGTCTCATCTCTTAGCCGCGTCTCAGACGCCGCGATAACATCCAATATAATGTTCGCAAAAACATTTCTTATTTATGTTTATCAGTGGGAAGAATGTCTACCCCAATATTCCACTTAAAGTATCTGATATTGAAATTGAGCGAGTGAAAACCTTTAAATACCTGGAAGTTGTTATCACATATCAATGATACATTTGAAAAGAATTTAGAACCCGGATCGAAATGGCAAGGAACGATTTACTCAAAAACATGAAAGTGGTCTGTTATATGGAATAGAAGTTTCAAAAGACTTCTTTGCTGGAGCTTCTTCATCCATTCTGACAACATGACCTAGCCAACATAGCCGTTGTATTTTGATGCGTGTAACTATGCTATCGTCGTCATACAGCTCGTGGTTCATACGTCGCCTATATTCTCCATTAACGCAAACTGGTCCATATATTTTACGAAGAATCTTTCTCTCAAATACTCCAAGCACTGCCTCATCTGCTTTCACAAGTATCCATACCTCAGAACCATATAACAGCACGGGTAGTATCAGTGTCTTGTATAGTGTAATCTTCGTCTGTCGAGAGGTGGCCTTGTTTCTAAACTGCTTACTTAGTCCAAAGTAGCATCTGTTTGCCAGTATTATTTTTCGCTTAATCTCAAAACTGGTGTCATTCGTTTTGGTTACGGCGATGCCAAGGTAAATAAAGTTACTGACTGGCTCAAAGTTGTGGTTCCCAACTTTCTCCATTTTCTTTATCTGCTTGGTTGTTCAAGGTGTTTTGGGAGTTGAAACCATCCATTTCGTTTTATCGCCATAGTGCGACTTTTCCAAAATGTTCCTAATAAGTGTTAAATGTTTTCTAGAATCGAAAACACCATAAAGGACTTTGATAGTTAGGTAAGAATCATTCTCCCATATTTGGGATAACGTCAATCCAATAAGGTCCTGTTGGACTTTAACACTTTTGTATCAGATATATAATGATATGATATAGAATGAATAAACGACACATACAATAAAAAAACAGCTTCATAACATTTAGGTTAGGTTAGTTTTAAGTGGCAGTCTGCCATCAGACTCAGACATTTTAGTCCATTGTGATACCACAGGAACAAAAGAAGGAAGATGCCTTCTATTTCTTACCGTTGAACCATCCAGATCGCTTTAAATAGCCCAACAACTTCTCAAAGAAATGAGAACCTTAAGTGGAACTCCTTCTGAATGCACTGGAAGGGACACACACACAGGAGGTGTTTTATAGTCTAATCTTCTTTGATGTCCTCAAAGCTTCTGAAAAAGTCGTTGCTGGCAACCTTCAATCTGTCATGACGGACACATTGACTGAGACGTCTGTTCTAGCCAGTGACAGCAAAGCGGTAGACCTCTTCTAGATTTGGCCACATAGTTTTGGAATGCTCACAGCCCCCTCTTTGTGACCATCTATCTTTCGTAGTCCCTCGGGCATGGCCCTGAAAACTTAGCTAACTTGTCGCTAGAGGTATCCATGAAATGTGTAGGGTAGTTCCTAGTCTCGCAAGCTCGTCCGCTTTACAATTCCCAAGGATATCTCTGTGGCCCGGCAGCCAGAACAGGTGAATTTTGAACTATTCAGTCATCTCGTTGAGAGATCTGCAACATCCGAGGGTAGTTTTTGTGTTCAGAAATACGTTCTCCAGGGATTTAATGGCTGCCTGAGAAGATATTGATGCCAATCGTCGCTATGACATTATATCTTAGAAATTCCACCACTTCCTTAAATGCAAGGATCTCCGCTTGATACACACTGCAGTGATCGGGTAACCTTTTCGATATAACCAGTTCTAGAACTCTAGAGTACATGCCAAAGCCCACCTGCTAGTATAGTTTGGAACCATTCCAATAAGTTCTATCTGGAATAATAGTACAGTACTTTTTATCAAAAAGCGGCACAGGTAGGGTGTAATCCACCCTGTCTGGAACATCGGATATTATATCAAGGATGACACAGTGTCCGTAGCTGCCACATGACCAGAGGTTAGCATGTCCACCAATGACGGTGAACGCCTTGGTTTGAATCCTGGCGAGACCAACATAAAAAATTTTAGAGGTGGTTATCCCCTCCTAGTCCTGACGACTTATGTGAGGTACTATGTCATGTAAAAACTTCTCCCCAAACAGTTGTCGCGCTGCCTCACGCCGTTCGGACTCGGCTATAAAAAGAAGGTCCCTTATCATTGAGCTTAAAACTTGAATCCGACAGTACTCATTGATATGTGAAAAGTTTGCCCCTGTTCCTTAATGGAGTGTCCATGGGAAAATTTGCATTTGCATCTTTGCGGCAACACTGGTTTAAACAGTTCACGTACGTTTCGTGTTTTCGTCACTGTCAAACATCTTCAGTTTGGTTTATAATTTAAACGCGAATGGTATTACAAACGAACAACGCTTGGAAATTATTGAATTGTATTATCAAAATGCGTGCTCTGTTAAGAAAGTTCATCATTTTTGGTTTAACGGGTACGTAAACAAGCAGAATTGTCGATTTTGGAGAGAAGATCAGCTAGAAGCATTGCAAGAGCTACCAATATATCCAGAAATAGTCACAGTTTGGTGGGGTTTATGGGCTTGTGGCATCATTGGATCGTACTTCTTCAAAAATTATGCGAGTCGTAACGTAACTCTTAATGGTGAGTGCAACCGTGAGATGATATCCATCTGTTGTTTGCCCAAAATGCAAAAGCTTGACTTGCATGACATGTACTTTCAACAAGACGGTGCCACATGCCACACAACACGCGAAACATTGGACTTATTGAGAGGCGAGTTCGGTGATATTTTTTTTTCAAGTTCGGGACCGGTTAATTGGCCGCCTAGATCGTGCGATTTAACGCCTTTAGACTATTTTTTGTGGAGCTATGTTAAAGCTCATGTATATACAGACAAGCCCGCTTCAATTGCCGCATTGGAAGAAAACATTGAAGCATTTATTTGTGAGAAACCGGCCGCAATGTTGGAAAGAGTATGCCAAAATTGGACTAAGCGGATGGACCATTTGAGACGCAGTCAGGGTCAAAATTTGCATAAAATAATCTTCAAACATTAAATTTTATGGACCGTACTATCGATTCAAATAAAGATTCGTGCATTTTTCAGAATTTTATTTCGTTTTTTTTTTTTTTTTTGAAAAACTCTCCTATAGCTCTTAAAAACGCATCCATTAAAAAGAACGAAATTCGCAAATCCATTTCACCAATCTGCAACTGAACTTCAACATTTAAAGTTGAAAGGCATCCATCCTTAAGTTCCGCGAATGACAAACAACTACATAATGAAACGTCTACTCTCTAGGTAAACACCAGATCCAAAATCCTATTCCCAACATTACGGATGTTATTCATTTGAAATTAGCACTGGTCAAAAATTGTCTCCCAGAATGAATCCATACCAATTGACGACACTGCTCATAATATAGACTATGTAAGCCTATAACGTTCTCCTTTGAGACCCACTCTTTTTCAGGCAAGTTGAAGTTACTGAAACAAACAAGTTTGGAATGAATGCGGTTATTCGTGCAAATGCATATAAGTAGCGGAATAAGTACGAGGGTTGCCTTCTATATTTCGGGATTGGACAACCCTTGTGTTGGAATCTGTCGTCGCACAGTGGGCCAAATGGCAAAAAAATTGGAAATAAGTCTACAACTTTTTATCTGTTGATTTTAGCCATACAAAATGTTCTAGACATTTGTAGAGGAGGACATAGGCTTTCAGAAAAGTGCTGTTGTTGGTCCATATCTTTAATACAGGGTGAGCTACAGGGTGTCAAAGTTGACCACTTTTGACTTCTCCAAGCTTCTGGGGGCCATAACTTTTGATCTACTCAACCGATTTACATGATTTAGGACTCTAGAGAAAGAGCTTGACAAGATCTAAAAAACTTATGCATAAAGTACCATGCCATCGTGTACTGTTAAGGAGTTATGAATTGTTTAATTTTAAAATATGAAAATTTGGCCTTGGTTTTTTTCAGTGTTTTTTAAATAACTCCGTCAATTTTAAAGCTATAAACTTCATACTTCACACAAATTATGCCAGCATATGTGTGCATAAAATACAAAAGGAATCACGTGAATATCTTTGGCGGTTTAAAAATGGCATCGTTTTCAATATGAAAAATATTTTTTTTGTCAAAAAATTGCAAAATTTTTCAAAAAAGATACTCCCATTTCCTTTAAGTTTTCGCAAACTTTGGCCGTCAAAGCATTATCATTTCTTTCCGTTTTCACAAAGTCGAGGTATTAAGAAAAGTTTTAAGTGCTAATTTGGCTAATTTCGATATCAAACAACACCGTTATCTTAAGACCAAAATGGCCAATTTTTTTACTAAACTTCAAAAGTTTCTCACTGGAAAAAAAGTTCCACGGGGATTTTTTCGCTTTTTTTGAACTTAAATGAAAGCTTAAAATGTTCCCAACATTTTAAGGTATGTCTCGCCATATCCTAGCCATAAATGAGATCGTAGCGATCAAAATACTGAAAAAAGTCAATTTTCAAGTAGTGCTATATTCATTGCTAAAAAACAAGTATTACGTCACATTTTATTGCAAAGATGTTAAATAAACTTTTATTTGGTAACACTTCTTCTACAAAACACAAAAAGAATCATGGAAATATCTCTATTCTATTCCATTTTATGGAACCGGCAATAAAAAAGTCAATTTTTCAAAAAAGTCGAATTTCCCAAATTTTGTTTTTGTTGTCCTAATTGCACATGACACACTATAGCCATATTTACGCAACATACCTTATCGTAAAGGAAATTTTCATACCTTTCCAACAATGTATAAAACATTTCTCAACTCGGATTCTATCTACTCTAAAATTCATTTACACTTCATTAAACTCTATATAAAAATGTCTATTTGTGAAATGGAACCTTATATGGGGCCTACACTAAAACATTGATAGATTTGCCCAGGGTTTACAATACAAATGTGTTAGAATAAAAAAAGGTCTCCTGCCAAAGTTTAAAAAAATTGGAATAAAAATATGTGTTTTAGAGCGAAAACACTTCGCATCGGCGTGCGTTTATATGTATATTAGCTACTCCCAAAATAAAAAAGCATTTTAGTTTTGTATTATTTGATTTTATTCTCTACCAAATAATCTAAGGTATCAAAATTTAAAAGCTCTTTAATTTGAATGGCATCGGGATCGTCCTTATCTATATCGTCACATATTTTTGGTAGCCATTTAGTTCTGATGCTGTATAGTACCGGATCAGACGATAACAATAAATATTGAAGTAAATCATAATTTTGGTTAAATTTGGTGCTCTTTCGGGTATTGAAAAGCCGGAACTGTTTAACATCTCTATTACGGGATTCCTGAGCTTCTTCTGTAAGTTCTCCTAACGGAAGTATGTTGTATTCCACAATTTCCTTGCCATGATGTAAGACTTTATGTACTGTCGGTGTTAAAGCTTTCCACGAATATAAATCAGATAAAATGTTTTTTGTGTCATTACTATAAGCTTCAAATTTGGTTGAATTTATCATCTTTTTGCTATTGATTACAGCCAAAATCACTTTGAATCGTCTTAGCAAGTGTTCATCAAGACCGGTTATTTTAGATGTCGATACGGGGTCCTCAAAAAACCGCCTTGCCGAGTTGCCATCATTTGTGCTTCCGTATCCGTAAAGAGGTTTATCTATTATAAGTCCCTTTTGTTTAAACTCCAACTGGATTCGATTCTTCTCTTCCTGCCTCATTTTGTGAAGATCTTGGTTGTTTCTAGCAGAGACATCGCGGTTTCCAGGGCTAGTCCGATATTTAAGGTCATACGATAAATGCAAACAATACTCCATGAATCGAATTCTACAGTGCAGGGGCGAAATACCGAAATTGAGCGCATTTTCGTTTACTAAATTTTCATCAGACTTGTCCTCGAATTGCCCATTCTTCTTGCCACAAATATTGCATCTCCAATTGGACATAACGCCAGTTAATGCGTTTGCCACCTTTCCATCGATCATAGTGAGTTGTAGTTGAAACGAAACTTTTATATTTCTTCCCAATTGGTTTATAACAATCATGGGTAATGCAGCAATTTCTTCCTTTATTTCGTTCACCAAAGATCGTGTTGTGTTCCGGTCTTCCTTTGTATACTCAAACCGAATTGGGCGACATAAATATTTTGACCCAGGTGTTCTATTTATCCATATATCTTGAAATGCATTTTCTTTCGATGATGAAGATTGGTCCTTGTACAATCTCATTCTCAATGGTACTAATGATGCCATGAAAATTGATGCGAAGTTGGTATCTATTTCTGTTTGTTGCTTATATTCGGAAAATCCAGATGATCCATCACAACCCCATTTGCTGATCAAAACCACTTCGGAATTATTACATGTGTTCAACTGTTCTTCAGTAAAATTAGAAATAATTCTAACAGCTGTATTTTCAACAAGATCAGCAAGTTTCACTCTTGCTTTTAATTCGTCCACGTATATATTTGATGGCACCATTTTCGTCCTGGTGTTGTACAATTTATGTTTTGAGGGTAAACAACCCCATCCTTTTTCACGAAGAGCCTTCCTCATTGTTGAGTATTTGTTTCTTGAGAGGCCTAGGTTCAAAATCAGGGCCAGTGCATCTTCCTCCGTGAATTCTGTAGTCGATTTTGGAGTTGGAATACTTTCTACCATTCTCTTTACCCTTTTCGGAGATGCTAATGGTAAAACATCGACAATTCGTCCAACATTTTTTGGTTGTGTTTTTAACAATGCTGTTTTGAACGTATCTTTTATTAAATTTGGCGGATGTGCCGCCAATAGTTCCTCTTGTTTTTTCTTTTTGGTTTTCTCCGTAACTTCGTCGTATGCTTTGCTAGGCCGGCCGGGAATCAGCGGTTTAATTTCAATAAGTAGATCCGATTTCAGCCACTTCTCATACATTTTGAAAAACTTGATTTTTGCGAATGAACATTCTGGCAACCTTCTCTCAAATGATTTGTAGAATTTTTCAAGTTTGTCTAAAGCGTCTTTATTTAGCCTTATTCCATATATGTGGTCCAAAGTGTAAACAAGTTCCTTAAATGACTCCGTGTATGATTTGGAATCATTTTTGATGTCCCATACAATTTTCGAAAGAGTGGAATACTTCAGTATGACTTCCATAACTTATAAATGTCCTTTACGCCTCTACAAAATATAATGAAGAAAATTTGGATTTTGTTCAAATATTTATGCAATATATTCACAATTAATGACCCATTTCAGGTATCAGACGCAATCGTAAAAAGGGGTCCAAAGTGCCTCTTTTTACTTACTCTTCTATAATTATTTACCTGGACTCGAATTTGGTTAAAAAAAATGACAATGAATTTTTTATGGGTAGGTTTTTTCACATTCATTGATACGGTGGATTTCCTGGGAATTCGACATAGCGAAACAGGTAACATTTGTCTGCATCAAATCTTAACACAAATATATATATATATATGCAGGTATATTTCTAGGTTACTTTTTATTCAAAAATCATCAGCTTACATTAAAAATAGATGTAGGTACTATACAAACGCACGCCGATGCGAAGTGTTTTCGCTCTAAAACACATATTTTTATTCCAATTTTTTTAAACTTTGGCAGGAGACCTTTTTTTATTCTAACACATTTGTATTGTAAACCCTGGGCAAATCTATCAATGTTTTAGTGTAGGCCCCATATAAGGTTCCATTTCACAAATAGACATTTTTATATAGAGTTTAATGAAGTGTAAATGAATTTTAGAGTAGATAGAATCCGAGTTGAGAAATGTTTTATACATTGTTGGAAAGGTATGAAAATTTCCTTTACGATAAGGTATGTTGCGTAAATATGGCTATAGTGTGTCATGTGCAATTAGGACAACAAAAACAAAATTTGGGAAATTCGACTTTTTTGAAAAATTGACTTTTTTATTGCCGGTTCCATAAAATGGAATAGAATAGAGATATTTCCATGATTCTTTTTGTGTTTTGTAGAAGAAGTGTTACCAAATAAAAGTTTATTTAACATCTTTGCAATAAAATGTGACGTAATACTTGTTTTTTAGCAATGAATATAGCACTACTTGAAAATTGACTTTTTTCAGTATTTTGATCGCTACGATCTCATTTATGGCTAGGATATGGCGAGACATACCTTAAAATGTTGGGAACATTTTAAGCTTTCATTTAAGTTCAAAAAAAGCGAAAAAATCCCCGTGGAACTTTTTTTCCAGTGAGAAACTTTTGAAGTTTAGTAAAAAAATTGGCCATTTTGGTCTTAAGATAACGGTGTTGTTTGATATCGAAATTAGCCAAATTAGCACTTAAAACTTTTCTTAATACCTCGACTTTGTGAAAACGGAAAGAAATGATAATGCTTTGACGGCCAAAGTTTGCGAAAACTTAAAGGAAATGGGAGTATCTTTTTTGAAAAATTTTGCAATTTTTTGACAAAAAAAATATTTTTCATATTGAAAACGATGCCATTTTTAAACCGCCAAAGATATTCACGTGATTCCTTTTGTATTTTATGCACACATATGCTGGCATAATTTGTGTGAAGTATGAAGTTTATAGCTTTAAAATTGACGGAGTTATTTAAAAAACACTGAAAAAAACCAAGGCCAAATTTTCATATTTTAAAATTAAACAATTCATAACTCCTTAACAGTACACGATGGCATGGTACTTTATGCATAAGTTTTTTAGATCTTGTCAAGCTCTTTCTCTAGAGTCCTAAATCATGTAAATCGGTTGAGTAGATCAAAAGTTATGGCCCCCAGAAGCTTGGAGAAGTCAAAAGTGGTCAACTTTGACACCCTGTAGCTCACCCTGTATTAAAGATATGGACCAACAACAGCACTTTTCTGAAAGCCTATGTCCTCCTCTACAAATGTCTAGAACATTTTGTATGGCTAAAATCAACAGATAAAAAGTTGTAGACTTATTTCCAATTTTTTTGCCATTTGGCCCACTGTGCGTCGTGTGGACATAAGTAGAGTGATGGCAAAGAACTAGAAAGTTTAGCCACCTCTCGAAACGTATACTAATGGCTGCTGTGTCTATGTCTAACGATTTCTTGCTAATCAGGTAATTCTTTTCAGTAACATTTCCATAATCAAATTGTATTGAGAAAAATTTAAAAAATCTTGAAGTAGTTTTTATGATTGGCTTATACCATATACAAATGGTTACAGGAAAAGTATTTGGAATGCTTAGAATAGTTTATGCAAGTCAATCTTTTACACCATCATATATCAGTTCACTTCCAGCAAAAACATACCTTGTCCAACATTTTCTGTACGAAAGTGAACTATTTGCATCTTCCTACAAAAGTCGTCATCATCTCATAAACGTAACATATAATGCTATCCTGAGATACGTGTACATATCACGTATTCAAAAATAAAAATTTATATGTAGTGAAGTTTGATAATGTTTTAAAAATCAAAGTACTGATATTTCTTCACAAAGACATATATACTATGCAACAGAGTTATCTTTTGATTGCTTGCGATTAGCTCAGTCTGTCAGAGAAAAAAACTAATCATGCCACGTTATCGCGTCAACAGTTCTGAATGCAATTTTACATATACTCAATTAAACTAGGGAACCAACTAATAGCCAGCACCCAAATGCTAGGCAAATCTATACTATTCAAGACGACACTCTACAGAATATTTGAACAAGCATAGGTCTATCACGTCTACTTTCTGTTACATTAACTTCTCAAACACCATACCTTTAATAATCTACCTGTTTTCCTTTTAATTGTTCATCTTCGAAGCCCCTTGTTTAAATCTATTGCTACATACTATGCTAATAAGTTCATATTCTTCAAATTAGTTCGCAAACCCATAACTTTATTTAACCTAATTACTTAGCTGTTCACATTGCCGGTGTACTTTTATAAGCTCACAATGTCAATTATAGCACCCCGGTGTTGTTGTGTGGGATACTAATGAAGACATGAATAATTAAAAATAAATATATATATAAAAACAGTCCAAATCGGATAAGTGCAACGCTAAAAATACATCGATTTGATTTAACTTATCCGTAATTTTCACTTTAGCGTAGTTCGGATAAATGACCTTAGTTGCTATTTAAGCGACATAAGCATAAGTGTAGGCGAATTTTTATGTCCAAGTACTATTTATAAATGAAATAACTTGAGTTGAAAAATAACAATGCTCAGAAGAAATCTTTGAAAGTACAAGACAGTCACAACCAAAATGTTGTTTTGCAAATTTAATTGATGACGTGATGTTTTATAATTCCAGATAGTTTTCATAGAACAACACTTTTGCACTTATGCGTTTTCAGTTTCATATAAAAACGGAATTTTGGGTGTAACATTTTTTTTCAATCTAGCGGTATTTTCAGTTAGGCGAACTCAATTTCATTGAATAACACCAAGAATGTTACTTCAATAATGTGTCACTAAGGCGGGATTTTTCACTAAAGCGTTTTACATTGACGTATTACATTTTAATATAATTCTAATGGCCATTTGCTCGATTCACTCATCTTTGGAGAAAACAAACTAAATTAGTTTTGTCATCTATTAAACTTATTATTAAATATGGGTATTGAACTTCAGACAGATTTCTTTTTAAACCGATTGTTCAACACTTTAGGATACTTTATATTTGAAGATATGAGATTCTTAAGTTGCATTCTGTCTGAATGAAGCTAGTATGTGTATATGTAGAGTTACAATAACTACAATGTAAAATTATAAAAACATATTTAAAAATTGTAATTGAAGATGACAATGGGATGATGTCCATCATTGACGTACTACATTGGTTGATGCAACATTTCATTATTATCACGTACATGTGACCGAAATTCTTGGAATCACCTGGACTGGTATCACTCACATTAAAAAAGCTCAATGTATGGGCATGGCATATTCGTCTGTTTTAGTCCTTCACACATACATGTGTATTATCACCTTCGATAAACTACACATCAATATTTACACACATTCACAATCTTATAAGGTCTTTTACATACACATGTACATGCCTATATATCACTGGAGCTACATGAATTACAAAAAATAGGCACCTTCGCCATTATATCTATTTTATAATTCCGTTTTCCAGTGGATTGTGCGCATATTCGTATTCAACAAACAACAACAATAAAATGTAAGAAACACCGTTCATCCAAATATTTTTCCGACGCTACATTCGTAGCTGGCATAACTTTACATAGCCGACACATATTGCCGCTCATTCAACTCACAGTGGAGAATGGGGCAATCGTTATTAAAAAATATTTAAGCCTTCCACAAAGCAATCACATTTAAACTCACAAGCACACACACACAGGCAAGTACATAACTCAATGTCGGGGGGATGCTTTTTAAAAACCAACCCGCTCCGAGCACTCCTGTCAGTTGTCGTTTGATGACGTTTGGAGACCCATTCATACATAGGCACCCTATTATGTGAAGACACCCGACACTCACAGAGGCATAGAAGTCAATGAGACTCCAGTCTGAGTAGACAGGCCAGCCAGTCAGCCAATTCAAATATACATTCGCATAACTGACGACAAGACAACAACAAACAACAAATGGGCGGAGCCCATTACAAATTATAAAACCAAGAACAACAGCGTCAACCCGGCAAATGCCCAATATCGCGACAGCGCTTTATAGCCGGTAATTCAAAATAAACGACGCCCCTTGTTCGTTTGTCAACGGCATGACAACAATCACACAAACATCAATAAAAACGTCATACATACAAACCAACGTATGTATGAGCCATACATGGCTCATGCAAAGCTTTGCGAACCCCTTAACCCATCAACCTCAAACAACCACTATCGCCAACCAACATCATTCACCGTTATACTCGTAATAAGAACGCACACACATACATATACACATATAAATAAGAAATCCATCTCTCTCGTTGAAACTGCTATTGTGTGCAGAGTAGGAATATGCTCTCCTCCTTTGTAGAAATTCTCTCAAGTGTAGAAATAGAAAAGCCCTTATCTAATGAATATCACATAACATGGCACAGTGGGAGATTTTATTTTGTTCTGACCAGAATGGGATGCGAGAATATCTACCATTCATAAGATGATTTTGTAATGGCTCTATGAAATAAAAACCCATGAAATAATAACGCCCCAAAATCGCATATGAGGCAACTCCTCAAAATGCTCTATTGAAGGCACAAACAACTATTACGTAATAACTCCGTACGAAATTCAACCATAGCTGAGCCGAAATATCTAAAATGTTTAGGAAAATTTGATTTAAATCTGGGAGGAACCATATATTCCTTAGTAAAAACTATATTTTTTGTAGGTTTAATATGGATTATGTCTATTCTATGTAAACACAGTAAAAAATTTATTATTAAATGCTATTTTGTATGCTCACATATGAATGTCTACTTTAAGGTGGACATTTATCTTTATATTATTTGGACCAAATAATAATAAGTACAAGTCATTGTTCAATTGTGTATAACAAAATATTGATCTTTTTAGTAGCTATATTAAAATAAAACGATTTGAACCATATACGACACGGATGTCGAAAAGCCTAATATAAGTCCCTGTGTCAAATTTCAGTGAAATCGGATTACACATGCACCTTTTATGGCGCCAAGACTTTAAATCGAGATATCGGTCTATATGGCAGCTATATCCAAATCTGAACCGATTTTAGCCAAGTTTCAGAAAAATGGGACAATAAATGCGCCTTATATGGGCTCAAAACCTTAAATCGACAGATCGGTCTATATGGTAGCTATATCCAAATCTGGATCAATCTGAGCCAAATTGAAGAAGAATGTCGAGTGGCCGGAAACAACTCACTTACCCAAATTTCAGCAAAATCGGATAATAAATGTGGCATTTATGGGCCTAAGAACTTTAATCGGCGGATCGGTCTATATAACAGCTATATCCAAATCTACATCCATATAGGCCAAATTGAAGATGAATGTCGACTGATCTAACACAACTCTCTGTCTCATATTTCAGCAAAATCGGATAATAAACGAGGCTTTTATGGGCGTAAGACCCTAGTCCGATATAGCCCATCTTCGAACTTAACCTGCTTATGGACAAAAAAAGAATCTGTGCAAAGTTTCAGCTCAATATCTTTATTTTTAAAGACTGTAGCGTGATTTCAACAGCAGACGGACGGAAATGGCTAGATCGTCTTAGATTTTTACGCTGATCAAGAATATATACACTTAATAGGGTCGGATATTTCGATGTGTTGCAAACGGAATGACAAAATGTACATACCCTCATCCATCGGTAGTGGGTATAAAAATGGTATGACAGCCATGAAAAAACTTTCCCCAAAGAGGTGTCACACTGCGGCACGCCGTTCGGACTCGGCTATAAAAGCAGGCCCCATATCATTGAGCTTGAACTTCTAACGGACAGCACTCATTGACATGTGAGAAGTTTGTCCCTGTTCCTTAATGGAATGTAGGAGCATTATTTCTACCTACAGTTAAATTGTAAAAATTGTTACTATCCGAAATTTGCATCTGCACACGACTCCATTCCTAGCAATACTGGCTACTGGCTGATTGACCATTAGGTTAGTATGGGGGATCTACACTTAGAACCCAGCGACAGAGATTTCGACTGCCTGACCATAAAACAGAGATCCGGGCGATCATGGAATGCGTAAAGTGGTGTGATGCGTGGACATCGAGTGTGAACATCTTTACAGACAGTAAACAGGCCATCAAGGCAATGGATAACAAGTAAAAGCGTGCTAAGTTCGTCCGGGCCGAATCTTATATACCCTCCACCATGGATCGCATTTGTCGAGTTCTTTTCCCGGCATCTCTTCTTAGGCAAAAAATGATATAAGAAAAGATTTGCTCTACTATTAAAGCGATATCAAGACATGATCCGGTTTAGACCACAATTAAATTATATGTTGGAGACCTCTATTAAATGTCAGCCAATTCGAATGAGAATTATGCCCTTTGGGGGCCCAAGAAGTAACATAGAGAGATCGATTTATATTGGAGCTGTATCGGGCTATAGACGAATTCAGACCATAATAAACACGTATGTTGATGGTCATGAGAGGATCCGTCGTGCAAAATTTCAGGTAAATCGGATAAGAATTGCGCTCTCTAGAGGCTCAAGAAGTCAAGACCCAAGATCGGTGTATATGGCAGCTACATCAGGTTATGGGCCGATTTGAACCATACTTGGCACAGTTGTTTGATATCATAACAAAACACGTGGTGCAAAATTTCAGTCAAATCGGATGAGAATTGCGCCCTCTAGAGGCTCATGAAGTCAAGTCCCCAGATCTGTTTATATGACTGCTATATCAGGTTATTAAACGATTTGAACCATACTTGGCACAGTTGTTGGATATCATAACAAAACACGTCGTGCAAAATTTCATTCCAATCGGATAAGAATTGCGCACTCTAGAGGCTCAAGAAGTCAAGACCCAAGATCGGTTTATATGGCAGATATATCAGGTTATGGACCGATGTAAACCATACTTTGCACACTTGGTGGCCATCATAACAAAACACGTCGTGCAAAACTTCACCCCAATCGGATAAGAATTGCGCACTCTAGAGGCTCAAGAAGTCAAGACCCAAGATCGGTTTATAGAGCAGCTATATCGAAACATGGACCGATAAAGCCCATTTACAATACCAACCGATCTACACTAATAAGAAGTGTTTGTGCAAAATTTCAAGCGGTTAGCTTTACTCCTTCGAAAGTTGTTAAAATGTCGCGACGATCAAGAATATATATACTTTATGGGGTTTCAGACGAATATTTCGAGTAGTTACAAACAGAATGACGAAATTAGTATACCCCCCATCCTATGGAATTCCAAACTTAGGATTTCTTTTTGGAAGTTATTTTTTAGTTTTTAGAGCGCACAACAAGCCGATTACTGGGCTAGGTGTATGTCCACATGGGGCGGATCGCTTAGATTGTTTTAGTCCATTGTGATACCTCTGATGAGATAGACCTGGGTCTGTTGCGAATTGAAACATAACCACCGTAATGTTTCAATTCGCAACAAAAGCCAAAATTTGGCTTTTAGACCCTTGACGGTATTCGCTTTCAATCCCTTTACGATTTGGCGATTTTTTATTTCGATCTGTTTTGTTCAAGAACTATAAATTTTGCTGTATTTTTGTTTAAAAAAAATTCATTAAAATTTTGCCTTTAGAGAAAATTTTATTAAAACTTTGTCTTAAGAGAAAATTTTATTGACATAATTTTTTTGTTGAAGTTTTGATTTTAGAAAACATTTCATTAAAATTTTGAAAATTTTATTAAAATTTTGTCTTAGAGAAAATTTTATAAAATTTTTGTTTTAGAAAAAATTTTTAAATTTTTGTCCTGATAGAAAATTTCTTTAAAATTAAAATTTTGTTCTTCCAAATTTAATTACAACTTGGTTTTTGAGAACTTTTATGAAAATACTGTCTTCATTAGCATTTTTTCTTTGGAAAATTTTATAAAATTTTTAACTTAGAAAAAATTTTATTATATTTTTGTTCTGAAAGAAAATTTCTTTAAAATTTTGACAGAGTCAGAGAAAATTTATTTTGCATTATAATTTTTTTTCTGATTTTAGAGAAAATCTCATTATAAATTTTTTCTAAGAGAAAATTTCATTAAAATTTTGTCATTAGAAAAAACTTTGGGGAAATTATCATGCATTTTGCTTTAGAAAAGGTTTCTTTGATGTGTTTTCTTAAGAGAAAATTTTATTAAAATTTTGACGTAGTTTAGATACACACTACCATGGATAAATTAATCATCCTATTTTATTATAACTTCCCTACCATATCCATAGGTATATCTAAATAAGGGCTGGACTGGAACATATTTGATTCAAGTCACGAGACCTCATATACAAGTCACAGTTTCAGCGAAAGCAAGCAATAAACCCGCTTTTATGGAATTAAGACCCTAAATAATGCCTCTTTTACGGGAATTCGACATTATGTCGGCAGATCGGCCTATATGGCAGCTATATCTAAATATCGTTCGATCTGAACCATACTTGGTTCCGATGTCGGGAGGCTTAAAACAACTCACTATTCCAAATTTCAGCGAAACCGGGTAAAAAATAAAGCTTTTATGGCCTTCAGACCCTTAAACGTCAGATGGATCTATAAGGCAGCTATATTTAAATATTGTCCGATCTGAATCATGTTTTAGTCGGATGACAAGCGGCATAACTTGTATTATGTGACTGTGTCAAATCGGAATATAAATCGAATAACAAATCCGCCTTTTACTGTGCCAAATCGGAATATAAATCGGAAAATAAATGCGTCTTTTACGGGACTTCGACACTATGTCGGCAGATCGGTCTATATGGTAGCTATATCTAAATATCGTTCGATCTGAACCATATTTGGGCCCGTTGTTGGAAGGTTTAAATCTACTCTCTATTGCAAATTCATTCATTATTCAGCGAAATCTAGTAATAATTAAAGCATTTATGGGCTTCAGACCCTTAATCGACAGATGGGTCTACATGACAGCTATATTTAAATATAGTCCGGTCTGAACTATAGTTGGGTCGAATGTTGGGAGTCTTAGAAAACTCACTGATTCGAATTTCAGCGAAATCAGGTAAAAAAAGCTTTTATGAGCTTCAGACCCTTAATCGGCATATTAATCTATATGAGAGCCATATTTAAATATAATGCGATCTGAACCATATTTGGGTCAGATTTTGGGAGGCTAATAATCGGGTAATAAATAAGCATTTATGGGCTGTAGACCCTTAATAGGCAGATGGATCTATATGGCAGCTATATTTAATATATACCGATCTCGAATAATAAATGCGTATTTTACGGGACTTCGAAACTATGTCGGCAGATCGGTTAATATGGAGTACATATATCTAAATATTGTCCGATTTGAAACATCCGATTTTGCCCGTTCAAGATTTTAATCTGCGCTTATCGAAAAACCTCAAGAGAATGCAAATTTTGCCCATGAACATTTCACTAAGGAATAGGGCCAAACTTCTTACATATCAGTGAGTGCTGTCCGATTTAAGCTCAATGATAAGGTGCCTCCTTTCTGTAGCCGAGTCCAAACGGCGTGCCGCAGTGCGACACCTCTTTGAAGAGAAGTTTTACATGGCATAGTACCTCACAAATGTTGCCAGCATTAGGAAGAGAAAACCACTGCTGAAATTTTTTTTCTGATGGTCTCACCAGGATTCGAACCCAGGCGTTCAACGTCATAGGCGGACATGCTTACCTCTGCGCTACGGTGGCAAAAAAACGTATCTGTGCCAAATTACAGCTCAATGTCTCAATTTTTGAAGGCTGTAGCTTGATAACAACAGACGGACAGACATGGGACGAAATTTTATACTTATCTTATTATTTGCGGTTATAATTCCAATAACCGTCCTTAGATGATTCCTCTCCATCAATCGTAGGGAATCTATGCTACGATTCGAGCGTTCATCCCATAGTGGTGGCGTTTGCTCACAACCTGCTGTTGAGTTCTATCTGTAAAACTTCGTTTCCTCGTATAATGTAATCAGAGCTCGTAGTAGACATGTGATAGAGGTAGGTGAATTTCTGTTATCGAGACCGTGGAAAGACTCTCGCACCCTTTCGCAAGCAAATATCCCTTCTCGTTACCTGGCGCACCGGGGACCCAACATAAGATCACATAGGTTGTGTTGTCTGGCAGCCGACTGGTCAATACTTTTTAACAGCGCCAACTCCGCAACCGTGGCAATTGCAAACATCTCCGCCTGGAAGATATTGACAATGTCCCCCGTGTGGTGAGGGACGTTGCACAGTAGGAGAAAACAAGTAAGAGCGTGCTAAGTTCGGCCGGGCCGAATCTTATATACCCTCCACCTTGGATCGCACTTGTCGAGTTCTTTTCCCGGCATCTCCTCTTAGGCAAAAAACGATATAAGAAAAGATTTGCTCTGCTATTAGAGCGATATCAAGATATGGTCCGATTTGGACCACAATTAAATTATATGTTGGGACCTCTATTAAATGTCAGCCAATTCGAATAAGAATTGCGCCCTTTGGGGGCTTAAGAAGTAAAATAGATAGATCGATTTATATGGGAGCTGTATCGGGCTATAGACCGATTGAGACCACAATAAACACGTATGTTGATGGTCATGAGAGGATCCGTCAGGCAAATCGGATAATTATTGCGACCTCTAGAGGCTCAAGAAGTCAAGATCCCAGATCGGTTTATATGGCAGCTATATCAGGTTATGAACCGATTTGAACCTTGCTTGGCACAGTTGTTGAAAGCAAGAATAAAATACGTCATGCAAAACTTCAGCCAAATCGGATAGGAATTGCGACCTCTAGAAACTCAAGAAGTCAAGTGCCCAGATTTGTTTATATGACCGCTATATCAGGTTATGAACCGATTTGAACCATACTTGGCACAGTTGTTAGATATCATAACAAAATACTACGTGCAAAATTTCAATCCAATCGGATAAGAATTGCGCCCTCTAGAGGCTCAAGAATTCAATACCCACGATCGGTTTATATGGCAGCTATTTCAAAACATGGACCGATAAGGCCTATTTACAATACCAACCGCCCAACACTAATAAGAAGTATTTGTGCAAAATTTCAAGCGGCTGGCTTTACTCCTTCGGAAGTTAGCGTGCTTTCGATAGACAGACGGACGGACATGGCTAGATCGACATAAAATGTCGCGACGATCAAGAATATATATACTTTATGGGGTCTCAGACGAATATTTCGAGTAGTTACAAACAGAATGACGAAATTAGTATACCCCCCCATCCTATGGTGGAGGGTATAAAAAATAGTAAAAATATGACATTTGAGAACAGATACAGATAACTCTTTGAAAACTTAGCGGAGATGTCATCGAAATCATGCGATAGCATCTTCTCTGGACAGGGTCATAAAGTTGGTCACCTCGGCATTTCGAGAAATTGTTCGGGTTGCCACATCCTCCGATTTTCAACATTTTTTTTTTCAACCTTGCCTTGTCCATAGCCCCGTCTAGTAGACCGGTATGTCTGGCCGTTATTCTCCGACGCTGATCCAGTTGCAATAACTTGAACAGCGTCCTCTCGGCGGACTCCCTGACGTATAAGTCAATCGTCTGAATTCCCACCAGCACCGGTCACACTAGTACCCATAGCCCTCTTACAAATCTCAAAGCAATCCTATTCACCTTATCCAGTTCCCTTACATGCGACGCGAACTCCGCCACAGGCTATCAAACATAACAAATATCTCGATTTGGTACAAATGCCAATAACTTGTTTTAGTTTTCGCGATTTGGCTAGAAGAACGCATACATGATGATTGCAACCTCAGCATACTACAACAAGTAAAAGCGTGCTAAGTTCGGCCGGGCCGAATCTTATATACCCTCCACCATGGATCGCATTTGTCGAGTTCTTTTCCCGGCATCTCTTCTTAGGCAAAAAAAAGGATATAAGAAAAGATTTGCTCTGCTATTAGAGCGAGACCTGTGTAAAATGTCAGCCAATTCGAATAAGAATTGCGCTTTTTGTGAGCTCAAAAAGTAAAATAGAGAGATCAATTTATATGGGAGTTGTATCGGGCTATGGACCGATTCAGACCATAATAAACACGTATGTTGATGGTCATGAAAGAATCCGTCGTACAAAATTTCAGGCAAATCGGATAATAATTGCGACCTCTAAAGGCTCAAGAAGTCAAGATCCCAGATCGGTTTATATGGCAGCTATATCAGGTTATGAACCGACTTGTACTTTATTTGACACAGTTGTTGAAAATAACAATAAAAAACGTCTTGCGAAATTTCCGCCAAATCGGATAGGAATTGCGCCCTCTAGAAGCTTAAGAAGTCAAGTCCCCAGATCTGTTTATATGACAGCTATATCAGGTTATGAACCGATTTGAACCATATTTGGCACAGTTGTTGGATATCATAACAAAACACGTCGTGCCAAAATTCATTCAAATTGGATAAGAATTGCGCCCTCTAGAGGCTCAAGAAGTCAAGGCCCCAGATCGGTTTATATGACAGCTATATAAGGTTATGCACCGATTTGAACCATACTTGGCACAGTTGTTGGATATCGTAACAAAACACCTCGTGCAAAATTTCATTCCAATCGGATAAGAATTGCGCACTCTAGAGGCTTAAGAAATCAAGACCCCAGATCGGTTTATATGGCAGCTATATCAGGTTATGGACTGATTTGAACCATACTTAGCACAGTTGTTGGATATAATAACAAAACACGTCGTGCAAAATTTTATTCCAATCGGATAAGAATTGCGCTCTCTAGAGGCTCAAGAAGTCAAGACCCAAGATCGGTTTATATGGCAGCTATATCAGGTTATAAACCGATTTGAACTTTACTTGGCACAGTTGTTGCATATCATAACAAAACACGTCGTGCAAAATTTCATTCCAATCGGATAAGAATTGCGCACTCTAGAGGCTCAAGAATTCAAGACCCAAGATCGGTTTATATGGCAGCTATATCAAAACATGGACCGATATGGCCCATTTACAATACCAACCGACCTACACTAATAAGAAGTATTTGTGCAAAATTTCAAGCGGCTAGCTTTACTCCTTCGGAAGTTAGCGTGCTTTCGACAGACAGACGGACGGACATGGCTAGATCGACATAAAATTTCACGACGATCAAGAATATATATACTTTATGGGGTCTCAGACGAATATTTCGAGTAGTTACAATCAGAATGACGAAATTAGTATACCCCCCATTTTATGGTGAAGGGTATAATAAAGGAGACTTCAATTGAACAAATTTCGAGCGTTCTGTGTGACAGATTAAAATCTAAAGTAACGAAAAAATTTGGTGGCTTTTATATAGTAAATCCACCAAAGCCCTGCTACCCATCTTACGCCTGAATAGATAAGAGAAAAACAGATCTACATGTATCATCTGTACGTTCAATACCAAACGAAATTTGAAACAGGGAGAAGGTTTAACATATGATCGTTTATGTATCCTGCTTAAGAAGATTGAAGGAGATGAAGGCTCGAAAGGAGTGACAGATTTATCATGTAACACATGCTGCTTGCCTATGCTGATGACTTCGATATTATGGGTCGGTCATCGGAACCAGTAACTGCAGCCTTTGGATGGATCGAAGAAGAATCAGTTAAGGTGGGCATGACAGCAAATGTAGTTAAAAAGTGGAGGGTATCAACACGCAGAACGTTGATCAAGCGTTGCAAAACTCAAATTTCATCTTAAAATTGGGAAAATTGTACCTCGGAGGCCATCGTGGCGCAGTAGTTAGCATATCCGCCTATGACACCGAACGCCTGGGTAAAAATCCCGTCGAGAACATCAGAAAAATGTTCAACGGTGGTTATCCACTTACATGTTGAACATCTCTACCAAGTGGTGAAGCTATGTGGCACGCCTTTGGGACTCGGCATAAAAAAGGAGGTCCCTTATCATTGAGCTTAAACATTATTTGATATGAGAGAAGTATCCCCTGTTCCTAAAATGGAATGTTCATGGAAAATTTAGAATTCAGTAGTACCTCAATAGATCACAAGAAATCCACTGATCTTAGAAATCGATTCGACATTGATAATTTTGGTCCAATAGAACAGTTGTAAGCTGTCTAACCCAACTTATGATTCAGCGGGTGCATACTAAGCATTACCACGTTATTTGGGAACAATGTCGGTCCTCAGACTAGAAGTTTATGTAATTTGGTGCAAGTCAAATTAAGAGATAGGTTTATATGGGAGTTATATAAAGTTTACACTATACTTGGCACAGTTGTTGGAGGTTAGAGAAGTTATTGTGCAAAATTATAGCCAAATTGGAAAATAATTGCGCCCTAGGGGCTCAAGAAGTCAAATTGGGGGTTATAACCCTATCTGAACCAATATGGTCCATTTGCAATCTCCAATGACCTTCATCTATATGAAATCTTTGCCAAGTTTCGTTCCACCTCAATCATGATTTCGGCGGACAGATGGAAGGACATGGCTAGATCGGCTTAGAATATCAAGACGATCAGGAATATATCAGCTTTATAGGGAGCAGATCAATATTTTGAGGTGTTGCAATCCTACGGTAGTATATGTAAAAACAAGTTTTAAAATGTGTACATTATTGCAACGTTCACAAAAAGAACCAAAAATACAAAAAAAAAAATAAAAGTTTTTTGTTTTGGTTTTAAATTAAAATTAGAAAAACAAAAAACTTACCCTAAGCATCATAAATTTTGAAGCGCTAAATCGGTCATTTCGTCCACAGCGCGCCCTTCAGGTTCTGATGTAGAAGAGGGTGCGAATTACATGCCTCTATGAACTTATACCTAAGCCAGTAACTAAGGTGATGAAGCAGACCCAGGCCACAGTTGTCAAGTTTGTATGCCAGATGTGAAAACCCCTCCGATAGAGCTTTGATTGGAGTCGCATATAATCTCTATCGATCAATGTGTCCGTTTCGGAGTAAGTCGGCCTCCTTGGACGTGATTACAATTTTTGATGTCAGATTCGCACTTACTCACAAATATCTTTCATTTGAGTACAATATTAACCCCACTAGTATTCAAACCAACTCTGGTGATTTTGGGTGCATTGGACGGATTATTGGAATTTAAGTCGAATTAATACTCTACTTCCAAAATACCTTTCATATGAGTCTAATATTGTCAAGAGCGGTCCGTGTGGGTGGCTTTTGTTTGTACATCCTCGGTTTATACAACTCATCGAAATGGCATTTTTCAAATTGTAGTAAGGGTGAGGATGTGCCTACCCATCCTACAATCTGTGGAAATTAAAAATTAATCGGTTCTGTAGTTATGGAGTGATTTGAATGTCACAAATGCAAGTCACACTTCAAAAGCTAGAGAAAACCACACCAATTAGTAGCATAGATCTTGGGGGTTCAGTTCAATTTTCTCTCACTCTACCTGTTGTAGATCCCAAAACAGCTAATCGACTATCTTATAAAGTGTATCTAAGTTTGGGTGCCGTTATACATACAGGACCAAAGAAATAGGTATTAAATACACGAATAGTATAGCAAAAGGAAGTTCTTCGGACAGGGCCTATATATTATACTGGCATAACCCCGGTGGCTTCGTTGCCCTAAATGTCCGAAATTGGATTGAATTAAAAAGCAACTCTGGTCGGGCGATACATACTGTCAAGGTGTAACTGTATCGCAATTTTGAGATCATCCGGTTCTAAAACGAACAAAATGGTACCTTCTTTACGGATTGAACTACAGCTCTGAAATTTGGAATACAGTAACATCTTGGCAGTATGTACTGGGCGAATAAAATTAGATTTTTCTTTCATATTCGTACATTTTGGTATTAAACCGTACATAATTGAACTTTCTTTACAGACTGAGCTTAACATATGATATTTGGAATACACGTACATCTTGGCAATATGTACGGAGCGACTAGAAGGTGTTTTGATATTCGTACATGTTGGTACTAAACCGTACGAAATGGTACTTTCTTTGCAGACTGAGCAGATCTTCTGAAATATGGGATATAGCTTCATCTTGGCAGTATGTACCGGATGACTAGAAGATTATTTAGAAATTTTGTACATATAGGTACTAAAACGTATACAATGGTACCTTCTTTGCAGATTGAACTACAGCTTTGAAATTTGGATTTCAGTTACATCTAGGTACTATGCCCAGGGCGACTAGATGTTTTTTTTTTTATATTCGTTCATTTTGGTAATAAAACGAACAAGATTGTACTTTCTTTACATTCTGAGCTTCAACTCTGAAATTTGAAATACACGTACATCTTGGCAGTATAAACAGGTGATTAGAAGATTTTTTGAAATATGTACATTTAAGTACTTAAACGTACAAAATGGGTCTTTCTTTACAGACTGGCCCAGAGGTCTCAAATTAAGGCTACAGGTACACCTTGACAATATATATTTTGCAGCTCAGTTTGAAAATAAAGTACCATTTTGTACGGTTTGGTACTAAAATTTACGAATGTCAAAATAATCGTCTCGTAATCCGGTACATACTGCCAAGATGTACCAGTACCCTAAACTTTAGAGCTGTAACTCAGTCTGTACGTTTTAGTACCAAAATGTACGAATATCAAAATAATCGTCTAGTCATCCGTGCCAAAATGTACCTGTATCCCAAATTTCATAGCTGTAGCTCAATCTCTAGAGAAAGTAACATTTTCTACGTTTTAGTACCAAAATGTACGAATATCTAAAGAATCTTCTAGTCGCTCAATGTTTACCGTCAAGGTGTTACTGTATTCCAAATATCATATGTTAAGCTCAGTCTGTAAAGAACGTACCATTTGGTACGATTTAGTACCTTGAAAAAATTCTAATTGCAAAATATGTATTGTCAAGGTGTTTCTATGGCCTTAATTTCAGACATCTGGGCCAGTCTGTAAAGAAAGCATCATTTGGTGCGCTTAGTACCTAAATGTTCGAATTTCAAAAAATCTCCTTTTTTCCCGATATATACTGCCAAGGAGTAACTTCATCCCGATTTTTAGAAACTTCAGCTCAATCTGTTAAGAAAGTACCATTTTGTACGTTTTAGTACGTAAATGTACGAATTCAAAAAATTATTCTAGTGAGCCGAATATACTCTCAAGGTGTATAATATACTGCCAAGGTGTAACTGTATCTCAATTTTAAGTAAAGGAAGTACAATTTTGTACGTAAATGTACGAATTGCAAATATTTCTTCTAGTCGCCATATATATATTGCAAACGCAGATTTTAGGGCTCTAGCTCATTCTGTAAAGAAAGTACCATTTGGTGCCTAAATGTACGAATTGCCTTAATGTACGAATTACCTAAATATACGACTTACCTAAATGTACGAATACATACATACATACATTTTTGAGAGCTTTAGAGCTTCAACCCGTGAAGAAAGTACCATTGTCCCCCAATATATACTGTCAAAGAGTTACTGCATCCCATTTTGAAAACTTTAGGTCAATCTGTTAAGAAAGTGTCTTTTTGTACCTTTTAGTACCTCAATGAACGAATTTTAAGAAATTGTTTTAGTCTGCCGGAACATACTATAAAGTTGTTCAGTTTCTTAAGAAAGTAAAAATTTGAACGTTTTAGTACCTAAATATTCGAATTTCGAAAAAAGAAGGTAAGAAATACTACCAATAACAGCACTAATCGTACTATTTCTCCCACTTCCAGTACTCGCTTATCTCGCGCCTACGACCCAAGACCTACATTCGTGCACAATTTCATGATTCTAGCTGTAGCTGTTTGGGCTGGACTGTGATCAGTCAGTCGGTCAACCAACTCTTTTATGATATATATATATATTATATTATATCGCTCATATCATATGTACAGAGGCCACCGTAGCACCGAAGTTTGCATGTCCGCCTATGGCGCTGAACACCTAGATTCAAATTCTGGAGAGAAAATCAGAAAAAATTTTCAGCGGTGGTTATCCTTTCCTTATGCTGGCTTCATTTATGAAGCATTATGTCTGTTAAAAACGTCCTCTAAAATGAGGTGTCGCATGCCGTGTGGACTCGGTTATAAAAAGGAGTTTAAACTTGAATCGGACAGCACTCAAATTTGCTTTTTCCATATGTAGAATCTACTGTGCTAAAGCTTTGACATACGCTCTTATTTTCCGCATTACAAAATTACAATTTGAGGAAGAGAGAGAGAGAGAGAGAGAGAGAGATAGAGAAAGAGAGAAATCAAGAGCTTTCACCCTTAGCGAGCAAAGATGTGAGGCATCAAACACACTGGCTGCTGTGGCTTTTCGAAAAAGAGCAAGAGAACCCCAAAAGGGTGGTAACCAACCCATTGTTGCGCTTCGCAGCCCCAGACTCAGGCAAACAAACAGCCAACAATAATATTCGGGCATGCTCAAATCTCCACTCATGTGAGTGTTGGCTCCTGCTACTCTGGGGTACTTGATAGTGGTGGTAAAAAACACAGCCATCCACCAACAAATTCAAGTAAATGGAGCAACACCACACAACAATATTGGCCGGCACCAGACCAACAGACTGCCAAATAAGATTTCCACCAAGAATTGTCAATACAAACGCGTAACGAAACGGTCGTTGGTGCTCACGACGAGTAACGTCAAAACAACAACGTCAAGAAGAAGGAAACGGCAAAACGAAAACGACAAATCGCGAAGCTCAGCTATATGACCAATATATACCTGGGAAAAAGTGCTTGACTCGGCCATTCTTAGGCAGACAGACGGACACCCCACTATTGCAAACAGGCCAAAAAGAAGCCGTTAGTCGTTACCGCCAACTCTTTACAGACGGTTGCGATGAGAGCTTAAAGTGAAACAGTTTTTCATTTTTATCAAAAAGAAGAATTCAATCAAAAAAACAAAAATTATTGCTGAGTTCAAAAAATTTGTGAAAATAACTTCTTGAAAATAAATATCAGCAATTTCCGTTTTCAAGAAATTTAAGAAGTTGCAATATTGCAAAAAAAAAACAAAACAAAAAAAACGAAACGAAAAAAATAGAATCTAAATTTAATCGAAACGTATCGAATGATTTTTGAAAGTGTTTGCTTAATTTCAAAACGTTATCGGAAAAATAAATGGATCATCTTGCATATTTTTGAAATCTGTGGCATTTGAGTGAAAAATATTTGATTTTAAAGGAAAAGTGAGAAGTAAAACAGACGATACATTTTTCGCGCTTCAATATTTTTCTATTTGTGATATCGAGTTACCCACCAAAAAATTATCTTCAATGAAAATGGAGGATCCCAACCTCGCTGACCAGTATGTACAGGAATTTGTGCTCGAACATCTGGAGGATGGCACGTCGGCGACGGTGGGGGTAAAGCGTGAGGATCACAGTCCCACCACAGCGGTAGCCAAAATCACTTGGAGCACTGAACCTGCACCCATGGCCCCGGAAGACGAAGAGACCGCCGTAGAACCTCTGATTAAAATGCGCGCCTTCTCCACCAACTGGTCACATATGGATGAGCGACGTTTACAGCCCTTGTCACCTCCACCGGAAATTTACACACATGGACCAATGGCAGGTCAGGCGATACTGGTTAACACCACAGTACCGGGCGGAGTGCCTTCTACGCCACCCGAAACTCCTCCGGTTATAGGTTCGCCCACTGGCAGTACCTGTGCTCAGGCTTATGCTGGAGTTGCAGCTACACATTATACAACTCATCATAGGCCGCCGCCCGCTAGTGCAGGTCTGACCCAAGAAATGATGTGGCTTCCCAACTCCATGCGGGCAGATCCGCAGCCCTTGGATTTACGACCTTTAGCAGGGCCCACACAGGAGGAAGAATGGGAAAGACATCGTGAATACATGCAATCGGTAGCCGCCGCCAGTCATCACAGCCATCATCTACATTTGCAACAAAACCAACACCACCACCATCATCATTTCCAGCATTTGGAGCACCTGACACCCATCAACATGCATCCCTCGCCCTATCACAACATCTCCAATTGCCCGCCCGGTGGTGTGGCCCATGTCATACATCAGAACCCTCCTAACGGCACCAATCATCCATCATCAACAAATCGTCCCACTTCAGTATGTTCCACAAGATCTTCAACAAATTCCCCGCGTACTGTTTCAGGCCATTACTCCACCTCCAGCAATCTGGGCCTGGACGATTGCATTGACGACGATCTCCTCACAACTCTTACAGTTCGAGAACTGAACAAACGCCTGCATGGCTGTCCACGTGAAGAGGTGGTGAGGCTGAAACAAAAACGCCGTACTTTGAAAAATCGCGGCTATGCTCAAAATTGCCGGTCCAAGCGTCTGCATCAGCGCCACGAGCTGGAGAAAACCAATCGCCAACTAAATCAAGATCTGCACCGTCTGAAAGCGGAGTACACACGTGTTTGTCAAGAGCGCGATCAACTAAAACAGCGTTTGCAGTCACGCAATGGTACAAGTTCCTCGGGCCAAAATAATTCCTCTAATTGTGGCGCCACCCCTTCATGTGTTATAACTTTGAACGGCGGCACAGGGGGTTCGGTCGCATCCGGTGGCGGTGCAACGGCTCAGCAACAGCTTAATACTGAAAATCAAAGCTCTCCCGAATTCTACCTCTGACGGCAATTAGCCGCAGCAGCCAATGGTCATCATCACCACCACCATCATCATCATCATGTTGTGGCCGCTGCTGCCGCAGCTGCTGCGGCCAGAGATCACCAGCATTCGCATCATACGCATTCACAGAATCAGGCACACCAGTGGTCCTCTTCGGCCCGTTATCAACAGCAACATATGATGCAGAATCAATCAGCTGCTCATCCCCAACTGCACTCTTTGCAGCAACAGCAGTCATCTTCAATTCAGCCACAAGCGGCTACTGCAACCGCCGCCAATTAAGTATACCCACACATGCTTCCCCACTTCACCTTCCCCAATATGCCTATCTCCATCTCCCATCTCGATTAGTGAGCATTAGATTAAAGTGACCGCTATAATCAATACAGCTAATACTCAATCGTAAGCATTATTAAGTGTTGTTTTAAAACAACAACAGCAACAAGTTTGTCTAATCATCATCATCATCATCAGGCGCGTACATATTCACAGGTGTATGCTGTGGCTAGATATGGGTAAAACACTTGTTGGGCAGAAGTAAAGCAGGTCTAACGAAGCTCTTAGAAACTAGAGAGAGAATTTTCGTTTTGAAGGAAACCAAAGTTTCATAGTTTTAAAACAGTTTTACCATAAGCAAACAACTTTCCGCCAAGAACTTTAACTAATCACAAGGGATAAATTATTTTTTTTTTTTGTTTTAATTTTTTTAATTTTATTTCTTTAGTTCCTGCACAACAAGATTGAAGTCTTAAAAAGTTTAGCCAGGATTATGTATACCTAATTTATATTCAACTTAAACTATAGAGTGTACAATGTAAATAATTAAACAAAAATGTTAGAGAAACAAATTTTGAGCTTTTCATTATAATTATGCATTAAAAATGGCTTAGGAAGTTTAAAAAAGTTTTGAAAAAATAAAAAAAGTTTCAATTAATGGAGAAAAACGTAAAAACACTGCTGATGTTTTGAAAATCATGGGGAAGAGTATTCCACAGACGTAAAGTCCCTATGAAAAACTGTCAATCAGACACTAGACTTCGCCATCTTATGTCTAATAAATAAATAACTGGGTTTCTCATGATAAATTACTTTGAGCAGTAATAATAATAAGGCTTTGATATTGAGCAGGATGATACATTATCTGTTCTTCTTAAGCCATATATGTTGGAAATTATGCCATAGAAAGCTGCATTCAATCTACGTAGACTCAGCGAATCACAATGAGCGAATAGTTTGTATCCACAAGATGGACTCGTCACCAAGAGAGTTTTCGCCAAAAGATAAGTTTAGTGGTGTAAACGAATGTGTTACCACAACTTCCGAAAGGTCTGCCCAACGATAGCATTTATGAGGTTCTAACAGCTTCGAGAATTATTAAATACCAGTCTTGACGCTGCAAACTTAATCTATCTTTCCACTCTTGATAATTATTTCAACTCCCTCTCAAGATGTATTTCCATTCATAGACATGCTGGAGATAATCATTCAGTCTTTCAACACACTGACCAATGTTTTCCAATTAGCTACCTAGGTAGATTTGCATCTCGTCCGCGTACATGTGCACTCTGTCATGTCACAACTGTGAAGGACTTTCTTTTACATAATAACAACCAGCAAGGAAAGGCAAAAGTTAGGCGGAGCCGCCTATACAATACCGTACACCTACCCTACAATCACAAATTGGGGCAATATATTTATGTATATGAGAGCTATATCTAAATCTGAACCGACTTTTAAACAGATCGTTTGAAAATTGTTGTTATTACGGCCATATAAGTGCAAATCCGGCAATAAATATGCATGGGTGCTACATCCAAATTTGTATCGATTTTGATGAAATATCGCTGATATGTTAAGATCAGTAGCAAAACAATCCGTGCAAAATTTTTTGCAGATCGGTTGAAAGTTGTAGTTACTACGGCCATTTAAGTGCAAATCGGGCGATACATATATAGTGGAGCTATATCCAAATCTGAACAGATTTTGATGAAATCTCTCAGATATGTTAAAATCAGTAGCAAAACAATCCGTGCCAAATTTTGTGTAGATCGATTGAAAGTTGTAGTTACTACGGTCATTTAAGTGCAAATCGGGAAATACATATATATCTAAATCTGAACCGATTTTTACCAAAATCAATAGCGTTCGTCCTTAGGCTAAAAAAGTGATATGTGCAAAATTTCGTGATGATTGGACATCAAATACGACCTACACTTTGATTATAATAATACATGGTCTCACAGACGGACTAACGGACAGGCGGACATGGCTAAATCGAATTATAAAGTGATTCTGAGTCGATCAATATACTTATCAGTGGGTCTAGCTCTTCTCCTTCTTAGCGTTGCAAACATATGCACAAACGTATAATACCCTGTACCACAGTTATGGTGTAGGGTATAAAAAAAAGTGGTCATAGTATTGCCCCCTGTGGCACACCTTTATTCACCCTCAATGGTCTAGAATCTGTAGGCCCGATATACACAGATTGTACCTTATTTGCAAGATACGACTTTAAGAAATTAGTACACTCAACCAAATTTGTTATTCAAAACAGCAAAAATGTTTGCTAAAACCGTACTTTTTGTCGGCTGAAAATGGGAAAGCAGACATTACTGCTGTTTCAGCAAACACAGGGCTGCTGATTTAGCAGCTATATCAGCAAACAAAATCTGAAGTTTGAAGTACAAAAATCTGCAGAAAAAATTTGTAGCAAAATTTTATGTTTGCCCGTTATTTGTTTTGTTTACTTTAGACATTTTTTAGAAAGTTTTTTAAAAATTTTGTTGGAAGAGATGATTTTAATTAGTGGAATATTACTGTAAAGAAGCTACCTGATCTATTCTTTGGTATACATTTAGATATGTGGCAGAGTTTGCTCGATTTTTTTTCTACTAATGTGAACATGACCGTGACATGGTCTTTTGTATCTTAATTTAAAGGAAAAGTATTATGGAAAGTGTACATTCAGTGGTGATTATTAACATCCACTGAGACATATATTTATATTTGTTTTTTTTTTTTTTTTAATGTTTTCTTCTAACATCCCCTTTATAATTAAGCAGCAGTCATTTTCAGCAAACAACGGACTTTGCAGCAGTCAGCCTGCTGCTCTGAAATTTCAGAACTACTGCTGTAATTGCAGAACTACTTTTACAATAGCAGCAAAATTATCTACTGATATTCAGCAGACAGTGTTTGCTATTTCCAGCAAACTTTTTTCTTCTATGTTCTAAGTTGAAAAACTTCTGTATTTGAAGCATAAATTGTTGTGATCGATCGTGTCGAATGCTTTTGAGTGGTGAAGCAGAACAAGTTACTATCAATATCACTCAAATATTTTTCAAGAAACTTCAATTAAGGCCGTAATGTAACTACATACGTTCAGCACAGAACACTGAATGTATGTCCGTCAATAATGATTCCATTTGGAGGCACTCTGCCATCTGACCATGGTAAATTTTTGCAAACACCCTTGAGAGATAACTGCAATAGGATGGATTTGGTTGTTGGATGGGGACACTGGAATAACATTTGCATGCTTTCAAGAAGTTGGATAAATACTAGTGCTTAGGATTATATTAAAAAAATATGTGATACATGCCAATAGACGAGAAAGAACTATCTGATCAAGTTTGTTTGGTCCAATCGCCTTAGACTTAATTTTGGTAAACTAATTTTGTACTTCGATAGGACCAACACGTCACCTTGAATACCATCCGCCACACCGTTAGATCTATAGAAAGAGGAATCAGCGGGTACCCTGGGTATGTTAACAAAAGTTGAATTGAAATTAATTTTACAATATGAGTTTAAACAGCTATTTTTCGATTTTTATACCCACCACCATAGGATTGGGCCACCATAGCGCAGAGGTTATCATGTCCGCCTATGACGCTGAACGCCTCTGTTCGAATCCTGGCGAGTCCATCAAAAAATATTTCAGCGGTGGTTTTCCCTACTAATGCTGGACACATTTATGATGCACTATGCCAAGTTAAAAATTCTCTTCAAAGAGGTTTTGCACTCCTACACGCTTGCACTCGGACTAAGCTTAAACTTGAATTGACTGCACTAATTGATAAGTTTGCCCCTGTTCCTTTGTGGAATGTTCGTGGGCAAAATTTGCATTCTTTACCATCGAAAAATATATCTGGGGCCTATAAAGTTTTAATATTCTGGATCGTCTTGATGTTCGGAGTCGTTCTGGAATCCATCCATCCATCCTTCAGGCCGACCATCTGTTTCCTGCCGAAATCACTATAGTGTTTGTACGAATTAAGATATTCGCCTGAATCTTTTCACCTATAATTCTTATCGATGTAGGTCATTGGCGACGGCAAATTGGCCATGTCTGATTCGATTTGTATGTAGCCCCCATAAAAACCGATCCCCGGGTATGACTTCTCAATTTTCGGACTTCGTACTGATATATGCCCCCTTAAACAACAATACCCCAATATGATTTCTTGAGACCATAAAGGTCACGTTTAATTCCCTATTTGATTGTTACAAAATAATACAAACAGAGTTAATAAGGGTATATTTTTGACGGACTTCATGTTGGTGATATCACCTGAAAGAATTATGAAAAAAACTTTCTATGTTACAGCCTTCAAATATTAATATATATTGAGCTGAAATTTTGGCATAAATTTAAATTTTTCCAAGTTCTTGAATGGTCCAAATCAGAACAAATTTGGATATAGCTGCCATATAGACCGATCTCGCGTTTTGGCATCTTTAACTCATAAAAGCTGCATTTATTCCCTGATTTAGCTGAAATTTGGGACAGTGGATTGGGTGGATTACCTTGACATCTGTACCGAATATGATATAGATCGGACCATATTGAGATATTGCTGCCATATAGCGCCATTAATTGTCTTAAGCTTCTATATTAAAAGGAGCATGTATCATCCGTTTTAATTTAAATGTGGATCAATGAGTTATATTACACCTGTTGCCATCGGCGAAGGATAAGGTTAATATCAGGCCGTTCCGATCCGATCTTCCCATTTAGGTATTGAGTCCACAAAAGGCAAATTTTTCGCCTGAATTGCCAGACATTTGGAACATTTTTGCAAAACACTGTCCAGATCGGAGCAGATTTGGTCATATATAGCTTTCATATAAACCGATCTCCAGATTCAAAGTTTAATCCATAAAAGGAGCATTTATTACCCGAATTCTCTGAAGTTTTTCTTGTATTAGACATTTGTGCCGAGTATGAAGATCGCACAATACTTAAATGTAGCTAACATATTGACCGAGCTCCCTATTTAAGTTAATATATGTTGTTTAAATTTTACTTACAACATGTCTTATAAGACAAATAGAACAAGTTAAGGTATTTAAAAAAGTTTTTTTTTTAATAGAGACTAAGCAATGAAAATTCTTGTTTTTACTAAAAAAAAATGCAAATAAATCAATTTTTATTTAAATTTTTCCATCGTAATTATCTAACATTTCAAAAAAAAATAGGAGATATTGTTGGCTTCAAGCGGGATATTTGAGCAATATCCAGAAAAACAAAATTGGAAATCGGACAACAAATAAAGATTTGGCAAGGCAAAACATTTTTCGAAATGGTTAGGTGACCAGCTTTAGGGTCCTGCCAAGAGGCCTCTGGACCAACTACGATCATTTTGGTAACATCTCATCCCATTTTTTAATTTCAATCCGTATCCCTACCTGTTCTTAAAGGGCGGATTTTTTAATATTTTTTTTTGATATGTACCAATAGATAGACAAACAAATTAACGGACCGGGCATGGGTTAACTAGAAGCACCACAAAGTCTTATATATTTTGTCGGAGCTGTATATAGATTGATCCCAAAATGCTTCTTCGCTTCACAAACGTTAACGTAATTGGGAATACATTTTATATCCATTCTATCCATGGCGGTGGGTATCGAAAGTTAATACGTTTTTACTTGTTTTGATTATTTTCTTTATTATCCATATTGTAGGAGATACCCAAAATGATTAACGATTTTTAGGAACAAAAAAAAAACAAACTTTCCATGGTTAAAATTAGCATATAGAGCCTTTCTTTCTTTCTCAAATTTTGTGCATTCAGATACTAAAACCTGATGTAGCTCCAAATTAAATTGTGTTAGTACTCAGTCAATACCACGAAATTCTCTTTCAATTTTTTTTTGTTTGGATAGTATTTCAGGCCAGTAGTACACCTTTTTCTGCCTTAATACATATCTCAAATCAAATATTAACGTGATGCAAAATTTAATTAATAAGTTTTCGGTGTCGAATGAATACGAATTTTGAATTCAATTTGTTCTTCATATGCTTAATATCGCTTGGAAGGTATTAAGTACGTTTCGTACGCTTTTAGAACGAGTTTCCAAAGACCCCAGCTTATCTCATACATTCGCACAAAATTGCTTCTCTTGCGAAATCTAACAATTCCAACCTCAACCGTTTCGTCTAGATGTTGATAACACCTGATTACTAGAAATTTTGTTTAAAACCCGGAATTTAAAGATGACCAATCTTCCTTTCCCTTGGTGAAAGACTTTTTATTGATTTGAAGAATTTTTTCTTATATGTTTGTATAACAAATCCTTAACTTTCCGCGAACATGCCAAGTTTAACAAGTAAAAGCGTGCTAAGTTCGGCCGGGCCGAATCTTATATACCCTCCACCATGGATCGCATTTGTCGAGTTTTTTTCCCAGCATCTCTTTTTAAGCAGAACAGGAAATAACAAAAGATTAACTCTGCTATTAGAGCGATATCAAGATATGGTCCGGCTTTGACCACAATTAAATTATATGTTGGAGACCTGTGTAAAATGACAGCCAATTCGAATAAGAATTGCGCCCTCTAGAGGCTCAAGAAGTCAAAACCCAAGATCGGTTTATATGACAGCTATATCAAAACATGAACCGATATGGCCCATTTACAATACCAACCGACCTATACTAATAAGAAGTATTTATGCAAAATTTCAAGTGGCTAGCTTTACTCCTTCGGAAGTTAGCGTGCTTTCGACAGGCAGAGGGACGGACGGACATGGCTAGATCGACATAAAATGTCACGACGATCAAGAATATATATACTTTATGAGGTCTCAGACGAATATTTCGAGTATTTACAAACAGAATGACGAAATTAGTATACCCCCCATCTTATGGTGGATGGTATAAAAATTGGCTTCTTTGAAAATGAAGAAATTGTGAGTCATTTGTGAAGTACAATGAGATTAAGTCGCTGTGAATGGTTATACAGCAACTTAAGTTTGAAGAAACCATCGTTGCTTGCTAGGCTTGCATCTTTGGATAAAAATCTTTGATACAGTGGTCTTTTAGAGCATTTGTACTTAAATAGTAATAAACCATTAAACTAAGTTTACATCGGCTTCTACTCAGAACACTTTAACAAATTTTGCCAACCACTAAAATGAAAATACGTTTTATTATTCACTATTCTACATAGCCATGAGAAGTGCGAATAACACTCGATGCGTTTTAATTTTTTTTTTTTTTCATAGACTTTTTCTTGATATTTTTATTACGTTTTACTTCTGTCGTTCTCACTAACTTAAGCATTTTGTTGCCGGAAATTGAATGTAGTGACTTACCTTGATCTACTTTTTTACGTTGATAATTTACTCAGATATTGTTCTGCATAAATGTAAGGTAAACCTGTGCTATTTGAAAATTTTAGTAACATAAAAATATTTAATTTTTGTTTGTTTCTCTTTCGAGACGAGCTTAATGATCGGTGATTTTCTTAGCAAATGGAAAAGGAAAGCCAAAGATCGCAACACGCTCCAACCACTTTCGTAATTTGGTTGCAATTACTCATCCGCCATATTAGGTGTGCAGGCTTCAAGGGCCGTACGTTGGTATGTTGTACTTATACGAAATTAATTGCGAAAACGCCTCTACGATACTAATACCACATTAACCACGCTCGACAACAATGTCTTTTGTACTTTTCCCAATGCATGTGTTTTTGTGTAATGGCAAATTTTCTGTCTTTAAAACTAGGAATATAAAAACTTATTAAAATGCATTCTTAGACCTCCGCCTTTCCTTTTCCATTGCAAAAAACTTTGATCATTAAGCTCGTCTCGAACGAGAAGTAAACGAAAAAACTCAGCCTTGCTGTGACATGCACTATGAAATAATAGCACAACAGGGCGGTTGATAAAAATTCCTTTAAAAATCGACAAAATTCATCCCAAGAGGGCTTGAATCACACTTAAAGCCTAGTACTGACTTTGACTTTTCGCCCGAACAACTGCCAAACGCATTAAAGGCATTAAAGAAGTAAAGGCATGCTAAGTTCGACCGGGACGAATCTTATATGCCCTCCACCATGGACGCATTTGTCAAGTTCTTTGAATGGATAAGAATTACTATGATATTTGAACTGTATCAGGTCATAGACCCTTTCGGACCTACATGGTTTGGATGTTCGAGACCATAGTAGAAGTCATTGTGCAAAATTTCAGATAGGAATCGCGCCCTATATGTATTAAGTATTTAACCGAGAGGTCGGTTTATATGGGTTCTATATTAGGCTATGAACCGATCTGGGCAAAATAAAACACTTCATGCGAAATTGAAGCCAAACAGGGCTCGGTTTATATAGCATATAAATCAGATTATAAATCGATTTAGAACATATTTACTTCGCATAGCTGTTGGGCGTCAAAACAGAACACCTCATACAAAATGTCAGACGAATCTAGAGGCTGAAAAAGTCAAGATCCATGATTGGTTTATGAGGCAAGCGCCTAGCTTTATTCCTTCGAAAGATAGCGTGTTTTCGACGAGATGGATGGACAGACGGACATTGCTAAATCGACTTTGAATATCAAGACGATCAAGAATATATATATGTACTTTGTCGGGTCTCAGATAAATATTTCTTTGTGTTACAAACAGAATCATGAAGTTAGTATACCCCCATCCAATGGTGGGCAGTATGAAAATAGTGACGAAAAAAAAAAATTCGAATACATATCATAGAAGTCGTGGTGAGTTCTATTAGTGAAATTGTGGCGACATGTGGCTGCGTCAGTACAAATTTCGCTTCAATTAATTGCTAACGAACTGGATCACAAGCAACTCTGTTTCATTTAAGTTGTCTTTTTATTGTGTGTGGCTTTGTATGACTTTTGGTTGTTTTACATCGCCCAATAGAATGCGGCATATATCGCAACAATTTCCGTGCGAAAGAACTTAGTAGTAGCCTTCAAGCGCATAAAAGTAATATTGCAATAAAATGGTCATTTGTTAACCGATTCTGTCGAAATTTGGCAGGAAGGATTTTTTATGACTCACGACATTACTGATGCATTTAATGGATATCGGTTGAGATTTAGATATAGCTCATATATGTCGAAATCGGTTCAGAATTAAATATGGCTCCTATATATATGTTCGTCAGATTTTGGGCAATTTGCAATAATGTTGTCATTTGTCAAACGTAGTTATTACAATATGAACATATTTGCTCGCCGAGGTTCAACAAAATTGGTTCAGAATTGGATATAGCTCCCACATTGTACTTATAGGGTAGGTGTAGGGTATTATACAGCCGGCACCGTCCGACTTTTGCCCTTCCTCACTGGTTTATGATAAAATAGAAACTCAGATATTTCTTAGCTTGCCATCAATAACGCTTTAGTGTGGTAAATAATTATGAAAGCATGAAATAAAATTACAATGACTTTTCATTGTTTAGAACTTTCACTTACTCTACATGCATTTTTCGAAATTAAACCGGCAAATGGACATGTGTATTATCTTAATGAAATTTATAATAACAAAAACGTTCATTTCCACTTTAAAAACGTGACCACTAACAACTTTTGTAAAAAATTACATGTGTACTGCATCAACGTACATAAGTCAATCACCTTTTTAGATGATTTCATGATTTCGTTGATGATTAAAGAGTAAAACAAAATAATTTTTCTTGTCATAAAATTACGTAGAGTATAGCTCGTTTGCAATATATAACTTTTTATTAAATAATAGATGCGTTTTGCAACATAGACAATTTATTGCAATAGCAAACATTAAAAGAACATAATTTGTTTGGTTTGCTGTTTTGGTCATATCTTACATACACTTTGAGCAGGTAGTACCTTTCGAATATGTACACAACACAAGCAAAACAATAGATCTATATAAATCTAACAATAGTTAAAAAAAATTAATAAAAATTCATCTTAACTTATTTAATGAAAACAGCTTTGAAGGTACTTTCCACTGTTTTTTCCAGAAGAAATTACTGTAATAGCTTAACATGATAACAATTCCCTATAAAACTTCTTTAAATATTATACACCTCCAATTCCTTAAAAATCAATTTTTAATTCTTGACATTTTAAATAAAATTTTACTAATAATACCATACACTGGCTGATAATTATTCATCGTTAATTTCCCTGTTATAACTAATAGCAGTACTTTTCTTATAGCAAAATGTTTGTCATTTGAGGGAGGTAGACTGACTGCTGAATTGTCTGTTGTTTGCTAAAAATGTTTTAATATCTTTTAGTGCCTACACCATTAGAGTTAGTCCAACAAAAACCCTCTAATAAAATTACATGGTTATCAATATCGTAATCTACGACAAATTTTTAGATTTTTTGCTCAAGAAACTATGGGTCTAAGATCCAAATGGAGATTTTGGTTTTTGCGACAAAACCCGTTACGTTATAAATTTATCTTCTATCCTCAGGCGAAAGGGATGAAGCTAGCATTCTTTAGATCTTGTGTGAGAGTCAATGCTTTTGTGTTCAAAATAAGGCGAAAATCAAACCATATTTTTATAAGACGTACTCAAAAGGTTGTAAGCCAACCAAAGTTAAACAAATTAGGCTTTTTCTATAAAATGTAAATTTTGGCCGAATTTGGTACCAAAATTTTATTAGATACATGCCGCATACACGGCCCATTCCACGCCTTAGTACCATTTAGTATTATAGTATAAATTTCCTCATCTCAACTTCACTACCACTTGTGACCCTCATACAAAGTCTGAGGATTTTAGATTCTGAGAGTTGATGGCTATGCAGCCATTCGTAACTGAACTGTATCACCGCATAAAAAATGCGTTGTTGTTTACAGCCGGAAGCTCAAAATGATTTTAATGGGCAAAAAGTCTTAGAATTCCTCATAGATTACGATTTTGATAACAGCTTTGTGGACAAAACAATTGATCCAACCAACTTTCCATCCGTCTGTGTATGATAAAACTCTAACTCAAGACCGAGTACAGCTAGTCGCTCCAAATTTTCTGCAAGTATTTCTTCTTGTTGATGTACGCCGGTTGGGATTGTAAAAAGGCCAAATTGACCCATCTTTGCATATTGCTCTCATACAAACGAATCTGCCGCTTTGACCTCCTGAGCCATTAAACGATTCGAAAATTTGGCAATGACTTCTATTAGCTTAAGTGAAGTTTATTTTATTTATCAGCACCCTGAAAACGTGAGAAAGTTCATTGTTTTGACTGATGCTTGGTGTCAGTTATTAGTAAATCATGGTTTTATCGACCCTAGTAACTCGACATCAAAACTCTTGGGAATTTCCCAAAGGGTTTAACCTTTAATAGACGAGTATTCACCTATTGTCCACAGTAAGCTAGCAATGTTACCTGCAATACAGTCGTGTGTGGATATTGTTTACAAGTCAGGTGGATTTTTTATGAGGGTGACATACATACATGTATTGACAAAAACTCGATTTTCCTAACACATTATAATCTTCTCCACCATATATTTTAGAATTTTGTATAATTTTTAGTTTACGAGATGTTTAGTACTCAATTAAATCTAATACTAAATTTCTCATGAAAATTCCAGTAGGGAACAGTGGATACTTCTGAGTCCAGTCTATCTTTTTTATGTTGCGTTCGAATAGCGTGCCCCATGGCGACACCACTTGGTAGCGAAGTTTTGACATGGCAGAATACCTCACAAATGTAGCCAGCATTAGTAAGAAGATAACCACCGCTGAAAAATTTCCTGATGTTTACGAAATAATATCTTTACCATCAATCTCGTTGTTTCTCTTTTATGTCCCAAATTCGGCTCCAGACTCCGCCTCTCTTATTTGGTTGGTTTGGTTTGGTTTCGGCTCTTAAAATTTCTTTATTACTTTGTTCAAAATGTTATTCACTTTTACCAGATTGCCGGGAAACCTTAATATTGCTTTTATTCAAATGGTTGTGAAAACAAATTTAAAAAATTTTGAAGAACTAGCTAAACACGGCACGCTTCGCTGCGTTTTCATTAACACCACGCCTTCATCGCCAGTACCATTTTGAGGCTTGGATTGTACGCCACCAGGAGGGCCTCGCACTTGCGTACAAAATTCGAAGTTAAGTTCGCACTCTACTTAAAAATATTTACAACTCGATCCCCACATTGTCATGATTGGTCAATTAACCTATTTGAGGTGAATTTAGGGGTAGATCGCCACAAAGATATTTGATCAAATTTGAGTTTCATATTCGTAATCTACCCCCAAATATCTTTCATTTGAACCCCATATAGCCACGATCCGCTTGTATTCCCATATCGCATTCGTAGTCTTTACTCGAATACCTTTAAATTGAGTATCATATTGTCCCGATCGGTCCAATTTTTTGTGTGGGCGGTTCTTTTGGGGTGAGGAGGAGAAGCCGGCCTCTTCTGATATCAAACATGTAAATGCGTGTTAAGATCGTATTGGTCAATCTTAGCAACTCACCACCATGGATTCTGCTAGAAGTTTTTGCAAAGGATTTTGACAGTACGTGACACGATTTTTGGAAGTCTAAGTACAAAATTTCGGCCCCATCTTATACAAATTGATGCTTCCAGGGGCTTGAGATGTCAAATCTGGTGATTTGTTTATATAGGACCTACATCAGGTTATATACCAATTTGGATCATACTTGTCATGATTGTTGGAAGTCATAACAGAACACTACTTGCAAAATGTCATCTCCCGCGGATAACAACTGCAGCTTTTAGGGGTTCAAGATGTCAAATCGGAAGATCGGTTTATATGGGAGTTATATCTGGTTATAGACCGTTTCAGACCATACATCACACGATTGATGGAAGTTGTAGAGGAATACTATGTGTAAAATTTCAGCCCAATCGGTTAATTATTGCAGCTTCTAGTACCTCAAGAAATCAAGCCGAAGGACCACTTTATATGGAAGCTATATCCAAATCTGAACCGATATGGCCCATTTTCAATCCCCAACGACCTACATCAATAAGAAGTATCTGTGCAAAATTTCGTGCAGAAGTATCTATGCAAAATTTCTACACTTTCGACCGCTATCGTGATTTCCACGGATGGACGAATAGGACGACGGACATGGCTAAATCGACTTAGAATTTCCAGACGATCAAGAATATACATATATTTATTTATGGGGTCGCATATCAATATTTCGAGGTGTTACAAACGGAATGACTAGATTACTATAGCCCTACGAGTATTGTTCCTTCCTCACTGGAAACATTTCAAGAAAATCGGTTCAGTCGTTTTTGAGTCTATAAGGAGCAAGCAAACTTACATATCCACAAACAAGCATAAAAACAAATACAAATTCATAGATTAAGTACAAAATTTTCCATTCGTTTAAAGGTTGTATCATAAAATACAATGTAGTAAATTGAAATAAAACGAGCTTAACACCAGATTATATTGTTGGAGGTCATTTTATAATTTAAAAATTTTTATATACAAACATTTTGCAGATTACGAAAGATGCACTCTTACGTCGAACATTTTGGAATGGAAGTAATTCACTTTAGAAACATTGTTATTTCGCCTATGTGAAACAATTTTTTCTTTTCTCTTTCTAAAATGTATTTTTACCATCAAAAGTAAGCGCAACCAAATCGAATCGTTATCTGGAAATCAATAGCGGCACTGGCTGATACCAGGACCGTAAAGAGAGATAGACAAAAGACAGAGAGAGAGAGAGAGAGGTTCGATTCTTATCAATAGTTACGGGTTAAAGAGTTTAGTTCGAAATGAAAAGAGGGCTATACATTTGCGACGTGCTAAATTGAATATTAAATATTTTTCAATGAAACAATTGATGATCTTCCTTCTACATGACATGCGATTGGGAAGTGAAAGTCAGGTACATAATGTAATAGGAAAAAATTTAAAATTAAAATCAAATCAAAAATGATAGAAGAAAACAGTAGAAGAGATACAATGCAAGACATCTTGCATATTAATTAGTGCTTCCGATTCAAGTTTTTGCTCATTGATAGTGGACCTCCTTTTTTACAGCCGGCATTTATTGAAAAACAGCATATTGTGCACTTCCTAAATGATAAAGTTTGTTCTATTCCATCATCTTGGGATGTAATATAGAATAACAATGAATTTGATGACTGAATTGCATTTTTTGTAGTTCCAAAGCGACATATCCTTGGTTGAGAGCTTTATGTTTCATACGCCATTTTTTACTATTTGAGTTAGGTTCTTTAAAGGGCGTTTCGCACTAATCATTCATAGTTTTTGGTCGTTTTCATCTTAAAGGATCTGTCGTCAATTTTTTATGCCACTTTAAATTGTGATTTTCGTTCGTATTAGTTCCCACGATCTTATTTAAATAACATTTTGTAAACCGACTTAAAAAAACCTTAAAAATATTGCACACAACAATAAAAGGGGAATAAAATTCGCTATGTTAAAATCACAGCATTTTGTGCAGTTTCGGAGTACATCCAGATCCCAAAAACTACATCTTTTGAAGCAAAAATTGCGCCGCGTGTAACTGAGTCCGAATTGCAGCGCGCCTATAGCTGAATAACTCACAAATGTCCCTAGCATTAGTGAGTTGATACCCACCTGAAATTTTTTCTGATGTCCCTCCAGGATTTGAACCTATCCGTTCAGTGTCATTGGCGGACATGATAATGTCTGTGCCAAGATAACCTCCTAATAATGAACAAGTAAAAGCGTGCTAAGTTCGGCCGGGCCGAATCGTATATACCCTCCACCATGAATAGCATTGGTCGAGTTCTTTGCGCGGTATCTCTTTATAGGCAAACAAAGAATATTGAATAAGAACTGTTATGCTATTGGAGCTATATCAAGTTGTAGTCCGATTCGGACCATACATGAATTGAATGTTAAACATTGCAGAAGTCATTGTGTAATATTTCAGTCCATTCGGATAAGAATTGCACCTTATAGGGGCTTAAGAAGCAAAATCGGAAGATCGGTTTATATGGGAGCTGTATCAATCTATAGATCGATTAACATGTATATCGAAGGTCAAGGGGGAAGTCGATGTTCAAAATTTCGGCCAAATTTGATAATAACTGCGCCCTCTAGAGGCTTAAGAAGTCGAGATCTCAGATGGGTTTAAATGGCAGCTATATCAGGTTATTAACCGATTTGAACCATACTTAGCGCAGTTGTTGAAAGTCATAGCAAGACACCTCATGCAAAATTTCAGCCAATTAGGATAAGAATTGCGCACTCTAGAGGCTCAAGCAGTCAAGATCCAAGATCAGTTTATATGGCAGCTATACCAGGTTATTATCCGATTTAAACCGTACTTGGCACAGTGGTTGAAAGTGACACCAAAACATAACGTGTAAAATTACAGCCAAATCGGACAAGAATGGCGCACTCTAAAAGTTCAAGAAGTCAAGACCCAAAATCTTTTTATATGGCAGCTATATCAAAACATGGACCGATTTGGCCCATTTACAATCCCAACCGGCCTACACTAGTAAAAAGTATTTGTGCAAAATTTCAAGCTTTATTCCTTCGGAAGTTATCGTGCTTTCGGCAGACAGACGGAAGGACATGGCTACATCGACATAAAATGTCATGACGATCAAGAATGTATGTACTTTGTGGGGTCTGAGACGAATATTTCGAGGAGTTACAAACAGAATGACGAAATTAGTATACCCCCATGCTATGGTGAAGGGTATAAAAATAAAAGAAAAATTCCATACTTTTTTACTGGCAGTTATCAGCTGTTACTTTTAGCTTGCTTTAGAAAAAAGTGTAGAAAAAGTATATTTGATTAAAGTTCATTCTAAATTTTATTAAAAATGCATTTACTTTCTTTTAAAAAATCCGCAATTACTTTTTGGGCAACCCAATACATCAAGATAATACAGGCAGGTGAATATATCGAGGTGTTACAAACAGGATGATTAGATTTACACAACCCATCCTAAAGCGGTGGATATAAAATCGCTGCAAATGATTGCTACATTTATTAATCCACATCCATCTGCTCATAATTTTTTTCAGACTCCAATCCAACGGTCGAGAAAGGGAATAATACCAATGAAATTTTTCCTTCAAACTGAATTTTCTCTTAATTAAAAATTTATTTTATATAGAGAAAGTTTCAGTATATTGCTTGCTGACAAGATTTTCAACAAAATTTCCTCACAAAGAAAAATTTCAACAAAGATTTTTCAAAGGGAAATATTTGAAAGGAATTTTTTCTCTTTGCCCATTAACGCATGGGAGTTTCCATGCTACTTCTCCCTTCGGACGCCTCCCCAGGTGGTTGATAGGGGAAAGCTCCCCAGATATGAGGGGTACCGCAGAAATAAAATATGCGGGGCGAACCAAAAAGTTAACACAAGCAGGGGGTGTCCCGCTGCCAATACGAACACGATGGATCCGTGCAATAGGGTCGGCAGCGGATGAGCCAAAAAGAAATAGCCAACGGTGGCGCTCGCAGATTTTCAGAAGGTTTACCATCAAGAGAGCCCGGCCTTGAGGGTCGCTGGCAGCCCCAGCACTAGGTACCTATGCGATGGCCCAATCCGCCATCCATCTTAAAAATTAAGATTATAGAAACCCATTAACGCCTGACCCTCGATTGCTTCGTCCGATTTTGATGAAATAGCATATATGCATAGAGCATTTACATATATTGACGTAGCAGTTTATTAAAATTTTTTAACAATTTTTTTTTTTTTTTAACAATAAAAGAAATATTTAAAATTTTTTTAAACCACCGAATGCAACAAGACTCTAAGACGGTTCCAGAAACCTTACTCCTAAGAATTTTGTGAATTTTTTTTTTGTTAGACTCTTTTGGATATTAAAAGTGCCGACTTTCTAGAAGCAATATTTCTTCCAAAACATGACCTTATATGACGGAAATTTTTTTTTAAGAAGTTTCATCCATTTAATTTTTCAAATCAAAATTTCATAAGGGTACCTCTTTCCCAACTCGAGCTAGAGTGTTTTTCTAAGAAATCTCTTATGTTGGTTATATTTTTACCCATGTGTCGTTAATGGTTTAAGAAAAATGTCAATTAAACTCCGTCTAAGGCAAAATTACATATAAATTTTCTTAAAGGACATATTTTAATGAAATTTTCATTAAAAACCAAATTCCAGTGATTTTTATCAAAGGCAAATTTACAATAGTTCTATTAAATTTTCTCAATTTACTAGCGAATAATAGTCCAATTAATACTGATACACTTCTTTCTATGTGCCTATATATGATTCTAATCAAGGATAAGTCGCATTTGTTCACAAAATTTTGCACGAATCGATTTAGAGATTCTAGGGCGAAAGCTATGGATTTTGTTGAAAATCGGTAAAGATTTAGATGGCATTCCCGAAATCGGAATATATTTCTAAGCGATTCAATCATCTGCTCTCCTCTGATTTCTAACACCTAGTTTTAAGATAACTTTTTTCCTTTTTCTGTGCGATATAATAAGAATGTCATCATCAAAAACGGTTCTCCTATTAATTGCTATACACTTATAAGGATGTAATGACCCTGATATAAAAAGGTATATAACATATATACCTATTTGCCGTTTTGACTTCTAAAACCCCATAGGAGAAAGGACAGACAAGGCCTATCTATTGTGTCAAAAATCGGTTCAAACTTGGATGTGGCTCCAAAGCAGGCACAGTTATTACCGGATGTGTCTGATATTAGGCAGAAGTAGGTCGATATTGCTGATTTGCATTATCTGATCATCATCAAATTTAACAAAAGATTGTCTCATGAAAATTTCGATTTTTGAAGTTGTAACAAATAAGGAATGGCAAAAGCCTACCCCATAAGTGAAAATTAGCAGCTATATCTAATTCTGAACCGAATTTAATGGTCTACGGTTGAGGTTTTCAGATGAGTCATTAAGTAAACCGTATCAAATTTCGAGAAAATGTGTACAAATAGGGAGATGTATATATGTTTATGGAAGCTAAATACAAAACTTAATTGATTTTTATAAAATTTAACAGAAATGTCAAGAGCCACAAGGGAGTTATCTGTGTCAATTTTCGTGACAACCGGTTGACAAATGACCTCACTATTGCAAATTATTTAAAGTCAGACAGACATATATATGGTAGTCGTAGAGGAAATCGTTATGCAAAATTTTGGGAAGATTAGTCTATAATGCGCTTGCTGTGGCTTTAGAAGTGAAAATCGGGCGATATATCTATGCATAAAATAAAACACAGAAAATATAACTTGGTTTAAATTGTACCGATTTATGTTTTCTAAATGTTTATCAAAAATGACTATAAAAAAAGTAGGTGGAAATAAAATTTTACAGGAAATTCCTCCCCAAAAATTCCCAAATTTTAGCTCCGAATCCGCACCAAATCCCCAAGTCAGTAATGTAGTCCATATTTTTGGAAAAAAAGTCGTCGATTTGGGGAGAACTCCCCAATATTGACAACACTGGCCACAGTAGCGCAAAGTTTATCATGTCTGCCTGTGACGCTGAACACCTGGCTTCGAATCCTGGCGAAAACATCAGCAAATGTGTTCATCGGGTTTTTATCCCCTCCCAATGCTGGCGACATTTATGAGGTACTATGCAACGTAAATTATCATTGAGCTTAAACTTGAATCGGACAGCACTCATTGATATGTGAAAAGTTGTCGTGAATATTACTGATCACTTTAAACTCAACAAGTTTTTACCAGAAATGGTCTGTCGTAAATTGCAATGTGACATTTATTTCCGAGGCATACGTCAAAAACGTCATAAACCTAACCAAAAAAAAAAAAATTATTTTTGACAGAAATGAAAATAAATTTATAAACCGTGCAGTTATTTTCAACTTTTGTGAACTTATGAACATGGCAACTCTGGTGCATAGGTTAGAACGTGCTCCTATAACAGAAAACTTCTGAGTTCCAATCCTGTGCATTTGTTTGCAACGCTAAGAAGGAGAAGAGCTAGACCCATTGATATGTATACCGATCGGCTTAGAATCACTTCCTGATTCAATTTAGCTATGTCCGTCTGTCCTTGTATTCTTGTAATCAAGGTACAGCCCCCATTTGTTATCCGATTTTCACAAAATTTTTCAAAGTCTATTTTTTGGTGCAAGGACGAATGCTATAGATTTTGATAGCTTCCATATATATCTTTCATCCGATGTCGCCTTTTAAAACTGTAGAAGCCGCAATTTTGATCCGATCCTTAGAAAATTTGCCACAAAGTGTTTCTTTTGACGTCCCATAAAATCGGTTAAGATTTAGATACAGCTTCCATATCTAAATTTTTAAGGCTGTACTTGTGAAAAATTTCATCTAAATCGGTTCAGATTTAGATATAGCTTCCATATATAACTTTTATCCAATTTGGCCTATTAAGGCCACAATTTTGGTCTAATCTTTACCTAATTTCGTACTTTTTTGACGTCCTAGTATGTGTGCAAAATTTCATCAGAATCGGATCAGATTTATATATAGCTCCCATATATATATCTTTCATCCGATATGGTCTGTTAAGGCTACAGAAGGCACAATTTTGGTTCGATCTTTACCAAAATTTGGCACGAAGTGCTTTTTTAGACGTCCTAGTATGTGTGTAAAATTTCATCGGAATCGTATCAGATTTATATATAGCTCTTATATATATCTTTCATCTGATATGCGCTTTTAAAGCTGTAGTTGCCACAATTTTGGTTCCATCGACGTCGCACGTACCATCGTAAGAAAATCGTAGAAAGTTCTATTCGATATTTCAATAGGTATGCAAAATTAAAGTCTGACTAGATTTGGATATAAGTGCTATATATTAAAAGTATTACGTAGACTCGGTGGTGTAGGGTTTTATGTAGACGGCTCCGCCCGATTTTTGCCTTTCCTTACTGGTTTTAAACTAAAGACTTGTCGATCAACAACAAATCTTTAACAATGATTTGATGTCGAATTCATTAAGTATGGGAGCACCAGTATACAACGTTTTCGACTTTTACAACTTTTGATAGTCAAACCCCGAAAAACAGACATACAGACCATATCTCATCTTTACTTTAAGTTTTTTTGCGAATTTTCAAAATGGTGGTTCAAATAGTCAATAACCTTAAATTTAGTTCGTAAAATTGTTGGGATTTGAAGGCAATTATAGCTTACCAAAACACAACATCCTCATAAAAAATGGTAAAATATATTTTAAAGGCAAACTGGAATCACTGCTGATGAATAAAGCAGAATTTATTAAATATTGCAGTATTATCAACTGCCGACAAGTAAATATTTATTTTAATTAGTCCAGCATCCGTCATAGAAGAATTTATTGCATGTACTGACCTACAAGATTTCCACATAACTGTCAGATGGCGTCTACTTGGCACGACATACAACCGATTCAGCAAAAGTTTTTCAAAATGCTTTATTTCGAATTTTTGATGAATAATTTACATTTCTTCACCTATTTTTCTATAGTTTAATAGGCTTGATCCCTATCGCATTGAATGTACTGACCTATAGGATTTACAGCAAAATTAGCATAAATAGACAAAAATATAGTGGCTATGGAAAGTGGCTTAATTCATTCTCATTTTGCTGAATAATTTAAACTGCTCACTATCATTGTATTGCCGATTCAACACTGACTATAAAAACAAAACTATTGATATTCAGAATTACTAACCCTAAGTATAGGATTTTAAAGAGAACATTAGCTTTGAACTATATGCACAGACGATAGCTTGTAAAATACAGTTCTAAATAGTTTTCTTTCCTAGGACTTTTAATTACTAAACAATTAAAACATGTTAAGATCGGTCGGGCCAAATCAACACAAATTTAATTAGTTCTAGAGATCGCAGAAGGCAAATCGGGAGATCGATAGCCATCGGAGCTATGTATATTAAGATTTGGACAATATTTACACTGAAACAAGTTTTGTCCTAATTTTAATGATTCGAGTCAAAGATTAGCAAACTTAATTTAAATATGATCAATATTGCAACTTTTTAAGGACAAGGATAAGTGTCCTTGTGAAAAAATGTTCCTTAATATTAAGGATTTTTATTTTAAATGCTAGGTTAATAAATCCTTAACTTTGCCTCTTGTTATTAAAGACAAATATCTAAAATGAAGGTCAAAATACCGTTAAAAGCTAGAAAATTGACCTTAGGACAGGACAATAGTGAAACGTAGTTAAGGACGCAAACTAGCCGAGCGTGCACGTAGTGTTTTAGTATCACTTCTAACAAGTGTGCTAAGTATGGTTCAAATCGTTCCATAACCTGGTATAGCTGACATATAAACCGATCTGGGGTCTTGATTTCTTGAACCTCTAGAGGGCGCAATTCTTATCCGATTTTGATCTGAAATTTTGCATGACGTGTTTTGTTAAGACTTCCGACTACTGTGGCAAATATGGTTCAAATTGGTACATAAGCTGATATAGCTGTCGTATAGACCGATCTGGGATCTTGACTTCTTGAGCCAATAGAGGCCGCAATTCTTATCCGATTTGGCTGAAATTGTGTACATTGGCTTCTCCCATGACCTTCAACAATCGGTCATTAGCCTGATACAGATCCCATATAAACCGATCTCCCCATTTTACTTCTTGAGCCCCTAAAGGGCGCAATATTTAGTCGAATTGGCTGAAATTTTGCACAATGACTTCTACTATGGTCTCCAACATTCAGTTCCATTATGGTCTGAATCGGACCATAACTTGTTATTATAGCTCCAATATTACATTCTTTTCATTTACCATTTGTTTGCCTAAAAAGAGATGCCGGAAAAAGAACTCGACAAGTGCGGTCCATTTTGGAGGGTTTATAAGACTTCATTCCCGGCCGAACTTAGCACGCTTTTACTTGCTTTTTTTTTAATTTAAAAAAAAATATTGAAAAAATTAAAGATAGACTTTCTTTTTATTTCCTAACCCACTCTGGTTTTATAACACAAAAATAAAATAATGGTCCTAAAGCGAAGAAAAGACAATTTTAATGACTTTGATATAAAATCGCACCTGCTGTCAAATGGTTTATCGCCATTAATTTATTTTTTTTATTTTATTTTTTATTTTATTTATTTTTTTTTATAGAAGCCATTAAATGCATTCAGAAATCTGACCCTTAAGAATTTTGAGAAAAGATTTTGTTTAATTTTTTTTATATAAAAAGTTGCCAACTTACGACAATGCAATTTGGGCCAAAATTTTGGATTTTTCTTTATTCCTAGGATTTTAGCAATGAAAACGAGCCAACGAATCAATACTTTGAAATAAAAATCATATCATTAATATTAATTTCCTATTTACTAACGGACAAGACAATCCATTACAACTTTTGATCGCTGATTGATTCCTATTTTACTTCACCGATGATTGTTCAATTATTATTTTTTGAGATTCTATTTCTTAACTTAAAAAAAATTAAACACTTAAAGACGTTCCTATTTGCAAGGCTAGTTTGCGTCTTTAACTACGTTTCACTGCTGCCTTGTACTAAGGTCAATGTCCTAGCTTTCAACGATATTTGGACTTTCATTTTAGATTTTTGTCTTTAATAACAGAGGCAAAGTTCAGGATTTATTAAACTACCGTTTTTAATAGAAAATCCTTAACATGACGGAAAATATTTTTCAGCAAAGGGAATGTTTCATTAAAAAGTTGGAGAATTAATAATTTGGTTTGTTAATCTTTGGTTCGAATATTTAAAATTAGGACAAAAATTTTTTGAGTGAAACCATACACAAAAAATTCATTACACATTTTTTCAAGTAGTTAATGATGCAATGCAAATCTTTCTATACATCTTTCCAGATTAAAGTTAGAAAATAAAATGATGATTATGCAGTTTTTGAATATATGGACTGAATTTAATTTAAAAATTGTCAATCATGCAATTTTTTTAGGAAATATTTCTTTTGGTGAATAAATTATACTAAGGATCTTTTTTAGTTAAAATTCTAGATATATAGATCCTATATTTTGAGTCTTGTTATTAAAGACGGAAATCTAACAAAACCCAGGTTATAGAAAGTAAGGATTTTTGTCTTTGAGACAAGTCGACAGTGCACCTTAGTTAGAGACGCAGCATAGCTCTAGGCATACAAGCGTCTTAAAAGGTTTAGTTTTTTTAGGTTAAGATGCCAAGTTAAAAAAAATGTTCAAAACATATTAATTGGACAGTCATCTGTGTAGTAAAATAAAAATCAATCATCGTTCGAAATTTGAAACGGATGGTCGTGTCTGTTAGTAAATAGAAATATAAATTTAAGTGTATCTTGCTAAAATCGTAAATATGAACAAATCTTACATTTTAGGCCAACTTTTTTTCTGTGTAGAAAGTATTTCTACAGTCATAGATAAGAATAATATAGAATTATAAATAAGTCCATTGTGTTGTATGAAAAGTTCAGCCCTGTCTGACATAGTGCGGTTTTATCTAATAATATTTTGCCAAATAAAATAGCTCAGTTTTCCATGATTTTTTATTGCATAAATTTCATAATTTAAATTCAAATTATCAGTTTACACTTAGAATAGAAGAACAGCAATTTTGCATACTCTGTTATTGGTTAGGCAAGAAGACTTGATATATTCCATCTTTGACTCATTACAATAGTCATTTAACTTCTGCCCAAAAGACTTTCATCCGTACAGCCACAAAGACAATAGAATCGTTTCTATACAAGTTTCCATTAATAGACGACTTTTTCTCTTCATTCTAGATTTCTAAGAATAATTTTAAAATTGTTACCGTTTCCTTTTTGAGTGAATCAAAGAATATACTAATAGCATATGTATATGCCAACATATGTATGGTTGTGTTAAGTTCAACTTAAGATTTATTTATATACGTTTAATTGATCATATTGTACCATTCCATTATGTTTGTTTAATTCTTTTCATATTGAATGTTGTTTTAAGGTCTTCCCTTTAATTATTTAATGTTTATCTTTGTATGTGTGTTTCATTTTTAAAACTTAAAACAAATATAAAAACTTTGTAAATTTATGATAAATGTTAAAAGAAAAAAAAAAAATTAAAAAACTAGGATAACTGCGTATGAGCTTAGCCACATAAGTCTTTAACAGCAAACTACAATCGTCAATAATCAACCCTAAACATGACAGCAACAACTAATCCTATTGTTAAATGAACCTAAAACTGCGTAAATATAATGGAGAAATTTAATAATATAGATTCTAAGAACTCATTGTACGAAATGTATTCGAAGTGTCAAATTGATCTACAAAAATTTATGAAAATAATTAATTACTAGATAAAAAAAAACTAAATATTGTGAAATGAATGTACATAGTTGAATTTCTTAGTTTAAGTTTAAAAGAATACTTGCACAGTTTGTGTGTGTGAGTTAGAATTGTAAGAGCTTTTTCTCGTGACGAAAAATACCGACGAAGTGAATAAATGAAATGATAATAATAATTATTAAATAAATTAAAAATTAAATATGTTTCATTTTACACATTAATAAAAATTATAGTGGAGTTCTGGAAATCTGGAACCGCTCAGATCAATAGATTATATGTTCTGAGTTTCCAATTTGTTACTTTTAAGATCACTGTGCATCGTTAGTGATAGATGGATGTCAACAGCAGAGTTTTCATAATGTTCTAACCACAAACTCAGCACTCTCTCTAAAAATGTTGCCAAAACCATCGACCTCTTATTATATACAATGGATGCCACCGTGGCGCAGAGGGTGTCATGTTCACCTGGCTAGAAGATCAAAAAAACAATTTCCGTTATACACTCCTAGTGCTGGCGACACCTTTGAGGTTTTTACCTTATAAAGTTCTCTACTAAGTGGTGTCACTCGGCGGCAAGCAGGCGACTCAGCTATAAACAGGGTATATCCTTAACCTCTGAGCTTAAAGCTTGAATTGGACAGCACTCGTTGATAAGAGAGACGTTTACCCCCTGTTCATCCATTTGTAAAATTTTCCTATTAGGTTAGGTTGAAAAGAAGGTGTGGATCAGAGAGCTGCAACTAGTATGATTGCGTTGGCAAAACCGCAACGAAAATGTGATATAAAAACGATTTGATAAAAGCTCCAGGTTGCAATCGAAAACTCATATGCTTGTTGTGGTTAGGAGCCTGCGAATGATTCTGCCGAACGGGATGCTCAATTTTAAAGCTCATGTTTGATATGATTTTTCTATTTGTTGTGTTTGTTCAAAGTACAAATGAACATTGGAAACCAAGATGCATAAATTACGCTTTGCTTCAATAAATAAGCACCGATTTAGATAAAAAAAAATTCATTTGGTTTTATGCCTTAATTCTAACATTACACATTTAATTTGCGTTCGCCAGACAGTTGATTTTGATTTTTGCCAAAGGCTGCTTTTTATTCATTAAACTCCTTATATACAAACCTTAAATTTAAAAAAATAAACAATCTAGAATATTTACAGTCGAATAGGAGTACCAACAATTGTCACACTCATCATTTAGAAATTAACATACATCAAGTAAAAGCGTGCTAAGTTCGGCCGGGCCGAATCTTATATACCCTCCACCATGGATCGCATTTGTCGAGTTCTTTTCCCGGCATCTCTTCTTAGGCAAGAAAGGATATATTTGTTCTGCTATTAGAGCGATATCAAGATATGGTCCGGTTTGGACTACAATTAAATTATATGTTGGAGACCTGTGTCAAATGTCACCCAATTCGAATAAGAATTGCGCCCTTTGGGGGCTCAAGAAGTCAAATAGAGAGATCGATTTATATGGGAGCTGTATCGGGCTATAGACCGATTCAGACCATAATAAACACGTATTTTGATGGTCATGAGAGAATCCGTCGTATAAAATGTCAGGCAAATCGGATAATAATTTCGACCTCTAGAGGCTCAAGTAGTCAAGATCCCAGATCGGTTTATATGGCAGCTATATCAGGTTATGAACCGATTTGATCCATACTTGGCATAGTTGTTGGATATCATAACAAAACACGTCGTGCGAAATTTCATTCCAATCGGATAAGAATTGCGCACTCTAGAGGCTCAAGAGGCCCTCTAGGAGGCCACCGTAGCGCAGATGTTAGCATGTCCGCCTATGACGCTGAAAGCCTGGGTTCGTATCCTGGCGAGACCATCAGAGAAAATTTTCCGCGGTGGCAACATTTGTGAGGTACTATGCCTTGTACTATGCCTAATGCTGGCAACATTTGTGAGGTACTATGCCTTGTACAACTTCTCTCCAAAGAGGTGTCGCACTGCGGCACGCCGTTCGGACTCGGCTATAAAAACGAGGCCCCTTATCATTGAGCTTAAAACTTGAATCGGACTGCACTCATTGATATGTGAGGAGTTTGCCCCTGTTTCATTAGTGGAATGTTAATGGGCAAAGTTTGCAGAGGCTCAAGAAGTCAAGACCCAAGATCGGTTTATATGACAGCTATGTCAGGTTATGGACCGATTTGAACCATACTTTACACAATTGTTGGATATCATAACAAAACACGTCCCGCAAAATTTCATTCCAATCGGATAAGAATTGCGTCCTCTAGGGGCTCAAGAAGTCAAGACCCAAGATCGGTTTATATGACAGCTATATCAGGTTATGGACCGATTTGAACCGTACTTTACACAATTGTTGGATATCATAACAAAACACGTCCCGCAAAATAACATTCCAATCGGATAAGAATTGCGCACTCTAGAGGCTCAAGAAGTAAAGACCCATGATAGGTTTATATGGCAGCTATATCAGGTTATGGACCGATTTGGACCATACTTGGCACAGTTGTTGGATATCATAACAAAATACATCGTGCTAAAATTCATTCAAATCGAATAAGAATTGCGTCCTCTAGAGGCTCAAGAAGTCAAGACCCAAGATCGGTTTATGTGACAGCTATATCAGGTTATAAACCGATTTGATCCATACTTGGCATAGTTGTTGGATATCATAACAAAACACGTCGTGCGAAATTTCATTTTAATCGGATAAGAATTGCGCACTCTAGAGGCTCAAGAATTCAAGACCCAAGATCGGTTTAAATGGCAGCTACATCAGGTTATGGAACGATTTGAACCATACTTGGCACAGTTGTTGGATATCATAACAAAACACGTCGTGCAAAATTTCATTTGAATCGGATAAGAATTGCGCACTCTAGAGGCTCAAGAAGTCAAGACCCAAGATCGGTTTATATGGCAGCTATATCAAAACATGGACAGATATGGCCCATTTACAATACCAACTGACCTACAATAATAAGAAGTATTTGTGCAAAATTTTAAGCGGCTAGCTTTACTTCTTCGGAAGTTACCGTGCTTTCGACAGACAGACGGACGGACGAAAAGACGGACGGACATGGCTAGAACGACATAAAATGTCACGACGATCAATAATATATATACTATATGGGGTCTCAGACGAATATTTCGAGTAGTTACAAACAGAAAGATGAAATTAGTATACCCCCCATCCTATGGTGGAGGGTATAAAAAATTCAAATCAGTTCACCCCAAAAATTACGGGTTTGACGTTTGAAATGTCTTCCTTGGGGTTTTGCCTGTCAATTCAACAATTCCTACGCATTTTTCCGCATCCTCAAGCACGCTTCTCGATCTGTACTTTGTTAGTGACACTTGTAAAGTCGTCCTGTACGACAGCCTCATGTTTTTCGAACCATGACTTGATCTTTTTATGTTATGAATTTGAGCTCACCAGGACTAAGGAAACTTATTCATACAGAGATTTTGCCCGTTTCGACCATGATTTTTGCTTTCGAGTGCTGTGCTCATCGACTGGGATCTGATATTTCGTATGGAAACTATCGATGAACAAACTGACTTTCTACAGAGGAATATCCGTGACCTACAGGAACTTACGGTTCCACTCAAGACTAGAGATTAAGATAGCGAAGAAAGGCTACTATTACCGACGCTTTACTCCTGCAATAGGCTCCAAGAGAACGTGGAAGGTTATTCGAGACATAGGAATTGGGAAAGATACTAATAGATGTTCAACAAACTTGGACATCAATGGGCTTAATGATGCCTTTGTTAATGTCCCACAGATCCCAGTTGATCCCAATTTCTATGGCTTCAATATCTCCCCCTCTCTCGATGACGACTCTAGTTTTGGCTTCAGCTGTATTGGTCCCACCGATGTCCTTGAGTGCGTCCCGACTGTAAAGTCTAACGCTGACGGATCTGATGGCATTGATCCTAGATTTGTAAGACTCTTGCTACCCCTTATTATCCCTCATGTAACCTATGTTTTCAATAGGATTTTGACCATGGGTTACTTTCCATAAGCGTGGAAACAGCCCAAAGTTATCCGACTGCCTAAAAATTCCAAGGAATATAGACCAATTGCGTTCTTTGTTACTTGTCAAAGGACTTTGAGAAATTGTTGTATTTGCAAATGTTGTCTTTTGCCGACGAGAACTCTTTGTTATATGCGAGACAGTCCGGGTTTCGACCTAACCACAGTTGCGTAACTGCCTTGGCAGAGATCACTGAGAGGATCAGGGTCAATTTGGAGAATGACAAGATAAATTTCCTTATACTTCTTGACCATTCTAAGGTATTTGACATTGTGGATCATTCCCTGTTATGTGATAAGATGAGACATCTTTACAATTTTTCTTCTACGTCCGTTCGTCTTATTTTGTCGTACCTGTCAGTTATAAGTCTTCTCTATCGGCACCTCTGCTTGTTTTAAAAGGTGTTCCTCAGGGATCAATTTCGGGTCCTCTTCGCTTTTCATTGTACAGTAACGACTTGGCGAGTCAATTGTCTTATTGTAAGGTGCATATGTATGTACGCTGACGATGTACAAATATATACTGGCAGTCCGAAGGATGAGATTGCTGAAAACATACGTCTGCGTAATCATGATCTGTCAAGAGTCAGCACGTGGGCGAAAGCCAATGGCCTGTGTCTCAACCCTGTAAAGTCCATGTGTGTGGTTATCAGAAATAGGCTGTCTCGTTTTTTATGTCATGTCTTTATGTATATTAATTAACGACTCTAGATTGGAAATCGTTCCTCATGCAAAGAACTTGGGCGTTGTTATTAACAGCACTCTGACTTGGAGTTATCATATCGACTCTGTCGTTGGTCAGGGATATTCAAAATTGCTTGCTCTCTGGGCCACTCAGTCCGTTACTCCGCTGCGGGTTAGGTCTCTCTTGGCAAAGACTTATCTTGTTCCTGTCGGTAAGTAGACGTAAGCTAAACACCTTTATTAATAGCGTTACTTGTTATGTATTTGGCTTGAGACGGCGCGATTCCATCTCTGAATACTCTTTATCTCTGTATGGCGTCTCCTTACAGCACTTGTTGTTCCTAAAATCGCTTACTTTCCTGCATAAACTGATCTACATGCAGGCACCACAATATCTGTATGGATTTATTGATTTCGCCAGATCTACTAGAGGTAAAAAAATCATTCCCAAAATGTATCGGAGGCTTGTTTCTGAATGGCATATGTTCATATTCGCTGTACATCTCTGGTACTCACTTCCTAACGATCTGCAATTACTCTGTAACTCGGCAACATTTAAAACCAGACTTTGGAAACATTTTACTGCATTAAGTTGATGAATGTTAAGACTCAATTATTTATTTGTTTTTATTATACTTACTTTAATATTTTTTTTTTCGGATCAACAAAATCTATTAATTCCTCTTTAATTGATAAATTCATTTTTGTTTTTTATACCCTCCACCATAAGATGGGGGGTATGCTAATTTCGTCATTCTGATTGTAACTACTCGAAATATTCGTCTGAGACCCCATAAAGTATATATATTCTTGATCGTCGTGAAATTTTATGTCGATCTAGCCATGTCCGTCCGTCTGTCTGTCGAAAGCACGCTAACTTCCGAAGGAGTAAATCTAGCCGCTTGAAATTTTGCACAAATACTTCTTATTAGTGTAGGTCGGTTGGTATTGTAAATGGGCCATATCGGTCCATGTTTTGATATAGCTGCCATATAAACCGATCTTGGGTCTTGACTTCTTGACTTCTTGAGCCTCTAGAGTGCGCAATTCTTATCCGATTCAAATGAAATTTTGCACGACGTGTTTTGTTATGATATCCAACAACTGTGCCAAGTATGGTTCAAATCGGTTCATAACCTGATATAGCTGCCATATAAACCGATCTTGGGTTTTGACTTCTTGAGCCTCTAGAGTGCGCAATTCTTATCCGATTGGAATGAAATTTTGCACGACGTGTTTCGTTATTATATCCAACAACTGTTTTAAGTATGGTTCAAATCGGTCAATAACCTGATATAGCTGCCATATAAACCGATCTGGGGTCTTGACTTCTTGAGCCTCTAGAGTGCGCAATTCTTATCCGATTTGACTGAATTTTGGCACGACGTGTTTTGTTACGATATCCAACAACTGTGCCAAGTATGGTTCAATTCAATTCAAATGGCGCAATTCTTATCCAATTTGGCTGAAATTTCGCAAGATGTTTTTTATTGTTACTTTCAACAACTATGTCAAATAAAGTACAAGTCGGTTCATAACCTGATATAGCTGCCATATAAAACGATCTGGGATCTTGACTTCTTGAGCCTCTAGAGGTCGCCATTATTATCCGATTTGCCTGAAATTTTGTACGACGGATTACTTAAGTTACGTTTTTCTTTGCCCTACCACCATAGTAAACTAATATCGTCATTTTGTTTGCTAAGCCTCGAAACGTCGATCTTAGGCGTATAGACTGTATTTTCCTGATCGTCTTAAACTTCAAAGCTATAAGATCTAGCCATTACCTTCGTTCTGCCCATCGGTCGGCATTACAATTGCTTTCGAGCGAAAAAACTACCCTCTTGAAATGCATAAAAATGAAAATCAAACCATAAATTTTCCAAGTACCGAGGGGACCAACTTAAGTGGCCTGCAAACCAACTTAGGGCACTCGGCCCACTAAGGGCCTTGAAATAATGCATGCTAACACTTCAGCTCTCTACCTGGTTTCACAAGGCATATTTTTTACTAGTTTTTTTCGATTTTCGCCCACTGTACGTCCGCTTGATTATACCGCGGTGATATGACCAGTTCCTATCATCAACGGCGCATTGGGTGCTTCACACCTTATCTGTATGTCTATGGATCGGATATCTAGAATAGTCTCAACTGCCCTAGTGGCCGTGGTCCTCATTGCTCCACCTATGCCTAGACAACATGTTCTCTGAACCCTTTTGGCCCTTCTGGATAGCTGCTTCGATCCTTACCCCTTAGAACTATTATAATATCGTCCGCGTAGCAGAAGGGTTCAAAACCCTCTCAAGTAGGCATCCGTAATAGGTTCTTTATGGTGGTCACCCATAGAAGTGAGGATAAAATGCCCCTGTGCCACTTTCTCCTCTATATTTGTGTCATGGTACCCACAATTTATCCACCTGTTCAAATGATTTATCCAGTCTCTTAGGATCCAGTGCACCCGGTACTGGTCTAAGGATTGGATCAGTGCGTCGGTCCGCGGATTGCTAAAAGTCCCCTCTATGTCAATTCATACCGCCAATGTGTACGTCTTGACATCAAAGGATTCTTCAGTTTTATGCACAACCTAGTGCAGAGCAGTCTTCAGCGACCTTCGCTTGACTTAAGCATACTGTTAGTATTTGAGCAGTTCGCTGGATGGTATCCACACTACGTTCCATGGTTTTGAGTAGGATGGAATTAAGGTGTCGCATAACATACCTTGCCTAGCTTGGGTATATTCAAGTTTTAGGCATGTTGTGGAAATAGCAGCCAGATAGGGTGCCGGATGTCGGCCTCCTTCTGTAGTCACACCGAAAATATTTCCCCAGGTCCGGGTGATTTAGTTGAGACTTCCTTGACCATAAATTCTTTAATGGTAAGCCTTCGATCAACCACATTATTCCCAGATTCCGGTGTCTTCGTGAGTCCCGTCGTATCAGGTGAAAAATGCGTTTTTTTCAAAAGTGTCAAGATGTGCTCTGTTGTCTCTGCTAACGTCGTCTACTAACGATTCAGTTTGGACATAGTTTTTTGAGTACAACCTTTTTAGCTTGGAGGCATCATGAACGCTATCGGCCTGTTCGCAGAAAAGTTTCCAGGAGCCACATTTTTCCGCTCTGATTATCTTATTGTATTACTTGAGCCGTATGTATTACAACACATCTCAATATACTGCCGCTTTTTGATGTTATAAAGTCTGCGGACCTCTTTCCAAATATTGCGACGGGAAGGTTCGTCAACCAGTGTTTTTCTTGGGATGATTTCCTTTCTCGAAGAGGAAAACTCACTTCGAAAGACTCCACTATTGCAACTTTCATCCTGTTGACATTGTCTTCAATGTCTTCTGTGCTTGGACAGTCTTAATTATCTTGCCCACTTCTATTTCTAAAAAGTATTCCCAATTTTGTCCAGTTGGTTTTCAAATTATTATGGAAGCTTGCCGAGTTTAGCACTGGGCATACTACGCTAAACCTAATGAAGCGATGGTCAGCGAAGGAGTCCTCCAATGTGACCCTCCAAATCTGAACCTCATCGATTAGATTTTTCGAGCATATTGTCAAAAGCTAAAACTTCTTGACTAATCCTATTAGCGGCGTTACCAATATTAAGTGTTATTGAGTCGTTAGTATTCAAGAATTCTGCCAGGGCTTGGCCTCACTTAGTAATATCGGCACTACTCCTCGTAATGTGCTGATAGTTCGCATCGCACCCTATAGCACCTCATTTCCTTTCTCACCAGCCGTTGCAGCTCCGTAGTAGGTTGCGGCGTTCAAGAGTCGAAAGGCAGATAAAGTGATACCGGGTATGCTCCACCGTCTCCTAGTTTTATTGATATAAGTCATTGGAAATTATTAATGGGCCATGTTGGTTCGAATTTCGAAAAAATTTAGGTTAGGTTAGGTTTGGCAGCCATCAGACTCACATAGACGTTTTCGTCCATTGTGATACCACATGAATGGCACACACACACAGGGGATGTTGTATAGTCATTATGGACACTTTGAATGAGACGTTTCTTGTAGCCAGCGGTAGACCTCTTCCAGTCTACATTAGGCCATATAATTTTGTGGTGTTCCAACACCCGCTTTATGACTATCATTCGATGCCCTTTGGACCTTATCCTGAAGACTTAGCTTACATGTCATTAGAGGAACACTTACAAATTCCAGTTCCCCTGGAATATGTAAGGTAGTTCCTACTCTTGCAAGCCCGTCTGCTCTACAATCCCCTGGGATATCTCTGTGCCCGGCAACCAGAACAGGTGAATTTTGAACTATTCAACCATCTCGTTGAGAGATCTGCTACAATCGAGGGTGGTTAGTGAATTCAGAAATACGTTCCCCACAGATTTAGTGGCTGCCTGGCTGTCTGAGAAGAATCGTTGTTATGACATATATCTTAGCAATCTCGAACACTTCTTTAATTGCAAGGATCTCCGCTTGATACACACATCATTGGTAGGGTAACCTTCTCGATATGAAGAGACCTAGTTTTTCAGAGTATACCCTAAAACCCATCTAGTCGTCAGGCTTGGAATCATCCGTATAGAAGTCTAGACTCAACCAAATTTGTTATTCTAAACTGCAAGAATGTTGGCTAGAACAGCACTCTTTGTCTGTTGAAAATGGGAAAGCAGACATTAATGCTGTTTTAGCAGTCATAGGGCTGCTGCATTAGCAAACATTTCGTTCAGCTAAATCAGCAATCAAAATCTGCTGTTTTAAGTGCAAAAATCTGCTGAATAAAAAGTTATGTTATTATTATGATTGCCTGTTACTGGTTTTGATTACTTTAGGCATTTTTTTTAAATATTTATTGGAAGAGATGATTTTAATGATTTTAATTACTGAAAAGAACTACAAGATCTATCCATTGGTATACATTTCGAAATGTGGCTAAGCTGGCTCGCATTTTTGATATTGCTCTACTTATGTGTACATGACTGGCATGGCCTTTTGTATCCAAATTAAAAGAAAAAAAATTATAAACATCCACTTAGACACAAATTTACATTTGGATTTTATATTTCCTTCTCATATCCCTTTCATAATTAAGCAGCAGAAATTTTCAGCAAACCACAGACATTTCAGCAGTAAGTCTGATGCTCTGATATTGCAGAACTACTGCTACAATAGCAGCAATATGAACTGAATATTAGTATTCACCAGATGTTTGCTATTTTCGTCAAACTTTTTCCTATGAGTGAATGTAACTTCCATTACCAGAGATATCGTACACTCAACGAAATTTGTTTTTCAAAAAAGCGAAAATGTTTACAGAAAAAACAGTATTTGCCTGCTGAAAATGGAAAGGCAGACATTACTGATGTTTCACAAAACATACGGCTGCTATTTTAGCAAACATTTGCGACTGCTATTTCAACTAACTAAATCAGCTGTTTGAAATACAAAATTCAGCTAACATACTCAAGGCATATTATTACTGAACTGACAGAAAACATTTTGTTTGCCTATTAGGTCTGTCTGATTTGTGTTCTGATTGCGTTATGCTTTTTAATTTATGGAATATTACTGAAAACGATTTACCTGATCAACAGATTCCCAGTTATGCGGAACAAGTGCGAATGAGTCAAATATATGTACGCATACAACACTGAATTCAAATGTAACCCACACAATCATGTTTCCATGCCCAGCTGTTAGATGCTGTTGTTTTTTATTTGAAACCTCATTTTGTTGTTATTTTTCATCACTGTAATGTCCAGAGGCTTTAGGTGTAGCATTCAATTCAGTGCATCAGATGGCATCGTCCTCAGTACGGATGTGATACACAAACAAGCCGTCCTTTAAGTCTGAGCATTGAACAGACGGTAGACTATGGAAGTGCCGTCCACCAGACCACAGCACCGTATAGCATGGCAATTGCAGTATACACGCAGTGCATAAGTTCCCTTTATTGCCCTTCCAAAATGTTTTATTTAAAGTTCGATTTACTGTCCAGCAAAGCAAACAGTTATTTTGCGCTTTCGCAGAAAAAAATCTTATAAATAAATTTGAATTTTTAATAAACGATTTTTGGATTGATGTCAATTTGAATAGTTCATTTAAAGCGGTTATCAACTTAATAATAATTAAAGTTGTTTAAAAAACAATGTATACCTTTCCCAGCAAATTTGTTGCTTCCAAAGATATAGAAAACAATTAGTTTTCGATGATCTGAATGTACTCCAAAAATGCACCAAATGTTGCGATTTTAACATAGGGTTGTCGCCAAAATGCAACATTTTTGTCAGTGAATTTTATTGTGTTGGTTAAATTATTCTCAATGTTTTTTAAGTTGGCTCAGAAAATGGAATGTAAATAAGATCTTGAAAACTAGTGGGAAAAACCCAGCTTAAGATCGTCATGGAAAACATTTACCAAGAAATAAAAAGAGGAATTCCGAATAAAAATTCTGCAAGAGTATGGTAATAGTCAAAAATGGCGTATGGAACATACAACACTCAATCGAAGATATGTCGATTTGAAACTTCAAAGCATGCAATTCATTCATAACTCCTCCAAATTCATGTTCCATGGAAGCGTTAAAACTTAGCCTATTTAATGTTTTTCAACATGACTCCCCAAGATGTAGGATGTAGAACAAACTTTGTCACTTTGGAAGTACATAAAATGCTAACTTCCAATTTATTTTGCTGGGGTAAATCAACCGTGATTGCCTTTTATTGTACTGTTGTCAATAGTATCGTTTTTGAAAATGCTTTAAACTAAAGTCAATAAAACAATGTTTACAGATAGATGAAATTGGTTGTTTCCCTATGTGTTTTCTTTCTTGTCGCCTCTTTACACACCTCTATGAAGGGTTGGTAAAATGCAGAAATAATTTTTACATTGCAATAAATTGTAATCAATACCAACCTTAACATTTCGTGTATAATATCTCGAACTATTGATCCACATGAAGGGGTGTAGTTGGGTAGTTGTCTTTCTCATATTAAGAAACTTAATTTATAAATGAAATAAAATTAAATATTCGAATAAGATAGGGTAATATAAACATACGTAAATACCTCATTTCATTGCCAAAATATTCTTCAACTTCGGGTGGGTTTCGTATATATGCAATTCGCCTATTTGTATTTTCACATTCTGTGATTATTGAGTTTTATGCAGTCGGAAATAAATATTTTATATAACAACAGAATATGTTTGCTGATTAACCTGATCGAAATATTAGCTAATATATCAGCCCTATGTTTGCTGAAACAGCAGTAATGCTTGCTTTCCCATTTGCGGCAGACAAAAGCTGCTGTTTTAGCTTACATCTGGCAAGAGGCATATCCACAGATTCCAGTTCTCCTAGAATGTGTAAGGCAGTTCCTATACTCATACTGTTTCAGCTATATTGTGCTGTCGACATGCAATGCAAACATTTCGTTCAGCTAAATCAGCAAACAAAATCTGATGTTTTTATTACAAAAGTCTGCAAAAATATTGATAAAAAAAAATTTTTGCCGAAATGGAAAAAATATTAGCCTTTTGTACCCTCCGTAGGATAGGGGAATACTAATTTCGTCATTACGTTTGAAACACCTCGAAAGGCCCCATAAAGTATATGTATATATTATTGATCTCCACGACATTTTAAGTCCGTCCGTCCGTCGGACTGTCGAAAGCACGCTAACGTTCGAAGGAGTAAAGCTAGGCTCTCGAAATTTTCTGCAAAAACTACTTATTGATTTTATTAAAAAATATTGAGTTTTATACAGTCGTAAGTAAATAAATATATATAACTTCCTAGAGTTCTTTTTGACAAATTTATTTTCGTCCAGCCACGTGTTCTTGAATTACATCAGTCATGCAGAAAATTTGTTAAGCGTACGTATTTTATTCCAATTATATGACATGATTCAATGCCAAATAGAATTTCAATGTCAACAAGTAAAAGCGTGCAAAGTTCGGCCGGGCCGAATCTTATATACCCTCCACCATGGATCGCATTTGTCGATTTCTATGCGCGGTATCTCTTTTTAGGCAAACAAAGAATATAGAATAAGATCTGTTATGCTATTGGAGCTATATCAAATTATAGTCCAATTCGGACCATAAATGAATGCTGAACATTGTAGAAGTCGTTGTGTAATATTTCAGTTCATTCAGATAAGAATTGCGCCCTGTAGGGGCTCAAGAAGCAAAATCGGGCGATAGATTTATATGGGAGCTGTATCAAGCTATTGATCGATTTAGACCATATTAGACACGTGTGTTGAAGATTTTGAGAGAAGCAGAGAAGAAGTTGTACAAAATTTCAGCCAAATCGGATGAGAATTGCGCCCTTTAGAGGATCAAGAAGTCAAGATCCCAGATCGGTTTATATGACACCTATATCAGGTTATTTATCGATTTACGCCATACTTCGCACAGTTATTGAAAGTCATAATAAAACACCTCATGCAAAATTTCAGCCAAATCGGATGAGAATTGCGCGCTCTATCGGCTCAAGAAGTCAAGATCTAAGATCGGTTTATATGACAGCTATACCAGATGATGAACCGATTTAAACCATACTTAGCGCATTTGTTGGAAGTGATACCAACACACCACGTGCAAAATTTCAGTCAAATCCGACGAGAATTGTGGCCTGTAGATGCTCAAGAAGTCAAGATCCAAGATCGGTTTATGTGGCAGCTATATCAAAACATGGACCGATATGGCCCGTACCAACCGACCTACGCTAATAAGAAGTATTTGTGCAAAATTTCAAGCGCCTAGCTTTACTCGTTCGAAAGTTATCGTGCTTTCGACAGACAGAAGGGCGGACAGACGGACGGACATGGCTAGATCGACTTAAAATGACATGGCGATCAAGAATATATATGCCTTAGACGCATATTTCGAGGTGTTACAAACAGAATGACGAAATTAGTATACCCCCTATCCTATGGTGGAGGGTATAAAAATTATTGTAGCAATTAATCACCTGGTCACAAATGTTTTTATTGATGAATACTTAAACATGGTATGGGAAAATTATGATCAATATTTTTTCTGTGCTCAGTGAAAGGAGCAATCTGTGGGTGACTTGTAACTCCTGGAGAAAGGAACTACTTAGATGGATTTACGCCTTGACCACTTCTAGTAGCCCACTTCCGGCAGCCCACTTTGCTGCCGTAAGCAAAGCGTTCTGAAGTATATCTCCAAGAGTGCTGGGAAACTTTCCCCTAACCCCAATAGCCACGTCTTCAGCATACCACTGATACACCTTTTTTCTTTTTAATGGCTGTGTTGCAAAGTAGTGGAGACAGCACCCCTCTTAACCTTTGTGAATTTTGGCACAGTTCCAATTTTTAATATATCTGCATATATGGTGTAGTTACTTATATGATATAGTTGCATATAGTATATGGTCTGCCCGATTAGCCCGGTGTGCTTACCTACACCCTAAAGTGGCTGTTTAAAATTTAATGTTTCTTTAAATGTTATGAAGTTGGTGCCCAGATTCATTGGTCTTTCTCGGACCTACATTACTTTATTAGTTACGATATTCTAAATTTGAAAGTATATTTCGTACACCACTATTAAAGTCCTTTAATTTGAGTCTCATATTGCCCCGATTGGCCCTCATGTCCGTTAAAGGGTTTATTGGCGTTCCCAGATACTTGTCCTCAAATTGGAATAACAGCATATCCAATTTCCATGACAAACTAAAGATCAAAATATCGGTAAAAATCTAAAATGGCACCGATATAGATGTAATCTGCAGAAGTTTAGAGTTGTGTGTGTGGCATCATTCACATTAAGTCGATTCTTGTTTGAACCGTTGAGTGGAGCGGACGTTTTGTTATTTCACTCCGCAAGAATTTTCGTATAACTTGTAATGGGTCATTATTTTTAGAAGAAAAATTTAAGTCACTTAATGATAGCTGCGATAGAGGCGGTTGATGATCTGCGTCTGTTTCCAGTGGAGCGGCACATCTAGAGCCCGGGAGTAGGCTTAGAATGGACTCCAAAGACCCAACAGCTGCGGTGGTGTTATCAGGCCGTAGCATGTTGTCTGCTACTGAAACCTCGACAGGTGGAACTGCTGCTGCAGGCTCCACTAGTCGACAGACGACTGGTCAGCAGGGGCTTTTGATGAAGACACATGGTTCGGTATCCAAACCTATTCTTTCCTCGCATGCATATAGTTTGCCAAGACCAACGGCCTTTCCCGGCATACCGACATGCTCTTTAAGAGGTTAGAATAATAGTTTTATTGAGAGGCTTGGTGCGAATGGGCTCGGGAATTCGCTGCACAGCTCACCCCAAAGTCTAGATTCGAAAACTGCACCGCAGTCAGCCATAAGGCTGCGGTCATCTGTAGGACATCCCATGACTAACAGAACTAGGTCGAACAATATTAAGATGGGTCCAAGAAACTTTGCTAATTTGGTTTGGTGATGGCAGTTGTGGACAAGGGAGAAGGACAGGGCTGCACACCTAGGAATAATTGAAGTGGGATAGTCAATGGACAGTCATCAGTATACTCCGTTGCCATTGCGGAGTTTCCTGGGTCTCCTCTAGTTTGTGACAATGCAGGCTGGTATCGGGGCCGATACAAACTAATTCCCTTTGGCGATCAACGCTCACTTAAAATGTATCGTTGTGCGCTAAAAAAGATTGGTGAGATCAGGTCAGGTGTAGCACTAGATTTAGTCAAGAAGGAAGATATTCCTTCTCGACCAATGGCGCATGCTTGGATACCAAAGACTTTCTCAGATACTTGGAAGACTAAGGAAATGTAATCCCAATCGTTTAACCACCGACTGGAAGAGCGGTAGATTGGTTGAGGCCGATGGTGACCGGAGACATGCAGTATTCGTACCAAACTTCGGCTGTCTCGCAGACCTGAACAAGTCTAAAGGGGTTGTATCCTATGGATTCAACAAGTTGAAACTGAAGGTCTATAGAAGCGGAGGGGTTGGGGAATCAGGAGTCGACTCAGCAGTTGTTGCTGAACACTTGCCTGAGGAACTATCGACCACATCGCTCAAGTCTGGCGGATTGCAAGAGACTAAAAGTCACCCAGCCACGATCGAGACAGGAGGGAATGGCATCGAAACGGGACCCGACAACCGCTGTGTAGGTGGGTCATCCAGTTGGGTTGGGCTCAAGGTGATCTCCAACAGGAAAGCACGGAACTTAAGAAGTACTTCAACGGCAGTAGCTAGTGAAGAATCTAAGGAGGAATAGTCCACACCGCAAGTGTCCAGTGTCCTGAGGAAGAGTGGTTCCACAGCTTTCTCATCTGCCCCTGGATGGCAGGTGAGACTAAAAGGACTAAGAATTCCGGGATTTCCGACTGGAAGTACGGGGAGACACAGAGTCTGTATTCTCGCAAAGAGAAGTCTTAATGTTTTTCTTCTTCCGTCGTTTAGCAATAAAGATTCAGTAGTAGCCAGCTTTGAAATAATCAAGCTTCATTACTGGTTGGCTTCCCAATATATGGCACATGATTCAGAGATGCCGCCTTCAAACCTTAAGTCGCTGGTTGAAGCCGCTTTTGTAGGGAAGAAGAGCCTCATTGTTGGGTGTGAGCTGCTTATCGATTATATTACCAGGAACAGGCAGGGGAAGTGGAAGAATATGCAACTGGGACGTGTTTGATGACCACAGCTTCTGTGATCATCGTTATATTAGTTTCAGCCTTGCAGAAAATACTATAGAAGTGATCTCTCGGCTAATCAGAAGAAAGGCGGGTTGAGATAATTTTCGGCACAAATTCTGCACGTCTATCCCTTTCAGACCAGAAAAGGAAGGGGAAACTGCGGAGGAAATAGACATAGTGGTCAAGCGGATCACGAAGGCCCTGAATGACTCGTTTGTGTCAGCATGTCCTAGTGCCAAGCCAAGGGGTAAACAGCGAGCGCCATAATGGACCCCAGAGCTGGTTGGTCTAAGGAAGGACTGCAGAAAACTCTTCAACAGAGCAAAAGCCACAAGATCACCACACTATTGAGACATCTTTAAGGCTAGAAAGGCTCAGAAAAAATCATGGGTAGAATTCTGCAGCTCCGTGGAAATACATCTGAGGCCTTTACACTAAGGAAGATTCTGGCCTAGAGACCTATTACAGTGGGGTATATTCAAAAATCAGAGAATATATGGACAGTGTCTAGTGAGGAAACAGTAGAACTACTCGTTGATACACATTTCCCGGGAAATTATCCAACGAATAACGTGGAGCCAAAAGGAGGAAATTGTATCTGAGCATAAAATCCTTTGGACAATAAGAAGTTTCAATTCCTTTAAATCTCCAGGCCCTGATGATGTATCACCGATTGAATTACACGCTGTGTATGATAGACTGGTTCCCTGGCTTAGGGAGATATACTCTGCTTGTATCAGCATGCCAATTTTACCTGTGGTATGCAAGGACACGAAGGTAATTTTCATTCCAAGATCAGGAAAACCCTACCACACGAAGGCGAAAGATTTTCGTCCTATTAATCTGACATCGTTTATGCTGAAGACTCTTGGGAGGTTGATAGAAACATATCTTAGGGCAAAGATTCCAGGAGATTGCCTGTCGCGCAGCAGCATGCATAAAGTAAAGGCAAATCCACTGAAACAGCCCTTTACGACCTAGTCAGCTACATAGAGGGTTCTGTCGCTGCAAGGAATATACAATGGTAGCAATTTTTGACATTGAAGGTGCATTCAATAATGTAAAACCGACGTCAGTCATGAGGGAGTTGGAGTCTCTAAAAGATCCATTACGCCAGGTTCGGTATCTGTGGATATAAAAAGATGGGTCCGCAAAGGAACACCTCAGGGAAGTGTAGCCATTAACAATATATTATTGTCTCTGGAAGAAAGAGGTGTAAACGTGGTCGCGTATGCTGATGACGCGGCAATTGCGGTTGGGGGAAAGTTTCCCAGCACTCTAAGAGATATACTTCAGGAAGCTCTACGTGCAACAGCAAAGTGGGCTACCGAAAGTGGTCAATGAATA